>NC_089987.1:26910265-28110265 GCF_036417845.1 Apteryx mantelli
TCGTCCCCGTGCAGCCGCTCACCGCTCCGGTTTATCCTCCTGCCTGCAGAGAGCGTGCGAAAGCCCGGCCAAGCCTGGAGAAACCCCCTGGAGCTGCGAGGCGATGGGGACCCCTGGCCTCTGGGATCCCGCCGGCAGCTCAGGGGGGCTCTCGGCAGCAGGGACCTGGTTTGGAGCAGCAGCAGAGGAATTAAAAGATTTTCTGCTATGGATTTTGCTTTTTCTCCTGGAAGAGTATTAAATGCAGCATGTGGCACGCTGGGGAGAGCTGTAGGGGCTGTGCATGTGTTTCCATGAATAAGGAAGGGGAGGCCTCGCGGGGGCAGATTGGGGGTTCTGGCTCCTCGGGCTGATGGACATTGTGAAGGAGGAGACGCAGGCCAGAGCGAGCAGGGGAAGGCGCAGCACAAACTCCAGCCTTTTGCCCCCCAAATCTGCCCTCAGGTGGGACGCAGATTGAGTTTTCCACTTCTTTGCAGCACAGAACTTCATTGCTTTAGATCAGAGGGAAACAGAGCCTGGGGGGGGGGGTCTTCGAACCCAGGAGAAATCGGGGACTGTCTGAACCGGGCTGTCCAGGCTCTGCTGTTCACAGTGGGATCGAGCCAAGGGTTTTGCAGCAGCAGGGTCAGTGCAAAAGCATTTTGCCTCCCATTGCCCCAGCTCTGCTGCTGCAGAAGGGTGGGAGGGGTGCACGTGTCCACGCTGCCAGCGGTGCTTTGACTGGAGAGCCAGGAGAGAGAAAAGAAATTAAAGAAGATGAAGAGAAGCCTCTATTGCGTAATTTAAATAATTTAAAATGAGCTCTGCATGCATCTGGGCTGGGGGGACGGAGGGGAGGGCTGCCCCGAGCTGCCCGGCAGGGCTCATGCCTGGGGCAGTGGCCGGCCGTGGAGCCAGGGGGACCACTGTGAGCTGACGTAGCCTGACTTTGACGCTGCTGGAGGAAGGGTCTTTTCGGGTGCCCTAGGGTCAGTGCAAAGTTTGCTGCTGCCTCAGAGTCATGGGGCTGATAGTGAAAACAACCCTAGTGGCAAAAAACACCTGCAAGAAAGTGTGGTGAGGGGAGCGGATTCTGCGTAAAACCGTCCGGCTGCTAAGTTGTCTTTAAAAAAGAGAAAAGAAAAAGAGAAAAAGTAGAACCACCCCATTCGGGTTTCTGCTGTATGAAAATCTGATGAGATTCAGATCCTCTTTGGGGATGCCCATGTGGAAAGATCTGGGCAGCCTCATGGAGGGAGCCCTGCGCCCCATCGCCGGCCCTGCAGCAACGCACCCCGAGACGCCCAGCGGGGCCGCGGCAGCCTGCGGTGACGCGGTATGGAAACCGCCACACTAGCGCGCACGGTTGGTTTTAGCTGCCGCCAAGCCGGTCCTCTAGGCGCAGCCTCTTTTCTTGCACGTCCGCTCTGCTGTCTCCGCGGTATCACTGCCTCCAGGGCTAAGTCACAGCAAAGTGGAGGCACCTGGCAGGTAACATGAGGTTTCGGTTCATCCTCCATTCATATGCTGCCTCCTGCGAGCCTGTCATCGTAATAACTGTCAAGTTTAGACATTAAAAAAAAAAAAAAAAGCAACTGGGAACAACACGAACTTAGGTGCTTCAAGAGCTGCAGCGTGCCTGGTGTTCCTGGATGCGGCGCGGGAACAGGCCGCTTCTGCTCTGTGCTGCAGTAAAGTCCTGCTGAGCGGCTGTGGAGCGCGGCAGCCCACAGTGCCCTCCTCAGACGCTGCCGCCGGAGAAGCACCTTTGTGGAGAAAAGAGGAAGTGGCGCCCCAGGGCGATGGGAGCCGGGGCGCCTGATGGCATCGCATTAGCCACCATGGCAGATTTTGCCGCCAGTGCGGCACGAACGCTGTTGCCTCTGCCGCCTAGAGCGCTTTAAGGAGGGGGGGTCTCGGCCCCGCAGGAGGGGCTCTCCAGGGGTACGGGAGGGCTTTCTGCAGCTCCTCTCCCATGGGAAGGCTTCGATCCTGCCAGATGCCTCAAAGCACGGAGGTCTCCGTGTGGCTTTGCCCTGTGCTGCCAGGCGGAGTCGCTCCCCCAGCAGCTGGGGGCTTTGCAGAAAGCAATTGCCTGGGTCCCCCGGGTGCAAGCTTGGTGCTCCCTGCTCCAACATCTTGGCCCGGGCGCCTGCCCCAGCGCTGGCCGCGGGGCAGGGGGGACGAGGCCAGCCATGTCCTGGGCACACGTATGCTTCCTGGTGGGCAGGAGGGAAGAGCTGCAAGGAAAGATGCAGGCGCTCCCCAAATCTTGCGCTGGTCTGCGGGGAAGGTCTAGTTTGCAGCAGAGGGTGGTAAAACACATGCTTTTACCCACCAGCCGCCCCAGACAATTCCCCTCCCCTGTATCATAACTCTTTCCTGCTTTTTAGTTGACACGCACATTCTCCCTGGATCAGCACTAAGAATGCTAATGAACTTAGTTACTTAATTTGGCTATTGCACAGCTTTCCTGGAAAATCCCAAGGGAGCAATGAGCACACGTCACCCAGCATGGGCTCCTCCACCTGCACGAAACTCTGCCCCTCTCCCCCCTAGTTTAACTTCGCAGCTTAAACTAAGCCTAGAGCAAGTGAAAACCCCATCAGCCGATGAAAAGGAGCTGCCTCCCACCAAGGGCCTTTAGGCTGCCTGAACACTCCCTCCTTGCTAGAAATCCCACTGTGCCCCTCGCAAAGGGGGAGCAGCTCCCCAGCTGCTTCTGTCTTCCCAGCTGTTCACTGCTTCTTAAATGCTCCGGAGAGCTCATTGGGGCAGCAGGCTACAGCAGCTCAGCAGACATCTTCCTTGCACTCAAAAAAGTTAGGGTTAGGGTTAGGGTTTAGGGTTTAGGGTTAGGGGTTAGGGTTAGGTTAGGGATTAGGGTTAGGGTTAGGGTTAGGCTCTTATAGCCCCGGCAGGGACGTGGCCCTCACAGGCTGGGCCCCTGCCAGCGCCTGCAGGGGCATGTGTGCCGTGGGGACGCCGACCTGGGCTGCCACCCCCAGTGTCCCTTGGGGGCCCCAGGGCACCATGTCCCCTGTGACCCTGGGCCCTTCGGTGCCCCCCATGCCCCGTGGTGTCCCCATGTTCCCATTCCCCTTGCTGCACCCATGTCTCCTATGCCCTTGGTGTCCCCCATGTCCCCATGCCCCTTGGTGTCCCCTATGCCCCTCAGTGTCCCCCATGTCCCCCGTGTTCCCATGCCCCATGGTGTCCCAGTGTCCCCTGTGCCCCTCAGTGTCCCCGTGTCCCCCTTGGTGTCCCATCCCAGTGGCCGGGTGTCCCCCCACCCCGTCGGCGAGCACAAGATCCAGCTCCTTCAATGCCAAAGCTTTATTGAGCTGGGGGAAGGGGTGGCCGGCACGGGGGCCGGCACAGGGGACAGTGCTGGAGGGAATGCAGGATCCCTTGGGTGCCCTCGGAGCCAGCTGGCACCTGGGGGGAGAGAGAGGCTGAACTAAAGGGACAGTGGTGGCACAGTGTCCCTGTGCCACCCGTGTCCCTGTTCCCGTGGGCACCATGTCCCTGTGCTCCCCACGTCCTCATCCCCGTGGGCACTGTGTCCCCATACCCGCCCCCCCATATACTTATCCCCTTGGGCACCATGTCTCTGCATCCCCCCATGTCCCCATCCCCATAGGCACCATGTCCCATGCCCCCCATGTCCCCATGTCCCTGTCCCCATGTCCCCCAGACCCCCATGACCCCGTGTTCCCATCCCCCACAGGCACCACATCCCCGTGCCCCCCCATGTCCCCATGTCCCTGTGTCCCTGTCCCCCATGGGTACCATGTCCCTGTGTCCCCATGTCCCTGTTCCCGTGCCCACCAGCCCCCATGACCCTGTGTCCCCATCCTGGAGGGGCACCATGTCCCCATGCCTGCAGCACCCATGGGTGCGGGCGCATTCCCGGGCGGCCGCCCCACCCCGGGCGCCGCTTTGAAGCGGCCGCTGGTGCCGCCGAGCCCTCGCGGTGGGCATGGCCGGGCACAAGGGCCCTTCACCCGGGGTGGGGCTGCCCGGACGCCTGGGCCCCCAGCCGGGTTGGGGGGGATGGAGAGGGAGGGGGCCTCACCTGGAGTCAGGGCTGGCACCAGCGGAGGTTGGTGCAGATGCTGGCGGGCTCCTCGTCCCGCACCAGCCCTGCCTCGATGGGCTCCAGGTAGCGGCTCACCAGGTTGTGGCAGCACTCGGATATTGCCCATGCCAGCAGGGAGCACACCGTGCGGCCTGCCTGTGTCACCCGGGTCTGCACCGGCACAGCCCCGCGTCAGGCACCACCTCGCATAGCCTCGCACGCGCTCGCGTGGTCTCGCACGGCAGGTGCCGCCTTGCATGGGCTTACACGAGCTCGCACGGCTTTGCACGATGGGCGCTGCCTCACACAGGCTTGCATGAGCTCGCACAGGCTTGCATGGCTTTGCACCGTGAGCACTGCCTTGCATTGGCTGGCACGAGCTCCCACGGCCTTGCACGGTGGGCACCGCCTTGCACGGGCTTGCACAAGCTGGCACGGCCTTGCATTGGCTGGCACGAGCTCCCACGGCCTTGCACGGCTTTGCACCGTGAGCACTGCCTTGCACAGGCTTGCATGAGCTCTCATGGCCTTGCACGGTGGGCACTGCCTTGCATGGGCTTGCACGAGCTTGCACAGCCTCGCACGGCTTTGCATGGTGGGCACCCCCTTGCACAGCCTTGCACACCAGGCATCCCCTTGCACAGCCTTGCACAGCCTTGCACACCCCTGCGTGGACCTTGCACGCCCCGGCCCCTACCATGTTGTGCGTGTTGAGCACCAGACTCTTGAGCTTCTTGAGGACCTTCTTGCAGATTGAGCAGCGGAGTTCGCCAGGGTCCTGTCCAGCAGCCCCCTGCGTGCCCGTCACCGTGAGCACCCGCCGGGCACCCTGCCCACCCCCTGGGTGCCCCAGCGGTGCCCAGCCAGGGCCCACCCACAGCCCCCCTGGTGCCCACCCAGTGCCCCCCATGGTGTCGTCCCCACTGGTGCCCACCCAGTGCCCCCCTGGGTGTCCCTAATGATGCCCTCCCAGTGCCCACCAGTGCTCCCATGGGTGCCCCATGGATGCCCACCCAGTGTCCCCATGGGTGCCCCACAGATGTCCACCCAGTGCTTGCCAGTTCCCACCCAGTGCCTGCAAGGGTGTCCCCATGGGTGCCCCCATGGGTACCTCCTTGATGCCCACCCAGTGCCCCCAAGGGTGCCCCCCATGCACCCCATGCCCGCTCACCATCCTCTCCAGCATCTGCAGGTCCTCGAACAGGAGCTGCAGGCCATCCCCCGAGGCAGAGGGGACCTGGCACTCCGGGGTGTCCAGGCTGCACCCCTTGGCCCTCACGGGCACAGTCGGGACCCTGGGGTGCAGCCCCTCGGCCCCCATGCTGGCCAGCAGCAGGGCTGGGCACCACGTCAGGGGCCGCTGGCACTCGCACCATCCCCAAACCTCCCGCGTCCCCACCACCCTGTGTCCCCACCCCTCCATGTCCCCGACCCTCCGGTATCCCAGATTCTCCCGTACCCCCGTGTCCCCATCCCTGTCCCCCCATCCCTGTCCCCCCCATGTCCCTTGGTATCCCCAGCCCTCCTTCCTCCCATGTCCCCATTCCCTCTTGTCTCCATCCCTCCGTATCCCCACATGTCCCCATCTGCTGGTGTCCCCATCCCTCCCGTCCCCTCCCGTCCCATGTCCCCATCCCTGTCCTCTGTGTCCCCCCATTCCCCACATCCCCATCCCTCCCACCTCTCCACATCTCCGTCCCTGTCCTCCGTGTCCCCCTGTCCCCCCACATCCCCATCCCTCCTGTCTCTCCACACCTCCACCACTGTCCTCTGTGGCCCCCTGTCCCCCCTGTCCGTCCCGTCTGTCCCGTCCCCCCTTGTCCCCATGTCCCTGGCCCTTCCCGTCCCTCCACCTCCCCAAGTCCCCATGTCCCCATCCCGGTCCCCACCGGTGACAGCAGGTAGCAGGACCAGCAGCGGTGAGGCCATGGCTGGCTGTCCCCATGCCCCAGGGTGCCTTATGTACCCGCTGGGGGGGGGTGGGGGGCACACTGTGGGGCCTCCCCCCTCCCCAGAAACCACAGTGGCCGCAGTGGGGGGCTGTGGGGACCCAGGCATCCGGGCAGGGTGGTCACATGTCACATCCCCCCACTGGGGGAGGTGGGAGGAGCTGGGGGGGACAGGGGGTGACAAGGTGGGGGCAAGGGGGGACCTGGGGGAGATAAGGGGGAGGCAAAGGAGGAGCTGGGGGGCTGGTGGGACCTGGGGCGACCTGGGGAAACTGGGAGGACTGGTGAAACTGGGTGGGACAAGAGGGGCTTGGGGGGGACTTGGGGTGACTTTGGGGACCTGGGGGGCCTGAGGAGGGAGAAGGGGAGACGGGAGGGACAAGGGGAGCTTGGGCGCTCCAGGAGAACTGGGAGGATGGGGGGGGGGGGCTTAGGGGGAACTGGGGGGACAGGGGGAGACCTGGGGGGGACACAGGGGACCTGAGGGCACTGGGGCAGGGGGGAGTGTATGGGGACATGGTGGGGGGCTCAGGAGGCCATGGAGGCCTGCGGGGACGGAGGACAGGGACAGCCCAGCCCCCCAGTTCCTGGCAGTCACGTCCCCATGTCCCACCGCAAACCCCAGAGCCACCCCCCTCCTCCCCCCCGGCTTCCTGTGGGGCTGGGGAGGAATGGGGACACGGGAGGGGGGGGGATGACACAGGGGCTGGGGGGGGGGAATGGAGACACGGGGCTGGCACAGGGCAGGGGGACATGGGGACATGGGGGGTTATGTCTGTCCCCACTGCCCCCAAATGCCACCCACGGCCCCCTCTGCCCCCCATGGCACCCCTCTGCCCCTATTGCACCCCATGCACCCTTCTGCTACCTCTGCCCTGCATGGAACCCCCCCCCACCTCCCATAGCACCCCATTGCACCCCATTGCACCCCAATGGCCTCACTGCCCCCCCACTGCACCCCCCTGCCCCCCTGGCAACCAGTTGCACTGCTGTGACCTCTCTGCCCCCCATGACACCCCTCTGCTCCCATTGCACCCTATTGCAGCCCTCTGCCCCCTCTGCCCCCATGGCACCCCGCTGTCCACTCTGCCCACTATTGCAACCTTCTGCCCCACGTTGCACCCCATGGCACCCCTCTGCTCCTCATTGCACCCCATTGCACCCCTCTGCCCCCACTGCTCCCCATAGCAGCCTTCAGCCTCGTCTGCCCCCCATGGCAACCCTCGGCCCTCTCTGCCCCCCATGGCACCCCTCTGCTCCTTATGGCAGCACTCTGCGCCCATTGCACCCCTCTGCCCCCCCTGTTGCACCCCCCACACACACCCTCTGCCCCCCCATGACACTCCTCTGCCCTCCTTGCACCCCACTGCAGGCCGCTGCCCACTCTGCCCTCCCAGGCACCCCTTTGCCCCCATTGCGCCCCTCAGCCCCCATGGCATCACTTTGCACCCTTCTGCCCCTCTGCTCACATTGCACCCATTGCACCCCATTGAACGCTTCTGATCCCAAGGCACCCCTCTGCCCTCCTTGCACCCCATTGCACCCTGCTGCCATCTCTGCCCCCAAGGCACCCCCTCTGCCCCCCATGGCACCTCTCTGTTCCCTCTGCCCCCTATGGCACCCCCCACCCCCACTGCACCCTGCTGTCCCCTCTGCCCCCCATGGCACCCTGTTGAACCCCATGGCATCCTTCTGCTCCCCATTTAACCTCTCTGACCCCTATGACCCCATTGCACCCCTCTGCCCTTAATGGCACCCCCACTGCACCCCTTTGCCCCCCTATGGCACCCCTCCACCCCCCATGGCACCCTCAGCCCCCACTGCACCCCATTTCACCCCTCTGCTCCCAATGCCCCCATTTAACCCCTCTGCCTCCCCTCTGCTCCCACTGCATGCCATGGCACCCCTCTGCCCCACATGGCAACCCTCTGTCCCCCAATAACACCCCATGGCAGCCTTCTGACCCAGTTGCACCCCATGGCACCCCTCAGCCCCCATGGCACCACGTTGCACCATTAAGCCCCCCCACTACACCCCTCTGCCCCCTCTGCCCCCCATGGCACCTTTCTGCCCCCATCGCCCGCCATTGTACCCCTCTGTCCCCAAGGCACCACATTGAACCCTTCTGACCCCATTGCATCCCATTGCACCCTTCTGACCCCCCCCATGGCATCCCCCACAGCACCTTTCTGCCCTCCATGGCACACCATTGCACCCTTCTGCCCCCCCCCCATATCACACCATTACATCCCTTAACTCACTGCCCCTCATTGCACCCCTCTGGCCCCTCTGCCCCCCAAGGCACCCCTCTGTCCCCAAAGCACCACATTGCACCCTTCTGCCCCCACTGCCTCCCATTGCACCCCATTGCACCAAATGGCATCTACTGCCCCCCATGACACCCCTGTGCCCCCTCTGCCCACCATGGCACCCCTCTGCCCTCTCTGCCACATGTGCACCCCGTTGCACCCTTCTGCCCCCCATGGCACCTCCCTGCCCTCTCTGCTTCCCATTGCACCCCTCTGCCCCCATTGCATCAATTGCCCCCCACTCCCCTCTCTGACCCCCCACGGTACCCTTCTGCCCCCATTGTACCACACTGCACAGCCCTGCCCCCATTGCACCCCATTGCACACTTCTGCCTCCCCTCCCAGGGTGCCCCTCTGCCCCTATGGCACCCCAAAGCACCCCTCTTTCCCCCTCCCCCATGGCACCTCTCTGCCCTCCCTGCCCCCGCATTGCACCCCACTGCCCCCATTGACTCCTATTGCACCCCTCTACCTCCTTTGCCCCCCATGGCACCCATCTGTCCTCCCATGAGTGCAGGGGATCAGCCTATGTCAAGGAGGCTGAGAGGCCAAGCCTTCCCCACCCAGCGGACCACTGCCTGGCCACCAAAGCCAGGGGTTCAAAGCAGCACCTCTCTTTTTATTGCCTGCAGAGGAGTCCATCTCAGGTACAGGGTGGTCTCCCCTTTGCGCAGCAGCAGTTCCTAGCGCCTTCCCCTCCGCTACTCCAAGGGCATCTTCTCCCCAGTGCTAGGGAGTCCAACGGAGAGGTGGTCAGTGTCAGGTATAGGGAGAAGACAGAGAAAGAGCGGGCCTTGGTCAGGCCAGGTCTTCCTGGAGCTGCTGTGGACCATGCCCTCCAGATGGGCAAGGAGACCTCAGGCTCTTGCCACCTTGTTGGAGAGCAGCTGGCTGCTCAGAGGACTGGAGGGAGGAGGGACAGGTCCCAAGGCTTGCAAGGTGAAGATGCTGACATGTGCCTGAGGCCGGGGCCCTGCTACCTCCTAGGCCCTCTCTCAGCTCCTTGGAAGCCACTGCAGAAGAAAGCAAATCCGGGGGAAAAAACCATTCCCCGCATTCATGGGAGGCAATGGCAGGGTCACTCCTGTGTGAGAACATTTACAGGCCAGCAGCAGGGACAGGGCTGCAGTTTGTGCTTGTGCGGGCGCTGCTGCCTGAGGAAATGGTAGGGCAGCAGCAGGCACATGGCTCAGATACGGGGCTGTATGGTCACTGCTGCCTCAGTACCTGACAGACAAGGACCAGGCACATGGCCTCACCGCTCATTCTGAGGTCACTTCTGCCTCAGGACCTGTTAGGCCATCGGCAGGCTCTTGGTTGCTGTAGTTTCTTGTAAAGCCACCTGGATAGGCCAGCAGCAGGAACAGCATCAGCACAGCGGCTGTGAGGTCACTTCAGTCTGAGCAGCTGAGCAGCAGGAACATCGCTGTGAAATGGCTTGTGAGGGCACTTCTGTCGCTGAAGACGCTAGGCCAGAAGCGCGCTGGCCTTGCAGGGCTCTTCCCTGCTGGGCTGGGCTCTCCCGGGAGGAGTGAGCTGCCCCCAGGCAGCATTGGGCAGGGGGCTCGTGCCGGGCTCCCGCTGCCGTGGATCCAGCAGGGTACGTGGAGTCCGCTGAAGACACTCATCACCGAGTTCACACAAGCAGGGATTTGGTTGGTTTGTTTGGGACTATTTGCACACTGAAAGCAAGAGACTGCTGTTGCATTTAAAAACAAAGATTTATTATCCTATTCAAATGAACCGGGCACAGCACACAACTACAACAACACAGTTCATGCGGTTGTGAGGTGACTCTTGTTCTACACAAGCACTCTGCCACGAAATAAATATAGGGGTGTGTGTATATATATATGCATATACACACACACACACACACACACACACACTGTATCTTCCACTCCAAATTAAAAGTCAGGATGCTGCTGGCAGCTCAGGGAGCTGGAAGACACTGCTCATAAACCTCTTTCCATGGTAAGAACTTCTGCTGATCTCAGGGGGATTCAGATCGTGGTTTCCATTGCCTCGTACAACACTGTAGCTCCCACCCCTACATGGCCCTGCATCAGCCTGACCGCAGGCCCTGCACTTTTTCTAGCCTACCCTTTTTTTTTTTTTTTTTTAATAATAATGGTGGAATGCAACCTAGGTGTTTTTGTGGAAAGAAATGTGTTTCTTTTCTTTCATTTAACTTAAGAGGAACAGTTATAATACATTTGTCGATTAATATAAACATTTCCTTTAGTTGGGTACATTTACCAAAAGTAAACAATCCTGCAGCCTGTAACGCTGCACTGTAGGCACTAAAAGCATTTTGACTCGCAGAACACTTCTATTTCTACATCTGTGTCTTTTTCTTAATGAGAAAGGTAAAGCACAAATAGACTTAGTGCTGTTCTGTTCCTTTTTACTTTTAGGCAGGAAATCCATTCTGTTGTTGGGCCTCCCTGTATTGCAGCATCTGGACCTTTAGTAGAAGCATTTGAGAAGCGTCCTGTGAAGGCATGCTTGCCGCTTTGGTCATGAGGCAGCGGCTTGTCTGCTTATGTGCTTGAGGTACCACCCGCAGGCAACGGCTTGTGGTCTTCCCGAGCAAGTAACCTGCTCCAAAGGAGCCTCTGGAAATGAGACAGCAGGCCGTGAGCTGGCGAGCTCTTCGGACAGGCTGAACGTTGGTCACCTCCTATCAAATGAACTTTGAAGTTTCGATTCATAACTGGGCTTCTTTGACAGGGCCTGCCCTCACCTTTCCTGCCTATGTTGTGGCGCTGCTTGTGCTCCAGATTGGCTTGGACACAAGCCCACTCTGAACTGAAAACTCGGCACTCCCGGTGGTGCAGCAGCGTACCCAGGCTCCTACGCCTTGCTGAAGGGCTCATCTGCTTTGCTCAAGCACAGCCCCACACGAATCGAGCTGTGAGGCTCCTTAGGAGTCACCTTAGCTCTCAGTAGCTCTGAAGTCAGGCAGAGGTTCAGGTCTGCTTCTGTCTGGGTAGCTAGGCCTATAATCGAATCCAAGGAGAAATTACACTCTGTTAGTAAGTAACTGTTCTGTCTTGGTAGGCGTGTTCTGACACTTGGCCTGTACCCACTCTATGGCGGATACACAGTTTTCAGTTTACATCCTGTTTACATCCTGTTTACACGTGTTAGCTTGCATAGATAGAGAGTTATTAGTTCCGCAGCAGCCTATTCTACATGCCTCAATATTCTCATGCAAACCTCTTTTCAGCAGCATGCAGGAAGCCCAGAGGACAGCACCAACTATCTTTTATACTCCACATGGCCATGTAGAGTGGGGGGCTCTTGGAGTCTCACGGGAAGCTACATTTACTACATTTTTACAGCACAGTCCAGCATAGGCACCAGTTCTGGTGCTTGCAACATCAGATGTACGTCATGCAAATCTCCCCAAGGAGCTCTTCCATTGGTAGTTTTCCTTTTTCAGTTTCAGATTCATTTATGGATCTCTTAAGCACCTGAATGCTGTGCTTTCCCAAGCAAATGCATACTGATACCACTAGGACACCCTGCCTGAATCTCCTAAAATTTCCTTAGGCAGAAGACAATACTGAGAACACTTGTCTAAACTGTTTTCTGACTCAAGAGATTCATGCTGACCCAGTCTTCCCCCCTCCTCCCCACAGGCTTATTAGACAGATGTATAAGTTTGCCTAGGAGAATAATTCCCGTGACTTTGAGATAGTTACTTATATCCTCAGTCCAGTGTATGTAATATGTGCAATGTAAAAGGCAAGCAAGGTACGTTCACCAAAAGCCTACCTTCTGACAGTCTGCCATTGCAAAATATAGTTGTTACATTGTTCATAAGAGAAATCCAGTTAGCATTTCAACGCCTTAACCAAGATGTCAGTTCTTTCTTCATGAAGGCCAAGGCTTGAAAAATTGGGAAGCTCAATTCCACCCTGTGTTTCAGGGACTTTAGCAAGACAACTACACCAATTCCCATCAGCAGACTTCAGTAGGAATGCATCCTTCGCTTTTTAGACTTCTGAGAGGTCGCATTCAAGGAAGGTGATAAAAACATCGAACAGGTTACTCTCATGCTGACGATTTCCTCCTGAATACAGAAACAAAAATCTTGACTAGGTGTACTTACCGTCCAATACTTTGAAAGAGCGGAACTTGGAATTTCTACAAATTTGTCCCACTGTTAATAAATTCCTTCTAAATTGAACACTGCACTTCCAGCCACGTCAACAGTTGCTGGCATCAAGGCAGCTCCCTTTTCTCACAGAAGGCTCCAGCAGTTCAGGCCTAAGCCCCCAGGTCAGGGCTCAGTGCTGCCCCTGGAAACAGTCCTCCGTTTCCTCAGCACTGCAGAAGCCAGGTCGCTCTCTCATGGAATACTCCAGCAGCCAGGGTGCTAAGTTTCTACCTTATTTTTCCAAAGACGATGACAAAAAATGGTGTTAGGATACAACAGTTAATATCGGCCTCCTCAAAGAGTGCAAAGCACTTCAGCCCTAGTAGCACTACCTCAAACATTGACATCTTGGAGTCTCTACTGGAAAGCCATTCTTGCAGTTCCTTCAAATGACAGCATGAAGCTAATGCCGTCCTGCTATCTAAAACTTTGCAGCTTCTCCCCAAACTACCGCTGTTTCCCCCTAGTGGCCCATCTGCCTCCTCCCATTTCCATTTCCTGTCTTTAACAGTTCATTGAGCTCATTCACAAGTCAACCCTCAGCCACGTATCCGATCTCTCTCTAGACAGACAGGCAAGACTTGATAGTAAAGCCTTTGGTTACTCTTTAAGAAGATGCAAGTTCTTGGATTTTCTCTCCTGGAATTTGTCAGCAAGAGTTGAGCAGAAAGTCTAAAGCTGCGGGAAGGAAAAAGGTATTCTGCATCTCCAGATAATACCTAAGTATCAATAAGAAAAGCTAGCCTGCTGGTGTTTAGAAAAGAATTACAAGGAATAAAGAAGAAAAATCATTCAAAGCTTTTGGTTTTGTTCTTTTCTTTGCAATTCCTTTAAACTTGATGAAAGCAAAGAATTTAAAGAAGTCACATTTCATCATACTGTGAGTTGAGTTTTGCTGACAGAGAACAGATACAGGTAATCATTACATCTACAGATATTGTGCCCATACAAGGAAACACCTGGTCTTTCAAGCAGCAAATTAGAATTGACTTCCAACAGTTAAACCTGTCGTGCTCATAAACTAATCAAGTGTACCTAAAACGCTCAAAAAATCCCCACATCGCCAAACTCACCTTTTTAAACCAGGACACTTTCTGAGTACAGTCTCCTTGTAGTACACAGGACACTAAGCCCTTAGCTATGAGAAGGCATTGCATACGCTTTGATTCTACATATATTCCAGCTTTTATCCACCCTTAAGGAATTACTACCATAAAAGCTCAATACTGACAGAAGTTTTCTAAGCACGCAAATGTACTGATTCCTCAATTTAATATTCTCCTGCAAACAGCTGAGTTTGCATGGATAGTGGTAATACAGCCTCTGTTACCTTGGACGCCACACTTTGGATCTGTCATAGGACCTCTGGATGAAGCAACGGAAAAATGACCATCTCTCTCTTTACATCTGAACTTTGGCCAGAGAGGCCACCCGCACCTAAAGATCAATTCAACAGAACACATACCATAGGTTAAAGAAAGGTAAAGAAACTCCATCATTGCCTCTATTTATAATTTTGGGGTTATGGCGGTATTCTTTCTGAATAAACTACTGTAAAGCAGAGGGGCAGTAGAATTTTACATTCGAACATTTAGAGTTTACTCCCAGCCCCTCCAGCAAAGTCCAATTGCTCTTAAAGAATCACTTCTAAAAGGCCAGGTGTAGACAGCCCAGCTAGAGTCACCAGTCCCAAGAGATTAAATATTATGCCAAGAGATTCAATGCTGACACCATTTAGAATCTGTACAAGAGCAGGGAGGAGAGCGCTTCACAGCCACGCAGTTGCTCCTCCACTTCCGCAGATTCCTCCCTCCCCTCTTCTCTAACCACACTCCCCTTCTGAAAGCTCTGCTAGGGCTGCGCTTCCTGCGCCTCGCAAAATCTTCCTCATCCTCAGAGGAGGAGGAGGGGGAATCACTGTAGGAGACTGCATGTTTCCATCTGCAGGCTTGTCAAGAACAACAACACAAACAAGATTAAGAACACACTATGTCAAAAATCAAGAGAAGTCTACCTTGGAACGCACTGTGAGAGAGATCTACAAATTGTCCAGCTCACTATGTTCCTCAGGCATGTGATTTCCAAAAGCGTTACATGTTTTTCCTTGTGAGAGCAAAATTCAGTCTTTGCTGGGAAGGCAAAAGGCCTAACTAGTTTACAACCAAAATTCAGCTACAAATTGCTCATTTTCTCCAACGCAACTGACACAGAAAGCACCCAGTTTCACTGAGCATGAAGTATCCACTCTCTGAAACATAAGCCACTTGCACATACCAGTCTGTCTTCCAAAACTGAGGCCCCCTCTTCTTTCCTAAATGGACTGCTCTCAAGAATGCTAAACAAAGTGCTCATATCATGCAACAGAGAGCATTTTCCAAGTTCCAAGTGCTTACAGAATGCAAAACAACCTCTGTCACCACACTCACCGTTACCGCTTCTTTTTGGACTTGTTCTTGTTTAAGTAGGCTTCCACAGAGAAACAGTCCAAGAAGAAACTAGGATTGGCAGCTGAGGGATTAGAAAAGAACATTGCACTTCTGTTCAGTCTGACTTTTGCATACAGTAGGCCAGAGCTGTGCAAAGGCACTGTACTGTGCTTGCGAATCTATTGCCCCTGATTTCCACTGAACTTAATGTTCAAAGCAGTTACCAAAAACAGCAGGAAAAGGAAAGAAGGGAGCTCCTGAGACAGCTTCAATTAATTATGATGCATACAGGAAAGGCTTTTGCCATTAGCTTCTGCAAAGTAACTTGAAATTCTTTCAGGAATGACGCCAAGAATGCAAAACACTGAGTGTACTTGTCTAGCCAGCTTTTAATAATACCTTCTCAAGTAAGTAGCCAGATGCCAGCAAAGGAACATACATGCTCTCTTTACCTACCTGCCAACTAAGAATAATTTCATATTATTTCTCAGTAAAAAAAAAAAAAAAAAAATTTTCAAAAAAAGAAAATTGGTCCTGCTTTCTGAATGCAAGATAAATGATATGGAGTATAGAGACAGAGCACATGGAAAACTGAGAAATGAGTCTGTGAGCACTGCCAAGCCCGCGCCTCACTCCTCCAGCACTCTTCTCTTTGATCACAACGGCAGGAACTTCTCTCCTCTTCTCTTCTTTACTCTCCTGTTCCTTGAATCCCTCCACTTGGTCCAGTGATGCCATCTAACTTCCTTTACACCAACACTCACACATGCTTCCCTGTAATCACGCATTCTCTTCTGGCACTCTTCCCACTAGGAAAGCATACTTCAGTTTTTCTCCCCATTTCAAATTCCACAGTTTGCACCTTAACGGAATGCCGCCCCGTACTCTTTTCTCCCACTTGACACACTATTTATAGTGCCTTTATGCAACTTTCTCCCGTCCACCTCCCTGAAATCCACACACTTGAACCAAGTCACACCGCTCCACTCTCTAGATCGCCCAGGCCTTGTACTGAAGCCACTCTGCTTAAAATCATAGGGTAACTTTTCTGAATTAGACTTCCAGACCATTAGTCAACTCTCATTCTTCCTTACTAGTCTACTGCCTTTGGCACATTTCACCATGCTTCTTTTTAGGCATCTCTTGCCCTACCTCCATTTCTTTCCGCCACCCTCCCTAGCTTCCTCCTTCCCTCTCAGTGGTCTCTCACTGTTCTACAAGGAGTCCTGATGCCAACGTGCTTCTTTGGGTGGCCCAAGCTATGGCTAAACTAACGCATAAAAAACGGCCGTGCACTCTTCCCTGGCCTGTTAATGACTAATAACAAGATTACCCCAGGGCTAACTAAGACCTCATACCTGCACGTTTGCCTTGAACTTTTTGGTAGGTTTTCGTCCCCCTCATTCCTGGAGTATATGAATCTCTCTTTCCTTTTTATCCTAGAGTTCTCGAAGAAGAGGGCAGTGATCCCCGCAGGGAGCACCCAGGAGGAGAGAACAGGAACGTCATTCTGGCATCCAGGATTGACCACAAGAATTTCTGCTCTAAACTGGCGTTCAGTAAATGGGGAAGCTACCATGCATTTCTTATCCAGATACAAAACTGAGTGCACCAGCTAATCACACACTAATAATCCACCAGTAGAATCATGAAAAAAAGCCATATTTAACCAGCGGATACAGAAGTATTCATACTGGCACTTGACAGATATCATATGAAGCATTGTGGATAATTCTGGTCTCTTCTGGAAGGAAAAAAAAGGGAATTTATATTCAAACAAAAAGCAACAAAGGCAGGCTGTGAATATGCTCCAGAAATGAAGTGCCTGTCATTCAAAAGGACACTAGGAGAATTTAACAGTGAAGAGCACAGTGAAGACAGAGGAAACATGATTGTTACATATAACCGAAGGTGCTCTAGCCACAGAGAACCGCTTAAGCTCACGGGAAATGCTGGCACAAGAACAAACATCCATAAAGTTGCCACCAATAAATGTAGTTGGATTTGAGAAGGCTTCAAATCCCTGAAAAGAAAATTCTGGAAGTAGCTCGCAATCAAGGGAATCTCACGAGGGAGCTTAAGTCCATTTCTGAAAATGATTCTAGGATACATTTGCCCTGTAACAGGTGACTAAACTACTGGACACAGGAGATTCTTTGGGAGGTGATGAGATGTCAAGGAAAAACAGGCAAACGGGAATCCAAACCTGAGTTTCAGTGAGAAGCACAGGAAACAATACACTGCCTTTTTAGCCTGTAGGCTAACCACACTTCCCAAGCGCACATCGTTCTTCAGTGCATGACGAACAATAAGAGTCAAGTAACTGCGGAGGAAAATCACGACACATTAACAGCTGGTTGTGCCCATGCAACGGAAGGCATCAGGCCATCTCTTAGCACATTTCAACCCCAGCCATCATTTTGATAAGTTTTAGAGTAAAAAGGCAGGCCCTGGAACAGCTGTTTGTAAACACAGTGTCCATTCCAAAAAAAAAAAAAAAATCACAGAAAGGGCATTCAGAGAATGCAGCATAAGGTGTATATGCCAACTTGTCCCTGTGGGATCTTGCAATGGCACTGTCATTTCTGAGGTCTGACAAGGCTTCCTTGCCATAACTTGAGGGGAAATCCCCCTGAAAGGTAACACAGTACCTGCTGACTTTCTGCTACCAGGAAGATCAGGCTCTTGCCAAGAAGCACATCCATGCTTCAGAGATGCCGACACGCCAGGCTCCCAAACATCTACGTGCGACTCTGCAGTGACTGACCAAACATGTTGCAGGTTGCCTACACGGAGCAGAGAGAGCACAGGCAGCTTCACTGACTAGCATCATCCTCAAGCCCAGCAGGAAAGGAGAAAGCATCCTTCCCTTACAGAGAGCAGCAAACCTACGTAAGCCTCACCCACTCTCGCTGGAGTACAGAATCGCAGAATGGCCGAGGTTGGAAGGGACCTCTGGAGATCCTCCTGTCCAGCTCCCCGCTCAAGCAGGGTCCCCTAGAGCACGCTGCCCAGGATTGTGTCCAAACGGCTTCTGAATATCTCCAAGGAAGGAGACTCCACAAACCTCTCTGGGCAACCTCTTCCAGTGCTCTGTTACCCTCACAGGAAAGAAGTTTTTCCTCGTGTTCAGCTGGAACTTCCTGTGTTTCAGTTTGTGCCCGTTGCCTCTCCTCCTGTCTCTGGGCACCACTGAAAAAAGTCTGGCCCCATCCTCTCTACACCCTAAATTACAGAAAGCAGGCAAAAAGTCATGGGAAGGACAAACTATCCGGCACAGAAAGGTCAGGAGTGCTGCTCTTTTCTGATTTTCCCCTTCTGATTAGAGGCCTCCATGAACATTTTTGCTAGTACCCCAGAGCGGCAGGAGGACACAACTGAAGCCTGTTCATTGCTTGCTTCCACCCCGGCCGAGGTTTCACAGGGAACACGCTCAAACCTGCTTTCCTGCAGCGCAAGTCCGGCTTTTCTGACCGCCTTCTACGCTTAAGCAGAAACCCCAGCCATGAGGAGGGCTCTGATGGCTTTCCAGACTGTCAGTATTGTCAAGAGAGAAAAGACAGTCTGCACTGCAGTCAGTGATGTGAAGGAACAGGAATAACGTTGGGCTCTGGATCCAAAGACGGGGAGAAGGGAAAGCAATTCAAAAAGAAGAACGAATCTCCTCGCTTTGAGAGAGGCCTGTACTCCACGACTGTCATGCAGACACCGCAGGACAGACACATGATAGCAAGAGAAGGGTCCTGTACAAACCTTCTAGGGTGTGTTATATTCCTTTAGGGAATGGGTGCTGTAAAGATGAGTGGGTATTTCCTCCCAGTCTGGACAGCGCAGAAACAACTGGGCAGAAAGAAGAATACCCTAGTCTCTACCCTCTCATCTAACATCTCAAAAGGAGTGATGAGAGACCTCCCTTATCCTGTCCACAGAAATGACTGATCATTGCCCTCGCAAGATCAAACTGTGAGTCAAGGCAAGGGAAAAGCCTGTCCTGCTTGTCCAGGATTGGCCTTCAGCAGTTAGAGGTAGTTGGAGATGTCATCTTCTGAAATGGCTTTCAAGCCCTTCCTTCCTTGCAGCATATTTGAATCACCTTAAGGGAAATAACCTGACTTACTTACTCTGTGACTTGATCTTACTTCAGGAAGATTATGAGTGAAGGACCAGGGAGCAGAGAGGGAAGAAAGGGAGGGAAGATTGGGTCTTTCGGGACCCCACTACATCTGCCCAGCCACAAGAGTTCTCACTTCAAAATGATTTCTAAAAAGGGAACCAGGGCACGTAGTTGAGTGCTGCCTTAAATACTTAGGCTGAAAAATTATTAGTGAAAATCAGTTTTCTGTTCCTCTTGATGTTTGCCCCAACAAAGAAATACAATCTAAACACATTCGGAATCAGAGCAGGAAGATGGCCAGTAAAGCCTTTGCTTTTTTTTTTTTTCTCCTCCTGCCTCCCTATCTCTCCAATCAACTTAAGCATTCAGCTGCCAATTCTTTCAGGTGACAAAGTTCATCTGAAGAACACTCCACACCTGCCACTTTGGGGGCAGCATGGCTTCGCCCATCCCCCTCCTACACGCGTGCAAGACAGGACAACCCAGCAAAACCACATCGACTTCACTAACAACAGCTTGCAAGCCCCTGAGCAAAAGCTGCTCCTCGAAACTACTCCTGTTTTAACAGGTCAACGAGTTAAACACATTTCTCCCCAAAAGACGCAAAGACCACATACATTACAAAGCCATTGGCTGCAGGCCTTTGCCCAAGAGGAAGTGCACAGCTTCTGCTGGCAAGCACGTGTCAGAAATCCAGACAGACAACACAGCTCTGACCTGCAGAGGCCTCTGGAAGTCCCAGCCCTCGTCCTACACACCAAATATGCAGAGAGCTGCAAAACCCCAGCCCCTGCCCCAGACACTTCACACCTACACCACTTCCCCACTTCTGCCATTTGGGCAAGACATCTGCAGCTGATGAGGAGCTGCACTCACCTCTGCGAGTCTCTGCTTTCCTTCACCTGCTTTGTCTCTGGACACACAATCTGCCTACATGCACAGAAAAATCCCCACAGGCACTTCCATTCAGGTGTCGTGGAATCTCCTAATGAATGGAAAAGAGAGGGAGAATTTGCCTCTCTCTTGGCTGCCTGGCCCACTTGCCCTCTCAACTGGTCCATTAAGAAGAGGACGAGATGCCTTTGGCCTTTCTCTAATGGCTTGCGCTCATTAGTACGGGTTCAGGCCTTACGAGGAGGAATTCCATTCCCCTTCCCAAGCCAAGTAATGCTCACATACACGTGACTCCAGCTGCTTACAACAAAAAACAAACATAAAAAAACCCACTCACTCATCTCCGTATGGTAGGCCAACAGAAAGAATCAAAGGACACTGCCTGGCTGGGCAATAAAGTGTCCGAGGATAGTCACTGCAGGACAAGTAAAGCATCTGGGGGAGAAAAACCCCAAATCTTAACTTAACATGCACAGCGACAGGCTGTGACCTAATGGTTATTGGTCAAGAAGACCCAACCACTCAAACAGAGATGGCCAGGAAAAGACATGCTCCTTGCTCTGCAGAGGTCAAAAGAAGCAGAGCAAACGGTATTAGAAAAGGAACAGAGAACCCAAGCAAGAAATTGCATTAGGCCCTTCCAAGGACTCATGGTAGGCCTTCAGCCCAAAGACTGGGTGCACCTCTGGAAGAACAAATACAGCCAAGGCCACCGGGCTACTACCTCTGCCTGACGAAGCTCCCAGGTCCGTCACAGCCTGCTGGAAGAATACTCTAAGGAGAAAAAAAAAAGTCACTATATACTGCCCTCTTCTGGCCCTGCTTCCTCGACAGCTGCTGTTCGACACTAGCCAAGAGAGTATCAGGCTGAAACAACATCTCGTTCAACCCAGTGGCCCCTCTGCTCCTGCTCTCTAAAGCTGTTGGAGTAATCATCTTCACTACCTCTGCATCAGGGGCCAAGACGTCTAAGGGTGTCAGCTGAGCTAGAGATTTGTGCTATGCCAGCTAACACACGCAGAAATGTTTGCTAACACTGAAGAGCTGCGATAATTTGGAAGCTCTTGAAGTGGGGAGAGCGGGGGCCAGGAGCAGTTACAAAGCTCTTGGAAGAACGCAATGCCTCCCATGCATAGCACGCTTCCTCTTACACTCAGGCTGCTACTAGGAAGCACTTCCTTGACATTCTTCCCTCTGCTCAAAAGCCTAGCTTTACTGATTGCTCTGTAAAGTTAGCACATTTGTGCCAGAGGCTACCATGGATTTGACAGCAAAGTTGTGGCTCTGAATATACTGGGAAGGTGGCAGAACCCCGGCATCCAAGACCCCGCACGGAGGGCACAATGCCACACGAGATCAATAACTCGGGTCCCACTCCCTCCAACTTGCAGCAAGTCAATCACAAAGATTGACGGTCTGCATCTACTAAGAGAAAAGCAACAACATCTAATCCTGCGTTAAACAGAGAGAACCTGACAAATCCTTCTGCTGAGTCAAAGCAGAAAAGCACTGACTCAGCAGTTACTTACAGCAAAGCTTCACAAAGCTTGCTGCCTTTTGGTCCCATTGCATCAAAGCATTTCCTGGCCTTCTTTCTGACCCGTTATTAAGATACACTTGTTAAAGGAGACACAGCACAGCCTTGGGCTGCACACAATAAAACCAAAATGGACTATCCTTACTTGCTGATGCTCCTCACCCAACTCTAAAGAAAAGCCAGTTTGACTCACCACCAGTGCCCAGGGCGTTCTCAAGCGAATGGGCACTAAGATGCGGTGCTCTTGGAAGACGTACACTTCTCCCCTCCATCTTCCTACTGCTCCGGAGCCCCCACAAATTAGTTTGCGATAGAACAAAGTACCCAAAGCATGAACCACTGGCTAGCCTTCCTTCTTCTTTCTTTACACCACAAGATTCACGTAGCAATTGGTGATCTGTATAACAAAAAGAAAGCTTGAGGTGAAAAATGCAACACTGCTTTACCAAAGGAAAAGTACACCAACACTTCTCTGCTGGCCACCCTGCAGCAGGCAGCTGCCTGAGAGAACTCCAGGTGCAGCTTCTCTTCCCAGACTTTAGCGCATGGTTACCTCTTCAGAGTTTGCTAGGAACACTTGTCACCCACTCCAGTCAATCTGGACTTGAGCAGGACTAACTCCAGGAAGCAGCACCAGACAAGAAGGACAGGTGCTTTCAGAAATACTGCGCCCTTCGAGTGTGGTGTGGGGCCAGTCACTGCAAGTGCACAAGAATAACTAACAGGCATTTTCCAAGGCAAAGTAACTCTTCTTGTCCTGTTGGGTGCCCGAGAGATGGATTCTTTCCTCAGCAGCATCCCTCAAAACCTGTAGCTGCATGAGGGCCTGCGCTGTGTCCCGGGCCCTGGGGCCTTGGGGCCTTGGAAGGCCTGAAGGAGCCACACGCCCCCCATGTTTCTGTCTAGAAAGGAGGCCGGCCCATGGGAAGGGTGCCAAGGAGAGCAGCCCACAGCCGCGCGGCCCCCTGCCCACGGGGCCCCCTGCAGCCCCCAGGATCCCCCCGCGCATGGGGGCAGAGCCCAGCAGGGCCCCCGCGCGTGGGGACCGAGCAAGACATGCCGTCGCCATGGCGCGCGCGTGTCAGCAGTGAGCTCAGCGCTGCTGTTCCAGAGCCGTTGAGAGGCCGGTGGTGGGAGAGGGCCCGCAGCGAGCTCTCCGTTCCTGCTGCCATGGGCCAGCCGGAGCGGCTGTGGGCGAGGAGGAAGGCGGCGCTGCGCATCAAGAGGAAGGTGGGCGCAAGCGTCTGGGAGCGCCGCGCCACCCTCCTGCGCAGCGCCGCGGCCGTCCCGGAGCCCATGCAGGTGGAGCCCACGGAGGAGGAGGAGGAGCCCATGGAGGTGGACCCTGCGGAGGGGCAGCCCGCCCCACGCCCCGCGGACCTGCCCCAGGGGCCGAAGAGGAGGAGGAGGCGCTAGCGCGGCAGGAGGCCCCCGGTGGCCACCAGTCGGGGCACGGCCCCCCAGCAAGAGCAGGCTGGTGCCGCCCCCAGCCAGGGCAGCGGAGCCCAAGGCGCTGGGCTGGGAGGCCGAGGATCGCTGGGCCGCGCGGCGCCTCCGCGCCTCCCCTGGCCGCCGGGCACCAACATCTGCCCGGCAGAGGCAGGGCCGACCGCGGGGACACGTCCCTGCCAGGGCTCCCCTCCGCCTCCGCTGCGGGACGGAGACAGCACCCGCCAACGGCTCCCACCACCCCGCCACGGCTCTCTTTAGGGGATAGGACATTTAGGATGATTAATATTTTTAGGATTATTAGCAGGATTAGCATAAAGATTAGTGTAGGTGTAGTTATTTCATTTTTAGTGGTTAGTGACAGTTAGTTTAAGAATTCTTAGGGCAGTTGGGGGGGGTTCTCAGTTCATAGGTATTTTGCTAAGTGTAGGATAGAGTTCTTAGTTCCCCTTGCGACAGTTAGTTGCTATAGGTATCATTAGTCATAGTTATTAGTTCTAGTTGTTCAGTATCATTAGTAGCATTAGTCATAGTTATTAGTTATCGTTATTCGGTATTATTAGTAGCATTAGTCATAGTTATTAGTTATAGTTATTCGGTATTATTAGTAGCATTAGCCATAGCTATTAGTTATAGTGTTTCGGTAGTGTTAGTCATAGTTATTAGTTATAATCTTTCGGTATCTTTAGTAGCGTTAGTCATAGCTATTAGTTATAGTCATTCGGTAGTATTAGTAGCATTAGTCATAGTTATTAGTTATAGTTATTCGGTATCATTACTAGCATTAGTTATAGGCATTAGTTATAGTTATTCTTAGTCAGAGTAAGGGCATAGTTCTTCTTCCTGTAGCACAGTTAATGGTCCAGTGCAGTATGAGGCTAGGTAGCTTAGAGCTGGTGACAGTAGTCTTAGTGTGTAGTTAGCTACAGTCAGTTCCAGTATTGTTAGAAGACTGGAGGGACAAACGTGGGCCAGAGCTTCCCAGAGTCTGCGCTTGCCAAAGACCGTGCAGCAGGGAGGTGGCAGCACTGCCCCCAAGGAGCATCCTGCGCACACATGCATGGGGTGCCAGGGCACCTGGCCTCAGTCACCTGGGCTACGAGTGGAGGCAAGAGTGTGTCTGTGCGCAGCTGCTTGTAGGACTGGGCCCCCCAAAGCAGACTCTCTCCCTCTCCGGAAAAGCAGCTGGACTCTGGCATCTATTGCACAGGGACGTGAGGTGAGGGAGTTTCACCAAAGACGCGTCTAACGCCAGCATTTAGGAACAGGAGAAGGTGCCGTGCCAAGTGCCTGCGGCCACAACGGTGTGCTTCCTATGTGCCTTCCTACGAAACCTGCTGAGGAGCCTTGAGGAAGCGCAAACAACAGGAACTTGACTTCGTGCCTCTCCTGCCAGCTTGCATCTCCATCTTCACAAGTCCACAGCATGGACACAGAGGACTTTTCCCCCTTCTCTGCTAGAGCACCCCCTCACAGGCCTTGGATTTTGACCATCTGCACAGCACTTCCTGAGGATTTCTGCATTGCACACTCAGGATTTCCTCTTTTCTTCAAGACCTGTGGCAGTGGGGTGGGAGGTGATGAGTGGGCACGTGTCGCAGCCCGGCAGGCAAGAGCGGGCCTCCTGGCTAGCAGAGCCGCGATCCCAGCAGGCTGCACTGGTGCATCCCAGCAGTCGGCTATTGCCTGGAGTGTCCACAGCCTGAGGCACCACACTGCAGGGCTGTGTGGGAATGGAGGGATGAGAAAGGAGGTGGCAGTGCAGAAACGCTGCCCTCTGGCAGAGCAGTGGGAAAATGAGTGATAAAGAAGTCAGACGAGGGAGTTGTAGGGAACAGTGAAACCCCATGGGAAGAAAGACATTTCAGCTGGTGATTGGTTTAAGCTGCTACCTTCAGGTGGGACAAGGGGGAGTTGTTTTGACATGCCACATGGTGTGGACCCTGCTCCGGACAGCTGGACTGACCCCAAGACCCCACGCAGTGGGAAGGGGACGCCTGCACTGCGATTCTTCCATGACTGATGGGACAGCAAAGGATCAGGATCCCTAAGACAGCAACTTGGTTGTGAACCCAAAGCATGTGCAGAATAATATTTTAGTGTTTGGCTATAGCAAATTGCGCTGCACGATTGCAATGTAGGAGTGAGCAATAAAATACATATAATGGAGAGCCGTGCTGCACCCGGAGTCCTTGCTCTGGTACGGTTTCCCTTAAGTTAGTGAACATCCCAAAGAACCCGGGGTGCGGCGCCACCTTGGCGCAACGCCACATTTGTGGTGTCTGCAGCGGGATGTTCCAACATTAAGGGATTGATACCGCTGGACTCCTAGTGTAGCGGCTGGAGTCCAATTAGACGGATGCACACCTTGCTGGTGCTGTTTGGTATACGGTGGCCCCTGGGTGCAGCTGCCCCTCCCATTGGGGAGAACACAAGGGTGCCCGGGACCATCTCTGAGGCCTCTCTATTTCTACCTCAACCCTTTAGATATGGTCGCAGACAACAAGAGGAGCAGGAGGAAACCCCCAATTAGTGCTGCTTAACCCTTTGCATTGAGAATTACCTAATGCAGGATCGATGAAGTACCTACTGGGAAAAGCTAGTGCTAATTTTTCAAGCAGCAGCCAATCCTGCTAGTGACACTGTAAAAGTCCTTACTGCTGCAGGATCAGCAATACAGCAAATGGTGTTGCAAAATCAGATGGCACTCGATTTCATCCGAGCTGTCAAAGGCCTTTTTTGTACCCTGATTGGTAAAGAATGTTGTACCTTTCTACCCCCAAATGACGAGGAAGTGTGCCATGATATTCAGAAAATACTTGTCGGAATAAACCCATGACATCAAAGTGACAATTGGTCCTTGTGGTTTTCGGGAATACTTGGACATGGAACTTCTCTTGTTTTACAAAGTATGTTTGCTATCATCATTCTGCTCTCTGTGTGTGTGTGTAATAGTTGTGCTAATATGCACAATAATTTCCAGTTTCCCTAATATGCTAGTATGTGTGCGTGTGTGTGTGTGCGCGTGTGTGCATTTCTGTGTGTGTGTGGGCATGCACGTGCGTGCTGGGGGGGGAATGTTTGTGCACACACCATGTTGTACTGCGTGTTAGGATGCACAGGTATATGCACATATGGACATGATTCCCTTCTGCTGCTACAAATAGTCCTGGCACCACACATGGGGTGTCGATAATCCAGGCACACCAAGGCATCACCAGGCACGGATTGGGCACTCCAGCAGCAGCACTGCTCTTTATTTGGCATTTCTAGGGGGACTTTTGCATTGGGAAAGCCCCCCATCCCCTTTCCTAACAGCCCCACTGCCGCAAAGGCCATGGCACTGACAGCACCAGCAGCAGCTCCCACACAAAGATGTCTCCACTCGGCCAGGGAGGTGCCGTCCCTTGGGGCTGGCCAAGCTTTAGGGCCAGGCACTTGCCAAGGCAGCGGCTGAGCACCTGCCTTTGCGCTTGCTCATGTTGGTCCCGTCTTTTGCACCGCCGACTTTCTTTGTACTGCCCCCTGCCATGCCATACCAGCAGCTTCTCCGAGTGCTAGAGAGTTGAAGAGAAAGAGGGACAGCTGGGTGAACAGGGAGAAGGCAGAGAAACAGTGCAGGCCTAACGCAGGCCAAATCTTAGGCCATCTGCTTCCGGTGAAGTTGCAAGCTCTCTCTGATGAGACACAGGCCCCTTGTGCCCAAACATCAGACGGATCCTTTTGTCAGCAGGCAGCACTGTCATGGCCCATCTGGAACACCTCTGGTGGTGCCCAACAGCTGCCCCTTGCATTTCAGGGACATCCAGCTCAAGGCCAGGGTCAACAACGTGCTCCTGTCTCCGCAGGGCTGCCCGAGAAAGAGCCCCTTTGCCCACCTGCTGCCGCCAGGGGCAGCATGGGCACTGCAGCAGGGGGAAGCACCCTCCCTCTTTGCACATATTTACCAGGGACACTGCTTCTGCTCCGCTTGCTGCTGTCTCTTCCTCTCCGCAATATACTTGAATGTTTCCCAACAGGCTTTATAGGGCTCCAAGCTTTTCAGAATCTGCGCCGCTCGAGGGGAAAGGTGGCTGCAACAACAGGGCAAAACTCTCTCACCCCCTGCCTCGGCCCCTTCCTGCCTCGGCCCTGCTCCAGCCCCTGCACCCACCCACGCCCGTGTGCACCCACAGCCCCTTTCAACCTGGGGGCACTTTGGGGGCTTACCTGTGGGCTGCAGAAAGGCCCCTGGCAGGAGGCACGCCTAACCCAGCTCATTCCCGGGGCACCAGAACGCCCAGGGTCTTGTATGCAACACCAGGCCTCAGGGATTTGGTGCCAGAACACCCCGGTGGCGTCCCGAGTGCTCAACTGCCCCAGGCTGCCCCTGGGGTCAGCGCACACTTACTGGGGCTGCACTGTCTCCACCTTGGCTCCTGCTTTCTTCTCCTCCACTGGCGGAGGCTTTTCCTGCCTTTTCCACCTCACGCTGCGCTCCTTTCTCCTGGGCTGCGCTGGAGGATGGGGAGCCCAAGTCTCTTCACGGCCAAAGTCCTGCCAAGGAGGAGACACTGTCTGCAAACCAGACGGGAAAGAGAGGAGCCCTTTCCCAGAGGCCCTCTGGCAAGGACCCTGCGCAGCAGCTGCGCAACCAGCACGCTCTCCACCCCAGCTCCCAGGGCAAGGTCAGCGGGGCAGCAGCCCTTCACTGCAATTCCCAGATGCCCCTCCGCTTTCCTTCTGACATCACGGAGACCATCAGAAATGGGCAGGAGGGAATTGCCATTTGCAGGGCAGCAACTTCCCACGAGTTCCTCCCTGGCTTCGGCAGGGCACACCAAGCGATCCGAACCCTTCTCGCCTCAGGTTTTACCCGCACCTCCCAACAGTGAGCGTGTGCATGTGTACAGATGGTGGTGAGGCTGAGCTGCAGACCCAAGCTCATGTGACAGCCTTGGAAAACCCAGCAGACTCTCCATCAGTCTGTGCTCAAAAGCCTTGGAGGGGGTGTGCGAAGTAAGGAGGGAACCACTTGCACCCGAAACACTAAAAGTGCTGGGCAGGGAAGGGAGATCCAATTACAACTGAGTATTAGCTGGGTGGGAGTCACAAGACCAAGGGTGGTAATTAGCAGGGCTCTAGTTGCAAAGTGTCCCCTTGACTGAGAAGCAGCCCTCACCCCTCCGCCTGCAGACCTTCCACCCTCGGCTCCCTGATGCAGAGGATGGCTGTTGTTCTGAAGGGTGTCCAATGGTGCCACTACCTGCGCTGGCTCTGCACCCTCCCCTGCACTCCAGGCTTCCCATGCGGCCTGTTCTGCCTCCGCTTGTTCGTGCCGCTCCCTGTACAAGGAGCCCAGGCTCTGCCTTCGGTCTCACTGCGCACGCAGCTCGCCAGTTTCCTGCAGGGTCACAGAAACGCCACAGCACACAGCATTAGTCTCAGCTGCTGCGAGGGAAGGGATTTCTGCAGGTCGTACCCTCACTCCTGGGCTCTCTCTTCAGCCCGCCTGTTGACAGAGTTTGCCTCCACAAAGGTTACGAGGCCTGAAGTTACGCCAGGCTCCTCACTTCATTACACACACAATTGAACGGTCTGTGAGGAGCAACGATCTCAACTAGCCAGTGTCTAGAAAAGACCTGTGCGTTTTCCACAGCCTCACAATGCACCACGTCCTGCTGCTAGAGCCAGCAATGCCCCAGGGAAGTGGCCCTGTGTGCTTCATGCAAGTACAGGAGGGAAGAACACACTGGAAAGGGAGAGCACAACTTCTGCCTACTAAGGAGATCTGAAGGAAGGAAGGGAAATGGTCACATGAACAGCTCTTAAGGCATCTTGGCAGAATTGCTATGTGCACAACGGGGCTTTTGCACCCTTTCCAACAGCACAGGCATCACAGCAACCCATGGCATGTACCTGCAATATTCTCCTACAGCTTTCGGGAATAGCGAGTGCAGCCATGGAGCTGGCAGCAGGAGGCGGTTGCTGCTTGCCGGCCTCCTTCGTCCTGGGGGAGCTGCCTGGACACAGTGGGAGCAGACTACAAAGAGACACCAGGAGGAGTCTGCATGAGCGCAGGCGCAGGCTGTTCTTCGGCCCGTGCTCCCAAGCTCGGCCCCTGCCTCTGCAGTGCGAGGCACTTCTGCCAAACATGCAGCTCTACTGCACTCATCGTGGTCACATCAACAAAAACAGAGGTGACCCCCAGCTACAACACTCACCTAGGGACCAAGGTGGCCTCAGCAATGCGCACAGAGCCCCTGCATACGCCCCTCTTCCTGTGCTCCAAGCAGAGCAGCAGCAGCTTTTGCAACAACAGCCTCCTACAGCTACTGCTCTACCCTGCCTGCCCACTGCTTCCACTTCTGCTCCGTGCTCCATAAGGCACTGTGTTTAGCGATGGGGAAGAGATTCTTGCTGGGCAGCCAGTGTCAAAGAAGGAGCAAGGGCTTACTTAAGAAAAGCAATCCCGCCATTTCCCTAGGCCTGGCACTCTCTTGCGCCTGACGCAAAGATGGCATTTCAGAGGAAAGAAGAGGCTAAAAGGAACTCCCTCCTCTGCTGTCAATGCTTCCCAGGCTTGCAGAAGAATCAGCGGAGATGAGGCTGCTTCCCATGGCAAGCTGGCAGGTGGCCACTCTCAGGGCCACCTTTGAAGAGCTTTGAAGAGCCTTTGCTGTGCCATGTCGCCTAGACAGGCAGGAGAACCAACACAGGGGACTGCACAACACCCCCTGAAGATTTTGCTGATGCCCCCTCACTGCCCTCCCTCCTACCCTCTCATGTGATCACCAAATGCCCCTCCAGGGGCTCCAGAGCTCAGCGCAGCCTTTGCTGGGCTGTGTGTCAGGAAGCTTTCCGAGTCCCTGCCTGCGCCTGCGAGCCCAAAGGGACGTCTCTCCTGCAGCCTTACAAGGCTTCCCCTTACGCCTTTCCCCAAGGGTCTCACCTGGCACGACTCTCCTCCGCTGCGTCTTGCTGCCTCGTGCCTGCCGCTGAGCTTGGCAGCATGGGCAGAGCAAGCTGCTGCTGGCTCTGCAGGAGCTTGCCACCATGCCCCTCTGCAAGTAGGAAAGGAGGGGGCTCTTCAGAGCAGCCTCTTGCGCAGTGCCTTTGCAGCTGGCTGAAAGTCACCAGGCGTGAAGGACGGCGAGTGGGGGCACAACCTGCTCAGGAGGCAGCTCTTCCCTTAGCACCGCTGCTTCTGGTGCTCCGCAGCTCTCCTAGGGCCTTGATCTCCCAGCGGCACCATCTGGGGGCAGCCTTGCCCTTTGCTTTGCCTTCCACCGTGAGCTGAAACCTGCGAAACAAATCACCACAGCGCTTGGAGGAAAGGCCTCCACCTGCCCTTGCAGCTTGCCACCATTAATCCTCCTCACTGTCATTTCAGGCCTCCCATGCCTTCCCCTTTGTGCGCAGGCATGGGCGGTTTTGGCACTCTCCCCCAAAAGACACAAACATAGCCTCAATTCCTCTCTGTCTGCCATCAGTTCTCTCTGAAGGCAATGAGGGCAGGCTGCGCAGGAGAAATGCAATCACCATTCCCCATCACTCCAGCTGACACGTACACACATGTAGCCCAAGCTCAGCGTTACTTAAGCAGCAACCAGTCGCTGCGGGAGGGAGTTTCTCCCAACCCCGTGCTGAGCGTCCAGCCCCAGCAGTGTGTGCTCTCCAGCAGGAGCTGGGAAACCTCCCACTCGGTGGGCCAAGGACTGCAGAGGAAACGTGCTTACCTCGGGAACACGTGCGCACGGCTAGACTGGATCCCTGCACTGGCCGTTTCTCCCCCAGAGCTCTCTGCATCCATTGGCCATGGTCTCTGCAAGGCAACACACCCCCGTTGGGAGGCTTACAAGGCAGTTTTCTCATTGCGCCCAACAGCAGCACACTTGATCCTGCTCAGAGAGGAACCTGCCTCTCCAAAGCCCTCCACTCAAAAGCCTCTGCCATGAAGAGGAGCCCTACTTCTGGCGCAGAGCAGCGGCACAGCAAAGAATGAAGACGGGGCAATAATGCCACCAGGCTCTTTTTAGCGGGAAGAAGCAAGCAGCTCAGGAGAGGCTCTCTTTGCTAGTGGAGAAGTCAGTGGGGGCAAGCCCTGGGGAAAGCACTGCATTAGCCCGCCACATCCCGGCCACCCAACAGAGATCACATTGCTCGTCCTTTGAGAGGATTCCCAAAGAAAGACAAGGAGGCCAGCAAAGCTGGGCAACTCACACTGTGAAGGGCTGCAAGAAGGCCTGCCTTGCTCTCCAGCAAGTGAATGAGGTAGGGACAAAACTTCATGCCCGCTTCGTCTCCTTTGCAGGCCAGAACGCCAGTGTTCTTGAAGACAAAGGTGACATGCTCCTTCTTCAGCAGGTGGCAAGAGAACAGGAGGACGGTCTCCTGCACGCAGGACTCCACCACGCGCACGGGGAAGCCGGTGTCCCACAACAAGCGCCGGTAGTTCAGCCGTTTGAGCTTCACATCGTCTGCAAGGCAGGGCAACAAGCTCACTGCCACAGCCGGCCACATCGCCATTGCTGGGCCAGGAAGGAATGGGGGCAAGGGGGAGCCAGTTGTTTGCGTGGCTCTGAGAGAGCCCAGCTTCATGCACCAATTTTAAAACCAGATTCCCAAAAAGGTTGCTTATGCAAAAAGCTCTGGGGCAGAGGTTTGTTTTGGCAAAGCTGAAGCTGTCCCCCAACCTTTGGAGGAACCTTCTCACCAGGGAGAGTCACTGCGGGGCGCTTGAGCCCAAGCAGCCAGTCCACAGCCATGCTCAGATGGAAGACGGGTCTTTGAACCGCCAGCACCTTGCCACTGCGCAGGCAGAATTGTTCTTGCAGCGTAAAGACGGTCCCGAGCCCTCCTACCAGGACAGCCTGCATGCAGGAAAGACAAAAGACCCCCGAAGCAGCATTTAGGCGATGCAAAAAGGGACGCTTGCCAGAATGTGGCGCCACTGCTCTGTGCTCTCCCCACTCCGGAGGCACAATGGGGCAAGAAGGGGCCCTTGCAAAGCTTTGCACAACAGCCACATTCTCCACATTTGCTCCACCGCCTCTTGGAAAGAATTGCCTACCTCCCTCACCTACAGAAGATCCCACGGCTTGCCGACAGCCTTGCCACACACCCACGAAAACCGCCCCTTCTCTCGACCTGCTCTTTGCCCTTTGCCCAGGGGGAAGAGAGAAACCCTGGCACATGCCAAATGCTTTCCCCCACTACACCTGCATGCCATCTCTGTGCTGCCTGCCCCAGAAGCTGCTCTGTGGCACAGCTGTGCTTCTGTCACCCTGGGGAAAGGATTGCTCCCCGCGGCCCAGGGCTCTCAGCGGGACTCAAGTGTCCCCCAGGCATCAGGCAATGCCACGCCAGCCCACCTTGTCCCGCATCAGCTGCTCCACGATGTATTCCGACGCAGCGTCCCAAAGAGCGACAATCTCTGGAAAGCAAGGCAAGGCCATGGCAGGCCTCAGACAAGCCGGCTCACAACCTCTCGGTAAGCTCCTGCCCCACGGAGGGACACATCAAGGTGTAGGCAAACCCTCCCAAAAGCCACCACCATGCCTGCAGAGCTGGGCTTTGCCCCAGTTGCAGGCTCTCGGCCTTACTCTTAGGCCAGCGGAAGGCCCCAGTGGAACTAGGCTCCTGGGAGGGCTTTGGGACAAGGGCTGTGGCCATCTGCACATGGCATCTCTGAGCGCCAAACATGTTGTGCGCAGCTGGAGGCACAAGAGGAGGCCTGGGAAGGACCAGAGGTTCTCCCAAACAGACGCCTTGGATTTTTCACAAGGGGAAGGCTCCATTCCCAACACGGCCATTTGCAGCAGGCTCTTGGGAGCCCCACGGCAGCTGCAGGACACACCAGCCTCCATGACGCAGGACCCCCTTCCTCCCAGACCCACACTCCAAAGGGGGTCCCACTCCCAAGGAAACACGCACCTCCATTGCCCCCTGCCACCAAGGCATGCAGCCAGACCCACAGGAGCCTTGGGGCTCAGAGCAGCCCCCGCCAAAGCCCCCACCACTCCTGCCTGACACATTCTTCCCCGAGGCAGACGGCACCCTCACACAGGCCTCTTGGGGCATCCCCACACCCTGGACAGACACCCCGCAGCCCCGCACCCACAGCGCTTTGGCCACTTAACACTCTCTGTGCGACACGTCGCCAAGCAGCTGCCAAAGGCCTTACCCTTGGTGGAGAGCCGCAGCAGCATTGGGAAGAGCAAACTGCGCTGTGGGCTGATCGTCTCCGGCCAGCAGCCCTCCATCTCCCTTGCCCCCTTCTCCTCGCCTCGCCTCTGCAGCTGGGCAAAAAGGACGCTCTTCCCGGCCACACAAGCAAAACTCCTCTCCAAAGCACCCCTGCTCCTCTGCCTGTCGCCGAGGGGCCCCAGCACGGCCCCGCTGCCTCCCGGCCCCACTCCTTGCCCTGCAGCAGCTCCCAAGGGCAGCCGTGGGGAGCGCGGCAGCAGTGCCCAGCAGCGCCCAGGCCTCGCAGCGAAGTGAGGGCACCGCTGGGGCACTGCCGAGACCTCCCTGAGACGTGGCACATCCCACTGTGAGCTCAGCTCCTGTCACCTGCCGGCTCGTGAGCTCAGCGCCACCGAGATGGCACAGCCCGGGAGAGAGCGCAGACATTGCCCCGCACCGCCTGGAAAGCAGTCACCTGCCTTCGTCCCCGGTAGCTTCCACAACTCGATGATAAATCCTTCCGCACCCTCTGCAGACGCTGACAAACGCTGACAAATCTCTCCCCCGCGGCACTGCAGAAGGGCCTTCTGCAGCCCTGCCCTCACACCTCTCTGCCCTGGGCAGAGCTCTGCGCCAAGCCGGGCTTTGGCGCTTCTTTGGGCCTTTGCTCTTTTGCAAAGACAGCACCAAAGTCACAGGGCACGAATCAGCACAAAGCGTGCCCACGGGCTGACGTGCTTTGCTCAGCCTCCAAACTGATAACTCCCGGGGCAGGCGCTGGCCCGGCACGCCGCCGCCTGCTGCCCACCAGCCGCAGCACAGCCCCCCCACCAACACCAGCGATAAAACTCTCTGCTCTCTTTTGTAACGAACAGCAGCAGTTCCTCTGCAAAACTCGAGCAGAGTGGAAATTGCCTTAACGCTCCCTCCTTTTATTTCATACATACCTGCTTTCAACGGTACGCTGCTCTATGCTTCTATCCCCTTACATGGGAGAAGCGAGTTGAACGTCTGACCCATACACGAGACACAACAGCGGCGAGGCGGGGGCCCGGGAGCGCCGCCGCCGCCTCCTCTCCCCTCCGCTCCGCTCCGCTCCGCTCCCCTCCCCTCCGCTCTGCTCCATGGCGCTGCCAGGGCCGGGGCTGGCACGGGGGTCCCCGCGCTGCCGGGGCACGAGGGGCCGCCAGCAGCTCGCCAGCCCCGCTGCCCCACGCCGCTGCCCGCCAGCGCCTGGGCCTGGCGCCCACAGCCCCGCCTGCTGGCCAATCAGCGCACGGCTCCCCCACGGCCCCTCCAATCAGCGCTGCGGGGCTGCGCAGAGGCGGGATGCTGGGGCCCCCTGGCGAGAGGGATGGGGCGGTTCTCCCCCTCCCCAGGCCCCGCCCCTGAGGGTCCAGGCCCCGCCCCCAGAGCCGCCATTTTGTGCTCTCCCCCCCCCCCCCCCAACGGCGTGGCTGCTGTTGCGACTTTGTTGTCCCCCAGGCCCCTCGGTTTGGTTTCGGCGCCACCTCGAGCTCTGCGCTTGCTTTTTGGGTCTCCCTGGGGCCCTACAGCTGCCCTTTAGTGCCCGTCATGTGCACACGTGTGTTTTCGTGCCCTCCCGGGTGCTCCGTCCTCTTTTTGGCATGCCCTGGGCACCTGCGTTTGGCTCTGGGCGTCCCGGGGGCCTCTGTTTTTGCAGCTCTGTGCCCTGTAGAGCTGTGGGTTTGCCCGAGCAGCACTGAAAAGAGCAGGCTGAAGAGTCCCAGCTCTCTTGGTCCTTCCTTGTAGGAGAGATGACCCTCTGTCTGGAAAAGATAGAGCCAAACATCGGAGCAGTCCTTTCCTCCTCAGGCACCCGTGCCCCATCTTGCAATCTTACTCCCAGTGCCCCGCACCTGCCCTGTGAATAAAGGAGTGTCTGATCCGCGAGCTCAGACTGCAGAGGCTGCTGCTCTCCCTCCAGCGAAGGCTGCCTGAGACAAACCCTCTTTGCCCTGGGTGCTGCAGGGAGAGGAAGGAGGGGCTTTGTGGGAGAGGGGAAAGCCCATCCATTCTTGGTGGTATTTGTCCAAGCGACTGCATGGGGTCATTTCCCATCTGTGTGCGCATCTCAGCCTTCCTCCGTGTTTCCAGCTGGGCTGCACACATCGCTACCTCTTGTCAAATCTGCCTGCAAGCATTTGAAAAGCGGCTGCAACAGCAGGCACAAACTCGCTCTCACGCCCTGGCTGAGCCCCCCTGCCTCCCACAGCCGTGCACCTGCCGTGTCAGGGTTACCCAGAGCCCCTTCCCCTGGGGATGAGGTGCCGGGAGGTGCTTGGGGCTGCAGGGAGGTGCCTAGCATGAGGGTGTCAGCCAGGTGGTTCCCATGCCAGGCGCTGAAATCCACAAAGCGAGGGGGAGAGAGACAGAGGCACAAAATGAGGCTCTAATTCCTAGTCAGGAGAAAAATGCAACTGATGGAAGAGTCTCCCCAAAGCCTGGCACGCGCTTGCTGCCCCCCAAGCAGATGTACCTCCCTGGGACATGTGTCCATCACTGTTCCCAGGTCACACAGCCGTTGTGTCTGTGGGAATCACCTCAGTCTCCCATGGAGCACAAGGCCCCCTTTTCCCTTTCCCAGAGTGTCACCTGGCCGGAGGCTCTTTTCCCACCCCTTTCTCCCCATTTCTGTCTCCAGATGGATGGCACTTATTGCGGGTTGAAGGAGGAGGTGCAAGGAAAACCCCTTGGGACCTGTGTCTCAGTGAGTATATGAGCAAGGATGCCATGCATCCCTGCTTGCACCAGGTGTAAAGGTGTCTGCGGTGGCCATCTGATTTTCCTGAGTGCAAAGGAAAGGGAGTCTAGGCACTTTCAGACTCCTCAAAGGAAAGAGCAGTTTGCAGGGCAGTCGTGGGAAGGGATTCCCATGGGAAAAGATCCCTTGGAGGGTGTCATCTGCAAGCGGGAGTGTGGGTCTGGCCAGAGAGCTGATTCTTCACCAAGGCACTTGAGATGTCCGCAAATGGGCAGAGCCGCAATGGGCACATCTCACTGTGCCGGGCACCACGTGGCCTGCTGGCTGTAGTCCCCAGCCCATGAGGGCAGCGGGAGTAGGTGCCCCCAGTCCATGCCCTGGTCTGTGAAGGGCTCCTGCTCCACCAAGCTGTCTGTTTGTGGAGGGATGGGGTTAGGAGAGCTAAAGCCCCTCTGGAATTGAATCTGGCAAGGGACGTGAAAGGTAACAAGAAAGGCTGGCACCATTGCCCACCCTGGCACCCCTCTGCCTCACTTGTACCCCCATGGCACCCCTCTGTCCCCAAAGCACCACATTGCACCCTTCTGCCCCCACTGCCTCCCATTGCACCCCATTGCACCAAATGGCATCTACTGCCCCCCATGACACCCCTGTGCTCCCTCTGCCCACCATGGCACCCCTCTGCCCTCTCTGCCACATGTGCACCCCGTTGCACCCTTCTGCCTCCCATGGCACCTCCCTGCCCTCTCTGCTTCCCATTGCACCCCTCTGCCCCCATTGCACCAATTGCCCCCCACTCCCCTCTCTGACCCCCCACGGTACCCTTCTGCCCCCATTGTACCACACTGCACAGCCCTGCCCCCATTGCACCCCATTGCACACTTCTGCCTCCCCCCCCAGGGTGCCCCTCTGCCCCTATGGCACCCCAAAGCACCCCTCTTTCCCCCTCCCCCATGGCACCTCTCTGCCCTCCCTGCCCCCGCATTGCACCCCACTGCCCCCATTGACTCCTATTGCACCCCTCTACCTCCTTTGCCCCCCATGGCACCCATCTGTCCTCCCACGAGTGCAGGGGATCAGCCTATGTCAAGGAGGCTGAGAGGCCAAGCCTTCCCCACCCAGCGGACCACTGCCTGGCCACCAAAGCCAGGGGTTCACAGCAGCACCTCTCTTTTTATTGCCTGCAGAGGAGTCCATCTCAGGTACAGGGTGGTCTCCCCTTTGCACGGCAGCAGTTCCTAGCGCCTTCCCTTCCGCTGCTCCAAGGGCATCTTCTCCCCAGTGCTAGGGAGTCCAAAGGAGAGGTGGTCAGTGTCAGGTATAGGGAGAAGGCAGAGAAAGAGTGTGGGCCTTGGTCGGGCCAGGTCTTCCTGGAGCTGCTGTGGGGGTGCTGCCAAGGTCTCTGCAGTGTGATACTGCCCTTGTGTCCGCAGCAGTGAGCAGGGCCCCAGCACAGCTAACTGGCCTGGGGCTGAGTCAGGCAGGGCTGAGACCTTGCACTCAGCAGGCACCGATCTCTGGGCAAGGCGTCTCTGTGTCCATGCTCCGAGAGGCAAGGACAGGCTGCCTGCTTGGAAAAGCAGAGCCCCACAGCAGAGGGATCCTGTGGGCTTGACCACCCGTGCCCCACACCACATCTTCTCCCGAGGGCCCCTTGGGTGTCAGGGTGCCTGCTTCATGGCCAAGCTCAAATGTGCCCCGTCTCACTGGTGGTCCTGGGGAAAGCCCCCATGTCCCTAGTGATGCCGGTGGCTGGGGAAGGCAGGGCAGGCATGACAAGCCCCAGCCCTGCTCAGAGATATGCACCAGAGGAGGTGCTCCTCTCCATGAGCCCTGCAGGGGTAGCGCTCTGCCTTCTTCTGTCCTCTGCTCCTCCTGCCAGGCTTTAGGCACCTCTGTCCGGCACTGGCTCTGGATTGCTGGCAGGGACTCATGCCTGCAACGGCAGGGACAAGGTTGCTCTCAGCCCCACTGAGACCCTTCCTGTCCAGCCCTGCACACCCACGGTCCCATCTGCACCCACAGTCCTCAACTCAGCACAAGACCAAAGCATTTGCTTGGGGCTGTGGAGAGGAACCGGGAGTCCAGGGCTGACCCAGGGCATTCCCAGGCCAGGAGAAATCAGAAGATGCCATATCCAGTCCCATGGCTCTGGGTCGGGATCTTTGACCCACTGCCAGCTCCCTGCTCTTCAGCTGCACTCGGCCACACTGGGGCTGTGCACACTTACTGCTGCTGGGAGAGCTGCCCTGGTTTCCGCCTTGGATCCTTTGCCCACACCTCCCTCCTCTCCTGGAGCTCTCTGTCATACTGCCTTCTCCTGACGGAGGCTGGAGGAGTGGGGCAGTAGGAGTTCTGAAAGGCAAGAGAGAGGCTTGTCAAGCAGCGGGCAAATGCATGGGTCTGTCTCCAAAAGCACCAAGCCCCTGGGGGACAGCCAGCAGGGACACTGTGGCTGCAGCGGGGACACCAGGAGAACTAGCGCAGCATGTCCCCATGGAGATGCCTGGGCGGGAGCAGGGTCTTGCTGTGCTTTGCAGTTGGGGAAGGATTTCTTTTGTCAAAAGGTCTTACCAGGTACACTCTGCTCTCTTCTACAGTCTTCTCTTTCTCTGTTTTATCAATATTTAGCTTCATTTCAGCCCAGTGTCTCCTCTGTTATGCAAGGAAGAAAACAGTGCATTTTACCTGGAGATGCCACCAAAGGAAATATCCCTGCACAGCACAGAAGGCACCCAGGGACAGTGCAGCCTTTGTCAGGATATTCAGTCCTAGTCTGCTCTTCCCAACCACAGGAACATTAAAGGCTTCATCCTTCAGGCACGGAAGCCCAAGAAGATGGTATTTCTTTTTATGTCAGGGTAGGTGGCAGCGCGCCCTAAGGCCTCAGTTAAAAATTTGGCTTACAGAAACCCCTGTTGATTCTTAGGAAAACCAAGAGATCCTGGGCATGCTCTTAGAGGTTGCATGAAGAGGAAGACCCCCTGGAGCTGTCTCACGGAGGCAGCCTGGCCACAGCTGGCTCAGGCCCTTTCCCCAGGAGAGCTCGTGTCCCACCTCAAGGGCAGGCGGCCTTGGCAGGGGCTTCCTGGAGCTCGAGGCAGGCCTGAGGACCGTGTGCCCTCAGCACAGCAGAGTGCTATTTGGGTCCCGTAGCTTTCCTGGACTAATATTCTCTCCCTGGAAGGAGCAGGTGAGCATCAAAGACAAGTCAGTGGCCCCACGACTGAGAGGCAAGAGGACAACAACGCCAAGGAGACCTGCACACCTCCAGAGCTGCCTGGGGGAGAGAAAGGCCATTCCTCAGAGCGGCTGAAAAGGCTCCCAGTACCTGGGCATTCAGGGCAGCCATCCTTGCCCGACAGGCCTCGTGCTCGGCCCACTCGGCCCTTTCTTGCCTCTTGGCCTCTTCCAGCTGGGCTGCCCGGAGGCAGCGTTCCTCCTGCTGCATGCAGAGGTAGCACACTTCCTGGAGGGCAGAGACACGCAGAGCAGCAGCGTGAGGAGCAGGCGCTGGGGGTTTTCCTGCCCCGTGCCCTGAGCCTTTCTCACAGCAATATCCTGGGCCTGATGCCATAGCTAGACAGCCTGCCTGTTGTGGTCAAAGTCCTAAAGAGCACCTGTCCCTTTTCTCTCCCATGGAAGCCCAACATTTCCCCTTTCCCGGGGCAGCCCTGGAATGTGCAAATGAACACCTAGCAAGGGGTCTCGGGGGAAGCCGTATCCACAGAGCTGCCCTACAACACAGTAGGACTGAATCGTGACATTGGGCCTGATCACGTACCTGTCCTACTCTGCGATGGCCTTGCAAGCAGGGATTTCTGCTTTGCTCCTGCCCTCACGAGTTGCTTTGCTCTTGCCTTCCTTCGAGGAGCTCCCCTCAGTTGCTGGTAGCATACTACAAATACAGAGCAGGCAGGGTTTGGATCAGCACAGCACGAGTTTGCTCTGCAGCCTCTGCTCACTAGCTGGGCACCTGCCTCTGCAGCGGTCACTAACCACTAAAAATGCAGTAACTACACCTACACTAACTGTCTACATACTAATCCTCCCAATAATCCTAAAATATTAATGATCCTAAATGCCCTATCCCCTAAAGAGAGCCGTGGCGGGGTGGTGGGAGCCGTTGGCGGGCGTTGTCTCCGTCCCGCAGCGGAGGCGGAGGGGAGCCCTGGCAGGGACGTGTCCCCGCGGTCGGCCCTGCCTCTGCCGGGCAGATGTTGGTGCCCGGCGGCCAGGGGAGGCGCGGAGGCGCCGCGCGGCCCGGCGATCCTCGGCCTCCCAGCCCAGCGCCTTGGGCTCCGCTGCCCTGGCTGGGGGCGGCACCAGCCTGCTCTTGCTGGGGGGCCGTGCCCCGACTGGTGGCCACCGGGGGCCTCCTGCCGCGCTAGCGCCTCCTCCTCCTCTTCAGCCCCTGGGGCAGGTCTGCGGGGCGTGGGGCGGGCTGCCCCTCCGCAGGGTCCACCTCCATGGGCTCCTCCTCCTCCTCCGCGGGCTCCACCTGCATGGGCTCCGGGACAGCCGCGGCGCTGCGCAGGAGGGTGGCGCGGCGCTCCCAGACACTTGCGCCCACCTTCCTCTTGATGCGCAGCGCCGCCTTCCTCCTCGCCCACAGCCGCTCCGGCTGGCCCATGGCGGCAGGAACGGAGAGCTCGCTGCGGGCCCTCTCCCACCACCGGCCTCTCAACGGCTCTGGAACAGCAGCACTGAGCTCACTGCTGACACGCGTGCGCCATGGCGACGGCATGCCTGGCTCGGTCCCCACGCGCGGGGGCCCTGCCGGGCTCTGCCCCCACCCGCGGGGGGATCCTGGGGGCTGCAGGGGGCTCCCGTGGGCAGGGGGCCGCACGGCTGCGGGCTGCTCTCCTTGGCAGCCTTCCCGTGGGCCGTCTCCCTTTCTAGACAAAAACAGGTTTTTCTATACAAAAGCAGATTTCTTTAGAAACTCTTACAGTGGCTGGTATCAATGACCTGAGCTAGGGGAAGGAACTGCCTAAATCTACAGCTGTACACACGCTCCTACCTCTATCTTGTGCCATCCTGCACTGCGGTGGACTTTCAGCACCTGTGCCTGGGCCCACAGTCGAATGTGGAAAATGAACAGGCATCATAAATACGCTTGTTTCGCACTTTGGAGCCCTCAAGTTGAAGGGGTCCTTCCAAAGAGACAGTTTGTAGCTAGGGCCCCCAGGACACCACAGCCCAGACAGCTGTCAAAATGCAGCCAAGCACTTCCTCAGCTGCAGTGTGCACATCCCTGAGTGCTGGCAAAGGGGCTGCTCCGGGCATTGCTGTCAGCGCAGGAGCTCCTGTCTGAACGTGCTGCCTGAAACGGGGCTGAGCTCCGGCCCCGGCGCCTGCCTCTAGATGCCTGCTCCAAGGCGGGTGAGGGACAGCTTGGGCAATGGTGGGCATGCAGATGCCAGGCCCAGGCTGGCATGACACTCCCGCACCAGCACCCCCCCGCGACCCCAACACTCATGGGCGCCCCCCCAAATAGCAACCCTTACCAGCAACCCCCACACCACAGCGCTCGCCAGCACCCTCACCCACCACCCCAAAGCTCACAGTCACCATCCCTTCCCTCTTGGAGCACTCACATCCTCTCTGTTCCTCTCCACGGTCACTCCGACTCCCTCCAATCCCCTCTGCACATGCTCCAAACTCTCCCTTCCCACCCGTGAGTGCCCCCATCCCCTCCCTTCCCTTCCTTGAGTGTCCACTCCCCTCCAGGAGCATCTCCATCCTTCCCCTTCCCCTTCCCACACAGGCAGAATGTGCTTTCTCCCCTCCAAGAGCACTCAGGTGCCCTTCAGTCCCCTCCGTGAGCACACAGACGCCCTCCAGTCCCCTCCACCTCTCATCACATCTCTTCCCATTGACCTCCACCTCTGCTCTGACTCCCTCCTTCCTCCTTACTTCATGCTCACATCCCCTTCAGCCGCCATTCTGCAGCATCCCTCTCTCCTCCCTTCCCCCCCTCGCATCTGCACACAGTGGGTGTGCACACACCCTGCACTGTGTATGCGCATATGCTGTACTGCATGTGCTGTCGATGGGCACACTGTGGGGCACAGATGCCTGCCGTGCCCTGTATATGCACCCTGTGATGGGCAGGTGCACAGCATGGTGTGTATGGACATTATCCCCTTCTGTCCCTACAAATCACTCGGGGATGGCACACGGGGTTCACAGCAGCACCTCTCTTTTTATTGCCTGCAGAGAAGTCCATCTCAGGTACAGGGTGGTCTCCCCGTTGCACGGCAGCAGTTCCTAGCGCCTTCCCCTCCGCTACTCCAAGGGCATCTTCTCCCCGGTGCTAGGGAGTCCAAAGGAGAGGTGGTCAGTGTCGGGTATAGGGAGAAGGCAGAGAAAGAGTGCGGGCCTTGGTCAGGCCAGGTCTTCCTGGAGCTGCTGTGGACCATGCCCTCCAGATGGGCAAGGAGACCTCAGGCTCTTGCCACCTTGTTGGAGAGCAGCTGGCTGCTCAGAGGACTGGAGGGAGGAGGGACAGGTCCCAAGGCTTGCAAGGTGAAGATGCTGACATGTGTCTGAGGCCGGGGCCCTGCTACCTCCTAGGCCCTCTCTCAGCTCCTTGGAAGCCACTGCAGAAGAAAGCAAATCCGGGGGAAAAAACCATTCCCCGCATTCATGGGAGGCAATGGCAGGGTCACTCCTGTGTGAGAACATTTACAGGCCAGCAGCAGGGACAGGGCTGCAGTTTGTGCTTGTGCGGGCGCTGCTGCCTGAGGAAATGGTAGGGCAGCAGCAGGCACATGGCTCAGATACGGGGCTGTATGGTCACTGCTGCCTCAGTACCTGACAGACAAGGACCAGGCACATGGCCTCACCGCTCATTCTGAGGTCACTTCTGCCTCAGGACCTGTTAGGCCATCGGCAGGCTCTTGGTTGCTGTAGTTTCTTGTAAAGCCACCTGGATAGGCCAGCAGCAGGAACAGCATCAGCACAGCGGCTGTGAGGTCACTTCAGTCTGAGCAGCTGAGCAGCAGGAACATCGCTGTGAAATGGCTTGTGAGGGCACTTCTGTCGCTGAAGACGCTAGGCCAGAAGTGCGCTGGCCTTGCAGGGCTCTTCCCTGCTGGGCTGGGCTCTCCAGGGAGGACTGAGCTGCCCCCAGGCGGCATTGGGCAGGGGGCTCGTGCCGGGCTCCCGCTGCCGTGGATCCAGCAGGGTACGTGGAGTCCGCTGAAGACACTCATCACCGAGTTCACACAAGCAGGGATTTGGTTGGTTTCTTTGGGACTATTTGCACACTGAAAGCAAGAGACTGCTGTTGCATTTAAAAACAAAGATTTATTATCCTATTCAAATGAACCATGCACAGCACACAACTACAACAACACAGTTCATGCGGTTGTGAGGTGACTCTTGTTCTACACAAGCACTCTGCCACGAAATAAATATAGGGGTGTGTGTATATATATATGCATATACACACACACACACACACACACACACTGTATCTTCCACTCCAAATTAAAAGTCAGGATGCTGCTGGCAGCTCAGGGAGCTGGAAGACACTGCTCATAAACCTCTTTCCATGGTAAGAACTTCTGCTGATCTCAGGGGGATTCAGATCGTGGTTTCCATTGCCTCGTACAACACTGTAGCTCCCACCCCTACATGGCCCTGCATCAGCCTGACCGCAGGCCCTGCGCTTTTTCTAGCCTACCCTTTTTTTTTTTTTTTTTTTAATAATAATGGTGGAATGCAACCTAGGTGTTTTTGTGGAAAGAAATGTGTTTCTTTTCTTTCATTTAACTTAAGAGGAACAGTTATAATACATTTGTCGATTAATATAAACATTTCCTTTAGTTGGGTACATTTACCAAAAGTAAACAATCCTGCAGCCTGTAACGCTGCACTGTAGGCACTAAAAGCATTTTGACTCGCAGAACACTTCTATTTCTACATTTGTGTCTTTTTCTTAATGAGAAAGGTAAAGCACAAATTGACTTAGTGCTGTTCTGTTCCTTTTTACTTTTAGGCAGGAAATCCATTCTGTTGTTGGGCCTCCCTGTATTGCAGCATCTGGACCTTTAGTAGAAGCATTTGAGAAGCATCCTGTGAAGGCATGCTTGCCGCTTTGGTCATGAGGCAGCGGCTTGTCTGCTTATGTGCTTGAGGTACCACCCGCAGGCAACGGCTTGTGGTCTTCCCGAGCAAGTAACCTGCTCCAAAGGAGCCTCTGGAAATGAGACAGCAGGCCGTGAGCTGGCGAGCTCTTCGGACAGGCTGAACGTTGGTCACCTCCTATCAAATGAACTTTGAAGTTTCGATTCATAACCGGGCTTCTTTGACAGGGCCTGCCCTCACCTTTCCTGCCTATGTTGTGGCGCTGCTTGTGCTCCAGATTGGCTTGGACACAAGCCCACTCTGAACTGAAAACTCGGCACTCCCGGTGGTGCAGCAGCGTACCCAGGCTCCTACGCCTTGCTGAAGGGCTCATCTGCTTTGCTCAAGCACAGCCCCACACGAATCGAGCTGTGAGGCTCCTTAGGAGTCACCTTAGCTCTCAGTAGCTCCGAAGTCAGGCAGAGGTTCAGGTCTGCTTCTGTCTGGGTAGCTAGGCCTATAATCTAATCCAAGGAGAAATTGCACTCTGTTAGTAAGTAACTGTTTTGTCTTGGTAGGCGTGTTCTGACACTTGGCCTGTACCCACTCTATGGTGGATACACAGTTTTCAGTTTACATCCTGTTTACATCCTGTTTACACGTGTTAGCTTGCATAGATAGAGAGTTATTAGTTCCGCAGCAGCCTATTCTACATACCTCAATATTCTCATGCAAACCTCCTTTTCAGCAGCACGCAGGAAGCCCAGAGGACAGCACCAACTATCTTTTATACTCCACATGGCCATGTAGAGTGGGGGGCTCTTGGAGTCTCACGGGAAGCTACATTTACTACATTTTTACAGCACAGTCCAGCATAGGCACCAGTTCTGGTGCTTGCAACATCAGATGTACGTCATGCAAATCTCCCCAAGGAGCTCTTTCATTTCATTTCCCATGACTTTGAGATAGTTACTTATATCCTGAGTCCAGTGTATGTAGTAGGTCACAGGAGAGCATGCTTTGAAACCATTTTTAAAGCCTATGGAATGCACAATTGGAGATACAACTTGAACTCATCAGTGTTTACATATGCGAGTGCCCCTTGCCTTGCCTAGGACGAGATTTGTTGTGTTAACTAAGGGCTCAGCTAACCTTTTCTGATAAATTGATACAGTTGCATGTGCCAAAGGAAACGGCTTGGAGAGCCCAGCTATGTTTGAGAACTGAGAAGCAGTTGCAAAGGGCAGAAATTCCCAACGAAATCCTGGATGCCGTAATACCCTTCGTATGGGCCACAGGGAAGCCTGGACGAGCAGTGAATGCAACACCAGTAAAAACTGAATGAAAACCTGGAGCACAACCGGTAAAAATACCCTACATGCTATTAAGTTAAGAGACTAGGCAAGGTTTGGAACCTTTGATAAATACCTTTGTCCAAAATGGAGTATTGCAAGAATGTCAGTCTGAGTATAAGACCCCTATTTTACCAGTAAAGAGACCCCGAACCCAGGAATATCGATTAGTACAAGATTTAAGAGAAATCGACTGAATAACTGTTGATTTCCAGCCGGTAGTCCCGAATCCCTATACTTTGCTGTCCTCAATACCTGAGAACAATGTCTATTTTACAGTGCTGGATTTAAAAGATGCCTTCTTTTGCATACTGTTGGAAAAGGAAAGCCAAAAAATATTCACCTTTGAATGGGAAAGCCCTACCACAGGTCGGAAAACTCAACTTTGCTGGACTGTGCTACCACAAGGGTTTAAGAGCAGTCCAAGGCTCTTTGGTAATGTACTTGCTAAGGAGCTGGAGGACTGGCAAGGTAGGAATCCTTCTGGGACTTTGTTGCAGTATGTGGACGATGTACTATTGGGATGTGAGACAAAACAAGAGTGTAAAATGGCTACTATAGACTCGCTGAATTTCTTGGGATTGGCCGGATATCAGGTGTCTCAGAAAAAGGCTTAGGTGGTGCAGCTTACGGTAACTTATCTAGGTTTTGAAATGTCTCAAGGAAAAAGAAAATTGGGGATGGAAAGAAAAGAAGCCGTATGTAGAATTGCTCCACCCAACTCAAAATGAGAATTGAGAGGCTTCCTAGGAATAGCCAGATGGTGCTGGCTGTAGATACCGAATTTCAGTCTGATTGCTAAACCATGGTATGATGCTATGAAGGGACCTGGAGAGGTCTTAGAATGGACCTCGGAATGGCGTAAAAGTTTTGACGCTATAAAGACTGAATTAATGAGAGCACCTGCGCTGGGCGTGCCAAACCTGACTAAACCTTTTTCATTATGTGTGCATGAGCGACAACATGTAGCATTAGGAGTTTTGACACAGACCTTGGGAGAATGGAAGAGAGCAGTGGCCTACTTTTCTGAACAACTGGATGATGTGAGTAAAGGATGGCCGGCATGCCTCAGAGCAGTTGGTGCAACAGTATTATTGATTAAAGAGGCACGGAAATTGCCCTTAGGACAACTCATCACCGTATAGGTACCTCATGCCGTTTTAGCAGTATTGGAACAAAAAGGACATCCCTGGCTTTCACCAAGTAGATTGCTTCAGTACCAAGCCGCCTTAATTGAACAGGATGATGTTTCTTTAAAAGTGTCTTCCATTTTGAATCCTGCTACATTGCTCCCGATAAACCAGGAAGGAGAATTGGAACATAAGTGTTTGCAGGCTATTGAGGAAGTTTATTCCAGCCGGCCTGACCTGAAAGATGAGCCCCTGACAGATCCTGAATGGGAACTGTTTATGGATGGAAGCAGCTTTACAGTAGGGGGAGAATGGCAGGCCAGATATGCAGTGGTGACTTTGCAAGGAGAGACAGAATCATCCGCTTTCCCCGCAAATACGTCTGCCCAGAAAGCAGAAATTATTGCCTTAACTCGAGCCTTAGAACTGTCTAAAGGGAAAAAGTCAATACTTATACATATTTATACATAGTTATATATTTATTCACCATTGCACTCCATTGCCCTCCTCAGCCCCCTCTACCCCCGATGACACCCCTCTGCCCCCTTTGCCCCCATGACACCTCTCTGCTCCCCTTGTGCTTCCATTGCACCCCATTGCCCCCCAAATCACTCCATTGCACCCCTCTGCCCTCTCTGTCCCCCATGGCAGCTCATTGCACCCCTCTGCCCCCCATGGCACCCCACTGCACTCTTCTACCCCCACTGCCCGCCACAGCACCCCTCTGCTCCCATGGCACCACTTTGCAGCCCTCAGCCCCCCATGGCACCTCTCTGCCCCTATGGTACCCCATTGCACGCTTCTGCCCCCACTGCCTCCCATTGCACCCCATTGCACCAAATGGCATCTACTGCCCCCCATGATACCCGTGTGCCCCCTCTGCCCACTTTGCACCCTGTTGCACCCTTCTGCCCCCCCATGGCACTTCCCTGACCTCTCTGCCCCCCATTGCACCCCTCTGCTTCCTTTGCACACCATTGTGTTCTTCTGCCCCCCCAGGGTGCCCCTCTGCCCCTATGGCACCCCAAGGCACCCCTCTTTCTCTCCTCTCACCTCCCCTCTCAGCAGAAGGGAACCATGTCCATATGTCCATCTACCTGTGCATCCTAACACACAGTACAACATGGCGCATGCACAAACATTCCCCCAGCACGCACGTGCGTGCCCCCCCAAGCACACAGAGCTTCCATGTCTCGCTCAAAAGGACCCTAATGCAGTCAGCATTGCAAACCATCCCACTGCACACACCCCCCCCGTCTTGCACAGACACACACACACACACAAAACGCACTTCTCTCACAACCCCCACCATGATGCACACACACAACCACTGCACACAAACACCTCCCCCAAATTCTACGTCCTTCCCAGAGCATGCTGTGGCATTGCGCCAAGGTGATGCTGTGCCTGGGTGGGATGTTCACTAACTTAAGGGGAACCGTACCAGAGCAAGGACTCCGGGTGCAGCACGGCTCTCCATTATATGTATTTTATTGCTCACTCCTACATTGCAATCGTGCAGCGCAATTTGCTATAGCCAATCACTAAAATATTATTCTGCACATGCTTTGGGTTCACAACCAAGTCGCTGTCTTAGGGATCCCGATCCTTTGCTGTCCCATCAGTCATGGAAGAATCGCAGTGCAGGCGTCCCCTTCCCACTGCGTGGGGTCTTGGGGTCAGTCCAGCTGTCCGGAGTAGGGTCCACACCATGTGGCATGTCAAAACAACTCCCCCTTGTCCCACCTGAAGGTAGCAGCTTAAACCAATCACCAGCTGAAATGTCTTTCTTCCCATGGGGTTTCACTGTTCCCTACAACTCCCTTGTCTGACTTCTTTATCACTCATTTTCCCACTGCTCTGCCAGAGGGCAGCGTTTCTGCACTGCCACCTCCTTTCTCATCCCTCCATTCCCACACAGCCCTGCAGTGTGGTGCCTCAGGCTGTGGACACTCCAGGCAATAGCCGACTGCTGGGATGCACCAGTGCAGCCTGCTGGGATCGCGGCTCTGCTAGCCAGGAGGCCCGCTCTTGCCTGCCGGGCTGCGACACGTGCCCACTCATCACCTCCCACCCCACTGCCACAGGTCTTGAAGAAAAGAGGAAATCCTGAGTGTGCAATGCAGAAATCCTCAGGAAGTGCTGTGCAGATGGTCAAAATCCAAGGCCTGTGAGGGGGTGCTCTAGCAGAGAAGGGGGAAAAGTCCTCTGTGTCCATGCTGTGGACTTGTGAAGATGGAGATGCAAGCTGGCAGGAGAGGCACGAAGTCAAGTTCCTGTTGTTTGCGCTTCCTCAAGGCTCCTCAGCAGGTTTCGTAGGAAGGCACATAGGAAGCACACCGTTGTGGCCGCAGGCACTTGGCACGGCACCTTCTCCTGTTCCTAAATGCTGGCGTTAGACGCGTCTTTGGTGAAACTCCCTCACCTCACGTCCCTGTGCAATAGATGCCAGAGTCCAGCTGCTTTTCCGGAGAGGGAGAGAGTCTGCTTTGGGGGGCCCAGTCCTACAAGCAGCTGCGCACAGACACACTCTTGCCTCCACTCGTAGCCCAGGTGACTGAGGCCAGGTGCCCTGGCACCCCATGCATGTGTGCGCAGGATGCTCCTTGGGGGCAGTGCTGCCACCTCCCTGCTGCACGGTCTTTGGCAAGCGCAGACTCTGGGAAGCTCTGGCCCACGTTTGTCCCTCCAGTCTTCTAACAATACTGGAACTGACTGTAGCTAACTACACACTAAGACTACTGTCACCAGCTCTAAGCTACCTAGCCTCATACTGCACTGGACCATTAACTGTGCTACAGGAAAAAGAGCTATGCCCTTACTCTGACTAAGAATAACTATAACTAATGCTAGTAATGATACCAAATAACGATAACTAATAACTATAACTAATGCTACTAATGATACTGAATAAATATAACTAACAACTATGTCTAATGCTACTAATAATACTGAATAACTATAACTAATAACTATGACTAATGCTACTAATGATACTGAAAGCTAGAACTAATAACTATGACTAATGATACCTATAGCAACTAACTGTCGCAAGGGGAACTAAGAACTCTATCCTACACTTAGCAAAATACCTATGAACTGAGAACCCCCCCCAACTGCCCTAAGAATTCTCAAACTAACTGTCACTAACCACTAAAGAAAAAATAACTACAGCTACACTAATCTTTATCCTAATCCTCCTAATAATCCTAATATATTAATTACACTTTACGCCCTATATCCTAAGGAGAGCCGTGGCGGGGTGGTGGGAGCCGTTGGCGGGTGCTGTCTCCGTCCCGCAGCGGAGGCGGAGGGGAGCCCTGGCAGGGACGTGTCCCCGCGGTCGGCCCTGCCTCTGCCGGGCAGATGTTGGTGCCCGGCGGCCAGGGGAGGCGCGGAGGCGCCGCGCGGCCCAGCGATCCTCGGCCTCCCAGCCCAGCGCCTTGGGCTCCGCTGCCCTGGCTGGGGGCGGCACCAGCCTGCTCTTGCTGGGGGGCCGTGCCCCGACTGGTGGCCACCGGGGGCCTCCTGCCGCGCTAGCGCCTCCTCCTCCTCTTCGGCCCCTGGGGCAGGTCCGCGGGGCGTGGGGCGGGCTGCCCCTCCGCAGGGTCCACCTCCATGGGCTCCTCCTCCTCCTCCGTGGGCTCCACCTGCATGGGCTCCGGGACGGCCGCGGCGCTGCGCAGGAGGGTGGCGCGGCGCTCCCAGACGCTTGCGCCCACCTTCCTCTTGATGCGCAGCGCCGCCTTCCTCCTCGCCCACAGCCGCTCTGGCTGGCCCATGGCGGCAGGAACGGAGAGCTCGCTGCGGGCCCTCTCCCACCACCGGCCTCTCAACGGCTCTGGAACAGCAGCGCTGAGCTCACTGCTGACACGCGCGCGCCATGGCGACGGCATGTCTTGCTCGGTCCCCACGCGCGGGGGCCCTGCTGGGCTCTGCCCCCATGCGCGGGGGGATCCTGGGGGCTGCAGGGGGCCCCGTGGGCAGGGGGCCGCGCGGCTGTGGGCTGCTCTCCTTGGCACCCTTCCCATGGGCCGGCCTCCTTTCTAGACAGAAACATGGGGGGCGTGTGGCTCCTTCAGGCCTTCCAAGGCCCCAAGGCCCCAGGGCCCGGGACACAGCGCAGGCCCTCATGCAGCTACAGGTTTTGAGGGATGCTGCTGAGGAAAGAATCCATCTCTCGGGCACCCAACAGGACAAGAAGAGTTACTTTGCCTTGGAAAATGCCTGTTAGTTATTCTTGTGCACTTGCAGTGACTGGCCCCACACCACACTCGAAGGGCGCAGTATTTCTGAAAGCACCTGTCCTTCTTGTCTGGTGCTGCTTCCTGGAGTTAGTCCTGCTCAAGTCCAGATTGACTGGAGTGGGTGACAAGTGTTCCTAGCAAACTCTGAAGAGGTAACCATGCGCTAAAGTCTGGGAAGAGAAGCTGCACCTGGAGTTCTCTCAGGCAGCTGCCTGCTGCAGGGTGGCCAGCAGAGAAGTGTTGGTGTACTTTTCCTTTGGTAAAGCAGTGTTGCATTTTTCACCTCAAGCTTTCTTTTTGTTATACAGATCACCAATTGCTACGTGAATCTTGTGGTGTAAAGAAAGAAGAAGGAAGGCTAGCCAGTGGTTCATGCTTTGGGTACTTTGTTCTATCGCAAACTAATTTGTGGGGGCTCCGGAGCAGTAGGAAGATGGAGGGGAGAAGTGTACGTCTTCCAAGAGCACCGCATCTTAGTGCCCATTCGCTTGAGAACGCCCTGGGCACTGGTGGTGAGTCAAACTGGCTTTTCTTTAGAGTTGGGTGAGGAGCATCAGCAAGTAAGGATAGTCCATTTTGGTTTTATTGTGTGCAGCCCAAGGCTGTGCTGTGTCTCCTTTAACAAGTGTATCTTAATAACGGGTCAGAAAGAAGGCCAGGAAATGCTTTGATGCAATGGGACCAAAAGGCAGCAAGCTTTGTGAAGCTTTGCTGTAAGTAACTGCTGAGTCAGTGCTTTTCTGCTTTGACTCAGCAGAAGGATTTGTCAGGTTCTCTCTGTTTAACGCAGGATTAGATGTTGTTGCTTTTCTCTTAGTAGATGCAGACCGTCAATCTTTGTGATTGACTTGCTGCAAGTTGGAGGGAGTGGGACCCGAGTTATTGATCTCGTGTGGCATTGTGCCCTCCGTGCGGGGTCTTGGATGCCGGGGTTCTGCCACCTTCCCAGTATATTCAGAGCCACAACTTTGCTGTCAAATCCATGGTAGCCTCTGGCACAAATGTGCTAACTTTACAGAGCAATCAGTAAAGCTAGGCTTTTGAGCAGAGGGAAGAATGTCAAGGAAGTGCTTCCTAGTAGCAGCCTGAGTGTAAGAGGAAGCGTGCTATGCATGGGAGGCATTGCGTTCTTCCAAGAGCTTTGTAACTGCTCCTGGCCCCCGCTCTCCCCACTTCAAGAGCTTCCAAATTATCGCAGCTCTTCAGTGTTAGCAAACATTTCTGCGTGTGTTAGCTGGCATAGCACAAATCTCTAGCTCAGCTGACACCCTTAGACGTCTTGGCCCCTGATGCAGAGGTAGTGAAGATGATTACTCCAACAGCTTTAGAGAGCAGGAGCAGAGGGGCCACTGGGTTGAACGAGATGTTGTTTCAGCCTGATACTCTCTTGGCTAGTGTCGAACAGCAGCTGTCGAGGAAGCAGGGCCAGAAGAGGGCAGTATATAGTGACTTTTTTTTTTCTCCTTAGAGTATTCTTCCAGCAGGCTGTGACGGACCTGGGAGCTTCGTCAGGCAGAGGTAGTAGCCCGGTGGCCTTGGCTGTATTTGTTCTTCCAGAGGTGCACCCAGTCTTTGGGCTGAAGGCCTACCATGAGTCCTTGGAAGGGCCTAATGCAATTTCTTGCTTGGGTTCTCTGTTCCTTTTCTAATACCGTTTGCTCTGCTTCTTTTGACCTCTGCAGAGCAAGGAGCATGTCTTTTCCTGGCCATCTCTGTTTGAGTGGTTGGGTCTTCTTGACCAATAACCATTAGGTCACAGCCTGTCGCTGTGCATGTTAAGTTAAGATTTGGGGTTTTTCTCCCCCAGATGCTTTACTTGTCCTGCAGTGACTATCCTCGGACACTTTATTGCCCAGCCAGGCAGTGTCCTTTGATTCTTTCTGTTGGCCTACCATACGGAGATGAGTGAGTGGGTTTTTTTATGTTTGTTTTTTGTTGTAAGCAGCTGGAGTCACGTGTATGTGAGCATTACTTGGCTTGGGAAGGGGAATGGAATTCCTCCTCGTAAGGCCTGAACCCATACTAATGAGCGCAAGCCATTAGAGAAAGGCCAAAGGCATCTCATCCTCTTCTTAATGGACCAGTTGAGAGGGCAAGTGGGCCAGGCAGCCAAGAGAGAGGCAAATTCTCCCTCTCTTTTCCATTCATTAGGAGATTCCACGACACCTGAATGGAAGTGCCTGTGGGGATTTTTCTGTGCATGTAGGCAGATTGTGTGTCCAGAGACAAAGCAGGTGAAGGAAAGCAGAGACTCGCAGAGGTGAGTGCAGCTCCTCATCAGCTGCAGATGTCTTGCCCAAATGGCAGAAGTGGGGAAATGGTGTAGGTGTGAAGTGTCTGGGGCAGGGGCTGGGGTTTTGCAGCTCTCTGCATATTTGGTGTGTAGGACGAGGGCTGGGACTTCCAGAGGCCTCTGCAGGTCAGAGCTGTGTTGTCTGTCTGGATTTCTGACACGTGCTTGCCAGCAGAAGCTGTGCACTTCCTCTTGGGCAAAGGCCTGCAGCCAATGGCTTTGTAATGTATGTGGTCTTTGCGTCTTTTGGGGAGAAATGTGTTTAACTCGTTGACCTGTTAAAACAGGAGTAGTTTCGAGGAGCAGCTTTTGCTCAGGGGCTTGCAAGCTGTTGTTAGTGAAGTCGATGTGGTTTTGCTGGGTTGTCCTGTCTTGCACGCGTGTAGGAGGGGGATGGGCGAAGCCATGCTGCCCCCAAAGTGGCAGGTGTGGAGTGTTCTTCAGATGAACTTTGTCACCTGAAAGAATTGGCAGCTGAATGCTTAAGTTGATTGGAGAGATAGGGAGGCAGGAGGAGAAAAAAAAAAAAAGCAAAGGCTTTACTGGCCATCTTCCTGCTCTGATTCCGAATGTGTTTAGATTGTATTTCTTTGTTGGGGCAAACATCAAGAGGAACAGAAAACTGATTTTCACTAATAATTTTTCAGCCTAAGTATTTAAGGCAGCACTCAACTACGTGCCCTGGTTCCCTTTTTAGAAATCATTTTGAAGTGAGAACTCTTGTGGCTGGGCAGATGTAGTGGGGTCCCGAAAGACCCAATCTTCCCTCCCTTTCTTCCCTCTCTGCTCCCTGGTCCTTCACTCATAATCTTCCTGAAGTAAGATCAAGTCACAGAGTAAGTAAGTCAGGTTATTTCCCTTAAGGTGATTCAAATATGCTGCAAGGAAGGAAGGGCTTGAAAGCCATTTCAGAAGATGACATCTCCAACTACCTCTAACTGCTGAAGGCCAATCCTGGACAAGCAGGACAGGCTTTTCCCTTGCCTTGACTCACAGTTTGATCTTGCGAGGGCAATGATCAGTCATTTCTGTGGACAGGATAAGGGAGGTCTCTCATCACTCCTTTTGAGATGTTAGATGAGAGGGTAGAGACTAGGGTATTCTTCTTTCTGCCCAGTTGTTTCTGCGCTGTCCAGACTGGGAGGAAATACCCACTCATCTTTACAGCACCCATTCCCTAAAGGAATATAACACACCCTAGAAGGTTTGTACAGGACCCTTCTCTTGCTATCATGTGTCTGTCCTGCGGTGTCTGCATGACAGTCGTGGAGTACAGGCCTCTCTCAAAGCGAGGAGATTCGTTCTTCTTTTTGAATTGCTTTCCCTTCTCCCCGTCTTTGGATCCAGAGCCCAACGTTATTCCTGTTCCTTCACATCACTGACTGCAGTGCAGACTGTCTTTTCTCTCTTGACAATACTGACAGTCTGGAAAGCCATCAGAGCCCTCCTCATGGCTGGGGTTTCTGCTTAAGCGTAGAAGGCGGTCAGAAAAGCCGGACTTGCGCTGCAGGAAAGCAGGTTTGAGCGTGTTCCCTGTGAAACCTCGGCCGGGGTGGAAGCAAGCAATGAACAGGCTTCAGTTGTGTCCTCCTGCCGCTCTGGGGTACTAGCAAAAATGTTCATGGAGGCCTCTAATCAGAAGGGGAAAATCAGAAAAGAGCAGCACTCCTGACCTTTCTGTGCCGGATAGTTTGTCCTTCCCATGACTTTTTGCCTGCTTTCTGTAATTTAGGGTGTAGAGAGGATGGGGCCAGACTTTTTTCAGTGGTGCCCAGAGACAGGAGGAGAGGCAACGGGCACAAACTGAAACACAGGAAGTTCCAGCTGAACACGAGGAAAAACTTCTTTCCTGTGAGGGTAACAGAGCACTGGAAGAGGTTGCCCAGAGAGGTTTGTGGAGTCTCCTTCCTTGGAGATATTCAGAAGCCGTTTGGACACAATCCTGGGCAGCGTGCTCTAGGGGACCCTGCTTGAGCGGGGAGCTGGACAGGAGGATCTCCAGAGGTCCCTTCCAACCTCGGCCATTCTGCGATTCTGTACTCCAGCGAGAGTGGGTGAGGCTTACGTAGGTTTGCTGCTCTCTGTAAGGGAAGGATGCTTTCTCCTTTCCTGCTGGGCTTGAGGATGATGCTAGTCAGTGAAGCTGCCTGTGCTCTCTCTGCTCCGTGTAGGCAACCTGCAACATGTTTGGTCAGTCACTGCAGAGTCGCACGTAGATGTTTGGGAGCCTGGCGTGTCGGCATCTCTGAAGCATGGATGTGCTTCTTGGCAAGAGCCTGATCTTCCTGGTAGCAGAAAGTCAGCAGGTACTGTGTTACCTTTCAGGGGGATTTCCCCTCAAGTTATGGCAAGGAAGCCTTGTCAGACCTCAGAAATGACAGTGCCATTGCAAGATCCCACAGGGACAAGTTGGCATATACACCTTATGCTGCATTCTCTGAATGCCCTTTCTGTGATTTTTTTTTTTTTTTTGGAATGGACACTGTGTTTACAAACAGCTGTTCCAGGGCCTGCCTTTTTACTCTAAAACTTATCAAAATGATGGCTGGGGTTGAAATGTGCTAAGAGATGGCCTGATGCCTTCCGTTGCATGGGCACAACCAGCTGTTAATGTGTCGTGATTTTCCTCCGCAGTTACTTGACTCTTATTGTTCGTCATGCACTGAAGAACGATGTGCGCTTGGGAAGTGTGGTTAGCCTACAGGCTAAAAAGGCAGTGTATTGTTTCCTGTGCTTCTCACTGAAACTCAGGTTTGGATTCCCGTTTGCCTGTTTTTCCTTGACATCTCATCACCTCCCAAAGAATCTCCTGTGTCCAGTAGTTTAGTCACCTGTTACAGGGCAAATGTATCCTAGAATCATTTTCAGAAATGGACTTAAGCTCCCTCGTGAGATTCCCTTGATTGCGAGCTACTTCCAGAATTTTCTTTTCAGGGATTTGAAGCCTTCTCAAATCCAACTACATTTATTGGTGGCAACTTTATGGATGTTTGTTCTTGTGCCAGCATTTCCCGTGAGCTTAAGCGGTTCTCTGTGGCTAGAGCACCTTCGGTTATATGTAACAATCATGTTTCCTCTGTCTTCACTGTGCTCTTCACTGTTAAATTCTCCTAGTGTCCTTTTGAATGACAGGCACTTCATTTCTGGAGCATATTCACAGCCTGCCTTTGTTGCTTTTTGTTTGAATATAAATTCCCTTTTTTTTCCTTCCAGAAGAGACCAGAATTATCCACAATGCTTCATATGATATCTGTCAAGTGCCAGTATGAATACTTCTGTATCCGCTGGTTAAATATGGCTTTTTTTCATGATTCTACTGGTGGATTATTAGTGTGTGATTAGCTGGTGCACTCAGTTTTGTATCTGGATAAGAAATGCATGGTAGCTTCCCCATTTACTGAACGCCAGTTTAGAGCAGAAATTCTTGTGGTCAATCCTGGATGCCAGAATGACGTTCCTGTTCTCTCCTCCTGGGTGCTCCCTGCGGGGATCACTGCCCTCTTCTTCGAGAACTCTAGGATAAAAAGGAAAGAGAGATTCATATACTCCAGGAATGAGGGGGACGAAAACCTACCAAAAAGTTCAAGGCAAACGTGCAGGTATGAGGTCTTAGTTAGCCCTGGGGTAATCTTGTTATTAGTCATTAACAGGCCAGGGAAGAGTGCACGGCCGTTTTTTATGCGTTAGTTTAGCCATAGCTTGGGCCACCCAAAGAAGCACGTTGGCATCAGGACTCCTTGTAGAACAGTGAGAGACCACTGAGAGGGAAGGAGGAAGCTAGGGAGGGTGGCGGAAAGAAATGGAGGTAGGGCAAGAGATGCCTAAAAAGAAGCATGGTGAAATGTGCCAAAGGCAGTAGACTAGTAAGGAAGAATGAGAGTTGACTAATGGTCTGGAAGTCTAATTCAGAAAAGTTACCCTATGATTTTAAGCAGAGTGGCTTCAGTACAAGGCCTGGGCGATCTAGAGAGTGGAGCGGTGTGACTTGGTTCAAGTGTGTGGATTTCAGGGAGGTGGACGGGAGAAAGTTGCATAAAGGCACTATAAATAGTGTGTCAAGTGGGAGAAAAGAGTACGGGGCGGCATTCCGTTAAGGTGCAAACTGTGGAATTTGAAATGGGGAGAAAAACTGAAGTATGCTTTCCTAGTGGGAAGAGTGCCAGAAGAGAATGCGTGATTACAGGGAAGCATGTGTGAGTGTTGGTGTAAAGGAAGTTAGATGGCATCACTGGACCAAGTGGAGGGATTCAAGGAACAGGAGAGTAAAGAAGAGAAGAGGAGAGAAGTTCCTGCCGTTGTGATCAAAGAGAAGAGTGCTGGAGGAGTGAGGCGCGGGCTTGGCAGTGCTCACAGACTCATTTCTCAGTTTTCCATGTGCTCTGTCTCTATACTCCATATCATTTATCTTGCATTCAGAAAGCAGGACCAATTTTCTTTTTTTGAAAATTTTTTTTTTTTTTTTTTTACTGAGAAATAATATGAAATTATTCTTAGTTGGCAGGTAGGTAAAGAGAGCATGTATGTTCCTTTGCTGGCATCTGGCTACTTACTTGAGAAGGTATTATTAAAAGCTGGCTAGACAAGTACACTCAGTGTTTTGCATTCTTGGCGTCATTCCTGAAAGAATTTCAAGTTACTTTGCAGAAGCTAATGGCAAAAGCCTTTCCTGTATGCATCATAATTAATTGAAGCTGTCTCAGGAGCTCCCTTCTTTCCTTTTCCTGCTGTTTTTGGTAACTGCTTTGAACATTAAGTTCAGTGGAAATCAGGGGCAATAGATTCGCAAGCACAGTACAGTGCCTTTGCACAGCTCTGGCCTACTGTATGCAAAAGTCAGACTGAACAGAAGTGCAATGTTCTTTTCTAATCCCTCAGCTGCCAATCCTAGTTTCTTCTTGGACTGTTTCTCTGTGGAAGCCTACTTAAACAAGAACAAGTCCAAAAAGAAGCGGTAACGGTGAGTGTGGTGACAGAGGTTGTTTTGCATTCTGTAAGCACTTGGAACTTGGAAAATGCTCTCTGTTGCATGATATGAGCACTTTGTTTAGCATTCTTGAGAGCAGTCCATTTAGGAAAGAAGAGGGGGCCTCAGTTTTGGAAGACAGACTGGTATGTGCAAGTGGCTTATGTTTCAGAGAGTGGATACTTCATGCTCAGTGAAACTGGGTGCTTTCTGTGTCAGTTGCGTTGGAGAAAATGAGCAATTTGTAGCTGAATTTTGGTTGTAAACTAGTTAGGCCTTTTGCCTTCCCAGCAAAGACTGAATTTTGCTCTCACAAGGAAAAACATGTAACGCTTTTGGAAATCACATGCCTGAGGAACATAGTGAGCTGGACAATTTGTAGATCTCTCTCACAGTGCGTTCCAAGGTAGACTTCTCTTGATTTTTGACATAGTGTGTTCTTAATCTTGTTTGTGTTGTTGTTCTTGACAAGCCTGCAGATGGAAACATGCAGTCTCCTACAGTGATTCCCCCTCCTCCTCCTCTGAGGATGAGGAAGATTTTGCGAGGCGCAGGAAGCGCAGCCCTAGCAGAGCTTTCAGAAGGGGAGTGTGGTTAGAGAAGAGGGGAGGGAGGAATCTGCGGAAGTGGAGGAGCAACTGCGTGGCTGTGAAGCGCTCTCCTCCCTGCTCTTGTACAGATTCTAAATGGTGTCAGCATTGAATCTCTTGGCATAATATTTAATCTCTTGGGACTGGTGACTCTAGCTGGGCTGTCTACACCTGGCCTTTTAGAAGTGATTCTTTAAGAGCAATTGGACTTTGCTGGAGGGGCTGGGAGTAAACTCTAAATGTTCGAATGTAAAATTCTACTGCCCCTCTGCTTTACAGTAGTTTATTCAGAAAGAATACCGCCATAACCCCAAAATTATAAATAGAGGCAATGATGGAGTTTCTTTACCTTTCTTTAACCTATGGTATGTGTTCTGTTGAATTGATCTTTAGGTGCGGGTGGCCTCTCTGGCCAAAGTTCAGATGTAAAGAGAGAGATGGTCATTTTTCCGTTGCTTCATCCAGAGGTCCTATGACAGATCCAAAGTGTGGCGTCCAAGGTAACAGAGGCTGTATTACCACTATCCATGCAAACTCAGCTGTTTGCAGGAGAATATTAAATTGAGGAATCAGTACATTTGCGTGCTTAGAAAACTTCTGTCAGTATTGAGCTTTTATGGTAGTAATTCCTTAAGGGTGGATAAAAGCTGGAATATATGTAGAATCAAAGCGTATGCAATGCCTTCTCATAGCTAAGGGCTTAGTGTCCTGTGTACTACAAGGAGACTGTACTCAGAAAGTGTCCTGGTTTAAAAAGGTGAGTTTGGCGATGTGGGGATTTTTTGAGCGTTTTAGGTACACTTGATTAGTTTATGAGCACGACAGGTTTAACTGTTGGAAGTCAATTCTAATTTGCTGCTTGAAAGACCAGGTGTTTCCTTGTATGGGCACAATATCTGTAGATGTAATGATTACCTGTATCTGTTCTCTGTCAGCAAAACTCAACTCACAGTATGATGAAATGTGACTTCTTTAAATTCTTTGCTTTCATCAAGTTTAAAGGAATTGCAAAGAAAAGAACAAAACCAAAAGCTTTGAATGATTTTTCTTCTTTATTCCTTGTAATTCTTTTCTAAACACCAGCAGGCTAGCTTTTCTTATTGATACTTAGGTATTATCTGGAGATGCAGAATACCTTTTTCCTTCCCGCAGCTTTAGACTTTCTGCTCAACTCTTGCTGACAAATTCCAGGAGAGAAAATCCAAGAACTTGCATCTTCTTAAAGAGTAACCAAAGGCTTTACTATCAAGTCTTGCCTGTCTGTCTAGAGAGAGATCAGATACGTGGCTGAGGGTTGACTTGTGAATGAGCTCAATGAACTGTTAAAGACAGGAAATGGAAATGGGAGGAGGCAGATGGGCCACTAGGGGGAAACAGCGGTAGTTTGGGGAGAAGCTGCAAAGTTTTAGATAGCAGGACGGCATTAGCTTCATGCTGTCATTTGAAGGAACTGCAAGAATGGCTTTCCAGTAGAGACTCCAAGATGTCAATGTTTGAGGTAGTGCTACTAGGGCTGAAGTGCTTTGCACTCTTTGAGGAGGCCGATATTAACTGTTGTATCCTAACACCATTTTTTGTCATCGTCTTTGGAAAAATAAGGTAGAAACTTAGCACCCTGGCTGCTGGAGTATTCCATGAGAGAGCGACCTGGCTTCTGCAGTGCTGAGGAAACGGAGGACTGTTTCCAGGGGCAGCACTGAGCCCTGACCTGGGGGCTTAGGCCTGAACTGCTGGAGCCTTCTGTGAGAAAAGGGAGCTGCCTTGATGCCAGCAACTGTTGACGTGGCTGGAAGTGCAGTGTTCAATTTAGAAGGAATTTATTAACAGTGGGACAAATTTGTAGAAATTCCAAGTTCCGCTCTTTCAAAGTATTGGACGGTAAGTACACCTAGTCAAGATTTTTGTTTCTGTATTCAGGAGGAAATCGTCAGCATGAGAGTAACCTGTTCGATGTTTTTATCACCTTCCTTGAATGCGACCTCTCAGAAGTCTAAAAAGCGAAGGATGCATTCCTACTGAAGTCTGCTGATGGGAATTGGTGTAGTTGTCTTGCTAAAGTCCCTGAAACACAGGGTGGAATTGAGCTTCCCAATTTTTCAAGCCTTGGCCTTCATGAAGAAAGAACTGACATCTTGGTTAAGGCGTTGAAATGCTAACTGGATTTCTCTTATGAACAATGTAACAACTATATTTTGCAATGGCAGACTGTCAGAAGGTAGGCTTTTGGTGAACGTACCTTGCTTGCCTTTTACATTGCACATATTACATACACTGGACTGAGGATATAAGTAACTATCTCAAAGTCACGGGAATTATTCTCCTAGGCAAACTTATACATCTGTCTAATAAGCCTGTGGGGAGGAGGGGGGAAGACTGGGTCAGCATGAATCTCTTGAGTCAGAAAACAGTTTAGACAAGTGTTCTCAGTATTGTCTTCTGCCTAAGGAAATTTTAGGAGATTCAGGCAGGGTGTCCTAGTGGTATCAGTATGCATTTGCTTGGGAAAGCACAGCATTCAGGTGCTTAAGAGATCCATAAATGAATCTGAAACTGAAAAAGGAAAACTACCAATGGAAGAGCTCCTTGGGGAGATTTGCATGACGTACATCTGATGTTGCAAGCACCAGAACTGGTGCCTATGCTGGACTGTGCTGTAAAAATGTAGTAAATGTAGCTTCCCGTGAGACTCCAAGAGCCCCCCACTCTACATGGCCATGTGGAGTATAAAAGATAGTTGGTGCTGTCCTCTGGGCTTCCTGCATGCTGCTGAAAAGAGGTTTGCATGAGAATATTGAGGCATGTAGAATAGGCTGCTGCGGAACTAATAACTCTCTATCTATGCAAGCTAACACGTGTAAACAGGATGTAAACAGGATGTAAACTGAAAACTGTGTATCCGCCATAGAGTGGGTACAGGCCAAGTGTCAGAACACGCCTACCAAGACAGAACAGTTACTTACTAACAGAGTGTAATTTCTCCTTGGATTCGATTATAGGCCTAGCTACCCAGACAGAAGCAGACCTGAACCTCTGCCTGACTTCGGAGCTACTGAGAGCTAAGGTGACTCCTAAGGAGCCTCACAGCTCGATTCGTGTGGGGCTGTGCTTGAGCAAAGCAGATGAGCCCTTCAGCAAGGCGTAGGAGCCTGGGTACGCTGCTGCACCACCGGGAGTGCCGAGTTTTCAGTTCAGAGTGGGCTTGTGTCCAAGCCAATCTGGAGCACAAGCAGCGCCACAACATAGGCAGGAAAGGTGAGGGCAGGCCCTGTCAAAGAAGCCCGGTTATGAATCGAAACTTCAAAGTTCATTTGATAGGAGGTGACCAACGTTCAGCCTGTCCGAAGAGCTCGCCAGCTCACGGCCTGCTGTCTCATTTCCAGAGGCTCCTTTGGAGCAGGTTACTTGCTCGGGAAGACCACAAGCCGTTGCCTGCGGGTGGTACCTCAAGCACATAAGCAGACAAGCCGCTGCCTCATGACCAAAGCGGCAAGCATGCCTTCACAGGATGCTTCTCAAATGCTTCTACTAAAGGTCCAGATGCTGCAATACAGGGAGGCCCAACAACAGAATGGATTTCCTGCCTAAAAGTAAAAAGGAACAGAACAGCACTAAGTCAATTTGTGCTTTACCTTTCTCATTAAGAAAAAGACACAGATGTAGAAATAGAAGTGTTCTGCGAGTCAAAATGCTTTTAGTGCCTACAGTGCAGCGTTACAGGCTGCAGGATTGTTTACTTTTGGTAAATGTACCCAACTAAAGGAAATGTTTATATTAATCGACAAATGTATTATAACTGTTCCTCTTAAGTTAAATGAAAGAAAAGAAACACATTTCTTTCCACAAAAACACCTAGGTTGCATTCCACCATTATTATTAAAAAAAAAAAAAAAAAAAGGGTAGGCTAGAAAAAGCGCAGGGCCTGCGGTCAGGCTGATGCAGGGCCATGTAGGGGTGGGAGCTACAGTGTTGTACGAGGCAATGGAAACCACGATCTGAATCCCCCTGAGATCAGCAGAAGTTCTTACCATGGAAAGAGGTTTATGAGCAGTGTCTTCCAGCTCCCTGAGCTGCCAGCAGCATCCTGACTTTTAATTTGGAGTGGAAGATACAGTGTGTGTGTGTGTGTGTGTGTGTGTATATGCATATATATATACACACACCCCTATATTTATTTCGTGGCAGAGTGCTTGTGTAGAACAAGAGTCACCTCACAACCGCATGAACTGTGTTGTTGTAGTTGTGTGCTGTGCATGGTTCATTTGAATAGGATAATAAATCTTTGTTTTTAAATGCAACAGCAGTCTCTTGCTTTCAGTGTGCAAATAGTCCCAAAGAAACCAACCAAATCCCTGCTTGTGTGAACTCGGTGATGAGTGTCTTCAGCGGACTCCACGTACCCTGCTGGATCCACGGCAGCGGGAGCCCGGCACGAGCCCCCTGCCCAATGCCGCCTGGGGGCAGCTCAGTCCTCCCTGGAGAGCCCAGCCCAGCAGGGAAGAGCCCTGCAAGGCCAGCGCACTTCTGGCCTAGCGTCTTCAGCGACAGAAGTGCCCTCACAAGCCATTTCACAGCGATGTTCCTGCTGCTCAGCTGCTCAGACTGAAGTGACCTCACAGCCGCTGTGCTGATGCTGTTCCTGCTGCTGGCCTATCCAGGTGGCTTTACAAGAAACTACAGCAACCAAGAGCCTGCCGATGGCCTAACAGGTCCTGAGGCAGAAGTGACCTCAGAATGAGCGGTGAGGCCATGTGCCTGGTCCTTGTCTGTCAGGTACTGAGGCAGCAGTGACCATACAGCCCCGTATCTGAGCCATGTGCCTGCTGCTGCCCTACCATTTCCTCAGGCAGCAGCGCCCGCACAAGCACAAACTGCAGCCCTGTCCCTGCTGCTGGCCTGTAAATGTTCTCACACAGGAGTGACCCTGCCATTGCCTCCCATGAATGCGGGGAATGGTTTTTTCCCCCGGATTTGCTTTCTTCTGCAGTGGCTTCCAAGGAGCTGAGAGAGGGCCTAGGAGGTAGCAGGGCCCCGGCCTCAGGCACATGTCAGCATCTTCACCTTGCAAGCCTTGGGACCTGTCCCTCCTCCCTCCAGTCCTCTGAGCAGCCAGCTGCTCTCCGACAAGGTGGCAAGAGCCTGAGGTCTCCTTGCCCATCTGGAGGGCATGGTCCACAGCAGCTCCAGGAAGACCTGGCCTGACCAAGGCCCGCTCTTTCTCTGCCTTCTCCCTATACCTGACACTGACCACCTCTCCGTTGGACTCCCTAGCACTGGGGAGAAGATGCCCTTGGAGTAGCGGAGGGGAAGGCGCTAGGAACTGCTGCTGTGCAAAGGGGAGACCACCCTGTACCTGAGATGGACTTCTCTGCAGGCAATAAAAAGAGAGGTGCTGCTGTGAACCCCGTGTGCCATCCCCGAGTGATTTGTAGGGACAGAAGGGGATAATGTCCATACACACCATGCTGTGCACCTGCCCATCACAGGGTGCATATACAGGACACGGCAGGCATCTGTGCCCCACAGTGTGCCCATCGACAGCACATGCAGTACAGCATATGCGCATACACAGTGCAGGGTGTGCGCACACCCCACTGTGTGCAGCTGCGAGGAGGGGAAAGGAGGAGAGAGGGATGCTGCAGAATGGCAGCTGAAGGGGATGTGAGCATGAAGTAAGGAGGAGGGAGGGAGTCAGAGCAGAGGTGGAGGTCAATGGGAAGAGATGTGATGAGAGGTGGAGGGGACTGGAGGGCATCTGTGTGCTCACGGAGGGGACCGAAGGGCACCTGAGTGCTCTTGGAGGGGAGAAAACACATTCTGCCTGTGTGGGAAGGGGAAGGGGAAGGATGGAGGTGCTCCTGGAGGTGGGGGTGGACACTCAAGGAAGGGAAGGGAGGGGATGGGGGCACTCACAGGTGGGAAGGGAGAGTTTGGAGCATGTGCAGAGGGGATTGGAGGGAGTCAGAGTGACCGTGGAGAGGAACAGAGAGGATGTGAGTGCTCCAAGAGGGAAGGGATGGTGACTGTGAGCTTTGGGGTGGTGGGTGAGGGTGCTGGCGAGCGCTGTGGTGTGGGGGTTGCTGGTAAGGGTTGCTATTTGGGGGGGTGCCCATGAGTGTTGGGGTGGTGGGGGGTGCTGGTGCTGGAGTGTCATGCCAGCCTGGGCCTGGCATCTCCCTGCCAGCTGTTGCCCAAGCTGTCCCTCACCCGCCTTGGAGCAGGCATCTAGAGGCAGGCGCCGGGGCCGGAGCTCAGCCCCGTTTCAGGCAGCACGTTCAGACAGGAGCTCCTGCGCTGACAGCAATGCCCGGAGCAGCCTCTTTGCCAGCACTCAGGGATGTGCACACTGCAGCTGAGGAAGTGCTTGGCTGCATTTTGACAGCTGTCTGGGCTGTGGTGTCCTGGGGGCCCTAGCTACAAACTGTCTCTTTGGAAGGACCCCTTCAACTTGAGGGCTCCAAAGTGCGAAACAAGCGTATTTATGATGCCTGTTCATTTTCCACATTCGACTGTGGGCCCAGGCACAGGTGCTGAAAGTCCACCGCAATGCAGGATGGCACAGGATAGAGGTAGGAGCATGTGTACAGCTGTAGATTTAGGCAGCTCCTTCCCCTAGCTCAGGTCATTGATACCAGCCACTGTAAGAGTTTCTAAAGAAATCTGCTTTTGTATAGAAAAAACTCTTTTTGTCTAGAAAGGAGGCCGGCCCATGGGAAGGGTGCCAAGGAGAGCAGCCCGCAGCCACATAGCCCCCTGCCCACGGAGCCCCCTGCAGCCCCCAGGATCCCCCCGCGCATGGGGGCAGAGCCCGGCAGGGCCCCTGCGCGTGGGGACCGAGCCAGGCATGCCGTCGCCATGGCGCGCGCGTGTCAGCAGTGAGCTCAGTGCTGCTGTTCCAGAGCCGTTGAGAGGCCGGTGGTGGGAGAGGGCCCGCAGCGAGCTCTCCGTTCCTGCCGCCATGGGCCAGCCGGAGCGGCTGTGGGCGAGGAGGAAGGCGGCGCTGCGCATTGAGAGGAAGGTGGGCGCAAGCGTCTGGGAGCGCTGCGCCACCCTCCTGCGCAGCGCCGCGGCTGTCCCGGAGCCCATGCAGGTGGAGCCCGCGGAGGAGGAGCCCATGGAGGTGGACCCTGCGGAGGGGCAGCCCGCCCCGCGCCCCGCAGACCTGCCCCAGGGGCCGAAGAGGAGGAGGAGGCGCTAGCGCGGCAGGAGGCCCCCGGTGGCCACCAGCCGGGGCATGGCCCCCCAGCAAGAGCAGGCTGGTGCCGCCCCCAGCCAGGGCAGCGGAGCCCAAGGCGCTGGGCTGGGAGGCCGAGGATCGCCGGGCCGCGCGGCGCCTCCACGCCTCCCCTGGCCGCCGGGCACCAACATCTGCCCGGCAGAGGCAGGGCCGACCGCGGGGACACGTCCCTGCCAGGGCTCCCCTCCGCCTCCGCTGCGGGACGGAGACAGCACCCGCCAATGGCTCCCACCACCCCGCCACGGCTCTCCTTAGGATATAGGGCGTAAAGTGTAATTAATATATTAGGATTATTAGGAGGATTAGGATAAAGATTAGTGTAGCTGTAGTTATTTTTTCTTTAGTGGTTAGTGACAGTTAGTTTGAGAATTCTTAGGGCAGTTGGGGGGGGTTCTCAGTTCATAGGTATTTTGCTAAGTGTAGGATAGAGTTCTTAGTTCCCCTTGCGACAGTTAGTTGCTATAGGTATCATTAGTCATAGTTATTAGTTCTAGCTTTCAGTATCATTAGTAGCATTAGTCATAGTTATTAGTTATAGTTATTCAGTATTATTAGTAGCATTAGACATAGTTGTTAGTTATATTTATTCAGTATCATTAGTAGCATTAGTTATAGTTATTAGTTATCGTTATTTGGTATCATTACTAGCATTAGTTATAGTTATTCTTAGTCAGACTAAGGGCATAGTTCTTCTTCCTGTAGCACAGTTAATGGTCCAGTGCAGTATGAGGCTAGGTAGCTTAGAGCTGGTGACAGTAGTCTTAGTGTGTAGTTAGCTACAGTCAGTTCCAGTATTGTTAGAAGACTGGAGGGACAAACGTGGGCCAGAGCTTCCCAGAGTCTGCGCTTGCCAAAGACCGTGCAGCAGGGAGGTGGCAGCACTGCCCCCAAGGAGCATCCTGCGCACACATGCATGGGGTGCCAGGGCACCTGGCCTCAGTCACCTGGGCTACGAGTGGAGGCAAGAGTGTGTCTGTGCGCAGCTGCTTGTAGGACTGGGCCCCCCAAAGCAGACTCTCTCCCTCTCCGGAAAAGCAGCTGGACTCTGGCATCTATTGCACAGGGACGTGAGGTGAGGGAGTTTCACCAAAGACGCGTCTAACGCCAGCATTTAGGAACAGGAGAAGGTGCCGTGCCAAGTGCCTGCGGCCACAACGGTGTGCTTCCTATGTGCCTTCCTACGAAACCTGCTGAGGAGCCTTGAGGAAGCGCAAACAACAGGAACTTGACTTTGTGCCTCTCCTGCCAGCTTGCATCTCCATCTTCACAAGTCAACAGCATGGACTTTTCCCCCTTCTCTGCTAGAGCACCCCCTCACAGGCCTTGGATTTTGACCATCTGCACAGCACTTCCTGAGGATTTCTGCATTGCACACTCAGGATTTCCTCTTTTCTTCAAGACCTGTGGCAGTGGGGTGGGAGGTGATGAGTGGGCACGTGTCACAGCCCAGCAGGCAAAAGCAGGCCTCCTGGCTAGGAGAGCTGCGATCCCAGCAGGCTGCGCTGGTGCGTCCCAGCAGTCGGCTGTCGCCTGGGGTGTCCACGGCCTGAGGCACCACACTGCAGGGCTGTGTGGGAATGGAGGGATGAGAAAGGAGGTGGCAGTGCAGAAACGCTGCCCTCTGGCAGAGCAGTGGGAAAATGAGTGATAAAGAAGTCAGACGAGGGAGTTGTAGGGAACAGTGAAACCCCATGGGAAGAAAGACATTTCAGCTGGTGATTGGTTTAAGCTGCTACCTTCAGGTGGGACAAGGGGGAGTTGTTTTGACATGCCACATGGTGTGGACCCTGCTCCGGACAGCTGGACTGACCCCAAGACCCCACACGGTGGGAAGGGGAAGCCTGCACTGCGATTCCTCCATGACTGACGGGACAGCGAAGGATCGAGATCCCTAAGACAGCAACTTGGTTGTGAACCCAAAGCATGTGCAGAATAATGTTTTAGTGTTTGGCTATAGCAAATTGCGCTGCACAATTGCAACGTAGGAGTGAGCAATAAAATACATATATTGGAGAGCCGTGCTGCACCCAGAGTCCTTGCTCTGGTACAGTTCCCCTTAAGTTAGTGAACATCCCAAAGAACCCGGGGTGCGGCGCCACCTTGGCGCAACGCCACATTTGTGGTGTCTGCAGCGGGATGTTCCAACATTAAGGGATTGATACCGCTGGACTCCTAGTGTAGCGGCCGGAGTCCAATTAGACGGATGCACATCTTGCTGGTGCTGCTTGGTATACGGTGGCCCCTGGGGGCAGCCGCCCCTCCCATTGGGGAGAACACAAGGGTGCCCAGGACCATCTCTGAGGCCTATTTCTACCTCCATCCTTTAGATATGTTCGCAGACAACAAGAGGAGGAGGAGGAAACCCCCAAGTAGTGCTGCTTAACCCTCTGCATTGAGAATTACACAATGCAGGATCGATGAAGTACCTACTGGGAAAAGCTAGCGCTAATTTTTCAAGCAGCAGCCAATCCTGCTAGTGACACTGTAAAAGTCCTTACTGCTGCAGGATCAGCAATATAGCAAATGCTGTTGCAAAATCGGATGGCACTCGATTTCATCCGAGCTGTCAAAGGCCTTTTTTGTACCCTGATTGGTAAAGAATGTTGTACCTTTCTACCCCCAAATGACGAGGAAGTGTGCCATGATATTCAGAAAATACTTGTCGGAATAAACCCATGACATCAAAGTGACAATTGGTCCGTGTGGTTTTCGGGAATACTTGGACATGGAACTTGTTTTACAAAGTATGTTTGCTATCATCATTCTGCTCTGTGTGTGTGTGTGTGTTATAGTTGTGCTAATATGCACAATAATTTCCAGTTTCCCTAATATGCTAGTATGTGTGTGTGTGTGTGTGTGTGTGTGTGTGCGCGTGCATGTCTGTGTGTGTGTGTGGGCATGCACGTGCGTGCTGGGGGGAATGTTTGTGCATGCGCCATGTTGTAGTGTGTGTTAGGATGCACAGGCAGATGCACATATGGACATGGTTCCCTTCTGCTGAGAGGGGAGGTGAGAGGAGAGAAAGAGGGGTGCCTTGGGGTGCCATAGGGGCAGAGGGGCACCCTGGGGGTGTGCAAAGGAAGCAGAGGGGTGCAATGGGGGGCAGAGAGGTCAGGGAAGTGCCATGGGGGGGCAGAAGGGTGCAACAGGGTGCAAGGTGGGCAGAGGGGGCACACGGGTATCATGGGGGGCAGTAGATGCCATTTGGTGCAATGGGGTGCAATGGGAGGCAGTGGGGGCAGAAGCGTGCAATGGGGTACCATAGGGGCAGAGGGGTACCATGGGGGGCTGAGGGCTGCAAAGTGGTGCCATGGGAGCAGAGGGGTGCTGTGGCGGGCAGTGGGGGTAGAAGAGTGCAGTGGGGTGCCATGGGGGGCAGAGGGGTGCAATGAGCTGCCATGGGGGACAGAGAGGGCAGAGGGGTGCAATGGAGTGATTTGGGGGGCAATGGGGTGCAATGGAAGCACAAGGGGAGCAGAGAGGTGTCATGGGGGCAAAGGGGGCAGAGGGGTGTCATCGGGGGTAGAGGGGGCTGAGGAGGGCAATGGAGTGCAATGGTGAATAAATATATAACTATGTATAAATATGTATAAGTATTGACTTTTTCCCTTTAGACAGTTCTAAGGCTCGAGTTAAGGCAATAATTTCTGCTTTCTGGGCAGACGTATTTGCGGGGAAAGCGGATGATTCTGTCTCTCCTTGCAAAGTCACCACTGCATATCTGGCCTGCCATTCTCCCCTTACTGTAAAGCTGCTTCCATCCATAAACAGTTCCCATTCAGGATCTGTCAGGGGCTCATCTTTCAGGTCAGGCCGGCTGGAATAAACTTCCTCAATAGCCTGCAAACAGTCATGTTCCAATTCTCCTTCCTGGTTTATCGGGAGCAACGTAGCAGGATTCAAAACGGAAGACACTTTTAAAGAAACATCATCCTGTTCAATTAAGGCGGCTTGGTACTGAAGCAATCTACTTGGTGAAAGCCAGGGATGTCCTTTTTGTTCCAATACTGCTAAAACGGCATGAGGTACCTATACGGTGATGAGTTGTCCTAAGGGCAATTTCCGTGCCTCTTTAATCAATAATACTGTTGCACCAACTGCTCTGAGGCATGCCGGCCATCCTTTACTCACATCATCCAGTTGTTCAGAAAAGTAGGCCACTGCTCTCTTCCATTCTCCCAAGGTCTGTGTCAAAACTCCTAATGCTACATGTTGTCGCTCATGCACACATAATGAAAAAGGTTTAGTCAGGTTTGGCACGCCCAGCGCAGGTGCTCTCATTAATTCAGTCTTTATAGCGACAAAACTTTTACGCCATTCCGAGGTCCATTCTAAGACCTCTCCAGGTCCCTTCATAGCATCATACCATGGTTTAGCAATCAGACTGAAATTCGGTATCTACAGCCAGCACCATCCGGCTATTCCTAGGAAGCCTCTCAATTCTCATTTTGAGTTGGGTGGAGCAATTCTACATACGGCTTCTTTTCTTTCCATCCCCAATTTTCTTTTTCCTTGAGACATTTCAAAACCTAGATAAGTTACCGTAAGCTGCACCACCTAAGCCTTTTTCTGAGACACCTGATATCCGGCCAATCCCAAGAAATTCAGCGAGTCTGTAGTAGCCATTTTACACTCTTGTTTTGTCTCACATCCCAATAGTATATCGTCCCATAGTATATGGGGGGGCGGGTACGGGGACACAGTGCCCATGGGAATGAGGACGTGGGGACGTGGGGAGCACAGGGACATGGTGCCCATGGGAACAGGGACACAGGTGGCACAGGGACACGGTGCCACCACTGTCCCCTCAGTTCAGCCTCTCTCTCCCCCCAGGTGCCGGCTGGCTCCGAGGGCACCCAAGGGATCCTGCGTCCCCTCCAGCGCTGTCCCCTGCGCCGGCCCCCGTGCCGGCCACCCCTTCCCCCAGCTCAATAAAGCTTTGGCATTGAAGGAGCCGGATCTTGTGCTCGCCGACGGGGTGGGGGGGACATCTGGCCACCAGGATGGGACACCAAGGGGGACACGGGGACACCGAGGGGCATAGGGGACATGGGGACACCATGGGACATGGGGGCATGGGGGACACTGAGGGGCATAGGGGACATGGGGACACCATGGGACATGGGGACATGGGGGACATGGGGGACACTGAGGAGCATAGGGAACACGGGGACACCATGGGGCATGGGGGGCACCGAAGGGCCCAGGGACACAGGGGACATGGTGCCCTGGGGCCCCCAAGGGACCCTGGGGGTGGCAGCCCAGGCCGGCGTCCCCGCAGCACACGTGTCCCTGCGGGCGCTGGCAGCGGCCCAGCCCGTGACGGCCACGTCCCCATCGGGGCTATAAGAGCCCCCGTGGCCCGGCCCTGCCAGCCACCGCCATGGCCCTGCCACTGTCCCCACCGCAGGCGCTGTTGCTGCTGCTCACCCTGCTCTGCGCCAGCCCGGGTAGGGCCCCCGTGCACCCCGTGGCTGGGTGCACCCCACTGCTGGGAGCACCCCCCCAGACTGGGTGCACCCCCAAGCTGCGTACACCCCCCCCCCCAGAGCTTAGTGCAAGCCTCAGTGTTGGGTGCCCTCCAGAGCCAGGTGCACCCCTGAGATAGGTGCACCCCATAGATTAATGTGCCCCCCCCAAGCTGGGTGCACCCCTAAGATGGGTGCACCCCACAGCTGGATGCAATGCCCCAGAGCCAGGTGCAACTCCCACAGCTGGGTGCACCCCAGAGCTGGGTGCAACCCCCAGAGCTGGGTGCACTCCACAGCTGGATGCAATGCCCCAGAGCCAAGTGCAAACCCCACAGTTGGGTGCACCCCACAGCTGGGTGCACCCCTGAGATGGGTGCACCCCCTAGCTGAATGCACCCCCCCAGAGCTGGGTACACCCCACAGCTGGATGCAATGCCCCAGAGCCAAGTGCAACCCCCACAGCTGGGTGCACCCCTGAGACGGGTGCACCCCATAGCTGAATGCCCCCCCCCCAGAGCTAGGTGCAACCCCTAGAGCCGGGTGCACCCCAGAGCTGGGTGCACCCCAGAGCTGGGTACCTCCCCCCAGACCTGGGGGCACCCCCCCAGACCTGGCTGCATCCCACAACTGGGTACCTCCCCCCAGAGCTAGGTGCACCCCATAGCCGGCTGCAACCCCCAGAGCTGGCTGCACCCCCCTCCCCAGAGCTCAGTGCAAGCCTCAGAGTTGGGTGCCCCCCTCCAGAGCCAGGTGCACCCCTGAGATGGGTGCACCCCATAGATGAATGCACCCCCCCACAGCTGGCTGCAATCACCAGAGTCAGGTTTACCCCATAGATGAATGCACACATACCCCCCCACAGCTGGGTGCACCCCAAAGCTGCCCCCCCCCCCAACCAGGGTGCACCTTCGGGGGACCCATGGCGGGGTGGGGGGCAGACACCTGGGTCCCTTCCTAGAGGTGTGGGGGGGGAGCGTGGAGAGGTTGGGGGGGGGCTCGGACGCCTGGGCCCCCCCCGCCCTCGGGCACCCTCCCACGCTTCACCCCCACAAGGACGAGGGGCTGCACTCGGCCTTCTTTTGGGGATGACACCAATCACTCCCTGCCCACCCCCCACCGACGCCCCTGCCTCAGGGACAACCACCCCCAGCCGCACTGGCGCAGGGGCACACACGCTTCCTCAGCAACCTCTCCAACCCTGCCAACGCCCACAGAAATCTCACATCGGCCAGCGCACAAGTCACACATTTGCCACTCGAGAGCACAGTTCCACAGAAATGCTTCAGACATCGCAAGTCACAACAACAAGAGCTGCTCTCTCCCACCCGGGAAACTTGATCTGCTCAGGCATTGACACGCACGCGGCAACTGCCACTTCCATAAGAGCGAGCAAGGTCACTCCATCCAAAAGGAAAGATAACCAAGGAATTCATGGAAGACTAGTTCCTATCATCATGGATGGGCCTAGAGCATCCTTTTCATTCACACACACGGAGAAAGGACCATCTTTGGGAAGAAGCAGCAGCCTGCGACAAAAGACTGCTTTCAAACACATGCACAGCTGCTACGAGCAACAGCTATTAACTAGTCTCTGCACAGTCGTTCTCCTTTCCTTGCTCAGGAATTTAGCTTTAGTCAAGGCAGAAACTCTGAATGCATCACCAGAAATATTTCAAACCGGACTGGGCTGTAAAAAAAGGAAACCGAGCACTGCCACACGGAAAGAGACCAGAAGAGCAACAGAAGAGAGAGCTATTCCTATTCCTATTCCTACCCATGACAGAGGAAGCCACCCTGGGTTACGTCTTCATCGAAGACGTCCTTTCCAGAGAAGCTGGTGAAGGAGTGCATGAGAGCCCTTGTGATGCTCTTCTGCTGGGGTGCAGGACTCGGAGAGGATTATGACCTTGTTTTCAAGGGCACCCCACTGTGTGCCCATGCACACTGCAGGTCCCGTGGGGGTGCGAGCAGGGAGGCAGAGCCCCGTGCCCTCCTCTGCTCTGCAGCACCTTCACTTGTGCAATGCCAAGGGCCCTCCAGCTGCACCTCCGCAGCCGGGTCCTTGCCACACCACAAGGTGCCTCTCCCTGCCACTGGGTCACCTGGCATCTCCACAGCCCACACTTCTGGGGCAGCTTTTACCCTTGTGTCTAGAGGGCTTTTCTATGCGGGCAGTGGGGGTGATTCCTCCTAAGAGAGGAGATCCATCCACTTCCTATCCCTGGCTGGACTTCCCCTCCACGAGCTGCCCCAAGCATGGGGGCGACTGGCTGGGCAGCAGCTCTGCTGCAAAGGCCCTGGCAGCCCAGTGGGCACTACAGGGAGTTGGGCACTCTGAGCCCACGCCATAACCCTCCAGTCACAGGCTCAAGGACAGCACAGTGGGCTCTGCAGCCCTTCTGCTCTGGGTCACTGGGCTAGGCAACTTCTGCCCCCTGCAAAGGCTCTGCAAGCAGCGTCTACATAGAAAGGACAAAGGACACCTTTCTTGGGCAATCCATGCAATAGGGAGCTGTAGCTGACATGGACTTATCAAGCAGGTTAGCTGAGCCTTGTTTTGCTTCCAGAGCTGGTGAGGTGGCTGGGGGTCTTTGCTGGCCAGGCAGTGGTCACTTGCATGGGGAAGGCTTGGCCTCTTGCCCTCCTTGACACAGGCTGATTCTCAACACTGCTGACACCTGCAGCCTGTCCTCTCTCCTTCTTCAATGCCATTTCTAACTCTTTCCAGAAGTGTGGACCAGCAAGCGGAGAGAATCACTGGTGAGTGTGTGCGTGTGTTTGTGTGTGTGTTTGTGCATGAGGCAACTGGGAAACCAGGGGGTCCAGGGCCAGCTACAGGATCGACTGAGTGTCTAAGGCCACTTATTGCAGGGATCCACAGTCCGTGTGTGTGCGCGTGCACGTGTTGGTGTGTGAGTGAGGGGATGTGCTGGGCACAGAGGTCTCGGTTTGGTAGCAGGGGTCTGCAGGGTGCCCTGTGTGGGAGGAGACCACGAGCTGCCCTGTGCCAGGCTCAGCCACTTCCAGCCAACTCTGAGACGGATGACAAGAGCCCATTGCGCACCAAGACTTCAGGCAGTTGGAGGAGCACATGGCGCCTCTGCTCAAATGTACTTGAGAAAGGGCAGTAGACGCTGCAGGCAGGAGACACAGGAGGAGGCCCATGGGAGGAGCCACAGCAGACACGAAAGGGGACACGTGAGGAGAAATGTGAAGAGCCATGTTTGGAGAAACAAAAGGCAGCAGAGACACGGAAGGGGACGTTGTCAGGCAAATGGCTGGAGTCGCACTCTTGCACGGAGGTGCTCCATGCTGGAGCTGGTCCTCTTCTGAGGGCACCGCAGCCCGTGGAGGACCCACGCTGCAGCAGGGACACCCTCGAGGGACCGCGGCCTTTGCGGGAACACACCACGGGGCAGAGGAGTGACTGCTTGCTGTAATGTGACTATTCGCCTGTGGAAAGCAAGAAACAGAAGAGAACCTATTCTTTGAACAGACCCTTTCAATAGTTCTGCATGCGTGAAAAATAACAGGCTTGTCCAAGGAGGGGAATTCACTCTTTTTTTCCACTCTAGCCCTTGAGTCTTTTCACACACTTTCTTGACACCTTGTGCAAGCTGAAAGCCTCCTGGTTTGCCAGCCTTATTCAAGTCAAGGACAACAACCTCCACTGCTCTACCCACAGGCGCCAAGCTACTCATCTCAACAGAGAAGGCTATCAGGTCGCATTTAAGCACAGATTCCCCTTTCTCAGGCCATGCTGATTACTCCCAAGCACCTTCCTGCCCTTCATGTCTCTGCAAATAGTATTCAGGATTACTTGCTCCATCCCCTTCCCGGATATCAAGGTGAGGCTCACCGACCCTTCTTTCCCTGCATCCTCCTTCTTGCCCCTCTCAAAGACAAGGGTGACATTTGCTCTCTTCCACGCCTCGGGTCCCTCTCCCAATCACTACAACCCTTCCAAGGGAATCAAGAGTATCCTCACAGGAACACTGGCCAGCTGCCTCAGCACTCATGGGTGCATCCCATCAGGGCCCATGGCTTGCGTATGTCCCCTTTGTTTAAGCATTCCCGCACCTCATCCTCCTTCACCAAGGAGAAGCCTTCCTTGCTCCACGTTCCTCCTCTGCTCTCAGGGCCTTGGGATTCCCCAGGGCCGGTCATACCCATAAAGACGGAGGTGAAGAAGGCATTCAGTACCACTGACTTTTCTGAGTCCTTTGTCACCAGGGACCCTGGGCCCCCACTGAGCAGCGGGTGTTGCCGTGCTCTCGCCCGGACCCATGGTGCCACCAGGGGAGCGCTGCAGCCTCCTCTACTGCAGGGTCACAAGCACAAACCTCAATGTGAGAGATGCTAAAATGGCGTTTATTGTGAGCTGCGTGCAAGCTTACATACAGGTGCACTTCGTTTCCACCCCTAGGCTGCGCGTCACACCGCGTGATCTTCCACTACGTCTAGTCTACCGCTTCTCATGCAAATATCTTGTCTATGCAGTTTCCCAAGATCCACCACAAGCGGGACCGCATTTGCTCTTGCTATCCTCTTCCTGTTTAGGGACTTAGAGCAGTCTTTCTTGTTGCCTTTCATGTCCCTTGCCAGATTCAATTCCAGAGGGGCTTTAGCTCTCCTAACCCCATCCCTCCACAAACAGACAGCTTGGTGGAGCAGGAGCCCTTCACAGACCAGGGCACAGACCGGGGGCACCTACTCCTGCCGCCCTCACGGGCTGGGGACTACAGCCAGCAGGCCACGTGGTGGCCAGCACAGTGAGATGTGCCCATTGCGGCTCTGCCCGTTTGCGGACATCTCAAGTGCCTTGGTGAAGAATCAGCTCTCTGGCCAGACCCACACTCCCGCTTGCCGATGACACCCTCCAAGGGATCTTTTCCCATGGGAATCCCTTCCCACGACTGCCCTGCAAACTGCTCTTTCCTTTGAGGAGTCTGAAAGTGCCTAGACTCCCTTTCCTTTGCACTCAGGAAAATCAGATGGCCACCGCAGACACCTTTACACCTGGTGCAAGCAGGGATGCATGGCATCCTTGCTCATATACTCACTGAGACACAGGTCCCAAGGGGTTTTCCTTGCACCTCCTCCTTCAACCCGCAATAAGTGCCATCCATCTGGAGACAGAAATGGGGAGAAAGGGGTGGGAAAAGAGCCTCCGGCCAGGTGACACTCTGGGAAAGGGAAAAGGGGGCCTTGTGCTCCATGGGAGACTGAGGTGATTCCCACAGACACAACGGCTGTGTGACCTGGGAACAGTGATGGACACATGTCCCAGGGAGGTACATCTGCTTGGGGGGCAGCAAGCGCGTGCCAGGCTTTGGGGAGACTCTTCCATCAGTTGCATTTTTCTCCTGACTAGGAATTAGAGCCTCATTTTGTGCCTCTGTCTCTCTCCCCCTCGCTTTGTGGATTTCAGCGCCTGGCATGGGAACCACCTGGCTGACACCCTCATGCTAGGCACCTCCCTGCAGCCCCAAGCACCTCCCGGCACCTCATCCCCAGGGGAAGGGGCTCTGGGTAACCCTGACACGGCAGGTGCACGGCTGTGGGAGGCAGGGGGGCTCAGCCAGGGCGTGAGAGCGAGTTTGTGCCTGCTGTTGCAGCCGCTTTTCAAATGCTTGCAGGCAGATTTGACAAGAGGTAGCGATGTGTGCAGCCCAGCTGGAAACACGGAGGAAGGCTGAGATGCGCACACAGATGGGAAATGACCCCATGCAGTCGCTTGGACAAATACCACCAAGAATGGATGGGCTTTCCCCTCTCCCACAAAGCCCCTCCTTCCTCTCCCTGCAGCACCCAGGGCAAAGAGGGTTTGTCTCAGGCAGCCTTCGCTGGAGGGAGAGCAGCAGCCTCTGCAGTCTGAGCTCGCGGATCAGACACTCCTTTATTCACAGGGCAGGTGCGGGGCACTGGGAGTAAGATTGCAAGATGGGGCACGGGTGCCTGAGGAGGAAAGGACTGCTCCGATGTTTGGCTCTATCTTTTCCAGACAGAGGGTCATCTCTCCTACAAGGAAGGACCAAGAGAGCTGGGACTCTTCAGCCTGCTCTTTTCAGTGCTGCTCGGGCAAACCCACAGCTCTACAGGGCACAGAGCTGCAAAAACAGAGGCCCCCGGGACGCCCAGAGCCAAACGCAGGTGCCCAGGGCATGCCAAAAAGAGGACGGAGCACCCGGGAGGGCACGAAAACACACGTGTGCACATGACGGGCACTAAAGGGCAGCTGTAGGGCCCCAGGGAGACCCAAAAAGCAAGCGCAGAGCTCGAGGTGGCGCCGAAACCAAACCGAGGGGCCTGGGGGACAACAAAGTCGCAACAGCAGCCACGCCGTTGGGGGGGGGGGGGGGGGAGAGCACAAAATGGCGGCTCTGGGGGCGGGGCCTGGACCCTCAGGGGCGGGGCCTGGGGAGGGGGAGAACCGCCCCATCCCTCTCGCCAGGGGGCCCCAGCATCCCGCCTCTGCGCAGCCCCGCAGCGCTGATTGGAGGGGCCGTGGGGGAGCCGTGCGCTGATTGGCCAGCAGGCGGGGCTGTGGGCGCCAGGCCCAGGCGCTGGCGGGCAGCGGCGTGGGGCAGCGGGGCTGGCGAGCTGCTGGCGGCCCCTCGTGCCCCGGCAGCGCGGGGACCCCCGTGCCAGCCCCGGCCCTGGCAGCGCCATGGAGCAGAGCGGAGGGGAGGGGAGCGGAGCGGAGCGGAGCGGAGGGGAGAGGAGGCGGCGGCGGCGCTCCCGGGCCCCCGCCTCGCCGCTGTTGTGTCTCGTGTATGGGTCAGACGTTCAACTCGCTTCTCCCATGTAAGGGGATAGAAGCATAGAGCAGCGTACCGTTGAAAGCAGGTATGTATGAAATAAAAGGAGGGAGCGTTAAGGCAATTTCCACTCTGCTCGAGTTTTGCAGAGGAACTGCTGCTGTTCGTTACAAAAGAGAGCAGAGAGTTTTATCGCTGGTGTTGGTGGGGGGGCTGTGCTGCGGCTGGTGGGCAGCAGGCGGCGGCGTGCCGGGCCAGCGCCTGCCCCGGGAGTTATCAGTTTGGAGGCTGAGCAAAGCACGTCAGCCCGTGGGCACGCTTTGTGCTGATTCGTGCCCTGTGACTTTGGTGCTGTCTTTGCAAAAGAGCAAAGGCCCAAAGAAGCGCCAAAGCCCGGCTTGGCGCAGAGCTCTGCCCAGGGCAGAGAGGTGTGAGGGCAGGGCTGCAGAAGGCCCTTCTGCAGTGCCGCGGGGGAGAGATTTGTCAGCGTTTGTCAGCGTCTGCAGAGGGTGCGGAAGGATTTATCATCGAGTTGTGGAAGCTACCGGGGACGAAGGCAGGTGACTGCTTTCCAGGCGGTGCGGGGCAATGTCTGCGCTCTCTCCCGGGCTGTGCCATCTCGGTGGCGCTGAGCTCACGAGCCGGCAGGTGACAGGAGCTGAGCTCACAGTGGGATGTGCCACGTCTCAGGGAGGTCTCGGCAGTGCCCCAGCGGTGCCCTCACTTCGCTGCGAGGCCTGGGCGCTGCTGGGCACTGCTGCCGCGCTCCCCACGGCTGCCCTTGGGAGCTGCTGCAGGGCAAGGAGTGGGGCCGGGAGGCAGCGGGGCCGTGCTGGGGCCCCTCGGCGACAGGCAGAGGAGCAGGGGTGCTTTGGAGAGGAGTTTTGCTTGTGTGGCCGGGAAGAGCGTCCTTTTTGCCCAGCTGCAGAGGCGAGGCGAGGAGAAGGGGGCAAGGGAGATGGAGGGCTGCTGGCCGGAGACGATCAGCCCACAGCGCAGTTTGCTCTTCCCAATGCTGCTGCGGCTCTCCACCAAGGGTAAGGCCTTTGGCAGCTGCTTGGCGACGTGTCGCACAGAGAGTGTTAAGTGGCCAAAGCGCTGTGGGTGCGGGGCTGCGGGGTGTCTGTCCAGGGTGTGGGGATGCCCCAAGAGGCCTGTGTGAGGGTGCCGTCTGCCTCGGGGAAGAATGTGTCAGGCAGGAGTGGTGGGGGCTTTGGCGGGGGCTGCTCTGAGCCCCAAGGCTCCTGTGGGTCTGGCTGCATGCCTTGGTGGCAGGGGGCAATGGAGGTGCGTGTTTCCTTGGGAGTGGGACCCCCTTTGGAGTGTGGGTCTGGGAGGAAGGGGGTCCTGCGTCATGGAGGCTGGTGTGTCCTGCAGCTGCCGTGGGGCTCCCAAGAGCCTGCTGCAAATGGCCGTGTTGGGAATGGAGCCTTCCCCTTGTGAAAAATCCAAGGCGTCTGTTTGGGAGAACCTCTGGTCCTTCCCAGGCCTCCTCTTGTGCCTCCAGCTGCGCACAACATGTTTGGCGCTCAGAGATGCCATGTGCAGATGGCCACAGCCCTTGTCCCAAAGCCCTCCCAGGAGCCTAGTTCCACTGGGGCCTTCCGCTGGCCTAAGAGTAAGGCCGAGAGCCTGCAACTGGGGCAAAGCCCAGCTCTGCAGGCATGGTGGTGGCTTTTGGGAGGGTTTGCCTACACCTTGATGTGTCCCTCCGTGGGGCAGGAGCTTACCGAGAGGTTGTGAGCCGGCTTGTCTGAGGCCTGCCATGGCCTTGCCTTGCTTTCCAGAGATTGTCGCTCTTTGGGACGCTGCGTCGGAATACATCGTGGAGCAGCTGATGCGGGACAAGGTGGGCTGGCGTGGCATTGCCTGATGCCTGGGGGACACTTGAGTCCCGCTGAGAGCCCTGGGCCGCGGGGAGCAATCCTTTCCCCAGGGTGACAGAAGCACAGCTGTGCCACAGAGCAGCTTCTGGGGCAGGCAGCACAGAGATGGCATGCAGGTGTAGTGGGGGAAAGCATTTGGCATGTGCCAGGGTTTCTCTCTTCCCCCTGGGCAAAGGGCAAAGAGCAGGTCGAGAGAAGGGGCGGTTTTCGTGGGTGTGTGGCAAGGCTGTCGGCAAGCCGTGGGATCTTCTGTAGGTGAGGGAGGTAGGCAATTCTTTCCAAGAGGCGGTGGAGCAAATGTGGAGAATGTGGCTGTTGTGCAAAGCTTTGCAAGGGCCCCTTCTTGCCCCATTGTGCCTCCGGAGTGGGGAGAGCACAGAGCAGTGGCGCCACATTCTGGCAAGCGTCCCTTTTTGCATCGCCTAAATGCTGCTTCGGGGGTCTTTTGTCTTTCCTGCATGCAGGCTGTCCTGGTAGGAGGGCTCGGGACCGTCTTTACGCTGCAAGAACAATTCTGCCTGCGCAGTGGCAAGGTGCTGGCGGTTCAAAGACCCGTCTTCCATCTGAGCATGGCTGTGGACTGGCTGCTTGGGCTCAAGCGCCCCGCAGTGACTCTCCCTGGTGAGAAGGTTCCTCCAAAGGTTGGGGGACAGCTTCAGCTTTGCCAAAACAAACCTCTGCCCCAGAGCTTTTTGCATAAGCAACCTTTTTGGGAATCTGGTTTTAAAATTGGTGCATGAAGCTGGGCTCTCTCAGAGCCACGCAAACAACTGGCTCCCCCTTGCCCCCATTCCTTCCTGGCCCAGCAATGGCGATGTGGCCGGCTGTGGCAGTGAGCTTGTTGCCCTGCCTTGCAGACGATGTGAAGCTCAAACGGCTGAACTACCGGCGCTTGTTGTGGGACACCGGCTTCCCCGTGCGCGTGGTGGAGTCCTGCGTGCAGGAGACCGTCCTCCTGTTCTCTTGCCACCTGCTGAAGAAGGAGCATGTCACCTTTGTCTTCAAGAACACTGGCGTTCTGGCCTGCAAAGGAGACGAAGCGGGCATGAAGTTTTGTCCCTACCTCATTCACTTGCTGGAGAGCAAGGCAGGCCTTCTTGCAGCCCTTCACAGTGTGAGTTGCCCAGCTTTGCTGGCCTCCTTGTCTTTCTTTGGGAATCCTCTCAAAGGACGAGCAATGTGATCTCTGTTGGGTGGCCGGGATGTGGCGGGCTAATGCAGTGCTTTCCCCAGGGCTTGCCCCCACTGACTTCTCCACTAGCAAAGAGAGCCTCTCCTGAGCTGCTTGCTTCTTCCCGCTAAAAAGAGCCTGGTGGCATTATTGCCCCGTCTTCATTCTTTGCTGTGCCGCTGCTCTGCGCCAGAAGTAGGGCTCCTCTTCATGGCAGAGGCTTTTGAGTGGAGGGCTTTGGAGAGGCAGGTTCCTCTCTGAGCAGGATCAAGTGTGCTGCTGTTGGGCGCAATGAGAAAACTGCCTTGTAAGCCTCCCAACGGGGGTGTGTTGCCTTGCAGAGACCATGGCCAATGGATGCAGAGAGCTCTGGGGGAGAAACGGCCAGTGCAGGGATCCAGTCTAGCCGTGCGCACGTGTTCCCGAGGTAAGCACGTTTCCTCTGCAGTCCTTGGCCCACCGAGTGGGAGGTTTCCCAGCTCCTGCTGGAGAGCACACACTGCTGGGGCTGGACGCTCAGCACGGGGTTGGGAGAAACTCCCTCCCGCAGCGACTGGTTGCTGCTTAAGTAACGCTGAGCTTGGGCTACATGTGTGTACGTGTCAGCTGGAGTGATGGGGAATGGTGATTGCATTTCTCCTGCGCAGCCTGCCCTCATTGCCTTCAGAGAGAACTGATGGCAGACAGAGAGGAATTGAGGCTATGTTTGTGTCTTTTGGGGGAGAGTGCCAAAACCGCCCATGCCTGCGCACAAAGGGGAAGGCATGGGAGGCCTGAAATGACAGTGAGGAGGATTAATGGTGGCAAGCTGCAAGGGCAGGTGGAGGCCTTTCCTCCAAGCGCTGTGGTGATTTGTTTCGCAGGTTTCAGCTCACGGTGGAAGGCAAAGCAAAGGGCAAGGCTGCCCCCAGATGGTGCCGCTGGGAGATCAAGGCCCTAGGAGAGCTGCGGAGCACCAGAAGCAGCGGTGCTAAGGGAAGAGCTGCCTCCTGAGCAGGTTGTGCCCCCACTCGCCGTCCTTCACGCCTGGTGACTTTCAGCCAGCTGCAAAGGCACTGCGCAAGAGGCTGCTCTGAAGAGCCCCCTCCTTTCCTACTTGCAGAGGGGCATGGTGGCAAGCTCCTGCAGAGCCAGCAGCAGCTTGCTCTGCCCATGCTGCCAAGCTCAGCGGCAGGCACGAGGCAGCAAGACGCAGCGGAGGAGAGTCGTGCCAGGTGAGACCCTTGGGGAAAGGCGTAAGGGGAAGCCTTGTAAGGCTGCAGGAGAGACGTCCCTTTGGGCTCGCAGGCGCAGGCAGGGACTCGGAAAGCTTCCTGACACACAGCCCAGCAAAGGCTGCGCTGAGCTCTGGAGCCCCTGGAGGGGCATTTGGTGATCACATGAGAGGGTAGGAGGGAGGGCAGTGAGGGGGCATCAGCAAAATCTTCAGGGGGTGTTGTGCAGTCCCCTGTGTTGGTTCTCCTGCCTGTCTAGGCGACATGGCACAGCAAAGGCTCTTCAAAGCTCTTCAAAGGTGGCCCTGAGAGTGGCCACCTGCCAGCTTGCCATGGGAAGCAGCCTCATCTCCGCTGATTCTTCTGCAAGCCTGGGAAGCATTGACAGCAGAGGAGGGAGTTCCTTTTAGCCTCTTCTTTCCTCTGAAATGCCATCTTTGCGTCAGGCGCAAGAGAGTGCCAGGCCTAGGGAAATGGCGGGATTGCTTTTCTTAAGTAAGCCCTTGCTCCTTCTTTGACACTGGCTGCCCAGCAAGAATCTCTTCCCCATCGCTAAACACAGTGCCTTATGGAGCACGGAGCAGAAGTGGAAGCAGTGGGCAGGCAGGGTAGAGCAGTAGCTGTAGGAGGCTGTTGTTGCAAAAGCTGCTGCTGCTCTGCTTGGAGCACAGGAAGAGGGGCGTATGCAGGGGCTCTGTGCGCATTGCTGAGGCCACCTTGGTCCCTAGGTGAGTGTTGTAGCTGGGGGTCACCTCTGTTTTTGTTGATGTGACCACGATGAGTGCAGTAGAGCTGCATGTTTGGCAGAAGTGCCTCGCACTGCAGAGGCAGGGGCCGAGCTTGGGAGCACGGGCCGAAGAACAGCCTGCGCCTGCGCTCATGCAGACTCCTCCTGGTGTCTCTTTGTAGTCTGCTCCCACTGTGTCCAGGCAGCTCCCCCAGGACGAAGGAGGCCGGCAAGCAGCAACCGCCTCCTGCTGCCAGCTCCATGGCTGCACTCGCTATTCCCGAAAGCTGTAGGAGAATATTGCAGGTACATGCCATGGGTTGCTGTGATGCCTGTGCTGTTGGAAAGGGTGCAAAAGCCCCGTTGTGCACATAGCAATTCTGCCAAGATGCCTTAAGAGCTGTTCATGTGACCATTTCCCTTCCTTCCTTCAGATCTCCTTAGTAGGCAGAAGTTGTGCTCTCCCTTTCCAGTGTGTTCTTCCCTCCTGTACTTGCATGAAGCACACAGGGCCACTTCCCTGGGGCATTGCTGGCTCTAGCAGCAGGACGTGGTGCATTGTGAGGCTGTGGAAAACGCACAGGTCTTTTCTAGACACTGGCTAGTTGAGATCGTTGCTCCTCACAGACCGTTCAATTGTGTGTGTAATGAAGTGAGGAGCCTGGCGTAACTTCAGGCCTCGTAACCTTTGTGGAGGCAAACTCTGTCAACAGGCGGGCTGAAGAGAGAGCCCAGGAGTGAGGGTACGACCTGCAGAAATCCCTTCCCTCGCAGCAGCTGAGACTAATGCTGTGTGCTGTGGCGTTTCTGTGACCCTGCAGGAAACTGGCGAGCTGCGTGCGCAGTGAGACCGAAGGCAGAGCCTGGGCTCCTTGTACAGGGAGCGGCACGAACAAGCGGAGGCAGAACAGGCCGCATGGGAAGCCTGGAGTGCAGGGGAGGGTGCAGAGCCAGCGCAGGTAGTGGCACCATTGGACACCCTTCAGAACAACAGCCATCCTCTGCATCAGGGAGCCGAGGGTGGAAGGTCTGCAGGCGGAGGGGTGAGGGCTGCTTCTCAGTCAAGGGGACACTTTGCAACTAGAGCCCTGCTAATTACCACCCTTGGTCTTGTGACTCCCACCCAGCTAATACTCAGTTGTAATTGGATCTCCCTTCCCTGCCCAGCACTTTTAGTGTTTCGGGTGCAAGTGGTTCCCTCCTTACTTCGCACACCCCCTCCAAGGCTTTTGAGCACAGACTGATGGAGAGTCTGCTGGGTTTTCCAAGGCTGTCACATGAGCTTGGGTCTGCAGCTCAGCCTCACCACCATCTGTACACATGCACACGCTCACTGTTGGGAGGTGCGGGTAAAACCTGAGGCGAGAAGGGTTCGGATCGCTTGGTGTGCCCTGCCGAAGCCAGGGAGGAACTCGTGGGAAGTTGCTGCCCTGCAAATGGCAATTCCCTCCTGCCCATTTCTGATGGTCTCCGTGATGTCAGAAGGAAAGCGGAGGGGCATCTGGGAATTGCAGTGAAGGGCTGCTGCCCCGCTGACCTTGCCCTGGGAGCTGGGGTGGAGAGCGTGCTGGTTGCGCAGCTGCTGCGCAGGGTCCTTGCCAGAGGGCCTCTGGGAAAGGGCTCCTCTCTTTCCCGTCTGGTTTGCAGACAGTGTCTCCTCCTTGGCAGGACTTTGGCCGTGAAGAGACTTGGGCTCCCCATCCTCCAGCGCAGCCCAGGAGAAAGGAGCGCAGCGTGAGGTGGAAAAGGCAGGAAAAGCCTCCGCCAGTGGAGGAGAAGAAAGCAGGAGCCAAGGTGGAGACAGTGCAGCCCCAGTAAGTGTGCGCTGACCCCAGGGGCAGCCTGGGGCAGTTGAGCACTCGGGACGCCACCGGGGTGTTCTGGCACCAAATCCCTGAGGCCTGGTGTTGCATACAAGACCCTGGGCGTTCTGGTGCCCCGGGAATGAGCTGGGTTAGGCGTGCCTCCTGCCAGGGGCCTTTCTGCAGCCCACAGGTAAGCCCCCAAAGTGCCCCCAGGTTGAAAGGGGCTGTGGGTGCACACGGGCGTGGGTGGGTGCAGGGGCTGGAGCAGGGCCGAGGCAGGAAGGGGCCGAGGCAGGGGGTGAGAGAGTTTTGCCCTGTTGTTGCAGCCACCTTTCCCCTCGAGCGGCGCAGATTCTGAAAAGCTTGGAGCCCTATAAAGCCTGTTGGGAAACATTCAAGTATATTGCGGAGAGGAAGAGACAGCAGCAAGCGGAGCAGAAGCAGTGTCCCTGGTAAATATGTGCAAAGAGGGAGGGTGCTTCCCCCTGCTGCAGTGCCCATGCTGCCCCTGGCGGCAGCAGGTGGGCAAAGGGGCTCTTTCTCGGGCAGCCCTGCGGAGACAGGAGCACGTTGTTGACCCTGGCCTTGAGCTGGATGTCCCTGAAATGCAAGGGGCAGCTGTTGGGCACCACCAGAGGTGTTCCAGATGGGCCATGACAGTGCTGCCTGCTGACAAAAGGATCCGTCTGATGTTTGGGCACAAGGGGCCTGTGTCTCATCAGAGAGAGCTTGCAACTTCACCGGAAGCAGATGGCCTAAGATTTGGCCTGCGTTAGGCCTGCACTGTTTCTCTGCCTTCTCCCTGTTCACCCAGCTGTCCCTCTTTCTCTTTAACTCTCTAGCACTCGGAGAAGCTGCTGGTATGGCACGGCAGGGGGCAGTACAAAGAACGTTGGCAGTGCAAAAGACGGGACCAACATGAGCAAGCGCAAAGGCAGGTGCTCAGCCATTGCCTTGGCAAGTGCCTGGCCCTAAAGCTTGGCCAGCCCCAAGGGACGGCACCTCCCTGGCCGAGTGGAGACGTCTTTGTGTGGGAGCTGCTGCTGGTGCTGTCAGTGCCATGGCCTTTGCGGCAGTGGGGCTGTTAGGAAAGGGGATGGGGGCTTTCCAAATGCAAAAGTCCCCCTAGAAATGCCAAATAAAGAGCAGTGCTGCTGTTCCCAGCTGGAGTGCCCAATGCATGCCTGGTGATGCCTTGGTGTGCATGGATTATCGACATCCCATGTGTGGTGCCAGGAGTATTTGTAGCAGCAGAAGGGAATCATGTCCATATGTGCCCCCACCTGCGCATCCTAACACGCAGTACAACATGGCACGTGCACAAACATTCCCCCCAGCATGCACGTGCATGCCCACACACACACACACAGACATGCACACACACACACGCACACGCACACGCGTGTGCACACACACACACACACACACATTAGCATATTAGTGAAACTGGAAATTATTGTGCATATTAGCACAACTATTACACACACACACAGAGCAGAATGATGATAGCAAACATACTTTGTAAAACAAGAGAAGTTCCATGTCCAAGTATTCCCGAAAACCACAAGGACCAGTTGTCACTTTGATGTCATGGGTTTATTCCGACAAGTATTTTCTGAATATCATGGCACACTTCCTCATCATTTGGGGGTAGAAAGGTACAACATTCTTTACCAATCAGGGTACAAAAAAGGCCTTTGACAGCTCGGATGAAATTGAGTGCCATCCGATTTTGCAACACCATTTGCTGCATTGCTGATACTGCAACAGTAAGGACTTTTACAGCGTCACTAGCAGGATTGGCTGCTGCTTCAAAAATTAGCGCTAGCTTTTCCCAATAGGTACTTCATCAATCCTGCATTAGGTAATTCTCAATGCAAAGGGTTAAGCAGCACTACTTGGGGGTTTCCTCCTCCTCCTCTTGTTGTCTCCGACCATATCTAAAGGGTTGAGGTAGAAATAGAGAGGCCTCAGAGATGGTCCTGGGCACCCTTGTGTTCTCCCCAATGGGAGGGGCGGCTGCCCCCAGGGGCCACCGTATACCAAGCAGCACCAGCAAGATGTGCATCCGTCTAATTGGACTCCGGCCGCTACACTAGGAGTCCAGCGGTATCAATCCCTTAATGTTGGAACATCCCGCTGCAGACACCACAAATGTGGCGTTGCGCCAAGGTGGCGCCGCACCCCGGGTTCTTTGGGATGTTCACTAACTTAAGGGGAACTGTACCAGAGCAAGGACTCTGGGTGCAGCACGGCTCTCCAATATATGTATTTTATTGCTCACTCCTACGTTGCAATTGTGCAGCGCAATTTGCTATAGCCAAACACTAAAACATTATTCTGCACATGCTTTGGGTTCACAACCAAGTTGCTGTCTTAGGGATCCCGATCCTTCGCTGTCCCGTCAGTCATGGAGGAATCGCAGTGCAGGCTTCCCCTTCCCACCGTGTGGGGTCTTGGGGTCAGTCCAGCTGTCCGGAGCAGGGTCCACACCATGTGGCATGTCAAAACAACTCCCCCTTGTCCCACCTGAAGGTAGCAGCTTAAACCAATCACCAGCTGAAATGTCTTTCTTCCCATGGGGTTTCACTGTTCCCTACAACTCCCTTGTCTGACTTCTTTATCACTCATTTTCCCACTGCTCTGCCAGAGGGCAGCGTTTCTGCACTGCCACCTCCTTTCTCATCCCTCCATTCCCACACAGCCCTGCAGTGTGGTGCCTCAGGCCGTGGACACCCCAGGCGACAGCCGACTGCTGGGACGCACCAGCGCAGCCTGCTGGGATCGCAGCTCTCCTAGCCAGGAGGCCTGCTTTTGCCTGCTGGGCTGTGACACGTGCCCACTCATCACCTCCCACCCCACTGCCACAGGTCTTGAAGAAAAGAGGAAATCCTGAGTGTGCAATGCAGAAATCCTCAGGAAGTGCTGTGCAGATGGTCAAAATCCAAGGCCTGTGAGGGGGTGCTCTAGCAGAGAAGGGGGAAAAGTCCATGCTGTTGACTTGTGAAGATGGAGATGCAAGCTGGCAGGAGAGGCACAAAGTCAAGTTCCTGTTGTTTGCGCTTCCTCAAGGCTCCTCAGCAGGTTTCGTAGGAAGGCACATAGGAAGCACACCGTTGTGGCCGCAGGCACTTGGCACGGCACCTTCTCCTGTTCCTAAATGCTGGCGTTAGACGCGTCTTTGGTGAAACTCCCTCACCTCACATCCCTGTGCAATAGATGCCAGAGTCCAGCTGCTTTTCCGGAGAGGGAGAGAGTCTGCTTTGGGGGGCCCAGTCCTACAAGCAGCTGCGCACAGACACACTCTTGCCTCCACTCGTAGCCCAGGTGACTGAGGCCAGGTGCCCTGGCACCCCATGCATGTGTGCGCAGGATGCTCCTTGGGGGCAGTGCTGCCACCTCCCTGCTGCACGGTCTTTGGCAAGCGCAGACTCTGGGAAGCTCTGGCCCACGTTTGTCCCTCCAGTCTTCTAACAATACTGGAACTGACTGTAGCTAACTACACACTAAGACTACTGTCACCAGCTCTAAGCTACCTAGCCTCATACTACACTGGACCATTAACTGTGCTACAGGAAGAAGAACTATGCCCTTAGTCTGACTAAGAATAACTATAACTTATAACTTTAACTAATGCTAGTAATGATACCGAATAACTATAACTAATAACTATGACTAATGCTACTAATAATACCGAATGACTATAACTAATAGCTATGACTAACGCTACTAAAGATACCGAAAGACTATAACTAATAACTATGACTAACGCTACTAAAGATACCGAAAGACTATAACTAATAGCTATGGCTAATGCTACTAATAATACTGAATAACTATAACTAATAACTATGACTAATGATACCTATAGCAACTAACTGTCGCAAGGGGAACTAAGAACTCTATCCTACACTTAGCAAAATACCTATGAACTAAGAACCTCCCAACTGCCCTAAGAATTCTCAAACTAACTGTCACTAACCACTAAAAATGAAATAACTACACCTACACTAACTGTCTACATACTAATCCTCCCAATAATCCTAAAATATTAACGATCCTTAATGTCCTATCCCCTAAACAGAGCCGTGGCGGGGTGGTGGGAGCCGTTGGCGGGCGCTGTCTCCGTCCCGCAGCAGAGCGGAGGGGAGCCCTGGCAGGGACGTGTCCCCGCGGTCGGCCCTGCCTCTGCCGGGCAGATGTTGGTGCCCGGCGGCCAGGGGAGGCGCGGAGGCGCCGCGCGGCCCGGCGATCCTCGGCCTCCCAGCCCAGCGCCTTGGGCTCCGCTGCCCTGGCTGGGGGCGGCACCAGCCTGCTCTTGCTGGGGGGCCGTGCCCCGGCTGGTGGCCACCGGGGGCCTCCTGCCGCGCTAGCGCCTCCTCCTCCTCTTCGGCCCCTGGGGCAGGTCCGCGGGGCGCGGGGCGGGCTGCCCCTCCGCAGGGTCCACCTCCATGGGCTCCTCCTCCTCCTCCGCGGGCTCCACCTGCATGGGCTCCGGGACGGCTGCGGCGCTGCGCAGGAGGGTGGCGCGGCACTCCCAGACGCTTGCGCCCACCTTCCTCTTGATGCGCAGCGCCGCCTTCCTCCTCGCCCACAGCTGCTCCGGCTGGCCCATGGCGGCAGGAACGGAGAGCTCGCTGCGGGCCCTCTCCCACCACCGGCCTCTCAACGGCTCTGGAACAGCAGCACTGAGCTCACTGCTGACACGCGTGCGCCATGGCGACGGCATGTCTTGCTCGGTCCCCACGCGCGGGGGGCCCTGCTGGGCTCTGCCCCCACCCACGGGGGGATCCTGGGGGCTGCAGGGGGCCCCGTGGGCAGGGGGCCGCGCGGCTGTGGGCTGCTCTCCTTGGCACCCTTCCCGTGGGCCGGCCTCCTTTCTAGACAGAAACATGGGGGGCGTGTGGCTCCTTCAGGCCTTCCAGGGCCCCAAGGTCCCAAGGCCCCAGGGCCCGGGACACAGCGCAGGCCCTCATGCAGCTACAGGTTTTGAGGGATGCTGCTGAGGAAAGAATCCATCTCTCGGGCACCCAACAGGACAAGAAGAGTTATTTTGCCTTGGAAAATGCCTGTTAGTTATTCTTGTGCACTTGCAGTGACTGGCCCCACACCACACTCCTTTTTCCTTTCCGAAATGCAGGTGTGGGCAGCAAGCAGCACGACACCCACGCATGATGACCCCAGCGCTGGGGGGCTTCTGCCACGTCAGCATGAGCAGGACACAAAAGGCATCTCCGGGAGTCACCGTGGCCCTCGCCACCTGCCTCCCAGGTCATGGAGAGCTGCAGAGCTCCTCCAAGCCCTCCCCGCACACTCCCGCAGACAGCCGGGTGCTGCCTGGCACAAAGCCTTCCTGGCAGCGGGCGAGGGGAGGGAGCTGCTGGCGCCCAGCTCTGGGCTCCAGGGAACAGGCCAGGGCTCGGAGCGGGGAGCTGGCAGCAGGCTCCCGCGAGGCTGCTGCTGGCAGCGCAGCCCCAGCCTGGTCCTTGCCCTGGGGACGTGTGCTGGTGGGAAGGGCCTGGCCAGGAGGGAGCCACGTGCCTGCGGAGGCAGCAGCAGCATTGCCCAGCTCGGTGCAGGAGGGCAGAGCAGGGGCTGCTCTTGCGCTGACTTCAGGAAGGCGCCACGCTGTCTCCCACAAGGTCTTTCTATTGTTTTTATTATTTCTTTTTTCAGGGAAAGCTGATTGAGTGTTCTCAACCGTAACTGTTTGCCCTCTTCCGAGTATGTTGTTGAGTAAAGAATGCTCTGTATGTAGCTCATGCACGTGCAGGCGGTGATCCACACACATGAGGAAAATGATCATTGTGTTCCCCGTCACTGTTGTCAGGTATATAAGTAGAAGGAGCAGGGAGAGAAATTGCTGTAGTCTTTGATCAAGCCCTGAGAAACCCTCCAGGATGAACTCAGCAACTATAGTTTCATTTCCTGGTCCCATGTCTAATTTCAGTACATGCTGCTGAGACAGGAGCACGAAGAAGCAAGCGTGAGAATTTCACAGTCTCGACGGGAGGGTAGATCCTTCCTTCTTTGCTCCCTTGCTTGCTTCCTAGGTAGCACAGACAGAAATTTTCCTCTCAGCCATTCATCGCACCCTGATTTCTCCGCTTCACATTTACAGTCCTCAGAGATTTTACTGTCTTCTTTCTACCTTCTCCAAATGCTCACAAAGGATTCTTTCTCACAAGCACAGTATTGTAAAGAGGTTGTGAACTAGTTCATGCCATGCCTGGGAAATTCCCTGTTCACTTAGACCTATTGCAAACATCCATCACATCTGTGCTTCAAAAGCCAACCTAATCTCCCAGCAAAAGTACTTACTATTATCTACAGATGCCAGTCCATCCATTTAGATTAGTATTTGGAAAGTTATTCCTTCTACTTTTCGGTGCTTGCCTTTTTTGACTTGGAACTTCTGTGAGGCTGTTGCTTTCAAAACAAGCCAGTACTGAGCATCTCTTCTGTAATCCCCTGCTTTCTTCTACATCTTCTTCCTCTCTGTTTCTCCAGAAACACTGAGGAAACATTGTTATTAAATGTCCTGACCTAAATGCCTTGCTTTCCCTTTAGGGGAGGCGGGAAATCTTCTCATCTTAAAGAACTTAAAGGCTGTCCTTTTGATTATTTGACATAGGAAGCATCTGGAACAAAATAATACTAAGCAGGGTGATGTTTTAGATGTCTAAAAGTCAGGCACTTCAGTTTGAGCAAGTTAGCTTCCTCCCATCTTGTCAGTGCAGAGAGGGAGAAGAGTGTCTGGAAGAGACTGGTAACACTTCTTTCACACGCCAGTTATAGTCTGGGAGGAGCCAGCCTCTCTCTAGAGCTCTCTCTTTGCCTCCATTAACAAAATAGGGAACAAGGGAAAACAAGTGCAGACACCAGCTGCACACAGACACCTCTAATGAAGCTGATGAAACCCACTACTTCTGTCTCAAACCTCTTAATTTACTAAGTAGCTAATTTCTTTTTCAAACCAAAGAACACGTCTAACAGCAGGAAGTCCAAGGAAAACATAGGCAATAAATACTGACATTTTTCCCTCCACCTTTGCATTTAGTTTTAGACATATAAAGGAAAGGAGCAGATGACTCCACAAATAGGATGCTTCAAAAATGCAGGGGCAGAGGGGAGAAGGAGATGATGGGTTTCAAGGAGTGAACCAGAGGTTCTGCACAGACTCTGTTGTCCCCCCAGAACCTGTCTCAGAGTGTAATGGGTGACTCTTACACAGAGAGTAAAACGGGAAGCTCATTAGTGGGCAATACCTCATGTTTGCATTGGTGTTTTAACCTGGAGCTCAGGTTAGTCCTAGATCCCAGATGCTCTCTCTTGCTCTCTGCTTCTAGTCTGGCATAGGGGAATCTCTGGACTGGGTTCATCTGGAAGATATGCTGAAATTGAACCACTGGCTGTAATTATTTGAGCAAAAACTCAAGCCAAGTCACCTACAGCAATATCACTGTAGCCTCAGTGAATCAGAGGTGACAGTCCCAGCTTCCCATTTGCTGGGTAAGTTCCAACGCTCAAAGTGTTGTGTCTTCTTAGTCTGCTGGATGTCAGCTAAAATCATGCTTCTCCTGAATGTACCTTCTTAGAGGAACTTGCAAAGCTGCTGAGAGCTTACAGCAAAGCAGCTTCTCTGCTCACCAGGGAGGTAACCGTCTTGAACCCTTTCATCAGGCTTTGGTTGGTTCAAAGGATTTGCTGTATTCAGGCCCCTCGTAGCCAAAAATGGAGCTACCATATGCAGTAGTGACGATGGCAGTGTCACCGGCTATGCTGGTGAAGAAGGCTTCATATGGCTTTCCCAGAGGGTATTCTCAGGATAGTGCATCTAGTGCAGGCATAAGACACAGGGGTCAATGTGAAGGAGCTCAGCAACACAGCAGAGGAGAGAGCAAAGCTCATGTTTGAAGGTAGCTGGTGCCCATGCAGGCTGCTCTCATCAAAGGGATGAGGCCACAGAAGAAAGAGTCTCTTTACTGGGGACACAGGGTACCTTGGTATATAAGATGGTGGGGCTGAGCAAGGATAGAGATGCCGTCACCCAATGGGTAAAGATGAGCGTGGAGCCCAACCAGGGCTTCATAAAGATGGTGCAGTGCGATGGATTGCAAATGGCCCCACAGCAATCAAAAGACAGCACAACAAGCAGGCTGAACTCAGCGGTGCCCAGGAAGATGGAAAGCACGGTCTGGAACTGGCAAGCAGCTGTGGGATGGTCTTAATCTCCAAGATGAGGCCGACAAACCTTTTAGGGGCAAAGGGAACCAAATATCTAGGAAGGGGAAGCTGCTGGGGAAGAGATACGCTAGGGGTGGAACTGGTGGTTGAGTCAAATGATAGATATCATGACCATATGCCCCATGGCAGTGAGCAGATAAATCACCCACGGCAGTGTGAAGAAGAGGATTTGCATTTCATGAGTGACTGAAAAGGCCTTGAGGAAGAATTTTCCCGCTATGGTATAGTTGGGAGGATCCATTTCAGAAGCCAGTCAGTTGAAGGTGGGACAAGAGTAACTAATGTCATGTGTGGTGAAATTCGCCTTGCTGCCTTCATCAACTTTCCCTTCCCTTTTCCTAGTCCTACTTTTCTTTCTTGAGGTGGGAGACCAGAACTGCACAAGGGATTCTCATTTTCTCTTTGTTTATATCCAATGCCATGAAATAAAGGTTGATTCATCCCGCCTGTCTTTAGACACAGGAAACAACTCTCCTGCCTCACTTGCTTGCAGAGGTAGGCCAGAGTGCTAGCTAAGAGCCAGTACTTGTGGCAAAAGCTCTGGAAATCAAGTTCCAGGTATGAAATTCAGGTTTCTCTTACAGTTAGAATTGTGGTGTGGGTGGGCAACAGGCTATCAGGCCTGTGCCTGTATGCGCACTCAGAGCACTCAAGTCATTAATCCCCTGGGTGGCCCAGGAACTCCCCCATCTAGTAATCCACACAGGTGAGCTGATGGGCAGGTTTGAGACAGGGGATGGACTTGAAACTAGGAGACTGACTGAACTCCTACCACTTTCCAAATTAAGTGTTGGACTGACTGGTGCAGAACCTCTCCAAGTGGGTGTTTCAGACAGTTCTAGAGATTTCCAGGGGCAGATCCTGCTGTGCCTGGACCAATTCCTGTGCTTAAATGTGGTGAGTACCATCTCAGGTGGAGTATCTGGCTGTTTCAGAATCTCTGCAGCAGCTCCTGCTGCAGAACTGATTAAATTGTAATTATTTAAGACCCTTGAAAATTGACAGTAGAAACTGCTCCTGCAAATGAAGAAGTGGCCATGTAGGACAGTCTTCTGTGCATTCTTAGGAGAGTTAGGAGATGCTTTGGTATGTAGTTTGAGGTAATCAGTAGCAATGGCTCATGCATATGCTGGAGAGGTCACACAGGACCACAAGCCAGCTGGACTATAAAAATTCCCCAGAAGAACAGTTCGGGGAGTCTCATCTGATCCAGTGGAAGCCACTGTTGGAAGGACCCTGGCAAAGGAGACTGCCACCACCATCTGGACAGTAACCAACCATCCCATTCAAGAGATTTGATGCCCCTTGTGAGTGTTACCTGTGACACGCCAATAGAGGGGTGTCTGTGATTCTTTTGAATTCGGGGGTTATTTGCACTGAACTCCAAGAGATCATCATTTGTCAAGTATGAGAATTTATTAGAGATAAGAGCTTATAACAAAAAAAAGCTAGAAATATAACAGAACTGAAAAAATATATACACATATCAGAGCTCTACAGTTAAATCATGGATGTACGGTACAGCGACTGCTCTCGCCCTTTATTGGCCACCCTTCCGGTACGGTTTTGCCCAGATTCTCCTCACCACGCCATTGACATCCACAGGCCAGCTGATGGTCGGTCAGAGTCCACACCAACTTCTGTGGCTTACTCTCTTTTATAGCCAGTCAAAACAACACCAGACCGCAGTTACACAAAAGCTGTATGGCCTCAGTCAATAACAGCATGCACATCAACAGGTAACCTAGTGCTCAGCCCACAGCACTGTTCAGTTAGTAACAATTTGCCCACTAACAGGTCTTTCTTTGGGGAATGGTTCCACAGCACCTAGATGTTTATGGGGTGAGTCTGTGGTGTTGCTTCTCCTCTGTCTGGAATTGTCAGTTGTGGGGTCGTTAGACGGTTGCCCCCAGGCTGCAGCAACCCCACAGTGTGGCGGCTCCAGCCGTGATGCACCCGGGGTTCCTTAAATCCTGGGATCACCCCAGAGCAAACCCCTCTTCTGTGGGCTGCACCATCCAGAGTCCCACGCTTGCCTGTGTGGCGCCTGTCACTCCACCCCTTGACACCGCCAGACACACGCATTTATTTCAGAAGTCAGCTAATTCCCCTTGGTGTGCAGTGGGCGGCTTTTGGGTAAGCACAGTACTGGGGAAATGCACACTGCTATTAATAGACGCCAAAAGTAAAGCATGCCCATTTGCAGTAACACGTAAACAACTGTTAAAAATAACAGTCTTAATCCTAATAGCAACATGATTGGTCTGGCCTATTGACCCAAATTCGGTGAATCCGAGTGTTGTTCCAGCTCCATATCTTAACACAGAAATCTTATTTCCTTTAATTGCAGGCATTTCTTTCCTGCACCAAAAGATCAGTTTGTTCCCCAAGCTGGAATAGTTCCCTTTAGAGGAGCTTCAAATAGAGTTGGTCACCTTTTTTTATTATTCTTTTTCCGTATTTCCCTGTCTTCTCTACAGGAAACAGACAACTTTAACTTCAGATCAACAGCTGTTACATTTATGCTTAGATTTTACCATCTTTTTCTGTTTCTTTCCTTTCCTTTCATCAAGGGAAGGTGTTAGCCCCTTCCTTAGGATCATCAATTTTTACAAACACTAGAATACAGCTGTTGAGTTTCGTTATCAGCCTGGTATGTGTATCCCCTCATTCTTAGGTCTGCCATCTTCCTTTGATATTACTTCTCTCCTGGCTCCTAGATTCATTCTATTATTTAGATACTTTTAAAAAACACATTACTTAGCCTAACAATTCTACCACTCTTTCTGGCTGCTTCTTTTCAAGTTGCTGCTCTTCAGAGGGTCACTCTGTAGAACCCAGACAAAAAGAAAAGCCTACCAAGGCCATTAGGTTGTTATAGTTTGGTTTTAACTGTAACTGCTGAAGCTATTTCTTTTAAGGTTACTCGGTTACATCCATCTATTTTTCAAATTTGAACAGTTTTTCTTTTTTTTCATTGATTTTTCTTTATGCTCAGAAACTTTTACTACAGCTTGGGGCATTTTCCAGCCCCTGCTGGTTTCTGGTGTACTTAGAGATGCCGGCTTTCCGCATTCGAGGTCTTTTCTTGTTTCCTAACTCTGCCCCTGGGGCTCTTAACTGCAGAGCCCGATCTCCACCCTGAGTCCTCCTGTGCCTCAGTGCCAGGCAGAGCAGTTATACTGGCCAGGGGGGGCAGAGCGTTTCTCACGGTCTTGTGAGAAACAAGCTGCCCAAGCCCGGTCCTGCTTTCCACCCAAAGCCTCCCCTGCTTCGCTCCCTCTCCTCTTCCACCTCTCTCTTTCACGTCTGTTTTTCTTCCACATGGTGGACTCCGATTGGCTGACAGAGCCGTCAGTGAAATCCGGACCCGCCCCCCTCCTCCTGCCAGCCAATAGGCAGGTCACAATCAGCAGCTGCCTATGGGAATGAGCTAGGGGAGGAGTCACAATGTTGCAGCGTCCAGATGGAGTGTTGTAAAGGTGAGGTTACAAACTGTCCATTTAATCAGGGAATGTGGGAACAGAAGAGAGAGCCAGACAGCTCCTGGGGGTCCTGGGCGATGCTGGGGGCCGTGCTGCTCTTGGGGATCCCAGACCAGGCTGTGTTTCTTACAAAAGTCTGGAAAAGCCTTGATGCAAGCCCCTAGAGAAGAGGGATTTTCCTGGGCGCTTAGAGAAACTCATGCAGGACCCAGGGATGTTGAGGGAAACCCATCCCACCCACCCCCAAGCCCACTGCTCTCCCTGGAGACCTTCCTGCATCCTCGGGCTGGGAGCAGGAGGGGGTCTGTGGGCACAGCCACATCCCAGACTAGCCTCCTTCAGGCCTTCAGCTTCACAGCGTGTCACAGCTTCAAATGAGCTCTCTAGAGCAGCACTTCCCATGCCCCTGGTGTGGAGAGAAGACTTTGGGTAGTCAAGCAGGAGACAAGGGAGAGAAAGAGCAGAGACATCAGAGTGCAGACCTGGGGCTCCCAGCATCGTAGAGGGGGTGCCACAGGCTCAAGAAGCAACCCAAAGAAGTAAAGGAGTCCTTCCTTTTGCAGTGACTTGGAAAGCCACATCTCTCACAGCATTCAAGGGGGATGGAAACTCCCTTCTGCAAGATTTGCCCCAAAACTGTGCAGAGATTAGGAAGAGCAGGAAGGCTGGTTGTAGGGATGCTCTCAAACTTCAGCAGCTGCAGAGCTGGGAGCTGGTCATCTCACAAACTTCGGAGTGAGTCAAAATGCACGTCCTGAGGCATCGCACTGCCTCATAGACTCTGCACTGGAGCCTGGACAGCAGCACTGCAGTACATGGGCATGTCCTGAAAAGCCCAGAGTCATAAAATGTGGGAGATCCAGGATGTCAGGGGTGCACAGACCTGGGAGAGCAAGGGTGCCTGCGAGGAGGAGAAGGGCAGGGGGCTGAGGAGCGTACCCAGGGGAGAAGCACAGCCCCAAGGTGACACTGAAAAGCACAAGGACCAAATGAGGCCCAGGGATGAGAAATGGCTTCCTCAGCCTCAGCCAGAAGGAAAGATGGGCAAACTTCATGGGAAATGGGAAAACTTCCCCACATTTGCTGCCTGGCCTCGCCCATGGCTTTGGAGCCTGGCAGGCTCCAGGGTCCTGGATAAGGGCCTCTGGATGATGTGTGTTAAGGCTATGTTTGCTCTTCTCTGGCATAGCATCTCTAGCTCAAGCACTGCCGACTGAGAAACCTTGCCGAGCACTTTTAGAAGCAAAGAGCCTGCCTTGGTGCCTAAAGGAGGAAAGCTACGTCCTGTCCCACATTGTCCTGCATCCTGCTTCCACAAAAAGAGGGGCCCACAGCAGAAACCAGTTTTGAGGCTCACCAAAGCATTTCTCAGCCTGTGGCCATGCTTTGTGCTGGTTCATCCCACATGCCTTGGATCCTGTAAAAACGCCAGCCCCCAAACCCCAGATTCCTGCACAGGTCTGCCCAGTGCAGTGACCTGTCGGTGCAGGGGCGCAGAAGTGACATCTCCAGTGCCCCGTTTGAGATATTTCACAGTCTTTGACACTGTCTGGAGACATTCCTGAAGGATTTATCAGAAAATTATGGAAAATAACTGCAGTGAAGGGAAGTGATGGCTTTCCAGGATGTGAGGGGAAATCTCTCTGCTCTCTCCCTGGCTGTGCCATCTCCATGGCAGTGACCTACAGAGCCCCCAGATGACACGAGCTGAGGTCACAATGGGACGTGCCACATCACAGGGAGGTCTCCCCGGTGTCGTTGTGGGGACCCTCACTTCCCTGTGAGGCCCAGGCACTCCTGGGCACTGCTCACACCCTCCCCACGGCTGCCTTTCATAGTGGCTCCACGGCAAGGAGAGGGGACAGGAGGCAGTGGGACCACGTTGGGGCCCCTCACCAACAGGCGGAGGAGCAGGGGCATGTTGGAAAGGAGTTTTGGGTAATGAGATGGGAAGAGCGTCCCGTTTCTCTGGCTGGAGAGGTGAAACGAGAGCAAGAGGGCAAGCGAGATGGAGGACTGCTGGATGGACACCATCAGCCAGGACCACAGCTCCTTGTCCCCTGCGCTCCTGCGGCTCTCCACCGAGGGTAAGGGCTTTGGGAGATCCTTCCCGAGGTGTCGCACAGAGACTGTTAACTGCCAAAACTGCTGTGGATCCCGGGCTGTGGGGGTGCCTGGACAGGGCTGGGGGCTGCTGCGAGAGCCCTGCCTGAGGGTCCCCTCTGGCTCGGGGGACAATGTGGCAGCCAGGACTCCTGGGTCCTGGGGATGGGGCTGTCCTGAGCCTCAAGGCTTCTGTGCGGCCAGCTCCATCGCCTCTTAGGGTGGGGGGGGGCATGGGAATCCATGACAGGTTTCCCTGGGAGTGGGTCCTCTTTGGGGTCTGGCTCTGAGAGGAAAGGGGTCCTGCATCCCAGACGCTGAGGTGGCCTGCAGCTCCATGGGGCTCTCAAGACCCTGCTGGAAATGTCCATATACCATAACGAAACCATCACCTTGTAATAACCCCAAGTCCACTGGGTGTTTGGGAAAATCTCTCTTCCTTCCCCCTCGATCCTTTTATGCTTCCAGCTTGGCGCAGCATGTTTTGGGCTCAGAGATGCCACCTTCAGATGGCCACAGACCCTGTCCTCCTGCAAACTAGGCTCAAACCTCTGCACCGAAAAGAAAATACATTGGAGAGAGCAGCCTGGAAACAGGCAGAGGTGCACTCCTCATTCAACAGGTCCTGGCTGACGCCAAGGATTTTTCTCTGAGCTGTGGTGGGCAGTGCTGGGGTGAGCCCAACACAGCCATCTCCCCCAGCACCCTCACGACCCCACACCACTGCTCCCTAGCCAAGCCCTAGGGCTGCCGTGGGCAGGGACCCGGGGCAGGAGGGGCGAGAGGACACTGCCCTGCCCTGCCCTGCCCTGCCCTGCCCTGCCCTGCCCTGGGGGCAGCAGGACGCTGCCTGCGGGCTCCGGTGCCACGGCCAGCCCCAGGGCCCCCATGCCGGTGTGATATGTGCTAATTTGTTACATCAAAGTGAGAAACAGCCTTGGGAACATCCTGGATTGTGTTCTGTGTAATTTGTTACATCAAAGTGAGAAACAGCCTTGGGAACATCTGTGGGAACATCCTACATCCTGTGGTGGGGGCATGTACCCTGCCTGAGATAAGGGAGTTGAGCTAGCGAAGCGGCAATGTTAGTTTAGATAGCCTAATATGGCGATGGCGATGTCACACAACTGTGAAATATAGCATGACCACGGAAGTCGTAAAATATATGTGTGACCTGAGGGTCACCACTCACAATGCAGAGGAAGACTCCAGCCTTCATCCCCACGACCACCAGAGGGCTGAAGAAGACCCCCTAGCAACAGCCGGCGCAACCGCAGAAGTTACAGGAAGTGCCACGTATACCCGGAACTGGAATCTCATATAAGGAGACTGTGAGGGGGGGATTGCGCGCGCCGTTGGTGAGGCAGGAGACTCCCCGGCCACTCAGCGCTGTTTTGCTTACTTGTAACTTGCTCAATTATTCCATTAAGTTGGATTTTATGCAAACCAATTGGAGTGGTCGTGTTTGCCTAAAACACCGGTGTCACGGATGCCACCAGCACAGGCCCCAGCGCTGCCCCCCCGCACCCCGCACGGCCCCCAGGGCGCAGGGCAGCCAGCAGCCCCGCGGGGCCCCTGCCCCACAGCCCAGCACCGCCCGGGCAGCGGCCGCACCCCGGGACCCCACACTGCCCGCCCACACTCCACCGCGCTGCCCCCAGGCCCCGCCGCGCCCCGCGCTGCCGCCCACAACATGGCGCCCGACCAAGGGGGAGGGGGCGGAGCTGGCCGCCAGGGCAGGAGGGCCCAATGTTGCCATGGCATCGCCCCAGTGCAGCCCTCCTATTGGCTGTCAGGAGGAGGAGGGCGGGCATCGGTTTCACTGATGGCTCTGCCAGCCAATTGCAGTCCAACATGTGGGGAAAAAAAAGACGTCAAAGAAAGAGGTGGAAGAGGAGCGGGAGCAAAGCAGGCGAGAAGCGAGCGGGCGAGAGCGTTTGGTGGGGGCTGCGGGCGCGTTCAAATGGCGGCGGGTGCCCTCCCGCCGGGGCGGGGCAGCAGTGCTGGCGACGAGGCTGCTTTGCTGCAGGAGCTGCAGCAGGGGCTGGTGGGGCCGTGAGCAGGGGCCAGAGCGACGTGGGCCAGAGGGGGGAGCTGCCCTGCAGGCAGACGTGGCGGCCTGCCGCGAGCAGCTGGGCCGGGGCGGCTCGGTGGGGTTTGGGGGCAGGAAGCTTTGGCCCTGTGGTGGCTCTGGGATCCCTGTTAAAGCGTTTCCCTGAGCTGCTGCTGCCAGCGCAGCCCCAGGTGCTGCTTTGAGGTGCGTTTGGGAGGTGCTGGGCAAAGTGTGAGCAGGCTGCTGGTGTTGTCGCGAGGTGCCCTTCCCAATGGTGTCTTTTGTTGTGAAAACTGCATTTTGGAGTGGCTCTGAGAGAGGCTGTGCCCGCATGTGATGCCGTGCCTTAGCCGTTGTTTTTGCTCCCTGCCTCTTGCTTTGCACCGAGACCTGTGAGCCTGGCAGCAGGGTGAAGGGTGTTTGCAGAAGAGCTCTGTAAGTGTGAGCTGTTTTGCTTGTCAGGGCCTTGAAAGTTGATGAACGGCCAGTGCTTGCACTTGCCGTTGTTCTTTCCATGCTCCTAGGTCAGGGTGAAGAGTTGCTGAATTGTGTCTCTGCTGGTTTCACCAACTGAGATGCCCTGGCCTGAGTCCTTCCACGTGTCTCCAGTTGTCAGGGCCTAAAATAGGAGAATGCTTGTTGTCCTGGATGTGTGGAGGATTTTCTGGTTTTGTTCAGCACTGGGGAAGGAACCAGAGTTCTGAGTTGCGGGAAGGCTTCTCCCTGTGCCTGGGACATGAGGCCCTGCTGTCTTCAGTTTCATGATCGCTGCTCCCATGCAATCCTCCCGTTAGAAAATGTTGCCAAGAATTACTTGCAGGCTGTTCTGCAATTCTTAAATTTCATAGGCTAGGTGTTGATAATGCATAGCAGAAGCTAATCTTTTGGTGTAGTAACTGGTAGGCAATGGGTGTTTGAGAGCATTGTGAGTATTATGAGGCCATGATGTGAATCTGTGATGTGATGACACCTCTATGTGAGCAGCTGACAGGTCAGGAGAAGACGCATGGCCTGGATGCTGGTGGTGAGGTCACTTCTGGGTTTGTTGCGTGTGCTCAGAGGAGGGATTGACCCCTGCAGAGCTCTACAGCAATACAGAAATGCAACTCATTAATCAAGCAGAAGTCGATATTCCACATCATCTGACACAAATTTGATTCCACTCCATCATCATGAGTTAGTACTGCTACATTTCAAATGCAGATGATGTTCTGTGGTGAGCATGGACGTGGAGTTTGCCTTTCCGCTTGTTGCTAAGTAGAAGCTTGCAGCGTCCTCGCAGTCAGCTAGGGAGTGCAGCTAGACTTTTGAGGCTGCTAAGTGAATGTAGTGCTGGTGTGAGCAGTGGTGTGAATAATCTCTTCTTGCCAGGGTGTGTGTGCTTTAGAAGTTGCCCCTGTCAAAAGAGCAGGGAGCCTGTGAGATTTTATTGCAAGGTCTGCATGCTGTCTCTGTCTTTGAGGTGTCCAGCTGCTTTGGTGACACGTTTAGAACTGTAACACTTTAGGGGTCTCTGATTTTCTGTCCATGTATGCAGTCACTGGAGAATGGGTGCAAAGGCAGTTGGAGGAGACAGAAGGAATGTCACCCCCCAAAAAGGGTATGGGCCACATTTTGAAAGAGATTTCTTGTTCAGAGAAGTTGAGACACAAGTGAGCGGCAAGAGCTGGCCTGATCAGCTGCTGTGAGAGCACTTCTTCTCTGCTTCCTGGTGGGAAGGTGGGAATTGAGCAGGCCCCGGGCTGTGAGTGGCTGTTCAGAGGCAGAGCCTGTTGCAAGGCCTTGGAGGACTAGAAAGGAATGGAAGGTCTGGAGAGTTGGGCTTTGTGTGTTGTGGGGTGCTTGGGGTGCCCTGTGTGGTGCTGTGGGCTGTGTGTCGCTGATGCAGAGGCGTGTGTTGGTTGCCAACCCTCTGTGAGGTGTGGAGGTAACAGCGTGTTACAGTGCGAGATGCCCTGTGGTGGAGCTGGGTGGTGGCGCCAGTGTTTTGGTGCTCAGCGTGGGAGGAGGTGTCTGGAGAGAGCAGTGCTCTGCTCCCAAGGCCCAGCCTGCCATCACGGTGTCCTTCTGGGAGACGTGGGTGAGGACTGTTGGTGACCGTGTTGCCTCCTTGGAGCAGCGTGGTGCGAGGCAGGGCTGCTCCCAGTTTGGTGGTTTGTGTCAGCTGAGGTTCAGGCTTGCAGTTTCGGAAGGGTTTGATGCTTCCGTGAGTCTTTGGGATTTTACCGACTGCTGGAGAGAGTTCTCTTCTCCCTCCTTAAAGGCTTTCTGCTGAATCTGGACCCTCATTGCATCTTCCCATCTCAGACGCTAATCCATTGCTATCCCTCAGCGAGATGGGTAGTTAATGAAAGCAGTCAGAGGCATTTCTGCACGTTGTGCCTACGCAGAGCCTTGCAGAGAGGGGAGATGCCCCCTCACAAGAAGTCAGGCCTGTGAGGGCGATGGGTGGCTCTGAGACACCTGTCCTTGTTGAGCGGTGGAGGCGGCATCTGCAAAGCCTCTGGTGCCTTTGGCAAGAGTCTCACAATAGCATATTCCTTGAGGCTGCAATGGGGGAGCCATGTGGAGGTAGCAGGGCTCCAACGCCCTGCTCCAGGCAGGTGCCAGTAGAGGAGGTATCTTGGGGCCTTTTCCAGTGAAGTTTTGATTACCTCCTGTCGCGGTCCGCGGGAGTGACGGGAATGAATCATACGCATTCACAGAATGCAGGTTCAATTCCATCTTTATTCAGCAATTTGCCCATTTTATAAGTACAGGTATTCGGCGCTCTGGCCCTTGATTTGTGGTTCATACAGATTATGTCACAGGTAGCCAATCATTGCACCGATCACGCACACAGCGGTCATGCCTTGTACCTTGCTGCTTGTTTAGCAAAGCTATCTTACCCTTAACCTTGGTTCCCACTGGCTTCTGCTAGTTTATCTGTACTTTCTCAGGATGTATCACTCCCAGCTGCACCAGTGTCCTTGGTAAACTACTTCAAAGCACATAGCAGCGGCTACAGTCTGAGGCCTAAGGCTTCAGCAAATTTAGCTACTCATGCTAAGCAAGTTGTGCTAAGCAACTAATCCTAAACAGTGTAGTTCCAACAATCTATATTTCATATAGATTGTTGTTCTGAAGTACTGCAAGGGCCCCAACAACCTCCAAGGATGGAGATCTGGCAACCTCTCTGGATCCCTGTGCCGCAGTTTGGCCACCGTCACGGAGAAAAAGGTTTCTTCTTAATGTCTCAGAAGCATTTCCCATTGTCCGATTTGTCCCTGTTGCCTCCCATGCTACTAGTGTGCACCTCCAAGAAAATCCGGCTCCGTCTTCTCTGTGCCCTCCATAAGGTAGCTGTGCACAGCATGAAGATCCCCGTTGGCCTTCTCTTGTCTAGGCTGAACAAAGCCAGCTCTCGCAGCCTCTCCTTTTATGCGCCACGCTGCAGCCCCTGACCATCTTGGTGTCCCTGTGCTGGACTCCCTGCAGTGTGTTAGCGCCTGTGCAGACCTGGAGAGCGCAAAGAGGACCTGGTATACAGACATGGTGTCACCTGTGCCAAAAAGAGGGGTAGAACGTCTTGGTGGCCCTGCTGGCTGTGCTCTCACCAATAGAGCTCAGCACAGAGGGGAGACATTTGCCCCTGCCTGTTGCGACTCTGTAAGGCCAGCAGAACTGCCAGTACCACTCCGATTCTTTCTTTCTTTCTAGGTTGCTCCACTCATGGAGGTTCCCAGTGCAGTGCTAGAGCCGCTGAGGATGGAGGCAGGATGCCAGGCTGTGTCCCTGTACCTGTCAACATCTTGGCCAGCGTCGTGAGCCCTCTGTGAAAGCAGCTGCAAGTGACTGAGAAGAGGCTACGTGTGGATGCGAAGGCTTCCATAAATGCGCCTGTCTTCCCTGGGTGACTTGGGTTGTGGGTTCAGCTCCTGGTACCTCTGCTGTGCTGCAAATTCCGCCTCCCACAAGTGCTGTTATTGCCAGCCCGCTCAACAAATGCTACGGTGCCCCCTCCTTTTCCTAGGAGGTTGTGGTGCCATATAGGACGAGTCCAAGACCCTTATAATAGATGCCAGCATGTCCTGAGTGCCTTTGTGTGAGTGCCCCAAAGCGTCCATAGCTTGACCTGTGGAAGTCTCAGAGCTCTTGGGCTGCTGGCTCTGCGAGGGGTGAAGATGTGCCCAGGGCCAGGTTGCCCATGGCACCCAGCCCTCCGTGCTCTGTGAAGCCAGCTGTGGAGCGCTGACTGGTGCTGCAGAGGCTGCGCAGCCAGGAGAGCTGTCATTTCAGCAGCCGTCCAGTGTGGGGCTGTCTCATTGCTTGGGCCTCATTTCAAAGCCTCTGCACCCTTTTTCCCTTCCCCATCCAAGCTCCTTGTCCAAGTAACTAAAGGAAAGGAAGGGAGGTTCCTTTGGGCTCAGGAGGCCTTCCGGACTCTCAAGTGTTTCTGTGTTGTATCTGTAACTTTTGTATTACTACAGAAAATCCCCATGTCCCCATCCCTAGCAGGAGGCTCGTGAGGGGATGGGGGTGGAAAGCAGCAGCCTGCTGTGCCCAAAGCAAGCAGGATGCTTCCCTCTGAAAAGAGCAGCATCACCCAAGGAGGCAGCTCAGTCCCTGCCTAATCTTGTGCTGCTCTTTTGCACATGCCTCGTGAGCCTAGAGTGCCTTGGCCACCTTGTGATGTTACCACAAGAGCTTGCCTGTGTGTCTGGGTTGAGGAGCCAAGGGAAGGCAGCGAGCAGAGCAGTGGCTGGGGAGTGTGCAAGTGGCGAGTGTCCTGCAGGCATCTGTTCTTGCTGGCACTTGGTTGTATGTAGCAGAAGAGGCAGCTGTGTGGGGCAGAGGCAGTGTGTTTGTAGAGTAGGTGGCAGAGCAGAGGTCTGGCGTCAGGTTGATGCCTGGTGCAGTGCCGAGTTGATCTGAGAGTGTCAGAAAGCCTTTGCAGTGCAGCTGCTCCCTCAGCTGATCTCTGTCCCTAGAAATGCACTAGAAATGGAAGTGGCATGCTGCTGCCATTGTGTAGGTGCTGCAGTGCGAAGGCTCCCAGCTCGGACTTGATGGTACTAAAGGAAAAGCGAGACCAATTGTTCCTTTTGTGATTTGTCGCCAGGGTGCCAGAGTGGAGCTGTCGCATGACGTGGAGAGAGTCTTGCCAGGAGATGAAAGCCATTTGCAGAAGACTGTTCTGTATGGAGTGATCACAGCATAATCAAGGGACGTGCGAGTGGCCCAGGTGAGCTTCTCCTCTGTGAAGGTTTGCACTTTTGAGCTCCCTTGTGACTCAGTCAAAGATAGGGCAGCAGCAGGCAGGTCAATGCCATTTGTGCTTGTGAGGTGAGTTGTGCCTCTGAAGCTGGTAGGCCAACAGCATGCATGTAGCGTTGGTGATGACGGTGAGGTCTCTTGTGTCTCAATGCCTCCTAAAGGGTGAGCAGGGCCATTGCTGCTGTTGGTGCTTTTGTGGTGAGTTGTGCATCAGTATGTGACTGGCGATCAGCATGGACATTGCTGCTGTTTGTGCTTGTTTAGGTCAATTGTGCCTCAGTTGCAAAGAGGCCAGGAGCAGCTATTTGGCTTCATGGCTGCCTGTGAGGTCACTTCAGCCTGAGCACCCAACAGTCCAGCTTGCTGCATATTGCTGCTGCTTGTGTTTGTGGAGTCATTTGGCCTCAGTATCTGCTAGGCCACAAGCGGCCACATTGATCCTTTTCTGCATTTGTGAGGTGACTTTTGCTTCACCACCTGATTAGACAGCATCAAGCACATTGCTATTTTTGTGCTTGTGAGGTCACATGTGTCTCAAAGCCTGATAGGCCAGTGGTAGTCATGTGGCTGCAGTCTGTGGTTCTGGGGTAACTTGTGGCTCAGTGGCTGATAGGCCAGTGCTGGTCACGTGTGTGCAGTTTGTGTTTGTGATGTCACTTGTGGCTCAGTGCCTGATAGGCCAGTGCTGGTGGTGTGGGTGCAGTTTGTGGTTGTGATGTCACTTGTGGCTCAGTGCCTGATAGGCCAGTGCTGGTCACATGGCTGCAGTTTGTGTTTGTGATGTCACTTGTGGCTCACTGCCTGATAGGGCAGTGCTGGTGATGTGGCTGCAGTTTGTGGTTGTGATGTCCCTTGTGGCTCAGTGCCTGAAAGGCCAGTGCTGGTGATGTGTGTGCAGGTTTTTTTTGTGATGTCACTTGTGGCTGAGTGCCTAATACGCCAGTGCTCTTGATGTGGGTGGAGTTTGTGTTTGTGATGTCACTTGTGGCTCAGTGCCTGATAGGCCAGTGCTGGTCAGATGGCTGCAGTTTGTGGTTGTGATGTCACTTGTGGCTCAGTGCCTGATAGGCCATGCTGGTGATGTGGGGTGAATTTGTTTGTGATGTCACTTGTGCCTGAGTGCCTGATAGGCCTGTGCTGGTGATATGTGTGCAGTTTTTGTGTGTGATGTCACTTGTGGCTGAGTGCCTGATAGGCCAGTGCTGGTCCTGTGGCTGCAGTTTGTGGTTGTGAGGTCTCTTGGGGCTAAGTGCCTGAGAGGCCAGTGCTGTTCATGTGGGTGCAGTCTGTGATTGTGAGGTCACTTGTGGCTCAGTGCCTGATAAGCCAGTGCTGGTGATGTGGGTGCAGTTTGTGTTTGTGATGTCACTTGTGGCTCAGTGCCTGATAGGCCAGTGCTGGTGATGTGGCTGCAGTTTGTGGTTGTGATGTCACTTGTGGCTCAGTGCCTGATAGGGCAATGCTGGTAATGTGGCTACAATTTGTGATTGTGAGGTCACTTCTGGCTGAGTGCCTGATAGGCCATGCTGGTCCTGTGGGTGGAGTTTGTGGTTGTGATGTCACTTGTTGCTCAGTGCCTGATAGGCCAGTGCTGGTGATGTGGGTGCAGTTTGTGTTTGTGATATCACTTGTGGCTCAGTGCCTGATAGGTCAGTGCTGGTGATGTGAGTGCAGTTTGTGTTTGTGATGTCACTTGTGGCTCAGTTCCTGATAGGCCATGCTGGTGATGTGGGTGCAGTTTGTGTTTGTGAGTTCACTTGTGGCTGAGTGCCTGATAGGCCAGTGCTTGTCCTGTGGGAGCAGTTTCTGTTTGTGATGTCACTTGTGGCTCAGTGCCTGATAGGTCAGTGCTGGTGATGTGGCTGCAGTTTGTGGTTGTGATGTCATTTGTGGCTCAGTGCCTGATAGGCCATGCTGGTGATGTGGGTGCAGTTTGTGTTTGTGATGTCACTTGTGGCTCAGTGCCTGATAGGCCAGTGCTCATCATGTTGGAGCAGTTTGTGTTTGTGATGTCACTTGTGGCTGAGTGCCTGATAGGCCAGTGCTGGTCATGTGGGTGGAGCTTTTGTTTGTGATGTCTCTTGTGGATCAGTGCCTGATAGGGCAATGCTCGTGATGTGGGTGCAGTTTGTGATTGTGATGTCACTTGTGGCTGAGTGCCTGATAGGCCATGCTGCGCCTGTGGTGCAGTTTGTGTTTGTGATGTCCCTTGTGGCTCAGTGCCTGATAGGCCAGTGCTGGTGATGTGGGTGCAGTTTGTGTTTGTGATGTCACTTGTGGCTCAGTGCCTGATAGGCCAGTGCTGGTGATGTGGGTGCAGTTTGTGTTTGTGATGTCACTTGTGGTTCAGTGCCTGATAGGCCATGCTGGTGATGTGGGTTGAATTTGTTTGTGATGTCACTTGTGGCTGAGTGCCTGATAGGCCAGTGCTGGTCCTGTGGCTGCAGTTTGTGGTTGTGAGGTCTCTTGGGGCTCAGTGCCTGAGAGGCCAGTGCTGTTCATGTGGGTGCAGTCTGTGATTGTGAGGTCACTTGTGGCTCAGTGCCTGATAGGCCAGTGCTGGTGGTGTGGGTGCAGTTTGTGGTTGTGATGTCACTTGTTGCTCAGTGCCTGATAGGTCAGTGCTGGAGATGTGGCTGCAGTTTGTGGTTGTGATGTCATTTGTGGCTCAGTGCCTGATAGGCCATGCTGCTCCTGTGGTGCAGTTTGTGTTTGTGATGTCACTTGTGGCTCAGTGCCTGATAGGCCATGCTGGTGATGTGGGTGCAGTTTGTGGTTGTGATGTCACTTGTGGCTCAGTGCCTGATGGGCCAGTGCTGGTCACATGGCTGCAGTTTTTTTTGTGATGTCACTTGTGACTCAGTGCCTGATAGGCCAGTGCTGCTCATGTGGGTGGAGTTTGTGTTTGTGATGTCACTTGTGGCTCAGTGCCTGATAGGCCAGTGCTGGTGGTATGTGTGCAGTTTTTGTTTGTGATGTCACTTGTGGCTCAGTGCCTGATAGGCCAGTGCTGGTCCTGTGGGTGCAATTTGTGGTTGTGATGTCACTTGTGGCTCACTGCCTGTTAGGCCAGTGCTGGTGATATGTGTGCAGTTTTTGTTTGTGATGTCACTTGTGGCTCAGTGCCTGATAGGCCAGTGCTGGTGATGTGGGTGCAGTTTGTGTTTGTGATGTCACTTGTGGCTCAGTGCCTGATAGGCCAGTGCTGGTGATGTGGGTGCAGTTTGTGTTTGTGATGTCACTTGTGGCTCAGTGCGTGAGAGGCCATGCTGGTCCTGTGGGTGGAGTTTGTGTTTGTGATGTCAGTTGTGGCTCAGTGCCTGATAGGCCAGTGCTGGTGATATGGGTGCAGTTTGTGGTTGTGATGTCCCTTGTGGCTCAGTGCCTGAAAGGCCAGTGCTGGTGATGTGTGTGCAGGTTTTTTTTGTGATGTCACTTGTGGCTGAGTGCCTGATACGCCAGTGCTGGTCAGATGGCTGCAGTTTGAGATTGTGATGTCACTTGTGGCTCAGTGCCTGATAGGCCAGTGCTGGTGGTGATGGCTGCAGTTTGTGTTTGTGATGTCACTTGTGGTTCAGTGCCTGATAGGCCATGCTGGTGATGTGGGTTGAATTTGTTTGTGATGTCACTTGTGGCTCAGTGCCTGATAGGCCAGTGCTGATGGTATGTGTGCAGTTTTTGTTTGTGATGTCACTTGTGGCTCAGTGCCTGATAGGCCAGTGCTGGTCCTGTGGGTGCAATTTGTGGTTGTGATGTCACTTGTGGCTCAGTGCCTGATAGGCCAGTGCTCATCATGTTGGAGCAGTTTGTGGTTGAGAGGTCACTTGTGGCTGAGTGCCTGATAGGCCTGTGCTGGTGATATGTGTGCAGTTTTTGTGTGTGATGTCACTTGTGGCTCAGTGCCTGATAGGCCAGTGCTGGTGATGTGGGTGCAGTTTGTGTTTGTGATGTCTCTTGGGGCTCAGTGCCTGAGAGGCCAGTGCTGTTTATGTTGGTGCAGTCTGTGATTGTGAGGTCACTTGTGGCTCAGTGCGTGATAGGCCAGTGCTGGTCACGTGGGTGCAGTTTGTGGTTGTGATGTCACTTGTGGCTCAGTGCCTGATAGGTCAGTGCTGGTGATGTGGCTGCAGTTTGTGTTTGTGATGTCACTTGTGGCTCAGTGCCTGATAGGCCATGCTGGTGATGTGGGTGCAGTTTGTGTTTGTGATGTCACTTGTGGCTCAGTGCCTGATAGGCCAGTGCTGGTGATGTGGGTGCAGTTTGTGTTTGTGATGTCACTTGTGGCTCAGTGCCTGATAGGCCAGTGCTGGTGATGTGGCTGCAGTTTGTGTTTGTGATGTCACTTGTGGCTGAGTGCCTGATAGGCCAGTGCTGGTGATTTAGGTGCAGTTTGTGGTTGAGAGGTCACTTGTGGCTCAGTGCCTGATAGGCCTGTGCTGGTGATATGTGTGCAGTTTGTGGTTGTGATGTCACTTGTGGCTGAGTGCCTGATAGGCCAGTGCTGGTCATGTGGGTCGAGCTTTTTTTTGTGATGTCTCTTGTGGATCAGTGCCTGATAGGGCAATGCTCGTGATGTGGGTGCAGTTTGTGATTGTGATGTCACTTGTGGCTCAGTGCCTGATAGGCCAGTGCTGGTCCTGTGGGTGCAATTTGTGGTTGTGATGTCACTTGTGGCTCAGTGCCTGATAGGCCAGTGCTGGTGATGTGGGTGCAGTTTGTGTTTGTGATGTCACTTGTGGCTCAGTGCCTGATAGGCCAGTGCTCATCATGTTGGAGCAGTTTGTGGTTGAGAGGTCACTTGTGGCTGAGTGCCTGATAGGCCAGTGCTGGTGATATGTGTGCAGTTTTTGTGTGTGATGTCACTTGTGGCTCAGTGCCTGATAGGTCAGTGCTGGTGATGTGGCTGCAGTTTGTGGTTGTGATGTCATTTGTGGCTCAGTGCCTGATAGGCCATGCTGCTCCTGTGGTGCAGTTTGTGTTTGTGATGTCACTTGTGGCTCAGTGCCTGATAGGCCAGTGCTGGTGATGTGTCTGCAGTTTTTTTTGTGATGTCACTTGTGGCTCAGTGCCTGATAGGCCAGTGCTGGTGATGTGGGTGCAGTTTGTGTTTGTGATGTCACTTGTGGCTCAGTGCGTGAGAGGCCATTCTGGTCCTGTGGGTGGAGTTTGTGTTTGTGATGTCAGTTGTGGCTCAGTGCCTTATAGGCCAGTGTTGGTGATGTGGGTGCAGTTTGTGGTTGTGATGTCCCTTGTGGCTCAGTGCCTGATAGGCCAGTGCTGGTGATATGTGTGCAGTTTTTGTTTGTGATGTCACTTGTGGCTCAGTGCCTGGTAGGCCAGTGCTGGTCACGTGGGTGCAGTTTGTGTTTGTGAGTTCACTTGTGGCTCAGTGCCTGATAGGTCAGTGCTGGTGATGTGGCTGCAGTTTGTGGTTGTGATGTCATTTGTGGCTCAGTGCCTGATAGGCCATGCTGCTCCTGTGGTGCAGTTTGTGTTTGTGATGTCACTTGTGTCTCAGTGCCTGATAGGCCAGTGCTGGTGATGTGTGTGCAGTTTGTGTTTGTGATGTCACTTGTGGCTCAGTGCCTGATAGGCCAGTGCTCATCATGTTGGAGCAGTTTGTGGTTGAGAGGTCACTTGTGGCTCAGTGCCTGATAGGCCTGTGCTGGTGATATGTGTGCAGTTTTTGTGTGTGATGTCACTTGTGGCTCAGTGCCTGATAGGCTAGTGCTGGTCCTGTGGCTGCAGTTTTTGGTTGTGAGGTTCCTTGGGGCTCAGTTCCTGAGAGGCCAGTGCTGTTCATGTGGGTGCAGTCTGTGATTGTGAGGTCACTTGTGGCTCAGTGCGTGATAGGCCAGTGCTGGTGATGTGGTTGGAGTTTGTGGTTGTGATGTCACTTGTGGCTCAGTGCCTGAGAGGTCAGTGCTGGTGATGTGGCTGCAGTTTGTGGTTGTGATGTCACTTGTGGCTCAGTGCCTGATAGGCCATGCTGCTCCTGTGGTGCAGTTTGTTATTGTGATGTCACTTGTGGCTCAGTGCCTGATAGGCCATGCTGGTGATGTGGGTGCAGTTTGTGGTTGTGATGTCACTTGTGGCTCAGTGCCTGATAGGCCATGCTGCTCCTGTGGTACAGTTTGTGTTTGTGATGTCACTTGTGGCTCAGTGCCTGAGAGGCCGTGCTGGTGATGTGGGTGCAGTTTGTGTTTGTGATGTCACTTGTGGCTCAGTGCCTGATAGGCCAGTGCTGGTGATGTGGCTGCAGTTTGTGTTTGTGATGTCACTTGTGGCTGAGTGCCTGATAGGCCAGTGCTGTTCATGTGGGTGCAGTCTGTGATTGTGATGTCACTTGTGGCTCAGTGCCTGATAGGCCATGCTGGTGATGTGGGTTGAATTTGTTTGTGATGTCACTTGTGGCTGAGTGCCTGATAGGCCAGTGCTGGTCCTGTGGCTGCAGTTTGTGGTTGTGAGGTCTCTTGGGGCTCAGTGCCTGATAGGCCAGTGCTTGTCCTGTGGGAGCAGTTTCTGTTTGTGATGTCACTTGTGGCTCAGTGCCTGATAGGTCAGTGCTGGTCACGTGGGTGCAGTTTGTGGTTGTGATGTCACTTGTGGCTCAGTGCCTGATAGGTCAGTGCTGGTGATGTGGCTGCAGTTTGTGGTTGTGATGTCACTTGTGGCTCAGTGCCTGATAGGCCAGTGCTGGTGATGTGGTTGCAGTTTGTGTTTGTGATGTCACTTGTGGCTGAGTGCCTGATAGGCCAGTGCTTGTCCTGTGTGTGCAGTTTGTGTTTGTGATGTCCCTTGTGGCTCAGTGCCTGATAGGCCAGTGCTGGTGATGTGGCTGCAGTTTGTGTTTGTGATGTCACTTGTGGCTGAGTGCCTGATAGGCCAGTGCTGGTCACCTGGGTACAGTTTGTGTTTGTGATGTCACTTGTGGCTCAGTTCCTGATAGGCCAGTGCTTGTCCTGTGGGTGCAGTTTGTGGTTGAGAGGTCACTTGTGGCTGAGTGCCTGATAGGCCAGTGCTGGTCATGTGGGTGGAGCTTTTTTTTGTGATGTCTCTTGTGGATCAGTGCCTGATAGGCCAGTGCTGGTCCTGTGGGTGCAATTTGTGGTTGTGATGTCATTTGTGGCTCAGTGCCTGATAGGCCAGTGCTGGTGATGTGGGTGCAGTTTGTGGTTGTGATGTAACTTGTGGCTTCAGTGCCTGATAGGCCATGCTGGTGATGTGGGTGCAGTTTGTGGTTGAGAGGTCACTTGTGGCTCAGTGCCTGATAGGCCTGTGCTGGTGATATGTGTGCAGTTTGTGTTTGTGATGTCACTTCTGGCTCAGTGCCTGATAGGCCAGTGCTATTTACATGGCTGCAGTTTTTGTTTGTGATGTCACTTGTGGCTGAGTGCCTGATAGGCCAGTGCTGGTCATGTGGGTGGAGCTTTTGTTTGTGATGTCTCTTGTGGATCAGTGCCTGATAGGCCATTGCTGGTCATGTGGGTGCAGTTTGTGTTTGTGAGTTCACTTGTGGCTCAGTGCCTGATAGGCCAGTGCTGGTGATGTGGGTGCAGTTTGTGTTTGTGATGTCACTTGTGGCTCAGTGCCTGATAGGCCAGTGCTTGTCACGTGTGTGCAGTTTGTGTTTGTGATGTCACTTGTGGCTGAGTGCCTGATAGGCCAGTGCTGGTGATGTGGGTGCAGTTTGTGTTTGTGATGTCACTTGTGGCTGAGTGCCTGATAGGCCAGTGCTGCTCCTGTGGCTGCAGTTTGTGGTTGTGAGGTCTCTTGGGGCTCAGTGCCTGATAGGCCAGTGCTTGTCCTGTGGGAGCAGTTTCTGTTTGTGATGTCACTTGTGGCTCAGTGCCTGATAGGCCAGTGCTGGTGATGTGGCTGCAGTTTGTGTTTGTGAGGTCACTTGTGGCTCAGTGCCTGATAGGCCAGTGCTGGTGATGTGGCTGCAGTTTGTGGTTGTGATGTCATTTGTGGCTCAGGGCCTGATAGGCCATGCTGCTCCTGTGGTGCAGTTTGTGTTTGTGATGTCACTTGTGGCTGAGTGCCTGATAGGCCATGCTGGTGATGTGGGTGCAGTTTGTGTTTGTGATGTCACTTGTGGCTCAGTGCCTGATAGGCCAGTGCTGGTGATGTGGGTGCAGTTTGTGTTTGTGATGTCACTTGTGGCTCAGTGCCTGATAGGCCAGTGCTGATCATGTTGGAGCAGTTTGTGGTTGAGAGGTCACTTGTGGCTGAGTGCCTGATAGGCCAGTGCTCGTGATGTGGGTTCAGTTTGTGGTTGTGATGTCACTTGTGGCTCAGTTCCTGATAGGCCAGTGCTGGTGCTGTGGGTGCAGTTTGTGTTTGTGATGTCACTTGTGGCTGAGTGCCTGATAGGCCAGTGCTGGTCATGTGGGTGGAGCTTTTGTTTGTGATGTCTCTTGTGGATCAGTGCCTGATAGGGCAATGCTCGTGATGTGGGTGCAGTTTGTCATTGTGATGTCACTTGTGGCTGAGTGCCTGATAGGCCAGTGCTGGTGATGTGTGCAGTTTTTGTTTGTGATGTCACTTGTGGCTGAGTGCCTGATAGGCCAGTGCTGGTGATGTGGTTGGAGTTTGTGTTTGTGATGTCACTTGTGGCTGAGTGCCTGATAGGCCAGTGCTGGTCCTTTGGGTGCAGTTTGTGTTTGTGATGTCACTTGTGGCTCAGTGCCTGATGGGCCAGTGCTGGTCCTTTGGGTGCAGTTTGTGACTGTGATGTCACTTGTGTCTCAGTGCCTGAGAGGCCATGCTGGTCACATGGCTGCAGTTTGTGTTTGTGATGTCACTTGTGGCTCAGTGCCTGATAGGCCAGTGCTGGTCCTGTGGGTGCAGTTTGTGATTGTGAGGTCACTTGTGGCTCAGTGCCTGATAGGCCAGTGCTGGTGATGTGGGTGCAGTTTGTGGTTGTGATGTCACTTGTGGCTCAGTGCCTGATAGGCCAGTGCTGGTGATGTGGGTGCAGTTTGTGTTTGTGATGTCACTTGTGGATGAGTGCCTGATAGGCCAGTGCTGGCGATGTGGCTGCAGTTTGTGTTTGTGATGTCACTTGTGGCTCAGTGCCTGGTAGGCCATGCTGGTCCAGTGGGTGCAGTTTGTGTTTGTGATGTCACTTGTGGCTCAGTGCCTGATAGGCCAGTGCTGGTGATGTGGGTGCAGTTTGTGTTTGTGATGTCAATTGTGGCTCAGTGCCTGATAGGCCAGTGCTGGTGATGTGGCTGCAGTTTGTGGTTGTGATGTCACTTGTGGCTCAGTGCCTGATAGGCCAGTGCTCATTATGTTGGAGCAGTTTGTGGTTGAGAGGTCACTTGTGGCTGAGTGCCTGATAGGCCAGTGCTGGTCATGTGGGTGCAATTTCTGGTTGTGATGTCATTTGTGGCTCAGTGCCTGATAGGCCAGTGCTGGTGATGTGGGTGCAGTTTGTGGTTGTGATGTAACTTGTGGCTTCAGTGCCTGATAGGCCATGCTGGTGATGTGGGTGCAGTTTGTGTTTGTGATGTCACTTGTGGCTCAGTGCCTGATAGGCCAGTGCTGGTGATGTGGGTGCAGTTTGTGTTTGTGATGTCACTTGTGGCTGAGTGCCTGATAGGCCAATGCTGGATATGTGGGTTCAGTTTGTGTTTGTGAGTTCACTTGTGGCTGAGTGCCTGATAGGCCATGCTGGTGATGTTGGAGCAGTTTGTGGTTGAGAGGTCACTTGTGGCTCAGTGCCTGATAGGCCTGTGCTGGTGATATGTGTGCAGTTTGTGTTTGTGATGTCACTTGTGGCTCAGTGCCTGATAGGCCAGTACTTGTCACATGGGTGCAGTTTGTGGTTGTGATGTCACTTGTGGCTCAGGGCCTGATAGGCCAGTGCTGGTGATGTGGGTGCAGTTTGTGTTTGTGAGTTCACTTGTGGCTCAGTGCCTGATAGGCCTGTGCTGGTGATGTGGGTGCAGTTTGTGGTTGTGATGTCACTTGTGGCTCAGGGCCTGATAGGCCAGTGCTGGTGATGTGGGTGCAGTTTGTGTTTGTGAGTTCACTTGTGGCTCAGTGCCTGATAGGCCAGTGCTTGTCACGTGTGTGCAGTTTGTGTTTGTGATGTCACTTGTGGCTGAGTGCCTGATAGGCCAGTGCTGGTGATGTGGGTGCAGTTTGTGTTTGTGAGTTCACTTGTGGCTGAGTGCCTGATAGGCCGGTGCTGGATATGTGGGTTCAGTTTGTGGTTGTGATGTCACTTGTGGCTCAGTTCCTGATAGGCCAGTGCTGGTGCTGTGGGTGGAGTTTGTGTTTGTGATGTCACTTTTGGCTGAGTGCCTGATAGGCCAGTGCTGGTGATGTGGCTGCAGTTTTTGTTTGTGATGTCACTTGTGGCTGAGTGCCTGATAGGCCAGTGCTGCTCCTGTGGCTGCAGTTTGTGGTTGTGAGGTCTCTTGGGGCTCAGTGCCGATAGGCCAGTGCTGGTGATGTGGGTGCAGTTTCTGTTTGTGAGTTCACTTGTGGCTCAGTGCCTGATAGGCCAGTGCTGGTGATGTGGGTGCAGTTTGTGTTTGTGAGGTCACTTGTGTCTCAGTGCCTGATAGGCCAGTGCTGGTGATGTGGCTGCAGTTTGTGGTTGTGATGTCATTTGTGGCTCAGGGCCTGATAGGCCATGCTGCTCCTGTGGTGCAGTTTGTGTTTGTGATGTCACTTGTGGCTCAGTGCCTGATAGGCCATACTGGTGATGTGGGTGCAGTTTGTGTTTGTGATGTCACTTGTGGCTGAGTGCCTGATAGGCCAGTGCTGGTGATGTGGGTGCAGTTTGTGTTTGTGATGTCACTTGTGGCTCAGTGCCTGATAGGCCAGTGCTGGTGGTGTGGGTGCAGTTTGTGGTTGTGATGTCACTTGTGGCTCAGTGCCTGATAGGCCACTGCTTGTCCAGTGGGTGCAGTTTGTGTTTGTGATGTCACTTGTGGCTGAGTGCCTGATAGGCCAATGCTGGTCATGTGGCTGGAGTTTCTGATTGTGGGGTCACTTGTGGCTGAGTGCCTGATAGGCCATTCTGGTCCTGTGGGTGGAGTTTGTGGTTGTGATGTCACTTGTGGCTGAGTGCCTGATAGGCCAGTGCTGTTCCTGTGGGTGCAATTTTTTTTTGTGAGGTCACTTGTGGCTCAGTGCCTGGTAGGCCAGTGCTGGTGATGTGGCTGCAGTTTGTGTTTGTGATGTCACTTGTGGCTGAGTTCCTGATAGGCCATTGCTGGTGGTGTGGCTACAGTTTGTGTTTGTGAGGTCACTTGTGGATCAGTGCCTGATAGGCCCGTGCTGGTCCTGTGGGTGGAGTTTGTGTTTGTGAAGGTCACTTGTGGCTGAGTGCCTGATAGGCCAGTGCTGGTGATGTGGCTGCAATTTGTGGTTGTGATGTCACTTGTGGCTCAGTGCCTGATAGGCCAGTGCTGGTCACATGGCTGCAGTTTGTGTTTGTGATGTCACTTGTGGCTCAGTGCCTGATAGGTCAGTGCTGGTGATGTGGCTGCAGTTTGTGGTTGTGATGTCATTTGTGGCTGAGTGCCTGATAGGCCAGTGCTGGTGATGTGGCTGCAGTTTGTGTTTGTGATGTCACTTGTGGCTCAGTGCCTGATAGGCCAGTGCTGGTGATGTGGGTGCAGTTTGTGTTTGTGATGTCACTTGTGGCTCAGTGCCTGATAGCCCAGTGCTTGTCCTGTGGGTGCAGTTTGTGGTTGTGATGTCACTTGTGGCTCAGTGCCTGATATGCCAGTGCTGGTCACGTGGCTGCTTTTTGTGTTTGTGATGTCACTTGTGGCTGAGTGCCTGATAGGCCAGTGCTGGTGATGTGGGTGCAGTTTGTGGTTGTGATGTCACTTGTGGCTGAGTGCCTGATAGGCCAGTGCTGGTCACCTGGGTGCAGTTTGTGTTTGTGATGTCACTTGTGGCTGAGTGCCTGATAGGCCAGTGCTGGTCAGATGGCTGCAGTTTTTGTTTGTGATGTCACTTGTGGCTCAGTGCCTGATAGGCCATGCTGGTTGTTAGAGAATATTGAACTGAAGCTGTCTAGAATTAATTGCTTAGCATAACTTGCTTAGCATTAGTAGCTAAATTTGCTGAAGCCTTAGGCCTCAGGCTGTGAACTTGCTGTGAACCTTTACTTAGGTAAGTAAAAGGGGGCCCCAGAGCCGGTTCAAGCTGGAGGGATAAAGAAGTTACATGGACAGCAGGAGTAGCCAACCTTGAAGATAAGCAGCGGCCTGCCTAGAGTCAATGAAGGGGCCCAGTGAAGAAGGGGAAGAACCGAGACCTAACTATTACTATTGGTCCAAACTATCGCTAGAGGGGTGGGGAATTTAGATTGTAAGGGTATAATTGCCCAGGGATTTCTTTGTTCGGGGTCCCTCTTCGGAGGCACCCAGCTCGAGCTGTAATTACCGCACGTATGTCATTAAATTTTATTTTTCTTCAATCTGACTCCGACCTTCTGCCTCAGCAGGAACCTAGGGTCAGACCCTGTTATGGAGGCCGGCGAGCCTGATTTTCCATAACAGTTTGGCGACTCTGGTGGGACCCTAGGCGACCACTGTTGGGGCCTCTCGTCTCCAAACGATCATCTGGCGCCATCGGGTGAGTTCACCTGGGATCTTTGGCAACGGGAGGCACCAAGAGGGTGTGTCTTAAATTCCTGCCTAAATTCTAAATTCTGGTTTGGTGACAAAGTGCACTGTAAGGGGTACGCGGGCTGATCACCGTAAGGCGTACCAGGTTTTGCGGTGGGTTCGAGTCCCACGCCCAGGTTTTGGGGTGGGTTCGAGTCCCACGCCCAGGTTTTGGGGTGGGTTCGAGTCCCACGCCCAGGGTTTGGGGTGGGTTCAAGTCCCACGCCCAGGTTTGGAGTGGGTTCGAGTCCTACTCCCAGGTTTTGGGGTGGGTTCGAGTCCCACGCCCAGGATTGGGGTGGATTCGAGTCCCACGCCCAGGTTTTGAGAGGGTTCGAGTCCCGTCTCACTCCGGCCGGAAGGGGGGAGTGCGCAGCCTGATCAGCGTAAGGCGCACCGCAAGACTAACTTAGAGTTACTGTGACTAGTGTGAGTGTGGATACCGGTACTGTGACTGGTGTGAGCGCGTATGACCTGGGAACCGAAAGGGGCACCCGTTGGCTGACAGAGCCGCCCACTGCGAAGGGACGGCAGTCCTAGCAGTTAAAGACTCGGGTGGTGTGAGTGCGGTTCCCAGAGAGAGAGAGTGAGAGAGAGAAAGAGTGTAATCATGCCGGCTGCAGGGGGTAATGAAAATTTAAATTCTGGTGTTGCTGAGAAAAAAAAAAAGAAAAAAAAGTATATTATAAGGAAGTGTGCTGCCTGATCAGCATAAGACGCACTTTTCAGGAACTCAATATGGGAAATAAGTTCGGCATAGAAAAGGGGACGCCCTTAGCCAAAATTCTGCAAAAATAGAGTAAGATTGATGGTACCAAGAACCTAAGAGGGAAAAAAAAAAAAAAGGGGGGGGGGGGTTGATCCAACTATGTCAGGAGGATTGGCTGTTCCTGACAAAGGATGGTAACCCGGCAGAACGATGGCCACCACAGGGAACCTTTGATCATCAGGAGTTAACTTTCCTGCGTCACCATTTGCAGGATAGGTTCCCCGGACAAATGGATTATTGGTATGTATGGGACAGTTGGGCAAAGAAAAATTTTCTCAGAGTATTGAAAGTAGTGCAGCTGCTAAAACGCTTGTGGAAACTGCTCCACCCTATGCGCTGTCCTCTGCTTCAACTTCTCTATACCCCCCCTTGCCTTCCCCCTCTGCCTTTCAAGCCCCTTTGCACATCATTCCTGTGCCAGGAGTGCCCCCGCCAGGTCCGGACGGGGCACCTCGGGTAGCTACAACGCGAATTTACCGACCCTGGGGGCCCCAAGATTTGATTGCATGGAGTCAACAAACTCCCAGGCTTAGGGAAGATCCAGAGAAAGTGTTACAAATTGTAAAAGGAATACTGTGGGCGTATGATCCTGCCTGGGGAGGATGTGCAAATGCTCCTTGAAGCCTTGTTCACTCCAGATGAAAAACACTCAATTCTGGATGTAAACCGTCATTGGGCAGGAGAGGGGGGTGTTCTGGCTGCTCGAACGGCCTGGCCAATTGTGGACCCCGGGTGGAATCATAATGTAGAGGCAGATTGCTGGCAGTTGCAATTAGCCAGACAAGGCTTAGAAGAAGCTATATGGTTGGCAGGACAAAAGACTGCGAATTGGTCTAAAATAAGGGAGTGTCAGCAACAACCTGAGGAACAGCCCTCAGCTTTCCTTTCTAGACTATTTAAACAAATCAGAATGTTTGGAGGGGGGATAGACCCAGAAGCCGAGGCTAAGAGGCCTCTGATAGTTTCCACATTTGTGGATCAAATGGCCTCTGACATTAAAAAGTATTTTTCTAAACATGTTCCTGACTGGCCAGGGAAGTCTATGGATGAAATAGTACGCTTAGCCACATTTGTATATAACGGTCAAGATGAAGAGAAGGTGAAAGAAAAGAGACGACAGAAGAAAGGAAGTGAGTGTGTTAGCGGCTGTGTTAAGAGACGAGTTTAAAGAAACTAGAGGAAGGGGACGAGCAAGGGTCAGAGGAGACAGGCGGAACCAAAGCGAACGTATTGTACGCTTAAGAGTTAATGATTATTGCCATTATTGTGGTGAACAAGGGCACTGGCAGCAGGAATGCCCAGTGAGACCCCGCATGCCTAGGAATAGAAGGGATGGCATGAGACAGCCGAGTACTGGGAATGACACCAGGCAATTCCCAGCCAGTCCACAATGACAGGAGATGGGAGACCCAGAAAACACCGTGGGAATTGGGGTAAATTTATGGGATATAGATTTGGATTTCAGGGGGCAGGTAATGGCAAATATAGCAGGTCAAGAAATTCCCTTCTTAGTGGATACTGGAGCTACCCTTTCTCTTCTGAATTTTGAGCCTAAAGGATGTAAGTCATCAGATAAAATAACAATACAGGGAGTAATGGGAAAAGGCGAACAAACATTGACTAAGCCCTTGTTGCTCACTATTGGAGGAAAAGGAGTGTGGGGACGTTTCATAATTTCCATGGATTCACCCTTTTGCCTTTTAGGGAGGGATCTCTTACAAGCCCTGGATACCCAGATTTGCTTACAGCCGGAAGGGATGAAATTAATAATAATGGGCTCATGTGTTCTGGCTGAGACACCAGAACCAGAGTCAACTAATCTGCAAATTCCGACAGGTTTAGAATCAGTTCCTGGAAAGTTATGGAGCTCTTCAGGAATGGATGTTGGACTATTGAAATCAGCTAGTCCAGTCTCAATCAAAACAAGGGGAGGATTACCTCCCGTGGTTAAACAATACCCTATCCCAAAGGAAGCAGAGAAAAGTATCCAAAAGCAAATTGATCACTATCTAAAACTGGGTATCCTTAGAGTTTGTGAATCCCCATACAACACCCCAATTCTGCCAGTTAAAAAGAATAGGCAGGATTCTAAATGGCGATCTGGAGTATCAGTTTGTACAAGACCTAAGAGTTGTAAACCAAAATGTAATCGCTCCGCATCCAGTAGTTCCTGACCCATCAACTATATTACCACAGATACCCCACTGGGCAACTTATTTTACTGTGATTGATTTAACAGCAGCCTTTTTTAGTATACCAGTAGCTGAGGACAGCCAAGATCTTTTTGCCTTCACTTGGAAGGGACAACAATTGACTTGGACTAGGCTACTACAGGGATTTACTGGGTCTCCGACTATTTTTTCACGTATACTTAAAAATGATCTGGCAGATATCAAACTTCCAGGACATTCAGTGTTAATACAGTATGTGGATGATTTGTTATTAGCAAGTAAAGATTACGAGACATGTTTGAAAGACACTATTTCTCTATGTAACGCTCTTGCAGAGAAAGGGCATCGAGCATCTCCGTCCAAACTCCAGCTGCGTCAACAAGAGGTAAAATATTTGGGGCTTATCTTGAAGGAAAGACACAGATTAATTGATCCAGAATGAGTAAAGACAATTCTCAATATACCCCGTCCTATATCAAAAAAGCAATTTAGGGGATTTTTTAGGAGCTGTAGGATTTTGTCAGCCATGGATTCCTGGGTTGGGAGGGCTTACCAAACCTTTGGTCCAGGCAACAAAAACGGAGGAGGCAGAGCCTTTGACCTGGACTCCAGAAAAAGAGAAAGCTTTTACATCTGTAAAAAGGGTGTTGGTCTCAGCCCCGGCTCTAGGACTACCAGATTATAGTAAGCCATTTGAATTATTTGTTCATGAACGACGGAGTAGCAAGTGGAGTATTCCATCAAAAACTAGGTCCTCACCGTAGGCCAGTGGCCTATTACTTCACCCAACTAGATGCGGTAATCAAAGGCACTCCAGGATGCATCAGAGCATAGTCGCTACAGCAGCCCTTATTAGAAAAGCACGACCTGAAGTTTTGGGTCACCCAATGACTGTGTATATGCCACAGAAGAAGAAAGAGAATTGGAAAAAGCGTGAAGTGGTTCAAGACGAAAAAGGAATTTGGACTATCAGGGGTAAGCCCATCCTTTCCTTAAGGTATTTACTTTCTACGGATAGGTGATATCATGATCGTGGACATGGAGGAGCATTGACTGTCGCCTCATGTACTCTACAAACCTGGGCAGCTCCCGAGTGCATGTGGTTGCAAAATGCATCACAACAACCTGCCCAACTTGCCAAAAATTTAACGATACTTATCCTAAGATTAACAGAAGAGGCCTCCCACGGGCTTATTTTCCATTCCAGCGTCTACAAATTGACTATGCTGACATGCCAGCAGCAGAAGGATTTAAACATCTTCTTGTGACAGTTGATCAACTAAGCAGATGGGTGGAAGCCTTTCCTACCTGCAAAGCAGATACGGCTGCAGTGATTAAAGCCTGTTAAAGGAAATTGTCCCTAGGTCTGGAGTCCCAGAAACTGTAGATTCAGGTAGAGGTTCGCACTTTTCAGCAGGAGTTTTAGGGAAATTATATGAAATGCTAGGAATTCATAGAGAATTGTACACACCTTATCATCCCCAGTCTTGAGGACAAACTGAGAGAATGAACAGAACTATTAAAAACAAGTTAGCATGGGTATGTACACAGGCAAGTCTCAAATGGCCTAATGCCTTAAACTTAGTGTTGTGGGAAATTAGAACAACCCCTATACAACAGGTAGGATTATCCTCAGCAGAAGTCTTATTTGGGCATCAATTGGCTACAGGAACTTATATCCCAGCTAAGACCAGCCTGTTGGACGGAGATGAACAGCTAACCCAGTATGTTCTAGGTATGCAAAAAAGGTTTGAAAATCTTAAAATTATATATATATTTATTTGTGAGATAAACACTGTCAAAGCTCAAGACATTTGTCTTGATACTGAACAAAATGTTTGTCATTTTGAAATACATCCTGATGAAACCCCTGAAACTGTACTTGTATATATTGGAAAAGGATGTGTCTGTATGAGAACTCTCTGTAATCTTATATTCGTAGAGAACATTACTGTAGACACAAGTAATCATTCAAATATTTGTGTTTGTAATTTTTCTAAAGTTATGGGCTGTGACTTTAATTATTCAGCTCCTGTTGTGTCTTATCAATTAATACAATCTAATTATACCTTAAGTCAAGATTTATTGCCTACCCCCATTGGAATGAACCTTACATTGGTACAGAAACTACTACAACATGATGACCTGTGTCAACTGTTAAAACGCATCTGAAACAATGGACAAAAAACTCTAATCACTGTTCATCATGATACAGAAGAGATACACCACATCTTGGAAAGAGTGAAGAAGGATGGAGAATATCATTGGTGGGAGATTCTTCTGGGATGGTCACCAACCGCAACAGGGATCTATAATCACATGTTGCACCCAGTAGTAGTTGTGTTAAGTTTGACCATGTTATGCCTATTGCTTACAACCATATTGTATAGAAGATTATGGAGAGTGATAGTACGCCTCGAAAGGCTTCGAGAACTCTGCTTAACATATTAGCAGGGATGCTTAATAAAAACAAAGGGAGGACTGTTAGAGAATATCAGACTGAAGCTGTCTAGAATTAATTGCTTAGCATAACTTGCTTAGCATTAGTAGCTAAATTTGCTGAAGCCTTAGGCCTCAGGCTGTGAACTTGCTGTGAACTTTTACTTAGATAAGTAAAAGGGGGCCCCAGAGCCGGTTCAAGCTGGAGAGATAAAGAAGCTACACTGACAGCAGGAGCAGCCAACCTTGAAGATAAGCAGCAGCCTGCCTAGAGACAATGAAGGGGCCCAGTGAAGAAGGGGAAGACCCCAGACCTAACTATTACTATTGGTCCAAACTATCGCTAGAGGGGTGGGGAATTTAGATTGTAAGGGTATAATTGCCCAGGGATTTCTTTGTTCGGGGTCCCTCTTCGGAGGCACCCAGCTCGAGCTGTAATTACCGCACGTATGTCATTAAATTTTATTTTTCTTCAATCTGACGCCGAACTTCTGCCTCAGCAGGAACCTAGGGTCGGACCCTGTTATGGAGGCCGGCGAGCCTGATTTTCCATAACATGGGAGGACCCGGAAAAGGCAGCTCGACTGTTTTGTACAAGAGTAGAGGGACATCCCATTTGTTAGGGGGATGTTCAAGTATTGTTTCAACAGCTATTTCAGCCAGGGGATAGAGAATGGATATTGAAAAAAGGATAGGGAATTGGCAGACTGAGATGATAACCGACAGCCTTGCCCACGAGGAGATCTGAATTGGGATTATAATAATACAAATGATTGGGCAGCGTGTCAAATGGCATGCCAAAATCTAGTTTTAGCTATACGAACTGCAGGGCAAATGGGTGTTATCTCAGAAAAGGTACTATCGTTAGCAAAAGTCTGAGGAACACTCGATTTTTGAACTATTTGCTTGTGGCAAATTAGGCTCTTATGCTATGGAGGGATGTCTGTGGAAAATGTTAATGAAAGGCTGGCAGTGAGCCTATTGGTCCAGCAAGCGGCACCAGCTATCCATGAGTATTTCAGAAACCATGCTCCAGGGTGGCAGGGAGAGAATTTACAGAAGATTCACTGTATTACAGCAGCTGGACCTTTACTAGAAACATTTGAGAGCTGTGACAGTATGGGCACACATGTTACATGGTTGAGGGCTCATCTGTCACACAAGAGGAAGATCTCCATTTGGGTTATCTGATGGTTGCCTCTCTGGTCATCTACCAGTAATGTCTAGTCAGTGCCCACATGTACCACCAGCATGTGCTAATGTGCTTGAGGCACCACGTACAGGCAATGGCCTGTGATGTTCCTGAGCAAGAAACCTGGTCTGAAGGAGCCTCTGGAAATGAGGCAGCAGGCTGTGAGCTGGGGAGCTCTTCAGACAGCTTGAAGGCTGGTCACCTCTTCCAAAATGACCTTTGAAATTATGATTCATGACCAGGCAAACAGGACAGTGCCTGCCCTCACCTTTCCTGCCTTGTGCTCCAGACTGACTTGGGCACAAGTCCATCCTGAGCTGAAAACTCAGCAGTCCCGGGGGTGCAGCAGTGCACCCAGGCTCATCCACCTTGCTGAAGGGCTCGGCTTCTTTTCTCAAGCATGCCCCACACAAACCGAGCTGCGAGGCTCCTTAGGAGTGACTTACATCTCAGTAGCTCTGAAGTCAGGCAGAGGTTAAGGTCTATTTCCGTCTGTGTAGCTAGGTCTGTAATTTAAGCGGAGCAGAAATTATACCCTATTATTAAGTCATCGGTTTGTCTTGGTAGGTGTGTTCTGACACTTTGTCTCAATGTACTATCTATCTGGTTGATACAGTTTTCATCAGTTTACATTTTACATCCTGTTTACATGTGTTAGTTTGCATAGATACAGAGTTATTAGTTACATAGCAGCCTATTCTACATGGCTCAATATTCTCATACAAACTTCCTTTTCACCAGCACACAGGCAGGCCAGAGGACAACACCAACTCTCATTTATGTTCCACATGTCCACGTAAGGTGGAGGCTTCTGGAGTCTCCTGGGAAGCTCCATTTACAACATTACTACAGAACAGTCCAGCATATGCACAAGTTTTGTTGCTTGCCAATTCAGATGGATGGATAGGTATTGTTTTGAGTTTCCTTTTCCAGTTTCAAGGGCACTTAAGTGAAGATGAAGCACCTGAATGCTGTGCTTTCCCAAGCAACTGGATACTGTTATCACGAGGGCACCCTACCTGAACCTATTAACATTTGCTTAGCCGGAAAACAATACTGAAAACTTTTTTCTGAAGTGTTTTCGGAGTCAAGATTCACTCGGACCCAGCCTTCCCCACATTCTCACACACACAGGCTTACTCGACAGATCTGGAAGTTTGCCTAGGGGAATCACTGCGGTGACTTTGAGATGGCTGTTTATATCCTGCGCCCAGCGTATGCAATGAGTGCAATGTAAAAGGCAATCAAGATGTGCTCACTAAAAGCATACCTTCCCACAGTCTGCCACTGCAAAGTAGAGTTGTTACATTGTTCAGCAGAGAAATCAGTTGAGCACTTCAACGCCTTAACTACAGTGTCAGCTCTTGCTTCATAAAGGCCAAAGCTTGAAAAATTACGAAGCTCAATCCCATCTTGTGTTTCAGCGACTTTAGGAAGACAACTACCTCCATTTCCATCAGCAGACTTCAGGAGGAGTACAGCCTTCACTTTCCAGGCTTCTGAGAGTTGGCCTTACAGGAAGGTGTTTAAAAGATGAAACAGGTTACTCTCCAGCTGATGATGTCTTCCTGAACACGGAAACACAAACCCTAACTGGATGCGTTTACCATCAAAGGCTTTGCAAGTGCTTAACTTGGATGCTGTTGGTAAATTCCTTCTAAAATTGAATACTGAAATTCCAGCACGTCAAGAGTTTCTGGCAGCAAAGCAGGTCCCTTTTCTCACAGAAGGCTCCAGTAGTTCAGGGCTAAGCCCCCAGGTCAGGGGTCAGTGCTGGCCCTGGAAACAGTCCTCCATTTCCTCAGGATGGGGGGAGCCATGTCGCCCTCTGATGTCCAGGAGCCAAGGTGCAAAGGTTCCACCTTATCTTTCCAAAGAGGATGAGAAGAAAATGGATTTAGGATATAACAATGAACGTAGGCCTCCTCAAAGAGTTCAAAGCCTTCAGCCCAAGTAGCAGTACCTCAGACATTGACATCTTTGAGGCTCTACCTGAAGCCTTTCTTGCCGTTCCTTCAAATGACATCATCAAATATCACGACTCATGCTGTCCTGCTATCTAAAGCCTTGCAGCTTCTCCACAAACTTTTGCTGCTTCCTTCCCCCCAGTCCATCTGCCTCCTCCCATTTCCACTTCATATCTTTAACAGTTCACTAAACTCAGTCTACTAGTCCATGGATCTGATCTATCTCCAGATAGACAAGCAGGACTTGATAGCAAAGCCTTTCATGCCTTCTTAAAAAGTTGCAAGTTATTGGATTTTGTCTCCCAGAATTGGTCGGCAATAGCTGAGGAGAAAGGGTAAAGGTGGGAGGAAGAAAAAGGTATTCTGCATTTCCAGATAATACTTAAATACCAACTAGCAAAGCTAACCTGCTGTTGTTTAGAAGAGAATGTCAATGAATAAAGCAGCAAAACATTTGAAGGTTTTGGTTTCCTTATTTGCAGTACTTTTAACCTTATTGAAAGAGAAGAACTTACAGTTCTATTTCATCATGCTGTGAACTGAGTTTTCCTGATGACAGAGAATATATACAGCTAACTCTTAAATCTTCAGATATTGTGCCCACAAAGGGAAACACCTGGTCTTTCAAGCAAAAGATTACAATTGACTTCTAACAGATAACCCTCTCCTGCTTATACACTAATCAAGGTCACATGTACAGGAAACACTCAAAGACAACAAACCCCAAAGCACCTTTTTAAACCAGGACACTTTTGGAGCATACTTTCCTTTGATCACACAAGTCACTAAGCCTTTAACTATGGCAAGGGATTCCCTCTACCTTGAATCTCCATATAGTTTGCATTTTAAAAATTCTTAAGAAATGGCTTTTTACTACTACTATAAAAGCTCAGCTCAGTGTTGGCAGAAGTTTTTCAAGCACACAAATGTATTGATGCCTCAGTTTACCTAAAGATAAATTCAACAGAACCCATGTCCTAGGTTAAAGGAAGGCAAAGAAACCCCATGCTTGCCTCTATTTATACATTTTCTGTTGGGGGGGGGGGGTTCTTTCTGAATAGCCTACTGTAAAGCGCAGGGGCAGCAGAATTTTACATTAAACTATTTAGAGTTTATGCCTAACCTCTCCAAAAAAATCCAATTGCTCTTAAAGAATCAATTCTAAAAGTCCAATGGTAGAGAGCCCAGTTAAGAGCCACCGGTGCCAACAACTTACATATTACACCAACGCATTAAGTATTGCCACCATTTAGACTCTGTACAAGAGCAGGGAGGAGAATGCTTCACAGTCAGGCACTTGCTCCTCCTCTTCAGTAGATTCCTGGGCAGAATGTTGCTCATCATCATCAGCGGAGGATGGGGAATTGCTGCTGTAGACTGAGTGTTTCCACCTGCAAGCATTTCAAAGGCAATAACAAAAACAAGATTAGGTCACACTAAGTCAAAAATCAAGTGCAGTCTACCCTGGAAGGTACTGTGAATTCTGTGAAGTTTCCAGCCCATTATATGTATTTGTCATGCATCTGATTTCAAACTGCATTACATGTTCTTCCTTGGGAGAGCAAAATTCCATCTTTGTTGGGAAGTTAAAAAAAAAAAAAAGCAGCACATGGTACTTATATGCAGCTTGACTTTGGCATATGATAGGCCAGAGCCTTGCAAAGTAACTGTAAAGCCTTGCAAAGTAGCTGTATTTGTGAATCTATTGCCCCGATTTCCCCTGAACTTCATATTCACAGCTGTTATCAAAAACAGCAGGACAAGTCAAGAAGGGAGCTCCTGAGAGAGCTTCAATTAATTACGATGCATACAGGATGATAATTATGATGCATACAAGTTTTGGCTTGAACCTTTTTATAGGTTTTTATTCCCCTTGTTCAAGTCTTGCACAGGCTGCGGAACATGGGCGAGGTACTGCCTTCACGAGGTATTGCATAATTACCCCTCTTCCTCAAGGCATGATCAGCTCAACTACTGCAACATCCTCTTCTGTCCTGAAGTACAGCCTTGCCCCACTCAGATCCATTCAGAAAGTTGCTCTAAAGGTCATCTTCTGAACTTATTCCCTTCATCACAAAGCGCATTCTCCTGAAACCCTTCAAGTGTCTTCTCTCTCAGCAAACAGAGTTGCTAAGGCCTTTCATGAATTACCCTCCTTCCTACATTAGTTCCCACTGAGTGCCCAGAAAACAGCTCTGAATTCTGAGCTGGCCCTCACAGCTCCTCTCACTGACTAACCCCTCAATACAAAAATGCAGAAGCATGTTCTCTTCTCAGCTGCCAACTTCACGCTTGGGAGAAGGTTTTCATATGCACCTGGCAGTCTTCCTTACCTCCTGAAAATTCTTGCTGGGCTGCTCAAAACTCATGGAAACTGTCAGGCTACTGCTGCAGTGAGAGCAGTGCTCATCATTCAGAGTAGGACTGTGCATTTCCTTGTATTCCCACCTCTTGACAGCCATCTCTTGCCTTTTCTCTTGTGCTCGGTTATAAGCATTTGGGAAAAGGACTGGTTTTGTTTGCTGACTCTCTGTCCAGAGCTTACCGGCAGGGCCCTGGAGTCCCTGACTATGGCTTGTAAGCGCTAAGGCTATACAGAAATGTGAATAGATTAAAAAAATATCCAATAGCTCAACTCATTTCGGCTGTTTCAGAGGAGGCTTTTGGCCAGAACACAGTAAAGAAAATTGAAAGCCAGAACTAACCTGCACTGCCATCTTGAGTGTCAGCGATTTCCTCATCAGTTCTCCTCAGGAGGACATATCCAAGTTTTCCTAATGAGAAGAAACAAGAAGGGTCAGTCACAAACACGCAGAAAATCTGACGTATGCACACTTGGTGCCTACACAGTAACTTTATCAAGGCTCTGCATGGACACAAAAGATTAGCACGCAGTTCTACGATGCAGAAAGCAAGGAAGCATTGCTGGAATCCAACCATCTAGTTTTACCTATTTTCACAAGAGGCACCTTCTGGTTTAGGCCTATATCTGTCAGTCTAAGAGAGATGAGAAAATGGATGCATATTTTAAGACAAGAAGAAAACCTGTACTTTTAAATTCAGTTCATGGCCTACTTTGTCTCTCTGTTAACATGTTGATTCATGGCCCAGGACAAGTTTTTTTTTAAAAAAAAACAAAAAACCCAGACATCCACAGAGATTCCTGAAGTAAATGAATTTATCTTTGCTTTTTATCCTAGAGTTCACAGAATCACAGAATGGTTGAGGTTGGAAGGGACCTCTGGAGATCATCTAGTCCGACCCTCCTGCTCAGGAAGGGTCACTTAGCACATGTTGCCCAGGACTGTGTCCAGATGGCTTGAATATCTCCGAGGAAGGAGCCAACCACAGCAGGCATTGCCCACACCAAGGCACCTAGGACAGGAGCCTGGAAGGTCTTGAAGGTGGTGAGCTTCAAAGGGAGCTGAGCTGACAACACAAGGGGAAACAGATGACAACACGAATCAGGCAATCGGAACACCATGGTGTGCGTTCGACTGGCTGCAAGATGGCTGTTGGCATGCAAGCGTGCTTAAGGAAGGCAAAGTGTTAAGAGAAAAAGCACGAGTCAGCTTTCAAGGACAATTAGATGTACGGGGCTGCCAGTTTATGGGGGACAGTGCAGGCAGCTTCCTAACACTCACTGCTGAGCAGGAAGCCCGAACTCTGACAAACAGGCCTTTCAAGTATCCTGTGAAAGTCCATGAGCACAGAAGCAAGGCAGCTGCTAGGGGTTTCATGTCGAGACTCCACACTGGACCAAATTAGGCCCCTAATTCCAGCACCTACTCAAAAATAATTACAAAACCCATATATCTGCATAATAACATCAGACACGTAAAAAGAAGTACTTGTGAACTATTCTTTAAATAACAAACAGGGTTAAAAAAAAAAAACCTCTTTGGGACAATAGTAAATGCGTACACATGACATTCTTACAAACTGCAGGATACAGAAGAAAATTGTTTGTCAGCAAACCAATTTAACCTGACCTCTCTGCAGGGCACAGTTCAGGACACCCTCACAAGTTACATACCTCCAATTTTCTAGAGAAGGTCCAGAAAAGAAACTACCTTGATAAAAACAGTGGAACGGGGCTTGTCCAGAAAAGATGTGATTTGCTTACTTGGTTTGGAAGCTCTGCCAGCATAAAACAAACAAACAAGAAAACAAACCAAAAAACCATACACACACACACCAAAGAGTTACAAAGGGATTATTTAAGAGTCTTGTCTAAACTCTACCTTAATTTAAGTAAAGGGCTCCTAAGGGTGCACAAGGAATTTATCTTCCACCGTTACTGCAAACGGCAGGACACTACAAAGGTCACCCCTAGGAGAAGGGCGTTCAGACTACGCCTAAAAGAGCCACTGGCACACTGAAGGCGCTCATTCACTTTCAACATGCATTTTCCCTTTCACAAAAACCTTACAAAGCCACTTCAGCCAGTAACTAGCCAGGAGGGTTGGTTCCCCCCCAACCCCCTTTTTTTTCTTTCTTTCCAGAGAGAGCTTGTTGTATTCTACAGCTTCCGACAGAAGCTATATTAGCATAAATGCTCCAGCTGATTTAGACCTCCTCGACCAAAAGATCTTAGACTTTCGGCTGAAATGCCCTCGCTGCTGCCCATGGGGAGAGGCACAGAGCCAGAAAACAATGCCTGGAGTCCAGGGCACTCTGCTGACGTGGGCATCTCTCCTGCTGGCACTAGAAATAGAGCATCCCGTCACATTCGCTTCGCACAGATTATATGTGACCTCACAACCACAAATTGCAGGCACATGACCAGCACTGGCCTATCAGGCACTCAGCCCCAAGTGACCTCAAAACCACCAACTGCACCCACAGGACAAGCACTGGCCTATCAGGCACTGAGCCACAAGTGACATCAAAACCACAAACTCCACCCACAGGACCAGCACTGGCCTATCAGGCACTGAGCCACAAGTGACATCACAACCACAAACTGCACCCACATCACCAGCACTGGCCTATCAGGCACTCAGCCACAGTTGACCTCACAACCACAAACTCCACCCACATCACCAGCACTGGCCTATCAGGCACTGAGCCACAAGTGACATCACAAACACAAACTGCACCCACAGGACCAGCATGGCCTATCAGGAACTGAGCCACAAGTGACATCACAAACACAAACTGCAGCCACAGGACCAGCAATGGCCTATCAGGCACTGAGCCACAAGTGAAATCACAAACACAAACTGCAGCCACATCACCAGCACTGGCCTATCAGGCACTCAGCCACAGTTGACCTCACAACCACAAACTCCACCCACATCACCAGCACTGGCCTAGCAGGCACTGAGCCACAAGTGACATCACATAAACAAACTGCACCCACAGGACCAGCATGGCCTATCAGGCACTGAGCCACAAGTGACATCACAAACACAAACTGCAGCCACAGGACCAGCAATGGCCTATCAGGCACTGAGCCACAAGTGAAATCACAACCACAAACTGCACACACGTGACCAGCACTGGCCAATCAGGCACTGAGCCACAAGTGACATCACAACCACAAACTGCAGCCACATCACCAGCACTGGCCTATCAGGCAATGAGCCACAAGTGGCATCACAACCACAAACTGCACCCACAGGACAAGCAGTGGCCTATCAGGCACTGAGCCACAAGGGACATCACAACCACAGCCTGCAGCCACATCACCAGCACTGGCTTATCAGGCACTGAGCCACAAGTGACCTCACAATCACAGACTGCACCCACATGAACAGCACTGGCCTCTCAGGCACTTAGCCCCAAGAGACCTCACAACCACAAACTGCAGCCACAGGACCAGCACTGGCCTATCAGGCAGTAGAGGAACAAGTGACCTCTCAACTAAGAACAGCAGCCCTGGACCTAGCACTGGCCTATCAAGCACTCAGCAGAAGTGGCCTCACAGATACAAAGAAGTAGCAACGTGGCCTAGCAGGTACTGAGGCCAAATAACTGCACAAACACAAACAGCAGCAATATGCATCGAGGTGGACTCTCAGGTGCTCATGCTGAAGTGACCTCACAGGCAGCCATGAAGCCAAATAGCTGCTCCTGGCCTCTTTGCAACTGAGGCACAATTGACCTAAACAAGCACAAACAGCAGCAATGTCCATGCTGATCGCCAGTCACATACTGATGCACAACTCACCACAAAAGCACCAACAGCAGCAAAGGGTCTGCTCCCCGTTTATGAGGCACTGAGACACAAGCATCACCAAAGCTATGGGCATGCTGTTGGCCTACCAGCTTCAGAGGCACAACTCACCTCACAAGCACAAATGGCATCGACCTGCCTGCTGCTGCCCTATCTTTGACTGAGTCACAAGGGAGCTCAAAAGTGCAAACCTTCACAGAGGAGAAGCTCACCTGGGCCACTCGCACGTCCCTTGATTATGCTGTGATCACTCCATACAGAACAGTCTTCTGCAAATGGCTTTCATCTCCTGGCAAGACTCTCTCCACGTCATGCGACAGCTCCACTCTGGCACCCTGGCGACAAATCACAAAAGGAACAATTGGTCTCGCTTTTCCTTTAGTACCATCAAGTCCGAGCTGGGAGCCTTCGCACTGCAGCACCTACACAATGGCAGCAGCATGCCACTTCCATTTCTAGTGCATTTCTAGGGACAGAGATCAGCTGAGGGAGCAGCTGCACTGCAAAGGCTTTCTGACACTCTCAGATCAACTCGGCACTGCACCAGGCATCAACCTGACGCCAGACCTCTGCTCTGCCACCTACTCTACAAACACACTGCCTCTGCCCCACACAGCTGCCTCTTCTGCTACATACAACCAAGTGCCAGCAAGAACAGATGCCTGCAGGACACTCGCCACTTGCACACTCCCCAGCCACTGCTCTGCTCGCTGCCTTCCCTTGGCTCCTCAACCCAGACACACAGGCAAGCTCTTGTGGTAACATCACAAGGTGGCCAAGGCACTCTAGGCTCACGAGGCATGTGCAAAAGAGCAGCACAAGATTAGGCAGGGACTGAGCTGCCTCCTTGGGTGATGCTGCTCTTTTCAGAGGGAAGCATCCTGCTTGCTTTGGGCACAGCAGGCTGCTGCTTTCCACCCCCATCCCCTCACGAGCCTCCTGCTAGGGATGGGGACATGGGGATTTTCTGTAGTAATACAAAAGTTACAGATACAACACAGAAACACTTGAGAGTCCGGAAGGCCTCCTGAGCCCAAAGGAACCTCCCTTCCTTTCCTTTAGTTACTTGGACAAGGAGCTTGGATGGGGAAGGGAAAAAGGGTGCAGAGGCTTTGAAATGAGGCCCAAGCAATGAGACAGCCCCACACTGGACGGCTGCTGAAATGACAGCTCTCCTGGCTGCGCAGCCTCTGCAGCACCAGTCAGCGCTCCACAGCTGGCTTCACAGAGCACGGAGGGCTGGGTGCCATGGGCAACCTGGCCCTGGGCACATCTTCACCCCTCGCAGAGCCAGCAGCCCAAGAGCTCTGAGACTTCCACAGGTCAAGCTATGGACGCTTTGGGGCACTCACACAAAGGCACTCAGGACATGCTGGCATCTATTATAAGGGTCTTGGACTCGTCCTATATGGCACCACAACCTCCTAGGAAAAGGAGGGGGCACCGTAGCATTTGTTGAGCGGGCTGGCAATAACAGCACTTGTGGGAGGCGGAATTTGCAGCACAGCAGAGGTACCAGGAGCTGAACCCACAACCCAAGTCACCCAGGGAAGACAGGCGCATTTATGGAAGCCTTCGCATCCACACGTAGCCTCTTCTCAGTCACTTGCAGCTGCTTTCACAGAGGGCTCACGACGCTGGCCAAGATGTTGACAGGTACAGGGACACAGCCTGGCATCCTGCCTCCATCCTCAGCGGCTCTAGCACTGCACTGGGAACCTCCATGAGTGGAGCAACCTAGAAAGAAAGAAAGAATCGGAGTGGTACTGGCAGTTCTGCTGGCCTTACAGAGTCGCAACAGGCAGGGGCAAATGTCTCCCCTCTGTGCTGAGCTCTATTGGTGAGAGCACAGCCAGCAGGGCCACCAAGACGTTCTACCCCTCTTTTTGGCACAGGTGACACCATGTCTGTATACCAGGTCCTCTTTGCGCTCTCCAGGTCTGCACAGGCGCTAACACACTGCAGGGAGTCCAGCACAGGGACACCAAGATGGTCAGGGGCTGCAGCGTGGCGCATAAAAGGAGAGGCTGCGAGAGCTGGCTTTGTTCAGCCTAGACAAGAGAAGGCCAACGGGGATCTTCATGCTGTGCACAGCTACCTTATGGAGGGCACAGAGAAGACGGAGCCGGATTTTCTTGGAGGTGCACACTAGTAGCATGGGAGGCAACAGGGACAAATCGGACAATGGGAAATGCTTCTGAGACATTAAGAAGAAACCTTTTTCTCCGTGACGGTGGCCAAACTGCGGCACAGGGATCCAGAGAGGTTGCCAGATCTCCATCCTTGGAGGTTGTTGGGGCCCTTGCAGTACTTCAGAACAACAATCTATATGAAATATAGATTGTTGGAACTACACTGTTTAGGATTAGTTGCTTAGCACAACTTGCTTAGCATGAGTAGCTAAATTTGCTGAAGCCTTAGGCCTCAGACTGTAGCCGCTGCTATGTGCTTTGAAGTAGTTTACCAAGGACACTGGTGCAGCTGGGAGTGATACATCCTGAGAAAGTACAGATAAACTAGCAGAAGCCAGTGGGAACCAAGGTTAAGGGTAAGATAGCTTTGCTAAACAAGCAGCAAGGTACAAGGCATGACCGCTGTGTGCGTGATCGGTGCAATGATTGGCTACCTGTGACATAATCTGTATGAACCACAAATCAAGGGCCAGAGCGCCGAATACCTGTACTTATAAAATGGGCAAATTGCTGAATAAAGATGGAATTGAACCTGCATTCTGTGAATGCGTATGATTCATTCCCGTCACTCCCGCGGACCGCGACAGGAGGTAATCAAAACTTCACTGGAAAAGGCCCCAAGATACCTCCTCTACTGGCACCTGCCTGGAGCAGGGCGTTGGAGCCCTGCTACCTCCACATGGCTCCCCCATTGCAGCCTCAAGGAATATGCTATTGTGAGACTCTTGCCAAAGGCACCAGAGGCTTTGCAGATGCCGCCTCCACCGCTCAACAAGGACAGGTGTCTCAGAGCCACCCATCGCCCTCACAGGCCTGACTTCTTGTGAGGGGGCATCTCCCCTCTCTGCAAGGCTCTGCGTAGGCACAACGTGCAGAAATGCCTCTGACTGCTTTCATTAACTACCCATCTCGCTGAGGGATAGCAATGGATTAGCGTCTGAGATGGGAAGATGCAATGAGGGTCCAGATTCAGCAGAAAGCCTTTAAGGAGGGAGAAGAGAACTCTCGCCAGCAGTCAGTAAAATCCCAAAGACTCACGGAAGCATCAAACCCTTCCGAAACTGCAAGCCTGAACCTCAGCTGACACAAACCACCAAACTGGGAGCAGCCCTGCCTCGCACCACGCTGCTCCAAGGAGGCAACACGGTCACCAACAGTCCTCACCCACGTCTCCCAGAAGGACACCGTGATGGCAGGCTGGGCCTTGGGAGCAGAGCACTGCTCTCTCCAGACACCTCCTCCCACGCTGAGCACCAAAACACTGGCGCCACCACCCAGCTCCACCACAGGGCATCTCGCACTGTAACACGCTGTTACCTCCACACCTCACAGAGGGTTGGCAACCAACACACGCCTCTGCATCAGCGACACACAGCCCACAGCACCACACAGGGCACCCCAAGCACCCCACAACACACAAAGCCCAACTCTCCAGACCTTCCATTCCTTTCTAGTCCTCCAAGGCCTTGCAACAGGCTCTGCCTCTGAACAGCCACTCACAGCCCGGGGCCTGCTCAATTCCCACCTTCCCACCAGGAAGCAGAGAAGAAGTGCTCTCACAGCAGCTGATCAGGCCAGCTCTTGCCGCTCACTTGTGTCTCAACTTCTCTGAACAAGAAATCTCTTTCAAAATGTGGCCCATACCCTTTTTGGGGGGTGACATTCCTTCTGTCTCCTCCAACTGCCTTTGCACCCATTCTCCAGTGACTGCATACATGGACAGAAAATCAGAGACCCCTAAAGTGTTACAGTTCTAAACGTGTCACCAAAGCAGCTGGACACCTCAAAGACAGAGACAGCATGCAGACCTTGCAATAAAATCTCACAGGCTCCCTGCTCTTTTGACAGGGGCAACTTCTAAAGCACACACACCCTGGCAAGAAGAGATTATTCACACCACTGCTCACACCAGCACTACATTCACTTAGCAGCCTCAAAAGTCTAGCTGCACTCCCTAGCTGACTGCGAGGACGCTGCAAGCTTCTACTTAGCAACAAGCGGAAAGGCAAACTCCACGTCCATGCTCACCACAGAACATCATCTGCATTTGAAATGTAGCAGTACTAACTCATGATGATGGAGTGGAATCAAATTTGTGTCAGATGATGTGGAATATCGACTTCTGCTTGATTAATGAGTTGCATTTCTGTATTGCTGTAGAGCTCTGCAGGGGTCAATCCCTCCTCTGAGCACACGCAACAAACCCAGAAGTGACCTCACCACCAGCATCCAGGCCATGCGTCTTCTCCTGACCTGTCAGCTGCTCACATAGAGGTGTCATCACATCACAGATTCACATCATGGCCTCATAATACTCACAATGCTCTCAAACACCCATTGCCTACCAGTTACTACACCAAAAGATTAGCTTCTGCTATGCATTATCAACACCTAGCCTATGAAATTTAAGAATTGCAGAACAGCCTGCAAGTAATTCTTGGCAACATTTTCTAACGGGAGGATTGCATGGGAGCAGCGATCATGAAACTGAAGACAGCAGGGCCTCATGTCCCAGGCACAGGGAGAAGCCTTCCCGCAACTCAGAACTCTGGTTCCTTCCCCAGTGCTGAACAAAACCAGAAAATCCTCCACACATCCAGGACAACAAGCATTCTCCTATTTTAGGCCCTGACAACTGGAGACACGTGGAAGGACTCAGGCCAGGGCATCTCAGTTGGTGAAACCAGCAGAGACACAATTCAGCAACTCTTCACCCTGACCTAGGAGCATGGAAAGAACAACGGCAAGTGCAAGCACTGGCCGTTCATCAACTTTCAAGGCCCTGACAAGCAAAACAGCTCACACTTACAGAGCTCTTCTGCAAACACCCTTCACCCTGCTGCCAGGCTCACAGGTCTCGGTGCAAAGCAAGAGGCAGGGAGCAAAAACAACGGCTAAGGCACGGCATCACATGCGGGCACAGCCTCTCTCAGAGCCACTCCAAAATGCAGTTTTCACAACAAAAGACACCATTGGGAAGGGCACCTCGCGACAACACCAGCAGCCTGCTCACACTTTGCCCAGCACCTCCCAAACGCACCTCAAAGCAGCACCTGGGGCTGCGCTGGCAGCAGCAGCTCAGGGAAACGCTTTAACAGGGATCCCAGAGCCACCACAGGGCCAAAGCTTCCTGCCCCCAAACCCCACCGAGCCGCCCCGGCCCAGCTGCTCGCGGCAGGCCGCCACGTCTGCCTGCAGGGCAGCTCCCCCCTCTGGCCCACGTCGCTCTGGCCCCTGCTCACGGCCCCACCAGCCCCTGCTGCAGCTCCTGCAGCAAAGCAGCCTCGTCGCCAGCACTGCTGCCCCGCCCCGGCGGGAGGGCACCCGCCGCCATTTGAACGCGCCCGCAGCCCCCACCAAACGCTCTCGCCCGCTCGCTTCTCGCCTGCTTTGCTCCCGCTCCTCTTCCACCTCTTTCTTTGACGTCTTTTTTTTCCCCACATGTTGGACTGCAATTGGCTGGCAGAGCCATCAGTGAAACCGATGCCCGCCCTCCTCCTCCTGACAGCCAATAGGAGGGCTGCACTGGGGCGATGCCATGGCAACATTGGGCCCTCCTGCCCTGGCGGCCAGCTCCGCCCCCTCCCCCTTGGTCGGGCGCCATGTTGTGGGCGGCAGCGCGGGGCGCGGCGGGGCCTGGGGGCAGCGCGGTGGAGTGTGGGCGGGCAGTGTGGGGTCCCGGGGTGCGGCCGCTGCCCGGGCGGTGCTGGGCTGTGGGGCAGGGGCCCCGCGGGGCTGCTGGCTGCCCTGCGCCCTGGGGGCCGTGCGGGGTGCGGGGGGGCAGCGCTGGGGCCTGTGCTGGTGGCATCCGTGACACCGGTGTTTTAGGCAAACACGACCACTCCAATTGGTTTGCATAAAATCCAACTTAATGGAATAATTGAGCAAGTTACAAGTAAGCAAAACAGCGCTGAGTGGCCGGGGAGTCTCCTGCCTCACCAACGGCGCGCGCAATCCCCCCCTCACAGTCTCCTTATATGAGATTCCAGTTCCGGGTATACGTGGCACTTCCTGTAACTTCTGCGGTTGCGCCGGCTGTTGCTAGGGGGTCTTCTTCAGCCCTCTGGTGGTCGTGGGGATGAAGGCTGGAGTCTTCCTCTGCATTGTGAGTGGTGACCCTCAGGTCACACATATATTTTACGACTTCCGTGGTCATGCTATATTTCACAGTTGTGTGACATCGCCATCGCCATATTAGGCTATCTAAACTAACATTGCCGCTTCGCTAGCTCAACTCCCTTATCTCAGGCAGGGTACATGCCCCCACCACAGGATGTAGGATGTTCCCACAGATGTTCCCAAGGCTGTTTCTCACTTTGATGTAACAAATTACACAGAACACAATCCAGGATGTTCCCAAGGCTGTTTCTCACTTTGATGTAACAAATTAGCACATATCACACCGGCATGGGGGCCCTGGGGCTGGCCGTGGCACCGGAGCCCGCAGGCAGCGTCCTGCTGCCCCCAGGGCAGGGCAGGGCAGGGCAGGGCAGGGCAGGGCAGGGCAGTGTCCTCTCGCCCCTCCTGCCCCGGGTCCCTGCCCACGGCAGCCCTAGGGCTTGGCTAGGGAGCAGTGGTGTGGGGTCGTGAGGGTGCTGGGGGAGATGGCTGTGTTGGGCTCACCCCAGCACTGCCCACCACAGCTCAGAGAAAAATCCTTGGCGTCAGCCAGGACCTGTTGAATGAGGAGTGCACCTCTGCCTGTTTCCAGGCTGCTCTCTCCAATGTATTTTCTTTTCGGTGCAGAGGTTTGAGCCTAGTTTGCAGGAGGACAGGGTCTGTGGCCATCTGAAGGTGGCATCTCTGAGCCCAAAACATGCTGCGCCAAGCTGGAAGCATAAAAGGATCGAGGGGGAAGGAAGAGAGATTTTCCCAAACACCCAGTGGACTTGGGGTTATTACAAGGTGATGGTTTCGTTATGGTATATGGACATTTCCAGCAGGGTCTTGAGAGCCCCATGGAGCTGCAGGCCACCTCAGCGTCTGGGATGCAGGACCCCTTTCCTCTCAGAGCCAGACCCCAAAGAGGACCCACTCCCAGGGAAACCTGTCATGGATTCCCATGCCCCCCCCCACCCTAAGAGGCGATGGAGCTGGCCGCACAGAAGCCTTGAGGCTCAGGACAGCCCCATCCCCAGGACCCAGGAGTCCTGGCTGCCACATTGTCCCCCGAGCCAGAGGGGACCCTCAGGCAGGGCTCTCGCAGCAGCCCCCAGCCCTGTCCAGGCACCCCCACAGCCCGGGATCCACAGCAGTTTTGGCAGTTAACAGTCTCTGTGCGACACCTCGGGAAGGATCTCCCAAAGCCCTTACCCTCGGTGGAGAGCCGCAGGAGCGCAGGGGACAAGGAGCTGTGGTCCTGGCTGATGGTGTCCATCCAGCAGTCCTCCATCTCGCTTGCCCTCTTGCTCTCGTTTCACCTCTCCAGCCAGAGAAACGGGACGCTCTTCCCATCTCATTACCCAAAACTCCTTTCCAACATGCCCCTGCTCCTCCGCCTGTTGGTGAGGGGCCCCAACGTGGTCCCACTGCCTCCTGTCCCCTCTCCTTGCCGTGGAGCCACTATGAAAGGCAGCCGTGGGGAGGGTGTGAGCAGTGCCCAGGAGTGCCTGGGCCTCACAGGGAAGTGAGGGTCCCCACAACGACACCGGGGAGACCTCCCTGTGATGTGGCACGTCCCATTGTGACCTCAGCTCGTGTCATCTGGGGGCTCTGTAGGTCACTGCCATGGAGATGGCACAGCCAGGGAGAGAGCAGAGAGATTTCCCCTCACATCCTGGAAAGCCATCACTTCCCTTCACTGCAGTTATTTTCCATAATTTTCTGATAAATCCTTCAGGAATGTCTCCAGACAGTGTCAAAGACTGTGAAATATCTCAAACGGGGCACTGGAGATGTCACTTCTGCGCCCCTGCACCGACAGGTCACTGCACTGGGCAGACCTGTGCAGGAATCTGGGGTTTGGGGGCTGGCGTTTTTACAGGATCCAAGGCATGTGGGATGAACCAGCACAAAGCATGGCCACAGGCTGAGAAATGCTTTGGTGAGCCTCAAAACTGGTTTCTGCTGTGGGCCCCTCTTTTTGTGGAAGCAGGATGCAGGACAATGTGGGACAGGACGTAGCTTTCCTCCTTTAGGCACCAAGGCAGGCTCTTTGCTTCTAAAAGTGCTCGGCAAGGTTTCTCAGTCGGCAGTGCTTGAGCTAGAGATGCTATGCCAGAGAAGAGCAAACATAGCCTTAACACACATCATCCAGAGGCCCTTATCCAGGACCCTGGAGCCTGCCAGGCTCCAAAGCCATGGGCGAGGCCAGGCAGCAAATGTGGGGAAGTTTTCCCATTTCCCATGAAGTTTGCCCATCTTTCCTTCTGGCTGAGGCTGAGGAAGCCATTTCTCATCCCTGGGCCTCATTTGGTCCTTGTGCTTTTCAGTGTCACCTTGGGGCTGTGCTTCTCCCCTGGGTACGCTCCTCAGCCCCCTGCCCTTCTCCTCCTCACAGGCACCCTTGCTCTCCCAGGTCTGTGCACCCCTGACATCCTGGATCTCCCACATTTTATGACTCTGGGCTTTTCAGGACATGCCCATGTACTGCAGTGCTGCTGTCCAGGCTCCAGTGCAGAGTCTATGAGGCAGTGCGATGCCTCAGGACGTGCATTTTGACTCACTCCGAAGTTTGTGAGATGACCAGCTCCCAGCTCTGCAGCTGCTGAAGTTTGAGAGCATCCCTACAACCAGCCTTCCTGCTCTTCCTAATCTCTGCACAGTTTTGGGGCAAATCTTGCAGAAGGGAGTTTCCATCCCCCTTGAATGCTGTGAGAGATGTGGCTTTCCAAGTCACTGCAAAAGGAAGGACTCCTTTACTTCTTTGGGTTGCTTCTTGAGCCTGTGGCACCCCCTCTACGATGCTGGGAGCCCCAGGTCTGCACTCTGATGTCTCTGCTCTTTCTCTCCCTTGTCTCCTGCTTGACTACCCAAAGTCTTCTCTCCACACCAGGGGCATGGGAAGTGCTGCTCTAGAGAGCTCATTTGAAGCTGTGACACGCTGTGAAGCTGAAGGCCTGAAGGAGGCTAGTCTGGGATGTGGCTGTGCCCACAGACCCCCTCCTGCTCCCAGCCCGAGGATGCAGGAAGGTCTCCAGGGAGAGCAGTGGGCTTGGGGGTGGGTGGGATGGGTTTCCCTCAACATCCCTGGGTCCTGCATGAGTTTCTCTAAGCGCCCAGGAAAATCCCTCTTCTCTAGGGGCTTGCATCAAGGCTTTTCCAGACTTTTGTAAGAAACACAGCCTGGTCTGGGATCCCCAAGAGCAGCACGGCCCCCAGCATCGCCCAGGACCCCCAGGAGCTGTCTGGCTCTCTCTTCTGTTCCCACATTCCCTGATTAAATGGACAGTTTGTAACCTCACCTTTACAACACTCCATCTGGACGCTGCAACATTGTGACTCCTCCCCTAGCTCATTCCCATAGGCAGCTGCTGATTGTGACCTGCCTATTGGCTGGCAGGAGGAGGGGGGCGGGTCCGGATTTCACTGACGGCTCTGTCAGCCAATCGGAGTCCACCATGTGGAAGAAAAACAGACGTGAAAGAGAGAGGTGGAAGAGGAGAGGGAGCGAAGCAGGGGAGGCTTTGGGTGGAAAGCAGGACCGGGCTTGGGCAGCTTGTTTCTCACAAGACCGTGAGAAACGCTCTGCCCCCCCTGGCCAGTATAACTGCTCTGCCTGGCACTGAGGCACAGGAGGACTCAGGGTGGAGATCGGGCTCTGCAGTTAAGAGCCCCAGGGGCAGAGTTAGGAAACAAGAAAAGACCTCGAATGCGGAAAGCCGGCATCTCTAAGTACACCAGAAACCAGCAGGGGCTGGAAAATGCCCCAAGCTGTAGTAAAAGTTTCTGAGCATAAAGAAAAATCAATGAAAAAAAAGAAAAACTGTTCAAATTTGAAAAATAGATGGATGTAACCGAGTAACCTTAAAAGAAATAGCTTCAGCAGTTACAGTTAAAACCAAACTATAACAACCTAATGGCCTTGGTAGGCTTTTCTTTTTGTCTGGGTTCTACAGAGTGACCCTCTGAAGAGCAGCAACTTGAAAAGAAGCAGCCAGAAAGAGTGGTAGAATTGTTAGGCTAAGTAATGTGTTTTTTAAAAGTATCTAAATAATAGAATGAATCTAGGAGCCAGGAGAGAAGTAATATCAAAGGAAGATGGCAGACCTAAGAATGAGGGGATACACATACCAGGCTGATAACGAAACTCAACAGCTGTATTCTAGTGTTTGTAAAAATTGATGATCCTAAGGAAGGGGCTAACACCTTCCCTTGATGAAAGGAAAGGAAAGAAACAGAAAAAGATGGTAAAATCTAAGCATAAATGTAACAGCTGTTGATCTGAAGTTAAAGTTGTCTGTTTCCTGTAGAGAAGACAGGGAAATACGGAAAAAGAATAATAAAAAAAGGTGACCAACTCTATTTGAAGCTCCTCTAAAGGGAACTATTCCAGCTTGGGGAACAAACTGATCTTTTGGTGCAGGAAAGAAATGCCTGCAATTAAAGGAAATAAGATTTCTGTGTTAAGATATGGAGCTGGAACAACACTCGGATTCACCGAATTTGGGTCAATAGGCCAGACCAATCATGTTGCTATTAGGATTAAGACTGTTATTTTTAACAGTTGTTTACGTGTTACTGCAAATGGGCATGCTTTACTTTTGGCGTCTATTAATAGCAGTGTGCATTTCCCCAGTACTGTGCTTACCCAAAAGCCGCCCACTGCACACCAAGGGGAATTAGCTGACTTCTGAAATAAATGCGTGTGTCTGGCGGTGTCAAGGGGTGGAGTGACAGGCGCCACACAGGCAAGCGTGGGACTCTGGATGGTGCAGCCCACAGAAGAGGGGTTTGCTCTGGGGTGATCCCAGGATTTAAGGAACCCCGGGTGCATCACGGCTGGAGCCGCCACACTGTGGGGTTGCTGCAGCCTGGGGGCAACCGTCTAACGACCCCACAACTGACAATTCCAGACAGAGGAGAAGCAACACCACAGACTCACCCCATAAACATCTAGGTGCTGTGGAACCATTCCCCAAAGAAAGACCTGTTAGTGGGCAAATTGTTACTAACTGAACAGTGCTGTGGGCTGAGCACTAGGTTACCTGTTGATGTGCATGCTGTTATTGACTGAGGCCATACAGCTTTTGTGTAACTGCGGTCTGGTGTTGTTTTGACTGGCTATAAAAGAGAGTAAGCCACAGAAGTTGGTGTGGACTCTGACCGACCATCAGCTGGCCTGTGGATGTCAATGGCGTGGTGAGGAGAATCTGGGCAAAACCGTACCGGAAGGGTGGCCAATAAAGGGCGAGAGCAGTCGCTGTACCGTACATCCATGATTTAACTGTAGAGCTCTGATATGTGTATATATTTTTTCAGTTCTGTTATATTTCTAGCTTTTTTTTGTTATAAGCTCTTATCTCTAATAAATTCTCATACTTGACAAATGATGATCTCTTGGAGTTCAGTGCAAATAACCCCCGAATTCAAAAGAATCACAGACACCCCTCTATTGGCGTGTCACAGGTAACACTCACAAGGGGCATCAAATCTCTTGAATGGGATGGTTGGTTACTGTCCAGATGGTGGTGGCAGTCTCCTTTGCCAGGGTCCTTCCAACAGTGGCTTCCACTGGATCAGATGAGACTCCCCGAACTGTTCTTCTGGGGAATTTTTATAGTCCAGCTGGCTTGTGGTCCTGTGTGACCTCTCCAGCATATGCATGAGCCATTGCTACTGATTACCTCAAACTACATACCAAAGCATCTCCTAACTCTCCTAAGAATGCACAGAAGACTGTCCTACATGGCCACTTCTTCATTTGCAGGAGCAGTTTCTACTGTCAATTTTCAAGGGTCTTAAATAATTACAATTTAATCAGTTCTGCAGCAGGAGCTGCTGCAGAGATTCTGAAACAGCCAGATACTCCACCTGAGATGGTACTCACCACATTTAAGCACAGGAATTGGTCCAGGCACAGCAGGATCTGCCCCTGGAAATCTCTAGAACTGTCTGAAACACCCACTTGGAGAGGTTCTGCACCAGTCAGTCCAACACTTAATTTGGAAAGTGGTAGGAGTTCAGTCAGTCTCCTAGTTTCAAGTCCATCCCCTGTCTCAAACCTGCCCATCAGCTCACCTGTGTGGATTACTAGATGGGGGAGTTCCTGGGCCACCCAGGGGATTAATGACTTGAGTGCTCTGAGTGTGCACACAGGCACAGGCCTGATAGCCTGGTGCCTACCCACACCACAATTCTAACTGTAAGAGAAACCTGAATTTCATACCTGGAACTTGATTTCCAGAGCTTTTGCCACAAGTACTGGCTCTTAGCTAGCACTCTGGCCTACCTCTGCAAGCAAGTGAGGCAGGAGAGTTGTTTCCTGTGTCTAAAGACAGGCGGGATGAATCAACCTTTATTTCATGGCATTGGATATAAACAAAGAGAAAATGAGAATCCCTTGTGCAGTTCTGGTCTCCCACCTCAAGAAAGAAAAGTAGGACTAGGAAAAGGGAAGGGAAAGTTGATGAAGGCAGCAAGGCGAATTTCACCACACATGACATTAGTTACTCTTGTCCCACCTTCAACTGACTGGCTTCTGAAATGGATCCTCCCAACCATACCATAGCGGGAAAATTCTTCCTCAAGGCCTTTTCAGTCACTCATGAAATGCAAATCCTCTTCTTCACACTGCCGTGGGTGATTTATCTGCTCACTGCCATGGGGCATATGGTCATGATAGCCATCATTTGACTCAACCACCAGTTCCACCCCTAGCGTATCTCTTCCCCAGCAGCTTCCCCTTCCTAGATATTTGGTTCCCTTTGCCCCTAAAAGGTTTGTCAGCCTCATCTTGGAGATTAAGACCATCCCACAGCTGCTTGCCAGTTCCAGACCGTGCTTTCCATCTTCCTGGGCACCGCTGAGTTCAGCCTGCTTGTTGTGCTGTCTTTTGATTGCTGTGGGGCCATTTGCAATCCATCGCACTGTACCATCTTTATGAAGCCCTGGTTGGACTCCACACTCATCTTTATCCATTGGCTGATGGCATCTCTATCCTTGCTCAGCCCCACCATCTTATATACCAAGGTACCCTGTGTCCCCAGTAAAGAGACTCTTTCTTCTGTGGCCTCATCCCTTTGATGAGAGCAGCCTGCATGGGCACCAGCTACCTTCAAACATGAGCTTTGCTCTCTCCTCTGCTGTGTTGCTGAGCTCCTTCACATTGACCCCTGTGTCTTATGCCTGCACTAGATGCACTATCCTGAGAATACCCTCTGGGAAAGCCATATGAAGCCTTCTTCACCAGCATAGCCGGTGACACTGCCATCGTCACTACTGCATATGGTAGCTCCATTTTTGGCTACGAGGGGCCTGAATACAGCAAATCCTTTGAACCAACCAAAGCCTGATGAAAGGGTTCAAGACGGTTACCTCCATGGTGAGCAGAGAAGCTGCTTTGCTGTAAGCTCTCAGCAGCTTTGCAGGTTCCTCTAAGAAAGTACATTGAGGAGAAGCATGATTTTAGCTGACATCCAGCAGACTAAGAAGACACAACATTTTGAGTGCTGGAACTTACCCAGCAAATGGGAAGCTGGGACTGTCACCTCTGACTCACTGAGGCTACAGTGATATTGCTGTAGGTGACTTGGCTTGAGCTTTTGCTCAAATAATTACAGCCAGTGGTTCAATTTCAGCATATCTTCCAGATGAACCTAGTCCAGAGATTCCCTTATGCCAGACTAGAAGCAGAGAGTAAGACAGAGCATCTGGGATCTAGGACTAACCTGAGCCCCAAGTTAAAATGCCAGTGCGAACATGGGGTATTGCCCACTACTGAGCTTCCCATTTTGCTCTCTGTGTAAGTCACCCATTACACTCTGAGACAGGGTCTGCGGGACAACAGAGTCTGTGCAGAACCTCTGGTTCACTCCTTGAAATCCATCATCTCCTTCTCCCCTCCACCCTTGTATTTTTGAGGCATCCTATTTGTGGAGTCTTCTGCTCCTTTCCTTTATATGTCTAAAACCAAATGCAAAGGTGGAGGGAAAAATGTCAGTATTTATTGCCTATGTTCTCCTTGGACTTCCTTCTGTTAGACGTGTTCTTTGGTTTAAAAAAGAAATTAGCAGCTAAATAAATGAAGAGATTTGAGACTGAAATAGTGAGTTTATCAACTTCACTGGAGGTGCCTGTGAGCAGCTGGTGTCTGCACTTGTTTTCCCTTGGTCCCTATTTTGTTAATGGAGGCAAAGAGAGAGCTCTAGAGAGAGGCTGGGTCCTCCCAGACTATAACTGGCATGTGAAAGAAGTGTTACCACTCTCTTCCAGACACTCTTCTCCCTCTCTGCACTGACAAGATGGGAGGAAGCTAACTTGCTCAAACTGAAGTGCCTGACTTTTAGACATCTGAAACATCACCCTGCTTAGTATTTTCTTTGTTCCAGACCCTTCCTATTTCAAATAATCAAAAGGACAGCCTTTAAGTTCTTTAAGATGAGAAGATTCCCCCCCCTCCCCTAAAGGGAAAGCAAGGCATTTAGGTCAGGACATTTAATAACAATGGAATTTGGCAATGCTTTGGCAAGAACTCTATTTCAGTGCACAATGATATCAGATGAGACTGTCTGACACAGACATTTCCAATGACTGAATGGAACCCTCCTGAATTTCACTATTTAGAGTATTAAAGAAGGCAAGCTATACTTGTTCTCTATGTCTCCCCCTTTTCTGGAGAAAGAGAGAGGAAGAAGCTGTGGAAGAAAGCAGGGGATTACAGAAGAGATGCTCAGTACTGGCTTGTTTTGAAACCAGCAGCCTCACAGATGTTCCAAGTCAAAAAAGGCAAGCACCGAAAAGTAGAAGGAATAACTTTCCAAATACTTATCTAAATGGATGGACTGGCATCTGCAGATAATAGTAAGTACTTTTGCTGGGAGATTAGGTTGGCTTTTGAAGCACAGATGTGATGGATGTTTGCAATAGGTCTAAGTGAACAGGGAATTTCCCAGGCATGGCATGAACTAGTTCACAACCTCTTTACAATACTGTGCTTGTGAGAAAGAATCCTTTGTGAGCATTTGGAGAAGGTAGAAAGAAGACAGTAAAATCTCTGAGGACTGTAAATGTGAAGCGGAGAAATCAGGGTGCGATGAATGGCTGAGAGGAAAATTTCTGTCTGTGCTACCTAGGAAGCAAGCAAGGGAGCAAAGAAGGAAGGATCTACCCTCCCGTCGAGACTGTGAAATTCTCACGCTTGCTTCTTCGTGCTCCTGTCTCAGCAGCATGTACTGAAATTAGACATGGGACCAGGAAATGAAACTATAGTTGCTGAGTTCATCCTGGAGGGTTTCTCAGGGCTTGATCAAAGACTACAGCAATTTCTCTCCCTGCTCCTTCTACTCATATAGCTGACAACAGTGACAGGGAACACAATGATCATCTTCCTCATGTGTGTGGATCACCACCTGCAAACTCCCATGTACTTTTTCATCAGCAAGCTGGCATTCCTGGAAATCTGGTTCGCATCCTCCACAACCATCACATTGTTGGCGATTCTGAGCTCTGGAAGGAGACCAATCTCATTAAGCAGCTGCTTTGCCCAATCCTATTTCTATTTTGCCCTGGGTTTTATAGAGTTTGCTCTCCTTGTTGTCATGTCCTTTGATCGCTACGTTGCCATCTGCCAACCTTTGCATTATGCTGCTGTCATGAAGTGGCAGCTGCGCACCCACCTGGTTGCTGCTGCGTGGGTCCTAGGCTTCACACTCTTCAGCTACCGCCTGGTCTTGCTCTCAAAGCTGACTTTCTGTGGCCCCAACAAGATCCACCATTTTTTTTGCGATAACTCCCCCTTATTCACACTGTCCTGCTCTGATGCCAGCCTGCTTTGGAAAGTAGACACCATTTTCATATCGCTTGTAGTGCTGGCTTCCTTATGTCTAATCATAGTGTCCTCCATGTGCATCTTCCACTGTATTCTGCACATGCCATCAGCATCTGGGAGGAAGAAAGCTTTTGCTACATGTTCTTCCCATCTCACCAACTTAGCCATTGTCTATGGATGCTGCATTGTTCTCTATGCACGGCCCTCAGAAGGGGTTTCCTTGGAGAACAACAGAATTGTAGCTTTGCTGAACACTGTCCTGTACCCATTCTTAAACCCCTTCATCTACAGTCTCAGAAACGAGACTGTGAAGGTGGCCCTGAAGGAAGCCATTGGTCGTGCAAAGGTTCGGCTTTTTCCCAGTCATGATGCTTTTCATGACAGCAATTCTAATTATGTGTCATGTATTATATCACACACACATATGTATAGCTATTAAATATGAGTGCCTCAGGAGATTTATTTTCTCATTGGATTGTAGCAGTGAAAGGAAGGAACGTGAATTGTGTGCCTTGGTTGCAGGGGATTATTATAAACAAAATCTAAAAAATATTGATAAAATGTTGAACACACACACACACACACACACACACACACACTTCTTAGGAGTGGGACATAGACTGCCAGTGCATGCTGACACAAGGAAGTTTTCATAAGTCATCTCAGGAAATTTAGCTGAAAACTCTGGGGACAATGTCCAAGGGTTGTTGAGAAAAGCTCAAAACACCTTCTCTCCCTGAATAACAGAAGATGCTAAGCACAAAAATTAAGCTCAGACATTACAATGGGTTCAGATTCACTGGATTCGAATCCATAAAACACTTCTCAGTTTCATTAGTGTGATGAAGACAGCCTCACTGATTTGCCAGTGATAGCATGCAGACAACAGCTTTTTTTATTCACTTTGTCTTATGGGGGGGGGGGCCACTACCAATAAGCATAATTGGTGCGGACTCTCTTTTCTTCTAATATAGCAGTATCCTAGAAACTCTTTGCTCTTAATTAACCATCCAAGTAACCTCCCAATCCAGTGAAATGGGGGGGAGGGGGGGCAGGGTTCTGAGCTCTCCCTGCCAAAAGGCTCGCTGCCTTGCAGATCTCTGCTGCAACCTGCAAACCATGCACTGCCCTGGGCCCTGAAACAAGACATCCAGGGGCTGACTTCCAGGAGGAGGCGGCAGAGAGCAGTTTTGACATGGTGGGACTTTTTTCTCTGGCATAGTGAACAAGGAAATGGTCTTGCCGTGACAGAGCTCTCAGAGGTACTCTTTTGAGCAGCAGTGCCACAGTCATTACCTTTCAGAATGGGCACATAAGGAAAACTTCCAAAGACAAAGTATTTCTTCAGAAAAGAATTGGCCTCTTACAGCAAGTTCTCCCAGACGCACACACAACAGTGAGTGATGTTTCAAGGGCTCAGAGCTTATTTTTTGTGCTGAAAACAAAGAAAATCACAGCATTGCTTTTGGACCCTGAAAATCATCGCCTGCATGAATACCTGACTGGATAGAAGCCAAAAACATGCTGAGGTGATTTCCATAAGGCAAGGTAAGAGACCAGCAGCAGGCCCATTGGCTTGGTAGGTGATTATGAGGTCAGTTGTGGCTGATAGGCCACCAGGAAGCTGATGGCTGGGGATATTTTTATGAGATTAGTTGTTTCTCAGAAGCTCATAGGAGAGTAGGAGGCCCATGATCATAAAGATGAAAGTGAGGTCACTTCTGCCTCTGCAGGTGATGGACGATGAGCAGACACATGAGTGGGAAAGTGGCTGTGAGGTGACTTCTATGGGTGAAGCTGATAGGCCAGCACTTGACTCCTGTCTGGGGTAAGAGGTTGCGAGGTCCTGCCTGCCTGAGTACCTGCTAGGCCACCAACAGGCACAGGGCTAGGATGTGGGTTTAGTGGTCACTCCTGTCTCTGGTGGGTGCGACTTGGTCTGTGCAGAGAGTGAGGAGTGGCACGGACAGCCCTGGGCTGCGAGTGGTTTTGGGCCACTGGGCTCTGTGCGAGACACAGAAATATATTTTTTAATGGTGCAGGCCTGATAATACCAAACGTCAATAAAAAATGAAACAAGAAAGAAAGAAATAAAATGATCTAAAATGAAGAAATGTTTTGTAACACTTCCCAGCTTTTAAATTTTTTTGTGTTCTTGTTGTCTGTCTTTGCTTTGTTGTCTTTTTTAATATACTTTTTTTTTTTTTTTTTGAAAAGGAAAGCGATTTCCAGAATTGGGGTGGGATGCAATCACAGGGTCACTGGTGGCTGGTGCCATTGTAGGTGCCCTGGTCCACTCTACCCACCCTCTATCTGCAGCTTCAAGGGGCTCCAGTCTTCCGCAGGTCCCCTGTGAGAGCTCCCAGGCCTAGGGATATACCGCAGACATACCAGGACCTCTCCACGTGCCACTGGGTGCTTGTGGTTAGAACAGAGCTCTGCCTGAAAAGGTGGAGAAGAATTTTCAACATTTAAAAAATATGAGCACACTTTCATCAGCTAAAATGACTAATTTTAATGTCCACTTTTCCCATGATAAAATAGTGGAAATGTTCAGGCAGGGTATGAATCTCAGGAGAAGAAATATTGATCTGCCCCTCAATTTGTTACCACTGCTCTGTTTATTATGCTGTGGATTTAACCTCAGTAATTCCTCACATATTTTCACATGTCCTGATTAAACTGATCATTTCTAAAGGCATCTTTGCATCAGACGAACTAGACATATCTTACGCTTTATCCATCAGATGCCTCTCAACTCTCCAGCTGCTGCTCTGAGCTTCAGGGCGTCTGAAGCCTGCCTCATCTTTAAGGAGTCTTACTTTCTCTTTAGCCAACTCCTTAGTTCTGTTTCTATCTTTCCTTTCCTATCTATCTGTCAAAATCATTTCAAGGAGGGTTATTCCTTGTGGAAAGTGGACCACACTGGAGGCAGCTTGCACTTAACATACAGTTGAGGAGCGTCTTTTACCTTTTATTAAACTGTATCCTATTTTATTTTTGCTTGTTTGCAGTTGAGAAAAATCCTCCTGTGTCTGCAGCTAGTTGTCTAAGGAAAGCAGGTGGGAATTGGTACGTAGGAGCTGTAACATTCAGCTACAGACTCAAGTGGAAAAAAGTTAGATTTTAACAAGAGTCATATAAGTCCCCAGTGGCTAATGAGAGAAATGGCAGGGTTGGGGAGGTGAGGAGGAAAGTTGTCCATAAAGGTCTCATATGGAAAATACTGCTTTTCCTACGTGTCTGGACTTCATTAGGAGACCCTCTGGGTCAGTACAAATTGGAGAATGTGGCTATCACTTATTCTGTAACCTGAAAAAAAAAGGAAGCTTAAAAAGGAGAAATCCCTTCTTTTTCAGGTGCTCATGGAAATCTTGCTCTTGTAAATACACTCCTGAATCCCCTCCAATTAGGCACACAAGAACTGAAGAAAATTAGGGGGAGTGACATGCCTTGTGAGGGCTTTTGGCATTTTAATGGCCTCTCGAGTGTATTTGGTGCTGAGTCTATGAACCTGAGGGGGGACATTGTACTGCCTCCCAAGACTGAGGGGACATTGAACAAGCCTCTCAAGAAATTAAAAGCAGAAGTAAATTCCAAAGTTTCTTGGAGCGTTAATGGGTCCCACTGAGGGTTGTTACCAAGGAAGGCTCCCCAGGGGCTGATGAGAGCAGAAAGCTGGAGGCCCTGATTGCAGGTAGGCAAAGGCAATGTGTGGGTGGCTCTGATGCCAAGTAAGCCTTGATGTGTTTTATCAAGCAGAATGGCCAGGCACTGACACCCAGCCCCTGGGCAGGGTGATCTTTTCCCTCGCGCTTTGCTCAGGGCTCTTCCTGGGGGCAGTGTGAGGGTGGGGGTGTGCAATGCCGAGTGCAGGACAGTGATACAGCACCTCCTGAGTCCCCAGGGACGAGAAGGCAGCGAGGTCACAGTGCTTTAAGGAAACATCTTCTTGAGGGCCTCAGTGGCAGGGACAACAGCCATAGCCAAGAGGACTAAGAGCTCAGTTTTGTAGGCAGCTTTCAGCCTTGGCAGTGCCCATGGCTGTCTCCACTACAGGCTGTCCTATGCTGTCCCACACCTGTGTCTGTTTCCCTGCAGACTGTACACACCAACCTGCTTTGCCACCTTGTTCTCACCCATGGATGTCCCTACCTCTACTCATTGTCTCTCTGTCCTCACTTGGTTTTCCTTGAATCACAAAGCCAGGGGCTGATCACAGACACCCTCTAGGTGACCTGTAGCACCACAGCACTACCCTTCAAGTGACATTTCCTTTTCCTAATGTTACATCTGAACCCCACAAGCTGCTGTTTGTGGCTTTTTTCCATTCTCATGCTTTTTCCCACTACCAAGAAAAGCTCCATCATCTCTGAAATCACCCTTCAAGCAGTCACAAGCTACTACTCTCTCTCCTGCCCTTCACCTCCACTTCATCAGGCTAAAGAAGCGCAGGTCCCCCCAACCTCTCCCCATGGATGCGGTTATTCCTCCCTACTCACAGGACTTGACACTTCTCTTGTAAATCTTCATGAGGTGTCCGTTGGCCAAATCACCCAAGTTTCTCAAGGTCCTTCTAGACTGAAGTTCCTCTGTGTCAAAAAAAAACAACCCAAACCCCAAACCCACAAAACAGGAAAGGGTAAGCAGGTGTGGGCTGACTATATGGGAGGGGATAAGGATGTTAAAAGGCACAAACTTAGAAGTGGGAAAGGGGGGGAAAAAAAGGGGGAAATTAAAAGTGAAGCAAAGGATTGATCAAGACCTTTGGGGGAGTCCTGCCAAGAAGCCCTGCATCTGAACAATTCTGAATGGAGGAGGAGAAGAAAGCTGACCTACTTCCACTGTTGGAAACTGTGTGGTTTCTGAAGCTCGTTCCTCCTGCCTGCCTATGTCCCTCTGAATGGCAGCCCTCAAGCATATGACTGGTCTTCCCCTTCCATTTTGGGCAATCTACAAGCATGATGAGTGTTGCTTCCTCCGTGTCACTAATAAAGATGATAAACAGGACAGGTTCCTGGAGAGATCAGTGGTACTCCACTTATCTCTGGCTACCAGGGAGAGTGCTACCCATTCACCAGTACCCTCTGAGCCTGACTAGCCAAGCAGTTTTTTACCTATCCGGTTGTCTATCTGCCTAGGCAGTAATGTTCTAACTTGCAAACAAGAATATTGTTGAAGACAGTGTCAAACACCTTGCTAAAGTCCAGAAAAAAGTCATTTACTCTTCTCCAGCCACAAATGCAGTTATTTAATCATAGAAGTCAATCATGTTGGTGAGGTACAATTTACCCCGGGTAAATCCATGCTGACTGCTCTCTATCACCTTCTTCTCCTTCATGTGCCCAGAAATGTGATGTGAGAGGATTCACTCCATGACACACTCCTCACCAAAGTGAGGCTAAACTACCTGCAGCTCCCCAGGTAGTCCTGTTGGCCTGTTTTGAAGATGGATGTAACATTTGCCTTTTTCCAGTCATTGGGACCTTGCCCAGTCTCCCCAGTCTTTCAATTATGATAGCAAGTGGCCTTGCTATGACAGCAGGCAGCTCTCACAGCGTCCTCATATGCAGCCCATCCAACCCCATTAACTTGCATAGTTTGAGGTCTCACAAGTAATCCCTCACTAACCTCATCCCCCTGTTGGTTCTTCTTCTCCTCAGGAGTCCTGAGGTAAGGCACAACAGCCTGAGAGACCTTTTTTGTGAAAATGAAAGCTAACAAGGCATTGGTTTCTTCAGATCTATCTGCATCTGCTGTTACTAGATTCCCTGCCCCATTCAGCAGTGAGCCCGCCTTTTCCTTTTTATTCTTACTGGAGCAGTAGCAGCTCATCCTCATGCTCCTGACATCCTCTGCAAGTGTCAGTCCTAGGGGAGCTTTGTCTTCCCGAACACCATGCCTACCTTGCCAGACAATATTTCTAAATTCCTCCTTTGCAGCCTCTCTCTCCTCCCCCTTCCCATATGCTACCTTATCGCCCTGGAGCTCAGGTGCGAGTTCGCTCTTTAGCCAAGCTGGTCCCCTGACATGGCTACTGGTTTTACTGTGCATCAGGATGGACCATTCTTGTGCTTGGTGGGTGCTGTCCTTAAAGCCCTGCCAGTTTTCCAGAGCTGCCTCTCATGGGCTCCCCCACCAGTCCCGAGGACAGGCCCAAGTCTGCTCCTCTGAAGCCCAGCGTCTGTACTCTGCTGCTGTCCTTCTTCGCTCCCTTCAGGATCTGGGACTCCACTTTTTCACGGTCACTGTAGGCGAGGCTGACACTGACTATCCCATGCCTGAGCAGTTCCTCCTTGTTTGCAATTTCCACATCCAGGAAAGCATCACCTTTATTGGCCCATCTGGCAGCTGTGCTAAGAAGTTTTCCCTGACGTCTTCCAAAAACCTCCTGGACTCCTTGCACTCTGCTGTTTGTCCTTCCAGTGAACGTCAGGGAGATTATGGTCTCCCCATAAGGACCAGAGCCCGTGAGCCACAGATTTCCTCAGGTTGCTTAAAGGAGATTGCGTCCACCTCCTCACCCAGATCACATGGTCTGTAGCTCCCATCACAATGTCATCCTTCTTCTCATGCTTACCCACAAGCTCTCATGCAGCTCCTTGTCCATCCCAGGGAAGAGCTCCATACATCTGAGCTGCCCCTTCACAGAAAGGGCATTCCCCCTCCTCATCTTCCCCAACAGTTTCTCCTGAAGAGCTTGGACTGTGCTATCACAGCCCTCCAGTCACGTGAGTGATCCCACCACATCTCAGTTATTCTGGCAATGCTGTAGTCCTGTGACAACTTGTGCATCTCCATCTGCTCTTGTCTGTGCCCCAGGCTGCATTCGCTTGCATATATTTGGGTTGCAGAGCCTCAGCTGTGGCACAGAGCACAGATTGCTCATGGTGAACCAGGTTACCAAGAGTCAAGGACACTGTATGTGCAATGGCCCACTTCAGTGCAGGGACATGCTGGCATAGATAGCAGGTGTCAATGTAATGGTGAAAGGAGGTTCCCACTAAGGGAGCAAACCCTGCAGTACCTGAGGCTGGAGGAAAACAGAGCTGGGCTGTGCAGAAATGGCAGGAAAGGGCTTTGCTGCCTGAGCTGGCTTTGCAGCACCACAGGGCCTGTGAAAGAGGTCAACCGATCTCCAGGAAGGACAAGGTGCCACTGAAGAAGTCCCTGGGCCTGAAGAGCCTGTGATCCAGCCATCCTGTGGACATCATTAGCACAGTCCCTGTTCATATCATTGGGATGAGAAGAGGTTCAGGGGTGGGAGAGCTTGAAGGGTTTGAGAGTGCAGAAACTACAGCGGAGGCCTTGGTGTGATGTGCCTCCCAATTATGCAGCTGCTTGAATGTAGATGGGATGGACTTTCCTAGAGGCAGTGGTGGAATTCAGTTATTTGGGCACAGGTAGAAAACCTGAGATGGCAGCACCAACAGAGAAGGGAGATCTTTCTCTGACAGCCCTCCTGAGACAGAAGCAGGTCTTCTTTGAGTCTGGCCTTGAACTGAATGTCCCTGACATCCAAGAGGAAGTTCTTGGGCACTTGAAATAGAATTGAATAGCATTGAATAGGCTTTCAATATGGCACATGTGAGTTCTGGCTGAAGACAAAAGGATCCCTCTGACATTTGGCTCTGCCTTTTCCAAACCAGTTGGTCTGTCCTTCCATCACAGAGCACTGACACTGAGACCCCTTGCCCTGAGGGTCGATCCCTGTTCAGGCCAAGGTCTCAGCCCACCTGACTCAGCCCCTCGCTGACTAGCTGCACATGGGACCCTGTCATGGGCACCAAGGGCCCATGGACCGCATCACAGAGACCTTGCCACTTCTTCAGAAGCAGATCCCATAATATACAGCCTAAATTAGGCCTCCAGTATTTCTCTGCCTTCTCCCTATACATACAACTCTACAGCTTTCTTTTTAACTCCCTAGCACTAGGAGAAGATGCTGAGATGGGACAGGAAGGACTAGGAGCGCGTCCTAGGAAAGGCAGCTATGCAAAAGAGAGAAGAGCAACATGAGCAAGCTCAAAGGCAGGTCCTGAGCGATTACTCTGGAGTGTGCTTGGCCCTAAAGCTTGGCCAGCCCCAGGGGATGGCACCTCCAGGGCAGAGCAAAGACGTGTTCCTGTGGGAGCTCCTGCTGACACTCTACCTGTTTTCCCTTTTATAGCAATGGAGCTGTCAGTAAAGGGGATGGAGTGCTTTCAAAATGTGAACATCCACCTACAAATGCAAAATAAAGAGCACTGGTGCCTGTTCCCAGTGAGAGTGACTGACCTGTGCCTGGTGATGGATTGAGCTGCAGGGCTTACACAGACCAGGGGCTGTACAGCCCCACTGGGAGAGTCAGGGTGCCCAGGAGCATCGAGGGCGTGCAGGACTGTACAGAGCCCCAGATGTCTCTGTGGGGTTGGCAGGGTCTGAGGGAGATCCTCACACTCTGAGAGTGGGAAGCTAGGCAGTACAGCCTACGGCAACTCAAATGATGCTGGAAACCATCGTGAACAAGGAAATCTCACTGTTGTGGGGGAGAGAGACCCACTTCCCGAGCGGGATCCCTCCTCGCCTGCACCTGCTCTCCAAAGTACATGAGGTCAGTCAGTCTCTCTATTGACCAGAAAAGGAGTTTTCAGCAGAAATTGCTCCCCCCAGGTTTTGCCATTGCCAGACAAGCTGGGTACCTCCGGCCTCATTTCTGAGCAGCAGAGAGCAGGAGATGTTCCTGGGGCGTGAATCATCCTGTGCTATATGTTACCATGTAAACCCAGGCAGAACACCACCTCCTCTTCACTGAAAGCAAGGGCAACGTGAGAGGCACTGCCTCAGACATCTCTGCATCGTGTATGAAACTCCTTGCATCTGTCGTTAATCCCTTCTGGCCTCTACTCACCATTCCACAAGAGTGCAGGTGTTATGGAAGTCCCATAACATATTTTCCAGCTCTGTACTGGAGCTACATGCCTACAGCTGGGCAAATGAGTCTTGCTACTGAATAACTCTATAGACCCAACTGACTGTATTCACCAACTGTCCAATGATTTCATTAAAGCAGGAACTGAAAGTACCTAACTCGCATGTAGACATCTGCGTTATCAAAAGCCATTTTTAGGTGTTTAAATACAGAACTGAACTTTCATCCCTAAGGATGGGTAATGTGAATCCCACACTTTGGGATCCAGTTACCTAATATGTCCCAGGAGAGCCTGCCTGGCCTCCAGTTGATGTTCAAAGAAAGCTTTGGTCTCCTGGAGGTCTTGAGTCATATGTCACAGCCCAATGTGGCTGTCTCTGATTTTCTAGGATGCCCTTCCCTACCTTTAGAGAAGTGGTTGGTCTCTTACCTATGTAAATTGTGATGTTCACTAAGAACAAGCCTTTAGAGTCACCAGGAGAAATCAACAGTGCCTATAGGAACCTGTTTTTCATCTACTGTAGGACAGATGAATCATCTCAAAAGGGATGCCTATGCCTTTTCAAAGACATATTAGAAGCCTACATAATGAGATCAAATGTAGCTATCTAAAACTGGCAGACATGATTTCAACCCGAGCACAGTTATCACATACAGCCTAGTCATCATCAGAACCAGTTCCCAAGTTCTTTTATGCTTTGTAGGGTGTTGGGCTCTACCCACAGAGCAAGTCGCTTGTGCCCTGTGTGGCTTTGGGCAAGATGGTGTCTCCCGCAGAACTGAAACTGAAGGCAAATTCTTACACTCTGGGCCCCTTTACAATGTATTCAGAAGCCAGTTGAGGCCCTGCTGAAGAGCCCTAAGTTGCCTGTTACGCAAACAGCTGAAGCTCTCAGCCTTTCAGTCATGGCACAGGGGCTCCAGACGCAATTGAATGGTACTGCCCTTGCAGTTGGCCTCCTGGTGCTGGTTAAAGTCTCAGCAGAGGTCCATGACAGTCTCTGGAGGGAACAGCAGGCACCCCAGAGATTACCAGCCCAGACAGTGGTGTTTAATCTACTGCATAAACATAGGCAATGCCCCTCCATCCCCAGGAAACATGGTAGTCACAAGGCAGTACTGCTCTCATGTCGAGAGTCGGTCAGCGTCTACCTCTTTGTTTCCTGTTTTCCAGGACCAAGTAATTTTGACATAGCCCTTCAGGGAGGATTAACCATACAGCAGAGCCCTGTGTTGAAGGCCATTCCAGCAAATCTGCTCTCCCTCTCTTTTCCACATTGCCCCTCTGAGGAATACCAGTGTTAACTGGCCACCAGTTGGACTTTGTATCACTGATCACAGTCCTTTGAATTTAGACGCTAGCTCAAATGCGGACATAGCAATCTAAATTTGGCTGTGGAAAAGTACATTTATGTCCTATCTACCAGCCTTCTGTGGGTGTCTCAGATACCTGAGGGTATCTCAGCGGGTACCTGACACCCATGTTTAGGTAAAGTAGTCTCACCTTTTGCCAACGTATGTGAATGACTGCCCTAAATTTAAAGGAGATGTTACTTACTCCAGGGGACATGCCTTTGTCTGTCCACAGGACAACAGGGGCTAACAGCTTCTCAAGCACTCACTTTAATGTGGCACCTTCATTAATAATAATCTGGATCTTGATGCTTCACATTCTCATTCACACTCACGCTCCTCAGAGAACAGAGAATGGCTTTCAAGAAACTCAATTCTAATTGTAGAGCCAGCTAATCCTGTCTGAGACCCAAGACCTCCTGCTGTATCTTTTTGTTCCTCAGGCTGTAAATGAAGGGGTGGACCATCGGAATCAGGCTGATATCACTATAGCACTGCTTAACCATTGGGGTGAAGTTGCAGGAGAAGCGATTGATTTCATTGTGACCACAAAAAGTCAATTGTGACTAAAAAGTGCTGTTATTGCGCTTGCAAATAATCCTCCCGTCCCAGATCCACCTGCTAGTGGGAGGCAGATCCTCCCATTCATCAGGGTTTCATAGTGCAATGCTCTGCATATGGCTGTATAGGGATCATGTGACATTAAAACTAAAAGTTTAACACACTGCTGTTGCCAGAAAACAAGAGCAAGAAATTTGCATGAAGCAGCCAATAATGGAAATAGATCTTTCCCAGTCAGAAAGCTCAACAATGTCCTGGATAAGATAGTGGAAATACTGCAGACACCCAGGAAAGACAGATTCCCTTGTGAGGGTGCTGAACAGCCACCACAAGAGGGTGATGAGGGTGTTTCCAACCACTGTTGTGATGTAGCTCACTAAATGTAGCATCACTGTTGTGACGTAGCCATCTAAAAAATAGACATCAAGGGCTCAGTCCAGTTGTTTACACAAAGGTTCCCAAAGCTCTCTGAAATGTGTGATGGGCTGCTGTTCAGATGGACACTGACAGTCTGGAGAAACAGGCTGACAGAAATCTCAGGAGACAATAGAACAGAACTAAAAACAGAATACACATATCAGAGCTCTGGAGCAGCCTGGAGAAGGGAAGGCTGAGGGGTGATCTTGTTGCGATCTGCGGCTGTCTCGTGGGAGGCCGCAGGGAGGAGAGAGCCAGACTGTTTTGGAGGTGCACAGAGACAGGAATGGGCAGAAGCTGGAGCAAGGGGAACTCCAGTTAGACAGTAGGAGTAATTTTTCACCGTGACAGTAGTCAAACACTGGAACAGGATGCCAGAGTACTTGTGGGATCTCTTGGCCAGGAGGTTTTTCTAAACGAGGCAGTCCTTCCTTTAGGCCACTCTGAACCTGTATGCTAAATATACTACATTGGGTTAACACAGAGAGGTCACTCAAAGAAATACTAAAAGGTAAATGCTGATGAATGGTGTTCACCTGCAAAGGTTCTGGATTCCTGTCGAAATAGATAAATATAAATCATCACTAACAAAACCATTTGGATGCCTGGCTAACACCACAGGAGCCAATCCAGTTCAATATGCCCTAGCTCTTAGAATTACCCAGTAACAATATATGAGAAGCTGGGAAATCAGTGAAGACTCTTGTGGGAAAGAAGGTGTTTTTTTGAAGTTGTTCAGAGAGTAGCCAGGAGAAGGTGGGGTTGGAAAGACAGTGCATGAACACATACTGTGGAGAATCAAGCCTGCAAACAGTCTGTGCCTTCTTTTGCTTCTTTCCTTCTGTGTCCTTCTTTCCCCCACCCTGATGAACTGATGGTCATAACCTCACCCTACATCAAACATTGCTATCCGTTCCCACGGCTAAGAGCAGAGTTTTCTTCCCTGTGACCCCAAAGCATGGCCATGATACAAATGACCAACAGTGTTAATAACAGCAGGGCTGTTTCCCAAGGAGAGACGGAAGCCACAAAAAAACCAATGGTTTGCAAAGAACCTGTGGCAGTGCTCAGCATCTCATCACTTGGCACATTTGTTGAAGGATGAGAGAGCCAAAAACTGATGTTTCACTTGTTCACACTGAATCCATCTCAGAAGACTGTAAGAATAAGTAGAACTGGTAAAGACAAAGAACACACTGGGCAAAAATCTGTACAATGATATTCATGTTTAAACAGAGAGAATTTCAAATCGGGGGGAGAACAGCAGAGGGCTTTTGGTGCCTGTGCCCTCCTTGTGGTCTTTGGGAAAGAGAGGAGTGCCTCAGCACTCCTAGAGAGTCGTGGCGGTCTGTGGCCAGTAAAAGAGTCAGAGAGTTTGGGCTGCTCTCGCCATTGGTGTCAGTCCTGGAAGAGGATGGGCTCTCTCTTCGAGCTCGAGGGGAGTGGGCTGTTGTGTCTGCTAAATCATCTGAGATATTGGAGGTACCTGGTTTTGGAGAAGATGCTAATTGCTGCCAGGGAGCTGTGGAATTAACTCTTCTGTGTAATAATAAGGTGGTAAACAGGGTCCCGAGGCTCTCAGGGGTAGCACTAGCTCTTTCAGAGTGGGCACAGGGCTTTGAAGGCTCCGTCCGATTTCCTGCAATGTCTGGGAAGAAGGAGAGTGGCTTTTGGCTACCAGGCTTTGGAGGAGGTATGGGCGGCCTTGCAGAGGTGTTGACTTGAGTGTTTGGTAAAACAGGTCGTTTTCTCTGGCTCTCATTTGCAATCCTTGGTTTTGTAGAAGATGATGTTTGCCCGAGAAATTGCACAGCGGCCAGCTGTGGTGAGTCCTCTGCCTTTTGTGTTAGCACCTGAGGGAATTTTGGAGGTGCTGTTTCTGTGGGTGCTGGCAGAGGAGTGGCATGCTGCCTAATGTGTTTCTTGGGCAATTCTGCTTTGCTGAGAATCATTTCTCGTTGAGGAGAAATCTTCTTGCCCATCCCTTCTGCTGTCAGCTTTCGAGCTTGAGAAGAACTCTTCAGATTTCCTTGCTTATACACCTCAGCCCAGTCAATCTGCGACGTTAACTGTATGCCACTGCCCTTCAGCTTTTTAAAGCCCAACACCATCTCAAGGAGCACCTTTGTTACCAGAACAGAGCTAAATCCAAGTTTCTCTGAAAGTGATCGTTCATTCTTATACTTGCGTAGTATGTGCCTGACCGCCTTTTCCACAAGAGGCTTGATAATCTGCTCTTCGTTTCGGAAACGCTTGCCTCCTCCGAGCTGATTCTTCTTCACCACCCTTTTAGCAAGCTGGCTCCTTGGGGGGAGATGAGGTCCCGCCTATCCATATGTCCAGTTGCCAAGAGAGAATCAGCATGAAAAATTTTTTTTATATATTTCGTTACAATTTGGAATGTGAAAGATAGCAAATATTTTCTAAACATGCAGACCCCTTTGCGGTGTCTTTTTTATTGGTAGTAGTGGCTTCTGATTAACTTTGGTCAAAACCAGAACCAGGCTAAACTCTGCTCTTGTTTGGGCCATGCCCACTGAAGCCAAGGGAGCAAGGTGGGAGTGGAAAAGAGCAAATGGCCTCTTATGCTGAAGATGTGACAGAGTTTTGGTGTGACAAACCAGCTGATGGGATGTGGGAGTCTAGACTAAATCCACACAGTTAAACAGTCGCTTTTTGAGAACCATCATTTTGGCTTGTCAAAGGGCTCCCTGCCCCAACTCTCTCATGACCAGCAGCTTTGGATATTGAGCGGACCTCAGCAGTGTGAGGCATCAGAGACATCTGTAACCAAAAGTAGCATCTTTGCCTTTCAATCTGTCACCAGTCATGGATGCTACAGCTCAGCTCAGCCTCAGCTATGACTTAATGTGTTTTCAGTCCACATGAGAGACACTGGAAGAAATGCAGCAGAGAAAAAATTGCCCTCTGAAGGATGGAAGTAGAAAAGGGATTAAAAGTCAGTCTCAGTGAGCACTGAAGTTATCATCCCCCAGTACAGGAAGGCTGTTCTTGCCTCACCTTGGGACTGTGTATGGTTGTTGGCTCAGGGGTTCATGTGAAGGCTTATGGAAGCGCTATGGCTATAAGAAACGTGACTCCTGCAGCTGCCTGAGCCCCGAGACAGCCTCACTGAAGTCCTCAGGCCTGTCTACCTGGACTGTCTTGCTGGAGACGATTTTTGTATCCCATTTCCCTGTAGAGCTCATCTTACATTGCTACCTGTGCCAGAAGTGAATCTGCCTTCAAGACAGACAGCACAAGACACGCACCACCTACTGTAAAAGCAAGAGCTGCAGTGACATCATGCACACGTGTCTCCACTGTGCCCATAAAGCACACTGGCTATCGTGCGACTACTCCAAAAGCAGTGTTTCAGGGACAACCCTAAGAATACCTGAATTTGAAGACTACATTGTTCTAGTGCAATGTAAAGGAGCAAGATGTGATTCTTAGGCAGACATTGTAGCTACAAATCATGCAGATATCATGCAGAGTTGGATGGGATACCAAGAAAAAACACCTGCAACATGCGACTGATCCCAGGATGTCATTTTGCTTGAGCTGGAAAAATAGAAAGTTACCTGGGAAAGTGGAGGGTTTTCTTCGATCCTCTCCAATTTCTTGGCTTTAAGTTTCTGCTTCCACAGTGGAGGTGGCTTGTTGTTTAGCCTAGGTGGAGGTTTCTCCAGGGGTGGTCTTGGAGCAATTTTAGCCAGTGGAGGTGGCACAGATGTAGGCTTGGGCTGAGGTTCCTCCGCAGATGGTTTTGGTTTGCTCTCCCCATGTCCCCAGGACTTGTCAGGGAGGTGGGATCCTTCTTCCATTACTGCACTGAATACTTGGACAACAATGTCCTTGGTGAGATCTTGGAGGGCTGAGAATAATGCTGTCTTTTCTTTGAAGAAATGAGGAGTGCCGGAGGGAAACTGGCCATGATGGTCCTGAGAAGCTTCGGGGGGCTTGCTTTTTTCAGGACAGCTGTGATTTCTTTTTCACGTTCTTTGCTAGCCCCTGGTGCAGATCTCATCTTGGTCCTGTGAGACAGAAATTCAGCTGCCTTTTCATGAACAGTCTGCAAGAAGAGGGAAGAGGATGAAAATCTTACCAGAGTAAGCCCGTGAAGCACAGAGACTCAGTGAGGGAAGGCTAAACTAGGCAAATCCCATCTCTAGTTTGAAGAGGGGCCAAAGCCCAGTCTGAGGTCCAAGCCTCAGTGAGTTTTAATGACAGGTCTAGTGGAATCCAAGTTTTTGACTGGGCAAGTTCAGATCTTGCCCCCAAGGTGGACACCAGGTCAGGCAGCCCAATGTCATGGTTTGGACACCATGGGATGCTGCTGAGCACATGCTCTGCCAACGCTTGCAGAGAGCTGGGCAGTGCTGTGAGCACAGCTGAGCTCATGACATAGGTGGCACTTGTGCCTCCCCAGGCTTGAGGGCAGGATCATGAGTGTCAGAGCCAGATTGCAGCTTTCATTCAGCCACACATTCAGGGCTGCCAGTTCTTGCAATTTGAGTGTGATTTTCCCAGGGGATTTGCTTCAAGCCCCACCCTCCAGAAATGAGCAGACTATGGATTCTAAGAGCTTCTGTTCTGGGATAGTTGTAGCTTTCATAGCTGTGGGAAAAAACCTTGACAGCTTCATCCAAGTCTACTCTGAATAGCTCAGAAGGTAGCAGAACATACAAAATCTCTCTGCCTCTGTCCTTATTTTAAAAACTTGTAGACTTTTACTGTCTGGCTTATGGGGGGCTTTAGATAACTAAACGCCATGACTCTAGTTTAGAGCAAAACAGCATGTACTTGCTCTTCTTCCAGGATCTTGTCCCATGCATTTGTCCCGCTTATACCACCAAGATTGTTCTCTGGCCATGTGCTGACGTGCATGAATCTGAAGCTTATACTCAAGGCTCTGTGGAATGAGGGTTTTTCTGTGGAGACGGAGCCTTTGCCAGATCCCCCTCAGGGCCTCCCTGTAGCCCAAAGAGGAGGAATGGCCCAGTACTATAAGCAGCCCGTAGGAGGCACGTGCCTTTAAGAAAAGTGCCTCCTGCTCACGCTGGCGTTCGGCTTTCAAGTGATGAAAGTCAAGAAGAGAAAGTCTCCACCGCCTTCCTTTCTCAATCCCTTACACCCCAAATTCACACTGTTGGGTGCAGAGAAGGGCATTACACAGAGCTGGTCGTGTATGCAAATAATGCAAACCCCACAGGAAGGGGCTAAGGCTGAGATTTTGCTGCATGTATCTCTATACAACGCTATACATTCAGTTTCCAATCAAATCAGATCACAGTCTTTGTGGCTTTGCACTCTGGGAAAAGGCCCAGGGCCCCACGATTTAGAAGAGAGAGACAGTTGGGTGAAAAGCCCTCACCGCTTCCTCCACCCGCTTCCTGTCCTTCCTGCATGCAATTTTGGCAGCAGACGGGTCCAGTATTCTCCACTCCAGGTCCTGCCCAGCTCTGGTCATGCATTGCTTCTCCCAGTGCCCTCCTAAGCTGGAGGTGGCAGGGTAGTGGCAGGAGTAGAAATGGCCCCTCTCGGTCCAACAGGAACACCTTTGACACTCAGTCTCTGGGCTGCAGCTGGGCTCTCCATATGCCGCCATGACATCCTCTGTTTTCTGGGTGGTTTCTTCTATGACTGTCTGGAGGCTGTTAAACACCTCCCTGTCAGCAAGGAAGTCCATGAAGCTGGCAAATTCCTCGGCAGCCGGGTGGGAGGGGGAAAAGCGAGCATGCTGCTCCTCTTCCGCTTCCTCCACGGTGTTCCTCTCTCGGATGCTCCCAGAAGAAACGTCTCTGCCACAGCATGACTCCTGTGGGTCTTGGCATCCACCACATGCCCTCAGTCTAAGCTGGACTCTCCAGTCGGTGCGCTTGTGGAAGGACATGTCTCGCTGTGAAGGAGCAAAGCAGAGAGTCATTCAGGAGGAGACTGGAAAGGCTAGAGAAGCCGTCACTTGTCGATCACTGACTATAGCCCTCAGCATGGGATTGGTGTTATAGCTCCATTGTGAAGCCATTGCAGGGAGTAACCATGCTCTGGGGAAAGGCCTGCTATCCTAATGAGTGAAACGAAGACCCTTCCCATTCCCTTCTTGCCTTCCCCTTGCAGATTTCTACCTTGTAGATGTATGAATGCACTGCACTACATGGGATAAAAGAGTTGTTTGGTCCTCTTTTGCAGACATGGGAAATATGATCAGCCCCAGGTCACAGTGTGAGGTGCAGCCAACTCCAAGCTTTATTTGCTCGAGCTGTTGTTTGCTGCTGTACCACTTCTAGTAAATCAGTTTGTGATACTCTGTGTCTAAGACTCTGCTTCGGGAAACTTAGGGTCAAGTAACTTCTTTAACACCGCAGTAGCTGTTTGCTTTGTCCTCACTCAGCATTATTCGGTTACCGCCACTTAGGCAGACTCACCACAAGTATTCTGTTTCAATTTCACATGGTTTTCTGCTTATATTTTCTGCTTCCAACCTCAACCATTCTGTGATTCTGTGATATCTCTCTTGCCAAATTGTCAATTGTCACGGATCCCAGGGAGTGATTCGCATAGTATATCGTGGAGCACCACCCCGAGGTCCCTCAGTTCATTCCCTTTTAACAGTGGGTCTAGCTTCATATTCAGGGGGATTTGAGGGGGACAAAGGATCATCTTCTCCTGGCTCGCTATCATCGGGATCACCCCACATGTCTCCATCCCAATCTTCAGGGCATACTATTCGTTTCCTAATCTGTACAATGTCAGGGGGGCGGGAAGCCCCCATAAGCATCAGCTCAACCTTTTCTCCCAACTTCTGTCTTTTCTCCTTTTCCTCCTGTAACTCTTTCTGCAGCTGCTCAATTTTCAAAGACAGTAACAACTCAGCTGCCTTTCGCTCTTCTATTTCTTCCTTTAGGTCCTGCTCCTCTTTATTTTTATTCTTCCTTTCTTGATATGCAGCTTCTAAACAGGTACCTCGCATCTTGCAGTTAATTCCTTTCCCTTTTCCATCCTTTCTATGGCCCCTGGTCACTTTTAGGTATTCTTCAACAGCTTCCCAATTATGCCAATTGTCACGAGCCCATTCTTCTGAGAAGTTGGGACTCGGGTTCACTCCATGCCTCCCAAAATAATTGGTGATACTACTTGCCATCCTGCCGACTACACCAATTTGTTGCGGATGAGTGATGCACTTCACTCATAAGGGAGAAGCAGCAATATGTTTTATTGAGATAAGACAGTGATTTAACAAGGTTTGATGGCAAGGTACACTCAGTTATTTACTGCATGGAGGGTAAAACAATAACTACATATAAGCTTCAAACCAAATTGTCAAGGAGGCCCTCCCGTTGAGTCACGAGGTTCAGAGTGGACCCCCTTGCTTTCCAAACTCCTTCTCAGAGGAGTCTGGGTGTGACTGGATCCAATCTTAGTCCCAGATTTGGTCAACGGTTTATGTCTAAAGGATTATGTGCACAATCAATCAAAGATGCAACTTAGCAAAGTTTCAGTGCACTATTAGTCACTTAGGGAGGATCTGCTGCAGGTAAGGGATCTCCCAACCGCGAGGAGTGACCTTGAGAGGTGTCCCTGTTCAAGAGGAGATCCTGCCGTGCAGCCCGCTGCCATGCAGTAGAGCTCAACGGGCTCTGGGCTGCCTCCTATTTACGGGGTAAGATGATTGACTTGTAGTCATATTTGCATGCCAACTGTATTTGGGTTGGTGCATGCTCAATTAGCCCTTGGCTATCGTGCTGTTATCCGTCTCCCCAAATTTCGATTTGAACTGCGTGCAGCCATCACAACTGTTAGTGATGTTTATCGCCTGAGCGGGGTTATGCAGAGGTCTGGCTGGGGTAGGGGGGAGCACACTGTCACCGTTTCCTGCTTGGGTTTTTGAAGGGGAGGCAAGGAAAGATGGGATGGCTTTAGTTCTTCCTCTTCCCATCTCTTCCCTGAGTCCAGAGCCATCCCAGCACCACTAATAGGCAGGAAGTGTTCCCTGGCAGCAGCTTGGCTGGAATTTGCAGCCAGCCTCTCTAATCCCTCGGTCACTCTCTCCAGGATTCTCCTGGCCACCACACCTTCAGTAGCCATGGCACTGACCTTGCCTCTGGCAGAAGATCTGCAGGATGTTTCCAGAGCAGGCAGCTTGGTTCGACTTGTAGATCCTGATGTTTTACCTGCGGAGGCCTCCAGGCCTCCATGTGCCTGCCTAGCTGCCTTGGTTGGCAGAGGTGGTAAGTCAGGCAGATGTGGTGTCTCTGCTCTTGCACAAGTCCTGCCAGGCAGTGTCTGCCTGTGTCCCAAAGGAGCCTTCCTTACAAGGCCGATGGAGGGATGCAGAGCTTGCACCGCAACGGGAACCTCCCTTGCAGTGTCCTCCACCATCTGCAATCAAAGCCCACGAGAAAGGCCAAGTTACTGCTGTCCTTTTCCCCCGCCCTCCATCCTTCCCAGGTGGAAGCTTCCTGTGGCTCCTGATGCCCTCGACAACAGAAGCACTCTCCCACGCAGGCGGCTGCTGCCCTGCTCCCAGAGGCTGGGTGGGGAGAAGGTTTGTCACTGTGGGGCAAGAGACAGGCAAAGGCAGCTCCCTTGGAGACCCTGCGGCATGTCCTTGCAGACTGCCGTGCAGAGCAGGCAGTCAGCCTGTCGGGGGGCAGAGACCTCCTGGTCTCTCCCAGCTCTTCCTGCCTGCTTCTCAGCAGCTATGGGGAATCAGGCAGGGGCTTTGCCACCACCACTGCTCAGCTCTGTACCTTTGCAATGCCGTGTTCAGAGGCCGGTGAAACCTGTGGGCTGGGGAGCGAAGGCGGCCTGTCCCTTCGGTGGGACGAAGCTGGCGTCCAGATGTGCTGCCTTGCTGAGTGCAGCTCCTGCTGGCCCACCTATGGGGAGAAGGAGGCACATGATGGGGGTGATTGCATTGGTACGAGGGCCCCTGAAGCACAGGGAACCTCAGCCCCGTGTTGAATGGAAGATCATGGCCGAGTATGGCCCGGCTGAGCTTGGCCCAGAGCTGCTCTCTGCCTCTCAGCGCAGAGCTCACGGGGTCTGTGTGGGCCCTGGAGCATCCAGGTTGGTGTGCTTTGTCTCCGAGAAAATCCCCAGGCTAGGAATAAATACCCCCTTGCTGGAGGAGCTCATGCCCCAGCTCCTCTTCCCCACCGTCCTTGTGCTCTCTGTGCGGGTCCCATCCCTGCTGCCTGCCTCTCCCTCCAGCCCCATCACTCACCTCTCTCCTGTGCTCCTGTGTGCCTGGAAGCCCATCCATGGGCTGGGAGCAGACGTTTGCCTGCCGCTCCTTGCCCATCTCCAGGATCCTCTTCCAGAGACCTGCCACTCTGGCACCAAGGGGAGCTGCTTCCTCCTGATCGAGCCGCTCTCCTCGGAGTGAGGACCTCAGGGCTCTGGCCCCAGCAAGGACACGGTCACCACAGGGACTGCCCCATCACAATGGCCTTGTGGGCACGACGCCACTCCCATCACAAAGCCCTGGTGGTCGCCGTGGGGACCTCCATCAAAAAGCCCTGGTGGTCGCCGTGGGGACCCCCATCACAATGCCTTGGTGGTGACCATGGGGACCCCCATCTTAATGCCTTCGTGGTGCCCATGGGGACCCCCCATCAACAAAGCCCTGGTGGTCACCGTGGGGACTCCCATCACAATGCCTTGGTGGTGACCATGGGGACCCCCCCATCACAATGCCTTGGTGGTCACTGTGGGGATCCCCATCTCAATGCCTTGGCGGTCACCGTGGGGACATCCATCACCACGTCATTGCCTCCAAGCCTCTTGTTCCAGCTCTGAGCCCGCCTGGGAGCTGGGATCTGCAGAGCAGGACAAATTTTCCTCTCCCCAGCTCAGCGCTCCTTGGGCCTTGCAGAGGCTGCCCTTCTTCAGACAATCCATTGCAGAAATCCACTACAAGGCCACCCCTGTTGGTCTGCCCCCTAATCCTCACCCATACACTCTCGAATGCCTCACTGTCCGTCCCTAGGCAGAGCTCCCTGCATTCCCACTGCTCTCTCGGCATTTCTCTTCCCCACATCACCCTGCACCTTTTCATTGCCATCCCACGCCATTACATCCTCACTCTTCTTTGAGTCACCCTCTCCTCCCACTCACTCCCACTTTAAGGCTCTCTTCACCAGCTTGGCCACCTGGTTGACCATCAGGTTGGCAGATGGGAACAGTCTCCTTCCAAATGAAGCGTGACAACCTGCAGCTTCACTCCCTCACTGTGGGCTCAGCTTCAGCACCTCCTCCAGCTGCTGTAACCCCAGGCCAGCCCGCAAAGCAGGTGCTCCCCTCTCCTGTGATCCTCTTCCTACTCATGGGGTTTGTTTTCAGACAGAAATCCCTCTCATCACAAAACTGCAAGGACTGACATGGGCTGAGAGCAGGACTGTAGGCGATGGACCGTGTGCTGCTGCAGCATGGTTTTACACCCCCCCTCAGCTCGATGTGACATCAACCCCCAACCTGCTACCATAAAAAGAGGGGGAAAAAAGCTGAACTTGGGTGCTGAGGTTCAGAAGATGGGCTTGTTTCTCCCCACGCTCATTTACTACCCTCGAGCCCTCTGCCCTGTGGCTGCACTGAAGAGCCAGGCCGCAGCCTCTTGACTCTGCCCTTTCCCATCGTGCCCCTGGGACAGCCAGAATGAAATTAAGCCCTTGAGATTGAAGGGTGGGGGAATGGAGTTAATACCATTAAATAATTGCAATTAATATTTCTTTTCTGTTAATCTGTTAATTAATAATCTTTTCTGTTCTTCCCCTCAATTTCCTGATTTTCCCCATAACAGGAGAGCAGAAAATCCATATCTTTTAAAAGGGCTCCCTAGTTTTACATACCTGCCTTCTGCACCTTTTAAGCACCCTCTCTCCCCCCCGCCTCCCCCCCCACACCCCCTAGTTCCTTTCCTTTGCTTCAGCAGCATGCTAAGAGCAAGAAAGCGTAAGTGGGGAGGGAGAGAACAAAAAAGAGATAACAAGAATGAACAGCAGAGGGAAGACAAAAGAACATTATGTATGGAAATGCTTGCAAGCCCTCTCAGACGCACACAGAAGAAATCATTTCCTTCCAAAACCTGTACACTGAAAATGACCTAAAAAGTGAACCAATTCTGCATCCTTGTGGAATTTAGCACCTAGAGTTGCCAGGGACACACTGCTGTAATGATCACTTTTGAGATGACAAAGCCTTCCAAGAGGCAGCCTAGCCTGCAGCAGACCACTTCCAGGACCAGGGCAGAGCAAGGCAGGTGTCTTCACTGTGCTCCACTTCTTATCTTAGCCAGCCCTCACTTTTAACAACAGGTTTCCAATCAGGCTTTACAGGGTGTGAACTACAGGGACAGTAAAACAGCAGAAATTATCACTTGTGCACTTTCACATAGAAGCAACACACATGAGGGAAGGGATAGTCATGAAAAAACTGCTATCAGGGTACATGACAGCAATATGAATTATGGTGTCCAAAATGCAGAGTTAAAACATGACTCCTCAGGACATATTTCTTCTTCTTGCACCAGTGCATGCTCAGATCTGCACAGCTGCTGCTGCTGGCAGCACGTTGGGTGCATCACTGTGCCAGGGCCAAGGCCACCCCACAGGCCCTGGCTGAAGCCCCCGTCCCTCTTGCACTGACTCTCTCACGCTCCACAGTGAAGCGGCAGCATTGCATCACGGTGCTCTTGTGCCAGTGCTCTGCTGGCCAGAGGCCCAAGCGTCGAGGGTATCAGATGTACAAAGCGTCCGCAGAACAAAGCCGATATCCTTAACTGCACCTTTCCTGTCATACAGAGAGCATCGGCTGTCAATATGCTACCGAATTTGACTTACAAAAAAATCAGGGCGTCGATTTTAAGTGCAAATCCCTTCCTATCAAAATCCATTCTCGGTCAGCACATGCTGGTACTTCAGAAGGGAAAACCCAAGGTGACAAAAAATGCCTGTGTGCTCCAGTCCAGCTTTTAGCCAGAGGCACATTTCATGCTGATCCTTCAGTCACAACTCGCCAGCATCAGTCTCCCAGCAGACACAAAGCACAACCCAGCCTTCTCCCGGCAACGTCCAAGGGTAACTACAAACAGGGTGAACATGGGCTGCGGAAGCTCCGGGGGAAGGAGCGGCCCCGGCAGGGCAGGCTCATTCCCCATGCAGAGGGGCTGCGTGGGGCAGGGCTGCTCACAGCTCCCGCTCGCCCCCACACTTCCCCAGGGGCTTCTCAGCAGGAAGCTCCAGGCAGGGACAACACCAAAGGCAAGGAGCTTCCCTGAGCCTCTGCTTCCAGATCCCTGCTGCTGCAGTGGGGGGAAGGGAAAGGAGCCCGAGACTCTGAAGCCCACGGAGACACCAGCAGGTCTGCGAGGAAGCTCAGAAAGCGCCTTCACACCACTCTGCCCACAGGCAGCACCAGCAGCACCTCTGCTGGCTCCACCACGCCTGCTGTCACCTCCAGCCTGGAGCCACCACAAGCCCAGATGCACCCGCACCCTCCCCTCGGGGCCGGGACGGCACTGACAGACGGCCACCGCAGCCAGCACTGAGCCGCGGGGCCGCCAGCACAAGGGCGCAAGAGCCGGGGGCTCCCGCGGGGCCGGAGGTGGCCCAGGCCGGGCCGGGCCTTCCCCAGCAGCTGCTCGCACGCACCGGGCCGCGGCGGCTCCAGCTGCCCCCGTGCGCACAGCCGCTCGCTCTGCCCAGCCCGCGGCCCTCGGCCCTCGGCCCCAGCGCAGCAGCTCCCGGCGCTGCGGCTCGAGGCTCCAGGCGGCCCCGCGCCGGGAGACGCTGCCCCGCGCGGCACCAGCCGCCTCTCGGCCCCTCCCTCCCCGCAGGGCGCGGGCAGCCCCGCCCCCGCCCCTCGCCACCCTCCTCTGAGCCAGTGCGCATGCTCCGCAGGAGGCGGCACTTCCGGCCCTGTGGGGGGCGGGGCCTGTGTGTCCATGGCCACCGGCCCTGGTGCCACCGGCCCCGCCCCCACTGGGCGCCGCCGCGGCGCCGCTCTCGAGGCCGCGGCGCCGCTCTCGAGGCCGCGGAGAAGCAGCTGCAGCAGCGGCGGGTGTTGGCGGCTGCTGCGCAGGGAGCCCGGAGCGATGCTGCGGCCCGGCGTGTGCTCGTGTGTGCGGAGCCTGCAGCGGCTGCTGCCAGCTGGAGGGCAGGGAGCGAGGGGGAGCGGCGCTGGGCTGGCCCTGGGCTGCGGGAGTTGTGCTGCAGGGGAGCGTTGGTGGGGAAATGCTGCTGCTGGGGCGCTGCTGCCACAGGGCCCCGCTCTGCCCCGGGGCCTGGGCGAGTCTCTGCAAGGGGACGCACGTGCACGTGATGGGAGCCCCGGGAGGCCGCAGCCTTTTTTTCAGAAGTGGGCGAACAACCCAGGGGCCATCGCAGCCTTTGGCATTATCTGCCATGAGCGGGTGGCCCTGAAATTTTGTCTCCATCAGCAGCCCAAGAAAGGGGCTGGAGAGGGGATCCCAGAGTGTCCCTCTGCCAGGAGAGCATAGAGAAGCGCTGGAGGCCAGCCCAGAGGAGCCACCTGACCATAGAGATGGTAGGGAGGGTGCCCCCCCCCCTCCAGGTGACCATAGAGATGCAGCATGGTGTGTCACAGACTGTCCCTCGCCATGGAGACCATTGAGCCGGCACGGGCGGAGCCAACCCCAGAAAGTCCCCGAGACTCGTGACCCTCCTGAACTCCCGTTCTCACCGAGCTTTTCTTTCCACCCCTTCTTCATCCCACGCTACTTCCAGTGCTACCTCCAGGAGAGAAATGTGATTGGTTCCAGTTTCCTGCACATGTTACACATCACAGCAAATACAGCCCTTCCCTGTTTCTGGGGTTCGACCACAGGTGTGAAACACTGGTGCTGGCTGATGTTCAATATCTTTTCACGGTGCAAAAAGCATTCCCAGCTTTTACATTTGTGGTGCTTTTCCATGTAGCCTGGGCACCTCTCTCACAAAATACTGGACAAACCATTTAAAGACTAATAGCCAGGGCCTTGTGCTGCCCCAGATCTACACATCAGCTTGCAGTTAAGGCACCTTATTCTTGTGCCCGTGTTGTCTGCAGTCTCACAGCAGGCAGAAATGGCAATAATGCAGCTATGGAGATGTTTGTGCAAAGCCCAGCTTTTTTTTTTACCCTTGGACATGATGAAGATGTGTTTAGTAATGTGTATCAGATCCTTAGACAACAGAGTTTTGCTTAGCACAACTGTCCTGTTTATGGACCACCAACAAAACAGTGGCCATTGCCCCTGCTATTTAGACTGACTAAATAGTGCTACTTTCTGTGGATGGTTTAGAAATGGAGGGTAGATCATATGGCACTGCCTGTCCAACCCCAGCCACTTTTATGATAAAGGCTGGCAGATGGAAAGTCTGATCAGAAAAAAAAACAAAACAAAACTCCCTTTGACTCTAGGGGATCACTGACCCAAACACTTATAAGATCTTGGTATTTGTATTGCTTAAATCAATAGTGGGGAACTAGAACGATGTGTGCTAAAGCTGGTCCTTCATGCTGCAGCCCCAAAGCCTCTGTGCCCTTTGGGAACCACAAGGTGACAGAGAAGCGGGACCTCGACATCAAGACCAAGTGGCTGCAGCACCTCCAAGGCCTGCACTGTTAAAGGATGCTGGATCCAATGGATTTTTGAATAAAGGATTCCTCCTTCCTGGTCCACTGGAAGGGAAACTACTGCACTTCTCTGTTCCCTGGTCCTGCCAGCAGCGAGACAGGGCATGTACTTCCAAGAGGCATACATACACTCTGTACGGACATGGTCGACCACCAAAGAATCAACTCCGGCAGGGGCACAGTACCTTTACAGGCACCACAGAGACGTGAGCAGCACTCATAAACATGAACGATACAAACGGCCTGGTCCTGTTCTTGCTCACCAGCTAATCAGACTCAAAGCTTGCAGGAGACCTCACACGCACCCTCGCACGGGGTGTCTCTGGTAGCTGGCTGCCTTGACGTCTGCAAGCCTTCCACACATGCGCTCATGCAGAACAGCGAGCACGCTCACCCAGAAAAGAGCTAGGAATAGGATTTAATACAGTGATAGGCTACACTGCAGAGAGCAGGTACACAGCCTGGCCAGACAAGTGTCCTTGCCAGCAGCTTGCTTACACATGACTGGTCCCTTTTATTCCCTTTGCCTCCATTTTCCCATGCTGCTTCTTCCATGATGCAGCTCGATCCCTCCCTTTCTCCAGCTTTATCCCCTTTGAAATAAACAGCCCATCTCTAAGTATTTTTTTCTTCATTGGTGCCAGCTTTACTGCCTATGTACTCAAGTTTAATATTTCTGGTACTGTTAGCTAGGTAACCCCTGGCTCATGTGGTGCTTCTGATATCATTACCTCAGTACTGCTGGTGCTGCAAGAGTCTACTCCCCGAAGGATCCCCAATATGACAGTTATGTGTGACGCTTGGCCTTTTCTCATATAACTCTCCCTTAAGCACCGCTGAAATCCAGCCATCCGTCACCGTGCTGTCTGGAACTTGGCAGGGTCTCATTCTGTTCCCTGCAGTGTCCAAAGATTTCTCATAGCCACTAGTTTCTCACGCCCTGTTCAGTTATCTCAACTCTGAGGCAGAGCCTAGTCGTCTGCCTGCATACCCTAACCCTGTGTTGCCGGTGGAGCTGTGGGTCTGGATGGGAAGACCCAGGGCCACCACATCCTTCACTGTGGTGCACAAGGACCCACCTGGAGCAGGAAGACCAAGGTGCCCAAGAGGGCCCAAGTGCTCTGCTGGGCTGAGCTTTGGTCACCCAACGTGCCATAGCTTCCCTAGGGTCCCACATGAGGAGATGGATTTTCCTATAAAGAGTTCACCCTTGTAGAATTCCCTTCAGAAATGGGACACACACACACAAACTTTAAAAGAGCTGTTAAGGGCAATTCTGCCCCTCAGAGGCCCTAATAAAATGAAATGCTGATTGGAAACAACTGCACAGGAGTAAAGCAATGGCAATGCCTTCCCTTCCTCTGTGCTTTGTTTTTCCCTGTGGAATGCAAAATAAAAGGAGAAAAGAGATCTCTGTGTGTTGATTATTTCTCTAAAATATGTTTCCTTTTATCAATTGTATATGCTTCTGCTCATCTCTTTGCCATATAAAGATACGGATAGAGACAGAAGTATAAAATAAGGGGGGATAGGGAGGAATATATAATTTCATTCATGGACAAGAAGAAAAAAGTGTGATAGAAGCATACATAGTTTATCTGAAAAACATCTTGATGATGAAATAATCCTTCAGGAAAGAAAACAAAGGTAGAAAATGCCTAATTCTCCAAGAAGAAATATGATGTTCTTTTTTTTCCTTCAGGAGAATGCATCCTAGAGTCATCAATGGAGATAGATAAAGCAGGGCTTTAAACAGTGGACATGCTGACAGTACCTTACGAAAATATGAATTTTTAAGAAATCTCCCTCCAGAGTGAATAATAAAACTATCATCTGCAGGCTATCATTGACAAATCAATGAGGCTGTCTTCATCACACTAATGAAACTGAGAAATGTATTATGGATTTGAATCCAATGAATTTGAACCCATTGTAGTGTCTGAGCTTAATTTTCATGTTTAGCATCTTCTGTTATTCAGGGAAAGTGTTCTGAGCTTTTCTCAACAACCCCTGGACATTGTCCCCAGAGTTTTCAGCTAAATTTCCTGAGATGACTTATGAAAACTTCCTTGTGTCAGCATGCACTGGCAGTCTATGTCCCACTCCTAAGAAGTGTGTGTGTGTGTGTGTGTGTGTGTGTGTGTGTGTGTGTTCAACATTTTATCAATATTTTTTAGATTTTGTTTATAATAATCCCCTGCAACCAAGGCACACAATTCACGTTCCTTCCTTTCACTGCTACAATCCAATGAGAAAATAAATCTCCTGAGGCACTCATATTTAATAGCTATACATATGTGTGTGTGATATAATACATGACACATAATTAGAATTGCTGTCATGAAAAGCATCATGACTGGGAAAAAGCCGAACCTTTGCACGACCAATGGCTTCCTTCAGGGCCACCTTCACAGTCTCGTTTCTGAGACTGTAGATGAAGGGGTTTAAGAATGGGTACAGGACAGTGTTCAGCAAAGCTACAATTCTGTTGTTCTCCAAGGAAACCCCTTCTGAGGGCCGTGCATAGAGAACAATGCAGCATCCATAGACAATGGCTAAGTTGGTGAGATGGGAAGAACATGTAGCAAAAGCTTTCTTCCTCCCAGATGCTGATGGCATGTGCAGAATACAGTGGAAGATGCACATGGAGGACACTATGATTAGACATAAGGAAGCCAGCACTACAAGCGATATGAAAATGGTGTCTACTTTCCAAAGCAGGCTGGCATCAGAGCAGGACAGTGTGAATAAGGGGGAGTTATCGCAAAAAAAATGGTGGATCTTGTTGGGGCCACAGAAAGTCAGCTTTGAGAGCAAGACCAGGCGGTAGCTGAAGAGTGTGAAGCCTAGGACCCACGCAGCAGCAACCAGGTGGGTGCGCAGCTGCCACTTCATGACAGCAGCATAATGCAAAGGTTGGCAGATGGCAACGTAGCGATCAAAGGACATGACAACAAGGAGAGCAAACTCTATAAAACCCAGGGCAAAATAGAAATAGGATTGGGCAAAGCAGCTGCTTAATGAGATTGGTCTCCTTCCAGAGCTCAGAATCGCCAACAATGTGATGGTTGTGGAGGATGCGAACCAGATTTCCAGGAATGCCAGCTTGCTGATGAAAAAGTACATGGGAGTTTGCAGGTGGTGATCCACACACATGAGGAAGATGATCATTGTGTTCCCTGTCACTGTTGTCAGCTATATGAGTAGAAGGAGCAGGGAGAGAAATTGCTGTAGTCTTTGATCAAGCCCTGAGAAACCCTCCAGGATGAACTCAGCAACTATAGTTTCATTTCCTGGTCCCATGTCTAATTTCAGTACATGCTGCTGAGACAGGAGCACGAAGAAGCAAGCGTGAGAATTTCACAGTCTCGACGGGAGGGTAGATCCTTCCTTCTTTGCTCCCTTGCTTGCTTCCTAGGTAGCACAGACAGAAATTTTCCTCTCAGCCATTCATCGCACCCTGATTTCTCCGCTTCACATTTACAGTCCTCAGAGATTTTACTGTCTTCTTTCTACCTTCTCCAAATGCTCACAAAGGATTCTTTCTCACAAGCACAGTATTGTAAAGAGGTTGTGAACTAGTTCATGCCATGCCTGGGAAATTCCCTGTTCACTTAGACCTATTGCAAACATCCATCACATCTGTGCTTCAAAAGCCAACCTAATCTCCCAGCAAAAGTACTTACTATTATCTGCAGATGCCAGTCCATCCATTTAGATAAGTATTTGGAAAGTTATTCCTTCTACTTTTCGGTGCTTGCCTTTTTTGACTTGGAACATCTGTGAGGCTGCTGGTTTCAAAACAAGCCAGTACTGAGCATCTCTTCTGTAATCCCCTGCTTTCTTCCACAGCTTCTTCCTCTCTCTTTCTCCAGAAAAGGGGGAGACATAGAGAACAAGTATAGCTTGCCTTCTTTAATACTCTAAATAGTGAAATTCAGGAGGGTTCCATTCAGTCATTGGAAATGTCTGTGTCAGACAGTCTCATCTGATATCATTGTGCACTGAAATAGAGTTCTTGCCAAAGCATTGCCAAATTCCATTGTTATTAAATGTCCTGACCTAAATGCCTTGCTTTCCCTTTAGGGGAGGGGGGGGAATCTTCTCATCTTAAAGAACTTAAAGGCTGTCCTTTTGATTATTTGAAATAGGAAGGGTCTGGAACAAAGAAAATACTAAGCAGGGTGATGTTTCAGATGTCTAAAAGTCAGGCACTTCAGTTTGAGCAAGTTAGCTTCCTCCCATCTTGTCAGTGCAGAGAGGGAGAAGAGTGTCTGGAAGAGAGTGGTAACACTTCTTTCACATGCCAGTTATAGTCTGGGAGGACCCAGCCTCTCTCTAGAGCTCTCTCTTTGCCTCCATTAACAAAATAGGGACCAAGGGAAAACAAGTGCAGACACCAGCTGCTCACAGGCACCTCCAGTGAAGTTGATAAACTCACTATTTCAGTCTCAAATCTCTTCATTTATTTAGCTGCTAATTTCTTTTTTAAACCAAAGAACACGTCTAACAGAAGGAAGTCCAAGGAGAACATAGGCAATAAATACTGACATTTTTCCCTCCACCTTTGCATTTGGTTTTAGACATATAAAGGAAAGGAGCAGAAGACTCCACAAATAGGATGCCTCAAAAATACAAGGGTGGAGGGGAGAAGGAGATGATGGATTTCAAGGAGTGAACCAGAGGTTCTGCACAGACTCTGTTGTCCCGCAGACCCTGTCTCAGAGTGTAATGGGTGACTTACACAGAGAGCAAAATGGGAAGCTCAGTAGTGGGCAATACCCCATGTTCGCACTGGCATTTTAACTTGGGGCTCAGGTTAGTCCTAGATCCCAGATGCTCTGTCTTACTCTCTGCTTCTAGTCTGGCATAAGGGAATCTCTGGACTAGGTTCATCTGGAAGATATGCTGAAATTGAACCACTGGCTGTAATTATTTGAGCAAAAGCTCAAGCCAAGTCACCTACAGCAATATCACTGTAGCCTCAGTGAGTCAGAGGTGACAGTCCCAGCTTCCCATTTGCTGGGTAAGTTCCAGCACTCAAAATGTTGTGTCTTCTTAGTCTGCTGGATGTCAGCTAAAATCATGCTTCTCCTCAATGTACTTTCTTAGAGGAACCTGCAAAGCTGCTGAGAGCTTACAGCAAAGCAGCTTCTCTGCTCACCATGGAGGTAACCGTCTTGAACCCTTTCATCAGGCTTTGGTTGGTTCAAAGGATTTGCTGTATTCAGGCCCCTCGTAGCCAAAAATGGAGCTACCATATGCAGTAGTGACGATGGCAGTGTCACCGGCTATGCTGGTGAAGAAGGCTTCATATGGCTTTCCCAGAGGGTATTCTCAGGATAGTGCATCTAGTGCAGGCATAAGACACAGGGGTCAATGTGAAGGAGCTCAGCAACACAGCAGAGGAGAGAGCAAAGCTCATGTTTGAAGGTAGCTGGTGCCCATGCAGGCTGCTCTCATCAAAGGGATGAGGCCACAGAAGAAAGAGTCTCTTTACTGGGGACACAGGGTACCTTGGTATATAAGATGGTGGGGCTGAGCAAGGATAGAGATGCCATCAGCCAATGGATAAAGATGAGTGTGGAGTCCAACCAGGGCTTCATAAAGATGGTACAGTGCGATGGATTGCAAATGGCCCCACAGCAATCAAAAGACAGCACAACAAGCAGGCTGAACTCAGCGGTGCCCAGGAAGATGGAAAGCACGGTCTGGAACTGGCAAGCAGCTGTGGGATGGTCTTAATCTCCAAGATGAGGCTGACAAACCTTTTAGGGGCAAAGGGAACCAAATATCTAGGAAGGGGAAGCTGCTGGGGAAGAGATACGCTAGGGGTGGAACTGGTGGTTGAGTCAAATGATGGCTATCATGACCATATGCCCCATGGCAGTGAGCAGATAAATCACCCACGGCAGTGTGAAGAAGAGGATTTGCATTTCATGAGTGACTGAAAAGGCCTTGAGGAAGAATTTTCCCGCTATGGTATGGTTGGGAGGATCCATTTCAGAAGCCAGTCAGTTGAAGGTGGGACAAGAGTAACTAATGTCATGTGTGGTGAAATTCGCCTTGCTGCCTTCATCAACTTTCCCTTCCCTTTTCCTAGTCCTACTTTTCTTTCTTGAGGTGGGAGACCAGAACTGCACAAGGGATTCTCATTTTCTCTTTGTTTATATCCAATGCCATGAAATAAAGGTTGATTCATCCCGCCTGTCTTTAGACACAGGAAACAACTCTCCTGCCTCACTTGCTTGCAGAGGTAGGCCAGAGTGCTAGCTAAGAGCCAGTACTTGTGGCAAAAGCTCTGGAAATCAAGTTCCAGGTATGAAATTCAGGTTTCTCTTACAGTTAGAATTGTGGTGTGGGTAGGCACCAGGCTATCAGGCCTGTGCCTGTGTGCACACTCAGAGCACTCAAGTCATTAATCCCCTGGGTGGCCCAGGAACTCCCCCATCTAGTAATCCACACAGGTGAGCTGATGGGCAGGTTTGAGACAGGGGATGGACTTGAAACTAGGAGACTGACTGAACTCCTACCACTTTCCAAATTAAGTGTTGGACTGACTGGTGCAGAACCTCTCCAAGTGGGTGTTTCAGACAGTTCTAGAGATTTCCAGGGGCAGATCCTGCTGTGCCTGGACCAATTCCTGTGCTTAAATGTGGTGAGTACCATCTCAGGTGGAGTATCTGGCTGTTTCAGAATCTCTGCAGCAGCTCCTGCTGCAGAACTGATTAAATTGTAATTATTTAAGACCCTTGAAAATTGACAGTAGAAACTGCTCCTGCAAATGAAGAAGTGGCCATGTAGGACAGTCTTCTGTGCATTCTTAGGAGAGTTAGGAGATGCTTTGGTATGTAGTTTGAGGTAATCAGTAGCAATGGCTCATGCATATGCTGGAGAGGTCACACAGGACCACAAGCCAGCTGGACTATAAAAATTCCCCAGAAGAACAGTTCGGGGAGTCTCATCTGATCCAGTGGAAGCCACTGTTGGAAGGACCCCGGCAAAGGAGACTGCCACCACCATCTGGACAGTAACCAACCATCCCATTCAAGAGATTTGATGCCCCTTGTGAGTGTTACCTGTGACACGCCAATAGAGGGGCGTCTGTGATTCTTTCAGATTCGGGTTTATTTGCACTGAACTCTGAAAGATCATGATTTGTCAAGTATGAGAATTTATTAGAGATAAGAGGTTATAACAAAAAAAGCTAGAAATAGAACAGAACTGAAAAAATATATACACATATTAGAACTCTACAGTTAAATCATAGATGCACGGTACAGTGACCACACTCGCCCTTTATTGGCCACCCTTCCGGCACGGTTTTGCCTGGATTCTCCTCACCACGCCATTGACATCCACTGGCCAGCTGATGGTCGGTCAGAGTCCACACCAACTTCTGTGGCTTACTCTTTTCTATAGCGAGTCAAAACAACGCCAGCCCACAGTTACACAAAGGCTGTATGGCCTCAGTCAATAACAGCATGCACATCAACAGGTAACCTAGTGCTCAGCCCACAGCACTGCTCAGTTGGCAACAGCAGCCATGAACAGGTCGTTCTGTGGGGAATGGTTCCACAGCACCTAGATGTTTATGGGGTGAGTCTGTGGTGTTGCTTCTCCTCTGTCTGGAATTGTCAGTTGTGGGGTCGTTAGACGGTTGCCCCCAGGCTGCAGCAACCCCACAGTGTGGCGGCTCCAGCCGTGATGCACCCGGGGTTCCTTAAATCCTGGGATCACCCCAGAGCAAACCCCTCTTCTGTGGGCTGCACCATCCAGAGTCCCACGCTTGCCTGTGTGGTGCCTGTCACTCCACCCCTTGACACCGCCAGACACACGCATTTATTTCAGAAGTCAGCTAATTCCCCTTGGTGTGCAGTGGGCGGCTTTTGGGTAAGCACAGTGTACTGGGGAAATGCGCACTGCTATTAATAGACGCCAAAAGCAAAGCATGCCCATTTGCAGTAACACATAAACAACTGTTAAAAATAACAGTCTTAATCCTAATAGCAACATGATTGGTCTGGCCTATTGACCCAAATTCGGTGAATCTGAGTGTTGTTCCAGAGCCATATCTTAACACAGAAATCTTATTTCCTTTAATTGCAGGCATTTCTTTCCTGCACCGAAAGATCAGTTTGTTCCCCAAGCTGGAATAGTTCCCTTTAGAGGAGCTTCAAATAGAGTTGGTCACCTTTTTTTTATTATTCTTTTTCCGTATTTCCCTGTCTTCTCTATAGGAAACAGACAACTTTAACTTCAGATCAACAGCTGTTACATTTATGCTTAATTTTACCATCTTTTTCTCTTTCTTTCCTTTCCTTTCATCAAGGGAAGGTGTTAGCCCCTTCCTTAGGATCATCAATTTTTACAAACACTAGAATACAGCTGTTGAGTTTCGTTATCAGCCTGGTATGTGTATCCCCTCATTCTTAGGTCTGCCATCTTCCTTTGATGTTACTTCTCTCCTGGCTCCTAGATTCATTCTATTATTTAGATACTTTTAAAAAACACATTACTTAGCCTAACAATTCTACCACTCTTTCTGGCTGCTTCTTTTCAAGTTGTTGCTCTTCAGAGGGTCACTCTGTAGAACCCAAACAAAAAGTAAACCCTACCAAGGCAATTAGGTTGTTATAGTTTGGTTTTAACTGTAACTGCTGAAGCTATTTCTTTTAAGGTTACTCGGTTACATCCATCTATTATTCACATTTGAACAGGGTTTTTTTTTTTTTCATTGATTTTTCTTTATGCTCAGAAACTTTTACTACAGCTTGGGGCATTTTCCAGCCCCTGCTGGTTTCTGGTGTACTTAGAGATGCCGGCTTTCCGCATTCGAGGTCTTTTCTTGTTTCCTAACTCTGCCCCTGGGGCTCTTAACTGCAGAGCCCGATCTCCACCCTGAGTCCTCCTGTGCCTCAGTGCCAGGCAGAGCAGTTATACTGGCCAGGGGGGGCAGAGCGTTTCTCACGGTCTTGTGAGAAACAAGCTGCCCAAGCCCGGTCCTGCTTTCCACCCAAAGCCTCCCCTGCTTCGCTCCCTCTCCTCTTCCACCTCTCTCTTTCACGTCTGTTTTTCTTCCACATGGTGGACTCCGATTGGCTGACAGAGCCGTCAGTGAAATCCGGACCCGCCCCCCTCCTCCTGCCAGCCAATAGGCAGGTCACAATCAGCAGCTGCCTATGGGAATGAGCTAGGGGAGGAGTCACAATGTTGCAGCGTCCAGATGGAGTGTTGTAAAGGTGAGGTTACAAACTGTCCATTTAATCAGGGAATGTGGGAACAGAAGAGAGAGCCAGACAGCTCCTGGGGGTCCTGGGCGATGCTGGGGGCCGTGCTGCTCTTGGGGATCCCAGACCAGGCTGTGTTTCTTACAAAAGTCTGGAAAAGCCTTGATGCAAGCCCCTAGAGAAGAGGGATTTTCCTGGGCGCTTAGAGAAACTCATGCAGGACCCAGGGATGTTGAGGGAAACCCATCCCACCCACCCCCAAGCCCACTGCTCTCCCTGGAGACCTTCCTGGATCCTCAGGCTGGGAGCAGGAGGGGGTGTGGGGGCACAGCCATGTCCCAGACTAGCCTCCTTCAGGCCTTCAGATTCACAACGTGTCACAGCTTCAAATGAGCTCTCTAAAGCAGCACTTCCCATGCCCCTGGTGTGGAGAGAAGACTTTGGGTAGACAAACAGGAGACAGGGGAGAGAAAGGGCAAAGACAGCAGGCTGCAGAGCTGGGGCTCCCAGCATCACAGAGCGGGTGCCACAGGCTCAAGAAGCAACCCAAAGAAGTAAAGGAGTCCTTCCTTTTGCAGTGACTTGGAAAGCCACATCTCTCACAGTATTCAAGGGGGATGGAGTCTCCCTTCTGCAAGATTTGCCCCAAAACTGTGCAGAGATTAGGAAGAGCAGGAAGGCTGGTTGTAGGGATGCTCTCAAACTTCAGCAGCTGCAGAGCTGGGAGCTGGTCATCTCACAAATTTCGGAGTGAGTCAAAATGCACGTCCTGAGGCATTTCACTGCCTCATAGACTCTGCACTGGAGCCTGGACAGCAGCACTGCAGTGTGTGGGCGTGTCCTGAGAAGCCCAGAGTCATAAAATGTGGGAGATCCAGGATGTCGGGGCTGTACAGACCCGGGAGAGCAAGGGTGCCTGCGGGGAGGAGGAGGGCAGGGGGCTGAGGAGCGTACCCAGGGGAGAATTCTCGCACAGCCCCAAGGTGACACTGAAAAGCACAAGGACCAAATGAGGCCCAGGGATGAGAAATGGCTTCCTCAGGCTCAGCCAGAAGGAAAGATGGGCAAACTTCATGGGAAATGGGAAAACTTCCCCACATTTGCTACCTGGCCTCGCCCATGGCTTTGGAGCCTGGCAGGCTCCAGGGTCCTGGATAAGGGCCTCTGGATGATGTGTGTTAAGGCTATGTTTGCTCTTCTCTGGCATAGCATCTCTAGCTCAAGCACTGCCAACTGAGAAACCTTGCCGAGCACTTTTAGAAGCAAAGAGCCTGCCTTGGTGCCTAAAGGAGGAAAGCTACGTCCTGTCCCACATTGTCCTGCATCCTGCTTCCACAAAAAGAGTGGCCCACAGCAGAAACCAGTTTTGAGGCTCACCAAAGCATTTCTCAGCCTGTGGCCATGCTTTGTGCTGGTTCATCCCACATGCCTTGGATCCTGTAAAAACGCCAGCCCCCAAACCCCAGATTCCTGCACAGGTCTGCCCAGTGCAGTGACCTGTCGGTGCAGGGGCGCAGAAGTGACATCTTCAGTGCCCCGTTTGAGATATTTCACAGTCTTTGACACTGTCTGGAGACATTCCTGAAGGATTTATCAGAAAATTATGGAAAATAACTGCAGTGAAGGCAGGTGGCTGCTTTCCAGCACATGAGGGGAAATCTCTCTGCTCTCTCCCTGGCTGTGCCATCTCCATGGCAGTGACCTACAGAGCCCCCAGATGACATGAGCTGAGGTCACAATGGGACGTGCCACATCACAGGGAGGTCTCCCCGGTGTCGTGGGTGGGGACCCTCACTTCCCTGTGAGGCCCAGGCACTCCTGGGCACTGCTCACACCCTCCCCACGGCTGCCCTTCCTAGTGGCTCCATGGCAAGGAGAGGGGACAGGAGGCAGTGGGACCACGTTGGGGCCCCTCACCAACAGGCGGAGGAGCAGGGGCATGTTGGAAAGGAGTTTTGGGTAATGAGATGGGAAGAGCGTCCCGTTTCTCTGGCTGGAGATGTGAAACGAGAGCAAGAGGGCAAGCGAGACGGAGGACTGCTGGATGGACCATCAGCCAGGACCACAGCTCCTTGTCCCCTGCGCTCCTGCGGCTCTCCACCGAGGGTAAGGGCTTTGGGAGATCCTTCCCGAGGTGTCGCACAGAGACTGTTAACTGCCAAAACTGCTGTGGATCCCGGGCTGTGGGGGTGCCTGGACAGGGTTGGGGGCTGCTGCGAGAGCCCTGCCTGAGGGTCCACTCTGGCTTGGGGGACAATGTGACAGCCAGGACTGCTGGGTCCTGGGGATGGGGCTGTCCTGAGCCCCAAGGCTTCTGTGCGGCCAGCTCCATCGCCTCTTAGGGTGGGGGGGGCATGGGAATCCATGACAGGTTTTCCTGGGAGTGGGTCCCCCTTTGGGGTCTGGCTCTGAGAGGAAAGGGGTCCTGCATCCCAGACGCTGAGGTGGCCTGCAGCTCCATGGGGCTCTCAAGACCCTGCTGGAAATGTCCATATACCATAACGAAACCATCACCTTGTAATAACCCCAAGTCCACTGGGTGTTTGGGAAAATCTCTCTTCCTTCCCCCTTTATCCTTCCAACTTGGCGCAGCATGTTTTGGGCTCAGAGATGCCATCTTTAGATGGCCACTGCCCCTGTCCTCCTGCAAACTAGGCTCAAATCACCGCACCCAAAAGAACATACATTGGAGAGAGCAGCCTGGAAACAGGTGGAGGTGCAATCCTCATTCAACAGGTCCTGGCTGACGCCAAGGTTTTTTCTCTGAGCTGTGGTGGGCAGTGCTGGGGTGAGCCCAACACAGCCATCTCCACCAGCCCCCTCACGACCCCACACCACTGCTCCCTAGCCAAGCCCTAGGGCTGCCGTGGGCAGGGACCCGGGGCAGGAGGGGCGAGAGGACACTGCCCTGCCCTGCCCTGCCCTGGGGGCAGCAGGATGCTGCCTGTGGGCTCCGGCACCACGGCCAGCCCCAGGGCCCCCACAGCGGCACCACGGATGCCACCAGCACAGGCCCCAGTGCTGCCCCCCCACACCCCGCACGGCCCCCAGGGCGCAGGGCAGCCAGCAGCCCCGCGGGGCCCCTGCCCCACAGCCCAGCACCGCCGGGGCAGCAGCCGCACCCCGGGACCCCACACTGCCTGCCCACACAGCACCGCGCTGCCCCCAGGCCCTGCCGCGCCCCGCGCTGCCGCCCACAACATGGCGCCCGACCAAGGGGGAGGGGGCGGAGCTGGCCGCCAGGGCAGGAGGGCCCAATGTTGCCATGGCATCGCCCCAGTGCAGCCCTCCTATTGGCTGTCAGGAGGAGGAGGGCGGGCATCGGTTTCACTGATGGCTCTGCCAGCCAATTGCAGTCCAACATGTGGGGAAAAAAAAAAAAAAAAAAAAGACGTCAAAGAAAGAGGTGGAAGAGGAGCGGGAGCAAAGCAGGCGAGAAGCGAGCGGGCGAGAGCGTTTGGTGGGGGCTGCGGGCGCGTTCAAATGGCGGCGGGTGCCCTCCCGCCGGGGCGGGGCAGCGGTGCTGGCTTTGCCGGGGCTGCTTTGCTGCAGGAGCTGCAGCAGGGGCTGGTGGGGCCGTGAGCAGGGGCCAGAGCGACGTGGGCCAGAGGGGGGAGCTGCCCTGCAGGCAGACGTGGCGGCCTGCCGCGAGCAGCTGGGCCGGGGCGGCTCGGTGGGGTTTGGGGGCAGGAAGCTTTGGCCCTGTGGTGGCTCTGGGATCCCTGTTAAAGCGTTTCCCTGAGCTGCTGCTGCCAGCGCAGCCCCAGGTGCTGCTTTGAGGCGCGTTTGGTAGGTGCTGGGCAAAGTGTGAGCAGGCTGCTGGTGTCATCGCGAGGTGCCCTTCCCAATGGTGTCTTTTGTTGTGAAAACTGCATTTTGGAGTGGCTCTGAGAGAGGCTGTGCCCGCATGTGATGCCGTGCCTTAGTCGTCGTTTTTGCTCCCTGCCTCTTGCTTTGTGCCGCGACCTGTGAGCCTGGCAGCAGGGTGAAGGGTGTTTGCAGAAGAGCTCTGTAAGTGTGAGCTGTTTTGCTTGTCAGGGCCCTGAAAGTTGATGAACGGCCAGTGCTTGCACTTGCCATTGTTCTTTCCATGCTCCTAGGTCAGGGTGAAGAGTTGCTGAATTGTGTCTCTGCTGGTTTCACCAACTGAGATGCCCTGGCCTGAGTCCTTCCACGTGTCTCCAGTTGTCAGGGCCTAAAATAGGAGAATGCTTGTTGTCCTGGATGTGTGGAGGATTTTCTGGTTTTGTTCAGCATTGGGGAAGGAACCAGAGTTCTGAGTTGCGGGAAGGCTTCTCCCTGTGCCTGGGACACGAGGCCCTGCTGTCTTCAGTTTCATGATCGCTGCTCCCATGCAATCCTCCCGTTAGAAAATGTTGCCAAGAATTACTTGCAGGCTGTTCTGCAATTCTTAAATTTCATAGGCTAGGTGTTGATAATGCATAGCAGAAGCTAATCTTTTGGTGTAGTAACTGGTAGGCAATGGGTGTTTGAGAGCATTGTGAGTATTATGAGGCCATGATGTGAATCTGTGATGTGATGACACCTCTATGTGAGCAGCTGACAGGTCAGGAGAAGACGCATGGCCTGGATGCTGGTGGTGAGGTCACTTCTGGGTTTGTTGCGTGTGCTCAGAGGAGGGATTGACCCCTGCAGAGCTCTACAGCAATACAGAAATGCAACTCATTAATCAAGCAGAAGTCGATATTCCACATCATCTGACACAAATTTGATTCCACTCCATCATCATGAGTTAGTACTGCTACATTTCAAATGCAGATGATGTTCTGTGGTGAGCATGGACGTGGAGTTTGCCTTTCCGCTTGTTGCTAAGTAGAAGCTTGCAGCGTCCTCGCAGTCAGCTAGGGAGTGCAGCTAGACTTTTGAGGCTGCTAAGTGAATGTAGTGCTGGTGTGAGCAGTGGTGTGAATAATCTCTTCTTGCCAGGGTGTGTGTGCTTTAGAAGTTGCCCCTGTCAAAAGAGCAGGGAGCCTGTGAGATTTTATTGCAAGGTCTGCATGCTGTCTCTGTCTTTGAGGTGTCCAGCTGCTTTGGTGACACGTTTAGAACTGTAACACTTTAGGGGTCTCTGATTTTCTGTCCATGTATGCAGTCACTGGAGAATGGGTGCAAAGGCAGTTGGAGGAGACAGAAGGAATGTCACCCCCCAAAAAGGGTATGGGCCACATTTTGAAAGAGATTTCTTGTTCAGAGAAGTTGAGACACAAGCAAGAGGGAAAAGCTGGCCTGATCAGCTGCTGTGAGAGCACTTCTTCTCTGCTTCCTGGTGGGAAGGGGGGAATTGAGCAGGCCCCGGGCTGTGAGTGGCTGTTCAGAGGCAGAGCCTGTTGCAAGGCCTTGGAGGACTAGAAAGGAATGGAAGGTCTGGAGAGTTGGGCTTTGTGTGTTGTGGGGTGCTTGGGGTGCCCTGCGTGCTGCCATGTGTGGTGCTGTGGGCTGTGTGTCGCTGATGCAGAGGCGTGTGTTGGTTGCCAACCGTCTGTGAGGTGTGGAGGTAACGGCGTGTTACAGTGCGAGATGCCCTGTAGTGGAGCCGGGTGGTGGCGCCAGTGTTTTGGTGCTCAGCATGGGAGGAGGTGTCTGGAGAGAGGAGTGCTCTGCTCCCAAGGCCCAGCCTGCCATCACGGTGTCCTTCTGGGAGACGTGGGTGAGGACTGTTGGTGACCGTGTTGCCTCCTTGGAGCAGCGTGGTGCGAGGCAGGGCTGCTCCCAGTTTGGTGGTTTGTGTCAGCTGAGGTTCAGGCTTGCAGTTTCGGAAGGGTTTGATGCTTCCGTGAGTCTTTGGGATTTTACTGACTGCTGGCGAGAGTTCTCTTCTCCCTCCTTAAAGGCTTTCTGCTGAATCTGGACCCTCATTGCATCTTCCCATCTCAGACGCTAATCCATTGCTATCCCTCAGCGAGATGGGTAGTTAATGAAAGCAGTCAGAGGCATTTCTGCACGTTGTGCCTACGCAGAGCCTTGCAGAGAGGGGAGATGCCCCCTCACAAGAAGTCAGGCCTGTGAGGGCGATGGGTGGCTCTGAGACACCTGTCCTTGTTGAGCGGTGGAGGCGGCATCTCCAAAGCCTCTGGTGCCTTTGGCAAGAGTCTCATAATAGCATATTCCTTGAGGCTGCAATGGGGGAGCCATGTGGAGGTAGCAGGGCTCCAACGCCCTGCTCCAGGCAGGTGCCAGTAGAGGAGGTATCTTGGGGCCTTTTCCAGTGAAGTTTTGATTACCTCCTGTCGCGGTCCGCGGGAGTGACGGGAATGAATCATACGCATTCACAGAATGCAGGTTCAATTCCATCTTTATTCAGCAATTTGCCCATTTTATAAGTACAGGTATTCGGCGCTCTGGCCCTTGATTTGTGGTTCATACAGATTATGTCACAGGTAGCCAATCATTGCACCGATCACGCACACAGCGGTCATGCCTTGTACCTTGCTGCTTGTTTAGCAAAGCTATCTTACCCTTAACCTTGGTTCCCACTGGCTTCTGCTAGTTTATCTGTACTTTCTCAGGATGTATCACTCCCAGCTGCACCAGTGTCCTTGGTAAACTACTTCAAAGCACATAGCAGCGGCTACAGTCTGAGGCCTAAGGCTTCAGCAAATTTAGCTACTCATGCTAAGCAAGTTGTGCTAAGCAACTAATCCTAAACAGTGTAGTTCCAACAATCTATATTTCATATAGATTGTTGTTCTGAAGTACTGCAAGGGCCCCAACAACCTCCAAGGATGGAGATCTGGCAACCTCTCTGGATCCCTGTGCCGCAGTTTGGCCACCGTCACGGAGAAAAAGGTTTCTTCTTAATGTCTCAGAAGCATTTCCCATTGTCCGATTTGTCCCTGTTGCCTCCCATGCTACTAGTGTGCACCTCCAAGAAAATCCGGCTCCGTCTTCTCTGTGCCCTCCATAAGGTAGCTGTGCACAGCATGAAGATCCCCGTTGGCCTTCTCTTGTCTAGGCTGAACAAAGCCAGCTCTCGCAGCCTCTCCTTTTATGCGCCACGCTGCAGCCCCTGACCATCTTGGTGTCCCTGTGCTGGACTCCCTGCAGTGTGTTAGCGCCTGTGCAGACCTGGAGAGCGCAAAGAGGACCTGGTATACAGACATGGTGTCACCTGTGCCAAAAAGAGGGGTAGAACGTCTTGGTGGCCCTGCTGGCTGTGCTCTCACCAATAGAGCTCAGCACAGAGGGGAGACATTTGCCCCTGCCTGTTGCGACTCTGTAAGGCCAGCAGAACTGCCAGTACCACTCCGATTCTTTCTTTCTTTCTAGGTTGCTCCACTCATGGAGGTTCCCAGTGCAGTGCTAGAGGCGCTGAGGATGGAGGCAGGATGCCAGGCTGTGTCCCTGTACCTGTCAACATCTTGGCCAGCGTCGTGAGCCCTCTGTGAAAGCAGCTGCAAGTGACTGAGAAGAGGCTACGTGTGGATGCGAAGGCTTCCATAAATGCGCCTGTCTTCCCTGGGTGACTTGGGTTGTGGGTTCAGCTCCTGGTACCTCTGCTGTGCTGCAAATTCCGCCTCCCACAAGTGCTGTTATTGCCAGCCCGCTCAACAAATGCTACGGTGCCCCCTCCTTTTCCTAGGAGGTTGTGGTGCCATATAGGACGAGTCCAAGACCCTTATAATAGATGCCAGCATGTCTGGAGTGCCTTTGTGTGAGTGCCCCAAAGCGTCCATAGCTTGACCTGTGGAAGTCTCAGAGCTCTTGGGCTGCTGGCTCTGCGAGGGGTGAAGATGTGCCCAGGGCCAGGTTGCCCATGGCACCCAGCCCTCAGTGCTCTGTGAAGCCAGCTGTGGAGCGCGGACTGGTGCTGCAGAGGCTGCGCAGCCAGGAGAGCTGTCATTTCAGCAGCCGTCCAGTGTGGGGCTGTCTCATTGCTTGGGCCTCATTTCAAAGCCTCTGCACCCTTTTTCCCTTCCCCGTCCAAGCTCCTTGTCCAAGTAACTAAAGGAAAGGAAGGGAGGTTCCTTTGGGCTCAGGAGGCCTTCCGGACTCTCAAGTGTTTCTGTGTTGTATCTGTATCTTTTGTATTACTACAGAAAATCCCCATGCCCCCATCCCTAGCAGGAGGTTCATGAGGGGATGGGGGTGGAAAGCAGCAGCCTGCTGTGCCCAAAGCAAGCAGGATGCTTCCCTCTGAAAAGAGCAGCATCACCCAAGGAGGCAGCTCAGTCCCTGCCTAATCTTGTGCTGCTCTTTTGCACATGCCTCGTGAGCCTAGAGTGCCTTGGCCACCTTGTGATGTTACCACAAGAGCTTGCCTGTGTGTCTGGGTTGAGGAGCCAAGGGAAGGCAGCGAGCAGAGCAGTGGCTGGGGAGTGTGCAAGTGGCGAGTGTCCTGCAGGCATCTGTTCTTGCTGGCACTTGGTTGTATCTAGCAGAAGAGGCAGCTGTGTGGGGCAGAGGCAGTGTGTTTGTAGAGTAGGTGGCAGAGCAGAGGTCTGGCGTCAGGTTGATGCCTGGTGCAGTGCCAAGTTGATCTGAGAGTGTCAGAAAGCCTTTGCAGTGCAGCTGCTCCCTCAGCTGATCTCTGTCCCTAGAAATGCACTAGAAATGGAAGTGGCATGCTGCTGCCATTGTGTAGGTGCTGCAGTGCGAAGGCTCCCAGCTCGGACTTGATGGTACTAAAGGAAAAGCGAGACCAATTGTTCCTTTTGTGATTTGTCGCCAGGGTGCCAGAGTGGAGCTGTCGCATGACGTGGAGAGAGTCTTGCCAGGAGATGAAAGCCATTTGCAGAAGACTGTTCTGTATGGAGTGATCACAGCATAATCAAGGGACGTGCGAGTGGCCCAGGTGAGCTTCTCCTCTGTGAAGGTTTGCACTTTTGAGCTCCCTTGTGACTCAGTCAAAGATAGGGCAGCAGCAGGCAGGTCGATGCCATTTGTGCTTGTGAGGTGAGTTGTGCCTCTGAAGCTGGTAGGCCAACAGCATGCATGTAGCGTTGGTGATGACGGTGAGGTCTCTTGTGTCTCAATGCCTCCTAAAGGGTGAGCAGGGCCATTGCTGCTGTTGGTGCTTTTGTGGTGAGTTGTGCATCAGTATGTGACTGGCGATCAGCATGGACATTGCTGCTGTTTGTGCTTGTTGAGGTCAATTGTGCCTCAGCTGCAAAGAGGCCAGGAGCAGCTATTTGGCTTCATGGCTGCCTGTGAGGTCACTTCAGCCTGAGCAGCCAACAGTCCAGCTTGCTGCATATTGCTGCTGCTTGTGTTTGTGGAGTCATTTGGCCTCAGTATCTGCTAGGCCACAAGCGGCCACACTGATCCTTTTCTGCATTTGTGAGGTGACTTTTGCTTCACCACCTGATTAGACAGCATCAAGCACATTGCTATTTTTGTGCTTGTGAGGTCGCATGTGCCTCAATGCCTGATAGGCCAGTGGTAGTCATGTGGCTGCAGTCTGTGGTTCTGGGGTAACTTGTGGCTCAGTGGCTGATAGGCCAGTGCTGGTCACGTGTGTGCAGTTTGTGTTTGTGATGTCACTTGTGGCTCAGTGCCTGATAGGCCAGTGCTGGTGGTGTGAGTGCAGTTTCTGTTTGTGATGTCACTTGTGGCTCAGTGCCTGATAGGCCAGTGCTGGTCCTGTGGGTGCTATTTGTGGTTGTGATGTCAGTTGTGGCTCAGTGCCTGATAGGCCAGTGCTGGTGATGTGGCTGCAGTTTGTGTTTGTGATGTCACTTGTGGCTCAGTGCCTGATAGGCCAGTGCTTGTCCTGTGGGTGCACTTGGTGTTTGTGATGTCACTTGTGGCTCAGTGCCTGAAAGGCCAGTGCTGGTGGTGTGGGTGCAGTTTGTGGTTGTGAGGTCACTTGTGGCTCAGTGCCTGATAGGCCAGTGCTGGTGGTGTGGGTGCAGTTTGTGTTTGTGAGTTCACTTGTGGCTCAGTGCCTGCTAGGCCAGTGCTGGTGGTGTGGGTGCAGTTCGTGTTTGTGATGTCACTTGTGGCTGAGTGCCTGATAGGCCAGTGCTGGTGATGTGGGTGCAGTTCGTGTTTGTGATGTCACTTGTGGCTGAGTGCCTGATAGGCCAGTGCTGGTGATGTGGGTGCAGTTTGTGTTTGTGATGTCACTTGTGGCTCAGTGCCTGATAGGCCAGTGCTGGTGATGTGGCTGCAGTTTGTGTTTGTGATGTCACTTCTGGCTCAGTGCCTGATAGGCCAGTGCTGGTGGTGTGGCTGCAATTTGTGCTTGTGATGTCACTTGTGGCTCAGTGCCTGATAGGCCAGTGCTGGTGGTGTGGGTGCAGTTTGTGTTTGTGATGTCACTTGTGGCTGAGTGCCTGATAGGCCAGTGCTGGTCCTGTGGGTGCAGTTTGTGTTTGTGATGTCACTTGTGGCTCAGTGCCTGATAGGCCAGTGCTGGTGATGTGGGTGCAGTTTGTGTTTGTGATGTCACTTGTGTCTCAGTGCCTGATAGGCCAGTGCTTGTCACGTGTGTGCAGTTTGTGTTTGTGATGTCACTTGTGGCTCAGTGCCTGATAGGCCAGTGCTGGTGATGTGGGTGCAGTTTGTGTTTGTGAGTTCACTTGTGGCTCAGTGCCTGATAGGCCAGTGCTGGTGATGTGGGTGCAATTTGTGTTTGTGATGTCACTTGTGGCTGAGTGCCTGATAGGCCAGTGCTGGTGATGTGGGTGCAGTTTGTGTTTGTGATGTCACTTGTGGCTCAGTGCCTGATGGGCCAGTGCTGGTCACATGGCTGCAGTTTGTGTTTGTGATGTCACTTGTGTCTCAGTGCCTGATAGGCCAGTGCTTGTCACGTGTGTGCAGTTTGTGTTTGTGATGTCACTTGTGTCTCAGTGCCTGATAGGCCAGTGCTGGTCCTGTGGGTGCAATTTGTGTTTGTGATGTCACTTGTGGCTCAGTGCCTGATAGGCCAGTGCTGGTGATGTGGGTGCAGTTTGTGTTTGTGAGTTCACTTGTGGCTGAGTGCCTGATAGGCCAGCGCTGGTGGTGTGGGTGCAATTTGTGTTTGTGAGTTCACTTGTGGCTCAGTGCCTGATAGGCCAGTGCTGGTGATGTGGGTGCAGTTTGTGTTTGTGATGTCACTTGTGGCTCAGTGCCTGATAGGCCAGTGCTGGTGATGTGGGTGCAGTTTGTGTTTGTGATGTCACTTGTGGCTCAGTGCCTGATAGGCCAGTGCTGGTCACATGGCTGCAATTTGTGTTTGTGATGTCACTTGTGGCTCAGTGCCTGATAGGCCAGTGCTGGTGATGTGGGTGCAGTTTGTGTTTGTGATGTCACTTGTGGCTCAGTGCCTGATAGGCCAGTGCTGGTGATGTGGGTGCAGCTTGTGGTTGTGATGTCACTTGTGGCTCAGTGCCTGGTAGGCCAGTGCTGGTGATGTGTGTGCAGTTTGTGTTTGTGATGTCACTTGTGGCTGAGTGCCTGATAGGCCAGTGCTGGTGATGTGGGTGCAGTTTGTGTTTGTGAGTTCACTTGTGGCTCAGTGCCTGATAGGCCAGTGCTGGTGATGTGGGTGCAGTTTGTGTTTGTGATGTCACTTGTGGCTGAGTGCCTGATAGGCCAGTGCTGGTGATGTGGGTGCAGTTTGTGTTTGTGATGTCACTTGTGGCTCAGTGCCTGATAGGCCAGTGCTGGTGGTGTGGGTGCAGTTTGTGTTTGTGATGTCACTTGTGGCTGAGTGCCTGATAGGCCAGTGCTGGTCCTGTGGGTGCAATTTGTGTTTGTGATGTCACTTGTGGCTGAGTGCCTGATAGGCCAGTGCTGGTGATGTGGCTGCAGTTTGTGTTTGTGAGTTCACTTGTGGCTGAGTGCCTGATAGGCCAGTGCTGGTGGTGTGGGTGCAATTTGTGTTTGTGATGTCACTTGTAGCTGAGTGCCTGATAGGCCAGTGCTGGTGATGTGGGTGCAGTTTGTGGTTGTGATGTCACTTGTGGCTCAGTGCCTGGTAGGCCAGTGCTGGTCACCTGGCTGCAGTTTGTGTTTGTGATGTCACTTGTGGCTCAGTGCCTGATAGGCCAGTGCTGGTGATGTGGGTGCAGTTTGTGTTTGTGATGTCACTTGTGGCTCAGTGCCTGATAGGCCAGTGCTGGTCACATGGCTGCAGTTTGTGTTTTTGATGTCACTTGTGGCTCAGTGCCTGATAGGCCAGTGCTGGTCCTGTGGGTGCTGGTTGTGTTTGTGATGTCCCTTGTGGCTCAGTGCCTGATAGGCCAGTGCTGGTGGTGTGGGTGCAGTTTGTGGTTGTGATGTCACTTGTGGCTGAGTGCCTGATAGGCCAGTGCTGGTGATGTGGCTGCAGTTTGTGTTTGTGAGGTCACTTGTGGCTCAGTGCCTGATAGGCCAGTGCTGGTGATGTGGCTGCAGTTTGTGGTTGTGATGTCACTTGTGGCTCAGTGCCTGATAGGCCAGTGCTGGTGGTGTGGGTGCAATTTGTGTTTGTGATGTCACTTGTGGCTCAGTGCCTGATAGGCCAGTGCTGGTGGTGTGGGTGCAGTTTGTGTTTGTGATGTCACTTGTGTCTCAGTGCCTGATAGGCCAGTGCTGGTGATGTGGGTGCAGTTTGTGGTTGTGATGTCACTTGTGGCTGAGTGCCTGATAGGCCAGTGCTGGTCCTGTGGGTGCAATTTGTGTTTGTGATGTCACTTGTGGCTCAGTGCCTGGTAGGCCAGTGCTGGTCCCCTGGCTGCAGTTTGTGTTTGTGATGTCACTTGTGGCTCAGTGCCTGATAGGCCAGTGCTGGTGATGTGGCTGCAGTTTGTGGTTGTGATGTCCCTTGTGGCTCAGTGCCTGATAGGCCAGTGCTGGTGGTGTGGGTGCAGTTCGTGTTTGTGATGTCACTTGTGGCTGAGTGCCTGATAGGCCAGTGCTGGTGATGTGGGTGCAGTTTGTGTTTGTGAGTTCACTTGTGGCTGAGTGCCTGATAGGCCAGTGCTGGTGATGTGGGTGCAGTTTGTGTTTGTGATGTCACTTGTGGCTCAGTGCCTGATGGGCCAGTGCTGGTCACATGGCTGCAGTTTGTGTTTGTGATGTCACTTGTGGCTGAGTGCCTGATAGGCCAGTGCTTGTCACGTGTGTGCAGTTTGTGTTTGTGATGTCACTTGTGGCTCAGTGCCTGATAGGCCAGTGCTTGTCCTGTGGGTGCAGTTTGTGTTTGTGATGTCACTTGTGGCTCAGTGCCTGATAGGCCAGTGCTGGTGATGTGGGTGCAGCTTGTGGTTGTGATGTCACTTGTGGCTCAGTGCCTGGTAGGCCAGTGCTGGTGATGTGTGTGCAGTTTGTGTTTGTGATGTCACTTGTGGCTCAGTGCCTGATAGGCCAGTGCTGGTGATGTGGGTGCAGTTTGTGTTTGTGAGTTCACTTGTGGCTCAGTGCCTGATAGGCCAGTGCTGGTGATGTGGGTGCAGTTTGTGTTTGTGATGTCACTTGTGGCTCAGTGCCTGATAGGCCAGTGCTGGTGATGTGGGTGCAGTTTGTGTTTGTGATGTCACTTGTGGCTCAGTGCCTGATAGGCCAGTGCTGGTGATGTGGGTGCAGTTTGTGTTTGTGATGTCACTTGTGGCTCAGTGCCTGATAGGCCAGTGCTGGTCCTGTGGGTGCAATTTGTGTTTGTGATGTCACTTGTGGCTGAGTGCCTGATAGGCCAGTGCTGGTGATGTGGGTGCAGTTTGTGTTTGTGAGTTCACTTGTGGCTGAGTGCCTGATAGGCCAGTGCTGGTGGTGTGGGTGCAATTTGTGTTTGTGATGTCACTTGTAGCTGAGTGCCTGATAGGCCAGTGCTGGTGATGTGGGTGCAGTTTGTGGTTGTGATGTCACTTGTGGCTCAGTGCCTGGTAGGCCAGTGCTGGTCACCTGGCTGCAGTTTGTGTTTGTGATGTCACTTGTGGCTCAGTGCCTGATAGGCCAGTGCTGGTGATGTGGGTGCAGTTTGTGTTTGTGATGTCACTTGTGGCTCAGTGCCTGATAGGCCAGTGCTGGTCACATGGCTGCAGTTTGTGTTTTTGATGTCACTTGTGGCTCAGTGCCTGATAGGCCAGTGCTGGTCCTGTGGGTGCTGGTTGTGTTTGTGATGTCCCTTGTGGCTCAGTGCCTGATAGGCCAGTGCTGGTGGTGTGGGTGCAGTTTGTGGTTGTGATGTCACTTGTGGCTGAGTGCCTGATAGGCCAGTGCTGGTGATGTGGCTGCAGTTTGTGTTTGTGAGGTCACTTGTGGCTGAGTGCCTGATAGGCCAGTGCTGGTGATGTGGGTGCAGTTTGTGGTTGTGATGTCACTTGTGGCTCAGTGCCTGATAGGCCAGTGCTGGTGGTGTGGGTGCAATTTGTGTTTGTGATGTCACTTGTGGCTCAGTGCCTGATAGGCCAGTGCTGGTGGTGTGGGTGCAGTTTGTGTTTGTGATGTCACTTGTGTCTCAGTGCCTGATAGGCCAGTGCTGGTGATGTGGGTGCAGTTTGTGTTTGTGATGTCACTTGTGGCTGAGTGCCTGATAGGCCAGTGCTGGTCCTGTGGGTGCAATTTGTGTTTGTGATGTCACTTGTGGCTCAGTGCCTGATAGGCCAGTGCTGGTCCCCTGGCTGCAGTTTGTGTTTGTGATGTCACTTGTGGCTCAGTGCCTGATAGGCCAGTGCTGGTGATGTGGCTGCAGTTTGTGGTTGTGATGTCCCTTGTGGCTCAGTGCCTGATAGGCCAGTGCTGGTGGTGTGGGTGCAGTTCGTGTTTGTGATGTCACTTGTGGCTGAGTGCCTGATAGGCCAGTGCTGGTGATGTGGGTGCAGTTTGTGTTTGTGAGTTCACTTGTGGCTGAGTGCCTGATAGGCCAGTGCTGGTGATGTGGGTGCAGTTTGTGTTTGTGATGTCACTTGTGGCTCAGTGCCTGATGGGCCAGTGCTGGTCACATGGCTGCAGTTTGTGTTTGTGATGTCACTTGTGGCTGAGTGCCTGATAGGCCAGTGCTTGTCACGTGTGTGCAGTTTGTGTTTGTGATGTCACTTGTGGCTCAGTGCCTGATAGGCCAGTGCTGGTGATGTGGCTGCAGTTTGTGTTTGTGATGTCACTTGTGGCTGAGTGCCTGATAGGCCAGTGCTGGTGATGTGGTTTCAGTTTGTGTTTGTGATGTCACTTGTGGCTCAGTGCCTGATAGGCCAGTGCTGGTGATGTGGGTGCAGTTTGTGTTTGTGATGTCACTTGTGGCTCAGTGCCTGGTAGGCCAGTGCTGGTCACCTGGCTGCAGTTTTTGTTTGTGATGTCACTTGTGGCTGAGTGCCTGATAGGCCAGTGCTGGTGATGTGGGTGCAGTTTGTGTTTGTGATGTCACTTGAGGCTCAGTGCCTGATAGGCCAGTGCTGGTGGTGTGGGTGCAGTTTGTGGTTGTGATGTCACTTGTGGCTCAGTGCCTGATAGGCCAGTGCTGGTGATGTGGGTGCAGTTTGTGTTTGTGATGTCACTTGTGGCTCAGTGCCTGATAGGCCAGTGCTTGTCCTGTGTGTGCAGTTTGTGTTTGTGATGTCACTTGTGGCTCAGTGCCTGAAAGGCCAGTGCTGGTGATGTGGCTGCAGTTTGTGTTTGTGATGTCACTTGTGGCTCAGTGCCTGATAGGCCAGTGCTGGTCACATGGCTGCAGTTTGTGTTTGTGATGTCACTTGTGGCTCAGTGCCTGATGGGCCAGTGCTGGTGATGTGGCTGCAGTTTGTGTTTGTGATGTCACTTGAGGCTCAGTGCCTGATAGGCCAGTGCTGGTGGTGTGGGTGCAGTTTGTGTTTGTGATGTCACTTGTGGCTCAGTGCCTGATAGGCCAGTGCTGGTGATGTGGGTGCAGTTTGTGTTTGTGATGTCACTTGTGGCTGAGTGCCTGATAGGCCAGTGCTGGTGATGTGGGTGCAGTTTGTGTTTGTGAGTTCACTTGTGGCTCAGTGCCTGATAGGCCAGTGCTGGTGATGTGGCTGCAGTTTGTGTTTGTGATGTCACTTGTGGCTCAGTGCCTGATAGGCCAGCGCTGGTGGTGTGGGTGCAATTTGTGTTTGTGATGTCACTTGTGGCTCAGTGCCTGATAGGCCAGTGCTGGTGGTGTGGGTGCAGTTTGTGGTTGTGATGTCACTTGTGGCTCAGTGCCTGGTAGGCCAGTGCTGGTCACCTGGCTGCAGTTTGTGTTTGTGATGTCACTTGTGGCTCAGTGCCTGATAGGCCAGTGCTGGTGATGTGGGTGCAGTTTGTGTTTGTGATGTCACTTGTGGCTGAGTGCCTGATAGGCCAGTGCTGGTGATGTGGGTGCAGTTTGTGTTTGTGAGTTCACTTGTGGCTCAGTGCCTGATAGGCCAGTGCTGGTGATGTGGGTGCAGTTTGTGTTTGTGATGTCACTTGTGGCTGAGTGCCTGATAGGCCAGTGCTGGTGATGTGGCTGCAATTTGTGCTTGTGATGTCACTTGTGGCTCAGTGCCTCATAGGCCAGTGCTGGTCCTGTGGGTGCAGTTTGTGTTTGTGATGTCACTTGTGGCTCAGTGCCTGATAGGCCAGTGCTTGTCCTGTGGGTGCAGTTTGTGTTTGTGATGTCACTTGTGGCTGAGTGCCTGATAGGCCAGTGCTGGTCCTGTGGGTGCAGTTTGTGGTTGTGATGTCACTTGTGGCTCAGTGCCTGATAGGCCAGTGTTGGTCACATGTGTGCAGTTTGTGCTTTTGATGTCCCTTGTGGCTGAGTGCCTGATAGGCCAGTGCTGGTGATGTGGGTGCAGTTTGTGGTTGTGAGTTCACTTGTGGCTCAGTGCCTGATAGGCCAGCGCTGGTCGTGTGGGTGCAATTTGTGTTTGTGATGTCACTTGTGTCTCAGTGCCTGATAGGCCAGTGCTGGTGATGTGGGTGCAGTTTGTGTTTGTGATGTCACTTGTGGCTCAGTGCCTGATAGGCCAGTGCTGGTCACATGGCTGCAGTTTGTGTTTTTGATGTCACTTGTGGCTCAGTGCCTGATAGGCCAGTGCTGGTGATGTGGGTGCAGTTTGTGGTTGTGATGTCACTTGTGGCTCAGTGCCTGATAGGCCAGTGCTGGTGATGTGGGTGCAGTTTGTGTTTGTGATGTCACTTGTGGCTGAGTACCTGATGGGCCAGTGCTGGTGGTGTGGGTGCAGTTTGTGTTTGTGATGTCACTTGTGGCTGAGTGCCTGATAGGCCAGTGCTGGTGATGTGGGTGCAGTTTGTGGTTGTGATGTCACTTGTGGCTCAGTGCCTGATAGGCCAGTGCTGGTGGTGTGGGTGCAATTTGTGGTTGTGATGTCACTTGTGGCTCAGTGCCTGATAGGCCAGTGCTGGTGGTGTGGGTGCAGTTTGTGTTTGTGATGTCACTTGTGTCTCAGTGCCTGATAGGCCAGTGCTGGTGATGTGGGTGCAGTTTGTGGTTGTGAGGTCACTTGTGGCTGAGTGCCTGATAGGCCAGTGCTGGTGATGTGGGTGCAGTTTGTGTTTGTGATGTCACTTGTGGCTCAGTGCCTGATAGGCCAGTGCTGGTGATGTGGGTGCAGTTTGTGTTTGTGATGTCACTTGTGGCTCAGTGCCTGATGGGCCAGTGCTGGTCACATGGCTGCAGTTTGTGTTTGTGATGTCACTTGTGTCTCAGTGCCTGATAGGCCAGTGCTTGTCACGTGTGTGCAGTTTGTGTTTGTGATGTCACTTGTGGCTCAGTGCCTGATAGGCCAGTGTTGGTGATGTGGGTGCAGTTTGTGTTTGTGATGTCACTTGTGGCTGAGTGCCTGATAGGCCAGTGCTGGTGATGTGGCTGCATTTTGTGTTTGTGATGTCACTTGTGGCTCAGTGCCTGATAGGCCAGTGCTGGTGATGTGGGTGCAGTTTGTGTTTGTGATGTCACTTGTGGCTCAGTGCCTGGTAGGCCAGTGCTGGTCACCTGGCTGCAGTTTTTGTTTGTGATGTCACTTGTGTCTCAGTGCCTGATAGGCCAGTGCTTGTCACGTGTGTGCAGTTTGTGTTTGTGATGTCACTTGTGGCTCAGTGCCTGATAGGCCAGTGTTGGTGATGTGGGTGCAGTTTGTGTTTGTGATGTCACTTGTGGCTGAGTGCCTGATAGGCCAGTACTGGTCCTGTGGGTGCAATTTGTGGTTGTGATGTCAGTTGTGGCTCAGTGCCTGATAGGCCAGTGCTGGTGATGTGGGTGCAGTTTGTGTTTGTGATGTCACTTGTGGCTCAGTGCCTGATAGGCCAGTGCTTGTCCTGTGTGTGCAGTTTGTGTTTGTGATGTCACTTGTGGCTCAGTGCCTGAAAGGCCAGTGCTGGTGATGTGGCTGCAGTTTGTGTTTGTGATGTCACTTGTGGCTCAGTGCCTGATAGGCCAGTGCTGGTCACCTGGCTGCAGTTTGTGTTTGTGATGTCACTTGTGGCTCAGTGCCTGGTAGGCCAGTGCTGGTGATGTGGGTGCAGTTTGTGTTTGTGATGTCACTTGAGGCTCAGTGCCTGATAGGCCAGTGCTGGTGGTGTGGGTGCAGTTTGTGGTTGTGATGTCACTTGTGGCTCAGTGCCTGATAGGCCAGTGCGGGTGATGTGTGTGCAGTTTGTGTTTGTGATGTCCCTTGTGGCTGAGTGCCTGATAGGCCAGTGCTGGTGATGTGGGAGCAGTTTGTGTTTGTGATGTCACTTGTGGCTCAGTGCCTGATAGGCCAGTGCTGGTGATGTGGGTGCAGTTTGTGTTTGTGATGTCACTTGTGGCTGAGTGCCTGATAGGCCAGCGCTGGTGGTGTGGGTGCAATTTGTGTTTGTGATGTCACTTGTGGCTGAGTGCCTGATAGGCCAGTGCTGGTGATGTGGGTGCAGTTTGTGGTTGTGATGTCACTTGTGGCTCAGTGCCTGGTAGGCCAGTGCTGGTCACCTGGCTGCAGTTTGTGTTTGTGATGTCACTTGTGGCTCAGTGCCTGATAGGCCAGTGCTGGTGATGTGGTTGCAGTTTGTGTTTGTGATGTCACTTGAGGCTCAGTGCCTGATAGGCCAGTGCTGGTGATGTGGGTGCAGTTTGTGGTTGTGATGTCACTTGTGGCTCAGTGCCTGATAGGCCAGTGCTGGTGGTGTGGGTGCAATTTGTGTTTGTGATGTCACTTGTGGCTGAGTGCCTGATAGGCCAGTGCTGGTGATGTGGCTGCAGTTTGTGTTTGTGATGTCGCTTGTGGCTCAGTGCCTGATAGGCCAGTGCTGGTCATGTGGGTGCAGTTTGTGTTTGTGATGTCCCTTGTGGCTCAGTGCCTGATAGGCCAGTGCTGGTGGTGTGGGTGCAGTTTGTGTTTGTGATGTCACTTGTGGCTGAGTGCCTGATAGGCCAGTGCTGGTGATGTGGGTGGAGTTTGTGTTTGTGATGTCACTTGTGGCTGAGTGCCTGATAGGCCAGTGCTGGTGATGTGGGTGCAGTTTGTGTTTGTGATGTCACTTGTGGCTCAGTGCCTGATAGGCCAGTACTGGTCCTGTGGGTGGAGTTTGTGTTTGTGATGTCACTTGTGGCTCAGTGCCTGATAGGCCAGTGCTGGTCCTGTGGGTGCAGTTTGTGTTTGTGATGTCACTTGTGGCTGAGTGCCTGATAGGCCAGTGCTGGTGATGTGTGTGCAGTTTTTGTTTGTGATGTCACTTGTGGCTGAGTGCCTGATAGGCCAGTGCTGGTGATGTGGGTGCAGTTTGTGTTTGTGATGTCACTTGTGGCTGAGTGCCTGATAGGCCAGTGCTGGTGATGTGGGTGCAGTTTGTGTTTGTGATGTCACTTGTGGCTCAGTGCCTGATGGGCCAGTGCTGGTCACATGGCTGCAGTTTGTGTTTGTGATGTCACTTGTGTCTCAGTGCCTGATAGGCCAGTGCTGGTCACGTGTGTGCAGTTTGTGTTTGTGATGTCACTTGTGGCTCAGTGCCTGATAGGCCAGTGCTGGTGATGTGGGTGCAGTTTGTGTTTGTGATGTCACTTGTGGCTGAGTGCCTAATAGGCCAGTGCTTGTCCTGTGTGTGCACTTTGTGTTTGTGATGTCACTTGTGGCTCAGTGCCTGAAAGGCCAGTGCTGGTGATGTGGCTGCAGTTTGTGGTTGTGAGGTCACTTGTGGCTCAGTGCCTGATAGGCCAGTGCTGGTGGTGTGGGTGCAGTTTGTGTTTGTGAGTTCACTTGTGGCTCAGTGCCTGATAGGCCAGTGCTGGTGGTGTGGGTGCAGTTCGTGTTTGTGATGTCACTTGTGGCTGAGTGCCTGATAGGCCAGTGCTGGTCACGTGTGTGCAGTTTGTGTTTGTGATGTCACTTGTGGCTGAGTGCCTGATAGGCCAGTGCTGGTCACATGGCTGCAGTTTGTGTTTGTGATGTCACTTGTGGCTCAGTGCCTGATGGGCCAGTGCTGGTGGTGTGGGTGCAGTTTGTGTTTGTGATGTCACTTGTGGCTGAGTGCCTGATAGGCCAGTGCTGGTGATGTGGGTGGAGTTTGTGTTTGTGAGTTCACTTGTGGCTCAGTGCCTGATAGGCCAGTGCTGGTGATGTGGGTGCAGTTTGTGTTTGTGATGTCACTTGTGGCTCAGTGCCTGATAGGCCAGTGCTGGTGATGTGGGTGCAGTTTGTGTTTGTGATGTCACTTGTGGCTCAGTGCCTGATAGGCCAGTGCTGGTGATGTGGCTGCAGTTTGTGTTTGTGATGTCACTTGTGGCTGAGTGCCTGATAGGCCAGTGCTGGTGATGTGGGTGCAGTTTGTGTTTGTGATGTCACTTGTGGCTCAGTGCCTGATGGGCCAGTGCTGGTCACATGGCTTCAGTTTGTGTTTGTGATGTCACTTGTGTCTCAGTGCCTGATAGGCCAGTGCTGGTCACGTGTGTGCAGTTTGTGTTTGTGATGTCACTTGTGGCTGAGTGCCTGATAGGCCAGTGCTGGTCACATGGCTGCAGTTTGTGTTTGTGATGTCACTTGTGGCTCAGTGCCTGATGGGCCAGTGCTGGTGGTGTGGGTGCAGTTTGTGTTTGTGATGTCACTTGTGGCTGAGTGCCTGATAGGCCAGTGCTGGTGATGTGGGTGGAGTTTGTGTTTGTGAGTTCACTTGTGGCTCAGTGCCTGATAGGCCAGTGCTGGTGATGTGGGTGCAGTTTGTGTTTGTGATGTCACTTGTGTCTCAGTGCCTGATAGGCCAGTGCTGGTGATGTGGGTGCAGTTTGTGTTTGTGAGTTCACTTGTGGCTGAGTGCCTGATAGGCCAGTGCTGGTGATGTGGGTGCAGTTTGTGTTTGTGAGTTCACTTGTGGCTGAGTGCCTGATAGGCCAGTGCTGGTGATGTGGGTGCAGTTTGTGTTTGTGATGTCACTTGTGGCTGAGTGCCTGATAGGCCAGCGCTGGTGGTGTGGGTGCAATTTGTGTTTGTGATGTCACTTGTGGCTCAGTGCCTGATAGGCCAGTGCTGGTGGTGTGGGTGCAGTTCGTGTTTGTGATGTCACTTGTGGCTGAGTGCCTGATAGGCCAGTGCTGGTGATGTGGGTGCAGGTTGTGTTTGTGATGTCACTTGTGGCTCAGTGCCTGATAGGCCAGTGCTGGTGGTGTGGGTGCAGTTCGTGTTTGTGATGTCACTTGTGGCTCAGTGCCTGGTAGGCCAGTGCTGGTGATGTGGCTGCAGTTTGTGTTTGTGATGTCACTTGTGGCTCAGTGCCTGATAGGCCAGTGCTGGTCCTGTGGGTGCAATTTGTGGTTGTGATGTCAGTTGTGGCTCAGTGCCTGATAGGCCAGTGCTGGTGATGTGGCTGCAGTTTGTGTTTGTGAGTTCACTTGTGGCTGAGTGCCTGATAGGCCAGTGCTTGTCCTGTGTGTGCAGTTTGTGTTTGTGATGTCACTTGTGGCTCAGTGCCTGAAAGGCCAGTGCTGGTGATGTGGCTGCAGTTTGTGTTTGTGATGTCACTTGTGGCTCAGTGCCTGATAGGCCAGTGCTGGTGGTGTGGGTGCAGTTTGTGTTTGTGAGTTCACTTGTGGCTCAGTGCCTGATAGGCCAGTGCTGGTGGTGTGGGTGCAGTTCGTGTTTGTGATGTCACTTGTGGCTGAGTGCCTGATAGGCCAGTGCTGGTCACGTGTGTGCAGTTTGTGTTTGTGATGTCACTTGTGGCTGAGTGCCTGATAGGCCAGTGCTGGTCACATGGCTGCAGTTTTTGTTTGTGATGTCACTTGTGGCTCAGTGCCTGATGGGCCAGTGCTGGTGATGTGGGTGCAGTTTGTGTTTGTGATGTCACTTGTGGCTCAGTGCCTGATAGGTCAGTACTGGTCCTGTGGGTGGAGTTTGTGTTTGTGAGTTCACTTGTGGCTGAGTGCCTGATAGGCCAGTGCTGGTGATGTGGGTGCAGTTTGTGTTTGTGATGTCACTTGTGGCTCAGTGCCTGATAGGCCAGTGCTGGTGATGTGGCTGCAGTTTGTGGTTGTGATGTCACTTGTGGCTCAGTGCCTGATAGGCCAGTGCTGGTGGTGTGGGTGCAATTTGTGTTTGTGATGTCACTTGTGGCTCAGTGCCTGATAGGCCAGTGCTGGTGGTGTGGGTGCAGTTTGTGTTTGTGATGTCACTTGTGTCTCAGTGCCTGATAGGCCAGTGCTGGTGATGTGGGTGCAGTTTGTGGTTGTGATGTCACTTGTGGCTGAGTGCCTGATAGGCCAGTGCTGGTCCTGTGGGTGCAATTTGTGTTTGTGATGTCACTTGTGGCTCAGTGCCTGGTAGGCCAGTGCTGGTCCCCTGGCTGCAGTTTGTGTTTGTGATGTCACTTGTGGCTCAGTGCCTGATAGGCCAGTGCTGGTGATGTGGCTGCAGTTTGTGGTTGTGATGTCCCTTGTGGCTCAGTGCCTGATAGGCCAGTGCTGGTGGTGTGGGTGCAGTTCGTGTTTGTGATGTCACTTGTGGCTGAGTGCCTGATAGGCCAGTGCTGGTGATGTGGGTGCAGTTTGTGTTTGTGAGTTCACTTGTGGCTGAGTGCCTGATAGGCCAGTGCTGGTGATGTGGGTGCAGTTTGTGTTTGTGATGTCACTTGTGGCTCAGTGCCTGATGGGCCAGTGCTGGTCACATGGCTGCAGTTTGTGTTTGTGATGTCACTTGTGGCTGAGTGCCTGATAGGCCAGTGCTTGTCACGTGTGTGCAGTTTGTGTTTGTGATGTCACTTGTGGCTCAGTGCCTGATAGGCCAGTGCTGGTGATGTGGGTGCAGTTTGTGTTTGTGATGTCACTTGTGGCTCAGTGCCTGATAGGCCAGTGCTGGTGATGTGGGTGCAGCTTGTGGTTGTGATGTCACTTGTGGCTCAGTGCCTGGTAGGCCAGTGCTGGTGATGTGTGTGCAGTTTGTGTTTGTGATGTCACTTGTGGCTCAGTGCCTGATAGGCCAGTGCTGGTGATGTGGGTGCAGTTTGTGTTTGTGAGTTCACTTGTGGCTCAGTGCCTGATAGGCCAGTGCTGGTGATGTGGGTGCAGTTTGTGTTTGTGATGTCACTTGTGGCTCAGTGCCTGATAGGCCAGTGCTGGTGATGTGGGTGCAGTTTGTGTTTGTGATGTCACTTGTGGCTCAGTGCCTGATAGGCCAGTGCTGGTGATGTGGGTGCAGTTTGTGTTTGTGATGTCACTTGTGGCTCAGTGCCTGATAGGCCAGTGCTGGTCCTGTGGGTGCAATTTGTGTTTGTGATGTCACTTGTGGCTGAGTGCCTGATAGGCCAGTGCTGGTGATGTGGGTGCAGTTTGTGTTTGTGAGTTCACTTGTGGCTGAGTGCCTGATAGGCCAGTGCTGGTGGTGTGGGTGCAATTTGTGTTTGTGATGTCACTTGTAGCTGAGTGCCTGATAGGCCAGTGCTGGTGATGTGGGTGCAGTTTGTGGTTGTGATGTCACTTGTGGCTCAGTGCCTGGTAGGCCAGTGCTGGTCACCTGGCTGCAGTTTGTGTTTGTGATGTCACTTGTGGCTGAGTGCCTGATAGGCCAGTGCTGGTGATGTGGGTGCAGTTTGTGTTTGTGATGTCACTTGTGGCTCAGTGCCTGATAGGCCAGTGCTGGTCACATGGCTGCAGTTTGTGTTTTTGATGTCACTTGTGGCTCAGTGCCTGATAGGCCAGTGCTGGTCCTGTGGGTGCTGGTTGTGTTTGTGATGTCCCTTGTGGCTCAGTGCCTGATAGGCCAGTGCTGGTGGTGTGGGTGCAGTTTGTGGTTGTGATGTCACTTGTGGCTGAGTGCCTGATAGGCCAGTGCTGGTGATGTGGCTGCAGTTTGTGTTTGTGAGGTCACTTGTGGCTCAGTGCCTGATAGGCCAGTGCTGGTGATGTGGGTGCAGTTTGTGGTTGTGATGTCACTTGTGGCTCAGTGCCTGATAGGCCAGTGCTGGTGGTGTGGGTGCAATTTGTGTTTGTGATGTCACTTGTGGCTCAGTGCCTGATAGGCCAGTGCTGGTGGTGTGGGTGCAGTTTGTGTTTGTGATGTCACTTGTGTCTCAGTGCCTGATAGGCCAGTGCTGGTGATGTGGGTGCAGTTTGTGTTTGTGATGTCACTTGTGGCTGAGTGCCTGATAGGCCAGTGCTGGTCCTGTGGGTGCAATTTGTGTTTGTGATGTCACTTGTGGCTCAGTGCCTGATAGGCCAGTGCTGGTCCCCTGGCTGCAGTTTGTGTTTGTGATGTCACTTGTGGCTCAGTGCCTGATAGGCCAGTGCTGGTGATGTGGCTGCAGTTTGTGGTTGTGATGTCCCTTGTGGCTCAGTGCCTGATAGGCCAGTGCTGGTGGTGTGGGTGCAGTTCGTGTTTGTGATGTCACTTGTGGCTGAGTGCCTGATAGGCCAGTGCTGGTGATGTGGGTGCAGTTTGTGTTTGTGAGTTCACTTGTGGCTGAGTGCCTGATAGGCCAGTGCTGGTGATGTGGGTGCAGTTTGTGTTTGTGATGTCACTTGTGGCTCAGTGCCTGATGGGCCAGTGCTGGTCACATGGCTGCAGTTTGTGTTTGTGATGTCACTTGTGGCTGAGTGCCTGATAGGCCAGTGCTTGTCACGTGTGTGCAGTTTGTGTTTGTGATGTCACTTGTGGCTCAGTGCCTGATAGGCCAGTGCTGGTGATGTGGCTGCAGTTTGTGTTTGTGATGTCACTTGTGGCTGAGTGCCTGATAGGCCAGTGCTGGTGATGTGGTTTCAGTTTGTGTTTGTGATGTCACTTGTGGCTCAGTGCCTGATAGGCCAGTGCTGGTGATGTGGGTGCAGTTTGTGTTTGTGATGTCACTTGTGGCTCAGTGCCTGGTAGGCCAGTGCTGGTCACCTGGCTGCAGTTTTTGTTTGTGATGTCACTTGTGGCTGAGTGCCTGATAGGCCAGTGCTGGTGATGTGGGTGCAGTTTGTGTTTGTGATGTCACTTGTGGCTCAGTGCCTGATAGGCCAGTACTGGTCCTGTGGGTGCAATTTGTGGTTGTGATGTCAGTTGTGGCTCAGTGCCTGATAGGCCAGTGCTGGTGATGTGGGTGCAGTTTGTGTTTGTGATGTCACTTGTGGCTCAGTGCCTGATAGGCCAGTGCTTGTCCTGTGTGTGCAGTTTGTGTTTGTGATGTCACTTGTGGCTCAGTGCCTGAAAGGCCAGTGCTGGTGATGTGGCTGCAGTTTGTGTTTGTGATGTCACTTGTGGCTCAGTGCCTGATAGGCCAGTGCTGGTCACATGGCTGCAGTTTGTGTTTGTGATGTCACTTGTGGCTCAGTGCCTGATGGGCCAGTGCTGGTGATGTGGCTGCAGTTTGTGTTTGTGATGTCACTTGAGGCTCAGTGCCTGATAGGCCAGTGCTGGTGGTGTGGGTGCAGTTTGTGTTTGTGATGTCACTTGTGGCTCAGTGCCTGATAGGCCAGTGCTGGTGATGTGGGTGCAGTTTGTGTTTGTGATGTCACTTGTGGCTGAGTGCCTGATAGGCCAGTGCTGGTGATGTGGGTGCAGTTTGTGTTTGTGAGTTCACTTGTGGCTCAGTGCCTGATAGGCCAGTGCTGGTGATGTGGCTGCAGTTTGTGTTTGTGATGTCACTTGTGGCTCAGTGCCTGATAGGCCAGCGCTGGTGGTGTGGGTGCAATTTGTGTTTGTGATGTCACTTGTGGCTCAGTGCCTGATAGGCCAGTGCTGGTGGTGTGGGTGCAGTTTGTGGTTGTGATGTCACTTGTGGCTCAGTGCCTGGTAGGCCAGTGCTGGTCACCTGGCTGCAGTTTGTGTTTGTGATGTCACTTGTGGCTCAGTGCCTGATAGGCCAGTGCTGGTGATGTGGGTGCAGTTTGTGTTTGTGATGTCACTTGTGGCTGAGTGCCTGATAGGCCAGTGCTGGTGATGTGGGTGCAGTTTGTGTTTGTGAGTTCACTTGTGGCTCAGTGCCTGATAGGCCAGTGCTGGTGATGTGGGTGCAGTTTGTGTTTGTGATGTCACTTGTGGCTGAGTGCCTGATAGGCCAGTGCTGGTGATGTGGCTGCAATTTGTGCTTGTGATGTCACTTGTGGCTCAGTGCCTCATAGGCCAGTGCTGGTCCTGTGGGTGCAGTTTGTGTTTGTGATGTCACTTGTGGCTCAGTGCCTGATAGGCCAGTGCTTGTCCTGTGGGTGCAGTTTGTGTTTGTGATGTCACTTGTGGCTGAGTGCCTGATAGGCCAGTGCTGGTCCTGTGGGTGCAGTTTGTGGTTGTGATGTCACTTGTGGCTCAGTGCCTGATAGGCCAGTGTTGGTCACATGTGTGCAGTTTGTGCTTTTGATGTCCCTTGTGGCTGAGTGCCTGATAGGCCAGTGCTGGTGATGTGGGTGCAGTTTGTGGTTGTGAGTTCACTTGTGGCTCAGTGCCTGATAGGCCAGCGCTGGTCGTGTGGGTGCAATTTGTGTTTGTGATGTCACTTGTGTCTCAGTGCCTGATAGGCCAGTGCTGGTGATGTGGGTGCAGTTTGTGTTTGTGATGTCACTTGTGGCTCAGTGCCTGATAGGCCAGTGCTGGTCACATGGCTGCAGTTTGTGTTTTTGATGTCACTTGTGGCTCAGTGCCTGATAGGCCAGTGCTGGTGATGTGGGTGCAGTTTGTGGTTGTGATGTCACTTGTGGCTCAGTGCCTGATAGGCCAGTGCTGGTGATGTGGGTGCAGTTTGTGTTTGTGATGTCACTTGTGGCTGAGTGCCTGATGGGCCAGTGCTGGTGGTGTGGGTGCAGTTTGTGTTTGTGATGTCACTTGTGGCTGAGTGCCTGATAGGCCAGTGCTGGTGGTGTGGGTGCAGTTTGTGGTTGTGATGTCACTTGTGGCTCAGTGCCTGATAGGCCAGTGCTGGTGGTGTGGGTGCAATTTGTGCTTGTGATGTCACTTGTGGCTCAGTGCCTGATAGGCCAGTGCTGGTGGTGTGGGTGCAGTTTGTGTTTGTGATGTCACTTGTGTCTCAGTGCCTGATAGGCCAGTGCTGGTGATGTGGGTGCAGTTTGTGTTTGTGAGTTCACTTGTGGCTCAGTGCCTGATAGGCCAGTGCTGGTGATGTGGGTGCAGTTTGTGTTTGTGATGTCACTTGTGGCTCAGTGCCTGATAGGCCAGTGCTGGTGATGTGGGTGCAGTTTGTGTTTGTGATGTCACTTGTGGCTCAGTGCCTGATAGGCCAGTGCTGGTGATGTGGGTGCAGTTTGTGTTTGTGATGTCACTTGTGGCTCAGTGCCTGATAGGCCAGTGCTGGTCCTGTGGGTGCAATTTGTGTTTGTGATGTCACTTGTGGCTGAGTGCCTGATAGGCCAGTGCTGGTGATGTGGGTGCAGTTTGTGTTTGTGAGTTCACTTGTGGCTGAGTGCCTGATAGGCCAGTGCTGGTGGTGTGGGTGCAATTTGTGTTTGTGATGTCACTTGTAGCTGAGTGCCTGATAGGCCAGTGCTGGTGATGTGGGTGCAGTTTGTGGTTGTGATGTCACTTGTGGCTCAGTGCCTGGTAGGCCAGTGCTGGTCACCTGGCTGCAGTTTGTGTTTGTGATGTCACTTGTGGCTCAGTGCCTGATAGGCCAGTGCTGGTGATGTGGGTGCAGTTTGTGTTTGTGATGTCACTTGTGGCTCAGTGCCTGATAGGCCAGTGCTGGTCACATGGCTGCAGTTTGTGTTTTTGATGTCACTTGTGGCTCAGTGCCTGATAGGCCAGTGCTGGTCCTGTGGGTGCTGGTTGTGTTTGTGATGTCCCTTGTGGCTCAGTGCCTGATAGGCCAGTGCTGGTGGTGTGGGTGCAGTTTGTGGTTGTGATGTCACTTGTGGCTGAGTGCCTGATAGGCCAGTGCTGGTGATGTGGCTGCAGTTTGTGTTTGTGAGGTCACTTGTGGCTCAGTGCCTGATAGGCCAGTGCTGGTGATGTGGGTGCAGTTTGTGGTTGTGATGTCACTTGTGGCTCAGTGCCTGATAGGCCAGTGCTGGTGGTGTGGGTGCAATTTGTGTTTGTGATGTCACTTGTGGCTGAGTGCCTGATAGGCCAGTGCTGGTGGTGTGGGTGCAGTTTGTGGTTGTGATGTCACTTGTGGCTCAGTGCCTGGTAGGCCAGTGCTGGTGATGTGGGTGCAGTTTGTGTTTGTGATGTCACTTGTGGCTGAGTGCCTGATAGGCCAGTGCTGGTCCTGTGGGTGCAATTTGTGTTTGTGATGTCACTTGTGGCTCAGTGCCTGATAGGCCAGTGCTGGTCCCCTGGCTGCAGTTTGTGTTTGTGATGTCACTTGTGGCTCAGTGCCTGATAGGCCAGTGCTGGTGATGTGGCTGCAGTTTGTGTTTGTGATGTCACTTGTGGCTGAGTGCCTGATAGGCCAGTGCTGGTGGTGTGGGTGCAATTTGTGTTTGTGATGTCACTTGTGGCTGAGTGCCTGATAGGCCAGTGCTGGTGATGTGGGTGCAGTTTGTGGTTGTGATGTCACTTGTGGCTCAGTGCCTGGTAGGCCAGTGCTGGTCACCTGGCTGCAGTTTGTGTTTGTGATGTCACTTGTGGCTCAGTGCCTGATAGGCCAGTGCTGGTGATGTGGTTGCAGTTTGTGTTTGTGATGTCACTTGTGGCTCAGTGCCTGATAGGCCAGTGCTGGTGATGTGGGTGCAGTTTGTGGTTGTGATGTCACTTGTGGCTCAGTGCCTGATAGGCCAGTGCTGGTGGTGTGGGTGCAATTTGTGTTTGTGATGTCACTTGTGGCTGAGTGCCTGATAGGCCAGTGCTGGTGATGTGGCTGCAGTTTGTGTTTGTGATGTCGCTTGTGGCTCAGTGCCTGATAGGCCAGTGCTGGTGATGTGGGTGCAGTTTGTGTTTGTGATGTCCCTTGTGGCTCAGTGCCTGATAGGCCAGTGCTGGTGGTGTGGGTGCAGTTTGTGTTTGTGATGTCACTTGTGGCTGAGTGCCTGATAGGCCAGTGCTGGTGATGTGGGTGGAGTTTGTGTTTGTGATGTCACTTGTGGCTGAGTGCCTGATAGGCCAGTGCTGGTGATGTGGGTGCAGTTTGTGTTTGTGATGTCACTTGTGGCTCAGTGCCTGATAGGCCAGTACTGGTCCTGTGGGTGGAGTTTGTGTTTGTGATGTCACTTGTGGCTCAGTGCCTGATAGGCCAGTGCTGGTGGTGTGGGTGCAGTTTGTGTTTGTGATGTCACTTGTGGCTGAGTGCCTGATAGGCCAGTGCTGGTGATGTGTGTGCAGTTTTTGTTTGTGATGTCACTTGTGGCTGAGTGCCTGATAGGCCAGTGCTGGTGATGTGGGTGCAGTTTGTGTTTGTGATGTCACTTGTGGCTGAGTGCCTGATAGGCCAGTGCTGGTGATGTGGGTGCAGTTTGTGTTTGTGATGTCACTTGTGGCTCAGTGCCTGATGGGCCAGTGCTGGTCACATGGCTGCAGTTTGTGTTTGTGATGTCACTTGTGGCTCAGTGCCTGATAGGCCAGTGCTGGTCACGTGTGTGCAGTTTGTGTTTGTGATGTCACTTGTGGCTCAGTGCCTGATAGGCCAGTGCTGGTGATGTGGGTGCAGTTTGTGGTTGTGATGTCACTTGTGGCTCAGTGCCTGAAAGGCCAGTGCTGGTCACCTGGCTGCAGTTTGTGTTTGTGATGTCACTTGTGGCTCAGTGCCTGATATGCCAGTGCTGGTGATGTGGCTGCAGTTTGTGTTTGTGATGTCACTTGTGGCTGAGTGCCTAATAGGCCAGTGCTTGTCCTGTGTGTGCACTTTGTGTTTGTGATGTCACTTGTGGCTCAGTGCCTGAAAGGCCAGTGCTGGTGATGTGGCTGCAGTTTGTGGTTGTGAGGTCACTTGTGGCTCAGTGCCTGATAGGCCAGTGCTGGTGGTGTGGGTGCAGTTTGTTTTTGTGAGTTCACTTGTGGCTCAGTGCCTGATAGGCCAGTGCTGGTGGTGTGGGTGCAGTTCGTGTTTGTGATGTCACTTGTGGCTGAGTGCCTGATAGGCCAGTGCTGGTCACGTGTGTGCAGTTTGTGTTTGTGATGTCACTTGTGGCTGAGTGCCTGATAGGCCAGTGCTGGTCACATGGCTGCAGTTTGTGTTTGTGATGTCACTTGTGGCTCAGTGCCTGATGGGCCAGTGCTGGTGGTGTGGGTGCAGTTTGTGTTTGTGATGTCACTTGTGGCTGAGTGCCTGATAGGCCAGTGCTGGTGATGTGGGTGGAGTTTGTGTTTGTGAGTTCACTTGTGGCTCAGTGCCTGATAGGCCAGTGCTGGTGATGTGGGTGCAGTTTGTGTTTGTGATGTCACTTGTGGCTCAGTGCCTGATAGGCCAGTGCTGGTGATGTGGGTGCAGTTTGTGTTTGTGATGTCACTTGTGGCTCAGTGCCTGATAGGCCAGTGCTGGTGATGTGGCTGCAGTTTGTGTTTGTGATGTCACTTGTGGCTGAGTGCCTGATAGGCCAGTGCTGGTGATGTGGGTGCAGTTTGTGTTTGTGATGTCACTTGTGGCTCAGTGCCTGATGGGCCAGTGCTGGTCACATGGCTTCAGTTTGTGTTTGTGATGTCACTTGTGTCTCAGTGCCTGATAGGCCAGTGCTGGTCACGTGTGTGCAGTTTGTGTTTGTGATGTCACTTGTGGCTGAGTGCCTGATAGGCCAGTGCTGGTCACATGGCTGCAGTTTGTGTTTGTGATGTCACTTGTGGCTCAGTGCCTGATGGGCCAGTGCTGGTGGTGTGGGTGCAGTTTGTGTTTGTGATGTCACTTGTGGCTGAGTGCCTGATAGGCCAGTGCTGGTGATGTGGGTGGAGTTTGTGTTTGTGAGTTCACTTGTGGCTCAGTGCCTGATAGGCCAGTGCTGGTGATGTGGGTGCAGTTTGTGTTTGTGATGTCACTTGTGTCTCAGTGCCTGATAGGCCAGTGCTGGTGATGTGGGTGCAGTTTGTGTTTGTGAGTTCACTTGTGGCTGAGTGCCTGATAGGCCAGTGCTGGTGATGTGGGTGCAGTTTGTGTTTGTGAGTTCACTTGTGGCTGAGTGCCTGATAGGCCAGTGCTGGTGATGTGGGTGCAGTTTGTGTTTGTGATGTCACTTGTGGCTGAGTGCCTGATAGGCCAGCGCTGGTGGTGTGGGTGCAATTTGTGTTTGTGATGTCACTTGTGGCTCAGTGCCTGATAGGCCAGTGCTGGTGGTGTGGGTGCAGTTCGTGTTTGTGATGTCACTTGTGGCTGAGTGCCTGATAGGCCAGTGCTGGTGATGTGGGTGCAGTTTGTGTTTGTGATGTCACTTGTGGCTCAGTGCCTGATAGGCCAGTGCTGGTGGTGTGGGTGCAGTTCGTGTTTGTGATGTCACTTGTGGCTCAGTGCCTGGTAGGCCAGTGCTGGTGATGTGGCTGCAGTTTGTGTTTGTGATGTCACTTGTGGCTCAGTGCCTGATAGGCCAGTGCTGGTCCTGTGGGTGCAATTTGTGGTTGTGATGTCAGTTGTGGCTCAGTGCCTGATAGGCCAGTGCTGGTGATGTGGCTGCAGTTTGTGTTTGTGAGTTCACTTGTGGCTGAGTGCCTGATAGGCCAGTGCTTGTCCTGTGTGTGCAGTTTGTGTTTGTGATGTCACTTGTGGCTCAGTGCCTGAAAGGCCAGTGCTGGTGATGTGGCTGCAGTTTGTGGTTGTGAGGTCACTTGTGGCTCAGTGCCTGATAGGCCAGTGCTGGTGGTGTGGGTGCAGTTTGTGTTTGTGAGTTCACTTGTGGCTCAGTGCCTGATAGGCCAGTGCTGGTGGTGTGGGTGCAGTTCGTGTTTGTGATGTCACTTGTGGCTGAGTGCCTGATAGGCCAGTGCTGGTCACGTGTGTGCAGTTTGTGTTTGTGATGTCACTTGTGGCTGAGTGCCTGATAGGCCAGTGCTGGTCACATGGCTGCAGTTTTTGTTTGTGATGTCACTTGTGGCTCAGTGCCTGATGGGCCAGTGCTGGTGATGTGGGTGCAGTTTGTGTTTGTGATGTCACTTGTGGCTCAGTGCCTGATAGGTCAGTACTGGTCCTGTGGGTGGAGTTTGTGTTTGTGAGTTCACTTGTGGCTGAGTGCCTGATAGGCCAGTGCTGGTGATGTGGGTGCAGTTTGTGTTTGTGATGTCACTTGTGGCTCAGTGCCTGATAGGCCAGTGCTGGTGATGTGGCTGCAGTTTGTGTTTGTGATGTCACTTGTGGCTCAGTGCCTGATAGGCCAGTGCTGGTGATGTGGCTGCAGTTTGTGTTTGTGATGTCACTTGTGTCTCAGTGCCTGATAGGCCAGTGCTGGTGATGTGGCTGCAGTTTGTGTTTGTGATGTCACTTGTGGCTCAGTGCCTGATAGGCCAGTGCTGGTGATGTGGGTGCAGTTTTTGTTTGTGATGTCACTTGTGGCTCAGTGCCTGATAGGCCAGCGCTGGTGGTGTGGGTGCAGTTTGTGTTTGTGATGTCACTTGTGGCTCAGTGCCTGAAAGGCCAGTGCTGGTGATGTGGCTGCAGTTTGTGTTTGTGATGTCACTTGTGGCTCAGTGCCTGATAGGCCAGTGCTGGTCACCTGGCTGCAGTTTGTGTTTGTGATGTCACTTGTGGCTCAGTGCCTGGTAGGCCAGTGCTGGTGATGTGGGTGCAGTTTGTGTTTGTGATGTCACTTGTGGCTCAGTGCCTGATAGGCCAGTGCTGGTGGTGTGGGTGCAGTTTGTGGTTGTGATGTCACTTGTGGCTCAGTGCCTGATAGGCCAGTGCTGGTGATGTGTGTGCAGTTTGTGTTTGTGATGTCCCTTGTGGCTCAGTGCCTGATAGGCCAGTGCTGGTGATGTGGGTGCAGTTTGTGTTTGTGATGTCACTTGTGGCTCAGTGCCTGATAGGCCAGTGCTGGTGATGTGGGTGCAGTTTGTGTTTGTGATGTCACTTGTGGCTCAGTGCCTGATAGGCCAGCGCTGGTGGTGTGGGTGCAATTTGTGTTTGTGATGTCACTTGTGGCTGAGTGCCTGATAGGCCAGTGCTGGTGATGTGGGTGCAGTTTGTGTTTGTGAGGTCACTTGTGGCTCAGTGCCTGATAGGCCAGTGCTGGTGATGTGGCTGCAGTTTGTGGTTGTGATGTCACTTGTGGCTCAGTGCCTGATAGGCCAGTGCTGGTGGTGTGGGTGCAATTTGTGCTTGTGATGTCACTTGTGGCTCAGTGCCTGATAGGCCAGTGCTGGTGGTGTGGGTGCAGTTTGTGTTTGTGATGTCACTTGTGGCTCAGTGCCTGATAGGCCAGTGCTGGTGATGTGGGTGCAGTTTGTGTTTGTGAGTTCACTTGTGGCTCAGTGCCTGATAGGCCAGCGCTGGTGGTGTGGGTGCAATTTGTGTTTGTGATGTCACTTGTGGCTCAGTGCCTGATAGGCCAGTGCTGGTGATGTGGGTGCAGTTTGTGTTTGTGAGGTCACTTGTGGCTCAGTGCCTGATAGGCCAGTGCTGGTGATGTGGCTGCAGTTTGTGGTTGTGATGTCACTTGTGGCTCAGTGCCTGGTAGGCCAGTGCTGGTCACCTGGCTGCAGTTTGTGTTTGTGATGTCACTTGTGGCTCAGTGCCTGATAGGCCAGTGCTGGTCATGTGGGTGCAGTTTGTGTTTGTGATGTCCCTTCTGGCTCAGTGCCTGATAGGCCAGTGCTGGTGGTGTGGGTGCAGTTTGTGTTTGTGATGTCACTTGTGGCTGAGTGCCTGATAGGCCAGTGCTGGTGATGTGGGTGCAGTTTGTGTTTGTGAGTTCACTTGTGGCTGAGTGCCTGATAGGCCAGTGCTGGTGATGTGGGTGTAGTTTGTGTTTGTGATGTCACTTGTGGCTCAGTGCCTGATAGGCCAGTGCTGGTGATGTGGGTGCAGTTTGTGTTTGTGATGTCACTTGTGGCTCAGTGCCTGATGGGCCAGTGCTGGTCACATGGCTGCAGTTTGTGTTTGTGATGTCACTTGTGTCTCAGTGCCTGATAGGCCAGTGCTTGTCACGTGTGTGCAGTTTGTGTTTGTGATGTCACTTGTGGCTGAGTGCCTGATAGGCCAGTGCTGGTGATGTGGGTGGAGTTTGTGTTTGTGAGTTCACTTGTGGCTCAGTGCCTGATAGGCCAGTGCTGGTGATGTGGGTGCAGTTTGTGTTTGTGATGTCACTTGTGGCTCAGTGCCTGATAGGCCAGCGCTGGTGGTGTGGGTGCAATTTGTGTTTGTGATGTCCCTTGTGGCTCAGTGCCTGATAGGCCAGTGCTGGTGATGTGGGTGCAGTTTGTGGTTGTGATGTCACTTGTGGCTCAGTGCCTGGTAGGCCAGTGCTGGTCACCTGGCTGCAGTTTGTGTTTGTGATGTCACTTGTGGCTCAGTGCCTGATAGGCCAGTGCTGGTGATGTGGGTGCAGTTTGTGTTTGTGATGTCACTTGTGGCTCAGTGCCTGATAGGCCAGTGCTGGTGATGTGGGTGCAGTTTGTGTTTGTGATGTCACTTGTGGCTCAGTGCCTGATAGGCCAGTGCTGGTGGTGTGGGTGCAATTTGTGTTTGTGATGTCACTTGTGGCTCAGTGCCTGATAGGCCAGTGCTGGTGGTGTGGGTGCAGTTTGTGGTTGTGGGGTCACTTGTGGCTGAGTGCCTGATAGGCCAGTGCTGGTGATGTGGCTGCAGTTTGTGTTTGTGAGTTCTCTTGTGGCTCAGTGCCTGATAGGCCAGTGCTGGTCATGTGGGTGCAGTTTGTGTTTGTGATGTCCCTTGTGGCTCAGTGCCTGATAGGCCAGTGCTGGTGGTGTGGGTGCAGTTTGTGTTTGTGATGTCACTTGTGGCTGAGTGCCTGATAGGCCAGTGCTGGTGATGTGGGTGGAGTTTGTGTTTGTGATGTCACTTGTGGCTCAGTGCCTGATAGGCCAGTGCTGGTGGTGTGGGTGCAGTTTGTGTTTGTGATGTCACTTGTGGCTCAGTGCCTGATAGGCCAGTGCTGGTGATGTGTGTGCAGTTTTTGTTTGTGATGTCACTTGTGGCTGAGTGCCTGATAGGCCAGTGCTGGTGATGTGGCTGCAGTTTGTGTTTGTGATGTCACTTGTGGCTGAGTGCCTGATAGGCCAGTGCTTGTCACGTGTGTGCACTTTGTGTTTGTGATGTCACTTGTGGCTCAGTGCCTGAAAGGCCAGTGCTGGTGATGTGGCTGCAGTTTGTGGTTGTGAGGTCACTTGTGGCTGAGTGCCTGATAGGCCAGTGCTGGTGATGTGGTTTCAGTTTGTGTTTGTGATGTCACTTGTGGCTCAGTGCCTGATAGGCCAGTGCTGGTGATGTGGGTGCAGTTTGTGTTTTTGATGTCACTTGTGGCTCAGTGCCTGGTAGGCCAGTGCTGGTCACCTGGCTGCAGTTTTTGTTTGTGATGTCACTTGTGGCTCAGTGCCTGATAGGCCAGTGCTGGTGATGTGGGTGCAGTTTGTGTTTGTGATGTCACTTGTGGCTCAGTGCCTGATAGGCCAGTACTGGTCCTGTGGGTGCAATTTGTGGTTGTGATGTCAGTTGTGGCTCAGTGCCTGATAGGCCAGTGCTGGTGATGTGGGTGCAGTTTGTGTTTGTGATGTCACTTGTGGCTGAGTGCCTGATAGGCCAGTGCTTGTCCTGTGTGTGCAGTTTGTGTTTGTGATGTCACTTGTGGCTCAGTGCCTGAAAGGCCAGTGCTGGTGATGTGGCTGCAGTTTGTGTTTGTGATGTCACTTGTGGCTCAGTGCCTGATAGGCCAGTGCTGGTCACATGGCTGCAGTTTGTGTTTGTGATGTCACTTGTGGCTCAGTGCCTGATGGGCCAGTGCTGGTGATGTGGCTGCAGTTTGTGTTTGTGATGTCACTTGAGGCTCAGTGCCTGATAGGCCAGTGCTGGTGGTGTGGGTGCAGTTTGTGTTTGTGATGTCACTTGTGGCTCAGTGCCTGATAGGCCAGTGCTGGTGATGTGGGTGCAGTTTGTGTTTGTGATGTCACTTGTGGCTGAGTGCCTGATAGGCCAGTGCTGGTGATGTGGGTGCAGTTTGTGTTTTTGAGTTCACTTGTGGCTGAGTGCCTGATATGCCAGTGCTGGTGATGTGGGTGCAGTTTGTGTTTGTGATGTCACTTGTGGCTCAGTGCCCGATAGGCCAGTGCTTGTGATGTGGCTGCAGTTTGTGGTTGTGATGTCACTTGTGGCTCAGTGCCTGATAGGCCAGTGCTGGTGGTGTGGGTGCAATTTGTGCTTGTGATGTCACTTGTGGCTCAGTGCCTGATAGGCCAGTGCTGGTGGTGTGGGTGCAGTTTGTGTTTGTGATGTCACTTGTGTCTCAGTGCCTGCTAGGCCAGTGCTGGTGATGTGGGTGCAGTTTGTGTTTGTGATGTCAGTTGTGGCTCAGTGCCTGATAGGCCAGTGCTGGTGATGTGGGTGCAGTTTGTGTTTGTGATGTCACTTGTGGCTCAGTGCCTGATAGGCCAGTGCTGGTGATGTGGGTGCAGTTTGTGTTTGTGATGTCACTTGTGGCTCAGTGCCTGATAGGCCAGCGCTGGTGGTGTGGGTGCAATTTGTGTTTGTGATGTCACTTGTGGCTGAGTGCCTGATAGGCCAGTGCTGGTGATGTGGGTGCAGTTTGTGTTTGTGAGGTCACTTGTGGCTCAGTGCCTGATAGGCCAGTGCTGGTGATGTGGCTGCAGTTTGTGGTTGTGATGTCACTTGTGGCTCAGTGCCTGATAGGCCAGTGCTGGTGGTGTGGGTGCAATTTGTGCTTGTGATGTCACTTGTGGCTCAGTGCCTGATAGGCCAGTGCTGGTGGTGTGGGTGCAGTTTGTGTTTGTGATGTCACTTGTGGCTCAGTGCCTGATAGGCCAGTGCTGGTGATGTGGGTGCAGTTTGTGGTTGTGAGGTCACTTGTGGCTGAGTGCCTGATAGGCCAGTGCTGGTCCTGTGGGTGCAATTTGTGTTTGTGATGTCACTTGTGGCTGAGTGCCTGATAGGCCAGTGCTGGTGATGTGGGTGCAGTTTGTGTTTGTGAGTTCACTTGTGGCTCAGTGCCTGATAGGCCAGCGCTGGTGGTGTGGGTGCAATTTGTGTTTGTGATGTCACTTGTGGCTCAGTGCCTGATAGGCCAGTGCTGGTGATGTGGGTGCAGTTTGTGTTTGTGAGGTCACTTGTGGCTCAGTGCCTGATAGGCCAGTGCTGGTGATGTGGCTGCAGTTTGTGGTTGTGATGTCACTTGTGGCTCAGTGCCTGGTAGGCCAGTGCTGGTCACCTGGCTGCAGTTTGTGTTTGTGATGTCACTTGTGGCTCAGTGCCTGATAGGCCAGTGCTGGTCATGTGGGTGCAGTTTGTGTTTGTGATGTCCCTTCTGGCTCAGTGCCTGATAGGCCAGTGCTGGTGGTGTGGGTGCAGTTTGTGTTTGTGATGTCACTTGTGGCTGAGTGCCTGATAGGCCAGTGCTGGTGATGTGGGTGCAGTTTGTGTTTGTGAGTTCACTTGTGGCTGAGTGCCTGATAGGCCAGTGCTGGTGATGTGGGTGTAGTTTGTGTTTGTGATGTCACTTGTGGCTCAGTGCCTGATAGGCCAGTGCTGGTGATGTGGGTGCAGTTTGTGTTTGTGATGTCACTTGTGGCTCAGTGCCTGATGGGCCAGTGCTGGTCACATGGCTGCAGTTTGTGTTTGTGATGTCACTTGTGTCTCAGTGCCTGATAGGCCAGTGCTTGTCACGTGTGTGCAGTTTGTGTTTGTGATGTCACTTGTGGCTGAGTGCCTGATAGGCCAGTGCTGGTGATGTGGGTGGAGTTTGTGTTTGTGAGTTCACTTGTGGCTCAGTGCCTGATAGGCCAGTGCTGGTGATGTGGGTGCAGTTTGTGTTTGTGATGTCACTTGTGGCTCAGTGCCTGATAGGCCAGCGCTGGTGGTGTGGGTGCAATTTGTGTTTGTGATGTCCCTTGTGGCTCAGTGCCTGATAGGCCAGTGCTGGTGATGTGGGTGCAGTTTGTGGTTGTGATGTCACTTGTGGCTCAGTGCCTGGTAGGCCAGTGCTGGTCACCTGGCTGCAGTTTGTGTTTGTGATGTCACTTGTGGCTCAGTGCCTGATAGGCCAGTGCTGGTGATGTGGGTGCAGTTTGTGTTTGTGATGTCACTTGTGGCTCAGTGCCTGATAGGCCAGTGCTGGTGATGTGGGTGCAGTTTGTGTTTGTGATGTCACTTGTGGCTCAGTGCCTGATAGGCCAGTGCTGGTGGTGTGGGTGCAATTTGTGTTTGTGATGTCACTTGTGGCTCAGTGCCTGATAGGCCAGTGCTGGTGGTGTGGGTGCAGTTTGTGGTTGTGGGGTCACTTGTGGCTGAGTGCCTGATAGGCCAGTGCTGGTGATGTGGCTGCAGTTTGTGTTTGTGAGTTCTCTTGTGGCTCAGTGCCTGATAGGCCAGTGCTGGTCATGTGGGTGCAGTTTGTGTTTGTGATGTCCCTTGTGGCTCAGTGCCTGATAGGCCAGTGCTGGTGGTGTGGGTGCAGTTTGTGTTTGTGATGTCACTTGTGGCTGAGTGCCTGATAGGCCAGTGCTGGTGATGTGGGTGGAGTTTGTGTTTGTGATGTCACTTGTGGCTCAGTGCCTGATAGGCCAGTGCTGGTGGTGTGGGTGCAGTTTGTGTTTGTGATGTCACTTGTGGCTCAGTGCCTGATAGGCCAGTGCTGGTGATGTGTGTGCAGTTTTTGTTTGTGATGTCACTTGTGGCTGAGTGCCTGATAGGCCAGTGCTGGTGATGTGGCTGCAGTTTGTGTTTGTGATGTCACTTGTGGCTGAGTGCCTGATAGGCCAGTGCTTGTCACGTGTGTGCACTTTGTGTTTGTGATGTCACTTGTGGCTCAGTGCCTGAAAGGCCAGTGCTGGTGATGTGGCTGCAGTTTGTGGTTGTGAGGTCACTTGTGGCTGAGTGCCTGATAGGCCAGTGCTGGTGATGTGGTTTCAGTTTGTGTTTGTGATGTCACTTGTGGCTCAGTGCCTGATAGGCCAGTGCTGGTGATGTGGGTGCAGTTTGTGTTTTTGATGTCACTTGTGGCTCAGTGCCTGGTAGGCCAGTGCTGGTCACCTGGCTGCAGTTTTTGTTTGTGATGTCACTTGTGGCTCAGTGCCTGATAGGCCAGTGCTGGTGATGTGGGTGCAGTTTGTGTTTGTGATGTCACTTGTGGCTCAGTGCCTGATAGGCCAGTACTGGTCCTGTGGGTGCAATTTGTGGTTGTGATGTCAGTTGTGGCTCAGTGCCTGATAGGCCAGTGCTGGTGATGTGGGTGCAGTTTGTGTTTGTGATGTCACTTGTGGCTGAGTGCCTGATAGGCCAGTGCTTGTCCTGTGTGTGCAGTTTGTGTTTGTGATGTCACTTGTGGCTCAGTGCCTGAAAGGCCAGTGCTGGTGATGTGGCTGCAGTTTGTGTTTGTGATGTCACTTGTGGCTCAGTGCCTGATAGGCCAGTGCTGGTCACATGGCTGCAGTTTGTGTTTGTGATGTCACTTGTGGCTCAGTGCCTGATGGGCCAGTGCTGGTGATGTGGCTGCAGTTTGTGTTTGTGATGTCACTTGAGGCTCAGTGCCTGATAGGCCAGTGCTGGTGGTGTGGGTGCAGTTTGTGTTTGTGATGTCACTTGTGGCTCAGTGCCTGATAGGCCAGTGCTGGTGATGTGGGTGCAGTTTGTGTTTGTGATGTCACTTGTGGCTGAGTGCCTGATAGGCCAGTGCTGGTGATGTGGGTGCAGTTTGTGTTTTTGAGTTCACTTGTGGCTGAGTGCCTGATATGCCAGTGCTGGTGATGTGGGTGCAGTTTGTGTTTGTGATGTCACTTGTGGCTCAGTGCCCGATAGGCCAGTGCTTGTGATGTGGCTGCAGTTTGTGGTTGTGATGTCACTTGTGGCTCAGTGCCTGATAGGCCAGTGCTGGTGGTGTGGGTGCAATTTGTGCTTGTGATGTCACTTGTGGCTCAGTGCCTGATAGGCCAGTGCTGGTGGTGTGGGTGCAGTTTGTGTTTGTGATGTCACTTGTGTCTCAGTGCCTGCTAGGCCAGTGCTGGTGATGTGGGTGCAGTTTGTGTTTGTGATGTCAGTTGTGGCTGAGTGCCTGATAGGCCAGTGCTGGTGATGTGGGTGCAGTTTGTGTTTGTGATGTCACTTGTGGCTCAGTGCCTGATAGGCCAGTGCTGGTGATGTGGGTGCAGTTTGTGTTTGTGATGTCACTTGTGGCTCAGTGCCTGATGGGCCAGTGCTGGTCACATGGCTGCAGTTTGTGTTTGTGATGTCCCTTGTGGCTCAGTGCCTGATAGGCCAGTGCTTGTCACGTGTGTGCAGTTTGTGTTTGTGATGTCACTTGTGGCTCAGTGCCTGATAGGCCAGTGCTGGTGATGTGGGTGCAGTTTGTGTTTGTGATGTCACTTGTGGCTGAGTGCCTGATAGGCCAGTGCTGGTGATGTGGTTTCAGTTTGTGTTTGTGATGTCACTTGTGGCTCAGTGCCTGATAGGCCAGTGCTGGTGATGTGGGTGCAGTTTGTGTTTGTGATGTCACTTGTGGCTCAGTGCCTGGTAGGCCAGTGCTGGTCACCTGGCTGCAGTTTTTGTTTGTGATGTCACTTGTGGCTCAGTGCCTGATAGGCCAGTGCTGGTGATGTGGGTGCAGTTTGTGTTTGTGATGTCACTTGTGGCTGAGTGCCTGATAGGCCAGTACTGGTCCTGTGGGTGCAATTTGTGGTTGTGATGTCAGTTGTGGCTCAGTGCCTGATAGGCCAGTGCTGGTGATGTGGGTGCAGTTTGTGTTTGTGATGTCACTTGTGGCTCAGTGCCTGATAGGCCAGTGCTTGTCCTGTGTGTGCAGTTTGTGTTTGTGATGTCACTTGTGGCTCAGTGCCTGAAAGGCCAGTGCTGGTGATGTGGCTGCAGTTTGTGTTTGTGATGTCACTTGTGGCTCAGTGCCTGATAGGCCAGTGCTGGTCACATGGCTGCAGTTTGTGTTTGTGATGTCACTTGTGGCTCAGTGCCTGGTAGGCCAGTGCTGGTCACCTGGCTGCAGTTTGTGTTTGTGATGTCACTTGTGGCTCAGTGCCTGATAGGCCAGTGCTGGTGATGTGGGTGCAGTTTGTGTTTGTGATGTCACTTGTGGCTCAGTGCCTGATAGGCTAGCGCTGGTGGTGTGGGTGCAATTTGTGTTTGTGATGTCACTTGTGGCTGAGTGCCTGATAGGCCAGTGCTGGTGATGTGGGTACAGTTTGTGGTTGTGATGTCACTTGTGGCTCAGTGCCTGGTAGGCCAGTGCTGGTCACCTGGCTGCAGTTTGTGTTTGTGATGTCACTTGTGGCTCAGTGCCTGATAGGCCAGTGCTGGTGATGTGGGTGCAGTTTGTGTTTGTGATGTCACTTGTGGCTCAGTGCCTGGTAGGCCAGTGCTGCTCACCTGGCTGCAGTTTTTGTTTGTGATGTCACTTGTGGCTGAGTGCCTGATAGGCCAGTGCTGGTCCTGTGGGTGCAATTTGTGTTTGTGATGTCACTTGTGGCTGAGTGCCTGATAGGCCAGTGCTGGTGATGTGGGTGCAGTTTGTGTTTGTGATGTCACTTGTGGCTGAGTACCTGATAGGCCAGTGCTGGTCACATGGCTGCAGTTTGTGTTTGTGATGTCACTTGTGGCTGAGTGCCTGATAGGCCAGTGCTGGTGATGTGGGTGCAGTTTGTGTTTGTGATGTCACTTGTGGCTCAGTGCCTGATAGGCCAGTGCTGGTGATGTGGCTGCAGTTTGTGGTTGTGATGTCACTTGTGGCTCAGTGCCTGATAGGCCAGTGCTGGTGGTGTGGGTGCAATTTGTGCTTGTGATGTCACTTGTGGCTCAGTGCCTGATAGGCCAGTGCTGGTGGTGTGGGTGCAGTTTGTGTTTGTGATGTCACTTGTGGCTCAGTGCCTGATAGGCCAGTGCTGGTGATGTGGGTGCAGTTTGTGGTTGTGAGGTCACTTGTGGCTGAGTGCCTGATAGGCCAGTGCTGGTCCTGTGGGTGCAATTTGTGTTTGTGATGTCACTTGTGGCTGAGTGCCTGATAGGCCAGTGCTGGTGATGTGGGTGCAGTTTGTGTTTGTGAGTTCACTTGTGGCTCAGTGCCTGATAGGCCAGCGCTGGTGGTGTGGGTGCAATTTGTGTTTGTGATGTCACTTGTGGCTCAGTGCCTGATAGGCCAGTGCTGGTGATGTGGCTGCAGTTTGTGGTTGTGATGTCCCTTGTGGCTCAGTGCCTGATAGGCCAGTGCTGGTGGTGTGGGTGCAGTTTGTGTTTGTGATGTCACTTGTGGCTGAGTGCCTGATAGGCCAGTGCTGGTGATGTGGGTGCAGTTTGTGTTTGTGAGTTCACTTGTGGCTGAGTGCCTGATAGGCCAGTGCTGGTGATGTGGGTGCAGTTTGTGTTTGTGAGTTCACTTGTGGCTGAGTGCCTGATAGGCCAGTGCTGGTGATGTGGGTGCAGTTTGTGTTTGTGAGGTCACTTGTGGCTCAGTGCCTGATAGGCCAGTGCTGGTGATGTGGCTGCAGTTTGTGTTTGTGATGTCACTTGTGGCTCAGTGCCTGATAGGCCAGTGCTGGTGATGTGGGTGCAGTTTGTGTTTGTGATGTCACTTGTGGCTCAGTGCCTGATGGGCCAGTGCTGGTCACATGGCTGCAGTTTGTGTTTGTGATGTCACTTGTGTCTCAGTGCCTGATAGGCCAGTGCTTGTCACGTGTGTGCAGTTTGTGTTTGTGATGTCACTTGTGGCTCAGTGCCTGATAGGCCAGTGCTGGTGATGTGGGTGCAGTTTGTGTTTGTGATGTCACTTGTGGCTCAGTGCCTGATAGGCCAGTGCTGGTGATGTGGGTGCAGTTTGTGTTTGTGATGTCACTTGTGGCTCAGTGCCTGATGGGCCAGTGCTGGTGGTGTGGGTGCAGTTCGTGTTTGTGATGTCCCTTGTGGCTGAGTGCCTGATAGGCCAGTGCTGGTGATGTGGGTGCAGTTTGTGTTTGTGATGTCACTTGTGGCTCAGTGCCTGATAGGCCAGTGCTGGTCACATGGCTGCAGTTTGTGTTTGTGATGTCACTTGTGGCTCAGTGCCTGATGGGCCAGTGCTGGTGGTGTGGGTGCAGTTCGTGTTTGTGATGTCCCTTGTGGCTGAGTGCCTGATAGGCCAGTGCTGGTGATGTGGGTGCAGTTTGTGTTTGTGATGTCACTTGTGGCTCAGTGCCTGATAGGCCAGTGCTGGTCACATGGCTGCAGTTTGTGTTTGTGATGTCACTTGTGGCTGAGTGCCTGATAGGCCAGTGCTGGTGATGTGGGTGCAGTTTGTGTTTGTGAGTTCACTTGTGGCTCAGTGCCTGATAGGCCACTGCTGGTGGTGTGGGTGCAGTTTTTGTTTGTGATGTCACTTGTGGCTCAGTGCCTGATAGGCCAGTGCTGGTGATGTGGGTGCAGTTTGTGTTTGTGATGTCACTTGTGGCTCAGTGCCTGATGGGCCAGTGCTGGTCACATGGCTGCAGTTTGTGTTTGTGATGTCACTTGTGTCTCAGTGCCTGATAGGCCAGTGCTTGTCACGTGTGTGCAGTTTGTGTTTGTGATGTCACTTGTGGCTGAGTGCCTGATAGGCCAGTGCTGGTGATGTGGCTGCAGTTTGTGGTTGTGATGTCCCTTGTGGCTCAGTGCCTGATAGGCCAGTGCTGGTGGTGTGGGTGCAGTTTGTGTTTGTGATGTCACTTGTGGCTGAGTGCCTGATAGGCCAGTGCTGGTGATGTGGGTGCAGTTTGTGTTTGTGAGTTCACTTGTGGCTGAGTGCCTGATAGGCCAGTGCTGGTGATGTGGGTGCAGTTTGTGTTTGTGAGTTCACTTGTGGCTGAGTGCCTGATAGGCCAGTGCTGGTGATGTGGGTGCAGTTTGTGTTTGTGAGGTCACTTGTGGCTCAGTGCCTGATAGGCCAGTGCTGGTGATGTGGCTGCAGTTTGTGTTTGTGATGTCACTTGTGGCTCAGTGCCTGATAGGCCAGTGCTGGTGATGTGGGTGCAGTTTGTGTTTGTGATGTCACTTGTGGCTCAGTGCCTGATGGGCCAGTGCTGGTCACATGGCTGCAGTTTGTGTTTGTGATGTCACTTGTGGCTCAGTGCCTGATAGGCCAGTGCTTGTCACGTGTGTGCAGTTTGTGTTTGTGATGTCACTTGTGGCTGAGTGCCTGATAGGCCAGTGCTGGTGATGTGGCTGCAGTTTGTGTTTGTGATGTCACTTGTGGCTCAGTGCCTGATAGGCCAGTGCTGGTGATGTGGGTGCAGTTTGTGTTTGTGATGTCACTTGTGGCTCAGTGCCTGATGGGCCAGTGCTGGTGGTGTGGGTGCAGTTCGTGTTTGTGATGTCCCTTGTGGCTGAGTGCCTGATAGGCCAGTGCTGGTGATGTGGGTGCAGTTTGTGTTTGTGATGTCACTTGTGGCTCAGTGCCTGATAGGCCAGTGCTGGTCACATGGCTGCAGTTTGTGTTTGTGATGTCACTTGTGGCTCAGTGCCTGATGGGCCAGTGCTGGTGGTGTGGGTGCAGTTCGTGTTTGTGATGTCCCTTGTGGCTGAGTGCCTGATAGGCCAGTGCTGGTGATGTGGGTGCAGTTTGTGTTTGTGATGTCACTTGTGGCTCAGTGCCTGATAGGCCAGTGCTGGTCACATGGCTGCAGTTTGTGTTTGTGATGTCACTTGTGGCTGAGTGCCTGATAGGCCAGTGCTGGTGATGTGGGTGCAGTTTGTGTTTGTGAGTTCACTTGTGGCTCAGTGCCTGATAGGCCAGTGCTGGTGGTGTGGGTGCAGTTTTTGTTTGTGATGTCACTTGTGGCTCAGTGCCTGATAGGCCAGTGCTGGTGATGTGGGTGCAGTTTGTGTTTGTGATGTCACTTGTGCCTGAGTGCCTGATAGGCCAGTGCTGGTGATGTGGGTGCAATTTGTGTTTGTGATGTCACTTGTGGCTCAGTGCCTGGTAGGCCAGTGCTGGTGATGTGGGTGCAGTTTGTGTTTGTGATGTCACTTGTGGCTCAGTGCCTGATAGGCCAGTGCTGGTGATGTGGGTGCAGTTTGTGTTTGTGATGTCACTTGTGGCTGAGTGCCTGATAGGCCAGTGCTGGTGATGTGGCTGCAATTTGTGCTTGTGATGTCACTTGTGGCTCAGTGCCTGATAGGCCAGTGCTGGTGGTGTGGGTGCAGTTTGTGTTTGTGATGTCACTTGTGGCTCAGTGCCTGATAGGCCAGTGCTGGTGATGTGGGTGCAGTTTGTGATTGTGAGTTCACTTGTGGCTGAGTGCCTGATAGGCCAGCGCTGGTGGTGTGGGTGCAATTTGTGTTTGTGATGTCACTTGTGGCTCAGTGCCTGGTAGGCCAGTGCTGGTCACCTGGCTGTAGTTTGTGTTTGTGATGTCACTTGTGGCTCAGTGCCTGATAGGCCAGTGCTGGTGATGTGGGTGCAGTTTGTGGTTGTGATGTCACTTGTGGCTCAGTGCCTGGTAGGCCAGTGCTGGTCACCTGGCTGCAGTTTGTGTTTGTGATGTCACTTGTGGCTCAGTGCCTGCTAGGCCAGTGCTGGTGATGTGGGTGCAGTTTGTGTTTGTGATGTCACTTGTAGCTCAGTGCCTGATAGGCCAGTGCTGGTCCTGTGGGTGCAATTTGTGCTTGTGATGTCACTTGTGGCTCAGTGCCTGATAGGCCAGTGCTGGTGATGTGGGTGCAGTTTGTGTTTGTGATGTCACTTGTGGCTGAGTGCTTGATAGGCCAGTGCTTGTCACGTGTGTGCACTTTGTGTTTGTGAGTTCACTTGTGGCTCAGTGCCTGAAAGGCCAGTGCTCGTGATGTGGCTGCAGTTTGTGGTTGTGAGGTCACTTGTGGCTCAGTGCCTGATAGGCCAGTGCTGGTCACGTGTGTGCAGTTTGTGTTTGTGATGTCACTTGTGGCTGAGTGCCTGATAGGCCAGTGCTGGTCACATGGCTGCAGTTTGTGTTTGTGATGTCACTTGTGGCTCAGTGCCTGATAGGCCAGTGCTGGTGATGTGGGTGCAGTTTGTGTTTGTGATGTCACTTGTGGCTCAGTGCCTGATAGGCCAGTGCTGGTCCTGTGGGTGGAGTTTGTGTTTGTGATGTCACTTGTGTCTCAGTGCCTGATAGGCCAGTGCTAGGAGCGTGGCTGCAATTTGTGATTGTGATGTCACTTGTGGCTCAGTGCCTGATAGGCCAGTGCTGGTGATGTGGGTGCAGTTTGTGTTTGTGATGTCACTTGTGGCTCAGTGCCTGGTAGGCCAGTGCTGGTCACCTGGCTGCAGTTTGTGTTTGTGATGTCACTTGTGGCTCAGTGCCTGATAGGCCAGTGCTGGTGATGTGGGTGCAGATTGTGTTTGTGATGTCACTTGTGGCTCAGTGCCTGATAGGCCAGTGCTGGTGATGTGGGTGCAGTTTGTGTTTGTGATGTCACTTGTGGCTCAGTGCCTGATAGGCCAGTGCTGGTGGTGTGGGTGCAATTTGTGTTTGTGATGTCACTTGTGGCTCAGTGCCTGATAGGCCAGTGCTGGTGGTGTGGGTGCAGTTTGTGGTTGTGGGGTCACTTGTGGCTGAGTGCCTGATAGGCCAGTGCTGGTGATGTGGCTGCAGTTTGTGTTTGTGAGTTCTCTTGTGGCTCAGTGCCTGATAGGCCAGTGCTGGTCATGTGGGTGCAGTTTGTGTTTGTGATGTCCCTTGTGGCTCAGTGCCTGATAGGCCAGTGCTGGTGGTGTGGGTGCAGTTTGTGTTTGTGATGTCACTTGTGGCTGAGTGCCTGATAGGCCAGTGCTGGTGATGTGGGTGGAGTTTGTGTTTGTGAGTTCACTTGTGGCTCAGTGCCTGATAGGCCAGTGCTGGTGATGTGGGTGCAGTTTGTGTTTGTGATGTCACTTGTGGCTCAGTGCCTGATAGGCCAGTACTGGTCCTGTGGGTGGAGTTTGTGTTTGTGATGTCACTTGTGGCTCAGTGCCTGATAGGCCAGTGCTGGTGGTGTGGGTGCAGTTTGTGTTTGTGATGTCACTTGTGTCTCAGTGCCTGATAGGCCAGTGCTGGTGATGTGTGTGCAGTTTTTGTTTGTGATGTCACTTGTGGCTGAGTGCCTGATAGGCCAGTGCTGGTGATGTGGCTGCAGTTTGTGTTTGTGATGTCACTTGTGGCTGAGTGCCTGATAGGCCAGTGCTTGTCACGTGTGTGCACTTTGTGTTTGTGATGTCACTTGTGGCTCAGTGCCTGAAAGGCCAGTGCTGGTGATGTGGGTGCAGTTTGTGGTTGTGAGGTCACTTGTGGCTCAGTGCCTGATAGGCCAGTGCTGGTGGTGTGGGTGCAGTTTGTGTTTGTGAGTTCACTTGTGGCTCAGTGCCTGATAGGCCAGTGCTGGTGGTGTGGGTGGAGTTTGTGTTTGTGATGTCACTTGTGGCTGATTGCCTGATAGGCCAGTGCTGGTCACGTGTGTGCGGTTTGTGTTTGTGATGTCACTTGTGGCTGAGTGCCTGATAGGCCAGTGCTGGTCACATGGCTGCAGTTTGTGTTTGTGATGTCACTTGTGGCTCAGTGCCTGATGGGCCAGTGCTGGTGGTGTGGGTGCAGTTTGTGTTTGTGATGTCACTTGTGGCTGAGTGCCTGATAGGCCAGTGCTGGTGATGTGGGTGCAGTTTGTGTTTGTGAGTTCACTTGTGGCTCAGTGCCTGATAGGCCAGTGCTGGTGATGTGGGTGCAGTTTGTGTTTGTGATGTCACTTGTGGCTCAGTGCCTGATAGGCCAGTGCTGGTGATGTGGGTGCAGTTTGTGTTTGTGATGTCACTTGTGGCTCAGTGCCTGATAGGCCAGTGCTGGTGATGTGGCTGCAGTTTGTGTTTGTGATGTCACTTGTGGCTGAGTGCCTGATAGGCCAGTGCTGGTCACATGGCTGCAGTTTGTGTTTGTGATGTCACTTGTGTCTCAGTGCCTGATAGGCCAGTGCTGGTGATGTGGGTGCAGTTTGTGTTTGTGATGTCACTTGTGGCTCAGTGCCTGATAGGCCAGTGCTGGTGATGTGGGTGCAGTTTGTGGTTGTGATGTCACTTGTGGCTGAGTGCCTGATAGGCCAGTGCTGGTGATGTGGGTGCAGTTTGTGTTTGTGATGTCACTTGTGGCTCAGTGCCTGATAGGCCAGTGCTGGTGATGTGGGTGCAGTTTGTGTTTGTGATGTCACTTGTGGCTCAGTGCCTGAAAGGCCAGTGCTGGTGATGTGGCTGCAGTTTGTGGTTGTGAGGTCACTTGTGGCTCAGTGCCTGATAGGCCAGTGCTGGTGGTGTGGGTGCAGTTTGTGTTTGTGAGTTCACTTGTGGCTCAGTGCCTGATAGGCCAGTGCTGGTGGTGTGGGTGCAGTTCGTGTTTGTGATGTCACTTGTGGCTGAGTGCCTGATAGGCCAGTGCTGGTCACGTGTGTGCAGTTTGTGTTTGTGATGTCACTTGTGGCTGAGTGCCTGATAGGCCAGTGCTGGTCACATGGCTGCAGTTTGTGTTTGTGATGTCACTTGTGGCTCAGTGCCTGATGGGCCAGTGCTGGTGGTGTGGGTGCAGTTTGTGTTTGTGATGTCACTTGTGGCTGAGTGCCTGATAGGCCAGTGCTGGTGATGTGGGTGGAGTTTGTGTTTGTGAGTTCACTTGTGGCTCAGTGCCTGATAGGCCAGTGCTGGTGATGTGGGTGCAGTTTGTGTTTGTGATGTCACTTGTGGCTCAGTGCCTGATAGGCCAGTGCTGGTGATGTGGGTGCAGTTTGTGTTTGTGATGTCACTTGTGGCTCAGTGCCTGATAGGCCAGTGCTGGTGATGTGGCTGCAGTTTGTGTTTGTGATGTCACTTGTGGCTGAGTGCCTGATAGGCCAGTGCTGGTGATGTGGGTGCAGTTTGTGTTTGTGATGTCACTTGTGGCTCAGTGCCTGATGGGCCAGTGCTGGTCACATGGCTTCAGATTGTGTTTGTGATGTCACTTGTGTCTCAGTGCCTGATAGGCCAGTGCTGGTCACGTGTGTGCAGTTTGTGTTTGTGATGTCACTTGTGGCTCAGTGCCTGATAGGCCAGTGCTGGTCCTGTGGGTGCAATTTGTGGTTGTGATGTCAGTTGTGGCTCAGTGCCTGATAGGCCAGTGCTGGTGATGTGGGTGCAGTTTGTGTTTGTGAGTTCACTTGTGGCTGAGTGCCTGATAGGCCAGTGCTTGTCCTGTGTGTGCAGTTTGTGTTTGTGATGTCACTTGTGGCTCAGTGCCTGAAAGGCCAGTGCTGGTGATGTGGCTGCAGTTTGTGTTTGTGAGTTCACTTGTGGCTCAGTGCCTGATAGGCCAGTGCTGGTGGTGTGGGTGCAGTTCGTGTTTGTGATGTCACTTGTGGCTGAGTGCCTGATAGGCCAGTGCTGGTCACGTGTGTGCAGTTTGTGTTTGTGATGTCACTTGTGGCTGAGTGCCTGATAGGCCAGTGCTGGTCACATGGCTGCAGTTTGTGTTTGTGATGTCACTTGTGGCTCAGTGCCTGATGGGCCAGTGCTGGTGATGTGGCTGCAGTTTGTGTTTGTGATGTCACTTGTGGCTGAGTGCCTGATAGGCCAGTGCTGGTGATGTGGCTGCAGTTTGTGTTTGTGATGTCACTTGTGGCTCAGTGCCTGATAGGCCAGTGCTGGTGATGTGGGTGCAGTTTGTGTTTGTGATGTCACTTGTGGCTCAGTGCCTGATAGGCCAGCGCTGGTGGTGTGGGTGCAGTTTGTGTTTGTGATGTCACTTGTGGCTCAGTGCCTGATAGGCCAGTGCTGGTGATGTGGGTGCAGTTTGTGGTTGTGATGTCACTTGTGGCTCAGTGCCTGGTAGGCCAGTGCTGGTCACCTGGCTGCAGTTTGTGTTTGTGATGTCACTTGTGGCTCAGTGCCTGATAGGCCAGTGCTGGTGATGTGGGTGCAGTTTGTGTTTGTGATGTCACTTGTGGCTCAGTGCCTGATAGGCCAGTGCTGGTCACATGGCTGCAGTTTGTGTTTTTGATGTCACTTGTGGCTCAGTGCCTGATAGGCCAGTGCTGGTCCTGTGGGTGCTGGATGTGTTTGTGATGTCACTTGTGGCTCAGTGCCTGATAGGCCAGTGCTGGTGATGTGGGTGCAGTTTGTGGTTGTGATGTCACTTGTGGCTCAGTGCCTGGTCGGCCAGTGCTGGTCCTGTGGGTGCAATTTGTGTTTGTGATGTCACTTGTGGCTGAGTGCCTGATAGGCCAGTGCTGGTCCTGTGGGTGCAATTTGTGTTTGTGAGTTCACTTGTGGCTCAGTGCCTGATAGGCCAGCGCTGGTGGTGTGGGTGCAATTTGTGTTTGTGATGTCACTTGTGGCTCAGTGCCTGATAGGCCAGTGCTGGTGATGTGGGTGCAGTTTGTGTTTGTGATGTCACTTGTGGCTCAGTGCCTGATAGGCCAGTGCTGGTGATGTGGGTGCAGTTTGTGTTTGTGAGTTCACTTGTGGCTGAGTGCCTGATAGGCCAGTGCTGGTGATGTGGGTGCAGTTTGTGTTTGTGATGTCACTTGTGGCTGAGTGCCTGATAGGCCAGTGCTGGTGATGTGTGTGCAGTTTGTGTTTGTGATGTCACTTGTGGCTCAGTGCCTGATAGGCCAGTGCTGGTGGTGTGGGTGCAGTTTTTGTTTGTGATGTCACTTGTGGCTCAGTGCCTGATAGGCCAGTGCTGGTGATGTGGGTGGAGTTTGTGTTTGTGATGTCACTTGTGGCTCAGTGCCTGATAGGCCAGTGCTGGTGATGTGGGTGCAGTTTGTGTTTGTGATGTCACTTGTGGCTCAGTGCCTGATAGGCCAGTGCTGGTGATGTGGGTGCAGTTTGTGTTTGTGATGTCACTTGTGGCTGAGTGCCTGATAGGCCAGTGCTGGTGGTGTGGGTGCAGTTTGTGTTTGTGATGTCACTTGTGGCTCAGTGCCTGATAGGCCAGTGCTGGTGATGTGGGTGCAGTTTTTCTTTGTGAAGGTCACTTGTGGCTGAGTGCCTGATAGGCCAGTGCTGGTGGTGTGGGTGCAGTTTGTGTTTGTGTGTTCACTTGTGGCTCAGTGCCTGATAGGCCAGTGCTGGTGATGTGGGTGCAGTTTGTGTTTGTGAGTTCACTTGTGGCTGAGTGCCTGATAGGCCAGTGCTGGTGGTGTGGGTGCAGTTTGTGTTTGTGATGTCACTTGTGTCTCAGTGCCTGATAGGCCAGTGCTGGTGATGTGGGTGCAGTTTTTGTTTGTGATGTCACTTGTGGCTGAGTGCCTGATAGGCCAGTGCTGGTCCTGTGGGTGCAATTTGTGTTTGTGATGTCACTTGTGGCTGAGTGCCTGATAGGCCAGTGCTGGTGATGTGGGTGCAGTTTGTGTTTGTGAGTTCACTTGTGGCTCAGTGCCTGATAGGCCAGCGCTGGTGGTGTGGGTGCAATTTGTGTTTGTGATGTCACTTGTGGCTCAGTGCCTGATAGGCCAGTGCTGGTGATGTGGCTGCAGTTTGTGGTTGTGATGTCACTTGTGGCTCAGTGCCTGATAGGCCAGTGCTGGTGATGTGGGTGCAGTTTGTGTTTGTGATGTCCCTTCTGGCTCAGTGCCTGATAGGCCAGTGCTGGTGGTGTGGGTGCAGTTTGTGTTTGTGATGTCACTTGTGGCTGAGTGCCTGATAGGCCAGTGCTGGTGATGTGGGTGCAGTTTGTGTTTGTGAGTTCACTTGTGGCTGAGTGCCTGTTAGGCCAGTGCTGGTGATGTGGGTGCAGTTTGTGTTTGTGATGTCACTTGTGGCTCAGTGCCTGGTAGGCCAGTGCTGGTCACATGGCTGCAGTTTGTGTTTGTGATGTCACTTGTGGCTCAGTGCCTGCTAGGCCAGTGCTGGTGATGTGGGTGCAGTTTGTGTTTGTGATGTCACTTGTAGCTCAGTGCCTGATAGGCCAGTGCTGGTCCTGTGGGTGCAATTTGTGTTTGTGATGTCAGTTGTGGCTCAGTGCCTGATAGGCCAGTGCTGGTGATGTGGGTGCAGTTTGTGTTTGTGAGTTCACTTGTGGCTGAGTGCCTGATAGGCCAGTGCTTGTCACGTGTGTGCACTTTGTGTTTGTGAGTTCACTTGTGGCTCAGTGCCTGAAAGGCCAGTGCTCGTGATGTGGCTGCAGTTTGTGGTTGTGAGGTCACTTGTGGCTCAGTGCCTGATAGGCCAGTGCTGGTCACGTGTGTGCAGTTTGTGTTTGTGATGTCACTTGTGGCTGAGTGCCTGATAGGCCAGTGCTGGTCACATGGCTGCAGTTTGTGTTTGTGATGTCACTTGTGGCTCAGTGCCTGATAGGCCAGTGCTGGTGATGTGGGTGCAGTTTGTGTTTGTGATGTCACTTGTGGCTCAGTGCCTGATAGGCCAGTGCTGGTGATGTGGCTGCAGTTTGTGTTTGTGATGTCACTTGTGGCTGAGTGCCTGATAGGCCAGTGCTGGTGATGTGGGTGCAGTTTGTGTTTGTGAGTTCACTTGTGGCTCAGTGCCTGATGGGCCAGTGCTGGTCACATGGCTGCAGTTTGTGTTTGTGATGTCACTTGTGTCTCAGTGCCTGATAGGCCAGTGCTGGTCACGTGTGTGCAGTTTGTGTTTGTGATGTCACTTGTGGCTCAGTGCCTGATAGGCCAGCGCTGGTGGTGTGGGTGCAATTTGTGTTTGTGATGTCCCTTGTGGCTCAGTGCCTGATAGGCCAGTGCTGGTGATGTGGGTGCAGTTTGTGTTTGTGATGTCACTTGTGGCTCAGTGCCTGGTAGGCCAGTGCTGGTCACCTGGCTGCAGTTTGTGTTTGTGATGTCACTTGTGGCTCAGTGCCTGATAGGCCAGTGCTGGTGATGTGGGTGCAGATTGTGTTTGTGATGTCACTTGTGGCTCAGTGCCTGATAGGCCAGTGCTGGTGATGTGGGTGCAGTTTGTGTTTGTGATGTCACTTGTGGCTCAGTGCCTGATAGGCCAGTGCTGGTGGTGTGGGTGCAATTTGTGTTTGTGATGTCACTTGTGGCTCAGTGCCTGATAGGCCAGTGCTGGTGGTGTGGGTGCAGTTTGTGGTTGTGGGGTCACTTGTGGCTGAGTGCCTGATAGGCCAGTGCTGGTGATGTGGCTGCAGTTTGTGTTTGTGAGTTCTCTTGTGGCTCAGTGCCTGATAGGCCAGTGCTGGTCATGTGGGTGCAGTTTGTGTTTGTGATGTCCCTTGTGGCTCAGTGCCTGATAGGCCAGTGCTGGTGGTGTGGGTGCAGTTTGTGTTTGTGATGTCACTTGTGGCTGAGTGCCTGATAGGCCAGTGCTGGTGATGTGGGTGGAGTTTGTGTTTGTGAGTTCACTTGTGGCTCAGTGCCTGATAGGCCAGTGCTGGTGATGTGGGTGGAGTTTGTGTTTGTGATGTCACTTGTGGCTGAGTGCCTGATAGGCCAGTACTGGTCCTGTGGGTGGAGTTTGTGTTTGTGATGTCACTTGTGGCTCAGTGCCTGATAGGCCAGTGCTGGTGGTGTGGGTGCAGTTTGTGTTTGTGATGTCACTTGTGTCTCAGTGCCTGATAGGCCAGTGCTGGTGATGTGTGTGCAGTTTTTGTTTGTGATGTCACTTGTGGCTGAGTGCCTGATAGGCCAGTGCTGGTGATGTGGCTGCAGTTTGTGTTTGTGATGTCACTTGTGGCTGAGTGCCTGATAGGCCAGTGCTTGTCACGTGTGTGCACTTTGTGTTTGTGATGTCACTTGTGGCTCAGTGCCTGAAAGGCCAGTGCTGGTGATGTGGCTGCAGTTTGTGGTTGTGAGGTCACTTGTGGCTCAGTGCCTGATAGGCCAGTGCTGGTGGTGTGGGTGCAGTTTGTGTTTGTGAGTTCACTTGTGGCTCAGTGCCTGATAGGCCAGTGCTGGTGGTGTGGGTGGAGTTTGTGTTTGTGATGTCACTTGTGGCTGAGTGCCTGATAGGCCAGTGCTGGTCACGTGTGTGCGGTTTGTGTTTGTGATGTCACTTGTGGCTGAGTGCCTGATAGGCCAGTGCTGGTCACATGGCTGCAGTTTGTGTTTGTGATGTCACTTGTGGCTCAGTGCCTGATGGGCCAGTGCTGGTGGTGTGGGTGCAGTTTGTGTTTGTGATGTCACTTGTGGCTGAGTGCCTGATAGGCCAGTGCTGGTGATATGGGTGGAGTTTGTGTTTGTGAGTTCACTTGTGGCTCAGTGCCTGATAGGCCAGTGCTGGTGATGTGGGTGCAGTTTGTGTTTGTGATGTCACTTGTGGCTCAGTGCCTGATAGGCCAGTGCTGGTGATGTGGGTGCAGTTTGTGTTTGTGATGTCACTTGTGGCTCAGTGCCTGATAGGCCAGTGCTGGTGATGTGGCTGCAGTTTGTGTTTGTGAGTTCACTTGTGGCTGAGTGCCTGATAGGCCAGTGCTGGTGATGTGGGTGCAGTTTGTGTTTGTGAGTTCACTTGTGGCTCAGTGCCTGATGGGCCAGTGCTGGTCACATGGCTGCAGTTTGTGTTTGTGATGTCACTTGTGTCTCAGTGCCTGATAGGCCAGTGCTGGTCACGTGTGTGCAGTTTGTGTTTGTGATGTCACTTGTGGCTCAGTGCCTGATAGGCCAGCGCTGGTGGTGTGGGTGCAATTTGTGTTTGTGATGTCCCTTGTGGCTCAGTGCCTGATAGGCCAGTGCTGGTGATGTGGGTGCAGTTTGTGTTTGTGATGTCACTTGTGGCTCAGTGCCTGATAGGCCAGTGCTGGTGATGTGGGTGCAGTTTTTGTTTGTGATGTCACTTGTGGCTCAGTGCCTGATAGGCCAGTGCTGGTGATGTGGGTGCAGTTTGTGGTTGTGATGTCACTTGTGGCTGAGTGCCTGATAGGCCAGTGCTGGTGATGTGGGTGCAGTTTGTGTTTGTGATGTCACTTGTGGCTCAGTGCCTGATAGGCCAGTGCTGGTGATGTGGGTGCAGTTTGTGTTTGTGATGTCACTTGTGGCTCAGTGCCTGATAGGCCAGTGCTGGTCCTGTGGGTGCAATTTGTGGTTGTGATGTCAGTTGTGGCTGAGTGCCTGATAGGCCAGTGCTGGTGATGTGGGTGCAGTTCGTGTTTGTGAGTTCACTTGTGGCTCAGTGCCTGCTAGGCCAGTGCTGGTGATGTGGGTGCAGTTCGTGTTTGTGATGTCACTTGTGGCTCAGTGCCTGATAGGCCAGTGCTGGTCACATGGCTGCAGTTTGTGTGTGTGATGTCACTTGTGGCTCAGTGCCTGATGGGCCAGTGCTGGTGATGTGGGTGCAGTTTGTGTTTGTGATGTCACTTGTGGCTCAGTGCCTGATAGGCCAGTACTGGTCCTGTGGGTGGAGTTTGTGTTTGTGATGTCACTTGTGGCTCAGTGCCTGATAGGCCAGTGCTGGTGATGTGGGTGCAGTTTGTGTTTGTGATGTCACTTGTGGCTCAGTGCCTGATAGGCCAGTGCTGGTGATGTGGGTGCAGTTTGTGTTTGTGATGTCACTTGTGGCTCAGTGCCTGATAGGCCAGTGCTGGTGGTGTGGGTGCAATTTGTGTTTGTGATGTCACTTGTGGCTCAGTGCCTGATAGGCCAGTGCTGGTGGTGTGGGTGCAGTTTGTGGTTGTGGGGTCACTTGTGGCTGAGTGCCTGATAGGCCAGTGCTGGTGATGTGGGTGCAGTTTGTGTTTGTGAGTTCTCTTGTGGCTCAGTGCCTGATAGGCCAGTGCTGGTGGTGTGGGTGCAGTTTGTGTTTGTGATGTCCCTTGTGGCTCAGTGCCTGATAGGCCAGTGCTGGTGGTGTGGGTGCAGTTTGTGTTTGTGATGTCACTTGTGGCTGAGTGCCTGATAGGCCAGTGCTGGTGATGTGGGTGGAGTTTGTGTTTGTGAGTTCACTTGTGGCTCAGTGCCTGATAGGCCAGTGCTGGTGATGTGGGTGCAGTTTGTGTTTGTGATGTCACTTGTGGCTCAGTGCCTGATAGGCCAGTACTGGTCCTGTGGGTGGAGTTTGTGTTTGTGATGTCACTTGTGGCTCAGTGCCTGATAGGCCAGTGCTGGTGGTGTGGGTGCAGTTTGTGTTTGTGATGTCACTTGTGTCTCAGTGCCTGATAGGCCAGTGCTGGTGATGTGTGTGCAGTTTTTGTTTGTGATGTCACTTGTGGCTGAGTGCCTGATAGGCCAGTGCTGGTGATGTGGCTGCAGTTTGTGTTTGTGATGTCACTTGTGGCTGAGTGCCTGATAGGCCAGTGCTTGTCACGTGTGTGCACTTTGTGTTTGTGATGTCACTTGTGGCTCAGTGCCTGAAAGGCCAGTGCTGGTGATGTGGGTGCAGTTTGTGTTTGTGATGTCACTTGTGGCTCAGTGCCTGATAGGCCAGTGCTGGTGGTGTGGGTGCAGTTTGTGTTTGTGAGTTCACTTGTGGCTCAGTGCCTGATAGGCCAGTGCTGGTGGTGTGGGTGGAGTTTGTGTTTGTGATGTCACTTGTGGCTGAGTGCCTGATAGGCCAGTGCTGGTCACGTGTGTGCGGTTTGTGTTTGTGATGTCACTTGTGGCTCAGTGCCTGATAGGCCAGTGCTGGTGATGTGGGTGCAGTTTGTGTTTGTGATGTCACTTGTGGCTCAGTGCCTGATAGGCCAGTGCTGGTGATGTGGCTGCAGTTTGTGTTTGTGATGTCACTTGTGGCTGAGTGCCTGATAGGCCAGTGCTGGTGATGTGGGTGCAGTTTGTGTTTGTGAGTTCACTTGTGGCTCAGTGCCTGATGGGCCAGTGCTGGTCACATGGCTGCAGTTTGTGTTTGTGATGTCACTTGTGTCTCAGTGCCTGATAGGCCAGTGCTGGTCACGTGTGTGCAGTTTGTGTTTGTGATGTCACTTGTGGCTCAGTGCCAGATAGGCCAGCGCTGGTGGTGTGGGTGCAATTTGTGTTTGTGATGTCCCTTGTGGCTCAGTGCCTGATAGGCCAGTGCTGGTGATGTGGGTGCAGTTTGTGTTTGTGATGTCACTTGTGGCTCAGTGCCTGATAGGCCAGTGCTGGTGGTGTGGGTGCAGTTTGTGGTTGTGGGGTCACTTGTGGCTCAGTGCCTGATAGGCCAGTGCTGGTGATGTGGGTGCAGTTTTTGTTTGTGATGTCACTTGTGGCTCAGTGCCTGATAGGCCAGTGCTGGTGATGTGGGTGCAGTTTGTGTTTGTGATGTCACTTGTGGCTCAGTGCCTGATAGGCCAGTGCTGGTCCTGTGGATTCAATTTGTGTTTGTGATGTCACTTGTGTCCTAGTGCCTGATAGGCCAGTGCTGGTGATGTGGCTGCAGTTTGTGTTTGTGATGTCACTTGTGGCTCAGTGCCTGATAGGCCAGTGCTGGTGATGTGGGTGCAGTTTGTGTTTGTGATGTCACTTGTGGCTGAGTGCCTGATAGGCCAGTGCTGGTGGTGTGGGTGCAATTTGTGTTTGTGATGTCAGTTGTGGCTGAGTGCCTGATAGGCCAGTGCTGGTGATGTGGGTGCAGTTCGTGTTTGTGAGTTCACTTGTGGCTCAGTGCCTGCTAGGCCAGTGCTGGTGATGTGGGTGCAGTTCGTGTTTGTGATGTCACTTGTGGCTCAGTGCCTGATAGGCCAGTGCTGGTCACATGGCTGCAGTTTGTGTGTGTGATGTCACTTGTGGCTCAGTGCCTGATGGGCCAGTGCTGGTGATGTGGGTGCAGTTTGTGTTTGTGATGTCACTTGTGGCTCAGTGCCTGATAGGCCAGTACTGGTCCTGTGGGTGGAGTTTGTGTTTGTGATGTCACTTGTGGCTCAGTGCCTGATAGGCCAGTGCTGGTGATGTGGGTGCAGTTTGTGTTTGTGATGTCACTTGTGGCTCAGTGCCTGATAGGCCAGTGCTGGTGATGTGGGTGCAGTTTGTGTTTGTGATGTCACTTGTGGCTCAGTGCCTGATAGGCCAGTGCTGGTGGTGTGGGTGCAATTTGTGTTTGTGATGTCACTTGTGGCTCAGTGCCTGATAGGCCAGTGCTGGTGGTGTGGGTGCAGTTTGTGGTTGTGGGGTCACTTGTGGCTGAGTGCCTGATAGGCCAGTGCTGGTGATGTGGGTGCAGTTTGTGTTTGTGAGTTCTCTTGTGGCTCAGTGCCTGATAGGCCAGTGCTGGTGGTGTGGGTGCAGTTTGTGTTTGTGATGTCCCTTGTGGCTCAGTGCCTGATAGGCCAGTGCTGGTGGTGTGGGTGCAGTTTGTGTTTGTGATGTCACTTGTGGCTGAGTGCCTGATAGGCCAGTGCTGGTGATGTGGGTGGAGTTTGTGTTTGTGAGTTCACTTGTGGCTCAGTGCCTGATAGGCCAGTGCTGGTGATGTGGGTGCAGTTTGTGTTTGTGATGTCACTTGTGGCTCAGTGCCTGATAGGCCAGTACTGGTCCTGTGGGTGGAGTTTGTGTTTGTGATGTCACTTGTGGCTCAGTGCCTGATAGGCCAGTGCTGGTGGTGTGGGTGCAGTTTGTGTTTGTGATGTCACTTGTGTCTCAGTGCCTGATAGGCCAGTGCTGGTGATGTGTGTGCAGTTTGTGTTTGTGAGTTCACTTGTGGCTCAGTGCCTGATGGGCCAGTGCTGGTCACATGGCTGCAGTTTGTGTTTGTGATGTCACTTGTGGCTCAGTGCCTGATAGGCCAGTGCTGGTCCTGTGGATTCAATTTGTGTTTGTGATGTCACTTGTGTCCTAGTGCCTGATAGGCCAGTGCTGGTGATGTGGCTGCAGTTTGTGTTTGTGATGTCACTTGTGGCTCAGTGCCTGATAGGCCAGTGCTGGTGATGTGGGTGCAGTTTGTGTTTGTGATGTCACTTGTGGCTCAGTGCCTGATAGGCCAGTGCTGGTGGTGTGGGTGCAGTTTGTGTTTGTGAGTTCACTTGTGGCTCAGTGCCTGATAGGCCAGTGCTGGTGGTGTGGGTGGAGTTTGTGTTTGTGATGTCACTTGTGGCTGAGTGCCTGATAGGCCAGTGCTGGTCACGTGTGTGCGGTTTGTGTTTGTGATGTCACTTGTGGCTCAGTGCCTGATAGGCCAGTGCTGGTGATGTGGGTGCAGTTTGTGTTTGTGATGTCACTTGTGGCTCAGTGCCTGATAGGCCAGTGCTGGTGATGTGGCTGCAGTTTGTGTTTGTGATGTCACTTGTGGCTGAGTGCCTGATAGGCCAGTGCTGGTGATGTGGGTGCAGTTTGTGTTTGTGAGTTCACTTGTGGCTCAGTGCCTGATGGGCCAGTGCTGGTCACATGGCTGCAGTTTGTGTTTGTGATGTCACTTGTGTCTCAGTGCCTGATAGGCCAGTGCTGGTCACGTGTGTGCAGTTTGTGTTTGTGATGTCACTTGTGGCTCAGTGCCAGATAGGCCAGCGCTGGTGGTGTGGGTGCAATTTGTGTTTGTGATGTCCCTTGTGGCTCAGTGCCTGATAGGCCAGTGCTGGTGATGTGGGTGCAGTTTGTGTTTGTGATGTCACTTGTGGCTCAGTGCCTGATAGGCCAGTGCTGGTGATGTGGGTGCAGTTTTTGTTTGTGATGTCACTTGTGGCTCAGTGCCTGATAGGCCAGTGCTGGTGATGTGGGTGCAGTTTTTGTTTGTGATGTCACTTGTGGCTCAGTGCCTGATAGGCCAGTGCTGGTGATGTGGGTGCAGTTTGTGTTTGTGATGTCACTTGTGGCTCAGTGCCTGATAGGCCAGTGCTGGTCCTGTGGATTCAATTTGTGTTTGTGATGTCACTTGTGTCCTAGTGCCTGATAGGCCAGTGCTGGTGGTGTGGCTGCAATTTGTGTTTGTGATGTCACTTGTGGCTCAGTGCCTGGTAGGCCAGTGCTGGTGATGTGGGTGCAGTTTGTGGTTGTGATGTCACTTGTGGCTCAGTGCCTGATAGGCCAGTGCTGGTGATGTGGCTGCAGTTTGTGTTTGTGATGTCACTTGTGGCTGAGTGCCTGATAGGCCAGTGCTGGTGATGTGGGTGCAGTTTGTGTTTGTGAGTTCACTTGTGGCTCAGTGCCTGATGGGCCAGTGCTGGTCACATGGCTGCAGTTTGTGTTTGTGATGTCACTTGTGTCTCAGTGCCTGATAGGCCAGTGCTGGTCACGTGTGTGCAGTTTGTGTTTGTGATGTCACTTGTGGCTCAGTGCCAGATAGGCCAGCGCTGGTGGTGTGGGTGCAATTTGTGTTTGTGATGTCCCTTGTGGCTCAGTGCCTGATAGGCCAGTGCTGGTGATGTGGGTGCAGTTTGTGTTTGTGATGTCACTTGTGGCTCAGTGCCTGATAGGCCAGTGCTGGTGGTGTGGGTGCAGTTTGTGGTTGTGGGGTCACTTGTGGCTCAGTGCCTGATAGGCCAGTGCTGGTGATGTGGGTGCAGTTTTTGTTTGTGATGTCACTTGTGGCTCAGTGCCTGATAGGCCAGTGCTGGTGATGTGGGTGCAGTTTGTGTTTGTGATGTCACTTGTGGCTGAGTGCCTGATAGGCCAGTGCTGGTCCTGTGGATTCAATTTGTGTTTGTGATGTCACTTGTGTCCTAGTGCCTGATAGGCCAGTGCTGGTGATGTGGCTGCAGTTTGTGTTTGTGATGTCACTTGTGGCTCAGTGCCTGATAGGCCAGTGCTGGTGATGTGGGTGCAGTTTGTGTTTGTGATGTCACTTGTGGCTGAGTGCCTGATAGGCCAGTGCTGGTCCTGTGGGTGCAATTTGTGGTTGTGATGTCAGTTGTGGCTGAGTGCCTGATAGGCCAGTGCTGGTGATGTGGGTGCAGTTCGTGTTTGTGAGTTCACTTGTGGCTCAGTGCCTGCTAGGCCAGTGCTGGTGATGTGGGTGCAGTTCGTGTTTGTGATGTCACTTGTGGCTCAGTGCCTGATAGGCCAGTGCTGGTCACATGGCTGCAGTTTGTGTGTGTGATGTCACTTGTGGCTCAGTGCCTGATGGGCCAGTGCTGGTGATGTGGGTGCAGTTTGTGTTTGTGATGTCACTTGTGGCTCAGTGCCTGATAGGCCAGTACTGGTCCTGTGGGTGGAGTTTGTGTTTGTGATGTCACTTGTGGCTCAGTGCCTGATAGGCCAGTGCTGGTGATGTGGGTGCAGTTTGTGTTTGTGATGTCACTTGTGGCTCAGTGCCTGATAGGCCAGTGCTGGTGATGTGGGTGCAGTTTGTGTTTGTGATGTCACTTGTGGCTCAGTGCCTGATAGGCCAGTGCTGGTGGTGTGGGTGCAATTTGTGTTTGTGATGTCACTTGTGGCTCAGTGCCTGATAGGCCAGTGCTGGTGGTGTGGGTGCAGTTTGTGGTTGTGGGGTCACTTGTGGCTGAGTGCCTGATAGGCCAGTGCTGGTGATGTGGGTGCAGTTTGTGTTTGTGAGTTCTCTTGTGGCTCAGTGCCTGATAGGCCAGTGCTGGTGGTGTGGGTGCAGTTTGTGTTTGTGATGTCCCTTGTGGCTCAGTGCCTGATAGGCCAGTGCTGGTGGTGTGGGTGCAGTTTGTGTTTGTGATGTCACTTGTGGCTGAGTGCCTGATAGGCCAGTGCTGGTGATGTGGGTGGAGTTTGTGTTTGTGAGTTCACTTGTGGCTCAGTGCCTGATAGGCCAGTGCTGGTGATGTGGGTGCAGTTTGTGTTTGTGATGTCACTTGTGGCTCAGTGCCTGATAGGCCAGTACTGGTCCTGTGGGTGGAGTTTGTGTTTGTGATGTCACTTGTGGCTCAGTGCCTGATAGGCCAGTGCTGGTGGTGTGGGTGCAGTTTGTGTTTGTGATGTCACTTGTGTCTCAGTGCCTGATAGGCCAGTGCTGGTGATGTGTGTGCAGTTTGTGTTTGTGAGTTCACTTGTGGCTCAGTGCCTGATGGGCCAGTGCTGGTCACATGGCTGCAGTTTGTGTTTGTGATGTCACTTGTGGCTCAGTGCCTGATAGGCCAGTGCTGGTCCTGTGGATTCAATTTGTGTTTGTGATGTCACTTGTGTCCTAGTGCCTGATAGGCCAGTGCTGGTGATGTGGCTGCAGTTTGTGTTTGTGATGTCACTTGTGGCTCAGTGCCTGATAGGCCAGTGCTGGTGATGTGGGTGCAGTTTGTGTTTGTGATGTCACTTGTGGCTCAGTGCCTGATAGGCCAGTGCTGGTGGTGTGGGTGCAGTTTGTGTTTGTGAGTTCACTTGTGGCTCAGTGCCTGATAGGCCAGTGCTGGTGGTGTGGGTGGAGTTTGTGTTTGTGATGTCACTTGTGGCTGAGTGCCTGATAGGCCAGTGCTGGTCACGTGTGTGCGGTTTGTGTTTGTGATGTCACTTGTGGCTCAGTGCCTGATAGGCCAGTGCTGGTGATGTGGGTGCAGTTTGTGTTTGTGATGTCACTTGTGGCTCAGTGCCTGATAGGCCAGTGCTGGTGATGTGGCTGCAGTTTGTGTTTGTGATGTCACTTGTGGCTGAGTGCCTGATAGGCCAGTGCTGGTGATGTGGGTGCAGTTTGTGTTTGTGAGTTCACTTGTGGCTCAGTGCCTGATGGGCCAGTGCTGGTCACATGGCTGCAGTTTGTGTTTGTGATGTCACTTGTGTCTCAGTGCCTGATAGGCCAGTGCTGGTCACGTGTGTGCAGTTTGTGTTTGTGATGTCACTTGTGGCTCAGTGCCAGATAGGCCAGCGCTGGTGGTGTGGGTGCAATTTGTGTTTGTGATGTCCCTTGTGGCTCAGTGCCTGATAGGCCAGTGCTGGTGATGTGGGTGCAGTTTGTGTTTGTGATGTCACTTGTGGCTCAGTGCCTGATAGGCCAGTGCTGGTGATGTGGGTGCAGTTTTTGTTTGTGATGTCACTTGTGGCTCAGTGCCTGAAAGGCCAGTGCTGGTGATGTGGCTGCAGTTTGTGTTTGTGAGTTCACTTGTGGCTCAGTGCCTGATAGGCCAGTGCTGGTGGTGTGGGTGCAGTTCGTGTTTGTGATGTCACTTGTGGCTGAGTGCCTGATAGGCCAGTGCTGGTCACGTGTGTGCAGTTTGTGTTTGTGATGTCACTTGTGGCTGAGTGCCTGATAGGCCAGTGCTGGTCACATGGCTGCAGTTTGTGTTTGTGATGTCACTTGTGGCTCAGTGCCTGATGGGCCAGTGCTGGTGATGTGGCTGCAGTTTGTGTTTGTGATGTCACTTGTGGCTCAGTGCCTGATAGGCCAGTGCTGGTGATGTGGCTGCAGTTTGTGTTTGTGATGTCACTTGTGGCTCAGTGCCTGATAGGCCAGTGCTGGTGATGTGGCTGCAGTTTGTGTTTGTGATGTCACTTGTGGCTCAGTGCCTGATAGGCCAGTGCTGGTGATGTGTGTGCAGTTTTTGTTTGTGATGTCACTTGTGGCTCAGTGCCTGATAGGCCAGCGCTGGTGGTGTGGGTGCAGTTTGTGTTTGTGATGTCACTTGTGGCTCAGTGCCTGATAGGCCAGTGCTGGTGATGTGGGTGCAGTTTGTGGTTGTGATGTCACTTGTGGCTCAGTGCCTGGTAGGCCAGTGCTGGTCACCTGGCTGCAGTTTGTGTTTGTGATGTCACTTGTGGCTCAGTGCCTGATAGGCCAGTGCTGGTGATGTGGGTGCAGTTTGTGTTTGTGATGTCACTTGTGGCTGAGTGCCTGATAGGCCAGTGCTGGTCACATGGCTGCAGTTTGTGTTTTTGATGTCACTTGTGGCTCAGTGCCTGATAGGCCAGTGCTGGTCCTGTGGGTGCTGGTTGTGTTTGTGATGTCACTTGTGGCTCAGTGCCTGATAGGCCAGTGCTGGTGATGTGGGTGCAGTTTGTGGTTGTGATGTCACTTGTGGCTCAGTGCCTGGTAGGCCAGTGCTGGTCCTGTGGGTGCAATTTGTGTTTGTGATGTCACTTGTGGCTGAGTGCCTGATAGGCCAGTGCTGGTCCTGTGGGTGCAATTTGTGTTTGTGAGTTCACTTGTGGCTCAGTGCCTGATAGGCCAGCGCTGGTGGTGTGGGTGCAATTTGTGTTTGTGATGTCACTTGTGGCTCAGTGCCTGATAGGCCAGTGCTGGTGATGTGGGTGCAGTTTGTGTTTGTGATGTCACTTGTGGCTCAGTGCCTGATAGGCCAGTGCTGGTGATGTGGGTGCAGTTTGTGTTTGTGAGTTCACTTGTGGCTGAGTGCCTGATAGGCCAGTGCTGGTGATGTGGGTGCAGTTTGTGTTTGTGATGTCACTTGTGGCTGAGTGCCTGATAGGCCAGTGCTGGTGATGTGTGTGCAGTTTGTGTTTGTGATGTCACTTGTGGCTCAGTGCCTGATAGGCCAGTGCTGGTGGTGTGGGTGCAGTTTGTGTTTGTGATGTCACTTGTGGCTCAGTGCCTGATAGGCCAGTGCTGGTGATGTGGGTGGAGTTTGTGTTTGTGATGTCACTTGTGGCTCAGTGCCTGATAGGCCAGTGCTGGTGATGTGGGTGCAGTTTGTGTTTGTGATGTCACTTGTGGCTCAGTGCCTGATAGGCCAGTGCTGGTGATGTGGGTGCAGTTTGTGTTTGTGATGTCACTTGTGGCTGAGTGCCTGATAGGCCAGTGCTGGTGGTGTGGGTGCAGTTTGTGTTTGTGATGTCACTTGTGGCTCAGTGCCTGATAGGCCAGTGCTGGTGATGTGGGTGCAGTTTTTGTTTGTGAAGGTCACTTGTGGCTGAGTGCCTGATAGGCCAGTGCTGGTGGTGTGGGTGCAGTTTGTGTTTGTGTGTTCACTTGTGGCTCAGTGCCTGATAGGCCAGTGCTGGTGATGTGGGTGCAGTTTGTGTTTGTGAGTTCACTTGTGGCTGAGTGCCTGATAGGCCAGTGCTGGTGGTGTGGGTGCAGTTTGTGTTTGTGATGTCACTTGTGTCTCAGTGCCTGATAGGCCAGTGCTGGTGATGTGGGTGCAGTTTTTGTTTGTGATGTCACTTGTGGCTGAGTGCCTGATAGGCCAGTGCTGGTCCTGTGGGTGCAATTTGTGTTTGTGATGTCACTTGTGGCTGAGTGCCTGATAGGCCAGTGCTGGTGATGTGGGTGCAGTTTGTGTTTGTGAGTTCACTTGTGGCTCAGTGCCTGATAGGCCAGCGCTGGTGGTGTGGGTGCAATTTGTGTTTGTGATGTCACTTGTGGCTCAGTGCCTGATAGGCCAGTGCTGGTGATGTGGCTGCAGTTTGTGGTTGTGATGTCACTTGTGGCTCAGTGCCTGATAGGCCAGTGCTGGTGGTGTGGGTGCAGTTTGTGTTTGTGATGTCCCTTCTGGCTCAGTGCCTGATAGGCCAGTGCTGGTGGTGTGGGTGGAGTTTGTGTTTGTGATGTCACTTGTGGCTGAGTGCCTGATAGGCCAGTGCTGGTGATGTGGGTGCAGTTTGTGTTTGTGAGTTCACTTGTGGCTGAGTGCCTGTTAGGCCAGTGCTGGTGATGTGGGTGCAGTTTGTGTTTGTGATGTCACTTGTGGCTCAGTGCCTGATAGGCCAGTGCTGGTGATGTGGGTGCAGTTTGTGTTTGTGATGTCACTTGTGGCTCAGTGCCTGATGGGCCAGTGCTGGTCACATGGCTGCAGTTTGTGTTTGTGATGTCACTTGTGTCTCAGTGCCTGATAGGCCAGTGCTGGTGATGTGGCTGCAGTTTCTGTTTGTGATGTCACTTGTGGCTCAGTGCCTGATAGGCCAGTGCTGGTGATGTGGGTGCAGTTTGTGTTTGTGATGTCACTTGTGGCTCAGTGCCTGATAGGCCAGTGCTGGTGATGTGGGTGCAGTTTGTGTTTGTGATGTCACTTGTGGCTCAGTGCCTGATAGGCCAGTGCTGGTGATGTGGGTGCAGTTTGTGTTTGTGATGTCACTTGTGGCTGAGTGCCTGATAGGCCAGTGCTGGTGGTGTGGGTGCAATTTGTGTTTGTGATGTCACTTGTGGCTGAGTGCCTGATAGGCCAGTGCTGGTGATGTGGGTGCAGTTTGTGTTTGTGATGTCACTTGTGGCTCAGTGCCTGATAGGCCAGTGCTGGTGATGTGGGTGGAGTTTGTGTTTGTGATGTCACTTGTGGCTCAGTGCCTGATAGGCCAGTGCTGGTCACATGGCTGCAGTTTGTGTTTGTGATGTCACTTGTGGCTGAGTGCCTGATAGGCCAGTGCTGGTGGTGTGGGTGCAATTTGTGTTTGTGATGTCACTTGTGGCTGAGTGCCTGATAGGCCAGTGCTGGTGATGTGGGTGCAGTTTGTGTTTGTGATGTCACTTGTGGCTCAGTGCCTGATAGGCCAGTGCTGGTGATGTGGGTGCAGTTTGTGGTTGTGATGTCACTTGTGGCTGAGTGCCTGATAGGCCAGTGCTGGTGGTGTGGGTGCAATTTGTGTTTGTGAAGGTCACTTGTGGCTGAGTGCCTGATAGGCCAGTGCTGGTGATGTGGGTGCAGTTTGTCGTTGTGATGTCACTTGTGGCTCAGTGCCTGATAGGCCAGTGCTGGTGATGTGGGTGCAGTTTGTGTTTGTGATGTCACTTGTGGCTGAGTGCCTGATAGGCCAGTGCTGGTGGTGTGGGTGCAATTTGTGTTTGTGATGTCACTTGTGGCTGAGTGCCTGATAGGCCAGTGCTGGTGATGTGGGTGCAGTTTGTGTTTGTGATGTCACTTGTGGCTCAGTGCCTGATAGGCCAGTGCTGGTGATGTGGGTGGAGTTTGTGTTTGTGATGTCACTTGTGGCTCAGTGCCTGATAGGCCAGTGCTGGTCACATGGCTGCAGTTTGTGTTTGTGATGTCACTTGTGGCTGAGTGCCTGATAGGCCAGTGCTGGTGGTGTGGGTGCAATTTGTGTTTGTGATGTCACTTGTGGCTGAGTGCCTGATAGGCCAGTGCTGGTGATGTGGGTGGAGTTTGTGTTTGTGATGTCACTTGTGGCTCAGTGCCTGATAGGCCAGTGCTGGTGATGTGGGTGCAGTTTGTGGTTGTGATGTCACTTGTGGCTGAGTGCCTGATAGGCCAGTGCTGGTGGTGTGGGTGCAATTTGTGTTTGTGATGTCACTTGTGGCTGAGTGCCTGATAGGCCAGTGCTGGTGATGTGGGTGCAGTTTGTGTTTGTGATGTCACTTGTGGCTCAGTGCCTGATAGGCCAGTGCTGGTGATGTGGGTGCAGTTTGTGTTTGTGATGTCACTTGTGGCTGAGTGCCTGATAGGCCAGTGCTGGTGGTGTGGGTGCAATTTGTGTTTGTGATGTCACTTGTGGCTGAGTGCCTGATAGGCCAGTGCTGGTGATGTGGGTGCAGTTTGTGTTTGTGATGTCACTTGTGGCTCAGTGCCTGATAGGCCAGTGCTGGTGATGTGGGTGCAGTTTGTGGTTGTGATGTCACTTGTGTCTCAGTGCCTGATAGGCCAGTGCTGGTGATGTGGGTGCAGTTTGTGGTTGTGATGTCACTTGTGGCTGAGTGCCTGATAGGCCAGCGCTGGTGGTGTGGGTGCAATTTGTGTTTGTGATGTCACTTGTGGCTGAGTGCCTGATAGGCCAGTGCTGGTGATGTGGGTGCAGTTTGTGGTTGTGATGTCACTTGTGGCTCAGTGCCTGGTAGGCCAGTGCTGGTCACCTGGCTGCAGTTTGTGTTTGTGATGTCCCTTGTGGCTCAGTGCCTGATAGGCCAGTGCTGGTGATGTGGGTGGAGTTTGTGTTTGTGATGTCACTTGTGGCTCAGTGCCTGATAGGCCAGTGCTGGTCACATGGCTGCAGTTTGTGTTTGTGATGTCACTTGTGGCTCAGTGCCTGATAGGCCAGTGCTGGTCCTGTGGGTGCTGGTTGTGTTTGTGATGTCACTTGTGGCTCAGTGCCTGATAGGCCAGTGCTGGTGGTGTGGGTGCAGTTTGTGTTTGTGATGTCACTTGTGGCTCAGTGCCTGCTAGGCCAGTGCTGGTGATGTGGGTGCAGTTTGTGGTTGTGATGTCACTTGTGGCTCAGTGCCTGATAGGTCAGTGCTGGTGATGTGGGTGCAGGTTGTGTTTGTGATGTCACTTGTGGCTCAGTGCCTGATAGGCCAGTGCTGGTGATGTGGGTGCAGTTTGTGGTTGTGATGTCACTTGTGGCTCAGTGCCTGATAGGCCAGTGCTGGTGGTGTGGGTGCAATTTGTGTTTGTGATGTCACTTGTGGCTCAGTGCCTGATAGGCCAGTGCTGGTGGTGTGGGTGCAGTTTGTGGTTGTGGGGTCACTTGTGGCTGAGTGCCTGATAGGCCAGTGCTGGTGATGTGGCTGCAGTTTGTGTTTGTGAGTTCTCTTGTGGCTCAGTGCCTGATAGGCCAGTGCTGGTCATGTGGGTGCAGTTTGTGTTTGTGATGTCCCTTGTGGCTCAGTGCCTGATAGGCCAGTGCTGGTGGTGTGGGTGCAGTTTGTGTTTGTGATGTCACTTGTGGCTCAGTGCCTGATAGGCCAGTGCTGGTGATGTGGCTGCAGTTTGTGTTTGTGAGTTCACTTGTGGCTGAGTGCCTGATAGGCCAGTGCTTGTCCTGTGTGTGCAGTTTGTGTTTGTGATGTCACTTGTGGCTCAGTGCCTGAAAGGCCAGTGCTGGTGATGTGGGTGCAGTTTGTGTTTGTGATGTCACTTGTGGCTCAGTGCCTGATAGGCCAGTGCTTGTCCTGTGTGTGCAGTTTGTGTTTGTGATGTCACTTGTGGCTGAGTGCCTGATAGGCCAGTGCTGGTCACATGGCTGCAGTTTGTGTTTGTGATGTCACTTGTGGCTGAGTGCCTGATAGGCCAGTGCTGGTCCTGTGGGTGCTGGTTGTGTTTGTGATGTCACTTGTGGCTCAGTGCCTGATAGGCCAGTGCTGGTGATTTGGGTGCAGTTTGTGTTTGTGATGTCCCTTGTGGCTCAGTGCCTGATAGGCCAGTGCTGGTGGTGTGGGTGGAGTTTGTGTTTGTGATGTCACTTGTGGCTCAGTGCCTGATAGGCCAGTGCTGGTGGTGTGGGTGCAGTTTGTGTTTGTGATGTCACTTGTGGCTCAGTGCCTGATAGGCCAGTGCTGGTGATGTGGGTGCAGTTTGTGTTTGTGATGTCACTTGTGGCTCAGTGCCTGATAGGCCAGTGCTGGTCACATGGCTGCAGTTTGTGTTTGTGATGTCACTTGTGGCTCAGTGCCTGATAGGCCAGTGCTTGTCCTGTGTGTGCAGTTTGTGTTTGTGATGTCACTTGTGGCTCAGTGCCTGAAAGGCCAGTGCTGGTGATGTGGGTGCAGTTTGTGTTTGTGAGGTCACTTGTGGCTCAGTGCCTGATAGGCCAGTGCTGGTGGTGTGGGTGCAGTTCGTGTTTGTGATGTCACTTGTGGCTGAGTGCCTGATAGGCCAGTGCTGGTGATGTGGGTGCAGTTTGTGTTTGTGATGTCACTTGTGGCTCAGTGCCTGATAGGCCAGTGCTGGTCACATGGCTGCAGTTTGTGTTTGTGATGTCACTTGTGGCTCAGTGCCTGATGGGCCAGTGCTGGTGATGTGGGTGCAGTTTGTGTTTGTGATGTCACTTGTGGCTCAGTGCCTGATAGGCCAGTACTGGTCCTGTGGGTGGAGTTTGTGTTTGTGATGTCACTTGTGGCTCAGTGCCTGATAGGCCAGTGCTGGTGATGTGTGTGCAGTTTTTGTTTGTGATGTCACTTGTGGCTGAGTGCCTGATAGGCCAGTGCTGGTGATGTGGGTGCAGTTTGTGTTTGTGAGTTCACTTGTGGCTGAGTGCCTGATAGGCCAGTGCTGGTGGTGTGGGTGTAGTTTGTGTTTGTGATGTCACTTGTGGCTCAGTGCCTGATAGGCCAGTGCTGGTGATGTGTGTGCAGTTTTTGTTTGTGATGTCACTTGTGGCTGAGTGCCTGATAGGCCAGTGCTGGTGATGTGGGTGCAGTTTGTGTTTGTGAGTTCACTTGTGGCTGAGTGCCTGATAGGCCAGTGCTGGTGGTGTGGGTGCAGTTTTTGTTTGTGATGTCACTTGTGGCTCAGTGCCTGATAGGCCAGTGCTGGTGATGTGGGTGCAGTTTGTGTTTGTGATGTCACTTGTGGCTCAGTGCCTGATAGGCCAGTGCTGGTGATGTGGGTGCAGTTTGTGTTTGTGATGTCACTTGTGGCTCAGTGCCTGATAGGCCAGTGCTGGTGATGTGGGTGCAGTTTGTGTTTGTGATGTCACTTGTGTCTCAGTGCCTGATAGGCCAGTGCTGGTGATGTGGGTGCAGTTTGTGTTTGTGATGTCACTTGTGGCTGAGTGCCTGATAGGCCAGCGCTGGTGGTGTGGGTGCAATTTGTGTTTGTGATGTCACTTGTGGCTGAGTGCCTGATAGGCCAGTGCTGGTGATGTGGGTGCAGTTTGTGGTTGTGATGTCACTTGTGGCTCAGTGCCTGGTAGGCCAGTGCTGGTCACCTGGCTGCAGTTTGTGTTTGTGATGTCACTTGTGGCTCAGTGCCTGATAGGCCAGTGCTGGTGATGTGGGTGGAGTTTGTGTTTGTGATGTCACTTGTGGCTCAGTGCCTGATAGGCCAGTGCTGGTCACATGGCTGCAGTTTGTGTTTGTGATGTCACTTGTGGCTCAGTGCCTGATAGGCCAGTGCTGGTCCTGTGGGTGCTGGTTGTGTTTGTGATGTCACTTGTGGCTCAGTGCCTGATAGGCCAGTGCTGGTGATGTGGGTGCAGTTTGTGGTTGTGATGTCACTTGTGGCTCAGTGCCTGATAGGTCAGTGCTGGTGATGTGGCTGCAGGTTGTGTTTGTGATGTCACTTGTGGCTCAGTGCCTGATAGGCCAGTGCTGGTGATGTGGGTGCAGTTTGTGGTTGTGATGTCACTTGTGGCTCAGTGCCTGATAGGCCAGTGCTGGTGGTGTGGGTGCAATTTGTGCTTGTGATGTCACTTGTGGCTCAGTGCCTGATAGGCCAGTGCTGGTGGTGTGGGTGCAGTTTGTGTTTGTGATGTCACTTGTGTCTCAGTGCCTGATAGGCCAGTGCTGGTGATGTGGGTGCAGTTTGTGGTTGTGAGGTCACTTGTGGCTGAGTGCCTGATAGGCCAGTGCTGGTCCTGTGGGTGCAATTTGTGTTTGTGATGTCACTTGTGGCTGAGTGCCTGATAGGCCAGTGCTGGTGATGTGGGTGCAGTTTGTGTTTGTGAGTTCACTTGTGGCTCAGTGCCTGATAGGCCAGCGCTGGTGGTGTGGGTGCAATTTGTGTTTGTGATGTCACTTGTGTCTCAGTGCCTGATAGGCCAGTGCTGGTGATGTGGCTGCAGTTTGTGGTTGTGATGTCCCTTGTGGCTCAGTGCCTGATAGGCCAGTGCTGGTGGTGTGGGTGCAGTTTGTGTTTGTGATGTCACTTGTGGCTGAGTGCCTGATAGGCCAGTGCTGGTGATGTGGGTGCAGTTTGTGTTTGTGATGTCACTTGTGGCTGAGTGCCTGATAGGCCAGTGCTGGTGGTGTGGGTGCAGTTTGTGGTTGTGATGTCACTTGTGGCTCAGTGCCTGATAGGCCAGTGCTGGTGATGTGGGTGCAGTTTGTGGTTGTGAGGTCACTTGTGGCTGAGTGCCTGATAGGCCAGCGCTGGTGGTGTGGGTGCAATTTGTGTTTGTGATGTCACTTGTGGCTCAGTGCCTGGTAGGCCAGTGCTGGTCACCTGGCTGTAGTTTGTGTTTGTGATGTCACTTGTGGCTCAGTGCCTGATAGGCCAGTGCTGGTGATGTGGGTGCAGTTTGTGGTTGTGATGTCACTTGTGGCTCAGTGCCTGGTAGGCCAGTGCTGGTCACCTGGCTGCAGTTTGTGTTTGTGATGTCACTTGTGGCTCAGTGCCTGATAGGCCAGTGCTGGTGATGTGGGTGCAGTTTGTGTTTGTGATGTCACTTGTGGCTCAGTGCCTGATAGGCCAGTGCTGGTCCTGTGGGTGCAATTTGTGTTTGTGATGTCAGTTGTGGCTCAGTGCCTGATAGGCCAGTGCTGGTGATGTGGCTGCAGTTTGTGTTTGTGATGTCACTTGTGGCTGAGTGCCTGATAGGCCAGTGCTTGTCACGTGTGTGCACTTTGTGTTTGTGATGTCACTTGTGGCTCAGTGCCTGAAAGGCCAGTGCTGGTGATGTGGCTGCAGTTTGTGGTTGTGAGGTCACTTGTGGCTCAGTGCCTGATAGGCCAGTGCTGGTGGTGTGGGTGCAGTTTGTGTTTGTGATGTCACTTGTGGCTCAGTGCCTGATAGGCCAGTGCTGGTCCTGCGGCTGCAGTTTGTGTTTGTGATGTCACTTGTGGCTCAGTGCCTGATAGGCCAGTGCTGGTCACGTGTGTGCAGTTTGTGTTTGTGATGTCACTTGTGGCTGAGTGCCTGATAGGCCAGTGCTGGTCACATGGCTGCAGTTTGTGTTTGTGATGTCACTTGTGGCTCAGTGCCTGATAGGCCAGTGCTGGTGATGTGGGTGCAGTTTGTGTTTGTGATGTCACTTGTGGCTCAGTGCCTGATAGGCCAGTGCTGGTGATGTGGCTGCAGTTTGTGTTTGTGATGTCACTTGTGGCTCAGTGCCTGATAGGCCAGTGCTGGTGATGTGGGTGCAGTTTGTGTTTGTGAGTTCACTTGTGGCTCAGTGCCTGATGGGCCAGTGCTGGTCACATGGCTGCAGTTTGTGTTTGTGATGTCACTTGTGGCTCAGTGCCTGATAGGCCAGTGCTGGTGGTGTGGGTGCAATTTGTGTTTGTGATGTCCCTTGTGGCTCAGTGCCTGATAGGCCAGTGCTGGTGATGTGGGTGCAGTTTGTGGTTGTGATGTCACTTGTGGCTCAGTGCCTGGTAGGCCAGTGCTGGTCACCTGGCTGCAGTTTGTGTTTGTGATGTCACTTGTGGCTCAGTGCCTGATAGGCCAGTGCTGGTGATGTGGGTGCAGTTTGTGTTTGTGATGTCACTTGTGGCTCAGTGCCTGATAGGCCAGTGCTGGTGGTGTGGGTGCAATTTGTGTTTGTGATGTCACTTGTGGCTCAGTGCCTGATAGGCCAGTGCTGGTGATGTGGGTGCAGTTTGTGGTTGTGGGGTCACTTGTGGCTGAGTGCCTGATAGGCCAGTGCTGGTGATGTGGCTGCAGTTTGTGTTTGTGATGTCGCTTGTGGCTCAGTGCCTGATAGGCCAGTGCTGGTCATGTGGGTGCAGTTTGTGTTTGTGATGTCCCTTGTGGCTCAGTGCCTGATAGGCCAGTGCTGGTGGTGTGGGTGCAGTTTGTGTTTGTGATGTCACTTGTGGCTGAGTGCCTGATAGGCCAGTGCTGGTGATGTGGGTGGAGTTTGTGTTTGTGAGTTCACTTGTGGCTCAGTGCCTGATAGGCCAGTGCTGGTGATGTGGGTGCAGTTTGTGTTTGTGATGTCACTTGTGGCTCAGTGCCTGATAGGCCAGTGCTGGTCCTGTGGGTGCAATTTGTGTTTGTGATGTCACTTGTGGCTGAGTGCCTGATAGGCCAGTGCTGGTGATGTGGGTGCAGTTTGTGTTTGTGAGTTCACTTGTGGCTCAGTGCCTGATAGGCCAGCGCTGGTGGTGTGGGTGCAATTTGTGTTTGTGATGTCACTTGTGTCTCAGTGCCTGATAGGCCAGTGCTGGTGATGTGGCTGCAGTTTGTGGTTGTGATGTCCCTTGTGGCTCAGTGCCTGATAGGCCAGTGCTGGTGGTGTGGGTGCAGTTTGTGTTTGTGATGTCACTTGTGGCTGAGTGCCTGATAGGCCAGTGCTGGTGATGTGGGTGCAGTTTGTGTTTGTGATGTCACTTGTGGCTGAGTGCCTGATAGGCCAGTGCTGGTGGTGTGGGTGCAGTTTGTGGTTGTGATGTCACTTGTGGCTCAGTGCCTGATAGGCCAGTGCTGGTGATGTGGGTGCAGTTTGTGGTTGTGAGGTCACTTGTGGCTGAGTGCCTGATAGGCCAGCGCTGGTGGTGTGGGTGCAATTTGTGTTTGTGATGTCACTTGTGGCTCAGTGCCTGGTAGGCCAGTGCTGGTCACCTGGCTGTAGTTTGTGTTTGTGATGTCACTTGTGGCTGAGTGCCTGATAGGCCAGTGCTGGTGATGTGGGTGCAGTTTGTGGTTGTGATGTCACTTGTGGCTCAGTGCCTGATAGGCCAGTGCTGGTGATGTGGGTGCAATTTGTGTTTGTGATGTCACTTGTGGCTCAGTGCCTGCTAGGCCAGTGCTGGTGATATGGGTGCAGTTTGTGTTTGTGATGTCACTTGTGGCTCAGTGCCTGATAGGCCAGTGCTGGTCCTGTGGGTGCAATTTGTGTTTGTGATGTCAGTTGTGGCTCAGTGCCTGAAAGGCCAGTGCTGGTGATGTGGCTGCAGTTTGTGGTTGTGAGGTCACTTGTGGCTCAGTGCCTGATAGGCCAGTGCTGGTGGTGTGGGTGCAGTTTGTGTTTGTGATGTCACTTGTGGCTCAGTGCCTGATAGGCCAGTGCTGGTCCTGTGGGTGGAGTTTGTGTTTGTGATGTCACTTGTGGCTGAGTGCCTGATAGGCCAGTGCTGGTCACGTGTGTGCAGTTTGTGTTTGTGATGTCACTTGTGGCTGAGTGCCTGATAGGCCAGTGCTGGTCACATGGCTGCAGTTTGTGTTTGTGATGTCACTTGTGGCTCAGTGCCTGATAGGCCAGTGCTGGTGATGTGGGTGCAGTTTGTGTTTGTGATGTCACTTGTGGCTCAGTGCCTGATAGGCCAGTGCTGGTGATGTGGCTGCAGTTTGTGTTTGTGATGTCACTTGTGGCTGAGTGCCTGATAGGCCAGTGCTGGTGATGTGGGTGCAGTTTGTGTTTGTGAGTTCACTTGTGGCTCAGTGCCTGATGGGCCAGTGCTGGTCACATGGCTGCAGTTTGTGTTTGTGATGTCACTTGTGGCTCAGTGCCTGATAGGCCAGTGCTGGTGGTGTGGGTGCAATTTGTGTTTGTGATGTCCCTTGTGGCTCAGTGCCTGATAGGCCAGTGCTGGTGATGTGGGTGCAGTTTGTGGTTGTGATGTCACTTGTGGCTCAGTGCCTGGTAGGCCAGTGCTGGTCACCTGGCTGCAGTTTGTGTTTGTGATGTCACTTGTGGCTCAGTGCCTGATAGGCCAGTGCTGGTGATGTGGGTGCAGTTTGTGTTTGTGATGTCACTTGTGGCTCAGTGCCTGATAGGCCAGTGCTGGTGGTGTGGGTGCAATTTGTGTTTGTGATGTCACTTGTGGCTCAGTGCCTGATAGGCCAGTGCTGGTGATGTGGGTGCAGTTTGTGGTTGTGGGGTCACTTGTGGCTGAGTGCCTGATAGGCCAGTGCTGGTGATGTGGCTGCAGTTTGTGTTTGTGATGTCGCTTGTGGCTCAGTGCCTGATAGGCCAGTGCTGGTCATGTGGGTGCAGTTTGTGTTTGTGATGTCCCTTGTGGCTCAGTGCCTGATAGGCCAGTGCTGGTGGTGTGGGTGCAGTTTGTGTTTGTGATGTCACTTGTGGCTGAGTGCCTGATAGGCCAGTGCTGGTGATGTGGGTGGAGTTTGTGTTTGTGAGTTCACTTGTGGCTCAGTGCCTGATAGGCCAGTGCTGGTGATGTGGGTGCAGTTTGTGTTTGTGATGTCACTTGTGGCTCAGTGCCTGATAGGCCAGTACTGGTCCTGTGGGTGGAGTTTGTGTTTGTGATGTCACTTGTGGCTCAGTGCCTGATAGGCCAGTGCTGGTGGTGTGGGTGCAGTTTGTGTTTGTGATGTCACTTGTGGCTCAGTGCCTGATAGGCCAGTGCTGGTGATGTGGCTGCAGTTTGTGTTTGTGATGTCACTTGTGGCTGAGTGCCTGATAGGCCAGTGCTTGTCACGTGTGTGCACTTTGTGTTTGTGATGTCACTTGTGGCTCAGTGCCTGAAAGGCCAGTGCTGGTGGTGTGGGTGCAGTTTTTGTTTGTGAGGTCACTTGTGGCTCAGTGCCTGATAGGCCAGTGCTGGTGGTGTGGGTGCAGTTTGTGTTTGTGAGTTCACTTGTGGCTCAGTGCCTGATAGGCCAGTGCTGGTGGTGTGGGTGGAGTTTGTGTTTGTGATGTCACTTGTGGCTGAGTGCCTGATAGGCCAGTGCTGGTCACGTGTGTGCAGTTTGTGTTTGTGATGTCACTTGTGGCTGAGTGCCTGATAGGCCAGTGCTGGTCACATGGCTGCAGTTTGTGTTTGTGATGTCACTTGTGGCTCAGTGCCTGATGGGCCAGTGCTGGTGGTGTGGGTGCAGTTTGTGTTTGTGATGTCACTTGTGGCTGAGTGCCTGATAGGCCAGTGCTGGTGATGTGGGTGGAGTTTGTGTTTGTGAGTTCACTTGTGGCTCAGTGCCTGATAGGCCAGTGCTGGTGATGTGGGTGCAGTTTGTGTTTGTGATGTCACTTGTGGCTCAGTGCCTGATAGGCCAGTGCTGGTGATGTGGGTGCAGTTTGTGTTTGTGATGTCACTTGTGGCTCAGTGCCTGATAGGCCAGTGCTGGTGATGTGGCTGCAGTTTGTGTTTGTGATGTCACTTGTGGCTGAGTGCCTGATAGGCCAGTGCTGGTGATGTGGGTGCAGTTTGTGTTTGTGAGTTCACTTGTGGCTCAGTGCCTGATGGGCCAGTGCTGGTCACATGGCTGCAGTTTGTGTTTGTGATGTCACTTGTGGCTGAGTGCCTGATAGGCCAGTGCTTGTCCTGTGGCTGCAGTTTGTGTTTGTGATGTCACTTGTGGCTGAGTGCCTGATAGGCCAGTGCTGGTCCTGTGGGTGCAATTTGTGGTTGTGATGTCAGTTGTGGCTGAGTGCCTGATAGGCCAGTGCTGGTGATGTGGGTGCAGTTTGTGGTTGTGATGTCACTTGTGGCTCAGTGCCTGATAGGCCAGTGCTGGTGGTGTGGGTGCAGTTTGTGTTTGTGATGTCACTTGTGGCTCAGTGCCTGATAGGCCAGTGCTGGTGGTGTGGGTGCAGTTTGTGTTTGTGATGTCACTTGTGGCTGAGTGCCTGATAGGCCAGTGCTGGTGATGTGGGTGCAGTTTGTGTTTGTGATGTCACTTGTGGCTCAGTGCCTGATAGGCCAGTGCTGGTCATGTGTGTGCAGTTTGTGTGTGTGATGTCCCTTGTGGCTCAGTGCCTGATAGGCCAGTGCTGGTGGTGTGGGTGCAGTTTGTGTTTGTGATGTCACTTGTGGCTGAGTGCCTGATAGGCCAGTGCTGGTGATGTGGGTGGAGTTTGTGTTTGTGATGTCACTTGTGGCTGAGTGCCTGATAGGCCAGTGCTGGTGATGTGGGTGCAGTTTGTGGTTGTGAGGTCACTTGTGGCTGAGTGCCTGATAGGCCAGTGCTGGTGATGTGGGTGCAGTTTGTGTTTGTGATGTCACTTGTGGCTGAGTGCCTGATAGGCCAGTGCTGGTGATGTGGGTGCAGTTTGTGTTTGTGATGTCACTTGTGGCTCAGTGCCTGATGGGCCAGTGCTGGTCACATGGCTGCAGTTTGTGTTTGTGATGTCACTTGTGTCTCAGTGCCTGATAGGCCAGTGCTGGTCACGTGTGTGCAGTTTGTGTTTGTGATGTCACTTGTGGCTCAGTGCCTGATAGGCCAGTGCTGGTGATGTGGGTGCAGTTTGTGGTTGTGATGTCACTTGTGGCTCAGTGCCTGAAAGGCCAGTGCTGGTCACCTGGCTGCAGTTTGTGTTTGTGATGTCACTTGTGGCTCAGTGCCTGATATGCCAGTGCTGGTGATGTGGGTGCAGTTTGTGTTTGTGATGTCACTTGTGGCTCAGTGCCTGATAGGCCAGTGCTGGTCCTGTGGGTGCAATTTGTGGTTGTGATGTCAGTTGTGGCTCAGTGCCTGATAGGCCAGTGCTGGTGATGTGGCTGCAGTTTGTGTTTGTGATGTCACTTGTGGCTGAGTGCCTGATAGGCCAGTGCTTGTCCTGTGTGTGCACTTTGTGTTTGTGATGTCACTTGTGGCTCAGTGCCTGAAAGGCCAGTGCTGGTGATGTGGCTGCAGTTTGTGGTTGTGAGGTCACTTGTGGCTCAGTGCCTGATAGGCCAGTGCTGGTAGTGTGGGTGCAGTTTGTGTTTGTGATGTCACTTGTGGCTCAGTGCCTGATAGGCCAGTGCTGGTGGTGTGGGTGCAGTTCGTGTTTGTGATGTCACTTGTGACTGAGTGCCTGATAGGCCAGTGCTGGTCACGTGTGTGCAGTTTGTGTTTGTGATGTCACTTGTGGCTCAGTGCCTGATAGGCCAGTGCTGGTCACATGGCTGCAGTTTGTGTTTGTGATGTCACTTGTGGCTCAGTGCCTGATGGGCCAGTGCTGGTGGTGTGGGTGCAGTTTGTGTTTGTGATGTCACTTGTGGCTGAGTGCCTGATAGGCCAGTGCTGGTGATGTGGGTGGAGTTTGTGTTTGTGAGTTCACTTGTGGCTCAGTGCCTGATAGGCCAGTGCTGGTGATGTGGGTGCAGTTCGTGTTTGTGATGTCACTTGTGGCTCAGTGCCTGATAGGCCAGTGCTGGTGATGTGGGTGCAGTTTGTGTTTGTGATGTCACTTGTGGCTCAGTGCCTGATAGGCCAGTGCTGGTGATGTGGCTGCAGTTTGTGTTTGTGATGTCACTTGTGGCTGAGTGCCTGATAGGCCAGTGCTGGTGATGTGGGTGCAGTTTGTGTTTGTGATGTCACTTGTGGCTCAGTGCCTGATGGGCCAGTGCTGGTCACATGGCTTCAGTTTGTGTTTGTGATGTCACTTGTGTCTCAGTGCCTGATAGGCCAGTGCTGGTCACGTGTGTGCAGTTTGTGTTTGTGATGTCACTTGTGGCTGAGTGCCTGATAGGCCAGTGCTGGTCACATGGCTGCAGTTTGTGTTTGTGATGTCACTTGTGGCTCAGTGCCTGATGGGCCAGTGCTGGTGGTGTGGGTGCAGTTTGTGTTTGTGATGTCACTTGTGGCTGAGTGCCTGATAGGCCAGTGCTGGTGATGTGGGTGGAGTTTGTGTTTGTGAGTTCACTTGTGGCTCAGTGCCTGATAGGCCAGTGCTGGTGATGTGGGTGCAGTTTGTGTTTGTGATGTCACTTGTGTCTCAGTGCCTGATAGGCCAGTGCTGGTGATGTGGGTGCAGTTTGTGTTTGTGATGTCACTTGTGGCTGAGTGCCTGATAGGCCAGTGCTGGTGATGTGGGTGCAGTTTGTGTTTGTGAGTTCACTTGTGGCTGAGTGCCTGATAGGCCAGTGCTGGTGATGTGGGTGCAGTTTGTGTTTGTGAGTTCACTTGTGGCTGAGTGCCTGATAGGCCAGCGCTGGTGGTGTGGGTGCAATTTGTGTTTGTGATGTCACTTGTGGCTCAGTGCCTGATAGGCCAGTGCTGGTGGTGTGGGTGCAGTTCGTGTTTGTGATGTCACTTGTGGCTGAGTGCCTGATAGGCCAGTGCTGGTGATGTGGGTGGAGTTTGTGTTTGTGATGTCACTTGTGGCTCAGTGCCTGATAGGCCAGTGCTGGTGATGTGGGTGCAGTTTGTGTTTGTGATGTCACTTGTGGCTCAGTGCCTGATAGGCCAGTGCTGGTCCTGTGGGTGCAATTTGTGGTTGTGATGTCAGTTGTGGCTCAGTGCCTGATAGGCCAGTGCTGGTGATGTGGCTGCAGTTTGTGTTTGTGAGTTCACTTGTGGCTGAGTGCCTGATAGGCCAGTGCTTGTCCTGTGTGTGCAGTTTGTGTTTGTGATGTCACTTGTGGCTCAGTGCCTGAAAGGCCAGTGCTGGTGATGTGGCTGCAGTTTGTGGTTGTGATGTCACTTGTGGCTCAGTGCCTGATAGGCCAGTGCTGGTGGTGTGGGTGCAGTTTGTGTTTGTGATGTCACTTGTGGCTCAGTGCCTGATAGGCCAGTGCTGGTCACGTGTGTGCAGTTTGTGTTTGTGATGTCACTTGTGGCTGAGTGCCTGATAGGCCAGTGCTGGTCACATGGCTGCAGTTTGTGTTTGTGATGTCACTTGTGTCTCAGTGCCTGATAGGCCAGTGCTGGTGATGTGGGTGCAGTTTGTGTTTGTGAGGTCACTTGTGGCTGAGTGCCTGATAGGCCAGCGCTGGTGGTGTGGGTGCAATTTGTGTTTGTGATGTCACTTGTGGCTGAGTGCCTGATAGGCCAGTGCTGGTGATGTGGGTGCAGTTTGTGTTTGTGATGTCACTTGTGGCTCAGTGCCTGATAGGCCAGTGCTGGTGATGTGGGTGCAGTTTGTGTTTGTGATGTCACTTGTGGCTCAGTGCCTGATGGGCCAGTGCTGGTCACATGGCTGCAGTTTGTGTTTGTGATGTCACTTGTGTCTCAGTGCCTGATAGGCCAGTGCTGGTCACGTGTGTGCAGTTTGTGTTTGTGATGTCACTTGTGGCTCAGTGCCTGATAGGCCAGTGCTGGTGATGTGGGTGCAGTTTGTAGTTGTGATGTCACTTGTGGCTCAGTGCCTGAAAGGCCAGTGCTGGTCACCTGGCTGCAGTTTGTGTTTGTGATGTCACTTGTGGCTCAGTGCCTGATATGCCAGTGCTGGTGATGTGGGTGCAGTTTGTGTTTGTGATGTCACTTGTGGCTCAGTGCCTGATAGGCCAGTGCTGGTCCTGTGGGTGCAATTTGTGGTTGTGATGTCAGTTGTGGCTCAGTGCCTGATAGGCCAGTGCTGGTGATGTGGCTGCAGTTTGTGTTTGTGATGTCACTTGTGGCTGAGTGCCTGATAGGCCAGTGCTGGTGATGTGGCTGCAGTTTGTGGTTGTGAGGTCACTTGTGGCTCAGTGCCTGATAGGCCAGTGCTGGTAGTGTGGGTGCAGTTTGTGTTTGTGAGTTCACTTGTGGCTCAGTGCCTGATAGGCCAGTGCTGGTGGTGTGGGTGCAGTTCGTGTTTGTGATGTCACTTGTGGCTGAGTGCCTGATAGGCCAGTGCTGGTCACGTGTGTGCAGTTTGTGTTTGTGATGTCACTTGTGGCTCAGTGCCTGATAGGCCAGTGCTGGTCACATGGCTGCAGTTTGTGTTTGTGATGTCACTTGTGGCTCAGTGCCTGATGGGCCAGTGCTGGTGGTGTGGGTGCAGTTTGTGTTTGTGATGTCACTTGTGGCTGAGTGCCTGATAGGCCAGTGCTGGTGATGTGGGTGGAGTTTGTGTTTGTGAGTTCACTTGTGGCTCAGTGCCTGATAGGCCAGTGCTGGTGATGTGGGTGCAGTTCGTGTTTGTGATGTCACTTGTGGCTCAGTGCCTGATAGGCCAGTGCTGGTGATGTGGGTGCAGTTTGTGTTTGTGATGTCACTTGTGGCTCAGTGCCTGATAGGCCAGTGCTGGTGATGTGGCTGCAGTTTGTGTTTGTGATGTCACTTGTGGCTCAGTGCCTGATAGGCCAGTGCTGGTGATGTGGGTGCAGTTTGTGTTTGTGATGTCACTTGTGGCTCAGTGCCTGATGGGCCAGTGCTGGTCACATGGCTTCAGTTTGTGTTTGTGATGTCACTTGTGTCTCAGTGCCTGATAGGCCAGTGCTGGTCACGTGTGTGCAGTTTGTGTTTGTGATGTCACTTGTGGCTGAGTGCCTGATAGGCCAGTGCTGGTCACATGGCTGCAGTTTGTGTTTGTGATGTCACTTGTGGCTCAGTGCCTGATGGGCCAGTGCTGGTGGTGTGGGTGCAGTTTGTGTTTGTGATGTCACTTGTGGCTCAGTGCCTGATAGGCCAGTGCTGGTGATGTGGGTGGAGTTTGTGTTTGTGAGTTCACTTGTGGCTCAGTGCCTGATAGGCCAGTGCTGGTGATGTGGGTGCAGTTTGTGTTTGTGATGTCACTTGTGTCTCAGTGCCTGATAGGCCAGTGCTGGTGATGTGGGTGCAGTTTGTGTTTGTGATGTCACTTGTGGCTGAGTGCCTGATAGGCCAGTGCTGGTGATGTGGGTGCAGTTTGTGTTTGTGAGTTCACTTGTGGCTGAGTGCCTGATAGGCCAGTGCTGGTGATGTGGGTGCAGTTTGTGTTTGTGAGTTCACTTGTGGCTGAGTGCCTGATAGGCCAGCGCTGGTGGTGTGGGTGCAATTTGTGTTTGTGATGTCACTTGTGGCTCAGTGCCTGATAGGCCAGTGCTGGTGGTGTGGGTGCAGTTCGTGTTTGTGATGTCACTTGTGGCTGAGTGCCTGATAGGCCAGTGCTGGTGATGTGGGTGGAGTTTGTGTTTGTGATGTCACTTGTGGCTCAGTGCCTGATAGGCCAGTGCTGGTGATGTGGGTGCAGTTTGTGTTTGTGATGTCACTTGTGGCTCAGTGCCTGATAGGCCAGTGCTGGTCCTGTGGGTGCAATTTGTGGTTGTGATGTCAGTTGTGGCTCAGTGCCTGATAGGCCAGTGCTGGTGATGTGGCTGCAGTTTGTGTTTGTGAGTTCACTTGTGGCTGAGTGCCTGATAGGCCAGTGCTGGTCACGTGTGTGCAGTTTGTGTTTGTGATGTCACTTGTGGCTCAGTGCCTGAAAGGCCAGTGCTGGTGATGTGGCTGCAGTTTGTGGTTGTGATGTCACTTGTGGCTCAGTGCCTGATAGGCCAGTGCTGGTGGTGTGGGTGCAGTTTGTGTTTGTGATGTCACTTGTGGCTCAGTGCCTGATAGGCCAGTGCTGGTCACGTGTGTGCAGTTTGTGTTTGTGATGTCACTTGTGGCTGAGTGCCTGATAGGCCAGTGCTGGTCACATGGCTGCAGTTTGTGTTTGTGATGTCACTTGTGTCTCAGTGCCTGATAGGCCAGTGCTGGTGATGTGGGTGCAGTTTGTGTTTGTGAGGTCACTTGTGGCTGAGTGCCTGATAGGCCAGCGCTGGTGGTGTGGGTGCAATTTGTGTTTGTGATGTCACTTGTGGCTGAGTGCCTGATAGGCCAGTGCTGGTGATGTGGGTGCAGTTTGTGTTTGTGATGTCACTTGTGGCTGAGTGCCTGATAGGCCAGTGCTGGTGATGTGGGTGCAGTTTGTGTTTGTGATGTCACTTGTGGCTCAGTGCCTGATGGGCCAGTGCTGGTCACATGGCTTCAGTTTGTGTTTGTGATGTCACTTGTGTCTCAGTGCCTGATAGGCCAGTGCTGGTCACGTGTGTGCAGTTTGTGTTTGTGATGTCACTTGTGGCTGAGTGCCTGATAGGCCAGTGCTGGTCACATGGCTGCAGTTTGTGTTTGTGATGTCACTTGTGGCTCAGTGCCTGATGGGCCAGTGCTGGTGGTGTGGGTGCAGTTTGTGTTTGTGATGTCACTTGTGGCTCAGTGCCTGATAGGCCAGTGCTGGTGATGTGGGTGGAGTTTGTGTTTGTGAGTTCACTTGTGGCTCAGTGCCTGATAGGCCAGTGCTGGTGATGTGGGTGCAGTTTGTGTTTGTGATGTCACTTGTGTCTCAGTGCCTGATAGGCCAGTGCTGGTGATGTGGGTGCAGTTTGTGTTTGTGATGTCACTTGTGGCTGAGTGCCTGATAGGCCAGTGCTGGTGATGTGGGTGCAGTTTGTGTTTGTGAGTTCACTTGTGGCTGAGTGCCTGATAGGCCAGTGCTGGTGATGTGGGTGCAGTTTGTGTTTGTGAGTTCACTTGTGGCTGAGTGCCTGATAGGCCAGCGCTGGTGGTGTGGGTGCAATTTGTGTTTGTGATGTCACTTGTGGCTCAGTGCCTGATAGGCCAGTGCTGGTGGTGTGGGTGCAGTTCGTGTTTGTGATGTCACTTGTGGCTGAGTGCCTGATAGGCCAGTGCTGGTGATGTGGGTGGAGTTTGTGTTTGTGATGTCACTTGTGGCTCAGTGCCTGATAGGCCAGTGCTGGTGATGTGGGTGCAGTTTGTGTTTGTGATGTCACTTGTGGCTCAGTGCCTGATAGGCCAGTGCTGGTCCTGTGGGTGCAATTTGTGGTTGTGATGTCAGTTGTGGCTCAGTGCCTGATAGGCCAGTGCTGGTGATGTGGCTGCAGTTTGTGTTTGTGAGTTCACTTGTGGCTGAGTGCCTGATAGGCCAGTGCTGGTCACGTGTGTGCAGTTTGTGTTTGTGATGTCACTTGTGGCTCAGTGCCTGAAAGGCCAGTGCTGGTGATGTGGCTGCAGTTTGTGGTTGTGATGTCACTTGTGGCTCAGTGCCTGATAGGCCAGTGCTGGTGGTGTGGGTGCAGTTTGTGTTTGTGATGTCACTTGTGGCTCAGTGCCTGATAGGCCAGTGCTGGTCACGTGTGTGCAGTTTGTGTTTGTGATGTCACTTGTGGCTGAGTGCCTGATAGGCCAGTGCTGGTCACATGGCTGCAGTTTGTGTTTGTGATGTCACTTGTGTCTCAGTGCCTGATAGGCCAGTGCTGGTGATGTGGGTGCAGTTTGTGTTTGTGAGGTCACTTGTGGCTGAGTGCCTGATAGGCCAGCGCTGGTGGTGTGGGTGCAATTTGTGTTTGTGATGTCACTTGTGGCTGAGTGCCTGATAGGCCAGTGCTGGTGATGTGGGTGCAGTTTGTGTTTGTGATGTCACTTGTGGCTCAGTGCCTGATAGGCCAGTGCTGGTGATGTGGGTGCAGTTTGTGTTTGTGATGTCACTTGTGGCTCAGTGCCTGATATGCCAGTGCTGGTGATGTGGCTGCAGTTTGTGTTTGTGATGTCACTTGTGGCTCAGTGCCTGATAGGCCAGTGCTGGTGATGTGGCTGCAGTTTGTGTTTGTGAGTTCACTTGTGGCTCAGTGCCTGATAGGCCAGTGCTGGTGATGTGGGTGCAGTTTTTGTTTGTGATGTCACTTGTGGCTCAGTGCCTGATAGGCCAGCGCTGGTGGTGTGGGTGCAGTTTGTGTTTGTGATGTCACTTGTGGCTCAGTGCCTGATAGGCCAGTGCTGGTGATGTGGGTGCAGTTTGTGGTTGTGATGTCACTTGTGGCTCAGTGCCTGGTAGGCCAGTGCTGGTCACCTGGCTGCAGTTTGTGTTTGTGATGTCACTTGTGGCTCAGTGCCTGATAGGCCAGTGCTGGTGATGTGGGTGCAGTTTGTGTTTGTGATGTCACTTGTGGCTCAGTGCCTGATAGGCCAGTGCTGGTCACATGGCTGCAGTTTGTGTTTTTGATGTCACTTGTGGCTCAGTGCCTGATAGGCCAGTGCTGGTCCTGTGGGTGCTGGTTGTGTTTGTGATGTCACTTGTGGCTCAGTGCCTGATAGGCCAGTGCTGGTGATGTGGGTGCAATTTGTGGTTGTGATGTCACTTGTGGCTCAGTGCCTGGTAGGCCAGTGCTGGTCCTGTGGGTGCAATTTGTGTTTGTGATGTCACTTGTGGCTGAGTGCCTGATAGGCCAGTGCTGGTCCTGTGGGTGCAATTTGTGTTTGTGAGTTCACTTGTGGCTCAGTGCCTGATAGGCCAGCGCTGGTGGTGTGGGTGCAATTTGTGTTTGTGATGTCACTTGTGGCTCAGTGCCTGATAGGCCAGTGCTGGTGATGTGGGTGCAGTTTGTGGTTGTGATGTCACTTGTGGCTCAGTGCCTGGTAGGCCAGTGCTGGTCACCTGGCTGCAGTTTGTGTTTGTGATGTCACTTGTGGCTCAGTGCCTGATAGGCCAGTGCTGGTGATGTGGGTGCAGTTTGTGTTTGTGATGTCACTTGTGGCTCAGTGCCTGATAGGCCAGTGCTGGTGATGTGGCTGCAGTTTGTGTTTGTGATGTCACTTGTGGCTCAGTGCCTGATGGGCCAGTGCTGGTGGTGTGGGTGCAGTTTGTGTTTGTGATGTCACTTGTGGCTGAGTGCCTGATAGGCCAGTGCTGGTGATGTGGGTGCAGTTTGTGTTTGTGAGTTCACTTGTGGCTGAGTGCCTGATAGGCCAGTGCTGGTGGTGTGGGTGCAGTTTGTGTTTGTGATGTCACTTGTGGCTCAGTGCCTGATAGGCCAGTGCTGGTGATGTGGGTGCAGTTTTTGTTTGTGAAGGTCACTTGTGGCTGAGTGCCTGATAGGCCAGTGCTGGTGGTGTGGGTGCAGTTTGTGTTTGTGTGTTCACTTGTGGCTCAGTGCCTGATAGGCCAGTGCTGGTGATGTGGGTGCAGTTTGTGTTTGTGATGTCACTTGTGGCTGAGTGCCTGATAGGCCAGTGCTGGTGGTGTGGGTGCAGTTTGTGTTTGTGATGTCACTTGTGTCTCAGTGCCTGATAGGCCAGTGCTGGTGATGTGGGTGCAGTTTTTGTTTGTGATGTCACTTGTGGCTGAGTGCCTGATAGGCCAGTGCTGGTCCTGTGGGTGCAATTTGTGTTTGTGATGTCACTTGTGGCTGAGTGCCTGATAGGCCAGTGCTGGTGATGTGGGTGCAGTTTGTGTTTGTGAGTTCACTTGTGGCTCAGTGCCTGATAGGCCAGCGCTGGTGGTGTGGGTGCAATTTGTGTTTGTGATGTCACTTGTGGCTCAGTGCCTGATAGGCCAGTGCTGGTGATGTGGCTGCAGTTTGTGGTTGTGATGTCACTTGTGGCTCAGTGCCTGATAGGCCAGTGCTGGTGATGTGGGTGCAGTTTGTGTTTGTGATGTCACTTGTGGCTGAGTGCCTGATAGGCCAGTGCTGGTGATGTGGGTGCAGTTTGTGTTTGTGATGTCACTTGTGGCTCAGTGCCTGATAGGCCAGTGCTGGTGATGTGGGTGCAGTTTGTGTTTGTGATGTCACTTGTGGCTCAGTGCCTGATGGGCCAGTGCTGGTCACATGGCTGCAGTTTGTGTTTGTGATGTCACTTGTGGCTCAGTGCCTGATAGGCCAGTGCTGGTGATGTGGGTGCAGTTTGTGTTTGTGATGTCACTTGTGGCTCAGTGCCTGATAGGCCAGTGCTGGTGATGTGGGTGCAGTTTGTGTTTGTGATGTCACTTGTGGCTCAGTGCCTGATAGGCCAGTGCTGGTGATGTGGGTGCAGTTTGTGTTTGTGATGTCACTTGTGGCTGAGTGCCTGATAGGCCAGTGCTGGTGATGTGGCTGCAATTTGTGCTTGTGATGTCACTTGTGGCTCAGTGCCTGATAGGCCAGTGCTGGTGGTGTGGGTGCAGTTTGTGTTTGTGATGTCACTTGTGTCTCAGTGCCTGATAGGCCAGTGCTGGTGATGTGGGTGCAGTTTGTGTTTGTGAGGTCACTTGTGGCTGAGTGCCTGATAGGCCAGCGCTGGTGGTGTGGGTGCAATTTGTGTTTGTGATGTCACTTGTGGCTGAGTGCCTGATAGGCCAGTGCTGGTGATGTGGGTGCAGTTTGTGTTTGTGATGTCACTTGTGGCTCAGTGCCTGATAGGCCAGTGCTGGTGATGTGGGTGCAGTTTGTGTTTGTGATGTCACTTGTGGCTCAGTGCCTGATAGGCCAGTGCTGGTCACATGGCTGCAGTTTGTGTTTGTGATGTCACTTGTGGCTGAGTGCCTGATAGGCCAGTGCTGGTCCTGTGGGTGCTGGTTGTGTTTGTGATGTTACTTGTGGCTCAGTGCCTGATAGGCCAGTGCTGGTGATTTGGGTGGAGTTTGTGTTTGTGATGTCCCTTGTGGCTCAGTGCCTGATAGGCCAGTGCTGGTGATGTGGCTGCAATTTGTGGTTGTGAGTTCACTTGTGGCTGAGTGCCTGATAGGCCAGTGCTTGTCCTGTGTGTGCAGTTTGTGTTTGTGATGTCACTTGTGGCTCAGTGCCTGAAAGGCCAGTGCTGGTGATGTGGGTGCAGTTTGTGGTTGTGAGGTCACTTGTGGCTGAGTGCCTGATAGGCCAGTGCTGGTGGTGTGGGTGCAGTTTGTGTTTGTGATGTCACTTGTGGCTGAGTGCCTGATAGGCCAGTGCTGGTGGTGTGGGTGCAGTTCGTGTTTGTGATGTCACTTGTGGCTGAGTGCCTGATAGGCCAGTGCTGGTGATGTGGGTGCAGTTTGTGTTTGTGATGTCACTTGTGGCTCAGTGCCTGATAGGCCAGTGCTGGTCACATGGCTGCAGTTTGTGTTTGTGATGTCACTTGTGGCTCAGTGCCTGATGGGCCAGTGCTGGTGATGTGGGTGCAGTTTGTGTTTGTGATGTCACTTGTGGCTCAGTGCCTGATAGGCCAGTACTGGTCCTGTGGGTGGAGTTTGTGTTTGTGATGTCACTTGTGGCTCAGTGCCTGATAGGCCAGTGCTGGTGGTGTGGGTGCAGTTTGTGTTTGTGATGTCACTTGTGGCTCAGTGCCTGATAGGCCAGTGCTGGTGATGTGTGTGCAGTTTTTGTTTGTGATGTCACTTGTGGCTGAGTGCCTGATAGGCCAGTGCTGGTGATGTGGGTGGAGTTTGTGTTTGTGAGTTCACTTGTGGCTGAGTGCCTGATAGGCCAGTGCTGGTGGTGTGGGTGCAGTTTTTGTTTGTGATGTCACTTGTGGCTCAGTGCCTGATAGGCCAGTGCTGGTGATGTGGGTGCAGTTTGTGTTTGTGATGTCACTTGTGGCTCAGTGCCTGATAGGCCAGTGCTGGTGATGTGGGTGCAGTTTGTGTTTGTGATGTCACTTGTGGCTCAGTGCCTGATAGGCCAGTGCTGGTGATGTGGGTGCAGTTTGTGTTTGTGATGTCACTTGTGTCTCAGTGCCTGATAGGCCAGTGCTGGTGATGTGGGTGCAGTTTGTGTTTGTGATGTCACTTGTGGCTGAGTGCCTGATAGGCCAGCGCTGGTGGTGTGGGTGCAATTTGTGTTTGTGATGTCACTTGTGGCTGAGTGCCTGATAGGCCAGTGCTGGTGATGTGGGTGCAGTTTGTGGTTGTGATGTCACTTGTGGCTCAGTGCCTGGTAGGCCAGTGCTGGTCACCTGGCTGCAGTTTGTGTTTGTGATGTCCCTTGTGGCTCAGTGCCTGATAGGCCAGTGCTGGTGATGTGGGTGGAGTTTGTGTTTGTGATGTCACTTGTGGCTGAGTGCCTGATAGGCCAGTGCTGGTCACATGGCTGCAGTTTGTGTTTGTGATGTCACTTGTGGCTCAGTGCCTGATAGGCCAGTGCTGGTCCTGTGGGTGCTGGTTGTGTTTGTGATGTCACTTGTGGCTCAGTGCCTGATAGGCCAGTGCTGGTGGTGTGGGTGCAGTTTGTGTTTGTGATGTCACTTGTGGCTCAGTGCCTGATAGGCCAGTGCTGGTGATGTGGGTGCAGTTTGTGTTTGTGATGTCACTTGTGGCTCAGTGCCTGATAGGCCAGTACTGGTCCTGTGGGTGGAGTTTGTGTTTGTGATGTCACTTGTGGCTGAGTGCCTGATAGGCCAGTGCTGGTGATGTGGGTGCAGTTTGTGGTTGTGATGTCACTTGTGGCTCAGTGCCTGATAGGCCAGTGCTGGTGGTGTGGGTGCAATTTGTGTTTGTGATGTCACTTGTGGCTCAGTGCCTGATAGGCCAGTGCTGGTGGTGTGGGTGCAGTTTGTGGTTGTGGGGTCACTTGTGGCTGAGTGCCTGATAGGCCAGTGCTGGTGATGTGGCTGCAGTTTGTGTTTGTGATGTCGCTTGTGGCTCAGTGCCTGATAGGCCAGTGCTGGTCATGTGGGTGCAGTTTGTGTTTGTGATGTCCCTTGTGGCTCAGTGCCTGATAGGCCAGTGCTGGTGGTGTGGGTGCAGTTTGTGTTTGTGATGTCACTTGTGGCTCAGTGCCTGATAGGCCAGTGCTGGTGATGTGGCTGCAGTTTGTGTTTGTGAGTTCACTTGTGGCTGAGTGCCTGATAGGCCAGTGCTTGTCCTGTGTGTGCAGTTTGTGTTTGTGATGTCACTTGTGGCTCAGTGCCTGAAAGGCCAGTGCTGGTGATGTGGGTGCAGTTTGTGGTTGTGAGGTCACTTGTGGCTCAGTGCCTGATAGGCCAGTGCTTGTCCTGTGTGTGCAGTTTGTGTTTGTGATGTCACTTGTGGCTGAGTGCCTGATAGGCCAGTGCTGGTCACATGGCTGCAGTTTGTGTTTGTGATGTCACTTGTGGCTGAGTGCCTGATAGGCCAGTGCTGGTCCTGTGGGTGCTGGTTGTGTTTGTGATGTCACTTGTGGCTCAGTGCCTGATAGGCCAGTGCTGGTGATTTGGGTGCAGTTTGTGTTTGTGATGTCCCTTGTGGCTCAGTGCCTGATAGGCCAGTGCTGGTGGTGTGGGTGGAGTTTGTGTTTGTGATGTCACTTGTGGCTCAGTGCCTGATAGGCCAGTGCTGGTGGTGTGGGTGCAGTTTGTGTTTGTGATGTCACTTGTGGCTCAGTGCCTGATAGGCCAGTGCTGGTGATGTGGGTGCAGTTTGTGTTTGTGATGTCACTTGTGGCTCAGTGCCTGATAGGCCAGTGCTGGTGATGTGGCTGCAATTTGTGGTTGTGAGTTCACTTGTGGCTGAGTGCCTGATAGGCCAGTGCTTGTCCTGTGTGTGCAGTTTGTGTTTGTGATGTCACTTGTGGCTCAGTGCCTGAAAGGCCAGTGCTGGTGATGTGGGTGCAGTTTGTGTTTGTGAGGTCACTTGTGGCTCAGTGCCTGATAGGCCAGTGCTGGTGATGTGGGTGCAGTTTGTGTTTGTGATGTCACTTGTGGCTCAGTGCCTGATAGGCCAGTGCTGGTGGTGTGGGTGCAGTTCGTGTTTGTGATGTCACTTGTGGCTGAGTGCCTGATAGGCCAGTGCTGGTGATGTGGGTGCAGTTTGTGTTTGTGATGTCACTTGTGGCTCAGTGCCTGATAGGCCAGTGCTGGTCACATGGCTGCAGTTTGTGTTTGTGATGTCACTTGTGGCTCAGTGCCTGATGGGCCAGTGCTGGTGATGTGGGTGCAGTTTGTGTTTGTGATGTCACTTGTGGCTCAGTGCCTGATAGGCCAGTACTGGTCCTGTGGGTGGAGTTTGTGTTTGTGATGTCACTTGTGGCTCAGTGCCTGATAGGCCAGTGCTGGTGGTGTGGGTGCAGTTTTTGTTTGTGATGTCACTTGTGGCTCAGTGCCTGATAGGCCAGTGCTGGTGATGTGGGTGCAGTTTGTGTTTGTGATGTCACTTGTGGCTCAGTGCCTGATAGGCCAGTGCTGGTGATGTGGGTGCAGTTTGTGTTTGTGATGTCACTTGTGGCTGAGTGCCTGATAGGCCAGCGCTGGTGGTGTGGGTGCAATTTGTGTTTGTGATGTCACTTGTGGCTGAGTGCCTGATAGGCCAGTGCTGGTGATGTGGGTGCAGTTTGTGGTTGTGATGTCACTTGTGGCTCAGTGCCTGGTAGGCCAGTGCTGGTCACCTGGCTGCAGTTTGTGTTTGTGATGTCCCTTGTGGCTCAGTGCCTGATAGGCCAGTGCTGGTGATGTGGGTGGAGTTTGTGTTTGTGATGTCACTTGTGGCTCAGTGCCTGATAGGCCAGTGCTGGTCACATGGCTGCAGTTTGTGTTTGTGATGTCACTTGTGGCTCAGTGCCTGATAGGCCAGTGCTGGTGGTGTGGGTGCAGTTTGTGGTTGTGGGGTCACTTGTGGCTGAGTGCCTGATAGGCCAGTGCTGGTGATGTGGCTGCAGTTTGTGTTTGTGATGTCGCTTGTGGCTCAGTGCCTGATAGGCCAGTGCTGGTGATGTGGGTGCAGTTTGTGTTTGTGATGTCCCTTGTGGCTCAGTGCCTGATAGGCCAGTGCTGGTGGTGTGGGTGCAGTTTGTGTTTGTGATGTCACTTGTGGCTCAGTGCCTGATAGGCCAGTGCTGGTGATGTGGCTGCAGTTTGTGTTTGTGAGTTCACTTGTGGCTGAGTGCCTGATAGGCCAGTGCTTGTCCTGTGTGTGCAGTTTGTGTTTGTGATGTCACTTGTGGCTCAGTGCCTGAAAGGCCAGTGCTGGTGATGTGGGTGCAGTTTGTGGTTGTGAGGTCACTTGTGGCTCAGTGCCTGATAGGCCAGTGCTTGTCCTGTGTGTGCAGTTTGTGTTTGTGATGTCACTTGTGGCTGAGTGCCTGATAGGCCAGTGCTGGTCACATGGCTGCAGTTTGTGTTTGTGATGTCACTTGTGGCTCAGTGCCTGATGGGCCAGTGCTGGTGATGTGGGTGCAGTTTGTGTTTGTGATGTCACTTGTGGCTCAGTGCCTGATAGGCCAGTACTGGTCCTGTGGGTGGAGTTTGTGTTTGTGATGTCACTTGTGGCTCAGTGCCTGATAGGCCAGTGCTGGTGGTGTGGGTGCAGTTTGTGTTTGTGATGTCACTTGTGGCTCAGTGCCTGATAGGCCAGTGCTGGTGATGTGTGTGCAGTTTTTGTTTGTGATGTCACTTGTGGCTGAGTGCCTGATAGGCCAGTGCTGGTCATGTGGGTGCAGTTTGTGTTTGTGATGTCACTTGTGTCTCAGTGCCTGATAGGCCAGTGCTGGTGATGTGGCTGCAGTTTGTGTTTGTGATGTCACTTGTGGCTGAGTGCCTGATAGGCCAGTGCTGGTGATGTGGGTGCAGTTTGTGTTTGTGATGTCACTTGTGGCTCAGTGCCTGATAGGCCAGTGCTGGTCACATGGCTGCAGTTTGTGTTTTTGATGTCACTTGTGGCTCAGTGCCTGATAGGCCAGTGCTGGTCCTGTGGGTGCTGGTTGTGTTTGTGATGTCACTTGTGGCTCAGTGCCTGATAGGCCAGTGCTGGTGATGTGGGTGCAGTTTGTGTTTGTGATGTCACTTGTGGCTCAGTGCCTGCTAGGCCAGTGCTGGTGATGTGGGTGCAGTTTGTGGTTGTGATGTCACTTGTGGCTCAGTGCCTGATAGGTCAGTGCTGGTGATGTGGGTGCAGGTTGTGTTTGTGATGTCACTTGTGGCTGAGTGCCTGATAGGCCAGTGCTGGTGATGTGGGTGCAGTTTGTGGTTGTGATGTCACTTGTGGCTCAGTGCCTGATAGGCCAGTGCTGGTGGTGTGGGTGCAATTTGTGTTTGTGATGTCACTTGTGGCTCAGTGCCTGATAGGCCAGTGCTGGTGGTGTGGGTGCAGTTTGTGGTTGTGGGGTCACTTGTGGCTGAGTGCCTGATAGGCCAGTGCTGGTGATGTGGCTGCAGTTTGTGTTTGTGATGTCGCTTGTGGCTCAGTGCCTGATAGGCCAGTGCTGGTCATGTGGGTGCAGTTTGTGTTTGTGATGTCCCTTGTGGCTCAGTGCCTGATAGGCCAGTGCTGGTGGTGTGGGTGCAGTTTGTGTTTGTGATGTCACTTGTGGCTCAGTGCCTGATAGGCCAGTGCTGGTGATGTGGGTGGAGTTTGTGTTTGTGAGTTCACTTGTGGCTCAGTGCCTGATAGGCCAGTGCTGGTGATGTGGGTGCAGTTTTTGTTTGTGATGTCACTTGTGGCTGAGTGCCTGATAGGCCAGTGCTGGTGATGTGGGTGCAGTTTGTGTTTGTGAGTTCACTTGTGGCTCAGTGCCTGATAGGCCAGTGCTGGTGATGTGGCTGCAGTTTGTGTTTGTGAGTTCACTTGTGTCTCAGTGCCTGATAGGCCAGTGCTGGAGATGTGGGTGCAGTTTGTGTTTGTGATGTCACTTGTGGCTCAGTGCCTGATGGGCCAGTGCTGGTGATGTGGGTGCAGTTTGTGTTTGTGATGTCACTTGTGGCTCAGTGCCTGATAGGCCAGTACTGGTCCTGTGGGTGGAGTTTGTGTTTGTGATGTCACTTGTGGCTCAGTGCCTGATAGGCCAGTGCTGGTGGTGTGGGTGCAGTTTGTGGTTGTGATGTCACTTGTGGCTCAGTGCCTGATAGGCCAGTGCTGGTGATGTGTGTGCAGTTTTTGTTTGTGATGTCACTTGTGGCTGAGTGCCTGATAGGCCAGTGCTGGTGATGTGGGTGGAGTTTGTGTTTGTGAGTTCACTTGTGGCTGAGTGCCTGATAGGCCAGTGCTGGTGGTGTGGGTGCAGTTTTTGTTTGTGATGTCACTTGTGGCTCAGTGCCTGATAGGCCAGTGCTGGTGATGTGGGTGCAGTTTGTGTTTGTGATGTCACTTGTGGCTCAGTGCCTGATAGGCCAGTGCTGGTGATGTGGGTGCAGTTTGTGTTTGTGATGTCACTTGTGGCTCAGTGCCTGATAGGCCAGTGCTGGTGATGTGGGTGCAGTTTGTGTTTGTGATGTCACTTGTGTCTCAGTGCCTGATAGGCCAGTGCTGGTGATGTGGGTGCAGTTTGTGTTTGTGATGTCACTTGTGGCTGAGTGCCTGATAGGCCAGCGCTGGTGGTGTGGGTGCAATTTGTGTTTGTGATGTCACTTGTGGCTGAGTGCCTGATAGGCCAGTGCTGGTGATGTGGGTGCAGTTTGTGGTTGTGATGTCACTTGTGGCTCAGTGCCTGGTAGGCCAGTGCTGGTCACCTGGCTGCAGTTTGTGTTTGTGATGTCCCTTGTGGCTCAGTGCCTGATAGGCCAGTGCTGGTGATGTGGGTGGAGTTTGTGTTTGTGATGTCACTTGTGGCTGAGTGCCTGATAGGCCAGTGCTGGTCACATGGCTGCAGTTTGTGTTTGTGATGTCACTTGTGGCTCAGTGCCTGATAGGCCAGTGCTGGTCCTGTGGGTGCTGGTTGTGTTTGTGATGTCACTTGTGGCTCAGTGCCTGATAGGCCAGTGCTGGTGGTGTGGGTGCAGTTTGTGTTTGTGATGTCACTTGTGGCTCAGTGCCTGATAGGCCAGTGCTGGTGATGTGGGTGCAGTTTGTGTTTGTGATGTCACTTGTGGCTCAGTGCCTGATAGGCCAGTACTGGTCCTGTGGGTGGAGTTTGTGTTTGTGATGTCACTTGTGGCTGAGTGCCTGATAGGCCAGTGCTGGTGATGTGGGTGCAGTTTGTGTTTGTGATGTCACTTGTGGCTCAGTGCCTGATAGGCCAGTGCTGGTGGTGTGGGTGCAGTTTGTGTTTGTGATGTCACTTGTGGCTCAGTGCCTGATAGGCCAGTGCTGGTGGTGTGGGTGCAGTTTGTGGTTGTGGGGTCACTTGTGGCTGAGTGCCTGATAGGCCAGTGCTGGTGATGTGGCTGCAGTTTGTGTTTGTGATGTCGCTTGTGGCTCAGTGCCTGATAGGCCAGTGCTGGTCATGTGGGTGCAGTTTGTGTTTGTGATGTCCCTTGTGGCTCAGTGCCTGATAGGCCAGTGCTGGTGGTGTGGGTGCAGTTTGTGTTTGTGATGTCACTTGTGGCTCAGTGCCTGATAGGCCAGTGCTGGTGATGTGGCTGCAGTTTGTGTTTGTGAGTTCACTTGTGGCTGAGTGCCTGATAGGCCAGTGCTTGTCCTGTGTGTGCAGTTTGTGTTTGTGATGTCACTTGTGGCTCAGTGCCTGAAAGGCCAGTGCTGGTGATGTGGGTGCAGTTTGTGGTTGTGAGGTCACTTGTGGCTCAGTGCCTGATAGGCCAGTGCTTGTCCTGTGTGTGCAGTTTGTGTTTGTGATGTCACTTGTGGCTGAGTGCCTGATAGGCCAGTGCTGGTCACATGGCTGCAGTTTGTGTTTGTGATGTCACTTGTGGCTGAGTGCCTGATAGGCCAGTGCTGGTCCTGTGGGTGCTGGTTGTGTTTGTGATGTCACTTGTGGCTCAGTGCCTGATAGGCCAGTGCTGGTGATTTGGGTGCAGTTTGTGTTTGTGATGTCCCTTGTGGCTCAGTGCCTGATAGGCCAGTGCTGGTGGTGTGGGTGGAGTTTGTGTTTGTGATGTCACTTGTGGCTCAGTGCCTGATAGGCCAGTGCTGGTGGTGTGGGTGCAGTTTGTGTTTGTGATGTCACTTGTGGCTCAGTGCCTGATAGGCCAGTGCTGGTGATGTGGGTGCAGTTTGTGTTTGTGATGTCACTTGTGGCTCAGTGCCTGATAGGCCAGTGCTGGTGATGTGGCTGCAATTTGTGGTTGTGAGTTCACTTGTGGCTGAGTGCCTGATAGGCCAGTGCTTGTCCTGTGTGTGCAGTTTGTGTTTGTGATGTCACTTGTGGCTCAGTGCCTGAAAGGCCAGTGCTGGTGATGTGGGTGCAGTTTGTGTTTGTGAGGTCACTTGTGGCTCAGTGCCTGATAGGCCAGTGCTGGTGGTGTGGGTGCAGTTTGTGTTTGTGATGTCACTTGTGGCTCAGTGCCTGATAGGCCAGTGCTGGTGGTGTGGGTGCAGTTCGTGTTTGTGATGTCACTTGTGGCTGAGTGCCTGATAGGCCAGTGCTGGTGATGTGGGTGCAGTTTGTGTTTGTGATGTCACTTGTGGCTCAGTGCCTGATAGGCCAGTGCTGGTCACATGGCTGCAGTTTGTGTTTGTGATGTCACTTGTGGCTCAGTGCCTGATGGGCCAGTGCTGGTGATGTGGGTGCAGTTTGTGTTTGTGATGTCACTTGTGGCTCAGTGCCTGATAGGCCAGTACTGGTCCTGTGGGTGGAGTTTGTGTTTGTGATGTCACTTGTGGCTCAGTGCCTGATAGGCCAGTGCTGGTGGTGTGGGTGCAGTTTGTGTTTGTGATGTCACTTGTGGCTCAGTGCCTGATAGGCCAGTGCTGGTGATGTGGGTGCAGTTTTTGTTTGTGATGTCACTTGTGGCTGAGTGCCTGATAGGCCAGTGCTGGTGATGTGGGTGCAGTTTGTGTTTGTGAGTTCACTTGTGGCTGAGTGCCTGATAGGCCAGTGCTGGTGGTGTGTGTGCAGTTTTTGTTTGTGATGTCACTTGTGGCTCAGTGCCTGATAGGCCAGTGCTGGTGATGTGGGTGCAGTTTGTGTTTGTGATGTCACTTGTGGCTCAGTGCCTGATAGGCCAGTGCTGGTGATGTGGGTGCAGTTTGTGTTTGTGATGTCACTTGTGGCTGAGTGCCTGATAGGCCAGCGCTGGTGGTGTGGGTGCAATTTGTGTTTGTGATGTCACTTGTGGCTGAGTGCCTGATAGGCCAGTGCTGGTGATGTGGGTGCAGTTTGTGGTTGTGATGTCACTTGTGGCTCAGTGCCTGGTAGGCCAGTGCTGGTCACCTGGCTGCAGTTTGTGTTTGTGATGTCCCTTGTGGCTCAGTGCCTGATAGGCCAGTGCTGGTGATGTGGGTGGAGTTTGTGTTTGTGATGTCACTTGTGGCTCAGTGCCTGATAGGCCAGTGCTGGTCACATGGCTGCAGTTTGTGTTTGTGATGTCACTTGTGGCTGAGTGCCTGATAGGCCAGTGCTGGTCCTGTGGGTGCTGGTTGTGTTTGTGATGTCACTTGTGGCTCAGTGCCTGATAGGCCAGTGCTGGTGGTGTGGGTGCAGTTTGTGTTTGTGATGTCACTTGTGGCTCAGTGCCTGATAGGCCAGTGCTGGTGATGTGGGTGCAGTTTGTGGTTGTGATGTCACTTGTGGCTCAGTGCCTGATAGGTCAGTGCTGGTGATGTGGGTGCTGGTTGTGTTTGTGATGTCACTTGTGGCTCAGTGCCTGATAGGCCAGTGCTGGTGATGTGGGTGCAGTTTGTGGTTGTGATGTCACTTGTGGCTCAGTGCCTGATAGGCCAGTGCTGGTGGTGTGGGTGCAATTTGTGTTTGTGATGTCACTTGTGGCTCAGTGCCTGATAGGCCAGTGCTGGTGGTGTGGGTGCAGTTTGTGGTTGTGGGGTCACTTGTGGCTGAGTGCCTGATAGGCCAGTGCTGGTGATGTGGCTGCAGTTTGTGTTTGTGATGTCGCTTGTGGCTCAGTGCCTGATAGGCCAGTGCTGGTCATGTGGGTGCAGTTTGTGTTTGTGATGTCCCTTGTGGCTCAGTGCCTGATAGGCCAGTGCTGGTGGTGTGGGTGCAGTTTGTGTTTGTGATGTCACTTGTGGCTCAGTGCCTGATAGGCCAGTGCTGGTGATGTGGCTGCAGTTTGTGTTTGTGAGTTCACTTGTGGCTGAGTGCCTGATAGGCCAGTGCTTGTCCTGTGTGTGCAGTTTGTGTTTGTGATGTCACTTGTGGCTCAGTGCCTGAAAGGCCAGTGCTGGTGATGTGGGTGCAGTTTGTGGTTGTGAGGTCACTTGTGGCTCAGTGCCTGATAGGCCAGTGCTTGTCCTGTGTGTGCAGTTTGTGTTTGTGATGTCACTTGTGGCTGAGTGCCTGATAGGCCAGTGCTGGTCACATGGCTGCAGTTTGTGTTTGTGATGTCACTTGTGGCTCAGTGCCTGATGGGCCAGTGCTGGTGATGTGGGTGCAGTTTGTGTTTGTGATGTCACTTGTGGCTCAGTGCCTGATAGGCCAGTACTGGTCCTGTGGGTGGAGTTTGTGTTTGTGATGTCACTTGTGGCTCAGTGCCTGATAGGCCAGTGCTGGTGGTGTGGGTGCAGTTTGTGTTTGTGATGTCACTTGTGGCTCAGTGCCTGATAGGCCAGTGCTGGTGATGTGTGTGCAGTTTTTGTTTGTGATGTCACTTGTGGCTGAGTGCCTGATAGGCCAGTGCTGGTGATGTGGGTGCAGTTTGTGTTTGTGATGTCACTTGTGGCTGAGTGCCTGATAGGCCAGTGCTGGTGATGTGGCTGCAGTTTGTGTTTGTGATGTCACTTGTGGCTGAGTGCCTGATAGGCCAGTGCTGGTGATGTGGGTGCAGTTTGTGTTTGTGATGTCACTTGTGGCTCAGTGCCTGATAGGCCAGTGCTGGTCACATGGCTGCAGTTTGTGTTTTTGATGTCACTTGTGGCTCAGTGCCTGATAGGCCAGTGCTGGTCCTGTGGGTGCTGGTTGTGTTTGTGATGTCACTTGTGGCTCAGTGCCTGATAGGCCAGTGCTGGTGATGTGGGTGCAGTTTGTGTTTGTGATGTCACTTGTGGCTCAGTGCCTGCTAGGCCAGTGCTGGTGATGTGGGTGCAGTTTGTGGTTGTGATGTCACTTGTGGCTCAGTGCCTGATAGGTCAGTGCTGGTGATGTGGGTGCAGGTTGTGTTTGTGATGTCACTTGTGGCTCAGTGCCTGATAGGCCAGTGCTGGTGATGTGGGTGCAGTTTGTGGTTGTGATGTCACTTGTGGCTCAGTGCCTGATAGGCCAGTGCTGGTGGTGTGGGTGCAATTTGTGTTTGTGATGTCACTTGTGGCTCAGTGCCTGATAGGCCAGTGCTGGTGGTGTGGGTGCAGTTTGTGGTTGTGGGGTCACTTGTGGCTGAGTGCCTGATAGGCCAGTGCTGGTGATGTGGCTGCAGTTTGTGTTTGTGATGTCGCTTGTGGCTCAGTGCCTGATAGGCCAGTGCTGGTCATGTGGGTGCAGTTTGTGTTTGTGATGTCCCTTGTGGCTCAGTGCCTGATAGGCCAGTGCTGGTGGTGTGGGTGCAGTTTGTGTTTGTGATGTCACTTGTGGCTCAGTGCCTGATAGGCCAGTGCTGGTGATGTGGGTGGAGTTTGTGTTTGTGAGTTCACTTGTGGCTCAGTGCCTGATAGGCCAGTGCTGGTGATGTGGGTGCAGTTTTTGTTTGTGATGTCACTTGTGGCTGAGTGCCTGATAGGCCAGTGCTGGTGATGTGGGTGCAGTTTGTGTTTGTGAGTTCACTTGTGGCTGAGTGCCTGATAGGCCAGTGCTGGTGGTGTGGGTGCAGTTTGTGTTTGTGATGTCACTTGTGGCTCAGTGCCTGATAGGCCAGTGCTGGTGATGTGGGTGCAGTTTGTGTTTGTGATGTCACTTGTGGCTCAGTGCCTGATAGGCCAGTGCTGGTGATGTGGGTGCAGTTTGTGTTTGTGATGTCACTTGTGGCTCAGTGCCTGATAGGCCAGTGCTGGTGATGTGGGTGCAGTTTGTGGTTGTGAGGTCACTTGTGGCTGAGTGCCTGATAGGCCAGCGCTGGTGGTGTGGGTGCAATTTGTGTTTGTGATGTCACTTGTGGCTGAGTGCCTGATAGGCCAGTGCTGGTGATGTGTGTGCAGTTTGTGTTTGTGATGTCACTTGTGGCTGAGTGCCTGATAGGCCAGTGCTGGTCACATGGCTGCAGTTTGTGTTTGTGATGTCACTTGTGGCTGAGTGCCTGATAGGCCAGTGCTGGTCCTGTGGGTGCTGGTTGTGTTTGTGATGTCACTTGTGGCTGAGTGCCTGATAGGCCAGTGCTGGTGATTTGGGTGCAGTTTGTGTTTGTGATGTCCCTTGTGGCTCAGTGCCTGATAGGCCAGTGCTGGTGGTGTGGGTGGAGTTTGTGTTTGTGATGTCACTTGTGGCTCAGTGCCTGATAGGCCAGTGCTGGTGGTGTGGGTGCAGTTTGTGTTTGTGATGTCACTTGTGGCTCAGTGCCTGATAGGCCAGTGCTGGTGATGTGGGTGCAGTTTGTGTTTGTGATGTCACTTGTGGCTCAGTGCCTGATAGGCCAGTGCTGGTGATGTGGCTGCAATTTGTGGTTGTGAGTTCACTTGTGGCTCAGTGCCTGATAGGCCAGTGCTTGTCCTGTGTGTGCAGTTTGTGTTTGTGATGTCACTTGTGGCTCAGTGCCTGAAAGGCCAGTGCTGGTGATGTGGGTGCAGTTTGTGTTTGTGAGGTCACTTGTGGCTCAGTGCCTGATAGGCCAGTGCTGGTGGTGTGGGTGCAGTTTGTGTTTGTGATGTCACTTGTGGCTCAGTGCCTGATAGGCCAGTGCTGGTGGTGTGGGTGCAGTTCGTGTTTGTGATGTCACTTGTGGCTGAGTGCCTGATAGGCCAGTGCTGGTGATGTGGGTGCAGTTTGTGTTTGTGATGTCACTTGTGGCTCAGTGCCTGATAGGCCAGTGCTGGTCACATGGCTGCAGTTTGTGTTTGTGATGTCACTTGTGGCTCAGTGCCTGATGGGCCAGTGCTGGTGATGTGGGTGCAGTTTGTGTTTGTGATGTCACTTGTGGCTCAGTGCCTGATAGGCCAGTACTGGTCCTGTGGGTGGAGTTTGTGTTTGTGATGTCACTTGTGGCTCAGTGCCTGATAGGCCAGTGCTGGTGGTGTGGGTGCAGTTTGTGTTTGTGATGTCACTTGTGTCTCAGTGCCTGATAGGCCAGTGCTGGTGATGTGGGTGCAGTTTGTGGTTGTGATGTCACTTGTGGCTCAGTGCCTGATAGGTCAGTGCTGGTGATGTGGGTGCTGGTTGTGTTTGTGATGTCACTTGTGGCTCAGTGCCTGATAGGCCAGTGCTGGTGATGTGGGTGCAGTTTGTGGTTGTGATGTCACTTGTGGCTCAGTGCCTGATAGGCCAGTGCTGGTGGTGTGGGTGCAATTTGTGTTTGTGATGTCACTTGTGGCTCAGTGCCTGATAGGCCAGTGCTGGTGGTGTGGGTGCAGTTTGTGGTTGTGGGGTCACTTGTGGCTGAGTGCCTGATAGGCCAGTGCTGGTGATGTGGCTGCAGTTTGTGTTTGTGATGTCGCTTGTGGCTCAGTGCCTGATAGGCCAGTGCTGGTCATGTGGGTGCAGTTTGTGTTTGTGATGTCCCTTGTGGCTCAGTGCCTGATAGGCCAGTGCTGGTGGTGTGGGTGCAGTTTGTGTTTGTGATGTCACTTGTGGCTCAGTGCCTGATAGGCCAGTGCTGGTGATGTGGCTGCAGTTTGTGTTTGTGAGTTCACTTGTGGCTGAGTGCCTGATAGGCCAGTGCTTGTCCTGTGTGTGCAGTTTGTGTTTGTGATGTCACTTGTGGCTCAGTGCCTGAAAGGCCAGTGCTGGTGATGTGGGTGCAGTTTGTGGTTGTGAGGTCACTTGTGGCTCAGTGCCTGATAGGCCAGTGCTTGTCCTGTGTGTGCAGTTTGTGTTTGTGATGTCACTTGTGGCTGAGTGCCTGATAGGCCAGTGCTGGTCACATGGCTGCAGTTTGTGTTTGTGATGTCACTTGTGGCTCAGTGCCTGATGGGCCAGTGCTGGTGATGTGGGTGCAGTTTGTGTTTGTGATGTCACTTGTGGCTCAGTGCCTGATAGGCCAGTACTGGTCCTGTGGGTGGAGTTTGTGTTTGTGATGTCACTTGTGGCTCAGTGCCTGATAGGCCAGTGCTGGTGGTGTGGGTGCAGTTTGTGTTTGTGATGTCACTTGTGGCTCAGTGCCTGATAGGCCAGTGCTGGTGATGTGTGTGCAGTTTTTGTTTGTGATGTCACTTGTGGCTGAGTGCCTGATAGGCCAGTGCTGGTGATGTGGGTGCAGTTTGTGTTTGTGATGTCACTTGTGGCTCAGTGCCTGATAGGCCAGTGCTGGTCACATGGCTGCAGTTTGTGTTTGTGATGTCACTTGTGGCTGAGTGCCTGATAGGCCAGTGCTGGTGATGTGGGTGCAGTTTGTGTTTGTGATGTCACTTGTGGCTCAGTGCCTGATAGGCCAGTGCTGGTCACATGGCTGCAGTTTGTGTTTTTGATGTCACTTGTGGCTCAGTGCCTGATAGGCCAGTGCTGGTCCTGTGGGTGCTGGTTGTGTTTGTGATGTCACTTGTGGCTCAGTGCCTGCTAGGCCAGTGCTGGTGATGTGGGTGCAGTTTGTGGTTGTGATGTCACTTGTGGCTCAGTGCCTGATAGGTCAGTGCTGGTGATGTGGGTGCTGGTTGTGTTTGTGATGTCACTTGTGGCTCAGTGCCTGATAGGCCAGTGCTGGTGATGTGGGTGCAGTTTGTGGTTGTGATGTCACTTGTGGCTCAGTGCCTGATAGGCCAGTGCTGGTGGTGTGGGTGCAATTTGTGTTTGTGATGTCACTTGTGGCTCAGTGCCTGATAGGCCAGTGCTGGTGGTGTGGGTGCAGTTTGTGGTTGTGGGGTCACTTGTGGCTGAGTGCCTGATAGGCCAGTGCTGGTGATGTGGCTGCAGTTTGTGTTTGTGATGTCGCTTGTGGCTCAGTGCCTGATAGGCCAGTGCTGGTCATGTGGGTGCAGTTTGTGTTTGTGATGTCCCTTGTGGCTCAGTGCCTGATAGGCCAGTGCTGGTGGTGTGGGTGCAGTTTGTGTTTGTGATGTCACTTGTGGCTCAGTGCCTGATAGGCCAGTGCTGGTGATGTGGGTGCAGTTTGTGTTTGTGATGTCACTTGTGGCTCAGTGCCTGATAGGCCAGTGCTGGTGATGTGGGTGCAGTTTGTGTTTGTGATGTCACTTGTGGCTCAGTGCCTGATAGGCCAGTGCTGGTGATGTGGGTGCAGTTTGTGGTTGTGAGGTCACTTGTGGCTGAGTGCCTGATAGGCCAGCGCTGGTGGTGTGGGTGCAATTTGTGTTTGTGATGTCACTTGTGGCTGAGTGCCTGATAGGCCAGTGCTGGTGATGTGTGTGCAGTTTGTGTTTGTGATGTCACTTGTGGCTGAGTGCCTGATAGGCCAGTGCTGGTCACATGGCTGCAGTTTGTGTTTGTGATGTCACTTGTGGCTGAGTGCCTGATAGGCCAGTGCTGGTCCTGTGGGTGCTGGTTGTGTTTGTGATGTCACTTGTGGCTGAGTGCCTGATAGGCCAGTGCTGGTGATTTGGGTGCAGTTTGTGTTTGTGATGTCCCTTGTGGCTCAGTGCCTGATAGGCCAGTGCTGGTGGTGTGGGTGGAGTTTGTGTTTGTGATGTCACTTGTGGCTCAGTGCCTGATAGGCCAGTGCTGGTGGTGTGGGTGCAGTTTGTGTTTGTGATGTCACTTGTGGCTCAGTGCCTGATAGGCCAGTGCTGGTGATGTGGGTGCAGTTTGTGTTTGTGATGTCACTTGTGGCTCAGTGCCTGATAGGCCAGTGCTGGTGATGTGGCTGCAATTTGTGGTTGTGAGTTCACTTGTGGCTCAGTGCCTGATAGGCCAGTGCTTGTCCTGTGTGTGCAGTTTGTGTTTGTGATGTCACTTGTGGCTCAGTGCCTGAAAGGCCAGTGCTGGTGATGTGGGTGCAGTTTGTGTTTGTGATGTCACTTGTGGCTCAGTGCCTGATAGGCCAGTGCTGGTGGTGTGGGTGCAGTTTGTGTTTGTGATGTCACTTGTGGCTCAGTGCCTGATAGGCCAGTGCTGGTGGTGTGGGTGCAGTTCGTGTTTGTGATGTCACTTGTGGCTGAGTGCCTGATAGGCCAGTGCTGGTGATGTGGGTGCAGTTTGTGTTTGTGATGTCACTTGTGGCTCAGTGCCTGATAGGCCAGTGCTGGTCACATGGCTGCAGTTTGTGTTTGTGATGTCACTTGTGGCTCAGTGCCTGATGGGCCAGTGCTGGTGATGTGGGTGCAGTTTGTGTTTGTGATGTCACTTGTGGCTCAGTGCCTGATAGGCCAGTACTGGTCCTGTGGGTGGAGTTTGTGTTTGTGATGTCACTTGTGGCTCAGTGCCTGATAGGCCAGTGCTGGTGGTGTGGGTGCAGTTTGTGTTTGTGATGTCACTTGTGGCTCAGTGCCTGATAGGCCAGTGCTGGTGATGTGGGTGCAGTTTGTGGTTGTGATGTCACTTGTGGCTCAGTGCCTGATAGGTCAGTGCTGGTGATGTGGGTGCTGGTTGTGTTTGTGATGTCACTTGTGGCTCAGTGCCTGATAGGCCAGTGCTGGTGATGTGGGTGCAGTTTGTGGTTGTGATGTCACTTGTGGCTCAGTGCCTGATAGGCCAGTGCTGGTGGTGTGGGTGCAATTTGTGTTTGTGATGTCACTTGTGGCTCAGTGCCTGATAGGCCAGTGCTGGTGGTGTGGGTGCAGTTTGTGGTTGTGGGGTCACTTGTGGCTGAGTGCCTGATAGGCCAGTGCTGGTGATGTGGCTGCAGTTTGTGTTTGTGATGTCGCTTGTGGCTCAGTGCCTGATAGGCCAGTGCTGGTCATGTGGGTGCAGTTTGTGTTTGTGATGTCCCTTGTGGCTCAGTGCCTGATAGGCCAGTGCTGGTGATGTGGCTGCAGTTTGTGTTTGTGAGTTCACTTGTGGCTGAGTGCCTGATAGGCCAGTGCTTGTCCTGTGTGTGCAGTTTGTGTTTGTGATGTCACTTGTGGCTCAGTGCCTGAAAGGCCAGTGCTGGTGATGTGGGTGCAGTTTGTGGTTGTGAGGTCACTTGTGGCTCAGTGCCTGATAGGCCAGTGCTTGTCCTGTGTGTGCAGTTTGTGTTTGTGATGTCACTTGTGGCTGAGTGCCTGATAGGCCAGTGCTGGTCACATGGCTGCAGTTTGTGTTTGTGATGTCACTTGTGGCTCAGTGCCTGATGGGCCAGTGCTGGTGATGTGGGTGCAGTTTGTGTTTGTGATGTCACTTGTGGCTCAGTGCCTGATAGGCCAGTACTGGTCCTGTGGGTGGAGTTTGTGTTTGTGATGTCACTTGTGGCTCAGTGCCTGATAGGCCAGTGCTGGTGGTGTGGGTGCAGTTTGTGTTTGTGATGTCACTTGTGGCTCAGTGCCTGATAGGCCAGTGCTGGTGATGTGTGTGCAGTTTTTGTTTGTGATGTCACTTGTGGCTGAGTGCCTGATAGGCCAGTGCTGGTGATGTGGGTGCAGTTTGTGTTTGTGATGTCACTTGTGGCTCAGTGCCTGATAGGCCAGTGCTGGTCACATGGCTGCAGTTTGTGTTTGTGATGTCACTTGTGGCTGAGTGCCTGATAGGCCAGTGCTGGTGATGTGGGTGCAGTTTGTGTTTGTGATGTCACTTGTGGCTCAGTGCCTGATAGGCCAGTGCTGGTCACATGGCTGCAGTTTGTGTTTTTGATGTCACTTGTGGCTCAGTGCCTGATAGGCCAGTGCTGGTCCTGTGGGTGCTGGTTGTGTTTGTGATGTCACTTGTGGCTCAGTGCCTGCTAGGCCAGTGCTGGTGATGTGGGTGCAGTTTGTGGTTGTGATGTCACTTGTGGCTCAGTGCCTGATAGGTCAGTGCTGGTGATGTGGGTGCTGGTTGTGTTTGTGATGTCACTTGTGGCTCAGTGCCTGATAGGCCAGTGCTGGTGATGTGGGTGCAGTTTGTGGTTGTGATGTCACTTGTGGCTCAGTGCCTGATAGGCCAGTGCTGGTGGTGTGGGTGCAATTTGTGTTTGTGATGTCACTTGTGGCTCAGTGCCTGATAGGCCAGTGCTGGTGGTGTGGGTGCAGTTTGTGGTTGTGGGGTCACTTGTGGCTGAGTGCCTGATAGGCCAGTGCTGGTGATGTGGCTGCAGTTTGTGTTTGTGATGTCGCTTGTGGCTCAGTGCCTGATAGGCCAGTGCTGGTCATGTGGGTGCAGTTTGTGTTTGTGATGTCCCTTGTGGCTCAGTGCCTGATAGGCCAGTGCTGGTGGTGTGGGTGCAGTTTGTGTTTGTGATGTCACTTGTGGCTCAGTGCCTGATAGGCCAGTGCTGGTGATGTGGGTGGAGTTTGTGTTTGTGAGTTCACTTGTGGCTCAGTGCCTGATAGGCCAGTGCTGGTGATGTGGGTGCAGTTTTTGTTTGTGATGTCACTTGTGGCTGAGTGCCTGATAGGCCAGTGCTGGTGATGTGGGTGCAGTTTGTGTTTGTGAGTTCACTTGTGGCTCAGTGCCTGATAGGCCAGTGCTGGTGATGTGGGTGCAGTTTGTGTTTGTGATGTCACTTGTGGCTCAGTGCCTGATAGGCCAGTGCTGGTGGTGTGGGTGCAGTTTGTGTTTGTGATGTCACTTGTGGCTCAGTGCCTGATAGGCCAGTGCTGGTGATGTGTGTGCAGTTTTTGTTTGTGATGTCACTTGTGGCTGAGTGCCTGATAGGCCAGTGCTGGTGATGTGGCTGCAGTTTGTGTTTGTGATGTCACTTGTGTCTCAGTGCCTGATAGGCCAGTGCTTGTCCTGTGTGTGCACTTTGTGTTTGTGATGTCACTTGTGGCTGAGTGCCTGAAAGGCCAGTGCTTGTCCTGTGGCTGCAGTTTGTGTTTGTGATGTCACTTGTGGCTCAGTGCCTGATAGGCCAGTGCTGGTGATGTGGATGCAGTTTGTGTTTGTGATGTCACTTGTGGCTCAGTGCCTGATAGGCCAGTGCTGGTCCTGTGGGTGCAATTTGTGGTTGTGATGTCAGTTGTGGCTCAGTGCCTGATAGGCCAGTGCTGGTGATGTGGCTGCAGTTTGTGTTTGTGATGTCACTTGTGTCTCAGTGCCTGATAGGCCAGTGCTTGTCCTGTGTGTGCACTTTGTGTTTGTGATGTCACTTGTGTCTCAGTGCCTGAAAGGCCAGTGCTGGTGATGTGGGTGCAGTTTGTGGTTGTGAGGTCACTTGTGGCTCAGTGCCTGATAGGCCAGTGCTGGTGGTGTGGGTGCAGTTTGTGTTTGTGATGTCACTTGTGGCTGAGTGCCTGATAGGCCAGTGCTGGTGATGTGGGTGCAGTTCGTGTTTGTGATGTCACTTGTGGCTGAGTGCCTGATAGGCCAGTGCTGGTGATGTGGGTGCAGTTTGTGTTTGTGATGTCACTTGTGGCTGAGTGCCTGATAGGCCAGTGCTGGTGATGTGGGTGCAGTTTGTGTTTGTGATGTCACTTGTGGCTCAGTGCCTGATGGGCCAGTGCTGGTGATGTGGGTGCAGTTTGTGTTTGTGATGTCACTTGTGGCTCAGTGCCTGATAGGTCAGTACTGGTCCTGTGGGTGGAGTTTGTGAGTTCACTTGTGGCTCAGTGCCTGATAGGCCAGTGCTGGTGATGTGGGTGCAGTTTGTGTTTGTGATGTCACTTGTGGCTCAGTGCCTGATAGGCCAGTGCTGGTGGTGTGGCTGCAATTTGTGTTTGTGATGTCACTTGTGGCTCAGTGCCTGATAGGCCAGTGCTGGTGGTGTGGATGCAGTTTGTGGTTGTGGGGTCACTTGTGGCTGAGTGCCTGATAGGCCAGTGCTGGTATTGTGGCTGCAGTTTGTGTTTGTGATGTCGCTTGTGGCTCAGTGCCTGATAGGCCAGTGCTGGTCATGTGGGTGCAGTTTGTGTTTGTGATGTCACTTGTGGCTGAGTGCCTGATAGGCCAGTGCTGGTGATGTGGGTGCAGTTTGTGGTTGTGATGTCACTTGTGGCTCAGTGACTGGTAGGCCAGTGCTGGTCACCTGGCTGCAGTTTGTGTTTGTGATGTCACTTGTGTCTCAGTGCCTGATAGGCCAGTGCTGGTGATGTGGGTGCTGGTTGTGTTTGTGATGTCACTTGTGGCTCAGTGCCTGATAGGCCAGTGCTGGTGGTGTGGGTGCAGTTTGTGTTTGTGATGTCACTTGTGGCTCAGTGCCTGATAGGCCAGTGCTGGTGATGTGGTTGCAGTTTTTGTTTGTGATGTCACTTGTGGCTGAGTGCCTGATAGGCCAGTGCTGGTCACGTGTGTGCAGTTTGTGTTTGTGATGTCACTTGTGGCTCAGTGCCTGATAGCCCAGTGCTTGTCCTGTGGGTGCAGTTTGTGTTTGTGATGTCACTTGTGGCTCAGTGCCTGATAGGCCAGTGCTGGTGATGTGGCTGCATTTTGTGTTTGTGATGTCAGTTGTGGCTCAGTGCCTGATAGGCCAGTGCTGGTGATGTGGTTGCAGTTTGTGGTTGTGATGTCACTTGTGGCTCAGTGCCTGATAGGCCAGTGCTGGTGATGTGGGTGCAGTTTGTGTTTGTGATGTCACTTGTGGCTCAGTGCCTGGTAGGCCAGTGCTGGTCACCTGGCTGCAGTTTGTGTTTGTGATGTCACTTGTGGCTCAGTGCCTGATAGGCCAGTGCTGGTCCTGTGGGTGCAATTTGTGGTTGTGATGTCAGTTGTGGCTTAGTGCCTGATAGGCCAGTGCTGGTGATGTGGGTGCAGTTTGTGTTTGTGAGTTCACTTGTGGCTGAGTGCCTGATAGGCCAGTGCTTTCCTGTGTGTGCACTTTGTGTTTGTGATGTCACTTGTGGCTCAGTGCCTGAAAGGCCAGTGCTGGTGATGTGGCTGCAGTTTGTGGTTGTGAGGTCACTTGTGGCTCAGTGCCTGATAGGCCAGTGCTGGTGGTGTGGGTGCAGTTTGTGTTTGTGAGTTCACTTGTGGCTCAGTGCCTGATAGGCCAGTGCTGGTGGTGTGGGTGCAGTTCGTGTTTGTGATGTCACTTGTGGCTCAGTGCCTGCTAGGCCAGTGCTGGTGATGTGGGTGCAGTTTGTGTTTGTGATGTCACTTGTGGCTCAGTGCCTGATAGGCCAGTGCTGGTGGTGTGGGTGCAGTTCGTGTTTGTGATGTCACTTGTGGCTGAGTGCCTGATAGGCCAGTGCTGGTGGTGTGGGTGCAGTTTGTGTTTGTGATGTCACTTGTGGCTGAGTGCCTGATAGGCCAGTGCTGGTGATGTGGGTGCAGTTTGTGTTTGTGATGTCACTTGTGGCTCAGTGCCTGATAGGCCAGTGCTTGTCCTGTGGCTGCAGTTTGTGGTTGTGATGTCACTTGTGGCTGAGTGCCTGATAGGCCAGTGCTGGTGATGTGGGTGCAGTTTTTGTTTGTGATGTCACTTGTGGCTCAGTGCCTGATAGGCCAGTGCTGGTGATGTGGGTGCAGTTTGTGTTTGTGATGTCACTTGTGGCTCAGTGCCTGATAGGCCAGTGCTGGTCCTGTGGATTCAATTTGTGTTTGTGATGTCACTTGTGTCCTAGTGCCTGATAGGCCAGTGCTGGTGATGTGGCTGCAGTTTGTGTTTGTGATGTCACTTGTGGCTCAGTGCCTGATAGGCCAGTGCTGGTGATGTGGCTGCAGTTTGTGTTTGTGATGTCACTTGTGGCTCAGTGCCTGGTAGGCCAGTGCTGGTGATGTGGCTGCAGTTTGTGTTTGTGATGTCACTTGTGGCTCAGTGCCTGATAGGCCAGTGCTTGTCCTGTGGGTGCAGTTTGTGTTTGTGATGTCACTTGTGGCTCAGTGCCTGATGGGCCAGTGCTGGTGATGTGGGTGCAGTTTGTGGTTGTGATGTCACTTGTGGCTCAGTGCCTGATAGGCCAGTGCTTGTGGTGTGGCTGCAATTTGTGTTTGTGATGTCACTTGTGTCTCAGTGCCTGATGGGCCAGTGCTGGTGATGTGGGTGCAGTTTGTGTTTGTGATGTCACTTGTGGCTCAGTGCCTGATAGGCCAGTGCTGGTCCTGTGGGTGCAGTTTGTGGTTGTGAGGTCACTTGTGGCTCAGTGCCTGATAGGCCAGTGCTGGTGATGTGGCTGCAGTTTGTGGTTGTGATGTCACTTGTGGCTCAGTGCCTGATAGGCCAGTGCTGGTGGTGTGGCTGCAATTTGTGCTTGTGATGTCACTTGTGGCTCAGTGCCTGATAGGCCAGTGCTGGTGGTGTGGGTGCAGTTTGTGTTTGTGATGTCACTTGTGGCTGAGTGCCTGATAGGCCAGTGCTGGTGATGTGGGTGCAGTTTGTGTTTGTGAGTTCACTTGTGGCTCAGTGCCTGATAGGCCAGCGCTGGTGGTGTGGGTGCAATTTGTGTTTGTGATGTCACTTGTGGCTCAGTGCCTGATAGGCCAGTGCTGGTGATGTGGGTGCAGTTTGTGTTTGTGATGTCACTTGTGGCTCAGTGCCTGGTAGGCCAGTGCTGGTCACCTGGCTGCAGTTTGTGTTTGTGATGTCACTTGTGGCTCAGTGCCTGATAGGCCAGTGCTTGTCCTGTGGCTGCAGTTTGTGTTTGTGATGTCACTTGTGGCTGAGTGCCTGATAGGCCAGTGCTTGTCCTGTGGGTGCACGTTGTGTTTGTGATGTCACTTGTGGCTCAGTGCCTGAAAGGCCAGTGCTGGTGATGTGGGTGCAGTTTGTGGTTGTGATGTCACTTGTGGCTCAGTGCCTGATAGGCCAGTGCTGGTGGTGTGGGTGCAGTTCGTGTTTGTGATGTCACTTGTGGCTGAGTGCCTGATAGTCCAGTGCTGGTGGTGTGGGTGCAGTTTGTGTTTGTGATGTCACTTGTGGCTCAGTGCCTGATAGGCCAGTGCTGGTGATGTGGGTGCAGTTTGTGTTTGTGATGTCACTTGTGGCTCAGTGCCTGATAGGCCAGTGCTGGTGATGTGGGTGCAGTTTTTGTTTGTGATGTCACTTGTGGCTCAGTGCCTGATAGGCCAGTGCTGGTGATGTGGGTGCAGTTTGTGTTTGTGATGTCACTTGTGGCTCAGTGCCTGATAGGCCAGTGCTGGTGATGTGGGTGCAGTTTGTGTTTGTGATGTCACTTGTGGCTGAGTGCCTGATAGGCCAGTGCTTGTGGTGTGGCTGCAATTTGTGTTTGTGATGTCACTTGTGGCTCAGTGCCTGATAGGCCCGTGCTTGTGGTGTGGGTGCAGTTTGTGTTTGTGATGTCACTTGTGGCTCAGTGCCTGGTAGGCCAGTGCTGGTCACCTGGCTGCAGTTTGTGTTTGTGATGTCACTTGTGGCTCAGTGCCTGATAGGCCAGTGCTGGTGATGTGGGTGCAGTTTGTGTTTGTGATGTCACTTGTGGCTCAGTGCCTGATAGGCCAGTGCTGGTCACATGGCTGCAGTTTGTGTTTTTGATGTCACTTGTGGCTCAGTGCCTGATAGGCCAGTGCTGGTCCTGTGGGTGCTGGTTGTGTTTGTGATGTCACTTGTGGCTGAGTGCCTGATAGGCCAGTGCTGGTGATGTGGGTGCAGTTTGTGTTTGTGATGTCAGTTGTGGCTCAGTGCCTGATAGGCCAGTGCTGGTGATGTGGTTGCAGTTTGTGTTTGTGATGTCACTTGTGGCTCAGTGCCTGATAGGCCAGTGCTGGTGATGTGGGTGCAGTTTTTGTTTGTGATGTCACTTGTGGCTCAGTGCCTGATAGGCCAGTGCTGGTGATGTGGGTGCAGTTTGTGTTTGTGATGTCACTTGTGGCTCAGTGCCTGATAGGCCAGTGCTGGTCATGTGGGTGCAATTTGTGGTTGTGATGTCAGTTGTGCCTTAGTGCCTGATAGGCCAGTGCTGGTGATGTGGGTGCAGTTTGTGTTTGTGAGTTCACTTGTGGCTCAGTGCCTGATAGGCCAGTGCTTGTCCTGTGTGTGCACTTTGTGTTTGTGATGTCACTTGTGGCTCAGTGCCTGAAAGGCCAGTGCTGGTGATGTGGCTGCAGTTTGTGGTTGTGAGGTCACTTGTGGCTCAGTGCCTGATAGGCCAGTGCTGGTGGTGTGGGTGCAGTTCGTGTTTGTGATGTCACTTGTGGCTGAGTGCCTGATAGGCCAGTGCTGGTGATGTGGGTGCAGTTTGTGTTTGTGATGTCACTTGTGGCTGAGTGCCTGATAGGCCAGTGCTGGTCACATGGCTGCAGTTTGTGTTTGTGATGTCACTTGTGGCTCAGTGCCTGATGGGCCAGTGCTGGTGATGTGGGTGCAGTTTGTGTTTGTGATGTCACTTGTGGCTCAGTGCCTGATAGGTCAGTACTGGTCCTGTGGGTGGAGTTTGTGAGTTCACTTGTGGCTCAGTGCCTGATAGGCCAGTGCTGGTGATGTGGGTGCAGTTTTTGTTTGTGATGTCACTTGTGGCTCAGTGCCTGATAGGCCAGTGCTGGTGATGTGGGTGCAGTTTGTGTTTGTGATGTCACTTGTGGCTCAGTGCCTGATAGGCCAGTGCTGGTGATGTGGCTGCAGTTTGTGTTTGTGATGTCACTTGTGGCTCAGTGCCTGATAGGCCAGTGCTTGTCCTGTGGGTGCAGTTTGTGTTTGTGATGTCACTTGTGGCTCAGTGCCTGATGGGCCAGTGCTGGTGATGTGGGTGCAGTTTGTGTTTGTGATGTCACTTGTGGCTCAGTGCCTGATAGGCCAGTGCTGGTCCTGTGGGTGCAGTTTGTGGTTGTGAGGTCACTTGTGGCTCAGTGCCTGATAGGCCAGTGCTGGTGATGTGGCTGCAGTTTGTGGTTGTGATGTCACTTGTGGCTCAGTGCCTGATAGGCCAGTGCTGGTGGTGTGGCTGCAATTTGTGCTTGTGATGTCACTTGTGGCTCAGTGCCTGATAGGCCAGTGCTGGTGGTGTGGGTGCAGTTTGTGTTTGTGATGTCACTTGTGTCTCAGTGCCTGATAGGCCAGTGTTGGTGATGTGGGTGCAGTTTGTGGTTGTGAGGTCACTTGTGGCTGTGTGCCTGATAGGCCAGTGCTGGTGGTGTGGGTGCAGTTTGTGTTTGTGATGTCACTTGTGGCTCAGTGCCTGATAGGCCAGTGCTGGTGATGTGGGTGCAGTTTGTGTTTGTGATGTCACTTGTGGCTCAGTGCCTGGTAGGCCAGTGCTGGTCACCTGGCTGCAGTTTGTGTTTGTGATGTCACTTGTGGCTCAGTGCCTGATAGGCCAGTGCTTGTCCTGTGGCTGCAGTTTGTGTTTGTGATGTCACTTGTGGCTGAGTGCCTGATAGGCCAGTGCTTGTCCTGTGGGTGCACGTTGTGTTTGTGATGTCACTTGTGGCTCAGTGCCTGAAAGGCCAGTGCTGGTGATGTGGGTGCAGTTTGTGGTTGTGATGTCACTTGTGGCTCAGTGCCTGATAGGCCAGTGCTGGTGGTGTGGGTGCAGTTCGTGTTTGTGATGTCACTTGTGGCTGAGTGCCTGATAGTCCAGTGCTGGTGGTGTGGGTGCAGTTTGTGTTTGTGATGTCACTTGTGGCTCAGTGCCTGATAGGCCAGTGCTGGTGATGTGGGTGCAGTTTGTGTTTGTGATGTCACTTGTGGCTCAGTGCCTGATAGGCCAGTGCTGGTGATGTGGGTGCAGTTTTTGTTTGTGATGTCACTTGTGGCTCAGTGCCTGATAGGCCAGTGCTGGTGATGTGGGTGCAGTTTGTGTTTGTGATGTCACTTGTGGCTCAGTGCCTGATAGGCCAGTGCTGGTCACCTGGATTCAATTTGTGTTTGTGATGTCACTTGTGTCCTAGTGCCTGATAGGCCAGTGCTGGTGATGTGGCTGCAGTTTGTGTTTGTGATGTCACTTGTGGCTGAGTGCCTGATAGGCCAGTGCTGGTGATGTGGGTGCAGTTTGTGTTTGTGATGTCACTTGTGGCTGAGTGCCTGATAGGCCAGTGCTTGTGGTGTGGCTGCAATTTGTGTTTGTGATGTCACTTGTGGCTCAGTGCCTGATAGGCCCGTGCTTGTGGTGTGGGTGCAGTTTGTGTTTGTGATGTCACTTGTGGCTCAGTGCCTGGTAGGCCAGTGCTGGTCACCTGGCTGCAGTTTGTGTTTGTGATGTCACTTGTGGCTCAGTGCCTGATAGGCCAGTGCTGGTGATGTGGGTGGAGTTTGTGTTTGTGATGTCACTTGTGGCTCAGTGCCTGATAGGCCAGTGCTGGTCACATGGCTGCAGTTTGTGTTTTTGATGTCACTTGTGGCTCAGTGCCTGATAGGCCAGTGCTGGTCCTGTGGGTGCTGGTTGTGTTTGTGATGTCACTTGTGGCTCAGTGCCTGATAGGCCAGTGCTGGTGATGTGGGTGCAGTTTGTGTTTGTGATGTCAGTTGTGGCTCAGTGCCTGATAGGCCAGTGCTGGTGATGTGGTTGCAGTTTGTGTTTGTGATGTCACTTGTGGCTCAGTGCCTGATAGGCCAGTGCTGGTGATGTGGGTGCAGTTTGTGGTTGTGATGTCACTTGTGGCTCAGTGCCTGGTAGGCCAGTGCTGGTGATGTGGCTGCAGTTTGTGTTTGTGATGTCACTTGTGGCTCAGTGCCTGATAGGCCAGTGCTGGTCCTGTGGGTGCAATTTGTGGTTGTGATGTCAGTTGTGCCTTAGTGCCTGATAGGCCAGTGCTGGTGATGTGGGTGCAGTTTGTGTTTGTGAGTTCACTTGTGGCTGAGTGCCTGATAGGCCAGTGCTTTCCTGTGTGTGCACTTTGTGTTTGTGATGTCACTTGTGGCTCAGTGCCTGAAAGGCCAGTGCTGGTGATGTGGCTGCAGTTTGTGGTTGTGAGGTCACTTGTGGCTCAGTGCCTGATAGGCCAGTGCTGGTCCTGTGGGTGCAATTTGTGGTTGTGATGTCAGTTGTGGCTCAGTGCCTGATAGGCCAGTGCTGGTGATGTGGGTGCAGTTTGTGTTTGTGATGTCACTTGTGGCTCAGTGCCTGATAGGCCAGTGCTTGTCCTGTGTGTGCACTTTGTGTTTGTGATGTCACTTGTGGCTCAGTGCCTGAAAGGCCAGTGCTGGTGATGTGGGTGCAGTTTGTGGTTGTGAGTTCACTTGTGGCTCAGTGCCTGATAGGCCAGTGCTGGTGGTGTGGGTGCAGTTCGTGTTTGTGATGTCACTTGTGGCTGAGTGCCTGATAGGCCAGTGCTGGTGATGTGGGTGCAGTTTGTGTTTGTGATGTCACTTGTGGCTGAGTGCCTGATAGGCCAGTGCTGGTCACATGGCTGCAGTTTGTGTTTGTGATGTCACTTGTGGCTCAGTGCCTGATGGGCCAGTGCTGGTGATGTGGGTGCAGTTTGTGTTTGTGATGTCACTTGTGGCTCAGTGCCTGATAGGTCAGTACTGGTCCTGTGGGTGGAGTTTGTGAGTTCACTTGTGGCTCAGTGCCTGATAGGCCAGTGCTGGTGATGTGGGTGCAGTTTGTGTTTGTGATGTCACTTGTGGCTCAGTGCCTGATAGGCCAGTGCTGGTGATGTGGGTGCAGTTTGTGTTTGTGATGTCACTTGTGGCTCAGTGCCTGATAGGCCAGTGCTGGTGATGTGGCTGCAGTTTGTGTTTGTGATGTCACTTGTGGCTCAGTGCCTGATAGGCCAGTGCTGGTCCTGTGGGTGCAGTTTGTGGTTGTGAGGTCACTTGTGGCTCAGTGCCTGATAGGCCAGTGCTGGTGGTGTGGGTGCAGTTTGTGTTTGTGATGTCACTTGTGGCTCAGTGCCTGATAGGCCAGCGCTGGTGGTGTGGGTGCAATTTGTGTTTGTGATGTCACTTGTGGCTCAGTGCCTGATAGGCCAGTGCTGGTGATGTGGGTGCAGTTTGTGTTTGTGATGTCACTTGTGGCTCAGTGCCTGATAGGCCAGTGCTGGTCATGTGGGTGCAATTTGTGGTTGTGATGTCAGTTGTGCCTTAGTGCCTGATAGGCCAGTGCTGGTGATGTGGGTGCAGTTTGTGTTTGTGAGTTCACTTGTGGCTCAGTGCCTGATAGGCCAGTGCTTGTCCTGTGTGTGCACTTTGTGTTTGTGATGTCACTTGTGGCTCAGTGCCTGAAAGGCCAGTGCTGGTGATGTGGCTGCAGTTTGTGGTTGTGAGGTCACTTGTGGCTCAGTGCCTGATAGGCCAGTGCTGGTGGTGTGGGTGCAGTTCGTGTTTGTGATGTCACTTGTGGCTGAGTGCCTGATAGGCCAGTGCTGGTGATGTGGGTGCAGTTTGTGTTTGTGATGTCACTTGTGGCTGAGTGCCTGATAGGCCAGTGCTGGTCACATGGCTGCAGTTTGTGTTTGTGATGTCACTTGTGGCTCAGTGCCTGATGGGCCAGTGCTGGTGATGTGGGTGCAGTTTGTGTTTGTGATGTCACTTGTGGCTCAGTGCCTGATAGGTCAGTACTGGTCCTGTGGGTGGAGTTTGTGAGTTCACTTGTGGCTCAGTGCCTGATAGGCCAGTGCTGGTGATGTGGGTGCAGTTTGTGTTTGTGATGTCACTTGTGGCTCAGTGCCTGATAGGCCAGTGCTGGTGATGTGGGTGCAGTTTGTGTTTGTGATGTCACTTGTGGCTCAGTGCCTGATAGGCCAGTGCTGGTGATGTGGCTGCAGTTTGTGTTTGTGATGTCACTTGTGGCTCAGTGCCTGATAGGCCAGTGCTTGTCCTGTGGGTGCAGTTTGTGTTTGTGATGTCACTTGTGGCTCAGTGCCTGGTAGGCCAGTGCTGGTGATGTGGCTGCAGTTTGTGTTTGTGATGTCACTTGTGGCTCAGTGCCTGATAGGCCAGTGCTTGTCCTGTGGGTGCAGTTTGTGTTTGTGATGTCACTTGTGGCTCAGTGCCTGATGGGCCAGTGCTGGTGATGTGGGTGCAGTTTGTGGTTGTGATGTCACTTGTGGCTCAGTGCCTGATAGGCCAGTGCTTGTGGTGTGGCTGCAATTTGTGTTTGTGATGTCACTTGTGTCTCAGTGCCTGATGGGCCAGTGCTGGTGATGTGGGTGCAGTTTGTGTTTGTGATGTCACTTGTGGCTCAGTGCCTGATAGGCCAGTGCTGGTCCTGTGGGTGCAGTTTGTGGTTGTGAGGTCACTTGTGGCTCAGTGCCTGATAGGCCAGTGCTGGTGATGTGGCTGCAGTTTGTGGTTGTGATGTCACTTGTGGCTCAGTGCCTGATAGGCCAGTGCTGGTGGTGTGGCTGCAATTTGTGCTTGTGATGTCACTTGTGGCTCAGTGCCTGATAGGCCAGTGCTGGTGGTGTGGGTGCAGTTTGTGTTTGTGATGTCACTTGTGGCTGAGTGCCTGATAGGCCAGTGCTGGTGATGTGGGTGCAGTTTGTGTTTGTGAGTTCACTTGTGGCTCAGTGCCTGATAGGCCAGCGCTGGTGGTGTGGGTGCAATTTGTGTTTGTGATGTCACTTGTGGCTCAGTGCCTGATAGGCCAGTGCTGGTGATGTGGGTGCAGTTTGTGTTTGTGATGTCACTTGTGGCTCAGTGCCTGGTAGGCCAGTGCTGGTCACCTGGCTGCAGTTTGTGTTTGTGATGTCACTTGTGGCTCAGTGCCTGATAGGCCAGTGCTTGTCCTGTGGCTGCAGTTTGTGTTTGTGATGTCACTTGTGGCTGAGTGCCTGATAGGCCAGTGCTTGTCCTGTGGGTGCACGTTGTGTTTGTGATGTCACTTGTGGCTCAGTGCCTGAAAGGCCAGTGCTGGTGATGTGGGTGCAGTTTGTGGTTGTGATGTCACTTGTGGCTCAGTGCCTGATAGGCCAGTGCTGGTGGTGTGGGTGCAGTTCGTGTTTGTGATGTCACTTGTGGCTGAGTGCCTGATAGTCCAGTGCTGGTGGTGTGGGTGCAGTTTGTGTTTGTGATGTCACTTGTGGCTCAGTGCCTGATAGGCCAGTGCTGGTGATGTGGGTGCAGTTTGTGTTTGTGATGTCACTTGTGGCTCAGTGCCTGATAGGCCAGTGCTGGTGATGTGGGTGCAGTTTTTGTTTGTGATGTCACTTGTGGCTCAGTGCCTGATAGGCCAGTGCTGGTGATGTGGGTGCAGTTTGTGTTTGTGATGTCACTTGTGGCTCAGTGCCTGATAGGCCAGTGCTGGTGATGTGGGTGCAGTTTGTGTTTGTGATGTCACTTGTGGCTGAGTGCCTGATAGGCCAGTGCTTGTGGTGTGGCTGCAATTTGTGTTTGTGATGTCACTTGTGGCTCAGTGCCTGATAGGCCCGTGCTTGTGGTGTGGGTGCAGTTTGTGTTTGTGATGTCACTTGTGGCTCAGTGCCTGGTAGGCCAGTGCTGGTCACCTGGCTGCAGTTTGTGTTTGTGATGTCACTTGTGGCTCAGTGCCTGATAGGCCAGTGCTGGTGATGTGGGTGCAGTTTGTGTTTGTGATGTCACTTGTGGCTCAGTGCCTGATAGGCCAGTGCTGGTCACATGGCTGCAGTTTGTGTTTTTGATGTCACTTGTGGCTCAGTGCCTGATAGGCCAGTGCTGGTCCTGTGGGTGCTGGTTGTGTTTGTGATGTCACTTGTGGCTGAGTGCCTGATAGGCCAGTGCTGGTGATGTGGGTGCAGTTTGTGTTTGTGATGTCAGTTGTGGCTCAGTGCCTGATAGGCCAGTGCTGGTGATGTGGTTGCAGTTTGTGTTTGTGATGTCACTTGTGGCTCAGTGCCTGATAGGCCAGTGCTGGTGATGTGGGTGCAGTTTTTGTTTGTGATGTCACTTGTGGCTCAGTGCCTGATAGGCCAGTGCTGGTGATGTGGGTGCAGTTTGTGTTTGTGATGTCACTTGTGGCTCAGTGCCTGATAGGCCAGTGCTGGTCATGTGGGTGCAATTTGTGGTTGTGATGTCAGTTGTGCCTTAGTGCCTGATAGGCCAGTGCTGGTGATGTGGGTGCAGTTTGTGTTTGTGAGTTCACTTGTGGCTCAGTGCCTGATAGGCCAGTGCTTGTCCTGTGTGTGCACTTTGTGTTTGTGATGTCACTTGTGGCTCAGTGCCTGAAAGGCCAGTGCTGGTGATGTGGCTGCAGTTTGTGGTTGTGAGGTCACTTGTGGCTCAGTGCCTGATAGGCCAGTGCTGGTGGTGTGGGTGCAGTTCGTGTTTGTGATGTCACTTGTGGCTGAGTGCCTGATAGGCCAGTGCTGGTGATGTGGGTGCAGTTTGTGTTTGTGATGTCACTTGTGGCTGAGTGCCTGATAGGCCAGTGCTGGTCACATGGCTGCAGTTTGTGTTTGTGATGTCACTTGTGGCTCAGTGCCTGATGGGCCAGTGCTGGTGATGTGGGTGCAGTTTGTGTTTGTGATGTCACTTGTGGCTCAGTGCCTGATAGGTCAGTACTGGTCCTGTGGGTGGAGTTTGTGAGTTCACTTGTGGCTCAGTGCCTGATAGGCCAGTGCTGGTGATGTGGCTGCAGTTTGTGTTTGTGATGTCACTTGTGGCTCAGTGCCTGATAGGCCAGTGCTGGTGATGTGGGTGCAGTTTGTGTTTGTGATGTCACTTGTGGCTCAGTGCCTGATAGGCCAGTGCTGGTGATGTGGCTGCAGTTTGTGTTTGTGATGTCACTTGTGGCTCAGTGCCTGATAGGCCAGTGCTTGTCCTGTGGGTGCAGTTTGTGTTTGTGATGTCACTTGTGGCTCAGTGCCTGATGGGCCAGTGCTGGTGATGTGGGTGCAGTTTGTGTTTGTGATGTCACTTGTGGCTCAGTGCCTGATAGGCCAGTGCTGGTCCTGTGGGTGCAGTTTGTGGTTGTGAGGTCACTTGTGGCTCAGTGCCTGATAGGCCAGTGCTGGTGATGTGGCTGCAGTTTGTGGTTGTGATGTCACTTGTGGCTCAGTGCCTGATAGGCCAGTGCTGGTGGTGTGGCTGCAATTTGTGCTTGTGATGTCACTTGTGGCTCAGTGCCTGATAGGCCAGTGCTGGTGGTGTGGGTGCAGTTTGTGTTTGTGATGTCACTTGTGTCTCAGTGCCTGATAGGCCAGTGTTGGTGATGTGGGTGCAGTTTGTGGTTGTGAGGTCACTTGTGGCTGTGTGCCTGATAGGCCAGTGCTGGTGGTGTGGGTGCAGTTTGTGTTTGTGATGTCACTTGTGGCTCAGTGCCTGATAGGCCAGTGCTGGTGATGTGGGTGCAGTTTGTGTTTGTGATGTCACTTGTGGCTCAGTGCCTGGTAGGCCAGTGCTGGTCACCTGGCTGCAGTTTGTGTTTGTGATGTCACTTGTGGCTCAGTGCCTGATAGGCCAGTGCTTGTCCTGTGGCTGCAGTTTGTGTTTGTGATGTCACTTGTGGCTGAGTGCCTGATAGGCCAGTGCTTGTCCTGTGGGTGCACGTTGTGTTTGTGATGTCACTTGTGGCTCAGTGCCTGAAAGGCCAGTGCTGGTGATGTGGGTGCAGTTTGTGGTTGTGATGTCACTTGTGGCTCAGTGCCTGATAGGCCAGTGCTGGTGGTGTGGGTGCAGTTCGTGTTTGTGATGTCACTTGTGGCTGAGTGCCTGATAGTCCAGTGCTGGTGGTGTGGGTGCAGTTTGTGTTTGTGATGTCACTTGTGGCTCAGTGCCTGATAGGCCAGTGCTGGTGATGTGGGTGCAGTTTGTGTTTGTGATGTCACTTGTGGCTCAGTGCCTGATAGGCCAGTGCTGGTGATGTGGGTGCAGTTTTTGTTTGTGATGTCACTTGTGGCTCAGTGCCTGATAGGCCAGTGCTGGTGATGTGGGTGCAGTTTGTGTTTGTGATGTCACTTGTGGCTCAGTGCCTGATAGGCCAGTGCTGGTCCTGTGGATTCAATTTGTGTTTGTGATGTCACTTGTGTCCTAGTGCCTGATAGGCCAGTGCTGGTGATGTGGCTGCAGTTTGTGTTTGTGATGTCACTTGTGGCTGAGTGCCTGATAGGCCAGTGCTGGTGATGTGGGTGCAGTTTGTGTTTGTGATGTCACTTGTGGCTGAGTGCCTGATAGGCCAGTGCTTGTGGTGTGGCTGCAATTTGTGTTTGTGATGTCACTTGTGGCTCAGTGCCTGATAGGCCCGTGCTTGTGGTGTGGGTGCAGTTTGTGTTTGTGATGTCACTTGTGGCTCAGTGCCTGGTAGGCCAGTGCTGGTCACCTGGCTGCAGTTTGTGTTTGTGATGTCACTTGTGGCTCAGTGCCTGATAGGCCAGTGCTGGTGATGTGGGTGGAGTTTATGTTTGTGATGTCACTTGTGGCTCAGTGCCTGATAGGCCAGTGCTGGTCACATGGCTGCAGTTTGTGTTTTTGATGTCACTTGTGGCTCAGTGCCTGATAGGCCAGTGCTGGTCCTGTGGGTGCTGGTTGTGTTTGTGATGTCACTTGTGGCTCAGTGCCTGATAGGCCAGTGCTGGTGATGTGGGTGCAGTTTGTGTTTGTGATGTCAGTTGTGGCTCAGTGCCTGATAGGCCAGTGCTGGTGATGTGGTTGCAGTTTGTGTTTGTGATGTCACTTGTGGCTCAGTGCCTGATAGGCCAGTGCTGGTGATGTGGGTGCAGTTTGTGGTTGTGATGTCACTTGTGGCTCAGTGCCTGGTAGGCCAGTGCTGGTGATGTGGCTGCAGTTTGTGTTTGTGATGTCACTTGTGGCTCAGTGCCTGATAGGCCAGTGCTGGTCCTGTGGGTGCAATTTGTGGTTGTGATGTCAGTTGTGCCTTAGTGCCTGATAGGCCAGTGCTGGTGATGTGGGTGCAGTTTGTGTTTGTGAGTTCACTTGTGGCTGAGTGCCTGATAGGCCAGTGCTTTCCTGTGTGTGCACTTTGTGTTTGTGATGTCACTTGTGGCTCAGTGCCTGAAAGGCCAGTGCTGGTGATGTGGCTGCAGTTTGTGGTTGTGAGGTCACTTGTGGCTCAGTGCCTGATAGGCCAGTGCTGGTCCTGTGGGTGCAATTTGTGGTTGTGATGTCAGTTGTGGCTCAGTGCCTGATAGGCCAGTGCTGGTGATGTGGGTGCAGTTTGTGTTTGTGATGTCACTTGTGGCTCAGTGCCTGATAGGCCAGTGCTTGTCCTGTGTGTGCACTTTGTGTTTGTGATGTCACTTGTGGCTCAGTGCCTGAAAGGCCAGTGCTGGTGATGTGGCTGCAGTTTGTGGTTGTGAGGTCACTTGTGGCTCAGTGCCTGATAGGCCAGTGCTGGTGGTGTGGGTGCAGTTCGTGTTTGTGATGTCACTTGTGGCTGAGTGCCTGATAGGCCAGTGCTGGTGATGTGGGTGCAGTTTGTGTTTGTGATGTCACTTGTGGCTGAGTGCCTGATAGGCCAGTGCTGGTCACATGGCTGCAGTTTGTGTTTGTGATGTCACTTGTGGCTCAGTGCCTGATGGGCCAGTGCTGGTGATGTGGGTGCAGTTTGTGTTTGTGATGTCACTTGTGGCTCAGTGCCTGATAGGTCAGTACTGGTCCTGTGGGTGGAGTTTGTGAGTTCACTTGTGGCTCAGTGCCTGATAGGCCAGTGCTGGTGATGTGGGTGCAGTTTGTGTTTGTGATGTCACTTGTGGCTCAGTGCCTGATAGGCCAGTGCTGGTGATGTGGGTGCAGTTTGTGTTTGTGATGTCACTTGTGGCTCAGTGCCTGATAGGCCAGTGCTGGTGATGTGGCTGCAGTTTGTGTTTGTGATGTCACTTGTGGCTCAGTGCCTGATAGGCCAGTGCTGGTCCTGTGGGTGCAGTTTGTGGTTGTGAGGTCACTTGTGGCTCAGTGCCTGATAGGCCAGTGCTGGTGGTGTGGGTGCAGTTTGTGTTTGTGATGTCACTTGTGGCTCAGTGCCTGATAGGCCAGCGCTGGTGGTGTGGGTGCAATTTGTGTTTGTGATGTCACTTGTGGCTCAGTGCCTGATAGGCCAGTGCTGGTGATGTGGGTGCAGTTTGTGTTTGTGATGTCACTTGTGGCTCAGTGCCTGATAGGCCAGTGCTGGTCATGTGGGTGCAATTTGTGGTTGTGATGTCAGTTGTGCCTTAGTGCCTGATAGGCCAGTGCTGGTGATGTGGGTGCAGTTTGTGTTTGTGAGTTCACTTGTGGCTCAGTGCCTGATAGGCCAGTGCTTGTCCTGTGTGTGCACTTTGTGTTTGTGATGTCACTTGTGGCTCAGTGCCTGAAAGGCCAGTGCTGGTGATGTGGCTGCAGTTTGTGGTTGTGAGGTCACTTGTGGCTCAGTGCCTGATAGGCCAGTGCTGGTGGTGTGGGTGCAGTTCGTGTTTGTGATGTCACTTGTGGCTGAGTGCCTGATAGGCCAGTGCTGGTGATGTGGGTGCAGTTTGTGTTTGTGATGTCACTTGTGGCTGAGTGCCTGATAGGCCAGTGCTGGTCACATGGCTGCAGTTTGTGTTTGTGATGTCACTTGTGGCTCAGTGCCTGATGGGCCAGTGCTGGTGATGTGGGTGCAGTTTGTGTTTGTGATGTCACTTGTGGCTCAGTGCCTGATAGGTCAGTACTGGTCCTGTGGGTGGAGTTTGTGAGTTCACTTGTGGCTCAGTGCCTGATAGGCCAGTGCTGGTGATGTGGGTGCAGTTTGTGTTTGTGATGTCACTTGTGGCTCAGTGCCTGATAGGCCAGTGCTGGTGATGTGGGTGCAGTTTGTGTTTGTGATGTCACTTGTGGCTCAGTGCCTGATAGGCCAGTGCTGGTGATGTGGCTGCAGTTTGTGTTTGTGATGTCACTTGTGGCTCAGTGCCTGATAGGCCAGTGCTTGTCCTGTGGGTGCAGTTTGTGTTTGTGATGTCACTTGTGGCTCAGTGCCTGATGGGCCAGTGCTGGTGATGTGGGTGCAGTTTGTGTTTGTGATGTCACTTGTGGCTCAGTGCCTGATAGGCCAGTGCTGGTCCTGTGGGTGCAGTTTGTGGTTGTGAGGTCACTTGTGGCTCAGTGCCTGATAGGCCAGTGCTGGTGATGTGGCTGCAGTTTGTGGTTGTGATGTCACTTGTGGCTCAGTGCCTGATAGGCCAGTGCTGGTGGTGTGGCTGCAATTTGTGCTTGTGATGTCACTTGTGGCTCAGTGCCTGATAGGCCAGTGCTGGTGGTGTGGGTGCAGTTTGTGTTTGTGATGTCACTTGTGTCTCAGTGCCTGATAGGCCAGTGTTGGTGATGTGGGTGCAGTTTGTGGTTGTGAGGTCACTTGTGGCTGAGTGCCTGATAGGCCAGTGCTGGTGGTGTGGGTGCAGTTTGTGTTTGTGATGTCACTTGTGGCTCAGTGCCTGATAGGCCAGTGCTGGTGATGTGGGTGCAGTTTGTGTTTGTGATGTCACTTGTGGCTCAGTGCCTGGTAGGCCAGTGCTGGTCACCTGGCTGCAGTTTGTGTTTGTGATGTCACTTGTGGCTCAGTGCCTGATAGGCCAGTGCTTGTCCTGTGGCTGCAGTTTGTGTTTGTGATGTCACTTGTGGCTGAGTGCCTGATAGGCCAGTGCTTGTCCTGTGGGTGCACGTTGTGTTTGTGATGTCACTTGTGGCTCAGTGCCTGAAAGGCCAGTGCTGGTGATGTGGGTGCAGTTTGTGGTTGTGATGTCACTTGTGGCTCAGTGCCTGATAGGCCAGTGCTGGTGGTGTGGGTGCAGTTCGTGTTTGTGATGTCACTTGTGGCTGAGTGCCTGATAGGCCAGTGCTGGTGGTGTGGGTGCAGTTTGTGTTTGTGATGTCACTTGTGGCTCAGTGCCTGATAGGCCAGTGCTGGTGATGTGGGTGCAGTTTGTGTTTGTGATGTCACTTGTGGCTCAGTGCCTGATAGGCCAGTGCTGGTGATGTGGGTGCAGTTTTTGTTTGTGATGTCACTTGTGGCTCAGTGCCTGATAGGCCAGTGCTGGTGATGTGGGTGCAGTTTGTGTTTGTGATGTCACTTGTGGCTCAGTGCCTGATAGGCCAGTGCTGGTCCTGTGGATTCAATTTGTGTTTGTGATGTCACTTGTGTCCTAGTGCCTGATAGGCCAGTGCTGGTGATGTGGCTGCAGTTTGTGTTTGTGATGTCACTTGTGGCTCAGTGCCTGATAGGCCAGTGCTGGTGATGTGGGTGCAGTTTGTGTTTGTGATGTCACTTGTGGCTGAGTGCCTGATAGGCCAGTGCTTGTGGTGTGGCTGCAATTTGTGTTTGTGATGTCACTTGTGGCTCAGTGCCTGATAGGCCCGTGCTTGTGGTGTGGGTGCAGTTTGTGTTTGTGATGTCACTTGTGGCTCAGTGCCTGGTAGGCCAGTGCTGGTCACCTGGCTGCAGTTTGTGTTTGTGATGTCACTTGTGGCTCAGTGCCTGATAGGCCAGTGCTGGTGATGTGGGTGGAGTTTGTGTTTGTGATGTCACTTGTGGCTCAGTGCCTGATAGGCCAGTGCTGGTCACATGGCTGCAGTTTGTGTTTTTGATGTCACTTGTGGCTCAGTGCCTGATAGGCCAGTGCTGGTCCTGTGGGTGCTGGTTGTGTTTGTGATGTCACTTGTGGCTCAGTGCCTGATAGGCCAGTGCTGGTGATGTGGGTGCAGTTTGTGTTTGTGATGTCAGTTGTGGCTCAGTGCCTGATAGGCCAGTGCTGGTGATGTGGTTGCAGTTTGTGTTTGTGATGTCACTTGTGGCTCAGTGCCTGATAGGCCAGTGCTGGTGATGTGGGTGCAGTTTGTGGTTGTGATGTCACTTGTGGCTCAGTGCCTGGTAGGCCAGTGCTGGTGATGTGGCTGCAGTTTGTGTTTGTGATGTCACTTGTGGCTCAGTGCCTGATAGGCCAGTGCTGGTCCTGTGGGTGCAATTTGTGGTTGTGATGTCAGTTGTGCCTTAGTGCCTGATAGGCCAGTGCTGGTGATGTGGGTGCAGTTTGTGTTTGTGAGTTCACTTGTGGCTGAGTGCCTGATAGGCCAGTGCTTTCCTGTGTGTGCACTTTGTGTTTGTGATGTCACTTGTGGCTCAGTGCCTGAAAGGCCAGTGCTGGTGATGTGGCTGCAGTTTGTGGTTGTGAGGTCACTTGTGGCTCAGTGCCTGATAGGCCAGTGCTGGTCCTGTGGGTGCAATTTGTGGTTGTGATGTCAGTTGTGGCTCAGTGCCTGATAGGCCAGTGCTGGTGATGTGGGTGCAGTTTGTGTTTGTGATGTCACTTGTGGCTCAGTGCCTGATAGGCCAGTGCTTGTCCTGTGTGTGCACTTTGTGTTTGTGATGTCACTTGTGGCTCAGTGCCTGAAAGGCCAGTGCTGGTGATGTGGGTGCAGTTTGTGTTTGTGATGTCACTTGTGGCTGAGTGCCTGATAGGCCAGTGCTGGTCACATGGCTGCAGTTTGTGTTTGTGATGTCACTTGTGGCTCAGTGCCTGATGGGCCAGTGCTGGTGATGTGGGTGCAGTTTGTGTTTGTGATGTCACTTGTGGCTCAGTGCCTGATAGGTCAGTACTGGTCCTGTGGGTGGAGTTTGTGAGTTCACTTGTGGCTCAGTGCCTGATAGGCCAGTGCTGGTGATGTGGGTGCAGTTTGTGTTTGTGATGTCACTTGTGGCTCAGTGCCTGATAGGCCAGTGCTGGTGATGTGGGTGCAGTTTGTGTTTGTGATGTCACTTGTGGCTCAGTGCCTGATAGGCCAGTGCTGGTGATGTGGCTGCAGTTTGTGTTTGTGATGTCACTTGTGGCTCAGTGCCTGATAGGCCAGTGCTGGTCCTGTGGGTGCAGTTTGTGGTTGTGAGGTCACTTGTGGCTCAGTGCCTGATAGGCCAGTGCTGGTGGTGTGGGTGCAGTTTGTGTTTGTGATGTCACTTGTGGCTCAGTGCCTGATAGGCCAGCGCTGGTGGTGTGGGTGCAATTTGTGTTTGTGATGTCACTTGTGGCTCAGTGCCTGATAGGCCAGTGCTGGTGAGGTGGGTGCAGTTTGTGGTTGTGATGTCACTTGTGGCTCAGTGCCTGGTAGGCCAGTGCTGGTCACCTGGCTGCAGTTTGTGTTTGTGATGTCACTTGTGGCTCAGTGCCTGATAGGCCAGTGCTTGTCCTGTGGCTGCAGTTTGTGTTTGTGATGTCACTTGTGGCTGAGTGCCTGATAGGCCAGTGCTTGTCCTGTGGGTGCACGTTGTGTTTGTGATGTCACTTGTGGCTGAGTGCCTGATAGGCCAGTGCTGGTCACATGGCTGCAGTTTGTGTTTGTGATGTCACTTGTGGCTCAGTGCCTGATAGGCCAGTGCTGGTGATGTGGGTGCAATTTGTGTTTGTGATGTCACTTGTGGCTCAGTGCCTGATAGGCCAGTGCTGGTGGTGTGGGTGCAGTTCGTGTTTGTGATGTCACTTGTGGCTCAGTGCCTGATAGGCCAGTGCTGGTGATGTGGGTGCAGTTTGTGTTTGTGATGTCACTTGTGGCTCAGTGCCTGATAGGCCAGTGCTGGTGGTGTGGGTGCAGTTCGTGTTTGTGATGTCACTTGTGGCTGAGTGCCTGATAGGCGAGTGCTGGTGATGTGGGTGCAGTTTGTGTTTGTGATGTCACTTGTGGCTCAGTGCCTGATAGGCCAGTGCTGGTGGTGTGGCTGCAGTTTGTGTTTGTGATGTCACTTGTGGCTCAGTGCCTGATAGGCCAGTGCTGGTGATGTGGGTGCAGTTTTTGTTTGTGATGTCACTTGTGGCTCAGTGCCTGATAGGCCAGTGCTGGTGATGTGGGTGCAGTTTGTGTTTGTGATGTCACTTGTGGCTCAGTGCCTGATAGGCCAGTGCTGGTCCTGTGGATTCAATTTGTGTTTGTGATGTCACTTGTGTCCTAGTGCCTGATAGGCCAGTGCTGGTGATGTGGCTGCAGTTTGTGTTTGTGATGTCACTTGTGGCTCAGTGCCTGATAGGCCAGTGCTGGTGATGTGGGTGCAGTTTGTGGTTGTGATGTCACTTGTGGCTCAGTGCCTGATAGGCCAGTGCTTGTGGTGTGGCTGCAATTTGTGTTTGTGATGTCACTTGTGGCTCAGTGCCTGATAGGCCCGTGCTTGTGGTGTGGGTGCAGTTTGTATTTGTGATGTCACTTGTGTCTCAGTGCCTGGTAGGCCAGTGCTGGTGATGTGGGTGCAGTTTGTGGTTGTGAGGTCACTTGTGGCTGAGTGCCTGATAGGCCAGTGCTGGTCCTGTGGGTGCAATTTGTGTTTGTGATGTCACTTGTGGCTGAGTGCCTGATAGGCCAGTGCTGGTGATGTGGGTGCAGTTTGTGTTTGTGAGTTCACTTGTGGCTCAGTGCCTGATAGGCCAGCGCTGGTGGTGTGGGTGCAATTTGTGTTTGTGATGTCACTTGTGGCTCAGTGCCTGATAGGCCAGTGCTGGTGGTGTGGGTGCAGTTTGTGGTTGTGATGTCACTTGTGTCTCAGTGCCTGATAGGCCAGTGCTGGTGATGTGGGTGCAGTTTGTGTTTGTGATGTCACTTGTGTCTCAGTGCCTGATAGGCCAGTGCTGGTGATGTGGGTGCAGTTTGTGTTTGTGATGTCACTTGTGGCTCAGTGCCTGATAGGCCAGTGCTGGTGATGTGGGTGCAGTTTGTGTTTGTGATGTCACTTGTGGCTCAGTGCCTGATAGGCCAGTGCTGGTGATGTGGCTGCAGTTTGTCGTTGTGATGTCACTTGTGGCTCAGTGCCTGATAGGCCAGTGCTGGTGATGTGGGTGGAGTTTGTGTTTGTGAGTTCACTTGTGGCTCAGTGCCTGATAGGCCAGTGCTGGTGATGTGGGTGCAGTTTGTGTTTGTGAGTTCACTTGTGGCTGAGTGCCTGATAGGCCAGTGCTGGTGATGTGGGTGCAGTTTGTGTTTGTGATGTCACTTGTGGCTGAGTGCCTGATAGGCCAGTGTTGGTGATGTGGGTGCAGTTTGTGTTTGTGATGTCACTTGTGGCTGAGTGCCTGATAGGCCCGTGCTTGTGGTGTGGCTGCAGTTTGTGTTTGTGATGTCACTTGTGGCTGAGTGCCTGATAGGCCAGTGCTGGTGATGTGGCTGCAGTTTGTGTTTGTGAAGTCACTTGTGGCTCAGTGCCTGATAAGCCAGTGCTGGTGGTGTGGCTGCAATTTGTGTTTGTGATGTCACTTGTGGCTGAGTGCCTGATAGGCCAGTGCTGGTCATGTGGGTGCAGTTTGTGTTTGTGATGTCACTTGTGGCTGAGTGCCTGATAGGTCAGTGCTTGTCCTGTGGTTGCAGTTTGTGTTTGTGATGTCACTTGTGGCTGAGTGCCTGATAGGCCAGTGCTTGTCCTGTGGCTGCAGTTTGTGTTTGTGATGTCACTTGTGGCTCAGTGCCTGATAGGCCAGTGCTGGTGATGTGGCTGCAGTTTGTGTTTGTGATGTCACTTGTGGCTCAGTGCCTGATAGGCCAGTGCTGGTGATGTGGCTGCAGTTTGTGTTTGTGATGTCACTTGTGGCTCAGTGCCTGATAGGCCAGTGCTGGTCCTGTGGGTGCAATTTGTGGTTGTGATGTCAGTTGTGGCTCAGTGCCTGATAGGCCAGTGCTGGTGATGTGGGTGCAGTTTGTGTTTGTGATGTCACTTGTGGCTCAGTGCCTGATAGGCCAGTGCTTGTCCTGTGTGTGCAGTTTGTGTTTGTGATGTCACTTGTGGCTCAGTGCCTGAAAGGCCAGTGCTGGTGATGTGGGTGCAGTTTGTGGTTGTGAGTTCACTTGTGGCTGAGTGCCTGATAGGCCAGTGCTGGTGATGTGGGTGCAGTTTGTGTTTGTGATGTCACTTGTGGCTGAGTGCCTGATAGGCCAGTGCTGGTGATGTGGGTGCAGTTTGTGTTTGTGATGTCACTTGTGGCTGAGTGCCTGATAGGCCAGTGCTGGTCACATGGCTGCAGTTTGTGTTTGTGATGTCACTTGTGGCTGAGTGCCTGATAGGCCAGTGCTGGTGATGTGGCTGCAGTTTGTGTTTGTGATGTCACTTGTGGCTCAGTGCCTGATAGGCCCGTGCTGGTGATGTGGGTGCAGTTTGTGTTTGTGATGTCACTTGTGGCTCAGTGCCTGATGGGCCAGTGCTGGTGATGTGGGTGCAGTTTGTGTTTGTGATGTCACTTGTGGCTCAGTGCCTGATAGGCCAGTGCTGGTCACATGGTTGCAGTTTGTGTTTGTGATGTCACTTGTGGCTCAGTGCCTGATAGGCCAGTGCTGGTCACATGGCTGCAGTTTGTGTTTGTGATGTCACTTGTGGCTCAGTGCCTGATAGGCCAGTGCTGGTCCTGTGGGTTCAGTTTGTGGTTGTGAGGTCACTTGTGGCTCAGTGCCTGATAGGCCAGTGCTGGTGATGTGGCTGCAGTTTGTGGTTGTGATGTCACTTGTGGCTGAGTGCCTGATAGGCCAGTGCTGGTGGTGTGGCTGCAATTTGTGCTTGTGATGTCACTTGTGGCTGAGTGCCTGATAGGCCAGTGCTGGTGGTGTGGGTGCAGTTTGTGTTTGTGATGTCACTTGTGTCTCAGTGCCTGATAGGCCAGTGTTGGTGATGTGGGTGCAGTTTGTGTTTGTGAGTTCACTTGTGGCTCAGTGCCTGATAGGCCAGCGCTGGTGGTGTGGGTGCAATTTGTGTTTGTGATGTCACTTGTGGCTCAGTGCCTGATAGGCCAGTGCTGGTGAGGTGGGTGCAGTTTGTGGTTGTGATGTCACTTGTGGCTCAGTGCCTGGTAGGCCAGTGCTGGTCACCTGGCTGCAGTTTGTGTTTGTGATGTCACTTGTGGCTCAGTGCCTGATAGGCCAGTGCTTGTCCTGTGGCTGCAGTTTGTGTTTGTGATGTCACTTGTGGCTCAGTGCCTGAAAGGCCAGTGCTGGTGATGTGGGTGCAGTTTGTGGTTGTGATGTCACTTGTGGCTCAGTGCCTGATAGGCCAGTGCTGGTGATGTGGGTGCAATTTGTGTTTGTGATGTCACTTGTGGCTCAGTGCCTGATAGGCCAGTGCTGGTGGTGTGGGTGCAGTTCGTGTTTGTGATGTCACTTGTGGCTCAGTGCCTGATAGCCCAGTGCTGGTGATGTGGGTGCAGTTTGTGTTTGTGATGTCACTTGTGGCTCAGTGCCTGATAGGCCAGTGCTGGTGGTGTGGGTGCAGTTCGTGTTTGTGATGTCACTTGTGGCTGAGTGCCTGATAGGCGAGTGCTGGTGGTGTGGGTGCAGTTTGTGTTTGTGATGTCACTTGTGGCTCAGTGCCTGATAGGCCAGTGCTGGTGGTGTGGCTGCAGTTTGTGTTTGTGATGTCACTTGTGGCTCAGTGCCTGATAGGCCAGTGCTGGTGATGTGGGTGCAGTTTTTGTTTGTGATGTCACTTGTGGCTCAGTGCCTGATAGGCCAGTGCTGGTGATGTGGGTGCAGTTTGTGTTTGTGATGTCACTTGTGGCTCAGTGCCTGATAGGCCAGTGCTGGTCCTGTGGATTCAATTTGTGTTTGTGATGTCACTTGTGTCCTAGTGCCTGATAGGCCAGTGCTGGTGATGTGGCTGCAGTTTGTGTTTGTGATGTCACTTGTGGCTCAGTGCCTGATAGGCCAGTGCTGGTGATGTGGGTGCAGTTTGTGGTTGTGATGTCACTTGTGGCTCAGTGCCTGATAGGCCAGTGCTGGTGGTGTGGCTGCAATTTGTGTTTGTGATGTCACTTGTGGCTCAGTGCCTGATAGGCCCGTGCTTGTGGTGTGGGTGCAGTTTGTATTTGTGATGTCACTTGTGTCTCAGTGCCTGGTAGGCCAGTGCTGGTGATGTGGGTGCAGTTTGTGGTTGTGAGGTCACTTGTGGCTGAGTGCCTGATAGGCCAGTGCTGGTCCTGTGGGTGCAATTTGTGTTTGTGATGTCACTTGTGGCTGAGTGCCTGATAGGCCAGTGCTGGTGATGTGGGTGCAGTTTGTGTTTGTGAGTTCACTTGTGGCTCAGTGCCTGATAGGCCAGCGCTGGTGGTGTGGGTGCAATTTGTGTTTGTGATGTCACTTGTGGCTCAGTGCCTGATAGGCCAGTGCTGGTGGTGTGGGTGCAGTTTGTGGTTGTGATGTCACTTGTGTCTCAGTGCCTGATAGGCCAGTGCTGGTGATGTGGGTGCAGTTTGTGTTTGTGATGTCACTTGTGTCTCAGTGCCTGATAGGCCAGTGCTGGTGATGTGGGTGCAGTTTGTGTTTGTGATGTCACTTGTGGCTCAGTGCCTGATAGGCCAGTGCTGGTGATGTGGGTGCAGTTTGTGTTTGTGATGTCACTTGTGGCTCAGTGCCTGATAGGCCAGTGCTGGTGATGTGGCTGCAGTTTGTCGTTGTGATGTCACTTGTGGCTCAGTGCCTGATGGGCCAGTGCTGGTGATGTGGGTGGAGTTTGTGTTTGTGAGTTCACTTGTGGCTCAGTGCCTGATAGGCCAGTGCTGGTGATGTGGGTGCAGTTTGTGTTTGTGAGTTCACTTGTGGCTGAGTGCCTGATAGGCCAGTGCTGGTGATGTGGGTGCAGTTTGTGTTTGTGATGTCACTTGTGGCTGAGTGCCTGATAGGCCAGTGTTGGTGATGTGGGTGCAGTTTGTGTTTGTGATGTCACTTGTGGCTGAGTGCCTGATAGGCCCGTGCTTGTGGTGTGGCTGCAGTTTGTGTTTGTGATGTCACTTGTGTCTCAGTGCCTGATAGGCCAGTGCTGGTGATGTGGCTGCAGTTTGTGTTTGTGAAGTCACTTGTGGCTCAGTGCCTGATAAGCCAGTGCTGGTGGTGTGGCTGCAATTTGTGTTTGTGATGTCACTTGTGGCTGAGTGCCTGATAGGCCAGTGCTGGTCATGTGGGTGCAGTTTGTGTTTGTGATGTCACTTGTGGCTGAGTGCCTGATAGGTCAGTGCTTGTCCTGTGGTTGCAGTTTGTGTTTGTGATGTCACTTGTGGCTGAGTGCCTGATAGGCCAGTGCTTGTCCTGTGGCTGCAGTTTGTGTTTGTGATGTCACTTGTGGCTCAGTGCCTGATAGGCCAGTGCTGGTGATGTGGCTGCAGTTTGTGTTTGTGATGTCACTTGTGGCTCAGTGCCTGATAGGCCAGTGCTGGTGATGTGGGTGCAGTTTGTGTTTGTGATGTCACTTGTGGCTCAGTGCCTGATAGGCCAGTGCTGGTCCTGTGGGTGCAATTTGTGGTTGTGATGTCAGTTGTGGCTCAGTGCCTGATAGGCCAGTGCTGGTGATGTGGGTGCAGTTTGTGTTTGTGATGTCACTTGTGGCTGAGTGCCTGATAGGCCAGTGCTGGTGATGTGGGTGCAGTTTGTGTTTGTGATGTCACTTGTGGCTCAGTGCCTGAAAGGCCAGTGCTGGTGATGTGGGTGCAGTTTGTGGTTGTGAGTTCACTTGTGGCTGAGTGCCTGATAGGCCAGTGCTGGTGATGTGGGTGCAGTTTGTGTTTGTGATGTCACTTGTGGCTGAGTGCCTGATAGGCCAGTGCTGGTGATGTGGGTGCAGTTTGTGTTTGTGATGTCACTTGTGGCTGAGTGCCTGATAGGCCAGTGCTGGTCACATGGCTGCAGTTTGTGTTTGTGATGTCACTTGTGGCTGAGTGCCTGATAGGCCAGTGCTGGTGATGTGGCTGCAGTTTGTGTTTGTGATGTCACTTGTGGCTCAGTGCCTGATAGGCCAGTGCTGGTGATGTGGCTGCAGTTTGTGTTTGTGATGTCACTTGTGGCTCAGTGCCTGATGGGCCAGTGCTGGTGATGTGGGTGCAGTTTGTGTTTGTGATGTCACTTGTGGCTCAGTGCCTGATAGGCCAGTACTGGTCCTGTGGGTGGAGTTTGTGTTTGTGATGTCACTTGTGGCTCAGTGCCTGATAGGCCAGTGCTGGTCACATGGCTGCAGTTCGTGTTTGTGATGTCACTTGTGGCTCAGTGCCTGATAGGCCAGTGCTGGTCCTGTGGGTGCTGGTTGTGTTTGTGATGTCACTTGTGGCTCAGTGCCTGATAGGCCAGTGCTGGTGATGTGGGTGCAGTTTGTGGTTGTGATGTCACTTGTGGCTCAGTGCCTGGTAGGCCAGTGCTGGTCACCTGGCTGCAGTTTGTGTTTGTGATGTCACTTGTGGCTCAGTGCCTGATAGGCCAGTGCTGGTCCTGTGGGTGCAATTTGTGGTTGTGATGTCAGTTGTGCCTTAGTGCCTGATAGGCCAGTGCTGGTGATGTGGGTGCAGTTTGTGTTTGTGAGTTCACTTGTGGCTGAGTGCCTGATAGGCCAGTGCTTTCCTGTGTGTGCACTTTGTGTTTGTGATGTCACTTGTGGCTCAGTGCCTGAAAGGCCAGTGCTGGTGATGTGGCTGCAGTTTGTGGTTGTGAGGTCACTTGTGGCTCAGTGCCTGATAGGCCAGTGCTGGTCCTGTGGGTGCAATTTGTGGTTGTGATGTCAGTTGTGGCTCAGTGCCTGATAGGCCAGTGCTGGTGATGTGGGTGCAGTTTGTGTTTGTGATGTCACTTGTGGCTCAGTGCCTGATAGGCCAGTGCTTGTCCTGTGGGTGCAGTTCGTGTTTGTGATGTCACTTGTGGCTGAGTGCCTGATAGGCCAGTGCTGGTGATGTGGGTGCAGTTTGTGTTTGTGATGTCACTTGTGGCTGAGTGCCTGATAGGCCAGTGCTGGTCACATGGCTGCAGTTTGTGTTTGTGATGTCACTTGTGGCTGAGTGCCTGATAGGCCAGTGCTGGTGATGTGGGTGCAGTTTGTGTTTGTGATGTCACTTGTGGCTCAGTGCCTGATAGGCCAGTGCTGGTGATGTGGCTGCAGTTTGTGTTTGTGAGGTCACTTGTGGCTCAGTGCCTGATAGGCCAGTGCTGGTGATGTGGGTGCAGTTTGTGTTTGTGATGTCACTTGTGGCTCAGTGCCTGATGGGCCAGTGCTGGTGATGTGGGTGCAGTTTGTGTTTGTGATGTCACTTGTGGCTCAGTGCCTGATAGGCCAGTGCTGGTCCTGTGGGTGCAGTTTGTGGTTGTGAGGTCACTTGTGGCTCAGTGCCTGATAGGCCAGTGCTGGTGATGTGGCTGCAGTTTGTGGTTGTGATGTCACTTGTGGCTGAGTGCCTGATAGGCCAGTGCTGGTGGTGTGGGTGCAGTTCGTGTTTGTGATGTCACTTGTGGCTGAGTGCCTGATAGTCCAGTGCTGGTGGTGTGGGTGCAGTTTGTGTTTGTGATGTCCCTTGTGGCTCAGTGCCTGATAGGCCAGTGCTGGTGGTGTGGGTGCAGTTTGTGTTTGTGATGTCACTTGTGGCTCAGTGCCTGATAGGCCAGTGCTGGTGATGTGGGTGCAGTTTTTGTTTGTGATGTCACTTGTGGCTCAGTGCCTGATAGGCCAGTGCTGGTGATGTGGGTGCAGTTTGTGTTTGTGATGTCACTTGTGGCTCAGTGCCTGATAGGCCAGTGCTGGTCCTGTGGATTCAATTTGTGTTTGTGATGTCACTTGTGTCCTAGTGCCTGATAGGCCAGTGCTGGTGATGTGGCTGCAGTTTGTGTTTGTGATGTCACTTGTGGCTCAGTGCCTGATAGGCCAGTGCTGGTGATGTGGGTGCAGTTTGTGGTTGTGATGTCACTTGTGGCTCAGTGCCTGATAGGCCAGTGCTGGTGGTGTGGCTGCAATTTGTGTTTGTGATGTCACTTGTGGCTCAGTGCCTGATAGGCCCGTGCTTGTGGTGTGGGTGCAGTTTGTGTTTGTGATGTCACTTGTGGCTCAGTGCCTGGTAGGCCAGTGCTGGTCACCTGGCTGCAGTTTGTGTTTGTGATGTCACTTGTGGCTCAGTGCCTGATAGGCCAGTGCTGGTGATGTGGGTGGAGTTTGTGTTTGTGATGTCACTTGTGGCTCAGTGCCTGATAGGCCAGTGCTGGTCACATGGCTGCAGTTTGTGTTTTTGATGTCACTTGTGGCTCAGTGCCTGATAGGCCAGTGCTGGTGGTGTGGGTGCTGGTTGTGTTTGTGATGTCACTTGTGGCTCAGTGCCTGATAGGCCAGTGCTGGTGATGTGGGTGCAGTTTGTGTTTGTGATGTCAGTTGTGGCTCAGTGCCTGATAGGCCAGTGCTGGTGATGTGGGTGCAGTTTGTGTTTGTGATGTCACTTGTGGCTCAGTGCCTGATAGGCCAGTGCTGGTGATGTGGGTGCAGTTTGTGGTTGTGATGTCACTTGTGGCTCAGTGCCTGGTAGGCCAGTGCTGGTCACCTGGCTGCAGTTTGTGTTTGTGATGTCACTTGTGGCTCAGTGCCTGATAGGCCAGTGCTGGTCCTGTGGGTGCAATTTGTGGTTGTGATGTCAGTTGTGGCTTAGTGCCTGATAGGCCAGTGCTGGTGATGTGGGTGCAGTTTGTGTTTGTGAGTTCACTTGTGGCTGAGTGCCTGATAGGCCAGTGCTTTCCTGTGTGTGCACTTTGTGTTTGTGATGTCACTTGTGGCTCAGTGCCTGAAAGGCCAGTGCTGGTGATGTGGCTGCAGTTTGTGGTTGTGAGGTCACTTGTGGCTCAGTGCCTGATAGGCCAGTGCTGGTGGTGTGGGTGCAGTTTGTGTTTGTGAGTTCACTTGTGGCTGAGTGCCTGATAGGCCAGTGCTGGTGGTGTGGGTGCAGTTCGTGTTTGTGATGTCACTTGTGGCTCAGTGCCTGCTAGGCCAGTGCTGGTGATGTGGGTGCAGTTTGTGTTTGTGATGTCACTTGTGGCTCAGTGCCTGATAGGCCACTGCTGGTGATGTGGGTGCAGTTTGTGTTTGTGATGTCACTTGTGGCTCAGTGCCTGATAGGCCAGTGCTGGTGATGTGGCTGCAGTTTGTGTTTGTGATGTCACTTGTGGCTGAGTGCCTGATAGGCCAGTGCTTGTCCTGTGGGTGCAGTTTGTGTTTGTGATGTCCCTTGTGGCTCAGTGCCTGATGGGCCAGTGCTGGTGGTGTGGGTGCAATTTGTGTTTGTGATGTCACTTGTGGCTCAGTGCCTGATAGGCCAGTGCTGGTGATGTGTGTGCAGTTTTTGTTTGTGATGTCACTTGTGGCTGAGTGCCTGATAGGCCAGTGCTGGTGATGTGGGTGCAGTTTTTGTTTGTGAGTTCACTTGTGGCTGAGTGCCTGATAGGCCGGTGCTGGTGATGTGGGTGCAGTTTGTGTTTGTGATGTCACTTGTGGCTCAGTGCCTGATAGGCCCGTGCTTGTGGTGTGGGTGCAGTTTGTGTTTGTGATGTCACTTGTGGCTCAGTGCCTGGTAGGCCAGTGCTGGTCACCTGGCTGCAGTTTGTGTTTGTGATGTCACTTGTGGCTCAGTGCCTGATAGGCCAGTGCTGGTGATGTGGGTGCAGTTTGTGTTTGTGATGTCACTTGTGGCTCAGTGCCTGATAGGCCAGTGCTGGTCACCTGGCTGCAGTTTGTGTTTGTGATGTCACTTGTGGCTCAGTGCCTGATAGGCCAGTGCTGGTCACGTGTGTGCAGTTTGTGTTTGTGATGTCACTTGTGGCTCAGTGCCTGATAGCCCAGTGCTTGTCCTGTGGGTGCAGTTTGTGTTTGTGATGTCACTTGTGGCTGAGTGCCTGATAGGCCAGTGCTGGTCCTGTGGGTGCAGTTTGTGTTTGTGATGTCACTTGTGGCTGAGTGCCTGATAGGCCAGTGCTTCTCCTGTGGCTGCAGTTTGTGTTTGTGATGTCACTTGTGGCTGAGTGCCTGATAGGCCAGTGCTGGTGATGTGGCTGCAGTTCGTGTTTGTGATGTCACTTGTGGCTCAGTGCCTGATAGGCCAGTGCTGGTGATGTGGGTGGAGTTTGTGTTTGTGATGTCACTTGTGGCTCAGTGCCTGATAGGCCAGTGCTGGTGGTGTGGGTGCAGTTTGTGTTTGTGATGTTACTTGTGGCTCAGTGCCTGATAGGCCAGTGCTGGTGGTGTGGGTGCAGTTTGTGTTTGTGATGTCACTTGTGGCTCAGTGCCTGATAGGCCAGTGCTGGTGGTGTGGGTGCAATTTGTGGTTGTGATGTCAGTTGTGGCTCAGTGCCTGATAGGCCAGTGCTGGTGGTGTGGGTGCAGTTCGTGTTTGTGATGTCACTTGTGGCTGAGTGCCTGATAGGCCAGTGCTGGTGATGTGGGTGCAGTTTGTGTTTGTGATGTCACTTGTGGCTCAGTGCCTGATAGGCCAGTGCTGGTGATGTGGCTGCAGTTTGTGTTTGTGATGTCACTTGTGGCTCAGTGCCTGATAGGCCAGTGCTGGTGATGTGGCTGCAGTTTGTGTTTGTGATGTCACTTGTGGCTCAGTGCCTGATAGGCCAGTGCTGGTCCTGTGGGTGCAATTTGTGGTTGTGATGTCAGTTGTGGCTCAGTGCCTGATAGGCCAGTGCTGGTGATGTGGGTGCAGTTTGTGTTTGTGATGTCACTTGTGGCTGAGTGCCTGATAGGCCAGTGCTTGTCCTGTGTGTGCAGTTTGTGTTTGTGATGTCACTTGTGGCTCAGTGCCTGAAAGGCCAGTGCTGGTGATGTGGGTGCAGTTTGTGGTTGTGAGTTCACTTGTGGCTGAGTGCCTGATAGGCCAGTGCTGGTGATGTGGGTGCAGTTTGTGTTTGTGATGTCACTTGTGGCTGAGTGCCTGATAGGCCAGTGCTGGTGATGTGGGTGCAGTTTGTGTTTGTGATGTCACTTGTGGCTGAGTGCCTGATAGGCCAGTGCTGGTCACATGGCTGCAGTTTGTGTTTGTGATGTCACTTGTGGCTGAGTGCCTGATAGGCCAGTGCTGGTGATGTGGCTGCAGTTTGTGTTTGTGATGTCACTTGTGGCTGAGTGCCTGATAGGCCAGTGCTGGTGATGTGGGTGCAGTTTGTGTTTGTGATGTCACTTGTGGCTCAGTGCCTGATGGGCCAGTGCTGGTGATGTGGGTGCAGTTTGTGTTTGTGATGTCACTTGTGGCTCAGTGCCTGATAGGCCAGTACTGGTCCTGTGGGTGGAGTTTGTGTTTGTGATGTCACTTGTGGCTCAGTGCCTGATAGGCCAGTGCTGGTCACATGGCTGCAGTTCGTGTTTGTGATGTCACTTGTGGCTCAGTGCCTGATAGGCCAGTGCTGGTCCTGTGGGTGCTGGTTGTGTTTGTGATGTCACTTGTGGCTCAGTGCCTGATAGGCCAGTGCTGGTGATGTGGGTGCAGTTTGTGGTTGTGATGTCACTTGTGGCTCAGTGCCTGGTAGGCCAGTGCTGGTCACCTGGCTGCAGTTTGTGTTTGTGATGTCACTTGTGGCTCAGTGCCTGATAGGCCAGTGCTGGTCCTGTGGGTGCAATTTGTGGTTGTGATGTCAGTTGTGCCTTAGTGCCTGATAGGCCAGTGCTGGTGATGTGGGTGCAGTTTGTGTTTGTGAGTTCACTTGTGGCTGAGTGCCTGATAGGCCAGTGCTTTCCTGTGTGTGCACTTTGTGTTTGTGATGTCACTTGTGGCTCAGTGCCTGAAAGGCCAGTGCTGGTGATGTGGCTGCAGTTTGTGGTTGTGAGGTCACTTGTGGCTCAGTGCCTGATAGGCCAGTGCTGGTCCTGTGGGTGCAATTTGTGGTTGTGATGTCAGTTGTGGCTCAGTGCCTGATAGGCCAGTGCTGGTGATGTGGGTGCAGTTTGTGTTTGTGATGTCACTTGTGGCTGAGTGCCTGATAGGCCAGTGCTGGTGATGTGGGTGCAGTTCGTGTTTGTGATGTCACTTGTGGCTGAGTGCCTGATAGGCCAGTGCTGGTGATGTGGGTGCAGTTTGTGTTTGTGATGTCACTTGTGGCTGAGTGCCTGATAGGCCAGTGCTGGTCACATGGCTGCAGTTTGTGTTTGTGATGTCACTTGTGGCTGAGTGCCTGATAGGCCAGTGCTGGTGATGTGGGTGCAGTTTGTGTTTGTGATATCACTTGTGGCTCAGTGCCTGATAGGCCAGTGCTGGTGATGTGGCTGCAGTTTGTGTTTGTGAGGTCACTTGTGGCTCAGTGCCTGATAGGCCAGTGCTGGTGATGTGGGTGCAGTTTGTGTTTGTGATGTCACTTGTGGCTCAGTGCCTGATGGGCCAGTGCTGGTGATGTGGGTGCAGTTTGTGTTTGTGATGTCACTTGTGGCTCAGTGCCTGATAGGCCAGTGCTGGTCCTGTGGGTGCAGTTTGTGGTTGTGAGGTCACTTGTGGCTCAGTGCCTGATAGGCCAGTGCTGGTGATGTGGCTGCAGTTTGTGGTTGTGATGTCACTTGTGGCTCAGTGCCTGATAGGCCAGTGCTGGTGGTGTGGCTGCAATTTGTGTTTGTGATGTCACTTGTGGCTCAGTGCCTGATAGGCCAGTGCTGGTGGTGTGGGTGCAGTTTGTGTTTGTGATGTCACTTGTGTCTCAGTGCCTGATAGGCCAGTGTTGGTGATGTGGGTGCAGTTTGTGGTTGTGAGTTCACTTGTGGCTGAGTGCCTGATAGGCCAGTGCTGGTCCTGTGGGTGCAATTTGTGTTTGTGATGTCACTTGTGGCTCAGTGCCTGATAGGCCAGTGCTGGTGATGTGGGTGCAGTTTGTGTTTGTGAGTTCACTTGTGGCTCAGTGCCTGATAGGCCAGCGCTGGTGGTGTGGGTGCAATTTGTGTTTGTGATGTCACTTGTGGCTCAGTGCCTGATAGGCCAGTGCTGGTGATGTGGGTGCAGTTTGTGTTTGTGATGTCACTTGTGGCTCAGTGCCTGGTAGGCCAGTGCTGGTCACCTGGCTGCAGTTTGTGTTTGTGATGTCACTTGTGGCTCAGTGCCTGATAGGCCAGTGCTTGTCCTGTGGGTGCAGTTTGTGTTTGTGATGTCACTTGTGGCTCAGTGCCTGATAGGCCAGTGCTGGTCCTGTGGGTGCTGGTTGTGTTTGTGATGTCACTTGTGGCTCAGTGCCTGATAGGCCAGTGCTGGTGATGTGGGTGCAGTTTGTGGTTGTGATGTCACTTGTGGCTCAGTGCCTGATAGGCCAGTGCTGGTGGTGTGGGTGCAGTTCGTGTTTGTGATGTCACTTGTGGCTCAGTGCCTGATAGGCCAGTGCTGGTGATGTGGTTGCAGTTTTTGTTTGTGATGTCACTTGTGGCTGAGTGCCTGATAGGCCAGTGCTGGTGGTGTGGGTGCAGTTCGTGTTTGTGATGTCACTTGTGGCTGAGTGCCTGATAGTCCAGTGCTGGTGGTGTGGGTGCAGTTTGTGTTTGTGATGTCACTTGTGGCTCAGTGCCTGATAGGCCAGTGCTGGTGATGTGGGTGCAGTTTGTGTTTGTGATGTCACTTGTGGCTCAGTGCCTGATAGGCCAGTGCTGGTGATGTGGGTGCAGTTTTTGTTTGTGATGTCACTTGTGGCTCAGTGCCTGATAGGCCAGTGCTGGTGATGTGGGTGCAGTTTGTGTTTGTGATGTCACTTGTGGCTCAGTGCCTGATAGGCCAGTGCTGGTCCTGTGGATTCAATTTGTGTTTGTGATGTCACTTGTGTCCTAGTGCCTGATAGGCCAGTGCTGGTGATGTGGCTGCAGTTTGTGTTTGTGATGTCACTTGTGGCTCAGTGCCTGATAGGCCAGTGCTGGTGATGTGGGTGCAGTTTGTGGTTGTGATGTCACTTGTGGCTCAGTGCCTGATAGGCCAGTGCTGGTGGTGTGGCTGCAATTTGTGTTTGTGATGTCACTTGTGGCTCAGTGCCTGATAGGCCCGTGCTTGTGGTGTGGGTGCAGTTTGTGTTTGTGATGTCACTTGTGGCTCAGTGCCTGGTAGGCCAGTGCTGGTCACCTGGCTGCAGTTTGTGTTTGTGATGTCACTTGTGGCTCAGTGCCTGATAGGCCAGTGCTGGTGATGTGGGTGCAGTTTGTGTTTGTGATGTCACTTGTGGCTCAGTGCCTGATAGGCCAGTGCTGGTCACATGGCTGCAGTTTGTGTTTTTGATGTCACTTGTGGCTCAGTGCCTGATAGGCCAGTGCTGGTGGTGTGGGTGCTGGTTGTGTTTGTGATGTCACTTGTGGCTCAGTGCCTGATAGGCCAGTGCTGGTGATGTGGGTGCAGTTTGTGTTTGTGATGTCAGTTGTGGCTCAGTGCCTGATAGGCCAGTGCTGGTGATGTGGGTGCAGTTTGTGTTTGTGATGTCACTTGTGGCTCAGTGCCTGATAGGCCAGTGCTGGTGATGTGGGTGCAGTTTGTGGTTGTGATGTCACTTGTGGCTCAGTGCCTGGTAGGCCAGTGCTGGTCACCTGGCTGCAGTTTGTGTTTGTGATGTCACTTGTGGCTCAGTGCCTGATAGGCCAGTGCTGGTCCTGTGGGTGCAATTTGTGGTTGTGATGTCAGTTGTGGCTTAGTGCCTGATAGGCCAGTGCTGGTGATGTGGGTGCAGTTTGTGTTTGTGAGTTCACTTGTGGCTGAGTGCCTGATAGGCCAGTGCTTTCCTGTGTGTGCACTTTGTGTTTGTGATGTCACTTGTGGCTCAGTGCCTGAAAGGCCAGTGCTGGTGATGTGGCTGCAGTTTGTGGTTGTGAGGTCACTTGTGGCTCAGTGCCTGATAGGCCAGTGCTGGTGGTGTGGGTGCAGTTTGTGTTTGTGAGTTCACTTGTGGCTCAGTGCCTGATAGGCCAGTGCTGGTGGTGTGGGTGCAGTTCGTGTTTGTGATGTCACTTGTGGCTCAGTGCCTGCTAGGCCAGTGCTGGTGATGTGGGTGCAGTTTGTGTTTGTGATGTCACTTGTGGCTCAGTGCCTGATAGGCCACTGCTGGTGATGTGGGTGCAGTTTGTGTTTGTGATGTCACTTGTGGCTCAGTGCCTGATAGGCCAGTGCTGGTGATGTGGCTGCAGTTTGTGTTTGTGATGTCACTTGTGGCTGAGTGCCTGATAGGCCAGTGCTTGTCCTGTGGGTGCAGTTTGTGTTTGTGATGTCCCTTGTGGCTCAGTGCCTGATGGGCCAGTGCTGGTGGTGTGGGTGCAATTTGTGTTTGTGATGTCACTTGTGGCTCAGTGCCTGATAGGCCAGTGCTGGTGATGTGTGTGCAGTTTTTGTTTGTGATGTCACTTGTGGCTGAGTGCCTGATAGGCCAGTGCTGGTGATGTGGGTGCAGTTTTTGTTTGTGAGTTCACTTGTGGCTGAGTGCCTGATAGGCCGGTGCTGGTGATGTGGGTGCAGTTTGTGTTTGTGATGTCACTTGTGGCTCAGTGCCTGATAGGCCCGTGCTTGTGGTGTGGGTGCAGTTTGTGTTTGTGATGTCACTTGTGGCTCAGTGCCTGGTAGGCCAGTGCTGGTCACCTGGCTGCAGTTTGTGTTTGTGATGTCACTTGTGGCTCAGTGCCTGATAGGCCAGTGCTGGTGATGTGGGTGCAGTTTGTGTTTGTGATGTCACTTGTGGCTCAGTGCCTGATAGGCCAGTGCTGGTCACCTGGCTGCAGTTTGTGTTTGTGATGTCACTTGTGGCTCAGTGCCTGATAGGCCAGTGCTGGTCACGTGTGTGCAGTTTGTGTTTGTGATGTCACTTGTGGCTCAGTGCCTGATAGCCCAGTGCTTGTCCTGTGGGTGCAGTTTGTGTTTGTGATGTCACTTGTGGCTGAGTGCCTGATAGGCCAGTGCTGGTCCTGTGGGTGCAGTTTGTGTTTGTGATGTCACTTGTGGCTGAGTGCCTGATAGGCCAGTGCTTCTCCTGTGGCTGCAGTTTGTGTTTGTGATGTCACTTGTGGCTGAGTGCCTGATAGGCCAGTGCTGGTGATGTGGCTGCAGTTCGTGTTTGTGATGTCACTTGTGGCTCAGTGCCTGATAGGCCAGTGCTGGTGATGTGGGTGGAGTTTGTGTTTGTGATGTCACTTGTGGCTCAGTGCCTGATAGGCCAGTGCTGGTGGTGTGGGTGCAGTTTGTGTTTGTGATGTTACTTGTGGCTCAGTGCCTGATAGGCCAGTGCTGGTGGTGTGGGTGCAGTTTGTGTTTGTGATGTCACTTGTGGCTCAGTGCCTGATAGGCCAGTGCTGGTGGTGTGGGTGCAATTTGTGGTTGTGATGTCAGTTGTGGCTCAGTGCCTGATAGGCCAGTGCTGGTGGTGTGGGTGCAGTTCGTGTTTGTGATGTCACTTGTGGCTGAGTGCCTGATAGGCCAGTGCTGGTGATGTGGGTGCAGTTTGTGTTTGTGATGTCACTTGTGGCTCAGTGCCTGATAGGCCAGTGCTGGTGATGTGGCTGCAGTTTGTGTTTGTGATGTCACTTGTGGCTCAGTGCCTGATAGGCCAGTGCTGGTGATGTGGCTGCAGTTTGTGTTTGTGATGTCACTTGTGGCTCAGTGCCTGATAGGCCAGTGCTGGTCCTGTGGGTGCAATTTGTGGTTGTGATGTCAGTTGTGGCTCAGTGCCTGATAGGCCAGTGCTGGTGATGTGGGTGCAGTTTGTGTTTGTGATGTCACTTGTGGCTGAGTGCCTGATAGGCCAGTGCTTGTCCTGTGTGTGCAGTTTGTGTTTGTGATGTCACTTGTGGCTCAGTGCCTGAAAGGCCAGTGCTGGTGATGTGGGTGCAGTTTGTGGTTGTGAGTTCACTTGTGGCTGAGTGCCTGATAGGCCAGTGCTGGTGATGTGGGTGCAGTTTGTGTTTGTGATGTCACTTGTGGCTGAGTGCCTGATAGGCCAGTGCTGGTGATGTGGGTGCAGTTTGTGTTTGTGATGTCACTTGTGGCTGAGTGCCTGATAGGCCAGTGCTGGTCACATGGCTGCAGTTTGTGTTTGTGATGTCACTTGTGGCTGAGTGCCTGATAGGCCAGTGCTGGTGATGTGGCTGCAGTTTGTGTTTGTGATGTCACTTGTGGCTCAGTGCCTGATAGGCCAGTGCTGGTGATGTGGGTGCAGTTTGTGTTTGTGATGTCACTTGTGGCTCAGTGCCTGATGGGCCAGTGCTGGTGATGTGGGTGCAGTTTGTGTTTGTGATGTCACTTGTGGCTCAGTGCCTGATAGGCCAGTACTGGTCCTGTGGGTGGAGTTTGTGTTTGTGATGTCACTTGTGGCTCAGTGCCTGATAGGCCAGTGCTGGTCACATGGCTGCAGTTCGTGTTTGTGATGTCACTTGTGGCTCAGTGCCTGATAGGCCAGTGCTGGTCCTGTGGGTGCTGGTTGTGTTTGTGATGTCACTTGTGGCTCAGTGCCTGATAGGCCAGTGCTGGTGATGTGGGTGCAGTTTGTGGTTGTGATGTCACTTGTGGCTCAGTGCCTGGTAGGCCAGTGCTGGTCACCTGGCTGCAGTTTGTGTTTGTGATGTCACTTGTGGCTCAGTGCCTGATAGGCCAGTGCTGGTCCTGTGGGTGCAATTTGTGGTTGTGATGTCAGTTGTGCCTTAGTGCCTGATAGGCCAGTGCTGGTGATGTGGGTGCAGTTTGTGTTTGTGAGTTCACTTGTGGCTGAGTGCCTGATAGGCCAGTGCTTTCCTGTGTGTGCACTTTGTGTTTGTGATGTCACTTGTGGCTCAGTGCCTGAAAGGCCAGTGCTGGTGATGTGGCTGCAGTTTGTGGTTGTGAGGTCACTTGTGGCTCAGTGCCTGATAGGCCAGTGCTGGTCCTGTGGGTGCAATTTGTGGTTGTGATGTCAGTTGTGGCTCAGTGCCTGATAGGCCAGTGCTGGTGATGTGGGTGCAGTTTGTGTTTGTGATGTCACTTGTGGCTGAGTGCCTGATAGGCCAGTGCTGGTGATGTGGGTGCAGTTCGTGTTTGTGATGTCACTTGTGGCTGAGTGCCTGATAGGCCAGTGCTGGTGATGTGGGTGCAGTTTGTGTTTGTGATGTCACTTGTGGCTGAGTGCCTGATAGGCCAGTGCTGGTCACATGGCTGCAGTTTGTGTTTGTGATGTCACTTGTGGCTGAGTGCCTGATAGGCCAGTGCTGGTGATGTGGGTGCAGTTTGTGTTTGTGATATCACTTGTGGCTCAGTGCCTGATAGGCCAGTGCTGGTGATGTGGCTGCAGTTTGTGTTTGTGAGGTCACTTGTGGCTCAGTGCCTGATAGGCCAGTGCTGGTGATGTGGGTGCAGTTTGTGTTTGTGATGTCACTTGTGGCTCAGTGCCTGATGGGCCAGTGCTGGTGATGTGGGTGCAGTTTGTGTTTGTGATGTCACTTGTGGCTCAGTGCCTGATAGGCCAGTGCTGGTCCTGTGGGTGCAGTTTGTGGTTGTGAGGTCACTTGTGGCTCAGTGCCTGATAGGCCAGTGCTGGTGATGTGGCTGCAGTTTGTGGTTGTGATGTCACTTGTGGCTCAGTGCCTGATAGGCCAGTGCTGGTGGTGTGGCTGCAATTTGTGTTTGTGATGTCACTTGTGGCTCAGTGCCTGATAGGCCAGTGCTGGTGGTGTGGGTGCAGTTTGTGTTTGTGATGTCACTTGTGTCTCAGTGCCTGATAGGCCAGTGTTGGTGATGTGGGTGCAGTTTGTGGTTGTGAGTTCACTTGTGGCTGAGTGCCTGATAGGCCAGTGCTGGTCCTGTGGGTGCAATTTGTGTTTGTGATGTCACTTGTGGCTCAGTGCCTGATAGGCCAGTGCTGGTGATGTGGGTGCAGTTTGTGTTTGTGAGTTCACTTGTGGCTCAGTGCCTGATAGGCCAGCGCTGGTGGTGTGGGTGCAATTTGTGTTTGTGATGTCACTTGTGGCTCAGTGCCTGATAGGCCAGTGCTGGTGATGTGGGTGCAGTTTGTGTTTGTGATGTCACTTGTGGCTCAGTGCCTGGTAGGCCAGTGCTGGTCACCTGGCTGCAGTTTGTGTTTGTGATGTCACTTGTGGCTCAGTGCCTGATAGGCCAGTGCTTGTCCTGTGGGTGCAGTTTGTGTTTGTGATGTCACTTGTGGCTCAGTGCCTGATAGGCCAGTGCTGGTCCTGTGGGTGCTGGTTGTGTTTGTGATGTCACTTGTGGCTCAGTGCCTGATAGGCCAGTGCTGGTGATGTGGGTGCAGTTTGTGGTTGTGATGTCACTTGTGGCTCAGTGCCTGATAGGCCAGTGCTGGTGGTGTGGGTGCAGTTCGTGTTTGTGATGTCACTTGTGGCTCAGTGCCTGATAGGCCAGTGCTGGTGATGTGGTTGCAGTTTTTGTTTGTGATGTCACTTGTGGCTGAGTGCCTGATAGGCCAGTGCTGGTGGTGTGGGTGCAGTTCGTGTTTGTGATGTCACTTGTGGCTGAGTGCCTGATAGTCCAGTGCTGGTGGTGTGGGTGCAGTTTGTGTTTGTGATGTCACTTGTGGCTCAGTGCCTGATAGGCCAGTGCTGGTGATGTGGGTGCAGTTTGTGTTTGTGATGTCACTTGTGGCTCAGTGCCTGATAGGCCAGTGCTGGTGATGTGGGTGCAGTTTTTGTTTGTGATGTCACTTGTGGCTCAGTGCCTGATAGGCCAGTGCTGGTGATGTGGGTGCAGTTTGTGTTTGTGATGTCACTTGTGGCTCAGTGCCTGATAGGCCAGTGCTGGTCCTGTGGATTCAATTTGTGTTTGTGATGTCACTTGTGTCCTAGTGCCTGATAGGCCAGTGCTGGTGATGTGGCTGCAGTTTGTGTTTGTGATGTCACTTGTGGCTCAGTGCCTGATAGGCCAGTGCTGGTGATGTGGGTGCAGTTTGTGGTTGTGATGTCACTTGTGGCTCAGTGCCTGATAGGCCAGTGCTGGTGGTGTGGCTGCAATTTGTGTTTGTGATGTCACTTGTGGCTCAGTGCCTGATAGGCCCGTGCTTGTGGTGTGGGTGCAGTTTGTGTTTGTGATGTCACTTGTGGCTCAGTGCCTGGTAGGCCAGTGCTGGTCACCTGGCTGCAGTTTGTGTTTGTGATGTCACTTGTGGCTCAGTGCCTGATAGGCCAGTGCTGGTGATGTGGGTGCAGTTTGTGTTTGTGATGTCACTTGTGGCTCAGTGCCTGATAGGCCAGTGCTGGTCACATGGCTGCAGTTTGTGTTTTTGATGTCACTTGTGGCTCAGTGCCTGATAGGCCAGTGCTGGTGGTGTGGGTGCTGGTTGTGTTTGTGATGTCACTTGTGGCTCAGTGCCTGATAGGCCAGTGCTGGTGATGTGGGTGCAGTTTGTGTTTGTGATGTCAGTTGTGGCTCAGTGCCTGATAGGCCAGTGCTGGTGATGTGGGTGCAGTTTGTGTTTGTGATGTCACTTGTGGCTCAGTGCCTGATAGGCCAGTGCTGGTGATGTGGGTGCAGTTTGTGGTTGTGATGTCACTTGTGGCTCAGTGCCTGGTAGGCCAGTGCTGGTCACCTGGCTGCAGTTTGTGTTTGTGATGTCACTTGTGGCTCAGTGCCTGATAGGCCAGTGCTGGTCCTGTGGGTGCAATTTGTGGTTGTGATGTCAGTTGTGGCTTAGTGCCTGATAGGCCAGTGCTGGTGATGTGGGTGCAGTTTGTGTTTGTGAGTTCACTTGTGGCTGAGTGCCTGATAGGCCAGTGCTTTCCTGTGTGTGCACTTTGTGTTTGTGATGTCACTTGTGGCTCAGTGCCTGAAAGGCCAGTGCTGGTGATGTGGCTGCAGTTTGTGGTTGTGAGGTCACTTGTGGCTCAGTGCCTGATAGGCCAGTGCTGGTGGTGTGGGTGCAGTTTGTGTTTGTGAGTTCACTTGTGGCTCAGTGCCTGATAGGCCAGTGCTGGTGGTGTGGGTGCAGTTCGTGTTTGTGATGTCACTTGTGGCTCAGTGCCTGCTAGGCCAGTGCTGGTGATGTGGGTGCAGTTTGTGTTTGTGATGTCACTTGTGGCTCAGTGCCTGATAGGCCACTGCTGGTGATGTGGGTGCAGTTTGTGTTTGTGATGTCACTTGTGGCTCAGTGCCTGATAGGCCAGTGCTGGTGATGTGGCTGCAGTTTGTGTTTGTGATGTCACTTGTGGCTGAGTGCCTGATAGGCCAGTGCTTGTCCTGTGGGTGCAGTTTGTGTTTGTGATGTCCCTTGTGGCTCAGTGCCTGATGGGCCAGTGCTGGTGGTGTGGGTGCAATTTGTGTTTGTGATGTCACTTGTGGCTCAGTGCCTGATAGGCCAGTGCTGGTGATGTGTGTGCAGTTTTTGTTTGTGATGTCACTTGTGGCTGAGTGCCTGATAGGCCAGTGCTGGTGATGTGGGTGCAGTTTTTGTTTGTGAGTTCACTTGTGGCTGAGTGCCTGATAGGCCGGTGCTGGTGATGTGGGTGCAGTTTGTGTTTGTGATGTCACTTGTGGCTCAGTGCCTGATAGGCCCGTGCTTGTGGTGTGGGTGCAGTTTGTGTTTGTGATGTCACTTGTGGCTCAGTGCCTGGTAGGCCAGTGCTGGTCACCTGGCTGCAGTTTGTGTTTGTGATGTCACTTGTGGCTCAGTGCCTGATAGGCCAGTGCTGGTGATGTGGGTGCAGTTTGTGTTTGTGATGTCACTTGTGGCTCAGTGCCTGATAGGCCAGTGCTGGTGGTGTGGGTGCAATTTGTGGTTGTGATGTCAGTTGTGGCTCAGTGCCTGATAGGCCAGTGCTGGTGGTGTGGGTGCAGTTCGTGTTTGTGATGTCACTTGTGGCTGAGTGCCTGATAGGCCAGTGCTGGTGATGTGGGTGCAGTTTGTGTTTGTGATGTCACTTGTGGCTGAGTGCCTGATAGGCCAGTGCTGGTCACATGGCTGCAGTTTGTGTTTGTGATGTCACTTGTGGCTCAGTGCCTGATGGGCCAGTGCTGGTGATGTGGGTGCAGTTTGTGTTTGTGATGTCACTTGTGGCTCAGTGCCTGATAGGTCAGTACTGGTCCTGTGGGTGGAGTTTGTGTTTGTGAGTTCACTTGTGGCTCAGTGCCAGATAGGCCAGTGCTGGTCCTGTGGGTGCTGGTTGTGTTTGTGATGTCACTTGTGGCTCAGTGCCTGATAGGCCAGTGCTGGTGGTGTGGGTGCAGTTTGTGTTTGTGATGTCACTTGTGGCTCAGTGCCTGCTAGGCCAGTGCTGGTGATGTGGGTGCAGTTTGTGTTTGTGATGTCACTTGTGGCTCAGTGCCTGATAGGCCAGTGCTGGTGGTGTGGGTGCAGTTTGTCGTTGTGATGTCACTTGTGGCTGAGTGCCTGATAGGCCAGTGCTGGTGATGTGGGTGGAGTTTGTGTTTGTGAGTTCACTTGTGGCTCAGTGCCTGATAGGCCAGTGCTGGTGATGTGGGTGCAGTTTGTGTTTGTGATGTCACTTGTGGCTCAGTGCCTGATAGGCCAGTACTGGTCCTGTGGGTGGAGTTTGTGTTTGTGATGTCACTTGTGGCTCAGTGCCTGATAGGCCAGTGCTGGTCACGTGTGTGCAGTTTGTGTTTGTGATGTCACTTGTGGCTCAGTGCCTGATAGGCCAGTGCTGGTGATGTGGCTGCAGTTTGTGTTTGTGATGTCAGTTGTGGCTCAGTGCCTGATAGGCCAGTGCTGGTGATGTGGGTGCAGTTTGTGGTTGTGATGTCACTTGTGGCTCAGTGCCTGATAGGCCAGTGCTGGTGATGTGGGTGCAGTTTGTGTTTGTGATGTCACTTGTGGCTCAGTGCCTGGTAGGCCAGTGCTGGTCACCTGGCTGCAGTTTGTGTTTGTGATGTCACTTGTGGCTCAGTGCCTGCTAGGCCATTGCTGGTGATGTGGGTGCAGTTTGTGTTTGTGATGTCACTTGTGGCTCAGTGCCTGATAGGCCAGTGCTGGTCCTGTGGGTGCAATTTGTGGTTGTGATGTCAGTTGTGGCTCAGTGCCTGATAGGCCAGTGCTGGTGATGTGGCTGCAGTTTGTGTTTGTGATGTCACTTGTGGCTGAGTGCCTGATAGGCCAGTGCTTGTCCTGTGTGTGCACTTTGTGTTTGTGATGTCACTTGTGGCTGAGTGCCTGGTAGGCCAGTGCTGGTCACCTGGCTGCAGTTTGTGTTTGTGATGTCACTTGTGGCTCAGTGCCTGATAGGCCAGTGCTGGTGATGTGGGTGCAGTTTGTGTTTGTGATGTCACTTGTGGCTCAGTGCCTGATAGGCCAGTGCTGGTGATGTGGGTGCAGTTTGTGTTTGTGATGTCACTTGTGGCTCAGTGCCTGATAGGCCAGTGCTGGTGATGTGGCTGCAGTTTGTGTTTGTGATGTCACTTGTGGCTCAGTGCCTGATAGGCCAGTGCTTGTCCTGTGGGTGCAGTTTGTGTTTGTGATGTCCCTTGTGGCTCAGTGCCTGATAGGCCAGTGCTGGTAATGTGTGTGCAGTTTTTGTTTGTGATGTCACTTGTGGCTGAGTGCCTGATAGGTCAGTACTGGTCCTGTGGGTGGAGTTTGTGTTTGTGATGTCACTTGTGGCTCAGTGCCTGATAGGCCAGTGCTGGTGATGTGGGTGCAGTTTGTGTTTGTGAGTTCACTTGTGGCTCAGTGCCTGATAGGCCAGTGCTGGTGATGTGGGTGCAGTTTGTGTTTGTGAGTTCACTTGTGGCTGAGTGCCTGATAGGCCAGCGCTGGTGGTGTGGGTGCAATTTGTGTTTGTGATGTCACTTGTGGCTCAGTGCCTGATAGGCCAGTGCTGGTCACGTGTGTGCAGTTTGTGTTTGTGATGTCACTTGTGGCTCAGTGCCTGATAGCCCAGTGCTTGTCCTGTGGGTGCAGTTTGTGTTTGTGATGTCACTTGTGGCTGAGTGCCTGATAGGCCAGTGCTTGTCCTGTGGCTGCAGTTTGTGTTTGTGATGTCACTTGTGGCTGAGTGCCTGATAGGCCAGTGCTTGTCCTGTGGCTGCAGTTTGTGTTTGTGATGTCACTTGTGGCTCAGTGCCTGATAGGCCAGTGCTGGTGATGTGGCTGCAGTTTGTGTTTGTGATGTCACTTGTGGCTGAGTGCCTGATAGGCCAGTGCTGGTGGTGTGGGTGCAGTTTGTGTTTGTGATGTCACTTGTGGCTGAGTGCCTGATAGGCCAGTGCTGGTGGTGTGGGTGCAGTTTGTGTTTGTGATGTCACTTGTGGCTCAGTGCCTGATAGGCCAGTGCTGGTCCTGTGGGTGCAATTTGTGGTTGTGATGTCACTTGTGGCTGAGTGCCTGCTAGGCCATTGCTGGTGATGTGGGTGCAGTTTGTGTTTGTGAGTTCACTTGTGGCTCAGTGCCTGATAGGCCAGCGCTGGTGGTGTGGGTGCAATTTGTGTTTGTGATGTCACTTGTGGCTCAGTGCCTGATAGGCCAGTGCTGGTGATGTGGGTGCAGTTTGTGGTTGTGATGTCACTTGTGGCTCAGTGCCTGGTAGGCCAGTGCTGGTCACCTGGCTGCAGTTTGTGTTTGTGATGTCACTTGTGGCTGAGTGCCTGATAGGCCAGTGCTTGTCCTGTGGGTGCACGTTGTGGTTGTGATGTCACTTGTGGCTCAGTGCCTGAAAGGCCAGTGCTGGTGATGTGGGTGCAGTTTGTGGTTGTGAGGTCACTTGTGGCTCAGTGCCTGATAGGCCAGTGCTGGTGATGTGGGTGCAATTTGTGTTTGTGATGTCACTTGTGGCTCAGTGCCTGATAGGCCAGTGCTGGTGGTGTGGGTGCAGTTCGTGTTTGTGATGTCACTTGTGGCTCAGTGCCTGATAGGCCAGTGCTGGTGATGTGGGTGGAGTTTGTGTTTGTGATGTCACTTGTGGCTCAGTGCCTGATAGGCCAGTGCTGGTGGTGTGGGTGCAGTTCGTGTTTGTGATGTCACTTGTGGCTCAGTGCCTGATAGGCCAGTGCTGGTGATGTGGGTGCAGTTTGTGTTTGTGATGTCACTTGTGGCTCAGTGCCTGGTAGGCCAGTGCTGGTGGTGTGGGTGCAGTTTGTGTTTGTGATGTCACTTGTGTCCTAGTGCCTGATAGGCCAGTGCTGGTGATGTGGCTGCAGTTTGTGTTTGTGATGTCACTTGTGGCTGAGTGCCTGATAGGCCAGTGCTGGTGATGTGGGTGCAGTTTGTGTTTGTGATGTCACTTGTGTCCTAGTGCCTGATAGGCCAGTGCTGGTGATGTGGGTGCAGTTTGTGTTTGTGATGTCACTTGTGGCTGAGTGCCTGATAGGCCAGTGCTGGTGATGTGGGTGCAGTTTGTGTTTGTGATGTCACTTGTGGCTCAGTGCCTGATAGGCCAGTGCTGGTGATGTGGGTGCAGTTTGTGGTTGTGATGTCACTTGTGGCTCAGTGCCTGATAGGCCAGTGCTGGTGGTGTGGCTGCAATTTGTGTTTGTGATGTCACTTGTGGCTCAGTGCCTGATAGGCCCGTGCTTGTGGTGTGGGTGCAGTTTGTGTTTGTGATGTCACTTGTGGCTCAGTGCCTGGTAGGCCAGTGCTGGTCACCTGGCTGCAGTTTGTGTTTGTGATGTCACTTGTGGCTCAGTGCCTGATAGGCCAGTGCTGGTGATGTGGGTGCAGTTTGTGTTTGTGATGTCACTTGTGGCTCAGTGCCTGATAGGCCAGTGCTGGTCACATGGCTGCAGTTTGTGTTTTTGATGTCACTTGTGGCTCAGTGCCTGATAGGCCAGTGCTGGTGGTGTGGGTGCTGGTTGTGTTTGTGATGTCACTTGTGGCTCAGTGCCTGATAGGCCAGTGCTGGTGATGTGGGTGCAGTTTGTGTTTGTGATGTCAGTTGTGGCTCAGTGCCTGATAGGCCAGTGCTGGTGATGTGGGTGCAGTTTGTGTTTGTGATGTCACTTGTGGCTCAGTGCCTGATAGGCCAGTGCTGGTGATGTGGGTGCAGTTTGTGGTTGTGATGTCACTTGTGGCTCAGTGCCTGGTAGGCCAGTGCTGGTCACCTGGCTGCAGTTTGTGTTTGTGATGTCACTTGTGGCTCAGTGCCTGATAGGCCAGTGCTGGTCCTGTGGGTGCAATTTGTGGTTGTGATGTCAGTTGTGGCTTAGTGCCTGATAGGCCAGTGCTGGTGATGTGGGTGCAGTTTGTGTTTGTGAGTTCACTTGTGGCTGAGTGCCTGATAGGCCAGTGCTTTCCTGTGTGTGCACTTTGTGTTTGTGATGTCACTTGTGGCTCAGTGCCTGAAAGGCCAGTGCTGGTGATGTGGCTGCAGTTTGTGGTTGTGAGGTCACTTGTGGCTCAGTGCCTGATAGGCCAGTGCTGGTGGTGTGGGTGCAGTTTGTGTTTGTGAGTTCACTTGTGGCTCAGTGCCTGATAGGCCAGTGCTGGTGGTGTGGGTGCAGTTCGTGTTTGTGATGTCACTTGTGGCTCAGTGCCTGCTAGGCCAGTGCTGGTGATGTGGGTGCAGTTTGTGTTTGTGATGTCACTTGTGGCTCAGTGCCTGATAGGCCACTGCTGGTGATGTGGGTGCAGTTTGTGTTTGTGATGTCACTTGTGGCTGAGTGCCTGATAGGCCAGTGCTGGTGATGTGGCTGCAGTTTGTGTTTGTGATGTCACTTGTGGCTGAGTGCCTGATAGGCCAGTGCTTGTCCTGTGGGTGCAGTTTGTGTTTGTGATGTCCCTTGTGGCTCAGTGCCTGATGGGCCAGTGCTGGTGGTGTGGGTGCAATTTGTGTTTGTGATGTCACTTGTGGCTCAGTGCCTGATAGGCCAGTGCTGGTGATGTGGGTGCAGTTTTTGTTTGTGAGTTCACTTGTGGCTGAGTGCCTGATAGGCCGGTGCTGGTGATGTGGGTGCAGTTTGTGTTTGTGATGTCACTTGTGGCTCAGTGCCTGATAGGCCCGTGCTTGTGGTGTGGGTGCAGTTTGTGTTTGTGATGTCACTTGTGGCTCAGTGCCTGGTAGGCCAGTGCTGGTCACCTGGCTGCAGTTTGTGTTTGTGATGTCACTTGTGGCTCAGTGCCTGATAGGCCAGTGCTGGTGATGTGGGTGCAGTTTGTGTTTGTGATGTCACTTGTGGCTCAGTGCCTGATAGGCCAGTGCTGGTCACCTGGCTGCAGTTTGTGTTTGTGATGTCACTTGTGGCTCAGTGCCTGATAGGCCAGTGCTGGTCACGTGTGTGCAGTTTGTGTTTGTGATGTCACTTGTGGCTCAGTGCCTGATAGCCCAGTGCTTGTCCTGTGGGTGCAGTTTGTGTTTGTGATGTCACTTGTGGCTGAGTGCCTGATAGGCCAGTGCTTGTCCTGTGGCTGCAGTTTGTGTTTGTGATGTCACTTGTGGCTGAGTGCCTGATAGGCCAGTGCTTGTCCTGTGGCTGCAGTTTGTGTTTGTGATGTCACTTGTGGCTCAGTGCCTGATAGGCCAGTGCTGGTGATGTGGCTGCAGTTTGTGTTTGTGATGTCACTTGTGGCTCAGTGCCTGATAGGCCAGTGCTGGTGATGTGGCTGCAGTTTGTGTTTATGATGTCACTTGTGGCTCAGTGCCTGATAGGCCAGTGCTGGTGATGTGTGTGCAGTTTTTGTTTGTGATGTCACTTGTGGCTGAGTGCCTGATAGGCCAGTGCTGGTGATGTGGCTGCAGTTTGTGTTTGTGATGTCACTTGTGGCTCAGTGCCTGATAGGCCAGTGCTTGTCCTGTGTGTGCACTTTGTGTTTGTGATGTCACTTGTGGCTGAGTGCCTGATATGCCAGTGCTGGTCCTGTGGGTGCAGTTTGTGTTTGTGATGTCACTTGTGGCTGAGTGCCTGATAGGCCAGTGCTTCTCCTGTGGCTGCAGTTTGTGTTTGTGATGTCACTTGTGGCTGAGTGCCTGATAGGCCAGTGCTGGTGATGTGGCTGCAGTTCGTGTTTGTGATGTCACTTGTGGCTCAGTGCCTGATAGGCCAGTGCTGGTGATGTGGGTGGAGTTTGTGTTTGTGATGTCACTTGTGGCTCAGTGCCTGATAGGCCAGTGCTGGTGGTGTGGGTGCAGTTTGTGTTTGTGATGTTACTTGTGGCTCAGTGCCTGATAGGCCAGTGCTGGTGGTGTGGGTGCAGTTTGTGTTTGTGATGTCACTTGTGGCTCAGTGCCTGATAGGCCAGTGCTGGTGGTGTGGGTGCAATTTGTGGTTGTGATGTCAGTTGTGGCTCAGTGCCTGATAGGCCAGTGCTGGTGGTGTGGGTGCAGTTCGTGTTTGTGATGTCACTTGTGGCTGAGTGCCTGATAGGCCAGTGCTGGTGATGTGGGTGCAGTTTGTGTTTGTGATGTCACTTGTGGCTGAGTGCCTGATAGGCCAGTGCTGGTCACATGGCTGCAGTTTGTGTTTGTGATGTCACTTGTGGCTCAGTGCCTGATGGGCCAGTGCTGGTGATGTGGGTGCAGTTTGTGTTTGTGATGTCACTTGTGGCTCAGTGCCTGATAGGTCAGTACTGGTCCTGTGGGTGGAGTTTGTGTTTGTGAGTTCACTTGTGGCTCAGTGCCAGATAGGCCAGTGCTGGTCCTGTGGGTGCTGGTTGTGTTTGTGATGTCACTTGTGGCTCAGTGCCTGATAGGCCAGTGCTGGTGGTGTGGGTGCAGTTTGTGTTTGTGATGTCACTTGTGGCTCAGTGCCTGCTAGGCCAGTGCTGGTGATGTGGGTGCAGTTTGTGTTTGTGATGTCACTTGTGGCTCAGTGCCTGATAGGCCAGTGCTGGTGGTGTGGGTGCAGTTTGTCGTTGTGATGTCACTTGTGGCTGAGTGCCTGATAGGCCAGTGCTGGTGATGTGGGTGGAGTTTGTGTTTGTGAGTTCACTTGTGGCTCAGTGCCTGATAGGCCAGTGCTGGTGATGTGGGTGGAGTTTGTGTTTGTGATGTCACTTGTGGCTCAGTGCCTGATAGGCCAGTGCTGGTCACGTGTGTGCAGTTTGTGTTTGTGATGTCACTTGTGGCTCAGTGCCTGATAGGCCAGTGCTGGTGATGTGGCTGCAGTTTGTGTTTGTGATGTCAGTTGTGGCTCAGTGCCTGATAGGCCAGTGCTGGTGATGTGGGTGCAGTTTGTGGTTGTGATGTCACTTGTGGCTCAGTGCCTGATAGGCCAGTGCTGGTGATGTGGGTGCAGTTTGTGTTTGTGATGTCACTTGTGGCTCAGTGCCTGGTAGGCCAGTGCTGGTCACCTGGCTGCAGTTTGTGTTTGTGATGTCACTTGTGGCTCAGTGCCTGCTAGGCCATTGCTGGTGATGTGGGTGCAGTTTGTGTTTGTGATGTCACTTGTGGCTCAGTGCCTGATAGGCCAGTGCTGGTCCTGTGGGTGCAATTTGTGGTTGTGATGTCAGTTGTGGCTCAGTGCCTGATAGGCCAGTGCTGGTGATGTGGCTGCAGTTTGTGTTTGTGATGTCACTTGTGGCTGAGTGCCTGATAGGCCAGTGCTTGTCCTGTGTGTGCACTTTGTGTTTGTGATGTCACTTGTGGCTGAGTGCCTGGTAGGCCAGTGCTGGTCACCTGGCTGCAGTTTGTGTTTGTGATGTCACTTGTGGCTCAGTGCCTGATAGGCCAGTGCTGGTGATGTGGGTGCAGTTTGTGTTTGTGATGTCACTTGTGGCTCAGTGCCTGATAGGCCAGTGCTGGTGATGTGGGTGCAGTTTGTGTTTGTGATGTCACTTGTGGCTCAGTGCCTGATAGGCCAGTGCTGGTGATGTGGCTGCAGTTTGTGTTTGTGATGTCACTTGTGGCTCAGTGCCTGATAGGCCAGTGCTTGTCCTGTGGGTGCAGTTTGTGTTTGTGATGTCCCTTGTGGCTCAGTGCCTGATAGGCCAGTGCTGGTGATGTGTGTGCAGTTTTTGTTTGTGATGTCACTTGTGGCTGAGTGCCTGATAGGTCAGTACTGGTCCTGTGGGTGGAGTTTGTGTTTGTGATGTCACTTGTGGCTCAGTGCCTGATAGGCCAGTGCTGGTGATGTGGGTGCAGTTTGTGTTTGTGAGTTCACTTGTGGCTCAGTGCCTGATAGGCCAGTGCTGGTGATGTGGGTGCAGTTTGTGTTTGTGAGTTCACTTGTGGCTGAGTGCCTGATAGGCCAGCGCTGGTGGTGTGGGTGCAATTTGTGTTTGTGATGTCACTTGTGGCTCAGTGCCTGATAGGCCAGTGCTGGTCACGTGTGTGCAGTTTGTGTTTGTGATGTCACTTGTGGCTCAGTGCCTGATAGCCCAGTGCTTGTCCTGTGGGTGCAGTTTGTGTTTGTGATGTCACTTGTGGCTGAGTGCCTGATAGGCCAGTGCTTGTCCTGTGGCTGCAGTTTGTGTTTGTGATGTCACTTGTGGCTGAGTGCCTGATAGGCCAGTGCTTGTCCTGTGGCTGCAGTTTGTGTTTGTGATGTCACTTGTGGCTCAGTGCCTGATAGGCCAGTGCTTGTCCTGTGGCTGCAGTTTGTGTTTGTGATGTCACTTGTGGCTGAGTGCCTGATAGGCCAGTGCTTGTCCTGTGGCTGCAGTTTGTGTTTGTGATGTCACTTGTGGCTCAGTGCCTGATAGGCCAGTGCTGGTGATGTGGCTGCAGTTTGTGTTTGTGATGTCACTTGTGGCTCAGTGCCTGATAGGCCAGTGCTGGTGATGTGGCTGCAGTTTGTGTTTGTGATGTCACTTGTGGCTCAGTGCCTGATAGGCCAGTGCTGGTGATGTGTGTGCAGTTTTTGTTTGTGATGTCACTTGTGGCTGAGTGCCTGATAGGCCAGTGCTGGTGATGTGGCTGCAGTTTGTGTTTGTGATGTCACTTGTGGCTCAGTGCCTGATAGGCCAGTGCTGGTGATGTGGCTGCAGTTTGTGTTTGTGATGTCACTTGTGGCTGAGTGCCTGATATGCCAGTGCTGGTCCTGTGGGTGCAGTTTGTGTTTGTGATGTCACTTGTGGCTGAGTGCCTGATAGGCCAGTGCTGGTGATGTGGCTGCAGTTTGTGTTTGTGATGTCACTTGTGGCTGAGTGCCTGATAGGCCAGTGCTGGTGATGTGGCTGCAGTTCGTGTTTGTGATGTCACTTGTGGCTCAGTGCCTGATAGGCCAGTGCTGGTGATGTGGGTGGAGTTTGTGTTTGTGATGTCACTTGTGGCTCAGTGCCTGATAGGCCAGTGCTGGTGGTGTGGGTGCAGTTTGTGTTTGTGATGTTACTTGTGGCTCAGTGCCTGATAGGCCAGTGCTGGTGGTGTGGGTGCAGTTTGTGTTTGTGATGTCACTTGTGGCTCAGTGCCTGATAGGCCAGTGCTGGTGGTGTGGGTGCAATTTGTGGTTGTGATGTCAGTTGTGGCTCAGTGCCTGATAGGCCAGTGCTGGTGGTGTGGGTGCAGTTCGTGTTTGTGATGTCACTTGTGGCTGAGTGCCTGATAGGCCAGTGCTGGTGATGTGGGTGCAGTTTGTGTTTGTGATGTCACTTGTGGCTGAGTGCCTGATAGGCCAGTGCTGGTCACATGGCTGCAGTTTGTGTTTGTGATGTCACTTGTGGCTCAGTGCCTGATGGGCCAGTGCTGGTGATGTGGGTGCAGTTTGTGTTTGTGATGTCACTTGTGGCTCAGTGCCTGATAGGTCAGTACTGGTCCTGTGGGTGGAGTTTGTGTTTGTGAGTTCACTTGTGGCTCAGTGCCAGATAGGCCAGTGCTGGTCCTGTGGGTGCTGGTTGTGTTTGTGATGTCACTTGTGGCTCAGTGCCTGATAGGCCAGTGCTGGTGGTGTGGGTGCAGTTTGTGTTTGTGATGTCACTTGTGGCTCAGTGCCTGCTAGGCCAGTGCTGGTGATGTGGGTGCAGTTTGTGTTTGTGATGTCACTTGTGGCTCAGTGCCTGATAGGCCAGTGCTGGTGGTGTGGGTGCAGTTTGTCGTTGTGATGTCACTTGTGGCTGAGTGCCTGATAGGCCAGTGCTGGTGATGTGGGTGGAGTTTGTGTTTGTGAGTTCACTTGTGGCTCAGTGCCTGATAGGCCAGTGCTGGTGATGTGGGTGCAGTTTGTGTTTGTGATGTCACTTGTGGCTCAGTGCCTGATAGGCCAGTACTGGTCCTGTGGGTGGAGTTTGTGTTTGTGATGTCACTTGTGGCTCAGTGCCTGATAGGCCAGTGCTGGTCACGTGTGTGCAGTTTGTGTTTGTGATGTCACTTGTGGCTCAGTGCCTGATAGGCCAGTGCTGGTGATGTGGCTGCAGTTTGTGTTTGTGATGTCAGTTGTGGCTCAGTGCCTGATAGGCCAGTGCTGGTGATGTGGGTGCAGTTTGTGGTTGTGATGTCACTTGTGGCTCAGTGCCTGATAGGCCAGTGCTGGTGATGTGGGTGCAGTTTGTGTTTGTGATGTCACTTGTGGCTCAGTGCCTGGTAGGCCAGTGCTGGTCACCTGGCTGCAGTTTGTGTTTGTGATGTCACTTGTGGCTCAGTGCCTGCTAGGCCATTGCTGGTGATGTGGGTGCAGTTTGTGTTTGTGATGTCACTTGTGGCTCAGTGCCTGATAGGCCAGTGCTGGTCCTGTGGGTGCAATTTGTGGTTGTGATGTCAGTTGTGGCTCAGTGCCTGATAGGCCAGTGCTGGTGATGTGGCTGCAGTTTGTGTTTGTGATGTCACTTGTGGCTGAGTGCCTGATAGGCCAGTGCTTGTCCTGTGTGTGCACTTTGTGTTTGTGATGTCACTTGTGGCTGAGTGCCTGGTAGGCCAGTGCTGGTCACCTGGCTGCAGTTTGTGTTTGTGATGTCACTTGTGGCTCAGTGCCTGATAGGCCAGTGCTGGTGATGTGGGTGCAGTTTGTGTTTGTGATGTCACTTGTGGCTCAGTGCCTGATAGGCCAGTGCTGGTGATGTGGGTGCAGTTTGTGTTTGTGATGTCACTTGTGGCTCAGTGCCTGATAGGCCAGTGCTGGTGATGTGGCTGCAGTTTGTGTTTGTGATGTCACTTGTGGCTCAGTGCCTGATAGGCCAGTGCTTGTCCTGTGGGTGCAGTTTGTGTTTGTGATGTCCCTTGTGGCTCAGTGCCTGATAGGCCAGTGCTGGTGATGTGTGTGCAGTTTTTGTTTGTGATGTCACTTGTGGCTGAGTGCCTGATAGGTCAGTACTGGTCCTGTGGGTGGAGTTTGTGTTTGTGATGTCACTTGTGGCTCAGTGCCTGATAGGCCAGTGCTGGTGATGTGGGTGCAGTTTGTGTTTGTGAGTTCACTTGTGGCTCAGTGCCTGATAGGCCAGTGCTGGTGATGTGGGTGCAGTTTGTGTTTGTGAGTTCACTTGTGGCTGAGTGCCTGATAGGCCAGCGCTGGTGGTGTGGGTGCAATTTGTGTTTGTGATGTCACTTGTGGCTCAGTGCCTGATAGGCCAGTGCTGGTCACGTGTGTGCAGTTTGTGTTTGTGATGTCACTTGTGGCTCAGTGCCTGATAGCCCAGTGCTTGTCCTGTGGGTGCAGTTTGTGTTTGTGATGTCACTTGTGGCTGAGTGCCTGATAGGCCAGTGCTTGTCCTGTGGCTGCAGTTTGTGTTTGTGATGTCACTTGTGGCTGAGTGCCTGATAGGCCAGTGCTTGTCCTGTGGCTGCAGTTTGTGTTTGTGATGTCACTTGTGGCTCAGTGCCTGATAGGCCAGTGCTGGTGATGTGGCTGCAGTTTGTGTTTGTGATGTCACTTGTGGCTGAGTGCCTGATAGGCCAGTGCTGGTGGTGTGGGTGCAGTTTGTGTTTGTGATGTCACTTGTGGCTCAGTGCCTGATAGGCCAGTGCTGGTGGTGTGGGTGCAGTTTGTGTTTGTGATGTCACTTGTGGCTCAGTGCCTGATAGGCCAGTGCTGGTCCTGTGGGTGCAATTTGTGGTTGTGATGTCACTTGTGGCTGAGTGCCTGCTAGGCCATTGCTGGTGATGTGGGTGCAGTTTGTGTTTGTGAGTTCACTTGTGGCTCAGTGCCTGATAGGCCAGCGCTGGTGGTGTGGGTGCAATTTGTGTTTGTGATGTCACTTGTGGCTCAGTGCCTGATAGGCCAGTGCTGGTGATGTGGGTGCAGTTTGTGGTTGTGATGTCACTTGTGGCTCAGTGCCTGGTAGGCCAGTGCTGGTCACCTGGCTGCAGTTTGTGTTTGTGATGTCACTTGTGGCTCAGTGCCTGATAGGCCAGTGCTTGTCCTGTGGGTGCAGTTTGTGTTTGTGATGTCACTTGTGGCTGAGTGCCTGATAGGCCAGTGCTTGTCCTGTGGGTGCACGTTGTGGTTGTGATGTCACTTGTGGCTCAGTGCCTGAAAGGCCAGTGCTGGTGATGTGGGTGCAGTTTGTGGTTGTGAGGTCACTTGTGGCTCAGTGCCTGATAGGCCAGTGCTGGTGATGTGGGTGCAATTTGTGTTTGTGATGTCACTTGTGGCTCAGTGCCTGATAGGCCAGTGCTGGTGGTGTGGGTGCAGTTCGTGTTTGTGATGTCACTTGTGGCTCAGTGCCTGATAGGCCAGTGCTGGTGATGTGGGTGGAGTTTGTGTTTGTGATGTCACTTGTGGCTCAGTGCCTGATAGGCCAGTGCTGGTGGTGTGGGTGCAGTTCGTGTTTGTGATGTCACTTGTGGCTCAGTGCCTGATAGGCCAGTGCTGGTGATGTGGGTGCAGTTTGTGTTTGTGATGTCACTTGTGGCTCAGTGCCTGGTAGGCCAGTGCTGGTGGTGTGGGTGCAGTTTGTGTTTGTGATGTCACTTGTGTCCTAGTGCCTGATAGGCCAGTGCTGGTGATGTGGCTGCAGTTTGTGTTTGTGATGTCACTTGTGGCTGAGTGCCTGATAGGCCAGTGCTGGTGATGTGGGTGCAGTTTGTGTTTGTGATGTCACTTGTGTCCTAGTGCCTGATAGGCCAGTGCTGGTGATGTGGGTGCAGTTTGTGTTTGTGATGTCACTTGTGTCCTAGTGCCTGATAGGCCAGTGCTGGTGATGTGGGTGCAGTTTGTGTTTGTGATGTCACTTGTGGCTCAGTGCCTGATAGGCCAGTGCTGGTGATGTGGGTGCAGTTTGTGTTTGTGATGTCACTTGTGGCTCAGTGCCTGATAGGCCAGTGCTGGTCCTGTGGATTCAATTTGTGGTTGTGATGTCACTTGTGTCCTAGTGCCTGATAGGCCAGTGCTGGTGATGTGGCTGCAGTTTGTGTTTGTGATGTCACTTGTGGCTCAGTGCCTGATAGGCCAGTGCTGGTGATGTGGGTGCAGTTTGTGGTTGTGATGTCACTTGTGGCTCAGTGCCTGATAGGCCAGTGCTGGTGATGTGGGTGCAGTTTGTGGTTGTGATGTCACTTGTGGCTCAGTGCCTGATAGGCCCGTGCTTGTGGTGTGGGTGCAGTTTGTGTTTGTGATGTCACTTGTGTCTCAGTGCCTGGTAGGCCAGTGCTGGTGATGTGGGTGCAGTTTGTGGTTGTGAGGTCACTTGTGGCTGAGTGCCTGATAGGCCAGTGCTGGTCCTGTGGGTGCAATTTGTGTTTGTGATGTCACTTGTGGCTGAGTGCCTGATAGGCCAGTGCTGGTGATGTGGGTGCAGTTTGTGTTTTTGAGTTCACTTGTGGCTGAGTGCCTGATAGGCCAGCGCTGGTGGTGTGGGTGCAGTTTGTGTTTGTGATGTCACTTGTGGCTCAGTGCCTGATAGGCCAGTGCTGGTGGTGTGGGTGCAGTTTGTGGTTGTGATGTCACTTGTGTCTCAGTGCCTGATAGGCCAGTGCTGGTGATGTGGGTGCAGTTTGTGTTTGTGATGTCACTTGTGGCTCAGTGCCTGATAGGCCAGTGCTGGTGATGTGGGTGCAGTTTGTGTTTGTGAGTTCACTTGTGGCTCAGTGCCTGATAGGCCAGTGCTGGTGGTGTGGGTGCAATTTGTGTTTGTGATGTCACTTGTGGCTCAGTGCCTGATAGGCCAGTGCTGGTGATGTGGGTGCAGTTTGTGTTTGTGATGTCACTTGTGGCTGAGTGCCTGATAGGCCAGTGCTGGTGATGTGGGTGCAATTTGTGTTTGTGATGTCACTTGTGGCAGAGTGCCTGATAGGCCAGTGCTGGTGATGTGGGTGCACTTTGTGTTTGTGATGTCACTTGTGGTTCAGTGCCTGATAGGCCAGTGCTGGTGATGTGGGTGCACTTTGTGTTTGTGATGTCACTTGTGGCTGAGTGCCTGATAGGCCAGTGCTGGTGATGTGGGTGCAGTTTGTCGTTGTGATGTCACTTGTGGCTGAGTGCCTGATAGGCCAGTGCTGGTGATGTGGGTGCACTTTGTGTTTGTGATGTCACTTGTGGTTCAGTGCCTGATAGGCCAGTGCTGGTGATGTGGGTGCACTTTGTGTTTGTGATGTCACTTGTGGCTCAGTGCCTGATAGGCCAGTGCTGGTGATGTGGGTGCAGTTTGTGTTTGTGATGTCACTTGTGGCTCAGTGCCTGATAGGCCAGTGCTTGTCACGTGTGTGCAGTTTGTGTTTGTGATGTCACTTGTGGCTGAGTGCCTGATAGGCCAGTGCTGGTGATGTGGGTGCAGTTTGTGGTTGTGATGTCACTTGTGGCTCAGTGCCTGATAAGCCAGTGCTGGTGGTGTGGCTGCAATTTGTGTTTGTGATGTCACTTGTGGCTCAGTGCCTGATAGGCCAGTGCTGGTGATGTGGGTGCAGTTTGTGTTTGTGATGTCACTTGTGTCTCAGTGCCTGATAGGCCAGTGCTGGTCCTGTGGATTCAATTTGTGTTTGTGATGTCACTTGTGTCCTAGTGCCTGATAGGCCAGTGCTGGTGATGTGGCTGCAGTTTGTGTTTGTGATGTCACTTGTGTCTCAGTGCCTGGTAGGCCAGTGCTGGTGATGTGGGTGCAGTTTGTGGTTGTGATGTCACTTGTGGCTCAGTGCCTGATAGGCCAGTGCTGGTGATGTGGGTGCAGTTTGTGGTTGTGATGTCACTTGTGGCTCAGTGCCTGGTAGGCCAGTGCTGGTCACCTGGCTGCAGTTTGTGTTTGTGATGTCACTTGTGGCTCAGTGCCTGCTAGGCCATTGCTGGTGATGTGGGTGCAGTTTGTGTTTGTGATGTCACTTGTGGCTGAGTGCCTGATAGGTCAGTACTGGTCCTGTGGGTGGAGTTTGTGTTTGTGATGTCACTTGTGGCTGAGTGCCTGATAGGTCAGTACTGGTCCTGTGGGTGGAGTTTGTGTTTGTGATGTCACTTGTGGCTCAGTGCCTGATAGGCCAGTGCTGGTGATGTGGGTGCAGTTTGTGTTTGTGAGTTCACTTGTGGCTCAGTGCCTGATAGGCCAGTGCTGGTGATGTGGGTGCAGTTTGTGTTTGTGAGTTCACTTGTGGCTGAGTGCCTGATAGGCCAGCGCTGGTGGTGTGGGTGCAATTTGTGTTTGTGATGTCACTTGTGGCTCAGTGCCTGATAGGCCAGTGCTGGTCACGTGTGTGCAGTTTGTGTTTGTGATGTCACTTGTGGCTCAGTGCCTGATAGCCCAGTGCTTGTCCTGTGGGTGCAGTTTGTGTTTGTGATGTCACTTGTGGCTGAGTGCCTGATAGGCCAGTGCTTGTCCTGTGGCTGCAGTTTGTGTTTGTGATGTCACTTGTGGCTGAGTGCCTGATAGGCCAGTGCTTGTCCTGTGGCTGCAGTTTGTGTTTGTGATGTCACTTGTGGCTCAGTGCCTGATAGGCCAGTGCTGGTGATGTGGCTGCAGTTTGTGTTTGTGATGTCACTTGTGGCTGAGTGCCTGATAGGCCAGTGCTGGTGGTGTGGGTGCAGTTTGTGTTTGTGATGTCACTTGTGGCTGAGTGCCTGATAGGCCAGTGCTGGTGGTGTGGGTGCAGTTTGTGTTTGTGATGTCACTTGTGGCTCAGTGCCTGATAGGCCAGTGCTGGTCCTGTGGGTGCAATTTGTGGTTGTGATGTCACTTGTGGCTGAGTGCCTGCTAGGCCATTGCTGGTGATGTGGGTGCAGTTTGTGTTTGTGAGTTCACTTGTGGCTCAGTGCCTGATAGGCCAGCGCTGGTGGTGTGGGTGCAATTTGTGTTTGTGATGTCACTTGTGGCTCAGTGCCTGATAGGCCAGTGCTGGTGATGTGGGTGCAGTTTGTGGTTGTGATGTCACTTGTGGCTCAGTGCCTGGTAGGCCAGTGCTGGTCACATGGCTGCAGTTTGTGTTTGTGATGTCACTTGTGGCTCAGTGCCTGATAGGCCAGTGCTTGTCCTGTGGGTGCAGTTTGTGTTTGTGATGTCACTTGTGGCTGAGTGCCTGATAGGCCAGTGCTTGTCCTGTGGGTGCACGTTGTGGTTGTGATGTCACTTGTGGCTCAGTGCCTGAAAGGCCAGTGCTGGTGATGTGGGTGCAGTTTGTGGTTGTGAGGTCACTTGTGGCTCAGTGCCTGATAGGCCAGTGCTGGTGATGTGGGTGGAGTTTGTGTTTGTGATGTCACTTGTGGCTCAGTGCCTGATAGGCCAGTGCTGGTGGTGTGGGTGCAGTTCGTGTTTGTGATGTCACTTGTGGCTCAGTGCCTGATAGGCCAGTGCTGGTGATGTGGGTGCAGTTTGTGTTTGTGATGTCACTTGTGGCTCAGTGCCTGGTAGGCCAGTGCTGGTGGTGTGGGTGCAGTTTGTGTTTGTGATGTCACTTGTGTCCTAGTGCCTGATAGGCCAGTGCTGGTGATGTGGGTGCAGTTTGTGTTTGTGATGTCACTTGTGGCTCAGTGCCTGATAGGCCAGTGCTGGTGATGTGGGTGCAGTTTGTGTTTGTGATGTCACTTGTGGCTCAGTGCCTGATAGGCCAGTGCTGGTCCTGTGGATTCAATTTGTGGTTGTGATGTCACTTGTGTCCTAGTGCCTGATAGGCCAGTGCTGGTGATGTGGCTGCAGTTTGTGTTTGTGATGTCACTTGTGGCTCAGTGCCTGATAGGCCAGTGCTGGTGATGTGGGTGCAGTTTGTGGTTGTGATGTCACTTGTGGCTCAGTGCCTGATAGGCCAGTGCTGGTGGTGTGGCTGCAATTTGTGTTTGTGATGTCACTTGTGGCTCAGTGCCTGATAGGCCCGTGCTTGTGGTGTGGGTGCAGTTTGTGTTTGTGATGTCACTTGTGTCTCAGTGCCTGGTAGGCCAGTGCTGGTGATGTGGGTGCAGTTTGTGGTTGTGAGGTCACTTGTGGCTGAGTGCCTGATAGGCCAGTGCTGGTCCTGTGGGTGCAATTTGTGTTTGTGATGTCACTTGTGGCTGAGTGCCTGATAGGCCAGTGCTGGTGATGTGGGTGCAGTTTGTGTTTTTGAGTTCACTTGTGGCTGAGTGCCTGATAGGCCAGCGCTGGTGGTGTGGGTGCAGTTTGTGTTTGTGATGTCACTTGTGGCTCAGTGCCTGATAGGCCAGTGCTGGTGGTGTGGGTGCAGTTTGTGGTTGTGATGTCACTTGTGTCTCAGTGCCTGATAGGCCAGTGCTGGTGATGTGGGTGCAGTTTGTGTTTGTGATGTCACTTGTGGCTCAGTGCCTGATAGGCCAGTGCTGGTGATGTGGGTGCAGTCTGTGTTTGTGAGTTCACTTGTGGCTCAGTGCCTGATAGGCCAGTGCTGGTGGTGTGGGTGCAATTTGTGTTTGTGATGTCACTTGTGGCTCAGTGCCTGATAGGCCAGTGCTGGTGATGTGGGTGCAGTTTGTGGCTGTGATGTCACTTTTGGCTGAGTGCCTGATAGGCCAGTACTAGTGGTGTGGGTGCAGTTTGTGTTTGTGATGTCACTTGTGGCTGAGTGCCTGATAGGCCAGTGCTGGTGATGTGGGTGCAATTTGTGTTTGTGATGTCACTTGTGGCAGAGTGCCTGATAGGCCAGTGCTGGTGATGTGGGTGCACTTTGTGTTTGTGATGTCACTTGTGGTTCAGTGCCTGATAGGCCAGTGCTGGTGATGTGGGTGCACTTTGTGTTTGTGATGTCACTTGTGGCTGAGTGCCTGATAGGCCAGTGCTGGTGATGTGGGTGCAGTTTGTCGTTGTGATGTCACTTGTGGCTGAGTGCCTGATAGGCCAGTGCTGGTGATGTGGGTGCACTTTGTGTTTGTGATGTCACTTGTGGTTCAGTGCCTGATAGGCCAGTGCTGGTGATGTGGGTGCACTTTGTGTTTGTGATGTCACTTGTGGCTCAGTGCCTGATAGGCCAGTGCTGGTGATGTGGGTGCAGTTTGTGTTTGTGATGTCACTTGTGGCTCAGTGCCTGATAGGCCAGTGCTTGTCACGTGTGTGCAGTTTGTGTTTGTGATGTCACTTGTGGCTGAGTGCCTGATAGGCCAGTGCTGGTGATGTGGGTGCAGTTTGTGTTTGTGATGTCACTTGTGGCTGAGTGCCTGATAGGCCCGTGCTTGTGGTGTGGCTGCAGTTTGTGTTTGTGATGTCACTTGTGGCTGAGTGCCTGATAGGCCAGTGCTGGTGATGTGGGTGCAGTTTGTGGTTGTGATGTCACTTGTGGCTCAGTGCCTGATAAGCCAGTGCTGGTGGTGTGGCTGCAATTTGTGTTTGTGATGTCACTTGTGGCTCAGTGCCTGATAGGCCAGTGCTGGTGATGTGGGTGCAGTTTGTGTTTGTGATGTCACTTGTGTCTCAGTGCCTGATAGGCCAGTGCTGGTCCTGTGGATTCAATTTGTGTTTGTGATGTCACTTGTGTCCTAGTGCCTGATAGGCCAGTGCTGGTGATGTGGCTGCAGTTTGTGTTTGTGATGTCACTTGTGTCTCAGTGCCTGGTAGGCCAGTGCTGGTGATGTGGGTGCAGTTTGTGGTTGTGATGTCACTTGTGGCTCAGTGCCTGATAGGCCAGTGCTGGTGATGTGGGTGCAGTTTGTGGTTGTGATGTCACTTGTGGCTCAGTGCCTGGTAGGCCAGTGCTGGTCACCTGGCTGCAGTTTGTGTTTGTGATGTCACTTGTGGCTCAGTGCCTGCTAGGCCATTGCTGGTGATGTGGGTGCAGTTTGTGTTTGTGATGTCACTTGTGGCTCAGTGCCTGATAGGCCAGTGCTTGTCCTGTGGGTGCAGTTTGTGTTTGTGATGTCACTTGTGGCTGAGTGCCTGATAGGCCAGTGCTTGTCCTGTGGCTGCAGTTTGTGTTTGTGATGTCACTTGTGGCTGAGTGCCTGATAGGCCAGTGCTTGTCCTGTGGCTGCAGTTTGTGCTTGTGATGTCACTTGTGGCTCAGTGCCTGATAGGCCAGTGCTGGTGATGTGGCTGCAGTTTGTGTTTGTGATGTCACTTGTGGCTCAGTGCCTGATAGGCCAGTGCTTGTCCTGTGTGTGCACTTTGTGTTTGTGATGTCACTTGTGGCTCAGTGCCTGATAGGCCAGTGCTGGTGATGTGGGTGCAGTTTGTGTTTTTGAGTTCACTTGTGGCTGAGTGCCTGATAGGCCAGCGCTGGTGGTGTGGGTGCAGTTTGTGTTTGTGATGTCACTTGTGGCTCAGTGCCTGATAGGCCAGTGCTGGTGGTGTGGGTGCAGTTTGTGGTTGTGATGTCACTTGTGTCTCAGTGCCTGATAGGCCAGTGCTGGTGATGTGGGTGCAGTTTGTGTTTGTGATGTCACTTGTGGCTCAGTGCCTGATAGGCCAGTGCTGGTGATGTGGGTGCAGTTTGTGTTTGTGATGTCACTTGTGGCTCAGTGCCTGATAGGCCAGTGCTGGTGGTGTGGGTGCAATTTGTGTTTGTGATGTCACTTGTGGCTCAGTGCCTGATAGGCCAGTGCTGGTGATGTGGGTGCAGTTTGTGGCTGTGATGTCACTTTTGGCTGAGTGCCTGATAGGCCAGTACTAGTGGTGTGGGTGCAGTTTGTGTTTGTGATGTCACTTGTGGCTGAGTGCCTGATAGGCCAGTGCTGGTGATGTGGGTGCAATTTGTGTTTGTGATGTCACTTGTGGCAGAGTGCCTGATAGGCCAGTGCTGGTGATGTGGGTGCACTTTGTGTTTGTGATGTCACTTGTGGTTCAGTGCCTGATAGGCCAGTGCTGGTGATGTGGGTGCACTTTGTGTTTGTGATGTCACTTGTGGCTGAGTGCCTGATAGGCCAGTGCTGGTGATGTGGGTGCAGTTTGTCGTTGTGATGTCACTTGTGGCTGAGTGCCTGATAGGCCAGTGCTGGTGATGTGGGTGCACTTTGTGTTTGTGATGTCACTTGTGGTTCAGTGCCTGATAGGCCAGTGCTGGTGATGTGGGTGCACTTTGTGTTTGTGATGTCACTTGTGGCTCAGTGCCTGATAGGCCAGTGCTGGTGATGTGGGTGCAGTTTGTGTTTGTGATGTCACTTGTGGCTCAGTGCCTGATAGGCCAGTGCTTGTCACGTGTGTGCAGTTTGTGTTTGTGATGTCACTTGTGGCTGAGTGCCTGATAGGCCAGTGCTGGTGATGTGGGTGCAGTTTGTGTTTGTGATGTCACTTGTGGCTGAGTGCCTGATAGGCCCGTGCTTGTGGTGTGGCTGCAGTTTGTGTTTGTGATGTCACTTGTGGCTGAGTGCCTGATAGGCCAGTGCTGGTGATGTGGGTGCAGTTTGTGGTTGTGATGTCACTTGTGGCTCAGTGCCTGATAAGCCAGTGCTGGTGGTGTGGCTGCAGTTTTTGTTTGTGATGTCACTTGTGGCTCAGTGCCTGATAGGCCAGTGCTGGTGATGTGGGTGCAGTTTGTGTTTGTGATGTCACTTGTGTCTCAGTGCCTGATAGGCCAGTGCTGGTCCTGTGGATTCAATTTGTGTTTGTGATGTCACTTGTGTCCTAGTGCCTGATAGGCCAGTGCTGGTGATGTGGCTGCAGTTTGTGTTTGTGATGTCACTTGTGTCTCAGTGCCTGGTAGGCCAGTGCTGGTGATGTGGGTGCAGTTTGTGGTTGTGATGTCACTTGTGGCTCAGTGCCTGATAGGCCAGTGCTGGTGATGTGGGTGCAGTTTGTGGTTGTGATGTCACTTGTGGCTCAGTGCCTGGTAGGCCAGTGCTGGTCACCTGGCTGCAGTTTGTGTTTGTGATGTCACTTGTGGCTCAGTGCCTGCTAGGCCATTGCTGGTGATGTGGGTGCAGTTTGTGTTTGTGATGTCACTTGTGGCTCAGTGCCTGATAGGCCAGTGCTTGTCCTGTGGGTGCAGTTTGTGTTTGTGATGTCACTTGTGGCTGAGTGCCTGATAGGCCAGTGCTTGTCCTGTGGCTGCAGTTTGTGTTTGTGATGTCACTTGTGGCTGAGTGCCTGATAGGCCAGTGCTTGTCCTGTGGCTGCAGTTTGTGCTTGTGATGTCACTTGTGGCTCAGTGCCTGATAGGCCAGTGCTGGTGATGTGGCTGCAGTTTGTGTTTGTGATGTCACTTGTGGCTCAGTGCCTGATAGGCCAGTGCTTGTCCTGTGTGTGCACTTTGTGTTTGTGATGTCACTTGTGGCTCAGTGCCTGAAAGGCCAGTGCTGGTGATGTGGGTGCAGTTTGTGTTTTTGAGTTCACTTGTGGCTCAGTGCCTGATAGGCCAGCGCTGGTGGTGTGGGTGCAGTTTGTGTTTGTGATGTCACTTGTGGCTCAGTGCCTGATAGCCCAGTGCTGGTGGTGTGGGTGCAGTTTGTGGTTGTGATGTCACTTGTGTCTCAGTGCCTGATAGGCCAGTGCTGGTGATGTGGGTGCAGTTTGTGTTTGTGATGTCACTTGTGGCTCAGTGCCTGATAGGCCAGTGCTGGTGATGTGGGTGCAGTTTGTGTTTGTGATGTCACTTGTGGCTCAGTGCCTGATAGGCCAGTGCTGGTGGTGTGGGTGCAATTTGTGTTTGTGATGTCACTTGTGGCTCAGTGCCTGATAGGCCAGTGCTGGTGATGTGGGTGCAGTTTGTGGCTGTGATGTCACTTTTGGCTGAGTGCCTGATAGGCCAGTACTAGTGGTGTGGGTGCAGTTTGTGTTTGTGATGTCACTTGTGGCTGAGTGCCTGATAGGCCAGTGCTGGTGATGTGGGTGCAATTTGTGTTTGTGATGTCACTTGTGGCAGAGTGCCTGATAGGCCAGTGCTGGTGATGTGGGTGCACTTTGTGTTTGTGATGTCACTTGTGGTTCAGTGCCTGATAGGCCAGTGCTGGTGATGTGGGTGCACTTTGTGTTTGTGATGTCACTTGTGGCTGAGTGCCTGATAGGCCAGTGCTGGTGATGTGGGTGCAGTTTGTCGTTGTGATGTCACTTGTGGCTGAGTGCCTGATAGGCCAGTGCTGGTGATGTGGGTGCACTTTGTGTTTGTGATGTCACTTGTGGTTCAGTGCCTGATAGGCCAGTGCTGGTGATGTGGGTGCACTTTGTGTTTGTGATGTCACTTGTGGCTCAGTGCCTGATAGGCCAGTGCTGGTGATGTGGGTGCAGTTTGTGTTTGTGATGTCACTTGTGGCTCAGTGCCTGATAGGCCAGTGCTTGTCACGTGTGTGCAGTTTGTGTTTGTGATGTCACTTGTGGCTGAGTGCCTGATAGGCCAGTGCTGGTGATGTGGGTGCAGTTTGTGTTTGTGATGTCACTTGTGGCTGAGTGCCTGATAGGCCCGTGCTTGTGGTGTGGCTGCAGTTTGTGTTTGTGATGTCACTTGTGGCTGAGTGCCTGATAGGCCAGTGCTGGTGATGTGGGTGCAGTTTGTGGTTGTGATGTCACTTGTGGCTCAGTGCCTGATAAGCCAGTGCTGGTGGTGTGGCTGCAATTTGTGTTTGTGATGTCACTTGTGTCTCAGTGCCTGATAGGCCAGTGCTGGTCCTGTGGATTCAATTTGTGTTTGTGATGTCACTTGTGTCCTAGTGCCTGATAGGCCAGTGCTGGTGATGTGGCTGCAGTTTGTGTTTGTGATGTCACTTGTGTCTCAGTGCCTGGTAGGCCAGTGCTGGTGATGTGGGTGCAGTTTGTGGTTGTGATGTCACTTGTGGCTCAGTGCCTGATAGGCCAGTGCTGGTGATGTGGGTGCAGTTTGTGGTTGTGATGTCACTTGTGGCTCAGTGCCTGGTAGGCCAGTGCTGGTCACCTGGCTGCAGTTTGTGTTTGTGATGTCACTTGTGGCTCAGTGCCTGCTAGGCCATTGCTGGTGATGTGGGTGCAGTTTGTGTTTGTGATGTCACTTGTGGCTCAGTGCCTGATAGGCCAGTGCTTGTCCTGTGGGTGCAGTTTGTGTTTGTGATGTCACTTGTGGCTGAGTGCCTGATAGGCCAGTGCTTGTCCTGTGGCTGCAGTTTGTGTTTGTGATGTCACTTGTGGCTGAGTGCCTGATAGGCCAGTGCTTGTCCTGTGGCTGCAGTTTGTGCTTGTGATGTCACTTGTGGCTCAGTGCCTGATAGGCCAGTGCTGGTGATGTGGCTGCAGTTTGTGTTTGTGATGTCACTTGTGGCTCAGTGCCTGATAGGCCAGTGCTTGTCCTGTGTGTGCACTTTGTGTTTGTGATGTCACTTGTGGCTCAGTGCCTGAAAGGCCAGTGCTGGTGATGTGGGTGCAGTTTGTGTTTGTGAGGTCACTTGTGGCTCAGTGCCTGATAGGCCAGTGCTGGTGGTGTGGGTGCAGTTTGTGTTTGTGAGTTCACTTGTGGCTCAGTGCCTGAAAGGCCAGTGCTGGTGATGTGGGTGCAGTTCGTGTTTGTGATGTCACTTGTGGCTGAGTGCCTGATAGGCCAGTGCTGGTCACATGGCTGCAGTTTGTGTTTGTGATGTCACTTGTGGCTCAGTGCGTGATGGGCCAGTGCTGGTGATGTGGGTGCAGTTTGTGTTTGTGAGTTCACTTGTGGCTCAGTGCCAGATAGGCCAGTGCTGGTCCTGTGGGTGCTGGTTGTGTTTGTGATGTCACTTGTGGCTCAGTGCCTGATAGGCCAGTGCTGGTGGTGTGGGTGCAGTTTGTGTTTGTGATGTCACTTGTGGCTCAGTGCCTGATAGGCCAGTGCTTGTCCTGTGTGTGCACTTTGTGTTTGTGATGTCACTTGTGGCTCAGTGCCTGGTAGGCCAGTGCTGGTGATGTGGGTGCAGTTTGTGGTTGTGATGTCACTTGTGGCTCAGTGCCTGATAGGCCAGTGCTGGTGGTGTGGGTGCAGTTTGTGTTTGTGATGTCACTTGTGGCTGAGTGCCTGATAGGCCAGTGCTGGTCACGTGTGTGCAGTTTGTGTTTGTGATGTCACTTGTGGCTGAGTGCCTGATAGGCCAGTGCTGGTCACATGGCTGCAGTTTGTGTTTGTGATGTCACTTGTGGCTGAGTGCCTGATAGGTCAGTACTGGTCCTGTGGGTGGAGTTTGTGTTTGTGATGTCACTTGTGGCTCAGTGCCTGATAGGCCAGTGCTGGTGATGTGGGTGCAGTTTGTGTTTGTGATGTCACTTGTGGCTCAGTGCCTGATAGGCCAGTGCTGGTGATGTGGGTGCAGTTTGTGTTTGTGATGTCACTTGTGGCTCAGTGCCTGATAGGCCAGTGCTGGTGATGTGGCTGCAGTTTGTGTTTGTGATGTCACTTGTGGCTCAGTGCCTGATAGGCCAGTGCTTGTCCTGTGGGTGCAGTTTGTGTTTGTGATGTCCCTTGTGGCTCAGTGCCTGATAGGCCAGTGCTTGTCCTGTGGGTGCAGTTTGTGTTTGTGATGTCACTTGTGGCTGAGTGCCTGATATGCCAGTGCTGGTGATGTGGGTGCAGTTTGTGTTTGTGATGTCACTTGTGGCTGAGTGCCTGATAGGCCAGTGCTGGTGATGTGGGTGCAGTTTGTGTTTGTGAGTTCACTTGTGGCTGAGTGCCTGATAGGCCAGCGCTGGTGGTGTGGGTGCAATTTGTGTTTGTGATGTCACTTGTGGCTCAGTGCCTGATAGGCCAGTGCTGGTCACGTGTGTGCAGTTTGTGTTTGTGATGTCACTTGTGGCTCAGTGCCTGATAGCCCAGTGCTTGTCCTGTGGGTGCAGTTTGTGTTTGTGATGTCACTTGTGGCTGAGTGCCTGATAGGCCAGTGCTTGTCCTGTGGCTGCAGTTTGTGTTTGTGATGTCACTTGTGTCTCAGTGCCTGGTAGGCCAGTGCTGGTGATGTGGGTGCAGTTTGTGGTTGTGAGGTCACTTGTGGCTGAGTGCCTGATAGGCCAGTGCTGGTCCTGTGGGTGCAATTTGTGTTTGTGATGTCACTTGTGGCTGAGTGCCTGATAGGCCAGTGCTGGTGATGTGGGTGCAGTTTGTGTTTTTGAGTTCACTTGTGGCTGAGTGCCTGATAGGCCAGCGCTGGTGGTGTGGGTGCAGTTTGTGTTTGTGATGTCACTTGTGGCTCAGTGCCTGATAGGCCAGTGCTGGTGGTGTGGGTGCAGTTTGTGGTTGTGATGTCACTTGTGTCTCAGTGCCTGATAGGCCAGTGCTGGTGATGTGGGTGCAGTTTGTGTTTGTGATGTCACTTGTGGCTCAGTGCCTGATAGGCCAGTGCTGGTGATGTGGGTGCAGTCTGTGTTTGTGAGTTCACTTGTGGCTCAGTGCCTGATAGGCCAGTGCTGGTGGTGTGGGTGCAATTTGTGTTTGTGATGTCACTTGTGGCTCAGTGCCTGATAGGCCAGTGCTGGTGATGTGGGTGCAGTTTGTGGCTGTGATGTCACTTTTGGCTGAGTGCCTGATAGGCCAGTACTAGTGGTGTGGGTGCAGTTTGTGTTTGTGATGTCACTTGTGGCTGAGTGCCTGATAGGCCAGTGCTGGTGATGTGGGTGCAATTTGTGTTTGTGATGTCACTTGTGGCAGAGTGCCTGATAGGCCAGTGCTGGTGATGTGGGTGCACTTTGTGTTTGTGATGTCACTTGTGGTTCAGTGCCTGATAGGCCAGTGCTGGTGATGTGGGTGCACTTTGTGTTTGTGATGTCACTTGTGGCTGAGTGCCTGATAGGCCAGTGCTGGTGATGTGGGTGCAGTTTGTCGTTGTGATGTCACTTGTGGCTGAGTGCCTGATAGGCCAGTGCTGGTGATGTGGGTGCACTTTGTGTTTGTGATGTCACTTGTGGTTCAGTGCCTGATAGGCCAGTGCTGGTGATGTGGGTGCACTTTGTGTTTGTGATGTCACTTGTGGCTCAGTGCCTGATAGGCCAGTGCTGGTGATGTGGGTGCAGTTTGTGTTTGTGATGTCACTTGTGGCTCAGTGCCTGATAGGCCAGTGCTTGTCACGTGTGTGCAGTTTGTGTTTGTGATGTCACTTGTGGCTGAGTGCCTGATAGGCCAGTGCTGGTGATGTGGGTGCAGTTTGTGTTTGTGATGTCACTTGTGGCTGAGTGCCTGATAGGCCCGTGCTTGTGGTGTGGCTGCAGTTTGTGTTTGTGATGTCACTTGTGGCTGAGTGCCTGATAGGCCAGTGCTGGTGATGTGGGTGCAGTTTGTGGTTGTGATGTCACTTGTGGCTCAGTGCCTGATAAGCCAGTGCTGGTGGTGTGGCTGCAATTTGTGTTTGTGATGTCACTTGTGGCTCAGTGCCTGATAGGCCAGTGCTGGTGATGTGGGTGCAGTTTGTGTTTGTGATGTCACTTGTGTCTCAGTGCCTGATAGGCCAGTGCTGGTCCTGTGGATTCAATTTGTGTTTGTGATGTCACTTGTGTCCTAGTGCCTGATAGGCCAGTGCTGGTGATGTGGCTGCAGTTTGTGTTTGTGATGTCACTTGTGTCTCAGTGCCTGGTAGGCCAGTGCTGGTGATGTGGGTGCAGTTTGTGGTTGTGATGTCACTTGTGGCTCAGTGCCTGATAGGCCAGTGCTGGTGATGTGGGTGCAGTTTGTGGTTGTGATGTCACTTGTGGCTCAGTGCCTGGTAGGCCAGTGCTGGTCACCTGGCTGCAGTTTGTGTTTGTGATGTCACTTGTGGCTCAGTGCCTGCTAGGCCATTGCTGGTGATGTGGGTGCAGTTTGTGTTTGTGATGTCACTTGTGGCTCAGTGCCTGATAGGCCAGTGCTTGTCCTGTGGGTGCAGTTTGTGTTTGTGATGTCACTTGTGGCTGAGTGCCTGATAGGCCAGTGCTTGTCCTGTGGCTGCAGTTTGTGTTTGTGATGTCACTTGTGGCTGAGTGCCTGATAGGCCAGTGCTTGTCCTGTGGCTGCAGTTTGTGCTTGTGATGTCACTTGTGGCTCAGTGCCTGATAGGCCAGTGCTGGTGATGTGGCTGCAGTTTGTGTTTGTGATGTCACTTGTGGCTCAGTGCCTGATAGGCCAGTGCTTGTCCTGTGTGTGCACTTTGTGTTTGTGATGTCACTTGTGGCTCAGTGCCTGAAAGGCCAGTGCTGGTGATGTGGGTGCAGTTTGTGTTTTTGAGTTCACTTGTGGCTGAGTGCCTGATAGGCCAGCGCTGGTGGTGTGGGTGCAGTTTGTGTTTGTGATGTCACTTGTGGCTCAGTGCCTGATAGGCCAGTGCTGGTGGTGTGGGTGCAGTTTGTGGTTGTGATGTCACTTGTGTCTCAGTGCCTGATAGGCCAGTGCTGGTGATGTGGGTGCAGTTTGTGTTTGTGATGTCACTTGTGGCTCAGTGCCTGATAGGCCAGTGCTGGTGATGTGGGTGCAGTTTGTGTTTGTGATGTCACTTGTGGCTCAGTGCCTGATAGGCCAGTGCTGGTGGTGTGGGTGCAATTTGTGTTTGTGATGTCACTTGTGGCTCAGTGCCTGATAGGCCAGTGCTGGTGATGTGGGTGCAGTTTGTGGCTGTGATGTCACTTTTGGCTGAGTGCCTGATAGGCCAGTACTAGTGGTGTGGGTGCAGTTTGTGTTTGTGATGTCACTTGTGGCTGAGTGCCTGATAGGCCAGTGCTGGTGATGTGGGTGCAATTTGTGTTTGTGATGTCACTTGTGGCAGAGTGCCTGATAGGCCAGTGCTGGTGATGTGGGTGCACTTTGTGTTTGTGATGTCACTTGTGGTTCAGTGCCTGATAGGCCAGTGCTGGTGATGTGGGTGCACTTTGTGTTTGTGATGTCACTTGTGGCTGAGTGCCTGATAGGCCAGTGCTGGTGATGTGGGTGCAGTTTGTCGTTGTGATGTCACTTGTGGCTGAGTGCCTGATAGGCCAGTGCTGGTGATGTGGGTGCACTTTGTGTTTGTGATGTCACTTGTGGTTCAGTGCCTGATAGGCCAGTGCTGGTGATGTGGGTGCACTTTGTGTTTGTGATGTCACTTGTGGCTCAGTGCCTGATAGGCCAGTGCTGGTGATGTGGGTGCAGTTTGTGTTTGTGATGTCACTTGTGGCTCAGTGCCTGATAGGCCAGTGCTTGTCACGTGTGTGCAGTTTGTGTTTGTGATGTCACTTGTGGCTGAGTGCCTGATAGGCCAGTGCTGGTGATGTGGGTGCAGTTTGTGTTTGTGATGTCACTTGTGGCTGAGTGCCTGATAGGCCCGTGCTTGTGGTGTGGCTGCAGTTTGTGTTTGTGATGTCACTTGTGGCTGAGTGCCTGATAGGCCAGTGCTGGTGATGTGGGTGCAGTTTGTGGTTGTGATGTCACTTGTGGCTCAGTGCCTGATAAGCCAGTGCTGGTGGTGTGGCTGCAATTTGTGTTTGTGATGTCACTTGTGGCTCAGTGCCTGATAGGCCAGTGCTGGTGATGTGGGTGCAGTTTGTGTTTGTGATGTCACTTGTGTCTCAGTGCCTGATAGGCCAGTGCTGGTCCTGTGGATTCAATTTGTGTTTGTGATGTCACTTGTGTCCTAGTGCCTGATAGGCCAGTGCTGGTGATGTGGCTGCAGTTTGTGTTTGTGATGTCACTTGTGTCTCAGTGCCTGGTAGGCCAGTGCTGGTGATGTGGGTGCAGTTTGTGGTTGTGATGTCACTTGTGGCTCAGTGCCTGATAGGCCAGTGCTGGTGATGTGGGTGCAGTTTGTGGTTGTGATGTCACTTGTGGCTCAGTGCCTGGTAGGCCAGTGCTGGTCACCTGGCTGCAGTTTGTGTTTGTGATGTCACTTGTGGCTCAGTGCCTGCTAGGCCATTGCTGGTGATGTGGGTGCAGTTTGTGTTTGTGATGTCACTTGTGGCTCAGTGCCTGATAGGCCAGTGCTTGTCCTGTGGGTGCAGTTTGTGTTTGTGATGTCACTTGTGGCTGAGTGCCTGATAGGCCAGTGCTTGTCCTGTGGCTGCAGTTTGTGTTTGTGATGTCACTTGTGGCTGAGTGCCTGATAGGCCAGTGCTTGTCCTGTGGCTGCAGTTTGTGCTTGTGATGTCACTTGTGGCTCAGTGCCTGATAGGCCAGTGCTGGTGATGTGGCTGCAGTTTGTGTTTGTGATGTCACTTGTGGCTCAGTGCCTGATAGGCCAGTGCTTGTCCTGTGTGTGCACTTTGTGTTTGTGATGTCACTTGTGGCTCAGTGCCTGAAAGGCCAGTGCTGGTGATGTGGGTGCAGTTTGTGTTTTTGAGTTCACTTGTGGCTCAGTGCCTGATAGGCCAGCGCTGGTGGTGTGGGTGCAGTTTGTGTTTGTGATGTCACTTGTGGCTCAGTGCCTGATAGCCCAGTGCTGGTGGTGTGGGTGCAGTTTGTGGTTGTGATGTCACTTGTGTCTCAGTGCCTGATAGGCCAGTGCTGGTGATGTGGGTGCAGTTTGTGTTTGTGATGTCACTTGTGGCTCAGTGCCTGATAGGCCAGTGCTGGTGATGTGGGTGCAGTTTGTGTTTGTGATGTCACTTGTGGCTCAGTGCCTGATAGGCCAGTGCTGGTGGTGTGGGTGCAATTTGTGTTTGTGATGTCACTTGTGGCTCAGTGCCTGATAGGCCAGTGCTGGTGATGTGGGTGCAGTTTGTGGCTGTGATGTCACTTTTGGCTGAGTGCCTGATAGGCCAGTACTAGTGGTGTGGGTGCAGTTTGTGTTTGTGATGTCACTTGTGGCTGAGTGCCTGATAGGCCAGTGCTGGTGATGTGGGTGCAATTTGTGTTTGTGATGTCACTTGTGGCAGAGTGCCTGATAGGCCAGTGCTGGTGATGTGGGTGCACTTTGTGTTTGTGATGTCACTTGTGGTTCAGTGCCTGATAGGCCAGTGCTGGTGATGTGGGTGCACTTTGTGTTTGTGATGTCACTTGTGGCTGAGTGCCTGATAGGCCAGTGCTGGTGATGTGGGTGCAGTTTGTCGTTGTGATGTCACTTGTGGCTGAGTGCCTGATAGGCCAGTGCTGGTGATGTGGGTGCACTTTGTGTTTGTGATGTCACTTGTGGTTCAGTGCCTGATAGGCCAGTGCTGGTGATGTGGGTGCACTTTGTGTTTGTGATGTCACTTGTGGCTCAGTGCCTGATAGGCCAGTGCTGGTGATGTGGGTGCAGTTTGTGTTTGTGATGTCACTTGTGGCTCAGTGCCTGATAGGCCAGTGCTTGTCACGTGTGTGCAGTTTGTGTTTGTGATGTCACTTGTGGCTGAGTGCCTGATAGGCCAGTGCTGGTGATGTGGGTGCAGTTTGTGTTTGTGATGTCACTTGTGGCTGAGTGCCTGATAGGCCCGTGCTTGTGGTGTGGCTGCAGTTTGTGTTTGTGATGTCACTTGTGGCTGAGTGCCTGATAGGCCAGTGCTGGTGATGTGGGTGCAGTTTGTGGTTGTGATGTCACTTGTGGCTCAGTGCCTGATAAGCCAGTGCTGGTGGTGTGGCTGCAATTTGTGTTTGTGATGTCACTTGTGTCTCAGTGCCTGATAGGCCAGTGCTGGTCCTGTGGATTCAATTTGTGTTTGTGATGTCACTTGTGTCCTAGTGCCTGATAGGCCAGTGCTGGTGATGTGGCTGCAGTTTGTGTTTGTGATGTCACTTGTGTCTCAGTGCCTGGTAGGCCAGTGCTGGTGATGTGGGTGCAGTTTGTGGTTGTGATGTCACTTGTGGCTCAGTGCCTGATAGGCCAGTGCTGGTGATGTGGGTGCAGTTTGTGGTTGTGATGTCACTTGTGGCTCAGTGCCTGGTAGGCCAGTGCTGGTCACCTGGCTGCAGTTTGTGTTTGTGATGTCACTTGTGGCTCAGTGCCTGCTAGGCCATTGCTGGTGATGTGGGTGCAGTTTGTGTTTGTGATGTCACTTGTGGCTCAGTGCCTGATAGGCCAGTGCTTGTCCTGTGGGTGCAGTTTGTGTTTGTGATGTCACTTGTGGCTGAGTGCCTGATAGGCCAGTGCTTGTCCTGTGGCTGCAGTTTGTGTTTGTGATGTCACTTGTGGCTGAGTGCCTGATAGGCCAGTGCTTGTCCTGTGGCTGCAGTTTGTGCTTGTGATGTCACTTGTGGCTCAGTGCCTGATAGGCCAGTGCTGGTGATGTGGCTGCAGTTTGTGTTTGTGATGTCACTTGTGGCTCAGTGCCTGATAGGCCAGTGCTTGTCCTGTGTGTGCACTTTGTGTTTGTGATGTCACTTGTGGCTCAGTGCCTGAAAGGCCAGTGCTGGTGATGTGGGTGCAGTTTGTGTTTGTGAGGTCACTTGTGGCTCAGTGCCTGATAGGCCAGTGCTGGTGGTGTGGGTGCAGTTTGTGTTTGTGAGTTCACTTGTGGCTCAGTGCCTGAAAGGCCAGTGCTGGTGATGTGGGTGCAGTTCGTGTTTGTGATGTCACTTGTGGCTGAGTGCCTGATAGGCCAGTGCTGGTCACATGGCTGCAGTTTGTGTTTGTGATGTCACTTGTGGCTCAGTGCGTGATGGGCCAGTGCTGGTGATGTGGGTGCAGTTTGTGTTTGTGAGTTCACTTGTGGCTCAGTGCCAGATAGGCCAGTGCTGGTCCTGTGGGTGCTGGTTGTGTTTGTGATGTCACTTGTGGCTCAGTGCCTGATAGGCCAGTGCTGGTGGTGTGGGTGCAGTTTGTGTTTGTGATGTCACTTGTGGCTCAGTGCCTGATAGGCCAGTGCTTGTCCTGTGTGTGCACTTTGTGTTTGTGATGTCACTTGTGGCTCAGTGCCTGGTAGGCCAGTGCTGGTGATGTGGGTGCAGTTTGTGGTTGTGATGTCACTTGTGGCTCAGTGCCTGATAGGCCAGTGCTGGTGGTGTGGGTGCAGTTTGTGTTTGTGATGTCACTTGTGGCTGAGTGCCTGATAGGCCAGTGCTGGTCACGTGTGTGCAGTTTGTGTTTGTGATGTCACTTGTGGCTGAGTGCCTGATAGGCCAGTGCTGGTCACATGGCTGCAGTTTGTGTTTGTGATGTCACTTGTGGCTGAGTGCCTGATAGGTCAGTACTGGTCCTGTGGGTGGAGTTTGTGTTTGTGATGTCACTTGTGGCTCAGTGCCTGATAGGCCAGTGCTGGTGATGTGGGTGCAGTTTGTGTTTGTGATGTCACTTGTGGCTCAGTGCCTGATAGGCCAGTGCTGGTGATGTGGGTGCAGTTTGTGTTTGTGATGTCACTTGTGGCTCAGTGCCTGATAGGCCAGTGCTGGTGATGTGGCTGCAGTTTGTGTTTGTGATGTCACTTGTGGCTCAGTGCCTGATAGGCCAGTGCTTGTCCTGTGGGTGCAGTTTGTGTTTGTGATGTCCCTTGTGGCTCAGTGCCTGATAGGCCAGTGCTTGTCCTGTGGGTGCAGTTTGTGTTTGTGATGTCACTTGTGGCTGAGTGCCTGATATGCCAGTGCTGGTGATGTGGGTGCAGTTTGTGTTTGTGATGTCACTTGTGGCTGAGTGCCTGATAGGCCAGTGCTGGTGATGTGGGTGCAGTTTGTGTTTGTGAGTTCACTTGTGGCTGAGTGCCTGATAGGCCAGCGCTGGTGGTGTGGGTGCAATTTGTGTTTGTGATGTCACTTGTGGCTCAGTGCCTGATAGGCCAGTGCTGGTCACGTGTGTGCAGTTTGTGTTTGTGATGTCACTTGTGGCTCAGTGCCTGATAGCCCAGTGCTTGTCCTGTGGGTGCAGTTTGTGTTTGTGATGTCACTTGTGGCTGAGTGCCTGATAGGCCAGTGCTTGTCCTGTGGCTGCAGTTTGTGTTTGTGATGTCACTTGTGGCTCAGTGCCTGATAGGCCAGTGCTTGTCCTGTGGCTGCAGTTTGTGTTTGTGATGTCACTTGTGGCTCAGTGCCTGATAGGCCAGTGCTGGTGATGTGGCTGCAGTTTGTGTTTGTGATGTCACTTGTGGCTGAGTGCCTGATAGGCCAGTGCTGGTGGTGTGGGTGCAGTTTGTGTTTGTGATGTCACTTGTGGCTGAGTGCCTGATAGGCCAGTGCTGGTGGTGTGGGTGCAGTTTGTGTTTGTGATGTCACTTGTGGCTCAGTGCCTGATAGGCCAGTGCTGGTCCTGTGGGTGCAATTTGTGGTTGTGATGTCACTTGTGGCTGAGTGCCTGATAGGCCAGTGCTGGTGATGTGGGTGCAGTTTGTGTTTGTGATGTCACTTGTGGCTCAGTGCCTGATAGGCCAGCGCTGGTGGTGTGGGTGCAATTTGTGTTTGTGATGTCACTTGTGGCTCAGTGCCTGATAGGCCAGTGCTGGTGAGGTGGGTGCAGTTTGTGGTTGTGATGTCACTTGTGGCTCAGTGCCTGGTAGGCCAGTGCTGGTCACCTGGCTGCAGTTTGTGTTTGTGATGTCACTTGTGGCTCAGTGCCTGATAGGCCAGTGCTTGTCCTGTGGGTGCAGTTTGTGTTTGTGATGTCACTTGTGGCTGAGTGCCTGATAGGCCAGTGCTTGTCCTGTGGGTGCACGTTGTGGTTGTGATGTCACTTGTGGCTCAGTGCCTGAAAGGCCAGTGCTGGTGATGTGGGTGCTGTTTGTGGTTGTGAGGTCACTTGTGGCTCAGTGCCTGATAGGCCAGTGCTGGTGATGTGGGTGCAATTTGTGTTTGTGATGTCACTTGTGGCTCAGTGCCTGATAGGCCAGTGCTGGTGGTGTGGGTGCAGTTCGTGTTTGTGATGTCACTTGTGGCTCAGTGCCTGATAGGCCAGTGCTGGTGATGTGGGTGGAGTTTGTGTTTGTGATGTCACTTGTGGCTCAGTGCCTGATAGGCCAGTGCTGGTGGTGTGGGTGCAGTTCGTGTTTGTGATGTCACTTGTGGCTCAGTGCCTGATAGGCCAGTGCTGGTGATGTGGGTGCAGTTTGTGTTTGTGATGTCACTTGTGGCTCAGTGCCTGATAGGCCAGTGCTGGTCCTGTGGATTCAATTTGTGTTTGTGATGTCACTTGTGTCCTAGTGCCTGATAGGCCAGTGCTGGTGATGTGGCTGCAGTTTGTGTTTGTGATGTCACTTGTGGCTGAGTGCCTGATAGGCCAGTGCTGGTGATGTGGCTGCAGTTTGTGTTTGTGATGTCACTTGTGTCCTAGTGCCTGATAGGCCAGTGCTGGTGATGTGGGTGCAGTTTGTGTTTGTGATGTCACTTGTGGCTGAGTGCCTGATAGGCCAGTGCTGGTGATGTGGGTGCAGTTTGTGTTTGTGATGTCACTTGTGGCTCAGTGCCTGATAGGCCAGTGCTGGTGATGTGGGTGCAGTTTGTGTTTGTGATGTCACTTGTGGCTCAGTGCCTGATAGGCCAGTGCTGGTCCTGTGGATTCAATTTGTGGTTGTGATGTCACTTGTGTCCTAGTGCCTGATAGGCCAGTGCTTGTGGTGTGGCTGCAATTTGTGTTTGTGATGTCACTTGTGGCTCAGTGCCTGATAGGCCCGTGCTTGTGCTGTGGGTGCAGTTTGTGTTTGTGATGTCACTTGTGTCTCAGTGCCTGGTAGGCCAGTGCTGGTGATGTGGGTGCAGTTTGTGGTTGTGATGTCACTTGTGGCTGAGTGCCTGATAGGCCAGTGCTGGTGATGTGGGTGCAGTTTGTGTTTGTGAGTTCACTTGTGGCTGAGTGCCTGATAGGCCAGCGCTGGTGGTGTGGGTGCAGTTTGTGTTTGTGATGTCACTTGTGGCTCAGTGCCTGATAGGCCAGTGCTGGTGGTGTGGGTGCAGTTTGTGTTTGTGATGTCACTTGTGTCTCAGTGCCTGATAGGCCAGTGCTGGTGATGTGGGTGCAGTTTGTGTTTGTGATGTCACTTGTGGCTCAGTGCCTGATAGGCCAGTGCTGGTGATGTGGGTGCAGTTTGTGTTTGTGATGTCACTTGTGGCTCAGTGCCTGATAGGCCAGTGCTGGTGGTGTGGGTGCAATTTGTGTTTGTGATGTCACTTGTGGCTCAGTGCCTGATAGGCCAGTGCTGGTGATGTGGGTGCAGTTTGTGGCTGTGATTTTACTTTTGGCTGAGTGCCTGATAGGCCAGTACTAGTGGTGTGGGTGCAGTTTGTGTTTGTGATGTCACTTGTGGCTCAGTGCCTGATAGGCCAGCGCTGGTGGTGTGGGTGCAATTTGTGTTTGTGATGTCACTTGTGGCAGAGTGCCTGATAGGCCAGTGCTGGTGATGTGGGTGCACTTTGTGTTTGTGATGTCACTTGTGGTTCAGTGCCTGATAGGCCAGTGCTGGTGATGTGGGTGCACTTTGTGTTTGTGATGTCACTTGTGGCTCAGTGCCTGATAGGCCAGTGCTGGTGATGTGGGTGCAGTTTGTCGTTGTGATGTCACTTGTGGCTGAGTGCCTGATAGGCCAGTGCTGGTGATGTGGGTGCACTTTGTGTTTGTGATGTCACTTGTGGTTCAGTGCCTGATAGGCCAGTGCTGGTGATGTGGGTGCAGTTTGTGTTTGTGAGTTCACTTGTGGCTCAGTGCCTGATAGGCCAGTGCTGGTGATGTGGCTGCAGTTTGTCGTTGTGATGTCACTTGTGGCTGAGTGCCTGATGGGCCAGTGCTGGTCACGTGGCTGCAGTTTGTGTTTGTGAGTTCACTTGTGGCTGAGTGCCTGATAGGCCAGTGCTGGTGATGTGGGTGCAGTTTGTGTTTGTGATGTCACTTGTGGCTCAGTGCCTGATAGGCCAGTGCTGGTGATGTGGGTGCAGTTTGTGTTTGTGATGTCACTTGTGGCTCAGTGCCTGATAGGCCAGTGCTTGTCCTGTGGGTGCAGTTTGTGTTTGTGATGTCCCTTGTGGCTCAGTGCCTGATAGGCCAGTGCTTGTCCTGTGGGTGCAGTTTGTGTTTGTGATGTCACTTGTGGCTGAGTGCCTGATATGCCAGTGCTGGTGATGTGGGTGCAGTTTGTGTTTGTGATGTCACTTGTGGCTGAGTGCCTGATAGGCCAGTGCTGGTGATGTGGGTGCAGTTTGTGTTTGTGAGTTCACTTGTGGCTGAGTGCCTGATAGGCCAGCGCTGGTGGTGTGGGTGCAATTTGTGTTTGTGATGTCACTTGTGGCTCAGTGCCTGATAGGCCAGTGCTGGTCACGTGTGTGCAGTTTGTGTTTGTGATGTCACTTGTGGCTCAGTGCCTGATAGCCCAGTGCTTGTCCTGTGGGTGCAGTTTGTGTTTGTGATGTCACTTGTGGCTGAGTGCCTGATAGGCCAGTGCTTGTCCTGTGGCTGCAGTTTGTGTTTGTGATGTCACTTGTGGCTCAGTGCCTGATAGGCCAGTGCTTGTCCTGTGGCTGCAGTTTGTGTTTGTGATGTCACTTGTGGCTCAGTGCCTGATAGGCCAGTGCTGGTGATGTGGCTGCAGTTTGTGTTTGTGATGTCACTTGTGGCTGAGTGCCTGATAGGCCAGTGCTGGTGGTGTGGGTGCAGTTTGTGTTTGTGATGTCACTTGTGGCTGAGTGCCTGATAGGCCAGTGCTGGTGGTGTGGGTGCAGTTTGTGTTTGTGATGTCACTTGTGGCTCAGTGCCTGATAGGCCAGTGCTGGTCCTGTGGGTGCAATTTGTGGTTGTGATGTCACTTGTGGCTGAGTGCCTGATAGGCCAGTGCTGGTGATGTGGGTGCAGTTTGTGTTTGTGATGTCACTTGTGGCTCAGTGCCTGATAGGCCAGCGCTGGTGGTGTGGGTGCAATTTGTGTTTGTGATGTCACTTGTGGCTCAGTGCCTGATAGGCCAGTGCTGGTGAGGTGGGTGCAGTTTGTGGTTGTGATGTCACTTGTGGCTCAGTGCCTGGTAGGCCAGTGCTGGTCACCTGGCTGCAGTTTGTGTTTGTGATGTCACTTGTGGCTCAGTGCCTGATAGGCCAGTGCTTGTCCTGTGGGTGCAGTTTGTGTTTGTGATGTCACTTGTGGCTGAGTGCCTGATAGGCCAGTGCTTGTCCTGTGGGTGCACGTTGTGGTTGTGATGTCACTTGTGGCTCAGTGCCTGAAAGGCCAGTGCTGGTGATGTGGGTGCAGTTTGTGGTTGTGAGGTCACTTGTGGCTCAGTGCCTGATAGGCCAGTGCTGGTGATGTGGGTGCAATTTGTGTTTGTGATGTCACTTGTGGCTCAGTGCCTGATAGGCCAGTGCTGGTGGTGTGGGTGCAGTTCGTGTTTGTGATGTCACTTGTGGCTCAGTGCCTGATAGGCCAGTGCTGGTGATGTGGGTGGAGTTTGTGTTTGTGATGTCACTTGTGGCTCAGTGCCTGATAGGCCAGTGCTGGTGGTGTGGGTGCAGTTCGTGTTTGTGATGTCACTTGTGGCTCAGTGCCTGATAGGCCAGTGCTGGTGATGTGGGTGCAGTTTGTGTTTGTGATGTCACTTGTGGCTCAGTGCCTGATAGGCCAGTGCTGGTCCTGTGGATTCAATTTGTGTTTGTGATGTCACTTGTGTCCTAGTGCCTGATAGGCCAGTGCTGGTGATGTGGCTGCAGTTTGTGTTTGTGATGTCACTTGTGGCTGAGTGCCTGATAGGCCAGTGCTGGTGATGTGGCTGCAGTTTGTGTTTGTGATGTCACTTGTGTCCTAGTGCCTGATAGGCCAGTGCTGGTGATGTGGGTGCAGTTTGTGTTTGTGATGTCACTTGTGGCTGAGTGCCTGATAGGCCAGTGCTGGTGATGTGGGTGCAGTTTGTGTTTTTGATGTCACTTGTGGCTCAGTGCCTGATAGGCCAGTGCTGGTGATGTGGGTGCAGTTTGTGTTTGTGATGTCACTTGTGGCTCAGTGCCTGATAGGCCAGTGCTGGTCCTGTGGATTCAATTTGTGGTTGTGATGTCACTTGTGTCCTAGTGCCTGATAGGCCAGTGCTTGTGGTGTGGCTGCAATTTGTGTTTGTGATGTCACTTGTGGCTCAGTGCCTGATAGGCCCGTGCTTGTGCTGTGGGTGCAGTTTGTGTTTGTGATGTCACTTGTGTCTCAGTGCCTGGTAGGCCAGTGCTGGTGATGTGGGTGCAGTTTGTGGTTGTGATGTCACTTGTGGCTGAGTGCCTGATAGGCCAGTGCTGGTGATGTGGGTGCAGTTTGTGTTTGTGAGTTCACTTGTGGCTGAGTGCCTGATAGGCCAGCGCTGGTGGTGTGGGTGCAGTTTGTGTTTGTGATGTCACTTGTGGCTCAGTGCCTGATAGGCCAGTGCTGGTGGTGTGGGTGCAGTTTGTGTTTGTGATGTCACTTGTGTCTCAGTGCCTGATAGGCCAGTGCTGGTGATGTGGGTGCAGTTTGTGTTTGTGATGTCACTTGTGGCTCAGTGCCTGATAGGCCAGTGCTGGTGATGTGGGTGCAGTTTGTGTTTGTGATGTCACTTGTGGCTCAGTGCCTGATAGGCCAGTGCTGGTGGTGTGGGTGCAATTTGTGTTTGTGATGTCACTTGTGGCTCAGTGCCTGATAGGCCAGTGCTGGTGATGTGGGTGCAGTTTGTGGCTGTGATTTTACTTTTGGCTGAGTGCCTGATAGGCCAGTACTAGTGGTGTGGGTGCAGTTTGTGTTTGTGATGTCACTTGTGGCTCAGTGCCTGATAGGCCAGCGCTGGTGGTGTGGGTGCAATTTGTGTTTGTGATGTCACTTGTGGCAGAGTGCCTGATAGGCCAGTGCTGGTGATGTGGGTGCACTTTGTGTTTGTGATGTCACTTGTGGTTCAGTGCCTGATAGGCCAGTGCTGGTGATGTGGGTGCACTTTGTGTTTGTGATGTCACTTGTGGCTCAGTGCCTGATAGGCCAGTGCTGGTGATGTGGGTGCAGTTTGTCGTTGTGATGTCACTTGTGGCTGAGTGCCTGATAGGCCAGTGCTGGTGATGTGGGTGCACTTTGTGTTTGTGATGTCACTTGTGGTTCAGTGCCTGATAGGCCAGTGCTGGTGATGTGGGTGCAGTTTGTGTTTGTGAGTTCACTTGTGGCTCAGTGCCTGATAGGCCAGTGCTGGTGATGTGGCTGCAGTTTGTCGTTGTGATGTCACTTGTGGCTGAGTGCCTGATGGGCCAGTGCTGGTCACGTGGCTGCAGTTTGTGTTTGTGATGTCACTTGTGGCTCAGTGCCTGATAGGCCAGTGCTGGTGATGTGGGTGCAGTTTGTGTTTGTGATGTCACTTGTGGCTCAGTGCCTGATAGGCCAGTGCTGGTGATGTGGGTGCAGTTTGTGGCTGTGATGTCACTTTTGGCTGAGTGCCTGATAGGCCAGTACTAGTGGTGTGGGTGCAGTTTGTGTTTGTGATGTCACTTGTGGCTGAGTGCCTGATAGGCCAGTGCTGGTGATGTGGGTGCAGTTTGTGTTTGTGATGTCACTTGTGGCTGAGTGCCTGATAGGCCCGTGCTTGTGGTGTGGCTGCAGTTTGTGTTTGTGATGTCACTTGTGGCTGAGTGCCTGATAGGCCAGTGCTGGTGATGTGGGTGCAGTTTGTGGTTGTGATGTCACTTGTGGCTGAGTGCCTGATAGGCCAGTGCTGGTGATGTGGGTGCAGTTTGTGTTTGTGATGTCACTTGTGGCTGAGTGCCTGATAGGCCCGTGCTTGTGGTGTGGCTGCAGTTTGTGTTTGTGATGTCACTTGTGGCTGAGTGCCTGATAGGCCAGTGCTGGTGATGTGGGTGCAGTTTGTGGTTGTGATGTCACTTGTGGCTCAGTGCCTGATAAGCCAGTGCTGGTGGTGTGGCTGCAATTTGTGTTTGTGATGTCACTTGTGGCTCAGTGCCTGATAGGCCAGTGCTGGTGATGTGGGTGCAGTTTGTGTTTGTGATGTCACTTGTGGCTCAGTGCCTGATAGGCCAGTGCTGGTCCTGTGGATTCAATTTGTGTTTGTGATGTCACTTGTGTCCTAGTGCCTGATAGGCCAGTGCTGGTGGTGTGGCTGCAATTTGTGTTTGTGATGTCACTTGTGGCTCAGTGCCTGGTAGGCCAGTGCTGGTGATGTGGGTGCAGTTTGTGGTTGTGATGTCACTTGTGGCTCAGTGCCTGATAGGCCAGTGCTGGTGATGTGGGTGCAGTTTGTGGTTGTGATGTCACTTGTGGCTCAGTGCCTGGTAGGCCAGTGCTGGTCACCTGGCTGCAGTTTGTGTTTGTGATGTCACTTGTGGCTCAGTGCCTGCTAGGCCATTGCTGGTGATGTGGGTGCAGTTTGTGTTTGTGATGTCACTTGTGGCTGAGTGCCTGATAGGCCAGTGCTTGTCCTGTGGCTGCAGTTTGTGTTTGTGATGTCACTTGTGGCTGAGTGCCTGATAGGCCAGTGCTTGTCCTGTGGCTGCAGTTTGTGCTTGTGATGTCACTTGTGGCTCAGTGCCTGATAGGCCAGTGCTTGTCCTGTGGCTGCAGTTTGTGTTTGTGATGTCACTTGTGGCTGAGTGCCTGATAGGCCAGTGCTTGTCCTGTGGCTGCAGTTTGTGCTTGTGATGTCACTTGTGGCTCAGTGCCTGATAGGCCAGTGCTGGTGATGTGGCTGCAGTTTGTGTTTGTGATGTCACTTGTGGCTCAGTGCCTGATAGGCCAGTGCTGGTGGTGTGGGTGCAATTTGTGGTTGTGATTTCAGTTGTGGCTCAGTGCCTGATAGGCCAGTGCTGGTGATGTGGGTGCAGTTTGTGGTTGTGATGTCACTTGTGGCTCAGTGCCTGGTAGGCCAGTGCTGGTCACCTGGCTGCAGTTTGTGTTTGTGATGTCACTTGTGGCTCAGTGCCTGATAGGCCAGTGTTTGTCCTGTGGGTGCAGTTTGTGTTTGTGATGTCACTTGTGGCTGAGTGCCTGATAGGCCAGTGCTTGTCCTGTGGCTGCAGTTTGTGTTTGTGATGTCACTTGTGGCTGAGTGCCTGATAGGCCAGTGCTTGTCCTGTGGCTGCAGTTTGTGCTTGTGATGTCACTTGTGGCTCAGTGCCTGATAGGCCAGTGCTGGTGATGTGGCTGCAGTTTGTGTTTGTGATGTCACTTGTGGCTCAGTGCCTGATAGGCCAGTGCTGGTGGTGTGGGTGCAATTTGTGGTTGTGATTTCAGTTGTGGCTCAGTGCCTGATAGGCCAGTGCTGGTGATGTGGCTGCAGTTTGTGTTTGTGATGTCACTTGTGGCTCAGTGCCTGATAGGCCAGTGCTTGTCCTGTGTGTGCACTTTGTGTTTGTGATGTCACTTGTGGCTCAGTGCCTGAAAGGCCAGTGCTGGTGATGTGGGTGCAGTTTGTTGTTGTGAGGTCACTTGTGGCTCAGTGCCTGATAGGCCAGTGCTGGTGGTGTGGGTGCAGTTTGTGTTTGTGAGTTCACTTGTGGCTCAGTGCCTGATAGGCCAGTGCTGGTGATGTGGGTGCAGTTCGTGTTTGTGATGTCACTTGTGGCTGAGTGCCTGATAGGCCAGTGCTGGTCACATGGCTGCAGTTTGTGTTTGTGATGTCACTTGTGGCTCAGTGCCTGATGGGCCAGTGCTGGTGATGTGGGTGCAGTTTGTGTTTGTGATGTCACTTGTGGCTCAGTGCCTGATAGGTCAGTACTGGTCCTGTGGGTGGAGTTTGTGTTTGTGAGTTCACTTGTGGCTCAGTGCCAGATAGGCCAGTGCTGGTCCTGTGGGTGCTGGTTGTGTTTGTGATGTCAGTTGTGGCTCAGTGCCTGATAGGCCAGTGCTGGTGATGTGGGTGCAGTTTGTGTTTGTGATGTCACTTGTGGCTCAGTGCCTGATAGGCCAGTGCTGGTCACATGGCTGCAGTTTGTGTTTTTGATGTCACTTGTGGCTCAGTGCCTGATAGGCCAGTGCTGGTGGTGTGGGTGCAGTTTGTCGTTGTGATGTCACTTGTGGCTGAGTGCCTGATAGGCCAGTGCTGGTGATGTGAGTGGAGTTTGTGTTTGTGAGTTCACTTGTGGCTCAGTGCCTGATAGGCCAGTGCTGGTGATGTGGGTGCAGTTTGTGTTTGTGATGTCACTTGTGGCTCAGTGCCTGATAGGCCAGTACTGGTCCTGTGGGTGGAGTTTGTGTTTGTGATGTCACTTGTGGCTCAGTGCCTGATAGGCCAGTGCTGGTCACGTGTGTGCAGTTTGTGTTTGTGATGTCACTTGTGGCTCAGTGCCTGATAGCCCAGTGCTTGTCCTGTGGGTGCAGTTTGTGTTTGTGATGTCACTTGTGGCTCAGTGCCTGATAGGCCAGTGCTGGTGATGTGGCTGCAGTTTGTGTTTGTGATGTCACTTGTGGCTCAGTGCCTGATAGGCCAGTGCTGGTGATGTGGGTGCAGTTTGTGGTTGTGATGTCACTTGTGGCTCAGTGCCTGATAGGCCAGTGCTGGTGATGTGGGTGCAGTTTGTGTTTGTGATGTCACTTGTGTCCTAGTGCCTGATAGGCCAGTGCTGGTGATGTGGCTGCAGTTTGTGTTTGTGATGTCACTTGTGGCTCAGTGCCTGATAGGCCAGTGCTGGTGATGTGGGTGCAGTTTGTGGTTGTGATGTCACTTGTGGCTCAGTGCCTGATAGGCCAGTGCTTGTGGTGTGGCTGCAATTTGTGTTTGTGATGTCACTTGTGGCTCAGTGCCTGATAGGCCCGTGCTTGTGGTGTGGGTGCAGTTTGTGTTTGTGATGTCACTTGTGTCTCAGTGCCTGCTAGGCCATTGCTGGTGATGTGGGTGCAGTTTGTGTTTGTGATGTCACTTGTGGCTCAGTGCCTGATAGGCCAGTGCTGGTCCTGTGGGTGCAATTTGTGGTTGTGATGTCAGTTGTGGCTCAGTGCCTGATAGGCCAGTGCTGGTGATGTGGGTGCTGTTTGTGTTTGTGATGTCACTTGTGGCTGAGTGCCTGATAGGCCAGTGCTTGTCCTGTGTGTGCACTTTGTGTTTGTGATGTCACTTGTGGCTCAGTGCCTGGTAGGCCAGTGCTGGTCACCTGGCTGCAGTTTGTGTTTGTGATGTCACTTGTGGCTCAGTGCCTGATAGGCCAGTGCTGGTGGTGTGGGTGCAGTTTGTGTTTGTGAGTTCACTTGTGGCTCAGTGCCTGATAGGCCAGTGCTGGTGGTGTGGGTGCAGTTCGTGTTTGTGATGTCACTTGTGGCTGAGTGCCTGATAGGCCAGTGCTGGTCACGTGTGTGCAGTTTGTGTTTGTGATGTCACTTGTGGCTCAGTGCCTGATAGGCCAGCGCTGGTGGTGTGGGTGCAATTTGTGTTTGTGATGTCACTTGTGGCTCAGTGCCTGATAGGCCAGTGCTGGTCACGTGTATGCAGTTTGTGTTTGTGATGTCACTTGTGGCTCAGTGCCTGATAGCCCAGTGCTTGTCCTGTGGGTGCAGTTTGTGTTTGTGATGTCACTTGTGGCTGAGTGCCTGATAGGCCAGTGCTTGTCCTGTGGCTGCAGTTTGTGTTTGTGATGTCACTTGTGGCTGAGTGCCTGATAGGCCAGTGCTTGTCCTGTGGCTGCAGTTTGTGTTTGTGATGTCACTTGTGGCTCAGTGCCTGATAGGCCAGTGCTGGTGATGTGGCTGCAGTTTGTGTTTGTGAGTTCACTTGTGGCTCAGTGCCTGATAGGCCAGCGCTGGTGGTGTGGGTGCAATTTGTGTTTGTGATGTCACTTGTGGCTCAGTGCCTGATAGGCCAGTGCTGGTGATGTGGGTGCAGTTTGTGGTTGTGATGTCACTTGTGGCTCAGTGCCTGATAGGCCAGTGCTGGTGATGTGGGTGGAGTTTGTGTTTGTGATGTCACTTGTGGCTCAGTGCCTGATAGGCCAGTGCTGGTGGTGTGGGTGCAGTTCGTGTTTGTGATGTCACTTGTGGCTGAGTGCCTGATAGGCCAGTGCTGGTGGTGTGGGTGCAATTTGTGTTTGTGATGTCACTTGTGGCTCAGTGCCTGATAGGCCAGTGCTGGTGATGTGGCTGCAGTTTGTGGTTGTGATGTCACTTGTGGCTCAGTGCCTGATAGGCCAGTGCTGGTGATGTGGGTGCAGTTTGTGTTTGTGATGTCACTTGTGGCTCAGTGCCTGATAGGCCAGTGCTGGTGATGTGGGTGCAGTTTGTGTTTGTGATGTCACTTGTGGCTCAGTGCCTGATAGGCCAGTGCTGGTGATGTGGGTGCAGTTTGTGTTTGTGATGTCACTTGTGGCTGAGTGCCTGATAGGCCAGTGCTGGTGATGTGGGTGCAGTTTGTGTTTGTGATGTCACTTGTGGCTCAGTGCCTGATAGGCCAGTGCTGGTGATGTGGGTGCAGTTTGTGTTTGTGATGTCACTTGTGGCTCAGTGCCTGATAGGCCAGTGCTGGTCCTGTGGATTCAATTTGTGTTTGTGATGTCACTTGTGTCCTAGTGCCTGATAGGCCAGTGCTGGTGATGTGGGTGCAGTTTGTGTTTGTGATGTCACTTGTGGCTCAGTGCCTGATAGGCCAGTGCTGGTGATGTGGGTGCAGTTTGTGTTTGTGATGTCACTTGTGGCTCAGTGCCTGGTAGGCCAGTGCTGGTGATGTGGGTGCAGTTTGTGTTTGTGATGTCACTTGTGGCTCAGTGCCTGATAGGCCAGTGCTGGTGATGTGGGTGCAGTTTTTGTTTGTGATGTCACTTGTGGCTGAGTGCCTGATAGGCCAGTGCTGGTGATGTGGGTGCAGTTTGTGTTTGTGATGTCACTTGTGGCTCAGTGCCTGATAGGCCAGTGCTGGTGATGTGGGTGCAGTTTGTGTTTGTGATGTCACTTGTGGCTGAGTGCCTGATAGGCCAGTGCTGGTGATGTGGGTGCAGTTTGTGTTTGTGGTGTCACATGTTGCTCAGTGCCTGATAGGCCAGTGCTTGTCCTGTGGGTGCAATTTGTGTTTGTGATGTCACTTGTGTCTCTGTGCCTGATAGGCCAGTGCTAGTCATGTGGCTTGGACTGTGGTTGTGATGTCACTTGTGGCTCAGTGCCTGATAGGCCAGTGCTAGTCATGTGGCTGCAGTTTGTGTTTGTGATGTCACTTGTTGCTCAGTGCCTGATAGGCCATTGCTGGTGATGTGGCTGCAGTTTGTGTTTGTGATGTCACTTGTGGCTCAGTTCCTGATAGGCCAGTGCTTGTCCTGTGGGTGGAGTTTGTGTTTGTGATGTCACTTGTGTCTCAGTGCCTGATAGGCCAGTGCTGGTGATGTGGCTGCAGTTTGTGTTTGTGATGTCACTTGTGGCTCAGTTCCTGATAGGCAAGTGCTGGTCACGTGGCTGCAGTTTGTGGTTGTGATGTCACTTGTGTCTCAGTGCCTGATAGGCCAGTACTGGTCACGTGGCTGCTTTTTGTGTTTGTGATGTCACTTGTGGCTCAGTGCCTGATAGGCCAGTGCTGGTGATGTGGGTGCAGTTTGTGTTTGTGATGTCACTTGTGGTTCAGTGCCTGATAGGCCAGTGCTGGTCACATGGCTGCAGTTTGTGTTTGTGATGTCACTTGTGGCTCAGTGCCTGATAGGCCAGTGCTGGTCATGTGGGTGGAGTTTGTGTTTGTTATGTCACTTGTGGCTCAGTGCCTGATAGGCCAGTGCTGGTCATGTGGGTGGAGTTTGTGTTTGTTATGTCACTTGTGGCTCAGTGCCTGATAGGCCAGTGCTGGTGATGTGGGTGCAGTTTGTGTTTGTGATGTCACTTCTGGCTCAGTGCCTGATAGGCCAGTGCTGGTCACATGTCTGCTGGTTTTAACCTGTCAGGTTATTTCTGCCTTCAGCACCACATAATGCCATGGTAGGCGCATGGCTCCTCTTTGTCGTTGTGAGGTCATTGTGCCCCTTTACCTTATAGGGCAGCAGGAAGCACATGGTGTCGATGCAGACCTGATTTCAGTTCTGCCTTTGCGTCTGATAGGCCAGTAGCAGGTACAAGGCTTTACAGCTTAGTTGGAAATCCCTTTTTCTCACTACCTGGCTGAGAGCATAAGAAGGACCTTATTGCCAGCAATAATACTTAAAAACTTAGAAATATGACTCCTGCTCCTCATTACCAGTACCCGAGAGCAAAGAAAACAGAACAGATTATCTTATTTGTTTGGCACCCCAGATAGAACACAGCGAAGTTCTCATCTGGTGAGCACTGGCACTGGGCTTGCATGCCTGCGTTTATTCGCCGTGGGCTCCCAGAGATCTACTTCAATGGGCACAGCAAATGCCCCGGGTGTGGGAGGACCTGGAAAAGGCAGCTCGACTGTTTTGTACAAGAGTAGAGGGACATCCCATTTGTTAGGGGGATTTTCAAGTATTGTTTCAACAGATATTTCAGCCAGGGGATAGAGAATGGATATTGAAAAAAGGATAGGGAATTGGCAGACTGAGATGATAACCGACAGCCTTGCCCACGAGGAGATCTGAATTGGGATTATAATAATACAAATGATTGGGCAGCGTGTCAAATGGCATGCCAAAATCTGGTTTTAGCTATACGAACTGCAGGGCAAATGGGTGTTATCTCAGAAAAGGTACTGTCGTTAGCAAAAGTCTGAGGAACACTCGATTTTTGGAATATTTGCTTGTGGCAAATTATGCTCTTATGCTATGGAGGGATGTCTGTGGAAAATGTTAATGAAAGGCTGGCAGTGAGCGTATTGGTCCAGCAAGCGGCACCAGCTATCCATGAGTATTTCAGAAACCATGCTCCAGGGTGGCAGGGAGAGAATTTACAGAAGATTCACAGCAGCTGGACCTTTACTAGAAACATTTGAGAGCTGTGACAGTATGGGCACACATGTTACATGGTTGAGGGCTCATCTGTCACACAAGAGGAAGATCTCCATTTGGGTTATCTGATGGTTGCCTCTCTGGTCATCTACCAGTAATGTCTAGTCAGTGCCCACATGTACCACCAGCATGTGCTAATGTGCTTGAGGCACCACGTACAGGCAATGGCCTGTGATGTTCCTGAGCAAGAAACCTGGTCTGAAGGAGCCTCTGGAAATGAGGCAGCAGGCTGTGAGCTGGGGAGCTCTTCAGACAGCTTGAAGGCTGGTCACCTCTTCCAAAATGACCTTTGAAATTATGATTCATGACCAGGCAAACAGGACAGTGCCTGCCCTCACCTTTCCTGCCTTGTGCTCCAGACTGACTTGGGCACAAGTCCATCCTGAGCTGAAAACTCAGCAGTCCCGGGGGTGCAGCAGTGCACCCAGGCTCATCCACCTTGCTGAAGGGCTCGCCTTCTTTTCTCAAGCACGCCCCACACAAACCGAGCTGCGAGGCTCCTTAGGAGTGACTTACATCTCAGTAGCTCTGAAGTCAGGCAGAGGTTAAGGTCCTTTTCTGTCTGTGTAGCTAGGTCTGTAATTTAAGCGGAGCAGAAATTATACCCTATTATTAAGTCATCGGTTTGTCTTGGTAGGTGTGTTCTGACACTTTGTCTCTAGGTACTATCTATCTGGTTGATACAGTTTTCATCAGTTTACATTTTACATCCTCTTTACATGTGTTTACATGTGTTAGTTTGCATAGATACAGAGTTATTAGTTACATAGCAGCCTATTCTACATGGCTCAATATTCTCATACAAACTTCCTTTTCACCAGCACACAGGCAGGCCAGAGGACAACACCAACTCTCATTTATGTTCCACATGTCCACGTAAGGTGGAGGCTTTTGGAGTCTCCTGGGAAGCTCCATTTACAACATTACTACAGAACAGTCCAGCATATGCACAAGTTTTGTTGCTTGCCAATTCAGATGGATGGATAGGTATTGTTTTGAGTTTCCTTTTCCAGTTTCAAGGGCACTTAAGTGAAGATGAAGCACCTGAATGCTGTGCTTTCCCAAGCAACTGGATACTGTTATCACGAGGGCACCCTACCTGAACCTATTAACATTTGCTTAGCCGGAAAACAATACTGAAAACTTTTTTCTGAAGTGTTTTCGGAGTCAAGATTCACTCGGACCCAGCCTTCCCCACATTCTCACACACACAGGCTTACTCGACAGATCTGGAAGTCTGCCTAGGGGAATCACTGCGGTGACTTTGAGATGGCTGTTTATATCCTGCCCCATTGCAATGAGTGCAATGTAAAAGGCAATCAAGATGTGCTCACTAAAAGCATACCTTCCCACAGTCTGCCACTGCAAAGTAGAGTTGTTACATTGTTCAGCAGAGAAATCAGTTGAGCACTTCAACGCCTTAACTACAGTGTCGGCTCTTGCTTCATAAAGGCCAAAGCTTGAAAAATTATGAAGCTCAATCCCATCTTGTGTTTCAGCGACTTTAGGAAGACAACTACCTCCATTTCCATCAGCAGACTTCAGGAGGAGTACAGCCTTCACTTTCCAGGCTTCTGAGAGTTGGCCTTACAGGAAGGTGTTTAAAAGATGAAACAGGTTACTCTCCAGCTGATGATGTCTTCCTGAACACGGAAACACAAACCCTAACTGGATGCGTTTACCATCAAAGGCTTTGCAAGTGCTTAACTTGGATGCTGTTGGTAAATTCCTTCTAAAATTGAATACTGAAATTCCAGCACGTCAAGAGTTTCTGGCAGCAAAGCAGGTCCCTTTTCTCACAGAAGGCTCCAGTAGTTCAGGGCTAAGCCCCCAGGTCAGGGGTCAGTGCTGACCCCGGAAACAGTCCTCCATTTCCTCAGGACTGGGGAAGCCATGTCGCTCTCTGATGTCCAGGAGCCAAGGTGCAAAGGTTCCACCTTATCTTTCCAAAGAGGATGAGAAAAAAATGGATTTAGGATATAACAATGAACGTAGGCCTCCTCAAAGAGTTCAAAGCCTTCAGCCCAAGTAGCAGTACCTCAGACATTGACATCTTTGAGGCTCTACCTGAAGCCTTTCTTGCCGTTCCTTCAAATGACATCATCAAATATCACGACTCATGCTGTCCTGCTATCTAAAGCCTTGCAGCTTCTCCACAAACTTTTGCTGCTTCCTTCCCCCCAGTCCATCTGCCTCCTCCCATTTCCACTTCATATCTTTAACAGTTCACTAAACTCAGTCTACTAGTCCATGGATCTGATCTATCTCCAGATAGACAAGCAGGACTTGATAGCAAAGCCTTTCATTCCTTCTTAAAAAGTTGCAAGTTATTGGATTTTTTTTGTCTCCCAGAATTGGTCGGCAATAGCTGAGGAGAAAGGGTAAAGGTGGGAGGAAGAAAAAGGTATTCTGCATTTCCAGATAATACTTAAATACCAACTAGCAAAGCTAACCTGCTGTTGTTTAGAAGAGAATGTCAATGAATAAAGCAGCAAAACATTTGAAGGTTTTGGTTTCCTTATTTGCAGTACTTTTAACCTTATTGAAAGAGAAGAACTTACAGTTCTATTTCATCATGCTGTGAACTGAGTTTTCCTGATGACAGAGAATATATACAGCTAACTCTTAAATCTTCAGATATTGTGCCCACAAAGGGAAACACCTGGTCTTTCAAGCAAAAGATTACAATTGACTTCTAACAGATAACCCTCTCCTGCTTATACACTAATCAAGGTCACATGTACATGAAACACTCAAAGACAACAAAACCCCAAAGCACCTTTTTAAACCAGGACACTTTTGGAGCATACTTTCCTTTGATCACACAAGTCACTAAGCCTTTAACTATGGCAAGGGATTCCCTCTACCTTGAATCTCCATATAGTTTGCATTTTAAAAATTCTTAAGAAATGGCTTTTTACTACTACTATAAAAGCTCAGCTCAGTGTTGGCAGAAGTTTTTCAAGCACACAAATGTATTGATGCCTCAGTTTACCTAAAGATAAATTCAACAGAACCCATGTCCTAGGTTAAAGGAAGGCAAAGAAACCCCATGCTTGCCTCTATTTATACATTTTCTGTTGGGGGGGGGTTCTTTCTGAATAGTCTACTGTAAAGCACAGGGGCAGCAGAATTTTACATTAAACTATTTAGAGTTTATGCCTAACCTCTCCAAAAAAATCCAATTGCTCTTAAAGAATCAATTCTAAAAGTCCAATGGTAGAGAGCCCAGTTAAGAGCCACCGGTGCCAACAACTTACATATTACACCAACGCATTAAGTATTGCCACCATTTAGACTCTGTACAAGAGCAGGGAGGAGAATGCTTCACAGTCAGGCACTTGCTCCTCCTCTTCAATAGATTCCTGGGCAGAATGTTGCTCATCATCATCAGCGGAGGATGGGGAATTGCTGCTGTAGACTGCGTGTTTCCACCTGCAAGCATTTCAAAGGCAATAACAAAAACAAGATTAGGTCACACTAAGTCAAAAATCAAGTGCAGTCTACCCTGGAAGGTACTGTGAATTCTATGAAGTTTCCAGACCATTATATGTATTTGTCATGCATCTGATTTCAAACTGCATTACATGTTCTTCCTTGGGAGAGCAAAATTCCATCTTTGTTGGGAAGTTAAAAAAAAAAAAAAGCAGCACATGGTACTTATATGCAGCTTGACTTTGGCATATGATAGGCCAGAGCCTTGCAAAGTAACTGTAAAGCCTTGCAAAGCAGCTGTATTTGTGAATCTATTGCCCCTGATTTCCCCTGAACTTCGTATTCACAGCTGTTACCAAAAACAGCAGGACAAGTCAAGAAGGGAGCTCCTGAGAGAGCTTCAATTAATTACGATGCATACAGGATGATAATTATGATGCATACAAGTTTTGGCTTGAACCTTTTTATAGGTTTTTATTCCCCTTGTTCAAGTCTTGCACAGGCTGCGGAACATGGGCGAGGTACTGCCTTCACGAGGTATTGCATAATTACCCCTCTTCCTCAAGGCATGATCAGCTCAACTACTGCAACATCCTCTTCTGTCCTGAAGTACAGCCTTGCCCCACTCAGATCCATTCAGAAAGTTGCTCTAAAGGTCATCTTCTGAACTTATTCCCTTCATCACAAAGCGCATTCTCCTGAAACCCTTCAAGTGTATTCTCTCGCAGCAAACAGAGTTGCTAAGGCCTTTCATGAATTACCCTCCTTCCTACATTAGTTCCCACTGAGTGCCCAGAAAACAGCTCTGAATTCTGAGCTGGCCCTGACAGCACCTCTCACTGACTAACCCCTCAATACAAAAATGCAGAAGCATGTTCTCTTCTCAGCTGCCACCTTCACGCTTGGGAGAAGGTTTTTCATATGCACCTGGCAGTCTTCCTTGCCTCCTGAAAATTCTTGCTGGGCTGCTCAAAACCCATGAAAACTGTCAGGCTACTGCTGCAGTGAGAGCAGTGCTCATCATTCAGAGTAGGACTGTGCATTTCCTTGTATTCCCACCTCTTGACAGCCATCTCTTGCCTTTTCTCTTGTGCTTGGTTATAAGCATTTGGGAAAAGGACTGGTTTTGTTTGCTGACTCTCTGTCCGGAGCTTACCGGCAGGGCCCTGGAGTCCCTGACTATGGCTTGTAAGCGCTAAGGCTATACAGAAATGTGAATAGATTAAAAAAATATCCAATAGCTCAACTCATTTCGGCTGTTTCAGAGGAGGCTTTTGGCCAGAACACAGTAAAGAAAATTGAAAGCCAGAACTAACCTGCACTGCCATCTTGAGTGTCAGCGATTTCCTCATCAGTTCTCCTCAGGAGGACATATCCAAGTTTTCCTAATGAGAAGAAACAAGAAGGGTCAGTCACAAACACGCAGAAAATCTGACGTATGCACACTTGGTGCCTACACAGTAACTTTATCAAGGCTCTGCATGGACACAAAAGATTAGCACGCAGTTCTACGATGCAGAAAGCAAGGAAGCATTGCTGGAATCCAACCATCTAGTTTTACCTATTTTCACAAGAGGCACCTTCTGGTTTAGGCCTATATCTGTCAGTCTAAGAGAGATGAGAAAATGGATGCATATTTTAAGACAAGAAGAAAACCTGTACTTTTAAATTCAGTTCATGGCCTACTTTGTCTCTCTGTTAACATGTTGATTCATGGCCCAGGACAAGTTTTTTTTTAAAAAAAAACAAAAAACCCAGACATCCACAGAGATTCCTGAAGTAAATGAATTTATCTTTGCTTTTTATCCTAGAGTTCACAGAATCACAGAATGGTTGAGGTTGGAAGGGACCTCTGGAGATCATCTAGTCCGACCCTCCTGCTCAGGAAGGGTCACTTAGCACATGTTGCCCAGGACTGTGTCCAGATGGCTTGAATATCTCCGAGGAAGGAGCCAACCACAGCAGGCATTGCCCACACCAAGGCACCTAGGACAGGAGCCTGGAAGGTCTTGAAGGTGGTGAGCTTCAAAGGGAGCTGAGATGACAACACAAGGGGAAACAGATGACAACACGAATCAGGCAATCGGAACACCATGGTGTGTGTTCGACTGGCTGCAAGATGGCTGTTGGCATGCAAGCGTGCTTAAGGAAGGCAAAGCGTTAAGAGAAAAAGCACGAGTCAGCTTTCAAGGACAATTAGATGTACGGGGCTGCCAGTTTATGGGGGACAGTGCAGGCAGCTTCCTAACACTCACTGCTGAGCAGGAAGCCCGAACTCTGACAAACAGGCCTTTCAAGTATCCTGTGAAAGTCCATGAGCACAGAAGCAAGGCAGCTGCTAGGGGTTTCATGTCGAGACTCCACACTGGACCAAATTAGGCCCCTAATTCCAGCACCTACTCAAAAATAATTACAAAACCCATATATCTGCACAATAACATCAGACACGTAAAAAGAAGTACTTGTGAACTATTCTTTAAATAACAAACAGGATTTTAAAAAAAAAACTCTTTGGGACAATAGTAAATGCGTACACATGACATTCTTACAAACTGCAGGATACAGAAGAAAATTGTTTGTCAGCAAACCAATTTAACCTGACCTCTCTGCAGGGCACAGTTCAGGACACCCTCACAAGTTACATACCTCCAATTTTCTAGAGAAGGTCCAGAAAAGAAACTACCTTGATAAAAACAGTGGAACGGGGCTTGTCCAGAAAAGATGTGATTTGCTTACTTGGTTTGGAAGCTCTGCCAGCATAAAACAAACAAACAAGAAAACAAACCAAAAAACCATACACACACACACCAAAGAGTTACAAAGGGATTATTTAAGAGTCTTGTCTAAACTCTACCTTAATTTAAGTAAAGGGCTCCTAAGGGTGCACAAGGAATTTATCTTCCACCGTTACTGCAAACGGCAGGACACTACAAAGGTCACCCCTAGGAGAAGGGCGTTCAGACTACGCCTAAAAGAGCCACTGGCACACTGAAGGCTCTCATTCACTTTCAACATGCATTTTCCCTTTCACAAAAACCTTACAAAGCCACTTCAGCCAGTAACTAGCCAGGAGGGTTGGTTCCCCCCCAACCCCCTTTTTTTTCTTTCTTTCCAGAGAGAGCTTGTTGTATTCTACAGCTTCCGACAGAAGCTATATTAGCATAAATGCTCCAGCTGATTTAGACTTCCTCGACCAAAAGATCTTAGACTTTCGGCTGAAACGCCCTCGCTGCTGCCCATGGGGAGAGGCACAGAGCCAGAAAACAATGCCTGGAGTCCAGGGCACTCTGCTGACGTGGGCATCTCTCCTGCTGGCACTAGAAATAGTGTAGCCCGTCACATTCACTCTGCACAGATTATATCCTACCTAGGGCTAGCCCCCAGGACACCTCCTCGGGCCCCTGGCTGCACAGCTGGTCACCAAGAGAAAAGAATGGGGGAAAAGCCTCACCATTTCAGCAACAATGGGTTAGTAGAAGAAGCAGAGTTTTCCAAGGCACCTGACACCTAAGAACAATAACGCACATTAACTACTTGAATAAGGTGTAACTCCTGATTTTCTCTTCCCTGCTCGAATCTGGCCAGGGTCCTCCACACATGGCTCAATGCTGAGGAAAGAACAGGCACAACAGCGTTGGGCAGCCACAGGCAAGTCTCTCGCAGACCGAGTGCCCTGCACAGGGCCCTGACTCCCAACATTACCTTTCAGCTCCCAAAGTTCTCCCCTCCAAGCATCTTGCAGATCATCTCCAACAGAAACACGGGAAGGTCTCTTGAGGGGCAGCTACTGCCACTGCTGCAGCATCTCAGCAACCCCACACACCTCGCCCAGCCAACAGTGCGCTCACACACAGCTACTTCTCCCACCACAGCGTCTTCGGCCTCTTTCTCACAGGCCTTCCAGTAACACCCCCTTCGAGCACCCAAGGTTTCTGGTGTTACTAGCAACAGCATACTACCCCGGCCTACATGTAAAGCTTGCTGCCTTCCTCAAGGAAAGCAACACACTAAAGGTTACTGAGCCATCTCAGATCATAAGCAAACATGTAAATCACTACCTCTGTTAGCTCCAGAAAAAGAAGAGTCCACCTAGGACAGGAAAGAAAAGATGAAAAAGCAACTCAGACACTCACTGAAATAACATCCTGCTAAAGCAGGGCTCAGGATCTAGGTCTTTCAGTAAGTCTCAGCTGCACACTTCCTCACCAGGCACAAGGCAATAGTCAGGTGAAAGATTTTGTCAGCTGATACAAAGATGGAGTCTTGCAAGTAGTTCTGCTTCATGAACAGAGACCTAAAGCGGTTTCTAAGTTTTCTTCTAGTTGCTTTCAAAAAGACTAGGCAACACTGTAAGGATTCTTCAATCTGGGTTCAACAAAAAATCACTTCTTTTCATTTCTTTTGCTCCCAAACCCAGCTGCTACCATCACTACTGGACCATCTCCCTTTTGTGTCAGGTGCACAAAAACTTCCTACAACAGAACTGAGAGCCTTAAGCGCACCTTTCACTGAACACATGGAATACTTGCTGTCAATTTACTACTAACGTCAGGCAGAAAATATTGGGGGCTAGATGGTAAATGCAGATCTGTTCCTACTAAAATAGATTCTCATTCAGCATGCTTTGGTATTTCAGAAGGCAAAACTCAAGGTGGCAGAAGACTTCTGTGTCCTCCAGTTCAACTTTTAGCACGTGAGTTTCAGTCGAGTTGTCTTCAGTCACAGCTTGCACACATCAGCTCTCCTGCAGAGAGAAAGAACAAGTCAACATTCTCAATGCGACATTCAGAGAGAACTACAGTTTAAATACCTGGCTGCAGTAACAATACCTGCTCTTAAACAGAAGCACATCCTGCTCCAGGTTTTGGAGAGCACTCACCATCCATGAGACTCTTGTTCTGTACATCTTTATCAAACACTTGGGGGCTCAGAAGTAGTTTAATCACACAGGAAGATCCATTTTCTCGTCACAGTTCAGAAATGAATGGGGAAAGCTTGGATTTGCTAAAGCACCCACAGCCAGGGCATACAAATGGACAAGAAGCAGAAGCAAGGAAAAATCAATCTCTAATAATCTACCTCTGTCCTCCACAGCAATGCACACCTCCATGAGAGGGTTCCGCTCTGGCTTTACCATTTAGGTTTAACCAAGGTCCTGGGAGAAAGGAATAAGGACACTTGTGTCGAGGATATTGGAAACAAACTGACAAAATGGGCCCTAACCTGTAAATCCTTTGAAAATGCTCTCCATGCAGGGGTGTGTCCAGGTCTTTCTCCTTGGTCTAGTAAGGACACTGCCCATTTGTGGCATCCTTTTACTTTCCACCCTAGCAACTACAGGAAGAAAGGAAGCAATGAAAACCACAAGAACTCTGCAAAGACATCTTAAGCTAAGGCCCCGTCATTTTCAAAGTCCTTGTTCCTGCTCAGAACTGGCCTATCGGGCACTGAGCCACAAGTGACATCACAAACACAAACTGGACACACAGGACCAGCAGTGGCCTATCAGGCACTGAGCCACAAGTGACATCACAAACACAAACTGCACCCACATCACCAGCACTGGCCTATCAGGCACTGAGCCACAAGTGACATCACAAACACAAACTGCACCCACATCACCAGCACTGGCCTATCAGGCACTGAGCCACAAGTGACATCACAAACACAAACTGCAGCCACATCACCAGCACTGGCCTATCAGGCACTCAGCCACAAGTGACATCACAAACACAAACTGCACCCACAGGACAAGCACTGGCCTATCAGGCACTCAGCCACAAGTGACATCACAAACACAAACTGCAGCCACATCACCAGCACTGGCCTATCAGGCACTCAGCCACAACTGACATCACAACCACAAACTGCACCCACAGGACAAGCACTGGCCTATCAGGCACTGAGCCACAAGTGACATAACAAACACAAACTGCACCCACACCACCAGCACTGGCCTATCAGGCACTGAGCCACAAGTGACATCACAAACACAAACTGCACCCACATCTCCAGCACTGGCCTATCAGGCACTGAGACACAAGTGACATCACAAACAAAAACCGCACCCACATGACCAGCACTGGCCTATCAGGCACTCAGCCACAAGTGACATCACAAACACAAACTGCACCCACATCACCAGCACTGGCCTATCAGGCACTGAGCCACAAGTGACATCACAAACACAAACTGCACCCATACCACCAGCACTGGCCTATCAGGCACTGAGCCACAAGTGACATCACAGTCACAAACTGCACGCACATCAGCATTACTGGCCTATCAGGCACTCAGCCACAAGTGACATCACAAACACAAACTGCAGCCATCTGACCAGCACTGGCCTATCAGGCACTCAGCCACAAGTGACATCACAAACACAAACTGCACCCTCAGGACCAGCACTGGCCTATCAGGCACTCAGCCATAAGTGACATCACAAACACAAACTGCACCCACAAGTCAAGCACTGGCCGATCAGGCACTGAGCCACAAGTGACATCACAAACACAAACTGCACCCACATCACCAGCACTGGCCTATCAGGCACTCAGCCACAAGTGACATCACAACCACAAACTGCACCCACATCACCAGCACTGGCCTATCAGGCACTGAGCCACAAGTGACACCACAAACACAAACTGCACCCACATCACCAGCACTGGCCTATCAGGCACTGAGCCACAAGTGACATCACAAACAAAAACCGCACCCACATGACCAGCACTGGCCTATCAGGCACTGAGCCACAAATGACATCACAAACACAAACTGCAGCCATGAGACCAGCACTGGCCTATCAGGCACTGAGCCACAAGTGACATCACAAAAACAAACTGCACCCACATCACCAGCACAGGCCTATCAGGCACTGAGCCACAAGTGACATCACAAACAAAAACCGTACCCACATGACCAGCACTGGCCTATCAGGCACTCAGCCACAAGTGACATCACAACCACAAACTGCACCCACATCACCAGCACTGGCCTATCAGGCACTGAACCACAACTGACATCACAAACACAAACTGCACCCACATCACCAGCACTGGCCTATCAGGCACTGGGACACAAGTGACATCACAAACACAAACTGCAGCCACATCACCAGCACTGGCCTATCAGGCACTGAGCCACAAGTGACATCACAAACACAAACTGCACCCACATCACCAGCACTGGCCTATCAGGCACTCAGCCACAAGTGACATCACAAACACAAACTGCAGCCACATCACCAGCACTGGCCTATCAGGCACTGAGCCACAAGTGAACTCACAAGCACAAACTGCACCCACACCACCAGCACTGGCCTATCAGGCACTCAGCCACAAGTGACATCACAAACACAAACTGCAGCCACATCACCAGCACTGGCCTATCAGGCACTCAGCCACAAGTGACATCACAAACAAAAACTGCACCCACATCACCAGCACTGGCCTATCAGGCACTGAGCCACAAGTGACATCACAAACACAAATTGCACCCACACCACCAGCACTGGCCTATCAGGCACTGAGCCACAAGTGACATCACAACCAAAAACCGCACCCACATCACCAGCACTGGCCTATCAGGCACTCAGCCACAAGTGACATCACAAAAAAACAGCACCCACATCACCAGCACTGGCCTATCAGGCACTGAGCCACAAGGGACATCACAAACACAAACTGCAGCCATCTGACCAGCACTGGCCTATCAGGCACTCAGCCACAAGTGACATCACAACCACAAACTGCAGCCACACCACCAGCACTGGCCTATCAGGCACTGAGCCACAAGTGACATCACAAACACAAACTGCACCCACAGGACAAGCACTGGCCTATCAGGCACTCAGCCACAAGTGACATCACAAACACAAACTGCACCCACATCACCAGCACTGGCCTATCAGGCACTGAGCCACAAGTGACATCACAAACACAAACTGCAGCCACATCACCAGCACTGGCCTATCAGGCACTCAGCCACAAGTGACATCACAAACACAAACTGCACCCACAGGACAAGCACTGGCCTATCAGGCACTCAGCCACAAGTGACATCACAAACACAAACTGCAGCCACATCACCAGCACTGGCCTATCAGGCACTCAGCCACAACTGACATCACAACCACAAACTGCACCCACAGGACAAGCACTGGCCTATCAGGCACTGAGCCACAAGTGACATCACAAACACAACCTGCACCCACATCACCAGCACTGGCCTTTCAGGCACTGAGCCACAAGTGACATCACAAACACAAACCGCACCCACATCACCAGCACTGGCCTATCAGGCACTGAGCCACAAGTGACATCACAAACACAAATTGCACCCACACCACCAGCACTGGCCTATCAGGCACTGAGCCACAAGTGACTTCACAAACACAACCAGCACCCACAGGACAAGCACTGGCCTATCAGGCACTCAGCCACAAGTGACCTCACAACCACAAACTGCACCCACAGGACAAGCACTGGCCTATCAGGCACTGAGCCACAAGTGAACTCACAAACACAAACTGCACCCACACCACCAGCACTGGCCTATCAGGCACTCAGCCACAAGTGACATCACAAACACAAACTGCACCCACATCACCAGCACTGGCCTATCAGGCACTGAGCAACAAGAGGCATCACAAACACAAACTGCACCCACAGGACAAACACTGGCCTATCAGGCACTGAGCCAAAACTGATATCACAAACACAAACTGCGGCCACATTACCAGCACAGGCCTATCAGGCACTGAGCCACAACTGACATCACAACCACAAACTGCACCCACATCACCAGCACTGGCCTATCAGGCACTGAGCCACAAGTGACATCACAAACACAAACTGCACCCACATCACCAGCACTGGCCTATCAGGCACTGAACCACAACTGACATCACAAACACAAACTGCACCCACACCACCAGCACTGGCCTATCAGGCACTCAGCCACAAGAGGCATCACAACCACAAACTGCACCCACAGGACAAACACTGGCCTATCAGGCACTGAGCCACAAGTTACATCACAAACACAAACTGCAGCCACATCACCAGCACTGGCCTATCAGGCACTGAGCCACAAGTGACATCACAAACACAAACTGCACCCACATCACCAGCACTGGCCTATCAGGCACTGAGCCACAAGTCACATCACAAACACAAACTGCACCCACATCACCAGCACTGGCCTATCAGGCACTGAGCCACAAGTGAACTCACAAACACAAACTGCACCCACATCACCAGCACTGGCCTATCAGGCACTCAGCCACAAGTGACATCACAAACACAAACTGCACCCACACCACCAGCACTGGCCTATCAGGCACTCAGCCACAAGAGGCATCACAACCACAAACTGCACCCAGGTAAACCAGCACTGGCCTATCAGGCACTGAGCCACAAGTGACATCACAACCACAAATTGCACCCACACCACCAGCACTGGCCTATCAGGCACTGAGCCACAAGTGACATCACAAACACAAACTGCACCCACATCACCAGCATTGCCCCATCAGGCACTGAGCCACAAGTGACATCACAACCACAAACTGCACCCAGGTAAACCAGCACTGGCCTATCAGGCACTGAGTCACAAGTGACATCACAAACACAAACTGCACCCACATCACCAGCACTGGCCTATCAGGCACTGAGCCACAAGTGACATCACAAACACAAAGTCCACACTCAGGACCAGCACTGGCCTGTCAGGCACTGAGCCACAAGTGACATCACAACCACAAACTCCACCCACATCACCAGCATGTCCTATCAGGCACTGAGCCACAAGTGACATCACAAACACAAACTGCACCCACACCACCAGCACTGGCCTATCAGGCACTGAGCCACAAGAGACATCACAAACACAAACTGCACCCACATCACCAGCACTGGCCTATCAGGCACTGAGCCACAAGTGACATCACAAACACAAACTGCAGCCACACCACCAGCACTGGCCTATCAGGCACTGAGCCACAAGTGACATCACAAACACAAACTGTACACACGTGACCAGCACTGGCCTATCAGGCACTCAGACACAAGTGACATCACAAACACAAACTGCACCCACAGGAACAGCACTGGTCTATCAGGCACTCAGCCACAAGTGACATCACAAACACAAACTGCAGCCACAGGACAAGCACTGGCCTATCAGGAACTGAGCCACAAGTGACATCACAACCACAAACTGCACCCACATCACCAGCACTGGCCTATCAGGCACTGAGCCACAAGTGACATCACAACCACAAACTGCACCCACATCACCAGCACTCGCCTATCAGGAACTGAGACACAACTCACATCACAAACAAAAACTGCAGACATGTGACCAGCACTGGCCTAACAGGCACTGAGCAATATGTGACATCACAAACACAAACTCCACCCACGTGACCAGCACTGGCCTATCAGGCACTGAGCCACAAGTGACATCACAAACACAAACTGCAGCCACATCACCAGCACTGGCCTATCAGGCACTGAGCCACAAGTGAACTCACAAACACAAACTGCACCCACATCACCAGCACTGGCCTATCAGGCACTCAGCCAAAACTGACATCACAAACACAAACTGCACCCACATCACCAGCACTGGCCTATCAGGCACTAGGACACAAGTGACATCACAAACACAAACTGCACCCACACCACCAGCACTGGCCTATCAGGCACTGAGCCACAAGAGGCATCACAACCACAAACTGCACCCACAGGACAAACACTGGCCTATCAGGCACTCAGCCACAAGTGTCCTCACAAGAACAAACTGCAGCCACATCACCAGCACTTATCTATCAGGCACTGAACCACAAGTGACATCACAACCACAAATTGCACCCACACCACCAGCACTGGCCTATCAGGCACTGAGCCACAAGTGACTTCACAAACACAAACTGCACCCACATCACCAGCACTGGCCTATCAGGCACTGAGCCACAAGTGACATCACAAACACAAACTGCACCCACAGGACAAGCACTGGCCTATCAGGCACTGAGCCACAAGTGACATCACAAACACAAACTGCACCCACACCACCAGCACTGGCCTATCAGGCACTCAGCCACAAGTGACATCACAAACACGAACTGCAGCCACATCACCAGCACTGGCCTATCAGGCACTGAGCCACAAGTGACATCACAAACACAAACTGCAGCCACATCACCAGCACTGGCCTATCAGGCACTCAGCCACAAGTGACATCACAAACACAAACTGCAGCCACATCACCAGCACTGGCCTATCAGGCACTCAGCCACAAGTGACATCACAAACACAAACTGCACCCACATCACCAGCACTAGCCTATCAGGCACTGAGCCACAAGTGACATCACAAACACAAACTGCACCCACAGGACCAGCACTGGCCTATCAGGCACTGATCCACAAGTGACATCACAACCACAAACTGCACCCACATCACCAGCATTGCCCCATCAGGCACTGAGCCACAAGTGACATCACAAACACAACCTGCACCCACATCACCAGCACTGGCCTATCAGGCACTGAGCCACAAGTGACATCACAAACACAAACTGCACCCACATCACCAGCACTGGCCTATCAGGCACTGAGCCACAAGTGACATCACAAACACAAATTGCACCCACATCACCAGCACTGGCCTATCAGGCACTCAACCAAATCTGACCTCACAAACACAACCAGCACACACATCACCAGCACTGGCCTATCAGGCACTCAGCCACAGGTGACATCACAACAACAAACTGCACCCACATCACCAGCATTGCCCCATCAGGCACTGAGCCACAAGTGACATCACAAACACAAAGTCCACCCACAGGACCAGCACTGGCCAGTCAGGCACTCAGCCACAAGTGACATCACAACCACAAACTCCACCCACATAACCAGCACTGGCCTATCAGGCACTGAGCAATATGTGACATCACAAACACAAACTCCACCCACGTGACCAGCACTGGCCTATCAGGCACTCAGCCACAAGTTACATCACAAACACAAACTCCACCCACATCACCAGCAATGGCCTATCAGGCACTGAGCCACAAGTGACATCACAACCACAAACTCCACCCACAGGACAAGCACTGGCCTATCAGGCACTGAGCCACAACTAACATCACAACCACAAACTGCACCCACATCACCAGCACTGGCCTATCAGGCACTCAGCCACAAGTGACATCACAAACACAAACTGCACCCACACCACCAGCACTGGCCTATCAGGCACTGAGCCACAAGTGACCTCACAAACACAAACTGCAGCCACATGACCAGCACTGGCCTATCAGGCACTTAGCCACAAGTGACATCACAAACACAAATTGCACCCAGAGGACCAGCACTGGCCTATCAGGCACTCAGCAACAAGTGACATCACAAACACAACCAGCACCCACAGGACAAGCACTGGCCTATCAGGCACTCAGCCACAAGTGACATCACAAACACAAACTGCAGCCACATCACCAGCACTGGCCTATCAGGCACTCAGCCACAAGTGACATCACAACCACAAACTGCACCCACAGGACCAGCACTGGCCTATCAGGCACTGAGCCACAAGTGACATCACAACCACAAACTGCACCCACATCACCAGCACTGGCCTATCAGGCACTCAGCCACAAGTGACATCACAAACACAAACTCCACCCACAGGACCAGCACTGGCCTATCAGGCACTGAGCCACAAGTGACATCACAAACACAGACTCCATCCACAGGACCAGCACTGGCCTATCAGGCACTCAGCCACAAGTGACATCACAACTACAAACTCCACCCACAAGACCAGCACTGCCCTATCAGGCCCTGAGCCCCAAGTGACATCACAACCACAAACTGCACCCACAGGACCAGGACGGGCCTATCAGGGACTGAGCCACAAGTGACATCACAACCACAAACGCCACCCACATCACCAGCACTGGCCTATCAGGCACTGAGACACAAGTGACATCACAACCACAAACTGCACCCACATCACCAGCACTGGCCTATCAGGTACTGAGCCACAAGTGACATCACAACCACAAACTCCACCCACAGGACCAGCACTGGCCTATCAGGCACTCACCACAAGTGACATCACAAACACAAACTCCACCCACAGGACCAGCACTGGCGTTAACAGGCACTGAGCCACAAGTGACATCACAAAAACGAACTGCACACACGTGACCAGCACTGGCCTATCAGGCACTGAGCCAAAAATGACATCACAACCACAAACTGCACCCACATCACCAGCACTGGCCTATCAGGCACTGAGCTACAAGTGACACCACAAACACAAACTGCAGCCACATCACCAGCACTGGCCTATCAGGCACTCAGCCACAAATGACATCACAAACACAGACTCCATCCACAGGACCAGCACTGGCCTATCAGGCACTGAGACACAAGTGACATCACAACCACAAACTGCACCCACATCACCAGCACTGGCCTATCAGGCACTGAGCTACAAGTGACACCACAACCACAAACTGCACCCACATCACCAGCACTGGCCTATCAGGCACTGAGCCACAAGTGACATCACAAACACAAACTGCAGCCACATGACTAGCACTGGCCTATCAGGCACTCAGCAAAAAGTAACATCACAACCACAAAGTGCAGACATGTGACCAGCACTGGCCTATCAGGCACTGAGCCACAAGTGACATCACAACCACAAACTGCACCCACAGGACCAGGAGGGGCCTATCAGGGACTGAGCCACAAGTGACATCACAACCACAAACTGCACCCACATGACCAGCACTGGCCTATCAGGCACTGAGCCACAAGTGACATCACAAACACAAACTGCAGCCATAGGACCAGCACTGGCCTATTACGCACTGAGCCACAAGTGACCTCAAAAAAACAAACTGCACCCACGTGACCAGCACTGGCCTATCAGGCACTGAGCCACAACTGACCTCACAACCACAAACTGCAGCCATGTGACCAGCATTGGCCTATCAGGCACTGAGCCACAAGTGACATCACAACCACAAACTGCACCCACATCACCAGCACTGGCCTATCATGCACTGAGCCACAAGTGACCTCACAAACAAAAACTCCACCCACCTATAACAGCACTGGCCTATCAGGCACAGAGCCACAAGTGACATCACAACCACAAACTGCAGCCACATCACCAGCACTGGCCTATCATGCACTGAGCCACAAGTGACCTCACAAACAAAAACTCCACCGACGTAAACCAGCACTGGCTTATCAGGCACTGAGCCACAAGTGACCTCACAAACTCAAACTGCTACCACATGACCAGCACTGGCCTATCAGACACTGAGCCACAACTGACATCACAACCATAAACTGCATCGACGTAAACAAGCACTGGCCTATCAGGCACTGAGACACAAATGACATCACAAACACAAACTGCAGCCATGTTACCAGCACTGGCCTATCAGGCACTGAGCCACAAGTGACATCACAACCACAAACTGCACCCACGTGACCAGTACTGGCCTATCAGGCACTCAGCCAAATCTGACCTCACAAACACAACCAACATCCACATCACCAGCACTGGCCTATCAGGCACTCAGCCACAAGTGACATCACAACCACAAACTGCACCCACATGAACAGCACTGGCCTATCAGGCACTGAGCCACAAGTGACATCACAAACACAAACTCCACCCACATCACCAGCACTGGCCTATCAGGCACTGAGCCACAAGTGACATCACAAACACAAACTGCACTCACATGACCAGCACTGGCCTATCAGGCACTCAGCCACAAGTGACATCACAAACACAAACTGCAGCCACATCACCAGCACTGGCCTATCAGGCACTGAGCCACAAGTGACATCACAAACACAAACTGCAGCCATGTGACCAGCACTGGCCTATCAGGCACTGAGCCACAAGTGACATCACAACCACAAACTGCAGCCATGTGACCAGCACTGGCCTGTCAGGCACTGAGCCACAAGTGACATCACAACCACAAACTGCACCCACATCACCAGCACTGGCCTATCAGGCACTGTGTCACAAGTGACCTCACAAACACAAACTGCACCCACGTGACCAGCACTGGCCTGTCAGACATTGAGGCACATGTGACCTCACAAGCACAAAAGCAGCAATGTGCTTGATGCTGTCTAAGCAGGTGGTGAAGCAAAAGTCACCTCACAAATACAAAAAAGGAGCAATGTGGCTGCTGGTGGCCTGGCAGATACTGAGGCCAAATTACTCCACAAACACAAGCAGCAGCAATATCCATCGAGCTGGACTGTCAGGTGCTCATGCTGAAGTGACCTCACAGGCAGCCATGAAGCCAAATAGCTGCTCCTGGCCTCTTTGCAACTGAGGCACAATTGACCTCAACAAGCACAAACAGCAGCAATGTGCATGCTGATCGCCAGTCACATACTGATGCACAACTCACCACAAAAGCACCAACAGCAGCAACGGACCTGCTCACCCTTTAGGAGGCATTGAGACACAAGAGACCTCACCATCATCACCAACGCTACATGCATGCTGTTGGCCTACCAGCTTCAGAGGCACAACTCACCTCACAAGCACAAATGGCATCGACCTGCCTGCTGCTGCCCTATCTTTGACTGAGTCACAAGGGAGCTGAAAAGTGCAAACCTTCACAGAGGAGAAGCTCACCTGGGCCACTCGCACGTCCCTTGATTATGCTGTGATCACTCCATACAGAACAGTCTTCTGCAAATGGCTTTCATCTCCTGGCAAGACTCTCTCCAGATCATGCGACAGCTCCACTCTGCCACCCTGCACACAAATCACAAAAGGAACAATTGGTCTCGCTTTTCCTTTAGTACCATCAAGTCCGAGCTGGGAGCCTTCGCACTGCAGCACCTACACAATGGCAGCAGCATGCCACTTCCATTTCTAGTGCATTTCTAGGGACAGAGATCAGCTGAGGGAGCAGCTGCACTGCAAAGGCTTTCTGACACTCTCAGATCAACTCGGCACTGCACCAGCCATCAACCTGACGCCAGACCTCTGCTCTGCCACCTACTCTACAAACACACTGCCTCTGCCCCACACAGCTGCCTCTTCTGCTACATACAACCAAGTGCCAGCAAGAAGAGATGCATGCAGGACACTCGCCACTTGCACACTCCCCAGCCACTGCTCTGCTCACTGCCTTCCCTTGGCTTCTCAATCCAGACACTCAGGCAAGCTCTTGCGGTAACACCACAAGGTGGCCAAGGCACTCTAGGCTCACAAGGCCTGTGCAAATGAGCAGCACAAGATCAGGCACAGAGCTGCCTCCTTGGGTGATGCTGCTCTTTTCAGAGGGAAGGATCCTGCTTTCTTTGGGCACAGCAGGCTGCTGCTTTCCACCCCCATCCCCTCACGAACCTCCTGCTAGGGATGGGGACATGGGGATTTTCTGTAGTAATACAAAAGTTACAGATAAAACACAGAAACACTTGAGAGTCCGGAAGGCCTCCTGAGCCCAAAGGAACCTCCCTTCCTTTCCTTTAGTTACTTGGACAAGGAGCTTGGACGGGGAAGGGAAAAAGGGTGCAGAGGCTTTGAAATGAGGCCCAAGCAATGAGACAGCCCCACACTGGATGGCTGCTGAAATGACAGCTCTCCTGGCTGCGCAGCCTCTGCAGCACCAGTCCGCGCTCCACAGCTGCCTTCACAGAGCACTGAGGGCTGGGTGCCACGGGCAACCTGGCCCTGGGCACATCTTCACCCCTCGCAGAGCCAGCAGCCCAAGAGCTCTGAGACTTCCACAGGTCAACCTACGGACGCTTTGGGGCACTCACACAAAGGCACTCCAGACATGCTGGCATCTATTATAAGGGTCTTGGACTCGTCCTATATGGCACCACAACCTCCTAGGAAAAGGAGGGGGCACCGTAGCATTTGTTGAGCGGGCTGGCAATAACAGCACTTGTGGGAGGCGGAATTTGCAGCACAGCAGAGGTACCAGGAGCTGAACCCACAACCCAAGTCACCCAGGGAAGACAGGCGCATTTATGGAAGCCTTCGCATCCATACGTAGCCTCTTCTCAGTCACTTGCAGCTGCTTTCACAGAGGGCTCACGACGCTGGCCAAGATGTTGACAGGTACAGGGACACAGCCTGGCATCCTGCCTCCATCCTCAGCGCCTCTAGCACTGCACTGGGAACCTCCATGAGTGGAGCAACCTAGAAAGAAAGAAAGGATCGGAGTGTTACCGGCAGTTCTGCTGGCCTTACAGAGTCGCAACAGGCAGGGGCAAATGTCTCCCCTCTGTGCTCAGCTCTATTGGTGAGAGCACAGCCAGCAGGGCCACCAAGACATTCTACCCCTCTTTTTGGCACAGGTGACACCATGTCTGTATACCAGGTCCTGTTTGGGCTCTCCAGTTCTGCACAGGCGCTAACACACTGCAGGGAGTCCAGCACAGGGACACCAAGACGGTCAGGGGCTGCAGCGTGGGGCATAAAAGGAGAGGCTGCGAGAGCTGGCTTTGTTCAGCCTAGATAAGAGAAGGCCAAGGGGATCTTCATGCTGTGCACAGCTACCTTATGGAGGGCACAGAGAAGACGGAGCCGGATTTTCTTGGAGGTGCACACTAGTAGCATGGGAGGCAACAGGGACAAATCGGACAATGGGAAATGCTTCCGAGACATTAAGAAGAAACCTTTTTCTCCGTGACGGTGGCCAAACTGCGGCACACGGATACAGAGAGGTTCCCAGATCTCCATCCTTGGAGGTAATCAAAACTTCACTGGAAAAGGCCCCAAGATACCTCCTCTACTGGCACCTGCCTGGAGCAGGGCGTTGGAGCCCTGCTACCTCCACACGGCTCCCCCATTGCAGCCTCAAGGAATATGCTATTATGAGACTCTTGCCAAAGGCACCAGAGGCTTTGCAGATGCCGCCTCCACCGCTCAGCAAGGACAGGTGTCTCAGAGCCACCCATCGCCCTCACAGGCCTGACTTCTTGTGAGGGGGCATCTCCCCTCTCTGCAAGGCTCTGCGTAGGCACAACGTGCAGAAATGCCTCTGACTGCTTTCATTAACTACCCATCTCGCTGAGGGATAGCAATGGATTAGCGTCTGAGATGGGAAGATGCAATGAGGGTCCAGATTCAGCAGAAAGCCTTTAAGGAGGGAGAAGAGAACTCTCTCCAGCAGTCGGTAAAATCCCAAAGACTCACGGAAGCATCAAACCCTTCCGAAACTGCAAGCCTGAACCTCAGCTGACACAAACCACCAAACTGGGAGCAGCCCTGCCTCGCACCACGATGCTCCAAGGAGGCAACACGGTCACCAACAGTCCTCACCCACGTCTCCCAGAAGGACACCGTGATGGCAGGCTGGGCCTTGGGAGCAGAGCACTGCTCTCTCCAGACACCTCCTCCCACGCTGAGCAGCAAAACACTGGCGCCACCACCCGGCTCCACCACAGGGCATCTCGCACTGTAACACGCCGTTACCTCCGCACCTCACAGAGGGTTGGCAACCAACACACGCCTCTGCATCAGCGACACACAGCCCACAGCACCACACACGGCAGCACGCAGGGCACCCCAAGCACCCCACAACACACAAAGCCCAACTCTCCAGACCTTCCATTCCTTTCTAGTCCTCCAAGGCCTTGCAACAGGCTCTGCCTCTGAACAGCCACTCACAGCCCGGGGCCTGCTCACTTCCCACCTTCCCACCAGGAAGCAGAGAAGAAGTGCTCTCACAGGGGCTGATCAGGCCAGCTTTTCCCTCTCGCTTGTGCCTCAACTTCTCTGAACAAGAAATCTCTTTCAAAATGTGGCCCATACCCTTTTTGGGGGGTGACATTCCTTCTGTCTCCTCCAACAGCCTTTGCACCCATTCTCCAATGACTGCATACGTGGACAGAAAATCAGAGACCCCTAAAGTGTTACAGTTCCAAATGTGTCATAAAAGCAGCTGGACACCTCAAAGACAGAGACAGCATTCAGACCTTGCAGGAAAATCTCACAAGCTCCCTGCTCTTTTGACAGGGGCAACTTCTAAAGCACACACACCCTGGCAAGAAGAGATTATTCACACCACTGCTCACACCAGCACTACATTCACTTAGCAGCCTCAAAAGTCTAGCTGGACTCCCTAGCTGACCGGGAGGACGCTGCAAGCTTCTACTTAGCAACAAGCGGAAAGGCAAACTCCATGGCCATGTTCACCACAGAACATCATCCACATTTGAAATGTAGCAGTACTAACTCATGATGATGGAGTGGAATCAAATTTGTGTCAGATGATGTGGAATATCGACTTCTGCTTGATTAATGAGTTGCATTTCTGTATTGCTGTAGAGCTCTGCAGGGGTCAATCCCTCCTCTGAGCACACGCAACAAACCCAGAAGTGACCTCACCACCAGCATCCAAGCCATGCGTCTTCTCCTGACCTGTCAGCTGCTCACACAGAGGTGTCATCACATCACAGATTCACATCATGGCCTCATAATACTCACAATGCTCTCAAACACCCATGGCCTACCAGTTACTACACCAAAAGATTAGCTTCTGCTATGCATTATCAACACCTAGCCTATGAAATTTAAGAATTGCAGAACAGCCTGCAAGTAATTCTTGGCAACATTTTCTAACGGGAGGATTGCATGGGAGCAGCGATCATGAAACTGAAGACAGCAGCGCCTCATGTCCCAGGCACAGGGAGAAGCCTTCCCGCAACTCAGAACTCTGGTTCCTTCCCCAGTGCTGAACAAAACCAGAAAATCCTCCACACATCCAGGACAACAAGCATTCTCCTATTTTAGGCCCTGACAACTGGAGACACGTGGAAGGACTCAGGCCAGGGCATCTCAGTTGGTGAAACCAGCAGAGACACAATTCAGCAACTCTTCACCCTGACCTAGGAGCATGGAAAGAACAACGGCAAGTGCAAGCAATGGCCGTTCATCAACTTTCAAGGCCCCTGACAAGCAAAACAGCTCACACTTACAGAGCTCTTCCGCAAACACCCTTCACCCTGCTGCCAGGCTCACAGGTCGCGGCGCAAAGCAAGAGGCAGGGAGCAAAAACAACGGCTAAGGCACGGCATCACATGCAGGCACAGCCTCTCTCAGAGCCACTCGGAAATGCAGTTTTCACAACAAAAGACACCATTGGGAAGGGCACCTCGCGACGACACCAGCAGCCTGCTCACACTTTGCCCAGCACCTCCCAAACGCACCTCGAAGCAGCACCTGGGGCTGCGCTGGCAGCAGCAGCTCAGGGAAACGCTTTAACAGGGATCCCAGAGCCACCACAGGGCCAAAGGTTCCTGCCCCCAAACCCCACCGAGCCGCCCCGGCCCAGCTGCTCGCGGCAGGCCACCACGTCTGGCTGCAGGGCAGCTCCCCCCTCTGGCCCACGTCGCTCTGGCCCCTGCTCACGGCCCCACCAGCCCCTGCTGCAGCTCCTGCAGCAAAGCAGCCCCGGCAAAGCCAGCACCGCTGCCCCGCCCCGGTGGGAGGGCACCCGCCGCCATTTGAACGTGCCCGCAGCCCCCACCAAACGCTCTCGCCCGCTCGCTTCTCGCCTGCTTTGCTCCCGCTCCTCTTCCACCTCTTTCTTTGACGTCTTTTTTTTCCCAACATGTTGGACTGCAATTGGCTGGCAGAGCCATCAGTGAAATCGATGCCCGCCCTCCTCCTCCTGACAGCCAATAGGAGGGCTGCACTGGGGCGATGCCATGGCAACGCTGGGCCCTCCTGCCCTGGCGGCCAGCTCCGCCCCCTCCCCCGCGGTCAGGCGCCATGTTGTGGGCGGCAGCGCGGGGCGCGGCGGGGCCTGGGTGCAGCGCGGTGCTGTGTGGGCGGGCAGTGCGGGGCCCCGGGGTGCGGCCGCTGCCCCGGCGGGGCTGGGCTGTGCGGCGGGGGCCCCGCGGGGCTGCTGGCTGCCCTGCGCCCTGGGGGCCGTGCGGGGCGTGGGGGGGCAGCACTGGGGCCTGTGCTGGTGGCATCCGTGGTGCCGGTGTGGGGGCCCTGGGGCTGGCCGTGGCGCCGGAGCCCACAGGCAGCATCCTGCTGCCCCCAGGGCAGGGCAGGGCAGGGCAGGGCAGGGCAGTGTCCTCTCGCCCCTCCTGCCCCGGGTCCCTGCCCACGGCGGCCCCAGGGCTCGGCTAGGGAGCGGTGGTGTGGGGTCGTGAGGGTGCTGGGGGAGATGGCTGTGTTGGGCTCACCCCAGCACTGCCCACCCCAGCTCAGAGAAAAAACCTTGGTGTCAGCCAGGACCTGTTGAATGGGGATTGCACCTCTGCCTGTTTCCAGTCTGCTCTCTCCAATGTATTTTCTTTTCGGTGCAGAGGTTTGAGCCCAATTTGCAGGAGGACAGGGGCTGTGGCCATGTGAAGGTGGCATCTGTGAGCGCAAAACATGCTGCGCCAAGTTGGAAGGATCCAGGGGGAAGGAATAGAGATTTTCCCAAACACCCAGAGGACTTGGGGTTATTAAAAGGTGAAGGTTTTATTATCATATATGGACATTTCCAGCAGGGTCTTGAGAGCCCCATGGAGCTGCAGGCCACCTCAGCCTCTGGGATGCAGGACCCCTTTCCTGCCAGAGCCAGACCCCAAAGAGGACCCACTCCCAGGAAAACCTGTCATGGATTCCCATGCTCCCCCCCCCCACCCTAAGAGGCGATGGAGCTGGCTGCACAGAAGCCTTGGGGCTCAGGACAGCCCCAGGACCCAGGACCCAGGAGTCCTGGCTGCCACATTGTCCCCCGAGCCAGAGGGGACCCTCAGGCAGGGCTCTCGCAGCAGCCCCCAGCCCTGTCCAGGCACCCCCACAGCCCGGGATCCACAGCAGTTTTGGCAGTTAACAGTCTCTGTGCGACACCTCGGGAAGGATCTCCCAAAGCCCTTACCCTCGGTGGAGAGCCGCAGGAGCGTAGGGGACAAGGAGCTGTGGTCCTGGCTGATGGTGTCCATCCAGCAGTCCTCCATCTCGCTTGCCCTCTTGCTCTCGTTTCACCTCTCCAGCCAGAGAAACAGGACGCTCTTCCCATCTCATTACCCAAAACTCCTTTCCAACATGCCCCTGCTCCTCCGTCTGTTGGTGAGGGGCCCCAACGTGGTCCCACTGCCTCCTGTCCCCTCTCCTTGCCGTGGAGCCACTATGAAAGGCAGCCGTGGGGAGGGTGTGAGCAGTGCCCAGGAGTGCCTGGGCCTCACAGGGAAGTGAGGGTCCCCGCCCACGACACCGGGGAGACCTCCCTGTGATGTGGCACGTCCCATTGTGACCTCAGCTCGTGTCATCTGGGGGCTCTGTAGGTCACTGCCATGGAGATGGCACAGCCAGGGAGAGAGCAGAGAGATTTCCCCTCACGTCCTGGAAAGCCATCACTTCCCTTCACTGCAGTTATTTTCCATAATTTTCTGATAAATCCTTCAGGAATGTCTCCAGACAGTGTCAAAGACTGTGAAATATCTCAAACGGGGCACTGGAGAAGTCACTTCTGCGCCCCTGCACTGACAGGTCACTGCACTGGGCAGACCTGTGCAGGAATCTGGGGTTTGGGGGTTGGCATTTTTACAGGATCCAAGGCATGTGGGATGAACCAGCACAAAGCATGGCCACAGGCTGAGAAATGCTTTGGTGAGCCTCAAAACTGGTTTCTGCTGTGGGCCACTCTTTTTGTGGAAGCAGGATGTAGGACAATGTGGGACAGGACGTAGCTTTCCTCCTTTAGGCACCAAGGCAGGCTCTTTGCTTTTAGAAGTGCTCGGCAAGGTTTCTCAGTCGGCAGTGCTTGAGCTAGAGATGCTATGCCAGAGAAGAGCAAACATAGCCTTAACACACATCATCCAGAGGCCCTTATCCAGGACCCTGGAGCCTGCCAGGCTCCAAAGCCATGGGCGAGGCCAGGTAGCAAATGTGGGGAAGTTTTCCCATTTCCCATGAAGTTTGCCCATCTTTCCTTCTGGCTGAGCCTGAGGAAAGCCATTTCTCATCCCTGGGCCTCATTTGGTCCTTGTGCTTTTCAGTGTCACCTTGGGGCTGTGCGAGAATTCTCCCCTGGGTACGCTCCTCAGCCCCCTGCCCTCCTCCTCCCCGCAGGCACCCTTGCTCTCCCGGGTCTGTACAGCCCCAACATCCTGGATCTCCCACATTTTATGACTCTGGGCTTCTCAGGACATGCTCACACACTGCAGTGCTGCTGTCCAGGCTCCGGTGCAGAGCCTATGAGGCAGTGCGATGCCTCAGGACGTGCATTTTGACTCACTCCCAAGTTTGTGAGATGACCAGCTCCCAGCTCTGCAGCTGCTGAAGTTTGAGAGCATCCCTACAACCAGCCTTCCTGCTCTTCCTAATCTCTGCACAGTTTTGGGGCAAATCTTGCAGAAGGGAGACTCCATCCCCCTTGAATACTGTGAGAGATGTGGCTTTCCAAGTCACTGCAAAAGGAAGGACTCCTTTACTTCTTTGGGTTGCTTCTTGAGCCTGTGGCACCCCCTCTGTGATGCTGGGAGCCCCAGCTCTGCAGCCTGGTGTCTTTGCCCTTTCTCTCCCCTGTCTCCTGTTTGTCTACCCAAAGTCTTCTCTCCACACCAGGGGCATGGGAAGTGCTGCTTTAGAGAGCTCATTTGAAGCTGTGACATGTTGTGAAGCTGAAGGCCTGAAGGAGGCTAGTCTGGGATGTGGCCGTGCCCACAGACCCCCTCCTGCTCCCAGCCTGAGGATCCAGGAAGGTCTCCAGGGAGAGCAGTGGGCTTGGGGGTGCGTGAGATGGGTTTCCCTCAACATCCCTGGGTCCTGCATGGGTTTCTCTGAGTGCTCAGGAAAATCCCTCTTCTCTAGGGGCTTGCATCAAGGCTTTTCCAGACTTTTGTACAGAAACACAGCCTGGTCTGGGATCCCCAAGAGCAGCACGGCCCCCCGCATCGCCCGGGACCCCCAGGAGCTGTCTGGCTCTCTCTTCTGTTCCCCCATTCCCCGATTAAATGGACAGTTTGTAACCTCACCCTTACAACACACCACCTGGACACTGCAACATTGTGACTCCTCCCCTAGCTCATTCCCATAGGCAGCTGCTGATTTGCGACCTGCCTATTGGCTGGCAGGAGGAGGGGGGCGGGTCTGGATTTCACTGACGGCTCTGTCAGCCAATCGGAGTCCACCATGTGGAAGAAAAACAGACGTGAAAGAGAGAAGTGAAAGAGGAGAGCGAGCGAAGCAGGGGAGGCTTTGGGTGGAAAGCAGGACCGGGCTTGGGCAGCTTGTTTCTCACAAGACCTTGAGAAACGCTCTGCCCCCCCTGGCCAGTATAACTGCTCTGCCTGGCACTGAGGCACAGGAGGACTCAGGGTGGAGATCAGGCTCTGCAGATAAGAGCCCCAGGGGCAGAGTTAGGAAACAAGAAAAGACCTCGAATGCGAAAAAACAGCATCTTTAAGTACACCAGAAACCAGCAGGGGCTGGAAAATGCCCCAAGCTGTAGTAAAAGTTTCTGAGCATAAAGAAAAATCAATGAAAAAAAAGAAAAACTGTTCAAATTTGAAAAATAGATGGATGTAACCGAGTAACCTTAAAAGAAATAGCTTCAGCAGTTACAGTTAAAACCAAACTATAACAACCTAATGGCCTTGGTAGGCTTTTCTTTTTGTTTGGGTTCTACAGAGTGACCCTCTGAAGAGCAACAACTTGAAAAGAAGCAGCCAGAAAGAGTGGTAGAATTGTTAGGCTAAGTAATGTGGTTTTTAAAAGTATCTAAATAATAGAATGAATCTGGGAGCCAGGAGAGAAGTAACATCAAAGGAAGATGGCAGACCTAAGAATGAGGGGATACACATACCAGGCTGATAACGAAACTCAACGGCTGTATTCTAGTGTTTGTAAAAATTGATGATCCTAAGGAAGGGGCTAACACCTTCCCTTGATGAAAGGAAAGGAAAGAAAGAGAAAAAGATGGTAAAATTAAGCATAAATGTAACAGCTGTTGATCTGAAGTTAAAGTTGTCTGTTTCCTATAGAGAAGACAGGGAAATACGGAAAAAGAATAATAAAAAAAAGGTGACCAACTCTATTTGAAACTCCTCTAAAGGGAACTATTCCAGCTTGGGGAACAAACTGATCTTTCGGTGCAGGAAAGAAATGCCTGCAATTAAAGGAAATAAGATTTCTGTGTTAAGATATGGCTCTGGAACAACACTCAGATTCACCGAATTTGGGTCAATAGGCCAGACCAATCATGTTGCTATTAGGATTAAGACTGTTATTTTTAACAGTTGTTTATGTGTTACTGCAAATGGGCATGCTTTGCTTTTGGCGTCTATTAATAGCAGTGCGCATTTCCCCAGTACACTGTGCTTACCCAAAAGCCGCCCACTGCACACCAAGGGGAATTAGCTGACTTCTGAAATAAATGCGTGTGTCTGGCGGTGTCAAGGGGTGGAGTGACAGGCACCACACAGGCAAGCGTGGGACTCTGGATGGTGCAGCCCACAGAAGAGGGTTTGCTCTGGGGTGATCCCAGGAGTTAAGGAACCCCGGGTGCATCACGGCTGGAGCCACCACACTGTGGGGTTGCTGCAGCCTGGGGGCAACCGTCTAACGACCCCACGACTGACAATTCCAGACAGAGGAGAAGTGACACCACAGACTCACCCCATAAACATCTAGGTGCTGTGGAACCATTCCCCACAGAACGACCTGTTCATGGGTGCTGTTGCCAACTGAGCAGTGCTGTGGGCTGAGCACTAGGTTACCTGTTGATGTGCATGCTGTTATTGACTGAGGCCATACAGCTTTTGTGTAACTGCGGTCTGGCGTTGTTTTGACTCGCTATAGAAAAGAGTAAGCCACAGAAGTTGGTGTGGACTCTGACCGACCATCAGCTGGCCTGTGGATGTCAATGGCGTGATGAGGAGAATCCAGGCAAACTACCAGGTTTGTTATAAGCTCTTATCTCTAATAAATTCTCATACTTGACAAATGATGATCTCTTGGAGTTCAGTGCAAATAACCCCCGAATTCAAAAGAATCACAGACACCCCTCTATTGGCGTGTCACAGGTAACACTCACAAGGGGCATCAAATCTCTTGAACGGGATGGTTGGTTACTGTCCAGATGGTGGTGGCAGTCTCCTTTGCCAGGGTCCTTCCAACAGTGGCTTCCACTGGATCAGATGAGACTCCCCGAACTGTTCTTCTGGGGAATTTTTATAGTCCAGCTGGCTTGTGGTCCTGTGTGACCTCTCCAGCATATGCATGAGCCATTGCTACTGATTACCTTAAATTGCATATCAAAGCATCTCCTAACTCTCCTAAGAATGCACAAAAGACTGTCCTGCATAGCCGCTTCTTCATTTGCAGGAGCAGTTTGTACTGTCGATTTTCAAGGGCCTTAAGTATTTACAGTTTAATCAGTTCTGCAGCAGGAGCTGCTGCAGAGATTCTGAAACAGCCAGATACTCCACCTGAGATGGTACTCACCACATTTAAGCACAGGAATTGGTCCAGGCACAGCAGGATCTGCCTCTAGAAATCTCTAGAACTGTCTGAAATACCCACTTGGAGAGGTTCTGCACCAGTCAGTCCAACACTTAATTTGGAAAGTGGTAGGAGTTCAGTCAATCTCCTAGTTTCAAGTCTGAAACTGCCTGTCTCAGACCTGCCCATCAGCTCACCTGTGTGGATTACTAGATGGGGGAGTTCCTGGGCCACCAAGGGATTAATGACTTGAGTGCTCTGAGTGCGCATACAGGCACAGGCCTGATAGCCTGTTGCCCACCCACGCCACAGTTCTAACTGTAAGAGAAACCTGAATTTCATACCTGGAACTTGATTTCCAGAGCTTTTGCCACAAGTACTGGCTCTTAGCTAGCAGTCCAGACTCCCTCTGCAAGCAAGTGAGGCAGGAGAGTTGTTTCCTGTGTCTAAAGACAGGTGGGATGAATCAACCTTTATTTCATGGCATTGGATATAAACAAAGAGAAAATGAGAATCCCTTGTGCAGTTCTGGTCTCCCACCTCAAGAAAGAAAAGTAGGACTAGGAAAAGGGAAGGGAAAGTTGATGAAGGCAGCAAGGCGAATTTCACCACACATGACATTAGTTACTCTTGTCCCACCTTCAACTGACTGGCTTCTGAAATGGATCCTCCCAACCATACCATAGCGGGAAAATTCTTCCTCAAGGCCTTTTCAGTCACTCATGAAATGCAAATCCTCTTCTTCACACTGCTGTGGGTGATTTATCTGCTCACTGCCATGGGGCATATGGTCATGATATCTATCATTTGACTCAACCACCAGTTCCACCCCTAGCGTATCTCTTCCCCAGCAGCTTCCCCTTCCTAGATATTTGGTTCCCTTTGCCCCTAAAAGGTTTGTCGGCCTCATCTTGGAGATTAAGACCATCCCACAGCTGCTTGCCAGTTCTAGACCGTGCTTTCCATCTTCCTGGGCACCGCTGTGTTCAGCCTGCTTGTTGTGCTGTCTTTTGATTGCTGTGGGGCCGTTTGCAATCCATCGCACTGTACCATCTTTATGAAGCCCTGGTTGGACTCCACACTCATCTTTATCCATTGCAGAGTATTGTAAAGAGGTTGTGAACTAGTTCATGCCATGCCTGGGAAATTCCCTGTTCACCTAGACCTATTGCAAACATCCATCACATCTGTGCTTCAAAAGCCAACCTAATCTCCTGGCAAAAGTACTTACTATAATCTGCAGATGCCAGTCCATCCATTTAGATAAGTATTTGGAATGCCCCAATTTCGTTATCAGCCTGGTATGTGTATCCTCTCATTCTTAGGTCTGCCATCTTCCTTTGATGTTACTTTTCTCCTGGCTCCCAGATTCATTCTATTATTTAGATACTTTTAAAAACCACATTACTTAGCCTCACAATTCTACCACTCTTTCTGGCTGCTTCTTTTCAAGTTGTTGCTCTTCAGAGGGTCACTCTGTAGAACCCAAACAAAAAGAAAAGCCTACCAAGGCCATTAGGTTGTTATAGTTTGGTTTTAACTGTAACTGCTGAAGCTATTTCTTTTAAGGTTACTCGGTTACATCCATCTATTTTTCAAATTTGAACAGTTTTTCTTTTTTTTCATTGATTTTTCTTTATGCTCAGAAACTTTTACTACAGCTTGGGGCATTTTCCAGCCCCTGCTGGTTTCTGGTGTACTTAAAGATGCTGTTTTTTCGCATTCGAGGTCTTTTCTTGTTTCCTAACTCTGCCCCTGGGGCTCTTATCTGCAGAGCCTGATCTCCACCCTGAGTCCTCCTGTGCCTCAGTGCCAGGCAGAGCAGTTATACTGGCCAGGGGGGGCAGAGCGTTTCTCAAGGTCTTGTGAGAAACAAGCTGCCCAAGCCCGGTCCTGCTTTCCACCCAAAGCCTCCCCTGCTTCGCTCGCTCTCCTCTTTCACTTCTCTCTTTCACGTCTGTTTTTCTTCCACATGGTGGACTCCGATTGGCTGACAGAGCCGTCAGTGAAATCCAGACCCGCCCCCCTCCTCCTGCCAGCCAATAGGCAGGTCGCAAATCAGCAGCTGCCTATGGGAATGAGCTAGGGGAGGAGTCACAATGTTGCAGTGTCCAGATGGAGTGTTGTAAAGGTGAGGCTACAAACTGTCCATTTAATCGGGGAATGGGGGAACAGAAGAGAGAGCCAGACAGCTCCTGGGGGTCCCGGGCGATGCGGGGGGCCGTGCTGCTCTTGGGGATCCCAGACCAGGCTGTGTTTCTGTACAAAAGTCTGGAAAAGCCTTGATGCAAGCCCCTAGAGAAGAGGGATTTTCCTGAGCACTCAGAGAAACCCATGCAGGACCCAGGGATGTTGAGGGAAACCCATCTCACGCACCCCCAAGCCCACTGCTCTCCCTGGAGACCTTCCTGGATCCTCAGGCTGGGAACAGGAGGGGGTCTGTGGGCACAGCCATGTCCCAGACTAGCCTCCTTCAGGCCTTCAGCTTCACAACATGTCACAGCTTCAAATGAGCTCTCTAAAGCAGCACTTCCCATGCCCCTGGTGTGGAGAGAAGACTTTGGGTAGACAAACAGGAGACAGGGGAGAGAAAGGGCAAAGACACCAGGCTGCAGAGCTGGGGCTCCCAGCATCACAGAGGGGGTGCCACAGGCTCAAGAAGCAACCCAAAGAAGTAAAGGAGTCCTTCCTTTTGCAGTGACTTGGAAAGCCACATCTCTCACAGTATTCAAGGGGGATGGAGTCTCCCTTCTGCAAGATTTGCCCCAAAACTGTGCAGAGATTAGGAAGAGCAGGAAGGCTGGTTGTAGGGATGCTCTCAAACTTCAGCAGCTGCAGAGCTGGGAGCTGGTCATCTCACAAACTTGGGAGTGAGTCAAAATGCACGTCCTGAGGCATCGCACTGCCTCATAGGCTCTGCACCGGAGCCTGGACAGCAGCACTGCAGTGTGTGAGCATGTCCTGAGAAGCCCAGAGTCATAAAATGTGGGAGATCCAGGATGTTGGGGCTGTACAGACCCGGGAGAGCAAGGGTGCCTGCGGGGAGGAGGAGGGCAGGGGGCTGAGGAGCGTACCCAGGGGAGAATTCTCGCACAGCCCCAAGGTGACACTGAAAAGCACAAGGACCAAATGAGGCCCAGGGATGAGAAATGGCTTTCCTCAGGCTCAGCCAGAAGGAAAGATGGGCAAACTTCATGGGAAATGGGAAAACTTCCCCACATTTGCTACCTGGCCTCGCCCATGGCTTTGGAGCCTGGCAGGCTCCAGGGTCCTGGATAAGGGCCTCTGGATGATGTGTGTTAAGGCTATGTTTGCTCTTCTCTGGCATAGCATCTCTAGCTCAAGCACTGCCGACTGAGAAACCTTGCCGAGCACTTCTAAAAGCAAAGAGCCTGCCTTGGTGCCTAAAGGAGGAAAGCTACGTCCTGTCCCACATTGTCCTACATCCTGCTTCCACAAAAAGAGTGGCCCACAGCAGAAACCAGTTTTGAGGCTCACCAAAGCATTTCTCAGCCTGTGGCCATGCTTTGTGCTGGTTCATCCCACATGCCTTGGATCCTGTAAAAATGCCAACCCCCAAACCCCAGATTCCTGCACAGGTCTGCCCAGTGCAGTGACCTGTCAGTGCAGGGGCGCAGAAGTGACTTCTCCAGTGCCCCGTTTGAGATATTTCACAGTCTTTGACACTGTCTGGAGACATTCCTGAAGGATTTATCAGAAAATTATGGAAAATAACTGCAGTGAAGGGAAGTGATGGCTTTCCAGGACGTGAGGGGAAATCTCTCTGCTCTCTCCCTGGCTGTGCCATCTCCATGGCAGTGACCTACAGAGCCCCCAGATGACACGAGCTGAGGTCACAATGGGACGTGCCACATCACAGGGAGGTCTCCCCGGTGTCGTGGGCGGGGACCCTCACTTCCCTGTGAGGCCCAGGCACTCCTGGGCACTGCTCACACCCTCCCCACGGCTGCCTTTCATAGTGGCTCCACGGCAAGGAGAGGGGACAGGAGGCAGTGGGACCACGTTGGGGCCCCTCACCAACAGACGGAGGAGCAGGGGCATGTTGGAAAGGAGTTTTGGGTAATGAGATGGGAAGAGCGTCCTGTTTCTCTGGCTGGAGAGGTGAAACGAGAGCAAGAGGGCAAGCGAGATGGAGGACTGCTGGATGGACACCATCAGCCAGGACCACAGCTCCTTGTCCCCTACGCTCCTGCGGCTCTCCACCGAGGGTAAGGGCTTTGGGAGATCCTTCCCGAGGTGTCGCACAGAGACTGTTAACTGCCAAAACTGCTGTGGATCCCGGGCTGTGGGGGTGCCTGGACAGGGCTGGGGGCTGCTGCGAGAGCCCTGCCTGAGGGTCCCCTCTGGCTCGGGGGACAATGTGGCAGCCAGGACTCCTGGGTCCTGGGTCCTGGGGCTGTCCTGAGCCCCAAGGCTTCTGTGCAGCCAGCTCCATCGCCTCTTAGGGTGGGGGGGGGGAGCATGGGAATCCATGACAGGTTTTCCTGGGAGTGGGTCCTCTTTGGGGTCTGGCTCTGGCAGGAAAGGGGTCCTGCATCCCAGAGGCTGAGGTGGCCTGCAGCTCCATGGGGCTCTCAAGACCCTGCTGGAAATGTCCATATATGATAATAAAACCTTCACCTTTTAATAACCCCAAGTCCTCTGGGTGTTTGGGAAAATCTCTATTCCTTCCCCCTGGATCCTTCCAACTTGGCGCAGCATGTTTTGCGCTCACAGATGCCACCTTCACATGGCCACAGCCCCTGTCCTCCTGCAAATTGGGCTCAAACCTCTGCACCGAAAAGAAAATACATTGGAGAGAGCAGACTGGAAACAGGCAGAGGTGCAATCCCCATTCAACAGGTCCTGGCTGACACCAAGGTTTTTTCTCTGAGCTGGGGTGGGCAGTGCTGGGGTGAGCCCAACACAGCCATCTCCCCCAGCACCCTCACGACCCCACACCACCGCTCCCTAGCCGAGCCCTGGGGCCGCCGTGGGCAGGGACCCGGGGCAGGAGGGGCGAGAGGACACTGCCCTGCCCTGCCCTGCCCTGCCCTGCCCTGGGGGCAGCAGGATGCTGCCTGTGGGCTCCGGCGCCACGGCCAGCCCCAGGGCCCCCACACCGGCACCACGGATGCCACCAGCACAGGCCCCAGTGCTGCCCCCCCACGCCCCGCACGGCCCCCAGGGCGCAGGGCAGCCAGCAGCCCCGCGGGGCCCCCGCCGCACAGCCCAGCCCCGCCGGGGCAGCGGCCGCACCCCGGGGCCCCGCACTGCCCGCCCACACAGCACCGCGCTGCACCCAGGCCCCGCCGCGCCCCGCGCTGCCGCCCACAACATGGCGCCTGACCGCGGGGGAGGGGGCGGAGCTGGCCGCCAGGGCAGGAGGGCCCAGCGTTGCCATGGCATCGCCCCAGTGCAGCCCTCCTATTGGCTGTCAGGAGGAGGAGGGCGGGCATCGATTTCACTGATGGCTCTGCCAGCCAATTGCAGTCCAACATGTTGGGAAAAAAAAGACGTCAAAGAAAGAGGTGGAAGAGGAGCGGGAGCAAAGCAGGCGAGAAGCGAGCGGGCGAGAGCGTTTGGTGGGGGCTGCGGGCGCGTTCAAATGGCGGCGGGTGCCCTCCCGCCGGGGCGGGGCAGCGGTGCTGGCTTTGCCGGGGCTGCTTTGCTGCAGGAGCTGCAGCAGGGGCTGGTGGGGCCGTGAGCAGGGGCCAGAGCGACGTGGGCCAGAGGGGGGAGCTGCCCTGCAGCCAGACGTGGTGGCCTGCCGCGAGCAGCTGGGCCGGGGCGGCTCGGTGGGGTTTGGGGGCAGGAACCTTTGGCCCTGTGGTGGCTCTGGGATCCCTGTTAAAGCGTTTCCCTGAGCTGCTGCTGCCAGCGCAGCCCCAGGTGCTGCTTCGAGGTGCGTTTGGGAGGTGCTGGGCAAAGTGTGAGCAGGCTGCTGGTGTCGTCGCGAGGTGCCCTTCCCAATGGTGTCTTTTGTTGTGAAAACTGCATTTCCGAGTGGCTCTGAGAGAGGCTGTGCCTGCATGTGATGCCGTGCCTTAGCCGTTGTTTTTGCTCCCTGCCTCTTGCTTTGCGCCGCGACCTGTGAGCCTGGCAGCAGGGTGAAGGGTGTTTGCGGAAGAGCTCTGTAAGTGTGAGCTGTTTTGCTTGTCAGGGGCCTTGAAAGTTGATGAACGGCCATTGCTTGCACTTGCCGTTGTTCTTTCCATGCTCCTAGGTCAGGGTGAAGAGTTGCTGAATTGTGTCTCTGCTGGTTTCACCAACTGAGATGCCCTGGCCTGAGTCCTTCCACGTGTCTCCAGTTGTCAGGGCCTAAAATAGGAGAATGCTTGTTGTCCTGGATGTGTGGAGGATTTTCTGGTTTTGTTCAGCACTGGGGAAGGAACCAGAGTTCTGAGTTGCGGGAAGGCTTCTGCCTGTGCCTGGGACATGAGGCGCTGCTGTCTTCAGTTTCATGATCGCTGCTCCCATGCAATCCTCCCGTTAGAAAATGTTGCCAAGAATTACTTGCAGGCTGTTCTGCAATTCTTAAATTTCATAGGCTAGGTGTTGATAATGCATAGCAGAAGCTAATCTTTTGGTGTAGTAACTGGTAGGCCATGGGTGTTTGAGAGCATTGTGAGTATTATGAGGCCATGATGTGAATCTGTGATGTGATGACACCTCTGTGTGAGCAGCTGACAGGTCAGGAGAAGACGCATGGCTTGGATGCTGGTGGTGAGGTCACTTCTGGGTTTGTTGCGTGTGCTCAGAGGAGGGATTGACCCCTGCAGAGCTCTACAGCAATACAGAAATGCAACTCATTAATCAAGCAGAAGTCGATATTCCACATCATCTGACACAAATTTGATTCCACTCCATCATCATGAGTTAGTACTGCTACATTTCAAATGTGGATGATGTTCTGTGGTGAACATGGCCATGGAGTTTGCCTTTCCACTTGTTGCTAAGTAGAAGCTTGCAGCGTCCTCCCGGTCAGCTAGGGAGTCCAGCTAGACTTTTGAGGCTGCTAAGTGAATGTAGTGCTGGTGTGAGCAGTGGTGTGAATAATCTCTTCTTGCCAGGGTGTGTGTGCTTTAGAAGTTGCCCCTGTCAAAAGAGCAGGGAGCTTGTGAGATTTTCCTGCAAGGTCTGAATGCTGTCTCTGTCTTTGAGGTGTCCAGCTGCTTTTATGACACATTTGGAACTGTAACACTTTAGGGGTCTCTGATTTTCTGTCCACGTATGCAGTCATTGGAGAATGGGTGCAAAGGCTGTTGGAGGAGACAGAAGGAATGTCACCCCCCAAAAAGGGTATGGGCCACATTTTGAAAGAGATTTCTTGTTCAGAGAAGTTGAGGCACAAGCGAGAGGGAAAAGCTGGCCTGATCAGCCCCTGTGAGAGCACTTCTTCTCTGCTTCCTGGTGGGAAGGTGGGAAGTGAGCAGGCCCCGGGCTGTGAGTGGCTGTTCAGAGGCAGAGCCTGTTGCAAGGCCTTGGAGGACTAGAAAGGAATGGAAGGTCTGGAGAGTTGGGCTTTGTGTGTTGTGGGGTGCTTGGGGTGCCCTGCGTGCTGCCGTGTGTGGTGCTGTGGGCTGTGTGTCGCTGATGCAGAGGCGTGTGTTGGTTGCCAACCCTCTGTGAGGTGCGGAGGTAACGGCGTGTTACAGTGCGAGATGCCCTGTGGTGGAGCCGGGTGGTGGCGCCAGTGTTTTGCTGCTCAGCGTGGGAGGAGGTGTCTGGAGAGAGCAGTGCTCTGCTCCCAAGGCCCAGCCTGCCATCACAGTGTCCTTCTGGGAGACGTGGGTGAGGACTGTTGGTGACCGTGTTGCCTCCTTGGAGCATCGTGGTGCGAGGCAGGGCTGCTCCCAGTTTGGTGGTTTGTGTCAGCTGAGGTTCAGGCTTGCAGTTTCGGAAGGGTTTGATGCTTCCGTGAGTCTTTGGGATTTTACCGACTGCTGGAGAGAGTTCTCTTCTCCCTCCTTAAAGGCTTTCTGCTGAATCTGGACCCTCATTGCATCTTCCCATCTCAGACGCTAATCCATTCCAGTCCCTCAGCGAGATGGGTAGTTAATGAAAGCAGTCAGAGGCATTTCTGCACGTTGTGCCTACGCAGAGCCTTGCAGAGAGGGGAGATGCCCCCTCACAAGAAGTCAGGCCTGTGAGGGCGATGGGTGGCTCTGAGACACCTGTCCTTGTTGAGCGGTGGAGGCAGCATCTCCAAAGCCTCTGGTGCCTTTGGCAAGAGTCTCATAATAGCATATTCCTTGAGGCTGCAATGGGGGAGCCGTGTGGAGGTAGCAGGGCTCCAACGCCCTGCTCCAGGCAGGTGCCAGTAGAGGAGGTATCTTGGGGCCTTTTCCAGTGAAGTTTTGATTACCTCCAAGGATGGAGATCTGGGAACCTCTCTGTATCCGTGTGCCGCAGTTTGGCCACCGTCACGGAGAAAAAGGTTTCTTCTTAATGTCTCAGAAGCATTTCCCATTGTCCGATTTGTCCCTGTTGCCTCCCATGCTACTAGTGTGCACCTCCAAGAAAATCCGGCTCCGTCTTCTCTGTGCCCTCCATAAGGTAGCTGTGCACAGCATGAAGATCCCCTTGGCCTTCTCTTGTCTAGGCTGAACAAAGCCAGCTCTCGCAGCCTCTCCTTTTATGCCCCACGCTGCAGCCCCTGACCGTCTTGGTGTCCCTGTGCTGGACTCCCTGCAGTGTGTTAGCGCCTGTGCAGAACTGGAGAGCCCAAACAGGACCTGGTATACAGACATGGTGTCACCTGTGCCAAAAAGAGGGGTAGAACGTCTTGGTGGCCCTGCTGGCTGTGTTCTCACCAATAGAGCTCAGCACAGAGGGGAGACATTTGCCCCTGCCTGTTGCGACTCTGTAAGGCCAGCAGAACTGCCAGTAACACTCCGATTCTTTCTTTCTTTCTAGGTTGCTCCACTCATGGAGGTTCCCAGTGCAGTGCTAGAGGCGCTGAGGATGGAGGCAGGATGCCAGGCTGTGTCCCTGTACCTGTCAACATCTTGGCCAGCGTCGTGAGCCCTCTGTGAAAGCAGCTGCAAGTGACTGAGAAGAGGCTACGTATGGATGCGAAGGCTTCCATAAATGCGCCTGTCTTCCCTGGGTGACTTGGGTTGTGGGTTCAGCTCCTGGTACCTCTGCTGTGCTGCAAATTCCGCCTCCCACAAGTGCTGTTATTGCCAGCCCGCTCAACAAATGCTACGGTGCCCCCTCCTTTTCCTAGGAGGTTGTGGTGCCATATAGGACGAGTCCAAGAGCCTTATAATAGATGCCAGCATGTCTGGAGTGCCTTTGTGTGAGTGCCCCAAAGCGTCCATAGCTTGACCTGTGGAAGTCTCAGAGCTCTTGGGCTGCCGGCTCTGCGAGGGGTGAAGATGTGCCCAGGGCCAGGTTGCCCGTGGCACCCAGCCCTCAGTGCTCTGTGAAGCCAGCTGTGGAGCGCGGACTGGTGCTGCAGAGGCTGCGCAGCCAGGAGAGCTGTCGTTTCAGCAGCCGTCCAGTGTGGGGCTGTCTCATTGCTTGGGCCTCATTTCAAAGCCTCTGCACCCTTTTTCCCTTCCCCGTCCAAGCTCCTTGTCCAAGTAACTAAAGGAAAGGAAGGGAGGTTCCTTTGGGCTCAGGAGGCCTTCCGGACTCTCAAGTGTTTCTGTGTTGTATCTGTAACTTTTGTATTACTACAGAAAATCCCCATGTCCCCATCCCTAGCAGGAGGCTCGTGAGGGGATGGGGGTGGAAAGCAGCAGCCTGCTGTGCCCAAAGAAGGCAGGATCCTTCCCTCTGAAAAGAGCAGCATCACCCAAGGAGGCAGCTCTGTGCCTGATCTTGTGCTGCTCATTTGCACAGGCCTTGTGAGCCTAGAGTGCCTTGGCCACCTTGTGGTGTTACCGCAAGAGCTTGCCTGAGTGTCTGGATTGAGAAGCCAAGGGAAGGCAGTGAGCAGAGCAGTGGCTGGGGAGTGTGCAAGTGGCGAGTGTCCTGCATGCATCTCTTCTTGCTGGCACTTGGTTGTATGTAGCAGAAGAGGCAGCTGTGTGGGGCAGAGGCAGTGTGTTTGTAGAGTAGGTGGCAGAGCAGAGGTCTGGCGTCAGGTTGATGCCTGGTGCAGTGCCGAGTTGATCTGAGAGTGTCAGAAAGCCTTTGCAGTGCAGCTGCTCCCTCAGCTGATCTCTGTGCCTAGAAATGCACTAGAAATGGAAGTGGCATGCTGCTGCCATTGTGTAGGTGCTGCAGTGCGAAGGCTCCCAGCTCGGACTTGATGGTACTAAAGGAAAAGCGAGACCAATTGTTCCTTTTGTGATTTGTGTGCAGGGTGGCAGAGTGGAGCTGTCGCATGATCTGGAGAGAGTCTTGCCAGGAGATGAAAGCCATTTGCAGAAGACTGTTCTGTACGGAATGATCACAGCGTAATCAAGGGACGTGCGAGTGGCCCAGATGAGCTTCTCCTCTGTGAAGGTTTGCACTTTTGAGATCCCTTGTGACTCAGTCAAAGATAGGGCAGCAGCAGGCAGGTCGATGCCATTTGTGCTTGTGAGGTGAGTTGTGCCTCTGAAGCTGGTAGGCCAACAGCATGCCCATAGCTTTGGTGATGCTTGTGTCTCAGTGCCTCCTAAAGGGTGAGCAGGTCCGTTGCTGCTGTTAGTGCCTTTGTGGTGAGTTGTGCATCAGTATGTGACTGGCGATCAGCATGGACATTGCTGCTGTTTGTGCTTGTTGAGGTCAATTGTGCCTCAGTTGGAAAGAGGCCAGGAGCAGCTATTTGGCTTCATGGCTGCCTGTGAGGTCACTTCAGCATGAGCACCTGAGAGTCCACCTTGATGCATATTGCTGCTGTTTGTGTTTGTGCAGTTATTTGGCCTCAGTACCTGCTAGGCCACCAGCAGCCACGTTGCTACTTCTTTGTATCTGTGAGGCCACTTCTGCTGAGTGCTTGATAGGCCAGTGCTAGGTCCAGGGCTGCTGTTTTTGGTTGAGAGGTCACTTGTTCCTCTACTGCCTGATAGGCCAGTGCTGATCCTGTGGGTGGAGTTTGTGGTTGTGAGGTCACTTGTGGCCGAGTGCCTGATAGGCCAGTGGTAGTCATGTGGGTGCAGTTTGTGGTTGTGAGGTCACTTGTGGCTCAGTGCCTGATAGGCCAGTGCTGGTCCTGTGGGTGCAGTTTGTGATTGTGAGGTCACTTGTGGCTCAATGCCTGATAGAACAGTGCTGATGATGTGGGTGGAGTTTGTGTTTGTGATGTCACTTGTGGCTCAGTGCCTGATAGGCCAGTGCTGGTCATGTGGCTGCAGTTTGTGTTTGTGATGTCACTTGTGGCTCAGTGCCTGATAGGCCAGTGCTGATCACATGGGTGCAGTTTGTGGTTGTGATGTCATTTGTGGATCAGTGCCTGATAGGCCAATGCTGGTCATGTGTGTGGAGTTTGTGGTTGTGATGTCACTTGTGGCTCAGTGCCTGATAGGCCAGTGCTGGTGATGTGGGTGGAGTTTGTGGTTGTGATGTCACTTGTGGCTCAGTGCCTGATAGGCCAGTGCTGGTCATGTGGGTGGAGTTTGTGGTTGTGATGTCACTTGTGGCTCAGTGCCTGGTAGACCAGTGATTTTCATGTGGCTGCAGTTTGTGTTTGTGATGTCACTTGTGGCTGAGTGTCTGATAGGCCAGTGCTGGTCCTGTGTGTGCAGTTTGTGGTTGTGATGTCACTTGTGGCTGAGTGCCTGATAGGCCAGTGCTGGTCCTGTGTGTGCAGTTTGTGGTTGTGATGTCACTTGTGGCTCAGTGCCTGATAGGCCAGTGCTGGTCACGTGGGTGGAGTTTGTGTTTGTGATGTCACTTGTGGCTGAGTGCCTGATAGGCCTGTGCTGGTGATGTGGGTGGAGTTTGTGGTTCTGATGTCACTTGTGGCTCAGTGCCTGATAGGCCAGTGCTGGTCATGTGGGTGCAGTTTTTGTTTGTGATGTCACTTTTTGCTGAGTGCCTCATAGGCCAGTGCTTGTCCTGTGTCTGCAGTTTGTGGTTGTGATGTCACTTGTGTCTCAGTGCCTGATAGGCCAGTGTTGGTCACATGGCTGCAGTTTGTGTTTGTGATGTCACTTGTGGCTGAGTGCCTGATAGGCCAGTGCTGGTCATGTGGCTGCAGTTTGTGGTTGTGATGTCACTTGTGGCTCAGTGCCTGATAGGCCAACGCTGTTCATGTGGGTGCAGTTTGTGGTTGTGATGTCACTTGTGGCTCAGTGCCTGATATGCCAGTGCTGGTGATGTGAGTGGAGTTTGTGTTTGTGAGTTCACTTGTGGCTCAGTGCCTGATAGGCCAGTGCTGGTGATGTGGGTGCAGTTTGTGTTTGTGATGTCACTTGTGGCTCAGTGCCTGATAGGCCAGTGCTTGTCCTGTGTCTGCAGTTTGTGGTTGTGATGTCACTTGTGTCTCAGTGCCTGATAGGCCAGTGCTGGTCATGTGGGTGCAGTTTGTGTTTGTGATGTCACTTGTGGCTGAGTGCCTGATAGGCCAGTGCTGGTCATGTGGCTGCAGTTTGTGGTTGTGATGTCACTTGTGGCTCAGTGCCTGATAGGCCAACGCTGTTCATGTGGGTGCAGTTTGTGGTTGTGATGTCACTTGTGGCTCAGTGCCTGATAGGTCAGTGCTGGTGATGTGGGTGGAGTTTGTGTTTGTGATGTCACTTGTGGCTCAGTGCCTGATAGGCCAGTGCTGGTCATGTGGCTGCAGTTTGTGTTTGTGATGTCACTTGTGGCGCAGTGCCTGATAGGCCAGTGCTGGTCATGTGGGTGCAGTTTGTGGTTGTGATGTCACTTGTGGCTCAGTGCCTGATAGGCCAGTGTTGGTCACATGGCTGCAGTTTGTGTTTGTGATGTCACTTGTGGCTCAGTGCCTGATAGGCCAGTGCTGGTCATGTGGCTGCAGTTTGTGGTTGTGATGTCACTTGTTGCTCAGTGCCTGATAGGCCAGTGCTGGTGATGTGGGTGGAGTTTGTGTTTATGATGTCACTTGTGGCTCAGTGCCTGATAGGCCAGTGCTGGTGATGTGGGTGGAGTTTGTGTTTATGATGTCACTTGTGGCTCAGTGCCTGATAGGCCAGTGCTGGTGATGTGGGTGGAGTTTGTGTTTGTGATGTCACTTGTGGCTCAGTGCCTGATAGGCCAGTGCTGGTCATGTGGCTGCAGTTTGTGGTTGTGATGTCACTTGTGGCTCAGTGCCTGATAGGCCAGTGCTGGTGATGTGGGTGCAGTTTGTGGTTGTGATGTCACTTGTGGCTCAGGGCCTGATAGGCCAGTGTTGGTCACATGGCTGCAGTTTGTGGTTGTGATGTCACTTGTGGCTCAGTGCCTGATAGGCCAGTGCTGGTGATGTGGCTGCAGTTTGTGTTTGTGATGTCACCTGTGGCTGAGTGCCTGATAGGCCAGTGCTGGTGATGTGGGTGCAGTTTGTGTTTGTGATGTCACTTGTGGCTCAGTGCCTGATAGGCCAGTGCTGGTCCTGTGGGTCGAGTTTGTGGCTGTGATGTCACTTGTGGCTCAGTGCCTGATAGGCCAGTGCTGGTGATGTGTGTGCAGGTTTGTTTGTGATGTCACTTGTGGCTGAGTGCCTGATAGGCCAGTGCTGGTCATGTGGCTGCAGTTTGTGTTTGTGATGTCACTTGTGGCTGAGTGCCTGATAGGCCAGTGCTGGTGATGTGGGTGGAGTTTGTGTTTGTGATGTCACTTGTGGCTCAGTGCCTGATAGGCCAGTGCTGGTGATGTGGGTGGAGTTTGTGGTTGTGATGTCACTTGTGGCTCAGGGCCTGATAGGCCAGTGCTGGTCCTGTGTGTGCAGTTTGTGGTTTTGATGTCACTTGTGGCTCAGTGCCTGATAGGCCAGTGCTGGTCATGTGGGTGCAGTTTGTGGTTGTGATGTCACTTGTGGCTCAGGGCCTGATAGGCCAGTGTTGGTCACATGGCTGCAGTTTGTGTTTGTGATGTCACTTGTGGCTCAGTGCCTGATAGGCCACTGCATTTCCTGTGGGTGTAGTGTGTGTTTGTGATGTCACTTGTGGCTCAGTGCCTGATAGGCCAGTGCTGGTGATGTGGGTGGAGTTTGTGTTTGTGATGTCACTTGTGGCTCAGTGCCTGATAGGCCAGTGCTGGTCATGTGGGTGCAGTTTGTTTTTGTGATGTCATTTGCGGATCAGTGCCTGATAGGCCAGTGCTGGTCACATGGCTGCAGTTTGTGGTTGTGATGTCACTTGTAGCTCAGTGCCTGATAGGCCAGTGTTGGTCACATGGCTGCAGTTTGTGGTTGTGATGTCACTTGTGGCTCAGTGCCTGATAGGCCAGTGCTGGTCATGTGGCTGCAGTTTGTGGTTGTGATGTCACTTGTGGCTCAGTGCCTGATAGGCCAGTGCTGTTCCTGTGTGTGCAGTTTGTGGTTTTGATGTCACTTGTGGCTCAGTACCTGATAGGCCAGTGCTGGTGATGTGGGTGGAGTTTGTGTTTATGATGTCACTTGTGGCTCAGTGCCTGATAGGCCAGTGCTGGTGATGTGGGTGGAGTTTGTGTTTGTGATGTCACTTGTGGCTCAGTGCCTGATAGGCCAGTGTTGGTTACATGGCTGCAGTTTGTGGTTGTGATGTCACTTGTGGCTCAGTGCCTGATAGGCCAGTGCTGGTCACGTGGGTGGAGTTTGTGTTTGTGATGTCACTTGTGGCTCAGTGCCTGAGAGGCCAGTGCTGTTCATGTGGGTGCAGTTTGTGATTGTGATGTCACTTGTGGCTCAGTGCCTGAGAGGCCAGTGCTGGTCAAGTGGGTGCAGTTTGTGTTTGTGATGTCACTTGTGGCTGAGTGCCTGACAGGCCAGTGCTGGTCAAGTGGGTGCAGTTTTTGTTTGTGATGTCACTTGTGGCTCAGTGCCTGATAGGCCAGTGTTGGTCACATGGCTGCAGTTTGTGTTTGTGATGTCACTTGTGGCTTAGTGCCTGATAGGCCAGTGCTGGTCTTGTGGCTGCAGTTTATATTTGTGATGTCACTTGTGGCTCAGTGCCTGATAGGCCAACGCTGTTCATGTGGGTGCAGTTTGTGGTTGTGATGTCACTTGTGGCTCAGTGCCTGATAGGCCAGTGCTGGTCATGTGGGTGCAGTTTGTGGTTGTGATGTCCCTTGTGGCTGAGTGCCTGATAGGCCAATGCTGTTCATGTGGGTGCAGTTTGTGGTTGTGATGTCACTTGTGTCTCAGTGCCTGATAGGCCAGTGCTGGTCATGTGGGTGCAATTTTTTTTTGTGAGGTCACTTGTGGCTCAGTGCCTGATAGGCCAGTGCTGGTGATGTGGCTGCAGTTTGTGTTTGTGATGTCACTTGTGGCTCAGTGCCTGATTGGCCAGTGCTGGTCCTGTGGGTGCAGTTTGTGTTTGTGAGGTCACTTGTGGCTCAGTGCCTGATATGCTAGTGCTGGTGATGTGGGTGCAGTTTGTGTTTGTGCTGTCAGTTTTTGCTGAGTGCCTGATAGGCCAGAGCTTGTCCTGTGGGTGCAGTTTGTGGTTGTGATGTCACTTGTGGCTGAGTGCCTGACAGGCCAGTGCTGGTGATGTGGGTGCAGTTTGTGTTTGTGATGTCACTTGTGGCTCAGTGCCTGATAGGCCAGTGCTGGTGATGTGGGTGGAGTTTGTGTTTGTGATGTCACTTGTGGCTCAGTGCCTGATAGGCCAGTGCTGTTCATGTGGGTGCAGTTTCTGTTTGTGATGTCACTTGTGGCTGAGTGCCTGAGAGGCCAGTGCTGGTGATGCGGCTGCAGTTTGTGGTTGTGATGTAACTTGTGGCTGAGTGCCTGATAGGCCAGTGCTGGTCATGTGGCTGCAGTTTATATTTGTGATGTCACTTGTGGCTCAGTGCCTGATAGGCCAGTGCTGGTCATGTGGGTGCAGTTTGTGTTTGTGATGTCACTTGTGTCTCAGGGCCTGATAGGCCAGTGCTGGTCATGTGGGTGCAGTTTGTGGTTGTGATGTCACTTGTGGCTCAGGGCCTGATAGGCCAGTGCTGGTCACATGGCTGCAGTTTGTGTTTGTGATGTCACTTGTGGCTCAGTGCCTGATAGGCCAGTGCTGGTCATGTGGCTGCAGTTTGTGGTTGTGATGTCACTTGTGGCTCAGTGCCTGATAGGCCAGTGCTGGTGATGTGGGTGCAGTTTGTGGCTGTGAGGTCCCTTGTGGCTCAGTGCCTGATAGGCCAGTGCTGTTCATGTGGGTGCAGTTTGTGTTTGTGATGTCACTTGTGGCTCAGTGCCTGATAGGCCAGTGCTGGTGATGTGGGTGCAGTTTGTGTTTGTGATGTCACTTGTGGCTCAGTGCCTGATAGGCCAGTGCTGGTGATGTGGGTGCAGTTTGTGGCTGTGAGGTCCCTTGTGGCTCAGTGCCTGATAGGCCAACGCTGTTCATGTGGGTGCAGTTTGTGGTTGTGATGTCAGTTGTGGCTGAGTGCCTGATAGGCCAGTGCTGGTCATGTGGGTGGAGTTTGTGGTTGTGATGTCACTTGTGGCTCAGTGCCTGATAGGCCAGTGCTGGTCACATGGCTGCAGTTTGTGTTTGTGATGTCACTTGTGGCTCAGTGCCTGATAGGCCAGTGCTGGTCATGTGGCTGCAGTTTGTGGTTGTGATGTCACTTGTGGCTGAGTGCCTGATAGGCCAGTGCTGGTGATGTGGCTGCAGTTTGTGGTTGTGATGTCACTTGTGGCTCAATGCCTGATAGGCCAGTGCTGTTCATGTGGGTGCAGTTTGTGTTTGTGATGTCACTTGTGGCTCAGTGCCTGATAGGCCAGTGCTGGTGATGTGGGTACAGTTTGTGGTTGTGATGTCACTTGTGCCTCAGTGCCTGATAGGCCAGTGCTGGTCCTGTGGGTGGAGATTGTGTTTGTGATGTCACTTGTGGCTGAGTGCCTGATAGGCCAGTGCTGGTGATGTGGCTGCAGTTTGTGGTTGTGATGTCACTTGTGGCTCAGTGCCTGATAGGCGAGTGCTGGTGGTGTGGGTGCAGTTTGTGTTTGTGATGTCACTTGTGGCTGAGTGCCTGATAGGCCAGTGCTGGTCATGTGGGTGCAGTTTGTGGTTGTGATGTCACTTGTGCCTCAGTGCCTGATAGGCCAGTGCTGGTCCTGTGGGTGGAGATTGTGTTTGTGATGTCACTTGTGGCTCAGTGCCTGATAGGCCAGTGCTGGTGATGTGGCTGCAGTTTGTGGTTGTGATGTCACTTGTGGCTGAGTGCCTGATAGGCCAGTGCTGGTCAAGTGGGTGCAGTTTTTGTTTGTGATGTCACTTGTGGCTCAGTGCCTGATAGGCCAGTGCTGGTCCTGTGGGTGCAGTTTGTGTTTGTGATGTCACTTGTGGCTTAGTGCCTGATAGGCCAGTGCTGGTCTTGTGGCTGCAGTTTATATTTGTGATGTCACTTGTGGCTCAGTGCCTGATAGGCCAACGCTGTTCATGTGGGTGCAGTTTGTGGTTGTGATGTCACTTGTGGCTCAGTGCCTGATAGGCCAGTGCTGGTCATGTGGGTGCAGTTTGTGGTTGTGATGTCCCTTGTGGCTGAGTGCCTGATAGGCCAGTGCTGGTCATGTGGCTGCAGTTTGTGGTTGTGATGTCACTTGTGGCTCAGTGCCTGATAGGCCAATGCTGTTCATGTGGGTGCAGTTTGTGTTTGTGATGTCACTTGTGTCTCAGTGCCTGATAGGCCAGTGCTGGTCATGTGGGTGCAGTTTGTGGTTGTCAGGTCACTTGTGGCTCAGTGCCTGATAGGCCAGTGCTGGTGATGTGGCTGCAGTTTGTGTTTGTGATGTCACTTGTGGCTCAGTGCCTGATTGGCCAGTGCTGGTCCTGTGGGTGCAGTTTGTGTTTGTGAGGTCACTTGTGGCTCAGTGCCTGATATGCTAGTGCTGGTGATGTGGGTGCAGTTTGTGTTTGTGCTGTCAGTTTTTGCTGAGTGCCTGATAGGCCAGAGCTTGTCGTGTGGGTGCAGTTTGTGGTTGTGATGTCACTTGTGGCTGAGTGCCTGACAGGCCAGTGCTGGTGATGTGGGTGCAGTTTGTGTTTGTGATGTCACTTGTGGCTCAGTGCCTGATAGGCCAGTGCTGGTGATGTGGGTGGAGTTTGTGTTTGTGATGTCACTTGTGGCTCAGTGCCTGATAGGCCAGTGCTGTTCATGTGGGTGCAGTTTGTGGTTGTGATGTCACTTGTGGCTGAGTGCCTGAGAGGCCAGTGCTGGTGATGCGGCTGCAGTTTGTGGTTGTGATGTAACTTGTGGCTGAGTGCCTGATAGGCCAGTGCTGGTCATGTGGCTGCAGTTTATATTTGTGATGTCACTTGTGGCTCAGTGCCTGATAGGCCAGTGCTGGTCATGTGGGTGCAGTTTGTGTTTGTGATGTCACTTGTGTCTCAGGGCCTGATAGGCCAGTGCTGGTCATGTGGGTGCAGTTTGTGGTTGTGATGTCACTTGTGGCTCAGGGCCTGATAGGCCAGTGCTGGTCACATGGCTGCAGTTTGTGTTTGTGATGTCACTTGTGGCTCAGTGCCTGATAGGCCAGTGCTGGTCATGTGGCTGCAGTTTGTGTTTGTGATGTCACTTGTGGCTCAGTGCCTGATAGGCCAGTGCTGGTGATGTGGGTGCAGTTTGTGGCTGTGAGGTCCCTTGTGGCTCAGTGCCTGATAGGCCAGTGCTGTTCATGTGGGTGCAGTTTGTGTTTGTGATGTCACTTGTGGCTCAGTGCCTGATAGGCCAGTGCTGGTGATGTGGGTGCAGTTTGTGTTTGTGATGTCACTTGTGGCTCAGTGCCTGATAGGCCAGTGCTGGTGATGTGGGTGCAGTTTGTGGCTGTGAGGTCCCTTGTGGCTCAGTGCCTGATAGGCCAACGCTGTTCATGTGGGTGCAGTTTGTGGTTGTGATGTCACTTGTGGCTCAGTGCCTGATAGGCCAGTGCTGGTCATGTGGGTGGAGTTTGTGGTTGTGATGTCACTTGTGGCTCAGTGCCTGATAGGCCAGTGCTGGTGATGTGGGTGCAGTTTGTGTTTGTGATGTCACTTGTGGCTCAGTGCCTGATAGGCCAGTGCTGGTCATGTGGCTGCAGTTTGTGGTTGTGATGTCACTTGTGGCTGAGTGCCTGATAGGCCAGTGCTGGTGATGTGGCTGCAGTTTGTGGTTGTGATGTCACTTGTGGCTCAATGCCTGATAGGCCAGTGCTGTTCATGTGGGTGCAGTTTGTGTTTGTGATGTCACTTGTGGCTCAGTGCCTGATAGGCCAGTGCTGGTCATGTGGGTACAGTTTGTGGTTGTGATGTCACTTGTGCCTCAGTGCCTGATAGGCCAGTGCTGGTCCTGTGGGTGGAGATTGTGTTTGTGATGTCACTTGTGGCTGAGTGCCTGATAGGCCAGTGCTGGTGATGTGGCTGCAGTTTGTGGTTGTGATGTCACTTGTGGCTCAGTGCCTGATAGGCGAGTGCTGGTGGTGTGGGTGCAGTTTGTGTTTGTGATGTCACTTGTGGCTCAGTGCCTGATAGGCCAGTGCTGGTCATGTGGGTGCAGTTTGTGGTTGTGATGTCACTTGTGCCTCAGTGCCTGATAGGCCAGTGCTGGTCCTGTGGGTGGAGATTGTGTTTGTGATGTCACTTGTGGCTCAGTGCCTGATAGGCCAGTGCTGGTGATGTGGCTGCAGTTTGTGGTTGTGATGTCACTTGTGGCTGAGTGCCTGATAGGCCAGTGCTGGTCATGTGGGTGCAGTTTGTGGTTGTCAGGTCACTTGTGGCTCAGTGCCTGATAGACCAGTGCTGGTCATGTGGCTGCAGTCTGTGGTTGTGATGTCACTTGTGGCTGAGTGCCTGATAGGCCAGTGCTGGTCCTGTGGGTGCAGTTTGTGGTTGTGATGTCACTTGTGGCTCAGTGCCTGATAGGCCAGTGCTGGTGATGTGGGTGGAGTTTGTGTTTGTGATGTCACTTGTGGCTCAGTGCCTGATAGGCCAGTGCTGGTCACGTGGGTGCAGTTTGTTGTTGTGATGTCACTTGTGGCTCAGTGCCTGATAGGCCAGTGCTGGTGACGTGGCTGCAGTTTGTGTTTGTGATGTCACTTGTTGCTCAGTGCCTGATAGGGCAGTGCTGGTCATGCGGGTGCAGTTTGTGTTTGTGATGTCACTTGTAGCTCAGTGCCTGATAGGCCAGTGCTGGTGATGTGGCTGCAGTTTGTGTTTGTGAGGTCACTTGTGGCTCAGTGCCTGATAGGCCAGTGCTGGTTTACGTGGGTGCAGTTTGTGGTTTTGATGTCACTTGTGGCTGAGTGCCTGATAGGCCAGTGCTGGTCATGTGCCTGCAATTTGTGGTTGTGAGGTCACATATAATCTGTGCGAAGCGAATGTGACGGGATGCTCTATTTCTAGTGCCAGCAGGAGAGATGCCCACGTCAGCAGAGTGCCCTGGACTCTAGGCATTGTTTTCTGGCTCTGTGCCTCTCCCCATGGGCAGCAGCGAGAGCATTTCAGCCGAAAGTCTAAGATCTTTTGGTCGAGGAAGTCTAAATCAGCTGGAGCATTTATGCTAATATAGCTTCTGTCGGAAGCTGTAGAATACAACAAGCTCTCTCTGGAAAGAAAGAAAAAAAAAGGGGGTTGGGGGAGGAACAACTCTCCTGGCTAGTTACTGGCTGAAGTGGCTTTGTAAGGTTTTTGTGAAAGGGAAAATGCATGTTGAAAGTGAATGAGAGCCTTCAGTGTGCCAGTGGCTCTTTTAGGCGTAGTCTGAACGCCCTTCTCCTAGGGGTGACCTTTGTAGTGTCCTGCTGTTTGCAGTAACGGTGGAAGATAAATTCCTTGTGCACCCTTAGGAGCCCTTTACTTAAATTAAGGTAGAGTTTAGACAAGACTCTTAATTAATCCCTTTGTAACTCTTTGGTGTGTGTGTATGGTTTTTTGGTTTTCTTGTTGGTTTGTTTTATGCTGGCAGAGCTTCCAAACCAAGTAAGCAAATCACATCTTTTCTGGACAAGCCCCGTTCCACTGTTTTTATCAAGGTAGTTTCTTTTCTGGACCTTCTCTAGAAAATTGGAGGTATGTAACTTGTGAGGGTGTCCTGAACTGTGCCCTGCAGAGAGGTCAGGTTAAATTGGTTTGCTGACAAACAATTTTCTTCTGTATCCTGCAGTTTGTAAGAATGTCATGTGTACGCATTTACTATTGCCCCAAAGAGTTTTTTTTTTTTTTTAACCCTCTTTGTTATTTAAAGAATAGTTCACAAGTACTTCTTTTTACGTGTCTGATGTTATTATGCAGATATATGGTTTTGTAATTATTTTTGAGTAGGTGCTGGAATTAGGGGCCTAATTTGGTCCAGTGTGGAGTCTCGACATGAAACCCCTAGCAGCTGCCTTGCTTCTGTGCTCATGGACTTTCACAGGATATTTGAAAGGCCTGTTTGTCAGAGTTCGGGCTTCCTGCTCAGCAGTGAGTGTTAGGAAGCTGCCCGCACTGTCCCCCATAAACTGGCAGCCCCGTACATCTAATTGTCCTTGAAAGCTGACTCGTGCTTTTTCTCTTAACGCTTTGCCTTCCTTAAGCACGCTTGCATGCCAACAGCCATCTTGCAGCCAGTCGAACGCACACCATGGTGTTCTGATTGCCTGATTCGTGTTGTCATCTGTTTCCCCTTGTGTTGTCAGCTCAGCTCCCTTTGAAGCTCACCACCTTCAAGACCTTCCAGGCTCCTGTCCTAGGTGCCTTGGTGTGGGCAATGCCTGCTGTGGTTGGCTCCTTCCTCGGAGATATTCAAGCCATCTGGACACAGTCCTGGGCAACATGTGCTAAGTGACCCTTCCTGAGCAGGAGGGTCGGACTAGATGATCTCCAGAGGTCCCTTCCAACCTCAACCATTCTGTGATTCTGTGAACTCTAGGATAAAAAGCAAAGATAAATTCATATACTTCAGGAATCTCTGTGGATGTCTGGGGTTTTTGTTTTTTTTTTAAAAAAAAAACTTGTCCTGGGCCATGAATCAACATGTTAACAGAGAGACAAAGTAGGCCATGAAGTAAATTTAAAAGTACAGGTTTTCTTCTTGTCTTAAAATATGCATCCATTTTCTCATCTCTCTTAGACTGACAGATATAGGCCTAAAAGTGAATGTGCCTCTTGTGAAAATAGGTAAAACTAGATGGTTGGATTCCAGCAATGCTTCCTTGCTTTCGGCATCGTAGAACTGCATGCTCATCTTTTGTGTCCATGCAGAGCCTTGATAAAGTTACTGTGTAGGCACCAAGTGTGCATACGTCAGATTTTCTGCGTGTTTGTGACTGACCCTTCTTGTTTCTTCTCATTAGGAAAACTTGGATACGTACTCCCGAGGAGAACTGATGGGGAAATCGCTGACACTCAAGATGGCAGTGCAGGTTAGTTCTGGCTTTCAATTTTCTTTACTGTGTTCTGGCCAAAAGCCTCCTCTGAAACAGCTGAAATGAGTTGAGCTATTGGATATTTTTTTAATCTATTCACATTTCTGTATAGCCTTAGCGCTTACAAGCCATAGTCGGGGACTCCAGGGCCCTGCCGGTAAGCTCCGGACAGAGAGTCAGCAAACAAAAACAGTCCTTTTCCCAAATGCTTATAACCGAGCACAAGAGAAAAAGCAAGAGATGGCTGTCAAGAGGTGGGAATACAAGGAAACGCAGTCCTACTCTGAATGATGAGCACTGCTCTCACTGCAGCAGTAGCCTGACAGTTTTCATGGGTTTTGAGCAGCCCAGCAAGAATTTTCAGGAGGTAAGGAAGACTGCCAGGTGCATATGCAAACCTTCTCCCAAGCGTGAAGGTGGCAGGTAAGAAGAGAACATGCTTCTGCATTTTTGTATTGAGGGGTTAGTCAGTGAGAGGTGCTGTCAGGGCCAGCTCAGAATTCAGAGCTGTTTTCTGGGCACTCAGCGGGAGATAATGTAGGAAGGAGGGTAATTCATGAAAGGCCTTAGCAACTCTGTTTGCTGCGAGAGAATACACTTGAAGGGTTTCAGGAGAATGCGCTTTGTGATGAAGGGAATAAGTTCAGAAGATGACCTTTAGAGCAACTTTCTGAATGGATCTGAGTGGGGCAAGGCTGTACTTCAGGACAGAAGAGGATGTTGCAGTAGAGCTGATCATGCCTTGAGGAAGAGGGGTAATTATGCAATACCTCGTGAAGGCAGTACCTCACCCATGTTCCGCAGCCTGTGCAAGACTTGAACAAGGGGAATAAAAACCTATAAAAAGGTTCAAGCCAAAACCTGTATGCATCATAATTATCATCCTGTATGCATCGTAATTAATTGAAGCTCTCTCAGGAGCTCCCTTCTTGACTTGTCCTGCTGTTTTTGGTAACAGCTGTGAATACGAAGTTCAGGGGAAATCAGGGGCAATAGATTCACAAATACAGCTGCTTTGCAAGGCTTTACAGTTACTTTGCAAGGCTCTGGCCTATCATATGCCAAAGTCAAGCTGCATATAAGTACCATGTGCCTTTTTTTTTTTTTAACTTCCCAACAAAGATGGAATTTTGCTCTCCCAAGGAAGAACATGTAATGCAGTTTGAAATCAGATGCACGACAAATACATATAATGGGCTGGAAACTTCCTAGATCTCACAGTACCTTCTGGGGTAGACTGCACTTGATTTTTGACTTAGTGTGACCTAATCTTGTTTTTGTTATTGCCTTTGAATTGCTTGCAGATGGAAACACGCAGTCTACAGCAGCGATTCCCCATCTTCCGCTGATGATGATGAGCAACATTCTGCCTAGGAATCTACTGAAGAGGAGGAGCAAGTGCCTGACTCTGAAGCATTCTCCTCCCTGCTCTTGTACAGAGTCTAAATGGTGGCAATACGTAATGCGTTGGCATAATATGTAAGTTGTTGGCACCGGTGGCTCTTAACTGGGCTCTCTACCATTGGACTTTTAGAATTGATTCTTTAAGAGCAATTGGATTTCTTTGGAGAGGTTAGGCGTAAACTCTAAATAGTTTAATGTAAAATTCTGCTGCCCCTGCGCTTTACAGTAGGCTATTCAGAAAGAACCCCCCCCCCAACAGAAAAGGTATAAATAGAGGCAAGGATGGGGTTTCTTTGCCTTCCTTTAACCTAGGACATGGGTTCTGTTGAATTTATCTTTAGGTAAACTGAGGCATCAATACATTTGTGTGCTTGAAAAACTTCTGCCAACACTGAGCTTTTATAGTAGTAGTAAAAAGCCATTTCTTAAGAATTTTTAAAATGCAAACTATATGGAGATTCAAGGTAGAGGGAATCCCTTGCCATAGTTAAAGGCTTAGTGACTTGTGTGATCAAAGGAAAGTATACTCCAAAAGTGTCCTGGTTTAAAAAGGTGCTTTGTCATCTTTGAGTGTTTCCTGTACATGTGACCTTGATTAGTGTATAAGCAGGAGAGGGTTATCTGTTAGAAGTCAATTGTAATCTTTTGCTTGAAAGACCAGGGGTTTCCCTTTGTGGGCACAATATCCGAAGATTTAAGAGTTAGCTGTATATATTCTCTATCATCAGGAAAACTCAATTCACAGCATGATGAAATAGAACTGTAAATTCTTCTCTTTCAATAAGGTTAAAAGTACTGCAAATAAGGAAACCAAAACCTTCAAGTGTTTTGCCGCTTTATTCATTGACATTCTTTTCTAAACAACAGCAGGTTAGCTTTGCTAGTTGGTATTTAAGTATTATCTGGAAATGCAGAATACCTTTTTCTTCCTCCCACCTTTACCCTTTCTCCTCAGCTATTGCCGACCAATTCTGGGAGACAAAAATCCAATAACTTGCAACTTTTTAAGAAGGAATGAAAGGCTTTGCTATCAAGTCCTGCTTGTCTATCTGGAGATAGATCAGATCCATGGACTAGTAGACTGAGTTTAGTGAACTGTTAAAGATATGAAGTGGAAATGGGAGGAGGCAGATGGACTGGGGGGAAGCAGCAAAAGTTTGTGGAGAAGCTGCAAGGCTTTAGATAGCAGGACAGCATGAGTCGTGATATTTGATGATGTCATTTGAAGGAACGGCAAGAAAGGCTTCAGGCAGAGCCTCAAAGATGTCAATGTCTGAGGTACTGCTACTTGGGCTGAAGGCTTTGAACTCTTTGAGGAGGCCTACATTAATTGTTATATCCTAAATCCATTTTCTTCTCATCCTCTTTGGAAAGATAAGGTGGAACCTTTGCACCTTGGCTCCTGGACATCAGAGAGCGACATGGCTCCCCCCATCCTGAGGAAATGGAGGACTGTTTCCAGGGCCAGCAGTGACCCCTGGCCTGGGGGCTTAGCCCTCAACTACTGGAGCCTTCTGTGAGAAAAGGGACCTGCTTTGCTGCCAGAAACTCTTGACGTGCTGGAATTTCAGTATTCAATTTTAGAAGGAATTTACCAACAGCATCCAAGTTAAGCACTTTCAAAGCCTTTGATGGTAAACGCATCCAGTTAGGGTTTGTGTTTCCGTGTTCAGGAAGACATCATCAGCTGGAGAGTAACCTGTTTCATCTTTTAAACACCTTCCTGTAAGGCCAACTCTCAGAAGCCTGGAAAGTGAAGGCTGTACTCCTCCTGAAGTCTGCTGATGGAAATGGAGGTAGTTGTCTTCCTAAAGTCGCTGAAACACAAGATGGGATTGAGCTTCATAATTTTTCAAGCTTTGGCCTTTATGAAGCAAGAGCTGACACTGTAGTTAAGGCGTTGAAGTGCTCAACTGATTTCTCTGCTGAACAATGTAACAACTCTACTTTGCAGTGGCAGACTGTGGGAAGGTATGCTTTTAGTGAGCACATCTTGATTGCCTTTTACATTGCACTCATTGCATACACTGGGCGCAGGATATAAACAGCCATCTCAAAGTCACCGCAGTGATTCCCCTAGGCAAACTTCCAGATCTGTCGAGTAAGCCTGTGTGTGTGAGAATGTGGGGAAGGCTGGGTCCGAGTGAATCTTGACTCCGAAAACACTTCAGAAAAAAGTTTTCAGTATTGTTTTCCGGCTAAGCAAATGTTAATAGGTTCAGGTAGGGTGCCCTCGTGATAACAGTATCCAGTTGCTTGGGAAAGCACAGCATTCAGGTGCTTCATCTTCACTTAAGTGCCCTTGAAACTGGAAAAGGAAACTCAAAACAATACCTATCCATCCATCTGAATTGGCAAGCAACAAAACTTGTGCATATGCTGGACTGTTCTGTAGTAATGTTGTAAATGGAGCTTCCCAGGAGACTCCAAAAGCCTCCACCTTACGTGGACATGTGGAACATAAATGAGAGTTGGTGTTGTCCTCTGGCCTGCCTGTGTGCTGGTGAAAAGGAAGTTTGTATGAGAATATTGAGCCATGTAGAATAGGCTGCTATGTAACTAATAACTCTGTATCTATGCAAACAAACACATGTGAACACATGTAAAGAGGATGTAAAATGTAAACTGATGAAAACTGTATCAACCAGATAGATAGTACCTAGAGACAAAGTGTCAGAACACACCTACCAAGACAAACCGATGACTTAATAATAGGGTATAATTTCTGCTCCGCTTAAATTACAGACCTAGCTACACAGACAGAAAAGGACCTTAACCTCTGCCTGACTTCAGAGCTACTGAGATGTAAGTCACTCCTAAGGAGCCTCGCAGCTCGGTTTGTGTGGGGCGTGCTTGAGAAAAGAAGGCGAGCCCTTCAGCAAGGTGGATGAGCCTGGGTGCACTGCTGCACCCCCGGGACTGCTGAGTTTTCAGCTCAGGATGGACTTGTGCCCAAGTCAGTCTGGAGCACAAGGCAGGAAAGGTGAGGGCAGGCACTGTCCTGTTTGCCTGGTCATGAATCATAATTTCAAAGGTCATTTTGGAAGAGGTGACCAGCCTTCAAGCTGTCTGAAGAGCTCCCCAGCTCACAGCCTGCTGCCTCATTTCCAGAGGCTCCTTCAGACCAGGTTTCTTGCTCAGGAACATCACAAGCCATTGCCTGTACGTGGTGCCTCAAGCACATTAGCACATGCTGGTGGTACATGTGGGCACTGACTAGACATTACTGGTAGATGACCAGAGAGGCAACCATCAGACAACCCAAATGGAGATCTTCCTCTTGTGTGACAGATGAGCCCTCAACCATGTAACATGTGTGCCCATACTGTCACAGCTCTCAAATGTTTCTAGTAAAGGTCCAGCTGCTGTAATACAGTGAATCTTCTGTAAATTCTCTCCCTGCCACCCTGGAGCATGGTTTCTGAAATACTCACGGATAGCTGGTGCCGCTTGCTGGACCAATAGGCTCACTGCCAGCCTTTCATTAACATTTTCCACAGACGTCCCTCCATAGCATAAGAGCCTAATTTGCCACAAGCAAATATTCCAAAAATCGAGTGTTCCTCAGACTTTTGCTAACGATAGTACCTTTTCTGAGATAACACCCATTTGCCCTGCAGTTCGTATAGCTAAAACCAGATTTTGGCATGCCATTTGACACGCTGCCCAATCATTTGTATTATTATAATCCCAATTTAGATCTCCTCGTGGGCAAGGCTGTCGGTTATCATCTCAGTCTGCCAATTCCCTATCCTTTTTTCAGTATCCATTCTCTATCCCCTGGCTGAAATATCTGTTGAAACAATACTTGAACATCCCCCTAACAAATGGGATGTCCCTCTACTCTTGTACAAAACAGTCGAGCTGCCTTTTCCGGGTCCTCCCACACCCGGGGCATTTGCTGTGCCCATTGAAGTAGATCTCTGGGAGCCCACGGCCAATAAACGCAGGCACGCAAGACCAGTGCCAGTGCTCACCAGATGAGAACCTCGCTGTGTTCTATCTGGGGTGCCAAACAAATAAGATAATCTGTTCTGTTTTCTTTGCTCTCGGGTACTGGTAATGAGGAGCAGGAGTCATATTTCTAAGTTTTTAAGTATTATTGCTGGCAATAAGGTCCTTCTTATGCTCTCAGCCAGGTGGTGAGAAAAAGGGATTTCCAACTAAGCTGTAAAGCCTTGTACCTGCTACTGGCCTATCAGACGCAAAGGCAGAACTGAAATGAGGTCTGCATCGACACCATGTGCTTCCTGCTGCCCTATAAGGTACAGGCGCACAATGACCTCACGACGACAAAGAGGAGCCATGCGCCTACCATGGCATTATGTGGTGCTGAAGGCAGAAATAACCTGACAGGTTAAAACCAGCAGACATTTGAGCAGCACTGGCCTATCAGGCACTGAGCCAGAAGTGACATCACAACCACAAACTGCAGCCACATCACCAGCACTGGCCTATCAGGCACTCAGCCCCAAGTGACCTGACACCCACAAACTGCAGCCACATCACCAGCACTGGCCTATCAGGCACTGAGCCACAAGTGACATCACAAACAAAAACTGCACCCAGAGGAACAGCATGCCCTCTCAGGCACTGAGCCACAAGGGACCTCACAAACACAAACTCCAGCCACAGGACCAGCACTGGCCTATCAGGCACTGAGCAACAAGTGACCTTACAAACACAAACTGAACCCACATCACCAGCACCAGCCGATCAGGCACTGAGCCACAAGTGACATCACAAACACAAACTACACCCACAGGAAATGCAGTGGCCTATCAGGCACTGAGCCACAAGTCACCTTAGAATCACAAACTGCACCCACATGAACACCACTGGCCTATCAGGCACTGAGCCACAAGTGACATCACAACCACAAACTGCAGCCAGATCACCAGCACTGGCCTATCAGGCACTGAGCCACAAGTGACCTCACAATCATAAACTGCTCCCACATGAACAGCACTGGCCTATCAGGCACTGAGCCACAGGTGACATCACAAATACAAACTGCAGACATGTGACCAGCACTGGCCTATCAGGCACTCAGCCAAAAGTGACCTCACAAACACAAACTGCAGCCACGTGACCAGCACTGGCCTATCAGGCACTGAGCCACAAGTGACATCACAAACAAAAACTGCACACACATCACCAGCACTGGCCTATCAGGCACTGAGCCACAAGTGACATCACAAACACAAACTCCACCCACAGGAGCAGCATGGCCTCTCACGCACTGAACCACAAGTGACATCACAACCACAAACTCCACCCACGTGACCAGCACTGGCCTATCAGGCACTGCGCCACAAGTGACATCACAACCTCAAACTGCAGCCACATCACAAGCACTGGCCTATCAGGCACTCAGCCACAAGTGACATCACAAACAAAAACTGCACACACATATGCAGCACTGGCCTATCAGGCACTGAGCCACAAGTGACATCACAACCACAAACTCCACCCACATCAAGAGCAGTGGCCTATCAGGCACTCAGCCACAACTGACATCACAAACACAAACTCCACGCACATTACCAGCACTGCCCTATAAGGCACTGAGCCACAAGTGACATCACAAACACAAAATGCAGACATGTGACCAGCATTGGCCTATCAGGCACTGAGACACAAGTGACCTCACAATCACAAATAGCACCCACATCACCAGCACTGGCCTATCAGGCACTGAGCCACAAGTGACATCACAACCACAAACTGCACCCATAGGACAAGCAGTGGCCTATCAGGCACTGAACCACAAGTGATATCACAACCACAAAATGCACCACAGGAAGAGCATGGCCTCTCAGGCACTGAGCAACAAGTGACATCACAAACACAAACTCCACCCACAGGAGCAGCATGGCCTATCAGGCACTGAGCCACAAGTGACATCACAACCTCAAACTGAACCCACATGACCCTCACTGGCCTATCAGGCACTCAGCCACAAGTGACATCACAAACACAAACTGCACCCACATTACCAGCACTGGCCTATCAGGCACTGAGCCACAAGTGACATCACAAACACAAACTGCAGCCACGTGACCAGCACTGACCTGTCAGGCACTGAGCCACAAGTGACATCACAAACACAAACTCCACCCACACGACCTTCACTGGCCTATCAGGCACTGAGCCACAAGTGACATCACAAATACAAATTGCAGCCACATCACCAGCACTGGCCTATCAGGCACTCAGCCACAAGTGACATCACAAACACAAACTGTACCCACATGACCCTCACTGGCCTATCAGGCACTGAGCCACAAGTGACATCACAAACAAAAACTACACCCACAGGACCAGCCCTGGCCTATCAGGCACTCAGCCACAAGTGACATCACAACCACAAACAGCACCCACGTGACAAGCACTGGCCTATCAGGCACTCAGCCAAATCTGACCTCACAAACACAACCAGCACCCGCATCACCAGCACTGGCGTATGAGGCACTGAGCCACAAGTGACATCACAAACACAAACTACACCCACAGGACCAGCAATGGCCTATCAGGCACTCAGCCCCAAGTGACCTGACAACCACAAACTGCAGCCACATCACCAGCACTGGCCTATCAGGCACTGAGCCACAAGTGACATCACAATCATAAACTGCTCCCACATGAACAGCACTGGCCTATCAGGCACTGAGCCACAAGTGACATCACAAACACAAACTGCACCCACATGACCAGCACTGGCCTATCAGGCACTGAGCCACAAGGGACCTCACAATCACAAACTGCACGCACATGAACAGCTTTGGCCTATCAGGCACTGAGCCACAAGTGACATCACAACAACAAACTGCACCCATGTGATCAGCACTGACCTGTCAGGCACTGAGCCACAAGTGACATCACAACCTCAAACTGAACCCACACGACCTTCACTGGCCTATCAGGCACTGAGCCACAAGTGACATCACAAACACAAACTGCACACACATCACCAGCACTGGCCTATCAGGCACTCAGCCACAAGTGACATCACAAACACAAACTCCACGCACATCACCAGCACTGGCATATGAGGCACTGAGCCACAACTGACCTCACAAACACAAACTCCACACACAGGAGCAGCATGGCCTATCAGGCACTGAGCCACAAGTGACATCAAAACCACAAACTGCAGCCACATGACCAGCACTGGCCTATCAGGCACTGAGCCACAAGGGACCTCATAATCACAAACTGCACGCACATGAACAGCTTTGGCCTATCAGGCACTGAGCCACAAGGGACATCACAAATACAAACTGCAGACATGTGACCAGCACTGGCCTATCAGGCACTCAGCCACAAGTGACCTCACAAACACAAACTGCAGCCACATCACCAGCACTGGCATATCAGGCACTGAGCCACAAGTGACATCACAACCACAGACTGCACCCAGAGGAACAGCATGCCCTCTCAGGCACTGAGCCACAAGGGACCTCACAAAAACAAACTCCAGCCACAGGACCAGCACTGGCCTATCAGGCACTGAGCAACAAGTGACCTTACAAACACAAACTGAACCCACATCACCAGCACCGGCCGATCAGGCACTGAGCCACAAGTGACATCACAAACACAAACTGCACCCACAGGAGCAGCACTGGCCTATCAGGCACTCAGCCACAAGTGACATCACAAACAAACACTACACCCACAGGAAATGCAGTGGCCTATCAGGCACTGAGCCACAAGTCACCTTAGAATCACAAACTGCACCCACATGAACACCACTGGCCTATCAGGCACTCAGCCCCAAGTGACATCACAACCACAAACTGCAGCCACATCACCAGCACTGGCCTATCGGGCACTGAGCCGCAAGGGACCTCACAATCACAAATTGTACGCACATGAACAGCATTGGCCTATCAGGCACTGAGCCACAAGTGACATCACAAATACAAACTGCAGACATGTGACCAGCACTGGCCTATCAGGCACTCAGCCAAAAGTGACCTCACAAACACAATCTGCAGCCACATCACCAGCACTGGCACATCAGGCACTGAGCCACAAGTGACATCACAAACAAAAACTGCACACACATGACCAGCACTGCCCTATCAGGCACTGAGCCACAAGTGACATCACAAACACAAACTCCACCCACAGGAGCAGCATGGCCTCTCACGCACTGAACCACAAGTGACATCACAACCACAAACTCCACCCACGTGACCAGCACTGGCCTATCAGGCACTGAGCCACAAGTGACCTCACAATCACAAACTGCACTCACATGAACAGTACTGGCCTATCAGGCACTGCGCCACAAGTGACATCACAACCACAAACTGCACCCACATGAACAGCACTGGCCTATCAGGCACTGAGCAACAAGTGACATCACAACCACAAACTGCACCCACAGGATCAGCATGGCCTATCAGGCACTGAGCCACAAGTGACATCACAACCACAAAATGCAGCCACAGCACCAGCACTGGCCTCTCAGGCACTGAGCCACATGTGACATCACAAACACAAACTCCAACCACATCAAGAGCACTGGCCTATCAGGCACTCAGCCACAAGTGACATCACAAACACAAACTGCACCCACATTACCAGCACTGGCCTATCAGGCACTCAGCCACAAGTGACATCACAAACACAAACTGCAGCCACGTGACCAGCACTGACCTGTCAGGCACTGAGCCACAAGTGACATCACAAATACAAACTCCACCCACACGACCTTCACTGGCCTATCAGGCACTCAGCCACAAGTGACATCACAAACACAAACTGCACCCACATTACCAGCACTGGCCTATCAGGCACTGAGCCACAAGTGACATCACAACCTCAAACTGAACCCACATGACCCTCACTGGCCTATCAGGCACTGAGCCACAAGTGACATCACAACCACAAACTGCACCCACATGACCAGCACTGGCCTATCAGGCACTGAACCACAAGTGACATCACAAACACAAACTGCACACACGTGACCAGCACTGGCCTATCAGGCACTCAGCCACAAGTGACCTCACAAACACAAACTCCACCCACAGGAGCAGCACTGGCCTATCAGGCACTCAGCCACAAGTGACCTCACAAACACAAACTGCACCCACATGACCAGCAATGTCCTATCAGGCACTGAGCCACAAGTGACATCACAAACACAAACTGCAGCCACATCAGCAGCACTGGCCTATCAGGCACTGAGCCACAAGTGACATCACAAACACAAACTACACCCACAGGACCAGCACTGGCCTATCAGGCACTGAGCCACAAGTGACATCACAACCACAAACTGCAGCCACATGACCAGCACTGGCCTATCAGGCACCGAGCCACAAGTGACCTCACAATCATAAACTGCTCCCACATGAACAGCACTGGCCTATCAGGCACTGAGCCACAGATGACATCACAAATACAAACTGCAGACATGTGACCAGCACTGGCCTATCAGGCACTGAGCCACAAGTGACATCACAAACACAAACTACACCCACGTGACCAGCACTGGCCTATCAGGCACTGAGCCACAAGTGACATCACAATGACAAAATGAACCCACGTGACCAGCACTGGCCTATCAGGCACTGAGCCACAAGTGACCTCACAACCACAAACTGCAGCCACAGGACCAGCAATGTCCCATCAGGCACTGAGCCACAAGTGACCTCAGAGCCACAAACTGCACCCACATCACCAGCACTGGCCTATCAGGCACTGAGCCACAAGTGACCTCAGAGCCACAAACTGCACCCACATCACCAGCACTGGCCTATCAGGCACTGAGCCACAAGTGACATCACAAACACAAACTGCAGCCACATGACCAGCACTGGCCTATCAGGCACTGAGCCACAAGTGACATCACAACCACAAACTACACCCACATCACCAGCACTGGCCTATCAGGCACTGATCCACAAATGACATCACAACCACAAACTGCACCCATGTGATCAGCACTGGCCTATCAGGCACTGAGCCACAAGTGACATCAGAAACACAAAGTACACCCACATGACCAGCACTGTTCTATCAGGCACTGAGCCACAAGTGACATCACAAACACAAACTGCACCCACATGACCAGCACTGGCCTATCAGGCACTGAGCCACAAGTGACCTCACAACCACAAACTGCACCCACAGGACCAGCACTGGCCTATCAGGCACTGAGCCACAAGTGACCTCACAACCACAAACTGCACCCACATGACTACCACTGGCCTATCAGGCACTCGGCCACAAGTGACCTCACAACCACAAACTCCACCCACAGGATCAGCACTGGCCTATCAGGCAGTAGAGGAACAAGTGACCTCTCAACCAAAAACAGCAGCCCTGGACCTAGCACTGGCCTATCAAGCACTCAGCAGAAGTGGCCTCACAGATACAAAGAAGTAGCAACGTGGCTGCTGGTGGCCTAGCAGGTACTGAGGCCAAATAACTGCACAAACACAAACAGCAGCAATATGCATCAAGGTGGACTCTCAGGTGCTCATGCTGAAGTGACCTCACAGGCAGCCATGAAGCCAAATAGCTGCTCCTGGCCTCTTTGCAACTGAGGCACAATTGACCTCAACAAGCACAAACAGCAGCAATGTCCATGCTGATCGCCAGTCACATACTGATGCACAACTCACCACAAAAGCACCAACAGCAGCAACGGACCTGCTCACCCTTTAGGAGGCACTGAGACACAAGCATCACCAAAGCTATGGGCATGCTGTTGGCCTACCAGCTTCAGAGGCACAACTCACCTCACAAGCACAAATGGCATCGACCTGCCTGCTGCTGCCCTATCTTTGACTGAGTCACAAGGGATCTCAAAAGTGCAAACCTTCACAGAGGAGAAGCTCACCTGGGCCACTCGCATGTCCCTTGATTACGCTGTGATCACTCCATACAGAACAGTCTTCTGCAAATGGCTTTCATCTCCTGGCAAGACTCTCTCCAGATCATGCGACAGCTCCACTCTGCCACCCTGCACACAAATCACAAAAGGAACAATTGGTCTCGCTTTTCCTTTAGTACCATCAAGTCCGAGCTGGGAGCCTTCGCACTGCAGCACCTACACAATGGCAGCAGGATGCCACTTCCATTTCTAGTGCATTTCTAGGCACAGAGATCAGCTGAGGGAGCAGCTGCACTGCAAAGGCTTTCTGACACTCTCAGATCAACTCGGCACTGCACCAGGCATCAACCTGACGCCAGACCTCTGCTCTGCCACCTACTCTACAAACACACTGCCTCTGCCCCACACAGCTGCCTCTTCTGCTAGATACAACCAAGTGCCAGCAAGAAGAGATGCATGCAGGACACTCGCCACTTGCACACTCCCCAGCCACTGCTCTGCTCGCTGCCTTCCCTTGGCTTCTCAATCCAAACACTCAGGCAAGCTCTTGCGGTAACACCACAAGGTGGCCAAGGCACTCTAGGCTCACAAGGCCTGTGCAAATGAGCAGCACAAGATCAGGCACAGAGCTGCCTCCTTGGGCGATGCTGCTCTTTTCAGAGGGAAGGATCCTGCTTTCTTTGGGCACAGCAGGCTGCTGCTTTCCACCCCCATCCCCTCAGGAATCTCCAGCTAGGGATGGGGGAATGGGGATTTTCTTTAGTAATACAAAAGATACAGATACAATGCAGAAACACTTGAGAGTCCGGAAGGTCTCCTGAGCCCAAGGAACCTCCCTTCCTTTCCTTAAGTTACTTGGACAAGGAGCCCCGGGGAAGGGAAAAAGGGTGCAAAGGCTTTGACATGAGGCCCAAGCAATGAGACAGACCCACACTGGACGGCTGCTGAAACGACAGCTCTCCTGGCTGCGCAGCCTCTGCAGCACCAGTCTGCGCTCCACAGCTGGCTTCACAGAGCACTGAGGGCTGGGTGCCACGGGCAACCTGGCCCTGGGCACATCTTCACCCCTCGCAGAGCCGGCAGCCCAAGAGCTCTGAGACTTCCACAGGTCAAGCTATGGACGCTTTGGGGCACTCACACAAAGGCACTCAGGACATGCTGGCATCTATTATAAGGGTCTTGGACTCGTCCTATATGGCACCACAACCTCCTAGGAAAAGGAGGGGGCACCGTAGCATTTGTTGAGCGGGCTGGCAATAACAGCACTTGTGGGAGGCGGAATTTGCAGCACAGCAGAGGTACCAGGAGCTGAACCCACAACCCAAGTCACCCAGGGAAGACAGGCGCATTTATGGAAGCCTTCGCATCCATACGTAGCCTCTTCTCAGTCACTTGCAGCTGCTTTCACAGAGGGCTCACGACGCTGGCCAAGATGTTGACAGGTACAGGGACGCAGCCTGGCATCCTGCCTCCATCCTCAGCGCCTCTAGCACTGCACTGGGAACCTCCATGAGTGGAGCAACCTAGAAAGAAAGAAAGAATCGGAGTGTTACTGGCAGTTCTGCTGGCCTTACAGAGTCGCAACAGGCAGGGGCAAATGTCTCCCCTCTGTGCTGAGCTCTATTGGTGAGAACACAGCCAGCAGGGCCACCAAGACGTTCTACCCCTCTTTTTGGCACAGGTGACACCATGTCTGTATACCAGGTCCCGTTTGGGCTCTCCAGTTCTGCACAGGCGCTAACACACTGCAGGGAGTCCAGCACAGGGACACCAAGACGGTCAGGGGCTGCAGCGTGGGGCATAAAAGGAGAGGCTGCGAGAGCTGGCTTTGTTCAGCCTAGACAAGAGAAGGCCAACGGGGATCTTCATGCTGTGCACAGCTACCTTATGGAGGGCACAGAGAAGACGGAGCCGGATTTTCTTGGAGGTGCACACTAGTAGCATGGGAGGCAACGGGGACAAATCGGACAATGGGAAATGCTTCTGAGACATTAAGAAGAAACCTTTTTCTCCGTGACGGTGGCCAAACTGCGGCACAGGGATCCAGAGAGGTTCCCAGATCTCCATCCTTGGAGGTAATCAAAACTTCACTGGAAAAGGCCCCAAGATACCTCCTCTACTGGCACCTGCCTGGAGCAGGGCGTTGGAGCCCTGCTACCTCCACATGGCTCCCCCATTGCAGCCTCAAGGAATATGCTATTATGAGACTCTTGCCAAAGGCACCAGAGGCTTTGGAGATGCCGCCTCCACCGCTCAACAAGGACAGGTGTCTCAGAGCCACCCATCGCCCTCACAGGCCTGACTTCTTGTGAGGGGGCATCTCCCCTCTCTGCAAGGCTCTGCGTAGGCACAACGTGCAGAAATGCCTCTGACTGCTTTCATTAACTACCCATCTCGCTGAGGGACTGGAATGGATTAGCGTCTGAGATGGGAAGATGCAATGAGGGTCCAGATTCAGCAGAAAGCCTTTAAGGAGGGAGAAGAGAACTCTCTCCAGCAGTCGGTAAAATCCCAAAGACTCATGGAAGCATCAAACCCTTCCGAAACTGCAAGCCTGAACCTCAGCTGACACAAACCACCAAACTGGGAGCAGCCCTGCCTCGCACCACGATGCTCCAAGGAGGCAACACGGTCACCAACAGTCCTCACCCACGTCTCCCAGAAGGACACCGTGATGGCAGGCTGGGCCTTGGGAGCAGAGCACTGCTCTCTCCAGACACCTCCTCCCACGCTGAGCAGCAAAACACTGGCGCCACCACCCGGCTCCACCACAGGGCATCTCGCACTGTAACACGCCGTTAACTCCACACCTCACAGAGGGTTGGCAACCAACACACGCCTCTGCATCAGCGACACACAGCCCACAGCACCACACACGGCAGCACACAGGGCACCCCAAGCACCCCACAACACACAAAGCCCAAATCTCCAGACCTTCCATTCCTTTCTAGTCCTCCAAGGCCTTGCAACAGGCTCTGCCTCTGAACAGCCACTCACAGCCCGGGGCCTGCTCACTTCCCACCTTCCCACCAGGAAGCAGAGAAGAAGTGCTCTCACAGGGGCTGATCAGGCCAGCTTTTCCCTCTCGCTTGTGCCTCAACTTCTCTGAACAAGAAATCTCTTTCAAAATGTGGCCCATACCCTTTTTGGGGGGTGACATTCCTTCCATCTCCTCCAACAGCCTTTGCACCCATTCTCCAATGACTGCATACGTGCACAGAAAATCAGAGACCCCTAAAGTGTTACAGTTCTAAACGTGTCATAAAAGCAGCTGGACACCTCAAAGACAGACACAGCATGCAGACCTTGCAGGAAAATCTCACAAGCTCCCTGCTCTTTTGACAGGGGCAACTTCTAAAGCACACACACACCCTGGCAAGAAGAGATTATTCACACCACTGCTCACACCAGCACTACATTCACTTAGCAGCCTCAAAAGTCTAGCTGGACTCCCTAGCTGACCGGGAGGACGCTGCAAGCTTCTACTTAGCAACAAACGGAAAGGCAAACTCCATGTCCATGCTCACCACAGAACATCATCTGCATTTTAAATGTAGCAGTACTAACTCATGATGATGGAGTGGAATAAAATTTGTGTCAGATGATGTGGAATATCGACTTCTGCTTGATTAATGAGTTGCATTTCTGTATTGCTGTAGAGCTCTGCAGGGGTCAATCCCTCCTCTGAGCACACGCAACAAACCCAGAAGTGACCTCACCACCAGCATCCAAGCCATGCATCTTCCCCTGACCTGTCAGCTGCTCACACAGAGGTGTCATCACATCACAGATTCACATCATGGCCTCATAATACTCACAGTGCTCTGAAACACCCATTGCCTACCAGTTACTACACCAAAAGATTAGCTTCTGCTATGCATTATCAACACCTAGCCTATGAAATTTAAGAATTGCGGAACAGCCTGCAAGTAATTCTTGGCAACATTTTCTAACGGGAGGATTGCATGGGAGCAGCGATCATCAAACTGAAGACAGCAGCGCCTCATGTCCCAGGCACAGGGAGAAGCCTTCCCGCAACTCAGAACTCTGGTTCCTTCCCCAATGCTGAACAAAACCAGAAAATCCTCTACACATCCAGGACAACAAGCATTCTCCTATTTTAGGCCCTGACAACTGGAGGCACGTGGAAGGACTCAGGCCAGGGCATCTCAGTTGGTGAAACCAGCAGAGACACAATTCAGCAACTCTTCACCCTGACCTAGGAGCATGGAAAGAACAACAGCAAGTGCAAGCACTGGCCGTTCATCAACTTTCAAGGCCCCTGACAAGCAAAACAGCTCACACTTACAGAGCTCTTCTGCAAACACCCTTCACCCTGCTGCCAGGCTCACAGGTCGCGGCGCAAAGCAAGAGGCAGGGAGCAAAAACAACGGCTAAGGCACGGCATCACATGCGGGCACAGCCTCTCTCAGAGCCACTCGGAAATGCAGTTTTCACAACAAAAGACACCATCGGGAAGGGCACCTCGCGACGACACCAGCAGCCTGCTCACACTTTGCCCAGCACCTCCCAAACGCACCTCGAAGCAGCACCTGGGGCTGCGCTGGCAGCAGCAGCTCAGGAAAATGCTTTAACAGGGATCCCAGAGCCACCACAGGGCCAAAGCTTCCTGCCCCCAAACCCCACCGAGCCGCCCCGGCCCAGCTGCTCGCGGCAGGCCGCCACGTCTGGCTGCAGGGCAGCTCCCCCCTCTGGCCCACGTCGCTCTGGCCCCTGCTCACGGCCCCACCAGCCCCTGCTGCAGCTCCTGCAGCAAAGCAGCCCCGGCAAAGCCAGCACCGCTGCCCCGCCCCGGCGGGAGGGCACCCGCCGCCATTTGAACGCGCCCGCAGCCCCCACCAAACGCTCTCGCCCGCTCGCTTCTCGCCTGCTTTGCTCCCGCTCCTCTTCCACCTCTTTCTTTGACGTCTTTTTTTTCCCCACATGCTGGACTGCAATTGGCTGGCAGAGCCATCAGTGAAATCGATGCCCGCCCTCCTCCTCCTGACAGCCAATAGAAGGGCTGCACTGCGGCGATGCCATGGCAACGTTGGGCCCTCCTGCCCTGGCGGCCAGCTCCGCCCCCTCCCCCTTGGTCGGGCGCCATGTTGTGGGCGGCAGCGCGGGGCGCGGCGGGGCCTGGGTGCAGCGTGGTGCTGTGTGGGCGGGCAGTGCGGGGCCCCGGGGTGCGGCCGCTGCCCCGGCGGGGCTGGGCTGTGCGGCAGGGGCCCCGCGGGGCTGCTGGCCGCCCTGCGCCCTGGGGGCTGTGCGGGGTGTGGGGGGGGCAGCACTGGGGCCTGTGCTGGTGGCCTCCGTGGCGCCAGCGTGGGGGCCCTGGGGCTGGTCGTCTGAAACAGGGGATGGACTTAAAACTAGGAGACTGACAGAACTCCTACCACTTTCCAAATTAAGTGTTGGACTGACTGGTGCAGAACCTCTCCAAGTGGGTATTTCAGACAGTTCTAGAGATTTCTAGAGGCAGATCCTGCTGTGCCTGGACCAATTCCTGTGCTTAAATGTGGTGAGTACCACCTCAGGTGGAGTATCTGGCTGTTTCAGAATCTCTGCAGCAGCTCCTGCTGCAGAACTGATTAAACTGTAAATACTTAAGGCCCTTGAAAATCGACAGTACAAACTGCTCCTGCAAATGAAGAAGCGGCTATGTAGGACAGTCTTTTGTGCATTCTTAGGAGAGTTAGGAGATGCTTTGATATGCAATTTAAGGTAATCAGTAGCAATGGCTCATGCATATGCTGGAGAGGTCACACAGGACCACAAGCCAGCTGGACTATAAAAATTCCCCAGAAGAACAGTTCGGGGAGTCTCATCTGATCCAGTGGAAGCCACTGTTGGAAGGACCCTGGCAAAGGAGACTGCCACCACCATCTGGACAGTAACCAACCATCCCGTTCAAGAGATTTGATGCCCCTTGTGAGTGTTACCTGTGACACGCCAATAGAGGGGTGTCTGTGATTCTTTTGAATTCGGGGGTTATTTGCACTGAACTCCAAGAGATCATCATTTGTCAAGTATGAGAATTTATTAGAGATAAGAGCTTATAACAAACCTGGTAGTTTGCCTGGATTCTCCTCATCACGCCATTGACATCCACAGGCCAGCTGATGGTCGGTCAGAGTCCACACCAACTTCTGTGGCTTACTCTTTTCTATAGCGAGTCAAAACAACGCCAGACCGCAGTTACACAAAAGCTGTATGGCCTCAGTCAATAACAGCATGCGCATCAACAGGTAACCTAGTGCTCAGCCCACAGCACTGTTCAGTTAGTAACAACTTGCCCACTAACAGGTCTTTCTGTGGGGAATGGTTCCACAGCACCTAGATGTTTATGGGGTGAGTCTGTGGTGTCACTTCTCCTCTGTCTGGAATTGTCAGTCGTGGGGTCGTTAGACGGTTGCCCCCAGGCTGCAGCAACCCCACAGTGTGGTGGCTCCAGCCGTGATGCACCCGGGGTTCCTTAACTCCTGGGATCACCCCAGAGCAAACCCCTCTTCTGTGGGCTGCACCATCCAGAGTCCCACGCTTGCCTGTGTGGCGCCTGTCACTCCACCCCTTGACACCGCCAGACACACGCATTTATTTCAGAAGTCAGCTAATTCCCCTTGGTGTGCAGTGGGCGGCTTTTGGGTAAGCACAGTGTACTGGGGAAATGCGCACTGCTATTAATAGACGCCAAAAGCAAAGCATGCCCATTTGCAGTAACACGTAAACAACTGTTAAAAATAACAGTCTTAATCCTAATAGCAACATGATTGGTCTGGCCTATTGACCCAAATTTGGTGAATCCGAGTGTTGTTCCAGCTCCATATCTTAACACAGAAATCTTATTTCCTTTAATTGCAGGCATTTCTTTCCTGCACCGAAAGATCAGTTTGTTCCCCAAGCTGGAATAGTTCCCTTTAGAGGAGCTTCAAATAGAGTTGGTCACCTTTTTTTTATTATTCTTTTTCCGTATTTCCCTGTCTTCTCTATAGGAAACAGACAACTTTAACTTCAGATCAACAGCTGTTACATTTATGCTTAATTTTACCATCTTTTTCTCTTTCTTTCCTTTCCTTTCATCAAGGGAAGGTGTTAGCCCCTTCCTTAGGATCATCAATTTTTACAAACACTAGAATACAGCCGTTGAGTTTCGTTATCAGCCTGGTATGTGTATCCCCTCATTCTTAGGTCTGCCATCTTCCTTTGATGTTACTTCTCTCCTGGCTCCTAGGTTCATTCTATTATTTAGATACTTTTAAAAAACACATTACTTAGCCTAACAATTCTACCACTCTTTCTGGCTGCTTCTTTTCAAGTTGTTGCTCTTCAGAGGGTCACTCTGTAGACCCCAAACAAAAAGAAAAGCCTACCAAGGCCATTAGGTTGTTATAGTTTGGTTTTAACTGTAACTGCTGAAGCTATTTCTTTTAAGGTTACTCGGTTACATCCATCTATTTTTCAAATTTGAACAGTTTTTCTTTTTTTTCATTGATTTTTCTTTATGCTCAGAAACTTTTACTACAGCTTGGGGCATTTTCCAGCCCCTGCTGGTTTCTGGTGTACTTAAAGATGCTGTTTTTTCGCATTCGAGGTCTTTTCTTGTTTCCTAACTCTGCCCCTGGGGCTCTTCTCTGCAGAGCCTGATCTCCACCCTGAGTCCTCCTGTGCCTCAGTGCCAGGCAGAGCAGTTATACTGGCCAGGGGGGGCAGAGCGTTTCTCACGGTCTTGTGAGAAACAAGCTGCCCAAGCCCGGTCCTGCTTTCCACCCAAAGCCTCCCCTGCTTCGCTCCCTCTCCTCTTCCACCTCTCTCTTTCACGTCTGTTTTTCTTCCACATGGTGGACTCCGATTGGCTGACAGAGCCGTCAGTGAAATCCAGACCTGCCCCCCTCCTCCTGCCAGCCAATAGGCAGGTCGCAAATCAGCAGCTGCCTATGGGAATGAGCTAGGGGAGGAGTCACAATGTTGCAGTGTCCAGATGGAGTGTTGTAAAGGTGAGGCTACAAACTGTCCATTTAATCGGGGAATGGGGGAACAGAAGAGAGAGCCAGACAGCTCCTGGGGGTCCCGGGCGATGCTGGGGGCCGTGCTGCTCTTGGGGATCCCAGACCAGGCTGTGTTTCTGTACAAAAGTCTGGAAAAGTCTTGATGCAAGCCCCTAGAGAAGAGGGATTTTCCTGAGCACTCAGAGAAACCCATGCAGGACCCAGGGATGTTGAGGGAAACCCATCTCACGCACCCCCAAGCCCACTGCTCTCCCTGGAGACCTTCCTGGATCCTCAGGCTGGGAACAGGAGGGGGTCTGTGCGCACAGCCATGTCCCAGACTAGCCTCCTTCAGGCCTTCAGCTTCACAACATGTCACAGCTTCAAATGAGCTCTCTAAAGCAGCACTTCCCATGCCCCTGGTGTGGAGAGAAGACTTTGGGTAGACAAACAGGAGACACGGGAGAGAAAGGGCAAAGACAGCAGGCTGCAGAGCTGGGGCTCCCAGCATCACAGAGGGGGTGCCACAGGCTCAAGAAGCAACCCAAAGAAGTAAAGGAGTCCTTCCTTTTGCAGTGACTTGGAAAGCCACATCTCTCACAGTATTCAAGGGGGATGGAGTCTCCCTTCTGCAAGATTTGCCCCAAAACTGTGCAGAGATTAGGAAGAGCAGGAAGGCTGGTTGTAGGGATGTTCTCAAACTTCAGCAGCTGCAGAGCTGGGAGCTGGTCATCTCACAAACTTGGGAGTGAGTCAAAATGCACGTCCTGAGGCATCGCACTGCCTCATAGGCTCTGCACCGGAGCCTGGACAGCAGCACTGCAGTGTGTGAGCATGTCCTGAGAAGCCCAGAGTCATAAAATGTGGGAGATCCAGGATGTCGGGGCTGTACAGACCCAGGAGAGCAAGGGTGCCTTTGGGGAGGAGGGCAGGGGGCTGAGGAGCGTACCCAGGGGAGAAGCACAGCCCCAAGGTGACACTGAAAAGCACAAGGACCAAATGAGGCCCAGGGATGAGAAATGGCTTCCTCAGGCTCAGCCAGAAGGAAAGATGGGCAAACTTCATGGGAAATGGGAAAACTTCCCCACATTTGCTACCTGGCCTCGCCCATGGCTTTGGAGCCTGGCAGGCTCCAGGGTCCTGGATAAGGGCCTCTGGATGATGTGTGTTAAGGCTATGTTTGCTCTTCTCTGGCATAGCATCTCTAGCTCAAGCACTGCCGACTGAGAAACCTTGCCGAGCACTTCTAAAAGCAAAGAGCCTGCCTTGGTGCCTAAAGGAGGAAAGCTACGTCCTGTCCCACATTGTCCTACATCCTGCTTCCACAAAAAGAGTGGCCCACAGCAGAAACCAGTTTTGAGGCTCACCAAAGCATTTCTCAGCCTGTGGCCATGCTTTGTGCTGGTTCATCCCACATGCCTTGGATCCTGTAAAAACGCCAACCCCCAAACCCCAGATTCCTGCACAGGTCTGCCCAGTGCAGTGACCTGTCAGTGCAGGGGCGCAGAAGTGACATCTCCAGTGCCCCGTTTGAGATATTTCACAGTCTTTGACACTGTCTGGAGACATTCCTGAAGGATTTATCAGAAAATTATGGAAAATAACTGCAGTGAAGGGAAGTGATGGCTTTCCAGGACGTGAGGGGAAATCTCTCTGCTCTCTCCCTGGCTGTGCCATCTCCATGGCAGTGACCTACAGAGCCCCCAGATGACACGAGCTGAGGTCACAATGGGACGTGCCACATCACAGGGAGGTCTCCCCGGTGTCGTGGGCGGGGACCCTCACTTCCCTGTGAGGCCCAGGCACTCCTGGGCACTGCTCACACCCTCCCCACGGCTGCCTTTCATAGTGGCTCCACGGCAAGGAGAGGGGACAGGAGGCAGTGGGACCACGTTGGGGGCCCTCACCAACAGACGGAGGAGCAGGGGCATGTTGGAAAGGAGTTTTGGGTAATGAGATGGGAAGAGCGTCCTGTTTCTCTGGCTGGAGAGGTGAAACGAGAGCAAGAGGGCAAGCGAGACGGAGGACTGCTGGATGGACACCATCAGCCAGGACCACAGCTCCTTGTCCCCTGCGCTCCTGCGGCTCTCCACCGAGGGTAAGGGCTTTGGGAGATCCTTCCCGAGGTGTCGCACAGAGACTGTTAACTGCCAAAACTGCTGTGGATCCCGGGCTGTGGGGGTGCCTGGACAGGGCTGGGGGCTGCTGCGAGAGCCCTGCCTGAGGGTCCCCTCTGGCTCGGGGGACAATGTGGCAGCCAGGACTGCTGGGTCCTGGGGATGGGGCTGTCCTGAGCCCCAAGGCTTCTGTGCGGCCAGCTCCATCGCCTCTTAGGGTGGGGGGGGGGCATGGGAATCCATGACAGGTTTCCCTGGGAGTGGGTCCTCTTTGGGGTCTGGCTCTGGCAGGAAAGGGGTCCTGCATCCCAGAGGCTGAGGTGGCCTGCAGCTCCATGGGGCTCTCAAGACCCTGCTGGAAATGTCCGTATATGATAATAAAACCTTCACCTTTTAATAACCCCAAGTCCTCTGGGTGTTTGGGAAAAATCTCTCTTCCTTCCCCCTCGATCCTTTTATGCTTCCAGCTTGGCGCAGCATGTTTTGGGCTCAGAGATGCCACCTTCAGATGGCCACAGACCCTGTCTTCCTGCAAATTGGGCTCAAACCTCTGCACCCAAAAGAAAATACATTGGAGAGAGCAGCCTGGAAACAGGCGGAGGTGCAATCCTCATTCAACAGGTCCTGGATGACACCAAGGTCTTTTCTCTGAGCTGGGTGGGCAGCGCTGGGGTGAGCCCAACACAGCCATCTCCCCCAGCACCCTCACGACCCCACACCACCGCTACCTAGCCAAGCCCTAGGGCTGCCGTGGGCAGGCGGCCGGGGCAGGAGGGGCGAGAGGACACTGCCCTGCCCTGCCCTGCCCTGCCCTGGGGGCAGGAGGACGCTGCCTGAGGGCTCTGGTGCCACAGCCAGCCCCAGGGCCCCCACAGCGGCACCACGGAGGCCACCAGCACAGGCCCCAGTGCTGCCCCCCACACACCCCGCACAGCCCCCAGGGCGCAGGGCGGCCAGCAGCCCCGCGGGGCCCCTGCCGCACAGCCCAGCCCCGCCGGGGCAGCGGCCGCACCCCGGGGCCCCGCACTGCCCGCCCACACAGCACCACGCTGCACCCAGGCCCCGCCGCGCCCCGCGCTGCCGCCCACAACATGGCGCCCGACCAAGGGGGAGGGGGCGGAGCTGGCCGCCAGGGCAGGAGGGCCCAGCGTTGCCATGGCATCGCCGCAGTGCAGCCCTTCTATTGGCTGTCAGGAGGAGGAGGGCGGGCATCGATTTCACTGATGGCTCTGCCAGCCAATTGCGGTCCAACATGTGGGGAAAAAAAAGACGTCAAAGAGGTGGAAGAGGAGCGGGAGCAAAGCAGGCGAGAAGCGAGCGGGCGAGAGCGTTTGGTGGGGGCTGCGGGCGCGTTCAAATGGCGGCGGGTGCCCTCCCGCCGGGGCGGGGCAGCGGTGCTGGCTTTGCCGGGGCTGCTTTGCTGCAGGAGCTGCAGCAGGGGCTGGTGGGGCCGTGAGCAGGGGCCAGAGCGACGTGGGCCAGAGGGGGGAGCTGCCCTGCAGCCAGACGTGGCGGCCTGCCGCGAGCAGCTGGGCCGGGGCGGCTCGGTGGGGTTTGGGGGCAGGAAGCTTTGGCCCTGTGGTGGCTCTGGGATCCCTGTTAAAGCATTTTCCTGAGCTGCTGCTGCCAGCGCAGCCCCAGGTGCTGCTTCGAGGTGCGTTTGGGAGGTGCTGGGCAAAGTGTGAGCAGGCTGCTGGTGTCGTCGCGAGGTGCCCTTCCCGATGGTGTCTTTTGTTGTGAAAACTGCATTTCCGAGTGGCTCTGAGAGAGGCTGTGCCCGCATGTGATGCCGTGCCTTAGCCGTTGTTTTTGCTCCCTGCCTCTTGCTTTGCACCGAGACCTGTGAGCCTGGCAGCAGGGTGAAGGGTGTTTGCAGAAGAGCTCTGTAAGTGTGAGCTGTTTTGCTTGTGTCATGCTGTCATGCTATGAAGGTTCGATAGCAACGACTAAGACAGTAATATAATAATAATAAAAAAAGATGTTTATTTCCTCACACAAGTTCTTGGATCAGTAACATCCATTAAAATAATGCGATTACTAATTTAGAAAGGATAACACAAAACCATCAGTTACTAATTTAGAAAGGATAACCTGAAACCGTCGATTACTGCGTTATTAATTGGAAGGACTGCTTATCCCTACTTGAAAGCTTTCTTGTTCACTCTCCTAGTGAGAGGGCTCTCAACCTCGAGGAGTTCCCTTAACCCAGCGTCCCAGGAAAAGGGGAGGGGGGGGAATACTCACGGTCCAGGCGGAGAGGATGGTCAGGTCACGTTCCCGTCCCTGCTCAAACTCTCCTAGCTCCCAAGTCTCTTTTTATACGGCTGGGGCTCTGGGCAAACACTGCTTTTGCTGACCTCTGCGAGTTTCACAATCCCAGGACTGTTTGTTTGTCTGCTTGGGAGGACCCTGCTAGCGAGGCAAGACCACAGGACCTCCGTATTGTTTCTTCCCTCCCCGGGGGTCCGTGCAGATTCCAGGTGTCAGACTTCTTCAGTCTTGTTAATGCTTCCATTCCGCAGCCTTGCGCATATCAGTCCTTGCGCATATTGGTTGGTAGACGACTTTAGTCCTGTTAAGTCCTCTGTTCAGCAGCTCTTGTGCTATCAGTTCTTCTGCATATCAATTGACAAACTTCAGTCCTGTTAACTCTTCACTCGCCCGTCAGCTTGTCGGGGCCTTGAAAGTTGATGAACGGCCAGTGCTTGCACTTGCTGTTGTTCTTTCCATGCTCCTAGGTCAGGGTGAAGAGTTGCTGAATTGTGTCTCTGCTGGTTTCACCAACTGAGATGCCCTGGCCTGAGTCCTTCCACGTGCCTCCAGTTGTCAGGGCCTAAAATAGGAGAATGCTTGTTGTCCTGGATGTGTGGAGGATTTTCTGGTTTTGTTCAGCATTGGGGAAGGAACCAGAGTTCTGAGTTGCGGGAAGGCTTCTGCCTGTGCCTGGGACATGAGGCCCTGCTGACTTCAGTTTCATGATCGCTACTCCCATGCAATCCTCCCGTTAGAAAATGTTGCCAAGAATTACTTGCAGGCTGTTCCGCAATTCTTAAATTTCATAGGCTAGGTGTTGATAATGCATAGCAGAAGCTAATCTTTTGGTGTAGTAACTGGTAGGCAATGGGTGTTTCAGAGCATTGTGAGTATTATGAGGCCATGATGTGAATCTGTGATGTGATGACACCTCTGTGTGAGCAGCTGACAGGTCAGGAGAAGATGCATGGCTTGGATGCTGGTGGTGAGGTCACTTCTGGGTTTGTTGCGTGTGCTCAGAGGAGGGATTGACCCCTGCAGAGCTCTACAGCAATACAGAAATGCAACTCATTAATCAAGCAGAAGTCGATATTCCACATCATCTGACACAAATTTTATTCCACTCCATCATCATGAGTTAGTACTGCTACATTTCAAATGTGGATGATGTTCTGTGGTGAGCATGGACATGGAGTTTGCCTTTCCGCTTGTTGCTAAGTAGAAGCTTGCAGCGTCCTCCCGGTCAGCTAGGGAGTCCAGCTAGACTTTTGAGGCTGCTAAGTGAATGTAGTGCTGGTGTGAGCAGTGGTGTGAGTAATCTCTTATTGCCAGGGTGCGTGTGCTTTAGAAATTGCCCCTGTCAAAAGAGCAGGGAGCTTGTGAGATTTTCCTGCAAGGTCTGAATGCTGTCTCCCAAACACGACCCGGTATACAGACATGGTGTCAGCTGTGCCAGAAAGAGGGGTGGAACATCTCGGTGGATCTGCTGACTGTGCTCTCACCAATAGAGCTCAGCACAGAGGGGAGATGTTTGCCCCTGCCTGTTGCGACTCTGTAAGGCCAGCAGAACTGCCAGTAACACTCCGATTCCTTCTTTCTTTCTAGGTTGCTCCACTCATGAGGTTCCCAGTGCAGTGCTAGAGGCGCTGAGGATGGAGGCAGGATGCCAGGCTGTGTCCCTGTACCTGTCAACATCTTGGCCAGCGTCGTGAGCCCTCTGTGAAAGCAGCTGCAAGTGACTGAGAAGAGGCTACGTATGGATGCGAAGGCTTCCATAAATGCGCCTGTCTTCCCTGGGTGACTTGGGGTGTGGGTTCAGCTCCTGGTACCTCTGCTGTGCTGCAAATTCCGCCTCCCACAAGTGCTGTTATTGCCAGCCCGCTCAACAAATGCTACGGTGCCCCCTCCTTTTCCTAGGAGGTTGTGGTGCCATATAGGACGAGTCCAAGAGCCTTATAATAGATGCCAGCATGTCTGGAGTGCCTTTGTGTGAGTGCCCCAAAGCGTCCATAGCTTGACCTGTGGAAGTCTCAGAGCTCTTGGGCTGCCGGCTCTGCGAGGGGTGAAGATGTGCCCAGGGCCAGGTTGCCCGTGGCACCCAGCCCTCAGTGCTCTGTGAAGCCAGCTGTGGAGCGCGGACTGGTGCTGCAGAGGCTGCGCAGCCAGGAGAGCTGTCATTTCAGCAGCCGTCCAGTGTGGGTCTGTCTCATTGCTTGGGCCTCATGTCAAAGCCTTTGCACCCTTTTTCCCTTCCCCGGGGCTCCTTGTCCAAGTAACTTAAGGAAAGGAAGGGAGGTTCCTTGGGCTCAGGAGACCTTCCGGACTCTCAAGTGTTTCTGCATTGTATCTGTATCTTTTGTATTACTAAAGAAAATCCCCATTCCCCCATCCCTAGCTGGAGATTCCTGAGGGGATGGGGGTGGAAAGCAGCAGCCTGCTGTGCCCAAAGAAAGCAGGATCCTTCCCTCTGAAAAGAGCAGCATCGCCCAAGGAGGCAGCTCTGTGCCTGATCTTGTGCTGCTCATTTGCACATGCCTTGTGAGCCTAGAGTGCCTTGGCCACCTTGTGGTGTTACCGCAAGAGCTTGCCTGAGTGTTTGGATTGAGGAGCCAAGGGAAGGCAGCGAGCAGAGCAGTGGCTGTGGAGTGTGCAAGTGGCAAGTGTCCTGCATGCATCTGTTCTTGCTGGCACTTGGTTGTATGTAGCAGAAGAGGCAGCTGTGTGGGGCAGAGGCAGTGTGTTTGTAGAGTAGGTGGCAGAGCAGAGGTCTGGCATCACGTTGATGCCTGGTGCAGTGCCGAGTTGATCTGAGAGTGTCAGAAAGCCTTTGCAGTGCAGCTGCTCCCTCAGCTGATCTCTGTGCCTAGAAATGCACTAGAAATGGAAGTGGCATCCTGCTGCCATTGTGTAGGTGCTGCAGTGCGAAGGCTCCCAGCTCGGACTTGATGGTACTAAAGGAAAAGCAAGACCAATTGTTCCTTTTGTGATTTGTGTGCAGGGTGGCAGAGTGGAGCTGTCGCATGATCTGGAGAGAGTCTTGCCAGGAGATGAAAGCCATTTGCAGAAGACTGTTCTGTATGGAGTGATCACAGCGTAATCAAGGGACATGCGAGTGGCCCAGGTGAGCTTCTCCTCTGTGAAGGTTTGCACTTTTCAGCTCCCTTGTGACTCAGTCAAAGATAGGGCAGCAGCAGGCAGGTCGATGCCATTTGTGCTTGTGAGGTGAGTTGTGCCTCTGAAGCTGGTAGGCCAACAGCATGCATGTAGCGTCGGTGATGATGGTGAGGTCTCTTGTGTCTCAGTGCCTCCTAAAGGGTGAGCAGGTCCGTTGCTGCTGTTGGTGCTTTTGTGGTGAGTTGTGCATCAGTATGTGACAGGCGATCAGCATGGACATTGCTGCTGTTTGTGCTTGTTGAGGTCAATTGTGCCTCAGTTGCAAAGAGGCCAGGAGCAGCTATCTGGCTTCATGGCTGCCTGTGAGATCACTTCAGCATGAGCACCTGACAGTCCAGCTTGATGGATATTGCTGCTGCTTGTGTTTGTGGAGTAATTTGGCCTCAGTATCTGCCAGGCCACCAGCAGCCACATTGCTCCTTTTTTGTATTTGTGAGGTGACTTTTGCTTCACCACCTGATTAGACAGCATCAAGCACATTGCTGCTTTTGTGGTTGTGAGGTCACTTGTGGCTCAGTGCCTGATAGGCCAGTGCTGGTCATGTGGGTGCAGTTTGTGGTTGTGATGTCACTTGTGGCTCAGTGCCTGATAGGCCAGTGCTGGTGATGTGGGTGCAGTTTGTGTTTGTGATGTCACTTGTGTCTCAGTGCCTGATAGGCCAGTGCTGGTCACATGGCTGCAGTTTGTGATTGTGATGTCACTTGTGTCTGTGTGCCTGATAGGCCAGTGCTGGTCCTGTGGGTGCAGTTTGTGGTTGTGATGTCACTTGTGGCTGAGTGCCTGATAGGCCAGTGCTGGTGCTGTGGGTGCAGTTTGTGTTTGTGATGTCACTTGTGGCTCAGTGCCTGATAGGCCAGTGCTGGTCATGTGGCTGCAGTTTGTGGTTGTGATGTCACTTTTGTCTCAGTGCCTGATAGGCCAGTGCTGGTCCTGTGGGTGGAATTTGTGTTTGTGATGTCACTTGTGGCTCAGTGCCTGATAGGCCAGTGCTGGTCCTGTGCCTGCAGTTTGTGTTTGTGATGTCACTTGTGGCTCAGTACCTGATAGGCCAGTGCTGGTCATGTGGGTGCAGTTTGTCTTTGTGATGTCAGTTGTGGCTCAGTGCCTGATAGGCCAGTGCTGGTCATGTGTGTGCAGTTTTTGTTTGTGATGTCACTTTTGTCTCAGTGACTGATAGGCCAGTGCTGGTGATGTGGGTGGAATTTGTGTTTGTGATGTCACTTGTGGCTCAGTGCCTGATAGGCCAGTGCTGGTCACATGGCTGCAGTTTGTGTTTGTGATGTCACTTGTGGCTGAGTGCCTGATAGGCCAGTGCTGGTCCTGTGGCTGCAGTTTGTGTTTGTGATGTCACTTGTGGCTCAGTGCCTGATAGGCCAGTGCTGGTGATGTGGGTGCAGTTTGTGTTTGTGATGTCACTTTTGGCTGAGTGCCTGATGGGCCAGTGCTGGTGATGTCGGTGGAGTTTGTGGTTGTGATGTCACTTGTGGCTGAGTGCCTGATAGGCCAGTGCTTGTCCTGTGGCTGCAGTTTGTGTTTGTGATGTCACTTGTGGCTCAGTGCCTGATAGGCCAGTGCTGGTCACATGGCTGCAGTTTGTGTTTGTGATGTCACTTGTGGCTCAGTGCCTGATAAGCCAGTGCTGGTCACATGGCTGCAGTTTGTGTTTGTGATGTCACTTGTGGCTGAGTGCCTGATAAGCCATACTGGTCCTGTGGGTGGAGTTTGTGGTTTTGATCTGACTTGTGGATGAGTGCCTGATGGGCCAGTGCTGGTGATGTCGGTGGAGTTTGTGGTTGTGATGTGACTTGTGGCTGAGTGCCTGATATGCCAATGCTGGTGATGTGGCTGCATTTTGTGGTTGTGATGTCACTTGTGGCTCAGTGCCTGATAGGCCAGTGCTGGTCATGTGGCTGCAGATTGTGTTTGTGATGTCACTTGTGGCTGAGTGCCTGATAGGCCAGTGCTGGTGATGTGGGTGGAGTTTGTGTTTGTGATGTCACTTGTGGCTCAGTGCCTGATAGGCGAGTGCTGGTGGTGTGGGTGCACTTTGTGGTTGTGATGTCACTTGTGGCTGAGTTGCTGCTAGGCAAGTGCTGGTGATGTGGGTGGAGTTTGTGTTTGTGATGTCACTTGTGGCTCAGTGGCTGATAGGCCATGCTGATAACATGGCTGCAGTTTGTGTTTGTGATGTCAGTTGTGGCTCAGTGCCTGATAGGCCAGTGCTGGTCCTGTGGGTGGAATTTGTGTTTGTGATGTCACTTGTGGCTCAGTGCCTGATAGGCCAGTGCTGGTCACATGGCTGTAGTTTGTGTTTGTGATGTCACTTGTCGCTGAGTGCCTGATAGGCCATGCTGGTCCTGTGGGTGGAGTTTGTGTTTGTGATGTCACTTGTGGCTCAGTGCCTGATGGGCCAGTGCTTGTGATGTCGGTGGAGTTTGTGTTTGTGATGTCACTTGTGGCTCAGTGCCTGATAGGCCAGTGCTGGTCATGTGGGTGCAGTTTGTTGTTGTGATGTCACTTGTGGCTCAGTGCCTGATAGGCCAGTGCTGGTGGTGTGGGTGCAGTTTGTGGTTGTGATGTCACTTGTGGCTCAGTGCCTGATAGGCCAGTGTTGATCTCATGGCTGCAGTTTGTTTTTGTGATGTCACTTGTGGCTCAGTGCCTGATAGGCCAGTGCTGGTGATGTGGGTGCAGTTTGTGGTTGTGATGTCACTTGTGGCTCAGTGCCTGACAGGCGACTGCTTGTCCAGTGGGTGCAGTTTGTGGTTGTGAGGTCACTTTTTGCTGAGTGCCTGATAGGCCAGTGCTGGTCATGTGGGTGCAGTTTGTGGCTTTGATGTCACTTTTGGCTGAGTGCCTGTGAGGCCAGTGCTGGTTTACGTGGGTGCAGTTTGTGGTTGTGAGGTCACTTGTGGCTGAGTGCCTGATAGGCCAGTTCTGGTCCTCTGTGTGCAGTTTGTGGTTGTGATGTCACTTGTGGCTGAGTGCCTGCTAGGGCAGTGCTGGTCACGTGGTGTGGCGGATGAATGGCCCGTACTCAGGAGGGTTTGCGTCCTGACACCTTTATTGTTTGTTTCTGAGCATATTTAAATGTTAGCTGCTTCATTGGTTTCACAGACACACTTTGCTAAGCCAATCACCATGCAGATTATTTCACAGGTAGCCAATCATTGCACTGATCACGCACGCAGCGGTCATGCCTTGTACCTTGCTACTTGTTTAGAAAAGCTGTCTTGCCCTTAACCTTGGTTCCCACTGGCTTCTGCTAGTTTATCTGTACTTTCTCAGGATGTATCATTCCCAGCTGCACCGGTGTCCTTGGGTACGTTTGTCTGAGGCTCCTGTTGCTTGCTACTTGCAGCTTTCCACCAGTTTAACCCTGTCATGACCCTCCACAGGTGCGTGCACCAAGTGCTATGGAAATAAATAGATGAGGTGCAGCCTGTGGTCCCCAATTCCGCTCACTGTTGCTATTCCAAATTACTCCATTAGTCTCCAGGAATGCTGAGGGAAATAAGTAGAAAGATGTGTCACGAGTAATGTATCATCAGTGAGCTCCAGTTGCTGGTAAATAACTATTCCTTACCTGTCAAGTGTTTATCAGTAGGTACCGTCACAGTGCAGGTGCTCTCCAGCAGTAGTAACCGTACACGTTACAGCTTACAGTGCCAGCATAGCCCCACACTTGTAAACCTCAGGAATGCTTCAGGACAACCAAGGTAGAGATTTGAAGAAATTAAGCTTCTGAAAGGGTCTGATCTGGATAAGGTAAGAACGACAACAACAAATCCTAACACCCGCCTGACCCCCAGGAGGGGTGGGGAGATCTCATCCCTGAAAGCAGTTGACGTAGGAAGGAGCACAGGCAGGGTCATTTCTTGGTATTCTTGGCCAGAATACGAATGCACCATTAGGCCAAAAACTTAGATCTGAGCTTAGAGAAAAGCTTGTTAGGACGTGAAGTAGGCAAGCACTACCCATAAAGACCTAGCTCTCTCCTAGCGATAGCAGCCACCAAAAACAACTCTTCGCTGAAAGGCGCAGGTGGGAGCAGGCTGCCATAGGTTTTTAAGTGTTGATCCACCAGTGAGCTCAGCACAGTAAGGGAAAAGAAAGGAAAACTTCCTAAGGAATCTTATGCTGGTAGGTGAGAATACCCTCTGCAGATTCAGGATTCAAATGGTTGAAGGGACACCTGCATCAGTTCACTTCAGGAAAAAAAGGAAGAGCGACGAGCACAGGCAGGACGCTCTCAGGAAAAGACTGGCAGCAGGAAGGCGAGCCACTCTTGCACGCGGCCACATTGCTCTGTCCCGGGTAAGGCTCTCTACTATTGATCGCGCTGCTTTAATAGGGCCTCACGCTGTTGAGCAGGTGGCTCTGGTTTCTAGAGCCTTAAACATTTTGGCCCGTGAGCTGAGGAAGGCCAAGGCTGGGGTAATGACTGACCTGCGTGCACTTGGGCAGCTCCAGGAACCGCATGCAAGTCCTGGGACATGCAGGAACAGGCACATCACAGCCACACTTTTGCTTGACCTTCAGGGGGACTTTTATATGAGGTAGGCTCACAGGTAAAGCATACATAAAACTTACCTGGTAATCAAACACGTATCTACCCTTCATTAGCCATGAATGATGATGGAGTCCATCTGCTACCACGTTCGAGTCTTCAGTCAGAAAACATGGCAGCATTATATGAAGTAGTCGAACAAAAATTTCTACTGATCCATTGCTTCCCACCACGGAGAGGCTGTCACTGCTCAGATACAGAGTCACTAGTGCCACCGAGCGCGCAGCGGCTGGGAGACACAGGTATGCTGTTCTCCCCACTCCAAGCTCCAGGCTATGGAGGGCAAGGCGGGTTTCCGCAAGGGATCGGCACCGCTGCGTGCCGAGACTGCTGGAGTGGCTTTCCTGCTCCAGGGCATATGCATCTGCTATCCTCAGCCTGGATGGCAGAGGGAGCATTTGAAAGGGCTTCCTCTCAGCCATACTGTTGAGGGTGTCATATAGGGAAGTTTGAGTTGCTTGAGAAATAACAAGTTCATCGGCTGATGCCCAGATGACCATGCTGTCCAAAGCCAAATCTGCATTAACCAGGCAAAGCCAGCCTTACGCTGCATGTTTAACTCGCTGCAGGAGCAATGGGACATGCCGTGGTACCTGCTGCACGGAGGCCAGCCTGCATTACAGAGCGGGACACACGATGGTCCTGTGAACTCCTCACGGAAGACTAGGCCTAAGGTCTGGCGAAAGAGGCAGTTTGGTCAACTAAAATTGATTGTCTCGTTTCAGAAATACCTGCCTGCCAGCTGAACTGCTCCAGACAACTACACCGTTTTGCCCACATTACTCAGCCATTTTCTAACACTGGAATAGCTTCCTGATTAACGCTGGTGCTGATGCTCCGATTAGCGAGGAAGGATGGAGTGCACGAATAAAGAATGAGTTCCTTTCCTTGGCCTTTCCAGGTTTGGAGTTCTGCCATCCAGAGGTCAACACAAAGAGGTATTTTATTCCTCCACCTCTCACCCCTCTTGAAGAATACGCAATCCCTTTTTCCCTAGAACAGAGCGGCACCAAGTGTTCCCATTTTTTTCTTTTTTGGGGGGTTTGTTTATGATGACGGAAATGTCAGCAGGACAGCATACCTTCTTCAGCTCCTAACAAATCACAGAGCGCTCAACAGCCTGTGCAGGCCAAGCGTAACCGACAGCCTACAACAACGTGCACCAGGACGGGGGGGGGGAAAAAAAACGTGTTTGCCTGCGCACGGCAGGGGCAGCAATACCAACCTGAGTACTGCTGAAGCTAAAAAATTATTCAGTTTGCAGTGCTTGTGCATTCAATGCACATGTAGGCAAGCACTTTAAGGAGAAACTGAGCCTTAAAAATTTGGGGACAAGGACAGAGAGAGGCAGACAGAGCCAGAGAGGCAGACAGAGAGAACAGGGGCAGCATTGCATGACATGAAAACTTACGCCTAGATTTCACACACAGGATCAAATCTCAAATGGAGGATGGGACCTTACCGAGTGACTATTTCCTGCTGCTGACAGGTACCTTGGGATTTTCATTCCCTGGGAAATGTTTGTTCTATTCACGTTTGTCTTTGGGGGGGGGGGAGAAGGGGGAGGAATGGGAAAAGAAGACGTAATATTTCACTTCTCTTGCAGCTCTTCCTTCCCTGTAAGACCCAACGTTGTCTTCAGAACCGCTGCTTATGAAAGCAAAATGCTCAGTGGGGACCACAGCTGCATCTCAAAACACATCAGGAAAGAGAATAAGTAGGTGGTCGGTCCTGTCACAGGATCTTCTTCCTATGACCAGTAACTAGAAAAGACGGGACCTAGCAAATGACAAAAATGAAAAGGAACATGCTGGATGAAAACAAACACATGTAGGGGCTAATCTCCTGCCAATGAGATGAGGTGGAAAAGAAAACGTTCTGAATACAGTAGGACTTTGGTTTTGTTATGAGTTATTTGCTTCCGGCATTGGAACTGGCAAATTCAGGAGAGGCACCTTGAGCCAGCTTTCTGCAGCAGGAGAGAAGAGATGAATTCTCTACTCACTGACTTCTCAAAATAGGATTTACATGAGCTGTGACAAAGATACTTATAAGTATTTTACTATTAAAACAATTAATTTTGTAAGAAATTAAGACTATCAGAGAAGTGAGAAGTTTCTATGAATGGCTTTTATAGTGGATGGGGTAAAAATGAGGGGTTCAAAAGCACTGTGAAAAATAGAAATTTATCTTCATATTTACTATGACAAGAAATTTGGTAGGAAAGAACGAAGACATAAAGATGAGGATTTCTATGATCCTCGGGGAGAATTGAGAAAGGGAAGAAAAACATGATTTCAGCTTTGCATTTGAAACAACTTAAAGCATATTTTTTTCAGACTCTTCATGAGGAGAAACATAATTACACTGGCTCCAGCTGAGTAGCAATAACACTGGAAAAAAAATCAAAAAGGCAAACCAAGGAGGTGAAGAAATTGTGTCAATGACAGTGATGGAGTTTTTTTGATTTGCTCAGAAAAACAAAAAAACCCCAGGCTTGAACCTGTCCCACTTGTTTTCCCATAGATTTTAAGTGCAATCACCTGAAATGTGCATGGTAAGTAAAAGCACCTGTCAATTCATGCTACATCCTCATTACAGGCAAGCTTAAGGCATTCTGAATTTTTCAGCCGTTGCATGTTCATTTAATCAGCGAAACAAAAACTAAATAAAAATATTATCAATAAAACCTTCATATTATATTCCACGCTGCTTGTGACTGCAGAATTAACGTTAGCCACTTTCAGTATAAAATTAGACCTGCTGTACCTTTGTAGAGTGCTGAGCACACAATTCTCTCATTTGCACTGCTATAACATAATATAAATATCAAACAATGATTGAAAAGAGACAAAGGACAGAGTCAAAAAATGTGCAGCTAGTAATAAATTGTATGCATTTTGAAGATGAGAAAAAAAACAATGACAAACATTTCCAGGAACATGAAACACTTTGGCAGCTGTAATGCATTAGCATAACCAAGTGGTTGACTTCAAATACAGGTTTTCTCTGGTTTGAAAATGTCGTTGAATTCATGTCTGCTAAATACAGTTAGCAGGCTTCCTAATCAATTGAAATACCCTCTGATGCACCACCCTTTGTCTCCCCTTTGAAGCGTAACTATACATCTTTCACAGAGCTTCTAAGTAAGTTTTTAATTTGTGTAAAATGGGTAAGACAAAAATACAGAGCTATCATATATTACACCGCTTCTTTTAGGATGCTGTTAGAAGCAAGTTATTCAATGCTTATCAAAAGGTGATTTAATTAAATTATAATGAGCAGATATAGACACTTGATACTCACCTTAACAGGTTTTATTGACCTGGGAAGTAGAAAGTAATGTTCATCTAATAGGAAGTTGGTGTGTGTATGGTTACACATGTTCCAGGCATTTTCAGTTAGTATCTAGCAATCTTCCTATTTTAGCCTCACTTGCAAAACAGCAAGTTTGTTCTTTTAGAAAGAATATTCTGAAAGGGAAAAATTCTTCTAAACGGTTGCAACAAACGAGGGTATTTTTATTTGTGTATTCAGTCTGCCTGGCTAAGGTTATCTCAGATCTCAGTAACAGACTTTATAGGAAAAAGATCACTGCGTGTGTAAGTCTACTCAAGCAAACACCAGACAACGTTCCTCGTGTATGAAAATAATATACCTTTAATTTATTTACAGGGCTGACAAACTGGATGAAGTTATAAACATACAACCAAAAAAGAATCAGGAAAGGACTGTGGAGTGAGAGAAAAGGAATGTACACAGTTATTAGAAGTTAAGAGGAAAAAACAATGAGGATCTTTCTATACCCAGTTTTGAAAATGTCATTTTAAAAGGCGAAGATCATTTTTTCACTACTTAGTAATATGAAGGGGCTGATTTTTTTGACCTGTCAAGAGAGGGTGATTCAAAATATTGCAAAATGTTAACATCTACAGTAAAAGCCGGTATGTCTCAAATTTGCATGCTAGCTAGTAACATCTGTCAATTGTACAGAAGTTTAATACATATTGAGTTCTTTAGGGAGCTTTAACATCGCTTAGTCGTAAAACCCATTTGACATTAAGATAAGTAAACGTAAACTATAGAGAAAACCTTCACTTCACATTTGTTACCTTCTGGTCAGTGATTTGCAACACCAAATTAAGAGGCTGTTACTGTTTTCTATCATCATTTTATATCTCCCATAAAAGTGCATGTAAAAAAGTTCACAGAGCTGCTAGGTAGCATACAATTACAAAAAAAAAGTCTGTGTTTCTGATACATTCAAGTTGCTAAATTTATGCACTAAAATGAAAGATAAGATGCAGACGTGGTATCAGTTCTTTATCTTTGGTAACATCTTTTCATTTGATTATAGCCATATTTGCTCTGATATCCATTTTGTGCATGGTCTGCTATTATTTAAGCCAACAGGAAGCATTTAAATGGATTTAAACAGTATCAGCGTATTATTTAGTACATTCATGACTTTCTTCGTACATTCTTTGAGAATGTTGCTAGAATATGGGGAAAATGAGCAAATGCTACTATCTATTATAATCTACTCCTGCTTTAACATAACACACTTCTGCTAATTCTTGTCATTAGGAAAAAATGTTTTGCTTTTTTGGTTTTTTTAAAAGGAGGGATCAATATGATTCTAAGAACAATAAATTCTAAAAATCCGAAGTAAAAATATCAACTATTTTGTACTTTCTTACAAATGCTAAAATAGAAAATTACACTGGAGCTGACTTAAAATTTGATACTATGAGCCATCTAAGTAAACAACAAAAAAAGGACCACAGAGAACATCAACAATTGCTCCAAGGCTTTCCAGAGACGGTGTTAAGCAATCACTGTCTTTACTGACCTAAAAGTGAAGGCCTGACTCTCTCTCACCATATACATCAGTATAAAAAGAAGAGGAAAACTAATTTTTAAGCAGCACTCTCCAGTGAATAAATCATACAGCAAAGTCACACTGGCTTCCTGGTGGTCTTGGTTATGCGCAAACATATTAAGGATGCAAACTTGATCACGTGAACCTAAGTTATGCTGTTATGCCTCCACATACCTATTAATTGCACTAAATCAATTTGGATAAAGGAAGGAGTTCACATATCCCTAGACCTGAAAAATCCAGAGAGTGCTGCATTTATGCAGAGAATGAGTTACATTACCATAGCTCGTAAGTGGGGACCCTGCAACACTTCATTTCATCACAAAAACAATCTTTGCGTGTACTTCTTACATAAATTAAATATTAATACTGGAAACCTTTGGAATAGTAATTTTGATAGAGAGCAAGGTCTAAATTTTTTTTAAGTTCTTGTTTCAAGTCTTTTGGGTTTTTTTGTTGTCTCTGCTATTTTACAAATAGAGTGACCAGCAGGCAATGGCACTACCTTCCACGGCTATAGGCTTGGGGGTGCTCTGCTAGCTTTGCCCAGACAAGCCATCCTTAATTGTGCCAGCAGTGACGCTGAACACAACAAAATAAAAATCACGGGGGCAGGATTAAGCTTGTGGTGTCAGTGCAGAAAAACATTTACATTGTGTCTATTCTCAAGTCTCAGTTCATAACTATAATAGTTCATTTCTTATTTATAGAAATAAAACATGGGTAACAGTTAAAAATGGAAAGTATACCATTCTGACCCATTTTTGACACAGTATTATTATTTTCAGTATCTCAGTATCATCAAGAACAAAAATAGCGTATAGCTGCAATTACTGTAGAAGCAAAGACTGCTATTCCAATGAACATGGCACTTTCAAAAACCGTGAAACTTGTAAACTTAAATGAAGGTTAAACTTCAAACTTTCAATTAACTAACATGCCTGTTTTATAAGGGTATAATGAAAAACTGCCCCTGAAGAGCACAATGATGTATTTAAAAAAAAAAAATCTTTGTTATTAGAAAGTGATAAAAAAGGAAGATGCAGAAATGGGGAGTGGACTAATACAGTTTTAATACATGTATTTGCACCAGTGAAAGTCATGTTCTTAATGAGTCATGAATAGCTCTATCACCGATGACTTATGATCTTTACCCATGTACAAACGTAGTAAGCCACTTCCCACTGCTGCAGTGCCCATGTATATGCGACACACACACACACATTAACAAGCAACAGTCTTAGTGCCTAACTGTCCTAGCTGCTGAGCGCCCTCAGCTCCCGACAGGCCCCTCAGGGAGGTCTAAAACAAAGTGTAATCCTGACAAATAATTTAGTGGTCAAAGTCTTAGGAATTTCAAGAGCCAGTCACTTTCTTGCTTTCTTTGCCGCCTTCAGCATATCACCCTTTTTCCTGTTAGGACGCCGGCATCTTTCATCAATGCTCGGTATACATTCGTAACGCCACACTTCTTCCTTTTTCTCCACGGGGTAAACTGCTTCCACGTAATGATGGATCAGTCTCAGTCTGATGGGATCGAGCTGTTTTTTGTTACAAGCACCTGAGCAGTCTGAGATTCTCTGGAGTAAAGAGTTCTGGAAAGAGTCTTACCAGAAGCCGGGCAGCGAAGTTTCCAACTGAAAGGCTCTGCTGTGCTATCTCTCTTACCTCCTTATCAGACAGCAAATATGGAGAAGGCACAGGGAAGTCTGGATTAGGAGCTTCTTCCTGCTCTTTATCCTCAATAAAATGAGAGGATTCTACCTGTTCAGTCTCATAAAAACTGGATGATTGCACATTCTGTTGACTATTTTCCATCTCCCTTTTGGCCCAAAATCTATGGAAAAAATCATTGACTTGAGGCAAACACTCCACATGCCACACAGCTGTGTTCTTCACAGAAGGATAACAAACTTCCACATAGTTACGGATAAGCTGCAGATGAAGAGAATCAAGTTTCCTTCTGTTGAGGAAGCCGCACGCACTGCAGTTTCTGTTGAATTCATCATCGTTGAAGAGCTCTGGGAAGAGCTGCACTAGCAACCGGCAGGCTAAGTCTCCACCTGATGTGCTTTGATCCATCATTTGTTTGAGCTCTGCAGAAGTCAGCCGGTACTCAGGAGGAGGCTTGAACTCTGCGACAGACTCTGCTGGACTGACTTGCTTCTTAATTCGGCTGACCTCCAGAGACAACAGGTCAACTTTGCTGTGAAGCTGGGTCACATTGGAATTGAGGGTGTTAAGCGTGTAAAACATTTTTGGTATCAAAGAATATAGATTTGGATCGGAATCTGTGGTGGCAGTTGTCACAGCAATGGTTGCAGCAGAGTCTCTTGTGCGCTGATCGTTCAAAGTTTGAAGATGCGAGGGACTGCCGGGACTGATTTTTTTCAAACAAATCGTAAGAAGCAAACTGCTCTGTTCCTGGTGGGTTCTTCTTCTCTGTAATTTTGTGTGAGATGCCATAGAGAGGTTTTTTATAAGATGGAGTGCTTATGTCACTGAAGGGTTCTTCTTCACAGAGCCGTGCTGTATTAGGATTCTTGTTCTCATTTGGCTGCTCTGTATTTACCTGAGTGGGTGAGCCAGTGTCTCTGTTCTTCAGGTTTGAATGGGGGCCCTTTGAATGAATAAATACTGTATTAGCAAAACTGCCTTAAAAATATTAGCTATAAATGCGTGCCTCTTAAGCAGGTATCATTACATAAATATGCACTGCCAAATTTTCTCCAGAGGACTTAATTGTGTTACATATATCAAATTAATAAATGCATTAGAAAAAAAATCAATTAAAAATACAGTAAAGTATTATTTTGGGTTTTTTTTGTTTTGTTTCATTTCATTGTTTTTTGTGTTGGTTCATGGCTTTCCCCATAGTATAGAAATGCAATTGTAATCCTAAACACTTTTACCCCACAGAGCTCCAAATACTCTCCCAAATTAAGTGTCATTATCCTCCACCTTGCATATGAGGATCTTGGGCTGCAGAGAACTTGGGTGGCAACAAGTCAGCAACAGAGCCAAGAACAGAATCCAGATTTTCTGACTCCTAGTCCTGTGACCTTGCCACTGCCTCCACCAACTGCATTTAATGTTTCAACATTCTCTTTAGGTTAGCTTTTGAAAACACTGCCAAGGCTATCAGACACCAAAATTATGCTTATTCTCTTCTTTCTGATGTGAAAGGTTTATATAGCTATTTTTATCTTTACAACGTTGTACAACTCCTGAACAGGTTTCTGAGAATGAGTAAAATTAAAATATTATTCAATTCAAACAATAAAAACCTAAAAACGTAGTATCTTGATACTGTCTTTTTAAAAAGGGGAGTCTAAGATTTCTTTAATTCTGAAAGGCAAGGAAGTGGAGATTCACTGGATTTCTCATCTTCTAAATGGTTTCTATAAAAAACAGCACTAAGTCCTTAAGAAACTCATGTTCTCAATCATTTTCTAACTCTTCCTCATTGTTTGAAATCTGAAGCAAGCATTTTATCAACTTACAGTAAATATTTACAGTTTGGGATTTTTCTTTCTTTCTTTCTTTCCCCTTTTTTTTTTTTTTTTTGCAAACACATGGATATTGCAAATAATTCTTAGGAAGTTAAGTAGATACAACAAAATCAAAATCCAGCATACAGAATTCAAACATGAGAGGTGAAACACTAGAATAGGATAACTGAAAAGATTATGGACTCTCCTTCACTGGTTAGACAAATGTCTGGATTGTCACAGCTGGGATGTTGCACCAGTTCAGAAGTTGTAATACCTTCCATTCTTATCTGTTGAAATCTTCTGCATCCCTGCATTTTTATCTTTCAGTCAATATGTACATTCCTACCTGCCTCACTGACATCAAAATCCGTTCATAGATGGCAAAGTTACAGCCCTATTTCTCCCACTGAATAGCCAAGGACTGTGTGACATGAGAGGGGCTATAATCAGTCAAACTTAGTTAATCCAAACCACTACCTGTTCCTATGTTCTATGAAAAACAACAAAAAAACTTCCAAATGAGTAAATGAACCTATAAATGTGTTTCATAAATATGACAGCTCCCACATCATTGAAAGAAATAGCCAGACAAGTAATGTGTGCAGATTGTGTCAAGATTAGCTATACTTGCCTCTAACTCATTACTAATGTAAAACTAGTTAAGTGACTTGCATTTTGCCTGTAACAGCACTAAATTTAGCCTACAAGATGCGAACAGAAAAATCAGAGCTGTGTATAGAGAAGTCACCTCTTGTGCAAAGCGTCTTTTCTTCACACCGGGTAAGACATCTTGCTGGCTCCCTGAACCATCACAACCAAGCGAGGTCTGTTTCCGTTTGTTGGATTCCTGTAGGCAAGCAACTGCGCCATCCAGTGAGTGTTCCTCAGAAGATCTGGATGTTACCGAGAAGTCTAGAGCTTCATCTTCATTTTCTGTTTCTACTTTCACAATATCTTTTCTAGGAATTTCTACTGGAAAAAGAGAAGGTTTAGAATGATAAAGCACTCTCTCCAGAAAACCATGATACCCTTAAAACAATATATTTTGTGCTTTGTTTCTTTTTATGAAAATGTATTTTGAACAACATAACTCTTTTTTATCACTTATATAATAAGTGCATGTTAAGGCCACCCCAAAGTCAATTTTTTATTATGCAAGGAACCATACAAACATCTGGTAAATGCTATTTTCTTCCCCGAAGAAGAGCTGAAAGTATAAATAAATAAAGTTACGGTAGGAAGAAGGGTTTTTTGGAGTGGGAGGAAGGAAATAGAGGAGAAAATACCATGAACAAAAAAAAAATAGTAGGATGTTTTAGATAGCTTTTCAAGAATCACTAATCCAATTTTCCTTGATGCAGCTGCATTCTTCATCAGGTTATGAAAGTTTTCATTCAATATATATTTTTGCCTGATTATAAATTACACAAAGTGTAACATTTTACCTTCATCATCATCAGTGATTTCAGCTGAGTTCATCTTCTATCTCACTAAAGAACAAAACAAAAACAAAGTGGTATCAGCACCTTCTGGAATCAGGACGTATATTTTTATAACTATTTTTAATCTACAGCCACTGGTCATTAACAGCCCACCGGTGATTTCCAGCCTGAACTTTTGTACTAGCCAGCTATTTTAATGACTTTCTTGGCCATCTATAGACCTATCAAGCATGTAAACTATACTGCGAACAATGTACGATAGCCAGGAACTTGTTTAAAACTGCACGTCTTTTTCTGATAAGGAGAAAAAATAAAAGTCATTTAACCTTCTCTAGAATAATAAACTACCTTGGCAAGATATAGATGGAAGTTATCTGCATTAAATTCTCCACCCTGTACTAAGTGCCTACTTCTTATTACAGTCAAATGCTTTTATATTATCATTGTGGGTCATAATCTAAAGTCATCACAGAAGCAGAACTCACTGTAAAGTGCAATATACGTGCTGGAATAAATTTTCAGTTAAAAACCCTGTCTTTTGATATGGATTGCATTAATTCAAAACAGAGGAATCTGCATTAACACTCATTTTTTCTTACTGGCAGCCAATAGCCTCTAAACAACAGAAACATGCTTTTTGTAAGGAAAAAAACAAATATTTGTTTTATTAGAGCATGATTTTAGCCTTACCTCTCCTATAAAAGACCGAGTTGTATTTCTGTTTCCCTGAAAACTGATTTTGCAAATTACTTGAGATAAACATCTGTGGACATGTCCATAAAAAGATATTTTAAATCTGTTGGGGATCTACAAAGCAAACACCCCGATCAGATCTCACTGGCCATCATGAGTACACGGCTGCAAACAGACGCTTACAATTGGTAAACTGTCACATGCTGATTATGTTCATCTACACCCAGCATTATGTTTACTTGGCCCCAGAATATTTTACATTTTCCACAGTCACATTCCTTTTTCAAATAGCTTTCGTTCAACTCTTCGTGCCTATCCTTTAGCCAAGGTCTGAAATTTGTCAATGTTACTAAAAAAGACGGGCCTGGTTCTGTCCGGAGCTAGAAAATAAGGCAACTAATCTATCCAAACTGTACTTACAGCGTCCGCGTGGGAATTGTGATGAAATAAAAGAGAGAGAGAATCTGTACTGGAAAAAACAAAAAATTTAGTCTTAGTCTTCCTTTCTAATACTGTCGTATAGAAATTTATTTAAAATAATCTCAAAATATTGTTAAAAAACCCTGCAAACACTTGAATACTGAGTAGCTGTGACTTTTTCTTTCACATTCAGGGTAAGATTTTGTACTACAACACCACGACAGGTAGCACATACATCCAGACAAAACAAAACATGGATGGAGTTATAAAAGATGCTCATACTGGACCATTTGAGGAGCCAAAATAGCCTCTGACACACTCATCTTCAGTATAGCCCCGATACACAGCCTTGTAAACAGCATCCTTAAGAGAACTGCCTTCACCATTTTGCCACCGGAAAATCTCCTTCAGGTGGACGTAGAGCCACTATAAACCCCTTAGATATCTACTCCTTTTATCCCACATAATTCCTTCCTTCAGGATTTGCATTTATGAATTGATCTACATATAAATTATGGCAGCTTAACAGTTCTAAAAATCACTTCACTTAAACTTGTGCAAACTCTGTAAAGACATACCAATGTGAAACCTAACTGGCCCACACCAACCTGTAAACCACCCGATAAGTACTGGCGAAGGTCAATACCCAGTGTTACTAACTCAATACTATTTATGAACTTAGGTTAAGCCATTACAGTTCTTTACGAAAAATCCCAAGAAGATAGTGTATTTCCTACTGCGTCATCAGAAAGCTATGTTAAACTTTAAGAAAAGTATGTAACACTAAATGTCATATTTTGCCCTGATATCCCATATACACTGATAGTCAATTTTGGGATCTTAGACTTTACTACACCGTATCAGGCTTAGCTCTAAGGGATGTGGCACAAAATGCGGACGTGCACAAGACACACAATCCTTTCGCGCCTGAGGAGCAAGTAAGCAAATCAGCTGATCCTACTACAGAATATTTTCAAATGGAAATCAAAATGTTTAGGTTTTCAAGCCAATTCCTATACTGCAGAATTGGAGCAAACCACTAGAAGTTGGTAAACTAGTAATCACAGAGCCAGAAGGGAAGAAAATAAGGGGGAGCAGGGGACAACACAAAATATCTAAGTGGGGATATACAACAGAATTTTTTTTTTCCCCTCCTTTTCACTACTCAGTGCTACTACTGCTACTCAGATTGGAAGAATGCTTTAGGAGAATTCCTCTAAGGTAAGACAAGCAAGCTGGAAGGAAAAGATAAATGAAGATCTGAATAATCATTCCTTAATAAAAACTGGAGAAAAGTGAAAACTGAAGCTCAGCACATATCTTGGTTAACAGCTAACTTTCTAAAAGATGCAACATCAGGAAAACCAAAGCTATCCCAGACTCAGGTCAAATAAGATGAAATTAAAACATTTTGTTTCACACCTTTGAAACAAAGAGTTATTATTTTGGAATTATGTTTTTGATTTGAAAACTGCCATGCAATTAAAAGCAAATGGTCCAATGAGCATCAGAACTAATGAAGCTTCGAAATACCGGATTTTATATTTGGTGCCGAATAAAAACACAATACAAAGACGAGAGGTCTTGCTGATGATACATAATAAAAAGAATCTTGTGATCAAGGCAATTCTCTGCCCCCGCAATCATTCTTTAAGAAAGTCCAACTGATCATTTTCAAGTTACAACTATTCATATACATATATACCTACTTATATATGACTATTATATATAAGTATACATATATTTATATACTTGTAAAAGTACAAAAGTGCATACATACCACATACAGAATACAATTCCATTTTCACAACAGAAGCGTATTATAATTACAAATTAAAATGAATCATTATCTTAACTAATATACTGTAATATAATAAAAAATACTGTTACCAGTTTTATAGAAGGGTTTGTTATTCAGTAATTTAAACGCTTGCACAAGATGGTATTGTTCAGTTCATTAACGCATGGATAAGTGTGTAGCTGCTGTTTCTTGAATGCAGATTATCTACGAAAAACTTTAATATTAATATGTTCATGTAGGCTGGAAGAAATGTCTCTAATTCTTCATTATCAACTGTAAGAACCTGCTATTAAAAATACATGCTTTTAGACATTACGCATTATGAGATGTTTATTCCTTTTATAGCTTCATGGTGGTACATTGCTTCCTATATAAAAATCACAGGCCTCAGGGAAAAGCATTCTACTTGATTTTTTTGTGTGTCTGATGAGGTGAACTGTTCCCTACGTTTTGGCCAAAAGATAAGATACGTGTGTTTGCTAGTAACATTAAATATTCCTTAGAGTACGGGGAAAAAAAGTTCAATCTCCTCACTTTCAGCACGCAGTGAAAGACACGCAGCAATTTCTTTGAAGTAAAGGTAACCTAGTAAAGCTAAGTAAATGATGAGAACACCAAAAAAGCTGCTATTCTAAGGAGACAATATTGGCTAAATTTCACAAGCTCTGTGTATTGAACTGCTGTTATTTTACTTCATACTTAAGAATAACATGAAAAAGTCGCTCCTTCTCTTACACATGCCCTCCCGTAACACAACGTTAGCAGAACAAAATGACAAGATTATTACACTAGATAATTAAAGCATAGTCCGCCCTCAGCCAACCATAATTATTGTCTGTTTATTAATCTTTAGCAGAGGACGACGACTAATTAATCTAGCAGATAGGACACTCACCGGACAGTAGAGTGTCCGCGGTTCTGCTCCTCGCCTACAGGTCTCCGCCGTACGTCACGTGAAATGCGCCGGGCCAAGCACCGAGTGCCCGATCCTTCCGCCTCCCCAGCCGTAACTGACTCCCTCCAGCCTTCTGAATTCCCATGTCTTTGCATCACAGCAGCCAGGTTCCGAGGGGGAGCCCAAGGGCAGCCATGGGCAGGCGGGAGCAGTGCCGGCGGGCGGGGGCGCCTCTAGCCGGGAAACTTTGTCCTGCGCGATGTTTTAGAAGAAGGACCCCCCCACACATAAAGGCACTGAAATAATGAGCGCAAATGCCCGTTCTCAAGAGGATCCCACCAGCCCTTTCGGGCCCGGAAGGAGAGCGGACCATAGGCACACCCCTGTTTTCAGCCTGTCCAGGAGCTGCCCGTTGCTCGGGGAACACGATGCTTTCCAGGGTGTCTGGCTCTGCTGCTGGACGGCAGAAGGGAACCTAGAGAACCAAGAAGTCTGGGTTGTCCGTTGGGAGCCAACTAACTTAGATCTTTTCCTTCCTAGCTTCAGTGCCGGATTCGGCAACTTCAGAATTACACTTATCCTTACGATATATGAGATTCCCCCCATTTGTAAAAAAACACTGCAACTCAAATTCAATTCAACAGAACTACTACATATATACTACTCCAAAACGGAGCCTTAAAATGCATTTATTAGAGCCAATGTTTGCTTTCTGCTCAGTTCAATGGGATAGTGACTTGACTTTAATTATTGTAGAAGATCTCCTCAAAAAAACCCCAAACAATGCAAGTAATTTTTCCGGACTTCCTGGTATTGTTATTAACATCCTTATTTTCTATTTAAGTATCCTTTTATTGTTGAAAACCTCATCACCATACTCATTATGATCATACTCACAATCTTTAGAATAAGCAAATAACTAGAAAGGGTCACTGTCAGTGTACTGCACTTCTGCCTGAAACATCTTCACCGACTAATGCTACAAAGTAACACCTAAACCTATTATAACACACAGAAATAATAATAATAAAAAAATCTGTATTATTTGTTTTGTACACCTCACCGCTTTGTATATATTCAGTCAGATAGCCTTACAAATTGTGATTTTTTTTTTTCCCCTAGAGAAACATTTTTTAAAAGGGTTGTGAAGTTACTTGAACTTGAGAGGTTGAGGTAGCAGGTTAAGGAAGTTAAGTCTGGTACCTGAAACCACCTTAATTAAAAAAGAAGAGAAAATAATATTTGATTTCCAATCGACTGTGCATCTTAAGAAACTCTGAAATAAGAATGTTGCTTCAGTTGTCTGAACAAAGAGCAAAATGCAAGAAGACAGCACGAAGAATAGCACAAAAAGCATGTTTTCTATTCTATCAATCAATTTTAATACAGCAGGGTGCTGCTAGCGACCCAGCAATGGAGTTTTTGAATAAAATTTATTCTTGATATTCAGTATTGATATTCAAAATACTAAATAACTTAGAAAACATTACAACCAAGTAACAACTATAAACACATGTATAACACAAGTTTTTAAACTATGAAAAAAATATTTTTAAAAGAACCGGTAGATGTTGTTGGAAGCATTACCCCTATGGACAGAAAAATCCCTATACTTAACATAGTTCGAAAACCTCCTTTGCTGCAATAAAACCTTGTTTTCCTTCAGTAAAGTAGAAGATGCATTCTACAATAATGAACTCCGGCTGAATGGAGAAAAACTATGGAAGAAAAGTAGAACTGTAAGACTTTTTGAAATTTTAATACTTCTAATACAGTGCAAGAAAATAGCCAAGGCGTGACCTCTTCTCACTCCTTTTACTTGGGTCAGAAGAGCTAGCCCCTAAATCGCTCTTCAAAGGTGACTAGCATTGCTAAGACCACATCCAGCTCTGTGTGTGAGTGACAGTAGTTCCCCAGGTAAGACACTATTCCTAAGAGAGGAGACATGCGGTATTAGAGAGTAAAAACTAAGGGTGAAAGTGGAGAGAAGGCAGATGGCAGCAAGGACAGAACTTTATTAGTTGCTGAAGGAAATTATAGTTGCGGTTGACGGAGCAGAAATCGTTAAATCTACGAAAGATACTGGTGGAGCAGGCACACGATTAAAGAAAAAGAATGTTTCGTGATAGAAAGGGAAACTGGGCTTGCTCAGGAAAGGTTATTGGATCTGTAATAGAGCAGGAAAGGAAGCATTTGGAAGACGAGTCAGAGGGTAGGAGACGCAGCTGCTCATGCTGCTTCTCAGCAGAACTTCCCAGAAGGGCGACAAACGCAGTCCTACACACCCTCCGTGCGAGGGTGATCCAGTTCCTGTGGTCAGAGGGCAGCAGGAAGAGGAGCTTTAATTCCTGATCACTTCAAGCTGGGGCTAGGTTTTGAGAGGTATAGTGCTGTCTTTTGTGAACTTTGAAAGGAGCATAAATAGTTGACCGGTACTCTGTTCTTTAAAATACTTTAAACTGTTTTAAAGCAAGGAGGGAGAATTTTGAATTTTGCTGTTTTATGTCTGTGCTGATACAAAAGAGGTTGGTAGGAAACGTCAGTCAGTACTATCTATCATAACTAAAAATTACTACATTACACCTTTTTCACAGAGTTGGGATTTGGTTCTTAGAGAGGAAGGGTAAAGACCTTGGCAGGGAGGGTCATGACGAGACATTTTATTGCTTAGTGCCTGGGCTTTCTTAGAAAATCCTAGCTGGAGGATCCATAACAGGACTAGCAGAGCCTTCCTTCCTCCTCTCCTGTGAGATAAGAATAATAAATGGAAAGAAAGGAGCAAAATTAAAATTGCACGAAAACTGTGGGAATTTGCTTTCCCCAGAAAATATTTATGATCGTTCATCTTCTCTCTCTGTTTCCAGGTGAAAATTGGTGACATGCTGGATCTTATAGCAGGTGAAGACAAAGAAACAGGAACTGCTGCAGTTATGCGTGTTGTCTTAAAAATATATATCTAACAAGACTGAAAGTGAAGAATACCAAGTAATTTTGAGGCATTGGAAAAACTTAAAAGCGCCCAAACAGGATGTACTTAAGTAACAGGAGTTTGCATGTGGCAGCATGAGATGTTTTGTAGAAAACCATATCATTTGTTGTTAAATATGAATTTTGGTTAAACAGAATTACAGTACCCTTTTTAAGGGCTTGTGCTAGAATGTAATTTCCCTCTGCTGTGTGCATCAATATTCCTGTGCTAAGTCTGTCACTTTTTGCTGTTAGTTCTGTTTCATGGCATTGCAGGAGACAAGACCCAACTTTTACATTTCCAGGCAGTTTCTCCATACAGCAGTTATATATAATGAATGAATGAAGACTAATTTGATCACGGTTTAATTGCTGTCTGATTTTGTTAATTAACATTAAAGTTGGCATCATAACAAGTAGGATAAATTTCCTAGCTTTATCTCTAGACTCATAAAATACTTATGTAAAATTCTGATTATGTAAAACTACTTTTTCTTTTAATTATTGATTTGATCTTGGTTAACAATACCAACCGTGTGTTTATCTACACTGCTGCTGTAACAAAAATACAAAAAGATACTGGTTGCAGCTGTGCATTTCTAAGTGGGAAACAGTGACAGAGAATGAAGGCAGAGATACTCTCTCCTATCATAGAGCGAGCACATCAGTGAGGACAAGTGTGCAGTATTGCTTTTTTTTACTGTTACTGAACAAAATCGAATCTCAGTTTCTGTCATAAATGCCACACTGAAATGAGTATAAGAGAATATTTAATACTTATGTTCAGTGGCTATAGAGATCTGAGCAAAGGTCAGGCAATACTGCCATAAAAAGCTCATGTCTGTATTACTACAAGAACAGGCATCTCGGGATTAATCACCCACACTTGTAGTATTGAACATATGCTTCTGCCAACACAAAAAACTTTTGGGGATGAATTGTGGTTCTACAGCATTTTTATTCTGCTCATGTGTATTTAAACAGCCGCACAGAGATGTGTGTATGGAGGAAAGCTGGCCAGTCGGAGCAGGTAGCGACTGTTCATCCAGTCTGTGGGCTGTTCCCTACCTGGCCTGAAGAGCCCGGAGGGAAGAAGACAGCCCGGAAGAGGCAGCAGCAGCATGCTCCAGACCACTTGTTCTTGCACGTTCCTCAAATCTAAGTGAGCAGGGAACTAAGCAAGAAATTACTGCTCATAAAGTGAACCTGACACTCTGGTGAAGCGCTGAACTGTCAGGTACACATAAAAGCTCTGGTCATATAACGACTGGGCTTTCACTGCAGAAATGTCCCTGACAGGAGAGGAAGCAATGGTGCGCACTTAGCGAAGAGTTAATGGGAACCATTGGTTTAAACTACCAATAGCTACACTATGGCTGTCTTCAGCCAAGCTACACCTGCCGCTGCCCATTGCCTCCAAAGTGCTGCTGCTGACTGCGTTATTTAAAATGTTGAGGAGGGAAGGCAGGATTGAATATAGCATATTGAAACATAGCATATTAAATTCTTCTCAGAGGCTCAAGCTAGGAGAAACAATTTTAGCACTGCAGCTTTGGGTTTTTCTTTTTTTTAAAAAACCTCTTGATCAATATAGCTCTTGTTTGTGCTGCTTCTGCAAATGCATCTAAGGGGAAAATCATTCCGGAGGAGAGGACTTGCACAGAACTTAAACATGGTTATTATGGGTTTGTTTTATAGTTGCAGCTCAGGGCCCCATTATACCTAACTCTGTACAATGCCCTTGTCTTCTGATGCAACAGGCTTCCAGTGCAATAGGCAAAGGATTTCAGTGGGGCCTGTGTAAGACATTTTATTGTTGTCTGTGTGGACAGGAATTTCATCTACATGTTTTTTTGCTAACTTTCACTGTTACCTTTTGTTCAAGACATTTATTACACTTACCAGAACAAATGTGCAGACGTTAACAATTCAAACAGAGTGACCAGAAGGATTTATGATCTCATGTACAATGATATTGCAACAGAAAAAAATTAAAAAAAAAAAAAAGGGAAAAGGATCATCATGCCTCCATTATACAGAAACGGGTATTAAAGGCAATGTTCAGTTGCTGGAATAAAAGGGTTGAGTAGTTTCAAATCTCTGCACTGTAACACCCAATAACCCTCAGATGTGTGAGGCCAGAAGGCAGAACAGAGCCAGTGCGTTTTGTGTTGTCCATTATCTTTCTATATTTCAACCCTCTAAGCTCTCCTATTGTCATCTCTAAATTAAATAGCTTCGATTTCAAGGCTTTGAACAACTTCACCTCAGCTCACATCTGTGTTAGAAAATTAACTCCTCTGCTTCTCTAACTGGCAGTCTTATTTTTCTTTTCCCCCTATTTTTTAAAGTGGAAGTACCGCCTGCTTTTTCCTCAAAACCCACCCACAACTCTGATGTCTGCACTTTTTGCAGAACAGACCATCTTTGAAAACCTAAATGAGATGTAAATAGTTAGATGTAAAAGGACTCTAGTCCCATCCCGCCCCCATACTGCTAAAGGCTACTGTATTATGTTTACCCCCATATTTTGTGAGAAACAGAGCTACCATTACAGTGCAGAGATGTTGCAGATGTCATCCCCTGGAACAGATTTCAGCATCCCTTTCCAAGCATATGAAGGATAAGAAGGTGATCAGGAGTAGTCAGCATGGCTTCACCAAGGGGAAATCATGCCTAACCAATCTGATGATAGCCTTCTCTGGTGGAATGGCTGGCTGGGTAGATGAGGGGAGAGCAGTGGATGTTGTCTACCTTGACTTCAGCCAGGCTTTTGACACTGTCTCCCATAACATCCTCATAGGCAAGCTCAGGAAGTGTGGGTTAGACGAACAGACAGTGAGGTGGATTGAGAACTGGCTGAATGGCAGAGCTCAGAGGGTTGTGATCAGTGGCACAGAGCCTAGTCAGAGGCCTGTAGCTAGCGGTGTCCCCCAGGGGTCAGTACTGGGTCCAGTCTTGTTCAACTTCTTCATCAATGACCTGGATGAAGGGACAGAGTGCACCCTCAGCAAGTTTGCTGACGATCCAAAACTGGGAGGAGTGGCCGATACACCAGAGGGCTGTGCTGCCATTCAGAAGGACCTGGACAGGCAGGAGAGGTGGGCGGAGAGGAACCTCAGAAGTTCAAAGAAGGGAAGCGCAGGGTCTTGCAGCAGCAGCGTGGCATTGCTGCAGCTCCTGGCTGACAAGGTAATCTCCTTGCAGGATACATCAGGAGCTGCAAAATATTGATCTGTAATTTAAAACTAAGACTAATGTTTGTTATTGGACACACGTGCTAAGGTCTGTAATTACATTATGTCTATTTTCAGATGATCGTTTCAGCTGTTTATCCTATTTTGCAAAACAGTATACAGTTTCTAATGCTACTTGCTGCCTTTGTTATTTTAGCATATAATTACACTGATCATAAACACTGCAAAACAGACGTGGGGTTTTTGTCTCTTCTCAGTATAGCTGGCACTGTACACGGTGTCTGTAAATAATGCCTACAGCAACTGTCTTCGCTTTCCAAGCCTTGACTTTAAGGTTGAAATGATATGTTTAATCCCTAACCTCCTTCCATTTTCTAGCTGCTTTCTCTCACTGAAAGAATTTGCACAGCACATGAGATCTTCAGCCTTATGCATAGAAACACCCATTATGATTTGGAAGGGTTTTCCTAACATCATTTAAATTGCTCGCCTAGTCAAGTTTAGATTAAAACTATAATATACAAGTAGACACTGGGAAAAAGGTTCAGGGAGAAAAATGAGCCAGACCATTCCTGCCATGTAAACAGAGAGGAATTCTCAAAAGTTCACAAGATCCTGAAATTACAGGAGAGAGTCTTGCAAAGCATCAGATATTATAGCACTTATTAAAAAAACAAACAAAACAAACAAAAAAAAATCATGAAGTGATATACTGAGGACATTTAGAATATGAAACTGATTTCTGATTCAGCAGTATAAGAGATGGGAATAAATTAAAAGAGGGTGGTCGATCATCTTTTGCGGGAAAGATGAGATGGTGATGGAGTTGCATAATGAGATAGAGATTGAGTAATATGATTATAGGTATAATCCAGGTTAGGAACAGAACTCTTCTTCCTGCTCTGACACTGTGGGGCATCATTTTTCTTTGGAGCCTTTAATATTTTCAGAAGAGAAATGAACATTCAGAAATTAACTTCCAGCACTGAAATCCAACCATCATGCAAATTCTGCAAATCAAAAGCTGAGCTGGTAGCATGTGCAGTCTGAAGTCACACACCCCTTTCAATTCTAACACTGAGTTCTCACATTGCTATTAGAACTTTACATATAATAATTGCCTACTTATACACATCGGTCATTTTTGCCTCCCATCACTCTGCATATGTTGTACTTTGAGAACCAACACACCGTAAGCTCAGACTTCTGGATATTGTGAATGAAATACCTGTAAATTAAGGCATTTTACCTCCATGCAAGACCTCACAAGTGCTTTGGGTGGTAAGCTCCATTATTTCTAGCTACTTTGCTACAAAAGCCACCTTCATGATTTCTTGCCAACTTCAGAAGTATACTAATAATGCAGAAACCTTACAAGGTATGGGATTGTCTTTGTATAAAAAGTTGAATTGATAGCAACATTGGTACCTTCCTGCAAACCAAAACCTTGAGCGTAGCAGAATGCTGGAACATGCAATCCAGGAAAACTTGATTTCCAAATGCTAAATGGTGCTGGGATTCCTTTGAAGGTGTCTTTCAAACTGCTGTCAGAGAAAAAAAGATGAAATCTTACTTTTAGAATATATTACATTTCCAGAATTGGGCTGAAAGGCGAGACAGGCACTGATTGCATTAGCAATTCTGTGTGATGGCAGCAGAGTCTTTCCAGGTCCAGCCTCTCCTTAAAAGCAAATGAGCCACTCTCTTCACACGTTGTTGCTCCTTACCCCCATGCTGACAAGAACGCTGTGAAATATTTGTGCTGATAGATTTTAGGTGGATTTTGTATTTCATTTTTGTCTCCCTTTACAACCTCTAAATGTGAACATTTCCGTAAACATCTTTACCAAGGTACACATAATTTCTAAGGGAAAGACCACCATTTTTGAAAAGAGGCATACTTTTACGCAAATATCTTTTGATGTGGAAATAGCCATTTAGAGTGACATTTTTGCTTAAAAGGCAATTTCAGCAGCAGGAAGTCATACAAAATTGGGAAAATGGACATTTAGAGTCTGAGAAAATGGAAGAGTGGCACATACCACACTGATCTACAATAAGCTATGTACCTCTGGCCCTAGCAAAAGGTGACTACCATACTAGAAGATCATTGTTGTTCAGAGAGTTTTGGTTAAAACAAACAAGAAACAAACCCTTAGAAACCTTTTTCACTAGCTGAGGATCACAATCACAGCTGAATTGGCAAAACATAATATTAAACAGTATTTTCTAGGCTGTAATTCCTTCATGTGCAAGAAAGAATACATTTAAAAAAAAAGAAAAAATCTCAGGAGAATGTTCTTGTTGCTTTGGCTAGTCCCTCTGAAGGACCTCAAATCCTCTTTGTGGAGAGTGGCAGAGCTCGTCCCACAAACCACACAGAGAAGGTAAGGATCACGGCAGGAACACGTATGGTCCTGACAAACCAACCAGCTACAGCTCCTGTAGCATGAAATATCTGTATGTGCACATCAACATTTCCTTCAGAGCAATAACATCACGATCAGGCAATGCTTGCCGGGCGAGGAGCTTGCTCCTCCAGACATCCCTCTGCTCCAGGTTTGCTGCCAGAGGCTCCTCGGGGAATTTTCCAGGAGCATCCAGCAAAGCAGGTTGCTCCAGCACCCACCGAACAAAGGTACGAGCCCATGCCATTTTCTTCAGCCAGAGTTTCTCATCATCCCGTGCAGCCGTTTCACCAGCACTGCACGCCCACGTATCCCTAATGACATCCAGGGCGGCTCAGCTCAGGAAGCCACCGTAAAACTTTATTGCACGAGTGGGAGCGAGAGCAAATTCAAAGCACCCATTAACATTACCCTCTCCAGCAAACACACACTTCCAAATCCCCTAGTTGGTTCACAGCCAGTCCTGGGTGTCTGCTTTATTAGATGACGGGGAACTCATTTTCTGATAAAACAGAACTTGCCAGTTGTTTTTAAAAAGGGTAAGCGCAACAGCTTCATTAGAGCATCTGGCATTTTGATGCTACTTCTCATAGCTCACCTAGGCTGTCACATCCTCCCTCTGATAGGAAAAGGAACAGCAGCCATTTTATTTATTTATTTTGAGAGGCAGCATTTTTCTGTAATCAAGTATTACATTTTAAGAAGCTGATTTTCTGAAGCATGAAATGGGTATATAAATACAATTCCATGACCTGTAACATCCAATTTCAAAATCTTTTATCGAGCAGCAGCTATCTAACAGGAAACTAAAGATTCTCATTTCTTGGAAAGTTAACCGCAAATTATTCAAAAGCATTAATCATGCAAAGTGAATTTTGGAACCTTACATTTATTTCAGATGTTTTGGTTTACTTAAAAATCCAAAATGCATTTTTTTTTCCAAAGCCAGGGCATGCATATCAAATCACTTTTTCACCCCTTTTCTTCATGTATCATACACAAACGTAACGACAGATCAAAGACACAGCTGATAGCCTGCACCCGCAGAGCACGCAGCCTGGCATTCCTGGCATCAAGCAAGAACAAGACAGACTCTGTGGCACTGCATGTCCCAAACCTTTGCTGAACTGCATCAGACCTTCCAGAAAACCATGGTCTATTTGAGGTGAATTCCTGCCTCTGCTGACACCATTGACAGAACTCCTGCTGGGTTCGGGGAGGCCGGGATCGTGCCAAGGGTGAGAGGCGCTGAGGCATGAGAGATGGATTTCAGTCTGTGCAGAGCCTGTGTGGGGACTTGGACGAAGCTCCAGATCCTAGCTGGCCTGGACTTCTAACATCCAGAGCTCTCTTTCCTACAGTTAGCTTACTGCTTCTGTCCTAGATGGAATATATCTTTGTTTTATATTTTTCCCCAAAACTGCACGTCTTTTTTCTCCAGCTAAATGGTGCATTGCTTTTTCTCCAGCTTGAATCTCAAAAGAGTCTCCTTTTCTATGAGCAGACTGACTACCTGGGCCTTTACTGCTGGTGATTATTACTTGGATTACAGTGGCATGTAGCAGTCCCAGACGGCAATAAGGATCTCAGTGAACCGGGTTACTTGCATCCTTAAATACAGGAGATAAAGCACTTGTTTCTGCATATTCTTCCTCACAAGCAGAGATGCACATTTGCTAACCCAAATCTTGGCAACAGTTTCAGGTTTTAATGTTTCTCTTCACTGAACAGAACCATTGAAATTACTTTAACAACTAGTGGCATTTTCCAGCCCAGCTCTGCAGGGAAATCATTACTCTCCCATCCTGCCATGAGGCATCCTCCCCAAACCTAGCCATGAGGCAAGGGATGCGCCCAAGTGAGGGTCAACCATTTGATTATGAGCAAAACTTCCCGTGAAGACAGGTGGTGGAGCATATTCCTCAGAAATATCTTTTTTACTTGATGACATCCAGCTCCCTGCCCCTGAGAGGAAGGATTCAGCCTTCCCACCGCCATCCTGGCCCTGGAAGAGGGGAGGGAAGAGAAGAACCCGGCAGGTTGCCTTCCGCTTTGGTTTCCAGAGCCTTTCTGCTGGTAGCACAGCTTTTACCTCTGTACGCTCAACTATTTGTGCAGTTGCAGGATGAACTGGACTGCAAGACAGATCTGGATTATACTAATCACTTTTCTTGGGTTTAAGCTGATCTCAGGTTGGTAGTTCCCCAATCTTGTTTATCTGCTGATACTACTGCTACTACCGGGTACTGCAAGAGAGGGAACAACAGGGAGGGGAGGTGGTCTTCATCTCCTCAAATCAGTTTTGTTGCCTGAAGAAGCGTCTGCAAAACTACATCCTGTAGCCTCTTATGTAGCTTAATTGGCAAATGAGAGTTACAGAATACTGACCTAAGCATAGAAAGATAAAAACAGATCCACAAGGTATTGAGACGGGATTTGCTTTGTCACTCCTCAACAACACAGCGCTTTGCACGAGGTCACATTTAAAAGGGAAAGGGTCATATTTTCTTCCTTTGGTTCATCAGCATCTGTCCATTTTTATAATTCAAGCCAAAATTAGCAAGGGAAATTTCTGGAAAGGTTAAGCTGGAGTTTAGTGTATTGTGGTCCTATTAAGAACTCAATGGCAATAATCCCACTGATTTCGATAGGCTCCAAATTTCACCCAGTTGATTGCTTTATACAAAGCCGAAAAAGTTTGGGCAGCTACCTGTGTGACTGCATTGGGCACCAGTGTGGTAAACACCCAGCCAGGTGCAAATGACTTCATGACGAATGCTCTTTGCCCCCATGATAAAGCATCCAGTCCAAGTTCAACAAAATGTGTTGTAGAAATGCATTCTTCAAAAATACCAGTGAGGATGCATGTATGACAGCCACGTTTCCAGAACACATGAAAAATCATCAAGCACCAGATGTTCTGCAACTCTGAGTATATTCCTTTTGGGTGAGCAAAACCAGAAGACCTATTATAAGCATTCTTCGTGAGGCCTGCAGTAATGGGAGAAAATGCTAATTCGGCAGCTCATATTTCTGAAACGACTTGTCTTTTCCTCCCTGCTGCTTTAGTGTTGGATTTATGCAGTTCCCAGGAGAACAGGACTGTGCCTAGGAAAGACTGAATCATAACAGGAGACGCTTCCTTTGCATGACAATTTGAAGAACTTTCTTCCTTTCATAAACTCTCTGTGAAGAAAAAGCCTCCACATACGAAGGAATATTTTCATTGATTTTTCTGTAGGAGATACTGGGAAAACAGACACATAAAATCTCTTTTGCTTTGAAAAAGCAGGGAAAGAAATGCGTTTGTGCTCAGTTAAAATAAGTTAATATAGTAATCCCATATCCACATGGCAAGCTTTCTCCACAGAGCTCCTCTCTCTTGCTACCATGGAATAGGAATTGCTAGAATTAGATGCATGGGGTATATACAATCATTTTCTAATATTTTGGGTATTTTAGCCTATGATACTAGCACCCTAGCGCATAGTGGGGAACTAGAATGTTAGCTTACACATTTACACAGTTTACACATCTAGTTTGCATTCAAGTAAATAGCTCATCAAGTCAGGAATCGTCATCAGCGCCACTTTGCACGAGAAGAAACCCTGGTAGTGAGGAGTCACGTCCCTGGTCTGAGCTCAGACAGGAGGGTGGTGGCACAAGTGGGAACATCACTCTGTCCTCCGACCCCTGGTGCAAAGCCTTCATCTCCTAGATTAGAGTGTGAACCACTTCCCTTGCTTCCCTCTCCAATCCAAAACTGTGTTCCAGAAAAGGAAATTACCATCTTTCATACGCAAAGATTTCAAGCATAACTATAGAAAAAGTGAAAATGTTTGAATCAAGTTTTTATCACTATCATAAAATGCCTTGTACTGGAAGGATTACACAGAAAAGGAGCTTCACATCTGCCCGCACTGCTGCTATAACAGGAAAAGGAAGGTTTTGTAGGAACCAGGCAGACCAATCAAACCTTTCCCTGAGAAAAATGTGATCTATGTCATGCTACTTTCTTTCTGTGCTAGCTTTCTTTCCAGCACTACCAGTCATCTTATCACACTGATGAGAGGAGGAGAGAAGAACATCAGGGACTGATTTCCAGACTGAAGTGGTGGTCCAGGAGAGACCCCAAGAAAGCCTGCGGAGGCTGCCTGATGGCATCCTTCTTCCAAGGGCTCTGCAGGACGAAAGCTGAAGCCTGCTTGGAACCACTGCAGCACAAAATGAGCAGGCAAAATATTTTTGACAGGTAGCCAAACCAATCAGTAGTTGCAAGAAATTCAAAACCATGTTGGTGCAAAGTGGTTTTTTTGTTTGTTTGTTTTTAAATAACAACTGATGCCAAAACACAGAGGTCCAAGACTCTTTGGCAACTGAACTTCATTATAGTGAAACATTGTCCATTTTGATGGATGCTATATTTTATAGAGGACAGAAACTACAAGCTTTGGTAATTTGTATTTGCTGCTTGTGTGTGATGCACCTTAACCTTAAAAGTCTGAATAGCAACTGGGGATTTCAGAAGTGCTTTTCCCTCAACCAGCTCTACTTATACTCAGTCAAAGGCAAAAATTCCCGCAAAGATCCTACCTCTTATTCTGCAGCACTAATAAAACCACCTTAGCTAAGCAAACAGCACAGTCACCGGACTGTTTAAAATTCAAGCCACAGCTTAGTCAAAAAGCTGTTGATGGAGAAAAATTTTAGTGCAAGCTAATGAGGCATAAGGAGACACTGTCCTCCTCAACCCTATTCACACACTCTCTATTAAAAACTTACACTTTGAAGAAGTGGAAGACAGAGTAGCCTGGGACAGACTTTCTGTGATCACACCAGCTTGTAGAAAAGGCATATAGGTTTTATTTAAAACTAGGTTTTCAAAAAGGCTGAAAAATAATAATAATAAAAAAAAACCCCAAACACTCCCATCATTTAAGCATGTGCAAATCAAGAGTAAGCCCTGCTGTTTCTTCATGCTCGCATTAATGTCGTACAGAATAGAATTTGATATGCAACTTATTATTGTTAAACAGGGAAACTAGAGAGCTTTAGAGGGGCCCTTCCATCACACGCAGTGCGGTACGCATTGCGGCAGCACAGAGGGCCACCACAACAAGGGGCAGGCTGCTCCAGAAACCCACAGCCTTTCGGCAGAGCCCTTTCTCTGCTGAAAGATGCCATTTTGACAAAATCCAGGTGTCTGTACAGAAGGCACAGACATCTGTTGATGGAAAGCAGGTATGGGATCCTTCCTGCTTGCTGCCAGCTCTTCCTGGGAATGCCCAGGGTCACTGCAAAGAAAGGAGCCTGTGCAGGGGCAGTTGCCCCAGGACACCACTAGCTCTGTGATTCCCGCAGAAGGAGATTGCAAACTTACAGGCCTCAGGCTGCAAGAAGCCCTTTCACTGATTTCAGAGCCCTTTTCCACCGATTTTCATAAACAAAAAAATTCCTCTTGCCCACCTGGGATAGCTAGAAGAACAGGTATCTGAAGGAAGACAACACTAGCCAGACAAATGCAAGAGGACCACTGATTACACAGATTCATAGATGATCAGGTCAAAAGAACTATTAAAATAACTGCATGACATGCCATAGAGTTGTAACATTTCACTATACATCCAAACTGTAGATTGAGAGCAGAGCAGTCTTAATGAGCTAGTCCAGGCATAGGAGAAACTTACCTTGGTGGCATCTCAGCCTGGGTAAACAGCTGCAGCACCTGCACCCCCACAGTAATTTGCTTTGAATTAACTTAGGAATCTACATCACCTGCTACCAGCCTACCCTAAAGAAACCACCTGCAGTTGCAAGCATTAGTTTACTGGGGATGAGGAAGGTCTGGAAAGTCTGTTATCCCTTCTTCTGCACTTATGCTGAAGGCAGGTGTGCTCCCAGCCCCCTGATTGTGAAGGGACTTTGCAGGCCTTGAGAGCCCCTTCCACTCAAATTGAGGCTGCATCTACCAAATTGAATTCATAATTCTGGGTTGAACAACATTTGGAGATAATGTCATCTGTGTGAGGGAGTCCTTTATGCACTTGAATGGGGCTGTTTATCTGATAAAATTAAACCAGACAATAAAAAATATATCTTGTTCAGTGTTTGCCTGAATGCCTGTAAGAAAAAGAGGAAAGGGGGAAAAAAAGGGAAGGGAGCTCTTTTCTCCCAGGGTACACAAAGTAAAATTCAGGAAAAACTAATGAATGGGAAATTAAAGCATTTTACAGTCAGATTACAGGATTTTATTGCCTGGCCAGAGACAATAATGATCTTAGGTAACACAGGGAGGGATCCTGCCAAAAGTATAATGAATCTAAGCCAAGACCCAGAATTTACAGGGCTGTCAGGATTATTGTTCTGCCTCAAATTTGCCAGTTATCTTAAAATAATACATTAGCTTTCTTCTGCATCACTACTAAGGCCTGATGCTGTTTTTTTCTTTCACTGATTTCAATAGCATTGAACTACTGCTTTACACCAATGTAAATGAAACTAGACTGAGGACCAAAGAATCTCATGGTACGAAATGTGTTTTTACGTGATAATAGTTGCTGAGAGAAAGATCTCTAATACCTGCTCAGGAAGTTTTTTTGTTTGTTTGTTTGGTTTTTTTTTAATACTCAACCACAGTGCATGTTAAAATGTTGGAAATTTTTGGATTCATGTACAGGGAAGCAGGTTTTAATGTTGCGGAATTTCTCTACCCTTTCACATGGACTGTGATTCTCTCCTTTGGCCTAGAAGCACATAGTTGGGTTATTGAAAAGAGAAACATGAAGGCTATATTGCCCAAAATGCAGGGCGTTACCACCATTTCTGCACATCCTCTGTCTGATACCGATCTTGGATCAAGTATTCTTCTGTGGTCTAATCCTGATTTAAAAGAATCAGAAGGAATCAGAATTTATCCAAAAACACAAGCCTCATTTAAATGAAATTCAGGAGCTTCTCTATTTTTGAAGGAAAGTATACTCGACTGGTCTGTATTTTTCAGTTTGGAGATATATTTGTCAATAAAGAGAGTGGGTTTTTTTAAATTGTTTTATTCTTGAAGAATTTTTCTTCTCCAGTGTTTAAATACTTCTGAATGTCAACCCTGAATATTATATTAGACTGTTTATTAACAGGCATTTATCTTTAAGAGAAACGCGCATTGAAAACAACTCAAAGAACCTTTCATAGGTCTGAAACAGAAAGTGATGAATTAGGTAAGAATGGAAGAACGAACTGCCTCTGAGCACCTACGAAAGTGCATAATAGTGTCCGGCTGCCTGTAGACCATTAATAATAAGGAAGAAGAGAGGGGCTGTTTCGTACGCAGGAATGTAGCTCAGAAAGAATGAGTTGAAATAAGGGAGGGAGAACTGAGGCTGAATACCCTAAAAGTGCCAACCCTACCTTGGCAGAGGGAAGGACTGAACGAGCTGATGTGTCTGAGCCACATCTATCCACAATTACCCTGTAGCTTTAGATAAAGAGGGGGCCAATTATTTTGCCTAGTTGAGGTGAAGCTTTGCTTTGCTTTGAAGCAATACGCACAATATTATGAACAGCTGAGGAAATGCAAAGTTGTTCAGACTAAACTATTTCGCTTTGGTTTAAATATAGACTAAACCGTTTGGCTAAACTACGTTAGCTGCAATTAACACGGTATGGTAGAGCCTACCAGTATAAGTTATTACTTCATTTAGACAGAGAAGTCAACATGTCGGTTTTTATTAAAATAATAGCAACAAAACCAGTAACGGCTTCCTGGTGGCATTCGTTTAACCCTGTCGCCAGTGCTCTGTAGCCAGGGCGTTTCAGAATGTGTCCGCTTTTGCGCTCTTTGATCTGCAGCTATTGAAGAAGTCCAATTTTTTTTTACCAATCTGTTTCTTTTTCCCTTTTATTCCTTGATAATCAAGTGATCAAATGACTAACTGCCAGCCAAGACACAAGCAGATGAGAAGGGATGCATCGTACTGAAATAGGGAAGCCAGACTGGTAAACAGAGGCTTTCGACAACCGGGACTGGCCCAGAGGAGTGCCGGGGAGAAAATATTAACTAAGAACACACAAGCGCTCATTCTTTGCTTCTGTCCATCGTGGCAAATCCTCATCCCCAGCTTCACGTGCAAGTGGCACGCGAAGACGTTCCCGAGCGTTGTGCCTGTACAGGGGAAACTAAATGGCACAAATAAGTAACTTCCACGTGGCCCTCACTGAGTTGTTCCAGTAAGCGGATGGGCAACGGGACTGGGGTTTCGAGGCAGCAATCGCGGGCTGCTGGTGTGAGCAAGGATCGTGCACATGGAGGTAATGCATCTCCGCTGATGTGCAGCAGGAGGGGGATCGGGGCCCTTCGCTGCCAAAAGGCAGAATAAAGAGCACTAGATGCGTCTAGTTTGCTGTTCCCGCTAGTCCTCCTTCCCCCCAGCACCCAGGCTGGAGAAGCAACTCACATTTCCCTTTCAAATTTGGGCTGATTTCCCTGCACAGGGCTCGAACGCTGCGGTGCTCCTTCGTGACAGCTTGTGGAAGTCAATACCCTCCCACGACGGCGCTGACCTTCCTGGCATTCGGTGATTTGATTAGCTGACTATTCACGTTCTGCTCTTTCACAACCTTGATATCCCTCTTTGGAACAAAATGGGGAGAGGCAGGAAAATGCAGCATGGGCAGCTAGTTAAAAGGCACAGAGAAAAGGTCGGGAGAGCTGCGCCGCTGAGTTTCAGGTGCCCCCTTGTAACACCTGCGCGCTCCACATGCAGCGGCTCCACGCACCCATTAAACAGCTCTTACAGCCAAGACTTTTTTTCTCTTCCAAGAAGTGGCCAGCACAGTAATCGCTGGTTTATTGCAGTTTAATCATTGTAGGGTTCAGCCTCCTTGAGATCAATGCATATATCCAAATGCATTTTAGATTTCTCATATATTGTATTTGTATATGGGTAGAATTTGGGTCCAGTCTTGCCATTTACTTGGACTGAAGCACATTGTACTATATACAGACATTATTATTAATATTATATACATTATTATATATTATTATATACAGACAGCCCAATATGGCAAATGTCTCCTTGCCTATAAAGTATCATTAATATATTCTCTGGTAATATATTGGCATGGCAGTACACACAAGTTACATGTCATTTATTATAAGAATTCGGGATAAGAGTCTAAACAGAAAGTGTTAAAATAATCATGCAGTAGCCATCTTGAGAAGGCTGTTGGGAAAATTGTCATTAAAGGAATCTCCCAAGAGGCAGCTTTATCTCATTGAAGTTCATTTGGTCTCTGTTAACCCTACCTAATTTCAGATATCTAGTGCTATGCTTTATTTCAGAGCACAGTTACCCATGTACAGTAAGCGGGGAGAGCTGATGATTCCAGAGTGACTCAAATCTTAGGTGGCCTGAACTTAAACGTGCCTGCTGCTGACAATTTTCAGTGTACAAAGATGGCCACAGTCCTATATCCTGGTCCTCAGCAAGGTGCTGGAAGGTAGGTGTGGTGGAGCTGGACCTTGACATTGCAGAAAGGTTTCACAGATCAATAGTTTTTTCAGCCAGAACTAGAGTTCTTGGCTCCATGGCAAAAACCTGGAAAACCAGATAGGAATCTGGGAGCTCTGGTGCACTTAGTGCCATTGCAACTGGGAGGAGGAAGTTGCTTCCAAGCCAGTGGGCAGGGATGTAACAGTAACAGACAGCAAATTGAAGTAACAGACAGCAAATTACCTCCCAGCTGTCAGGTGAGCTGGTTGAAAAGCAGACATTTCCCACAGGCTCCTGCCTGTGAATTAGTGGAAGTTCCATCAAAACTGATATATTTTCTACAAAATATTTTCATTTCAATGAATCAGTATTTGTCAATGAAATCTGGCCAAGCAACTGTAGTCTGTATTCCATCCCCACAAGCCTCTGGAAAAGGATTACATTCAAAGGTCAGATCCACCTACTTTGCAAGTCTTCTAGATTAATGAAAAATTGAGATTCAGACCAGCATCTACCCTGAGCCAAGCTAAAAGCTGACAGCTGAGCACATCTCTCAGATCTGGAATCTCACTTCATGGATGGACTGCCTGAAGAGATCAGATGGAAGAAAAATCAATGCAACATGATGCGACAGGACAGCCCCTGTAACTAATGTTTATCTGCTATATGCCCATCAAACGTTATATTAGTCTCCAAAATTTTAGTCAACATCAACAAGAATTTTACCTGCTTGTGTGCAAGGAATATAGACCTTGCTGTAGTTATGCACTGTAGGCAGGAACATAAGGGGATTTAGGCTCCCAAATTTAGCATAAAGCATTGGCTGCTGAGTTCCCAAATGTCACAAGAATCTGAGGCTATAACTTTCATCAGTTGGACTTAACTCCTATTATCTCACTCTAATCAGCTGGATAAAAGCTCAGCTTTTGCTAAACCCTTGCTTGTTCTTTCGCCAAACTTTCAGCACTTGTCATCCAGCCAGAGGCCTATCCTGCCTCTCCTCTTTTCAATATGAGCAGGTTCTAGTAACTTCTAAAGAAAATTTCAATCTGTAGGTGGATTAGTGACTGTGAATGGCAACTTCAGTTTAATAAAGTTGGTGACATTTTTAAAGGAATGGCATTTTGTTAATTATTAAGAATCCTTGCCCATTTTTCTTAGAATCAGGTTAAGTGATATACTTCTTGACAAAAGTAATTGTATTATTATAATAAAAAGTCCAAAGCAGAATAGGTACTTCATAGCTCTCTGGCAAATGGTGTGTGTGTATGTGTGTGTGTGTGCAGAAGATTAGTTCCTGTGCTAGATTTTTCTCTTGGTACTATATGGTGAAATGCAAATTCCATAGATTTTCCCTCCACCCACAATTAGTAGATTCTGTCCCCACCATTCCTGATTGCATGACGGAGGTCTGTGAAAATGATATGGTTGCTTCTTTAAGAGAACTCACTGTCCTCAAAGTGTTCAGAGGTCTGCGAAATGCAATGCAAAGAGTATGATAGGACATGTTTGTACCTGTTAAACAGTCTAAGAGATTGCCTAGGGAGAAGGTAGATTATCCATCATTAGAGGCTTTAAGAAGAGATCATTATTAGTCAGGAACCACACAGGTGTAGTTAATCTGCCTAAGGTTAGTAGAACTGATGAAATGACCTCTCAAAGCCTCTTCCAATCCTATTTTTCTGTGTATGCGTATGTGTATGTGTGTTTGTAAAGATCAGGGCAAATCTGCCTTGAATTCTCCTTCCCGTCAAAACCCCACACTGCAAATAGGGTCTGCAGCAACCTGCACATCTCTTTCACAAGAGCTTCATACAAATCCTTTCCTGAAGACTCCCAGGGTAGCCATAGGTGGACACATTGCTTAATGAAGGGTCATGTTAGGAACTTAGAACCAAACTTCTGTGTGCAAACACGAAAGTGAATCCAGACTGTGGTGCTGCTGCACAACTTCTGAGAAGCTGTCATTCTAGCCTACAAGCTAAAACAGCAGCCGGTTATCCAGGGGATGGTCCATTTCTGTAGGCCTCACGTTCTTTACGGAAGACCTGCCCAGAGGGAAGCAGACGTCTCAGAGACGCTCAGAAGTCTCCTCTAATGCGCTTCTCTGCAGAGCTTATTGCTTCCATTAGCATAAACAAAAAAACGGCATGCTAGAGTGGGCAGAACGAAGAAAAATGGCAAAGAGGGATTTCCATTTCTAAAATATTCATAGCACTCAAAAGCATGCTATAAATGCAATAAAAATGCACCTTTGCATCCTCATCTCAGAGATTACCACTAAATGTTAGATGTGGGACAACAACTAATGGTGACGAATGTCAAGGAGAATATGGTAATGTGAGGGTTACAACAACTGTGATGTGAGCATTTAGCTATCTGAGTGTGGAAAATTGGTGTTTGAAACCCTAATTTCTGTTGCTGTCACAAAGCTTTATAGCATGTTTGCGGCAGTGAGACTTGCATTTACTCAGGGTGCCAGTTCCAGCAGCATCTAACGGCTCTGCTCTGGAGTACCATGGAGGAGATGAGGCAAAGATGACTCTCTTATACCCAGAGGGAGACAGACGACTGTAGCTTCACTCTGCCTGACATCTCAGCTGGCTGGATGAAGGCCAGTTCTTGTCCAGATGTTATGTGGCAGTCATGCAGGCTGTATCCAGCCTTCCAGAGCCTGGCTGGCTTGTGGCATGGATGGATGCTGCTGCCCAGTTAAACACTGGGTGGGAGGAGGATTGGAAGAAGACACAACATTTCTTATAGTGCTCTCCTCTTCTCCTGCTTACCTAAAAATGTCTTTATGTGGCACTGTGTCAAATACTTCAATAAATTCTGCGTAGTCTGAACCTAAGGTTCTTCTCTTCTGTAAAAAAAATCATTTTTTGCTTACAGAACAACTACCTGTTTCTTTTTCAGACAGTCTGTCCCTGAAAAACTGTGTTTAATTTTAAAAAACCATCTTTTCCATTTATGTCCCCTCTCTTCATTTATTCTTTCCTTCAATATTTGCTGTACAGCATCACATACTACTAAGGTCTAGTGGGCCTGTCATTGACCACATCATTTTTTCTCCTTTTCCTAAATGTAGATATTCTGCTTGACGCTCTTCACTCACACTGTCCCACCTTCGGTTTGGAGTCCTAATATTGATGTTCCAATTCAGACCATATAGTTACATGGAATAAAGGCAAATCATGAGGTATTAGAAGATATCCTAGGCAGTGACTAATAAAAATCTGTTTGTATTAGATGCTATCTCATACTTTCTGTTCTGCACAATATGCATTACCTGTGCAGGAGGTCCGACAAAATCTATTGCCCTTATTCTGAGACAACATGGGAGCTTTTTGCCTTCATTCTTCCTGCCAAACAATCCCCAGTGGTGTGTGCATATTTTCCCCCCAAAAAAGTTACTCTCTTTTCCATTAGGAATCATACCTCTGTAACAAGAAATCATTTTGTCCCATTGAGCCCCAAACGTCATATGTTAGCAAAGAGCAAAACCAAAACATTGTCCCTTTTAGTTGTCTCCCTCTTGACTAAAGTGCATAAAGCTTGAGCTGTTTGGATTTGGTTCAGTTTAGTTCATTTAGGTATTCATTAGGCTATGATTTTTTTATTTCCTCATTGAGCTAGACAGATTTTGTTTTCTTCTTAGTTCAGAGAATTTGGAATAGGGCTAGATCAACAAAGTAATCACAGATCTTTCTAGAATTCATTTATCACCATCAAAATAAATGAATACTCCAGTCATTTTGAAATGACACATAATATAGATAATGGGCTTCACAAAATCTGGCACGTAACTAAACCATTATCACTGAACGTACAAGGACTTTACTTTGCTTCCCAACACAAACGAGAACTGCTCCTCAAGAGATTTGCTAATAAATTACTGTGTTGAAAGGAGGTGATTAAGCACAAAGATAGAGCACAGCTATGAATTCCTCTCTGTGTAGTTAAAGAGAGTTTCTAATGAAATACTCTTGCTTGAGTTACTTCTTTAACAACCATATAAATACATTTGAGATTAATACTTTGGATGGAAGGGTTATTTTGGATAAAATAATAACAACAAAAATGTCTAAACTTTTTCAAAAACTCTTAATGAACAAGAAGTTTTAGATGGCTTTTGTTTGTTCGCTTGTATGAAATTTGGATTTTGAGTGAACAAGCTTTTAGATTTGGATGTGTACAGCTCTGATGTAAATCAATTAATTTTTACCATTTTAACCTCTGGGTAAACAGGAGTGTGTCATTAAAGCCAGGCCTGAGTCAGCAAGCGCTTGCGGGAATGCTTATTTCCACAGGGCCACGGGCAAGACAGATGAAGAAATGTGAGTTAAAGATCAAAGAGCGAGTCAGTAGCTGAGCAGTTTGGTGGTGCTGTGTGCATGCTCTCTATCAAAAAAATACAGCTTTCCAGGAAACTGATGCATGAATATATAAAAAGCTGGAGAACCTCTAAGATGAGGTGGCTGAGAAGTCAGGAGGTTAGAGAATCTACATTTTACACCTGTGCAGCTGCACACTGGATAGCTGCGTCCCTATAGGGATCCAGCCGTAAGACCTCTTCTACCTACTAAAGGGAAACACTGCATGTACCTATATAAAAATAGCCAGTGACAGCTATAGCTCCTCATAGCATAATAGCTGTGAGGAACAACATTGCCTTTGTGTCTTCTTCCTCACACTTGACTGTTGATCTTCAATTTGAAACAACCAACATGCTGATTTTCATGAAACTAATCCCAGGAATTAAAGCATGAGAATATGTCTCCTGAGAAGAGAGCTGCTTTTTTGGGTGGGACACTAACCTGGACATTGTACTGCATGTGTAGCCAGAATATCTAGAACTCATGTTTCTGTAGTCCTTCTGATGCTGTCATGAACAAAGACCATCCACCAGATCCTCTCACCCCTCCAGTCTTCATCAGGCTTTTGAGGGCCGTGCTGATAGACTGGGAATCTTCCTTTGCTATTCCTCGTAACATCCGTCTATTCTTCATAAGATCTGTCTATTCCTCATAATATCAGTCTTCATAACGTCTGTGTTCTCTTTTCCCCTCTCCATGATACCACTTGACATTGAAGTCTTATTTGTAGTATTTTGAAGCACACCTTGAATATGCCCTTTTCCTTCTACAATTCTTATCTTCTGCTACCGCCACAGCCTTCACTTTGAAACTCAGCACTACAGTTAACAACTAAAGCTTCAGCAATTGCTCCAGTTCTTCCCTTCACATGGCCCTGTCAGTTAGCTTCAGCACAAACAGCACTTTGTATTGCAACAAGTATTCTGGCCTCTTTTTTTTTTTCCTGAAATTTAAGAAATGTTGTTAAAATTACAAAAAGAAGAGAAACTCTGGAAAAGCCTTTTTCCCACATTTCTGTAAAAGTAACAGTACAGTTTTTCAAAACAGTCTAGGGAATTTTGACACATCTTAATAGTATCTCACTGATTCTTAATAATTTAGACATATTTCTAAATTCCCAAGACTGATCTGAAAAATGTCAGCTTAAGAAAACCTGCAAATGAGTAAATAAAAATATAATGCCTCTTGCCTTTATTCTATATGACAAAATAATCAACTTCAGTCATTACACAGGCATTAAACAGAAGGATAATGATTTCTCAACTATCCCGTCATTTCCACAGACTGCAATTCCCTTTGTTCCACTGTAATATTTTCATTAAACAGCAGAATAAAAGTGTTCTGTTTTTACATAAAAGAGTGACCATTTCTGTAATGACGGTCAAACTCCATTAATTCTTTAGAAATTTTTTTAGCTTAATTTTTTCCAAGCAAATAAGATATTTCCCAATGAGGTCATCATGCTCTGAGGCAGACAGAAGCATTACAAAACACAGTTCTGCCGAGGCAGCTTTCTTATTGCTATACCTGCCTATGATGTATTTATATCTTGGTTCATCTAAGCTTACCTTTCTATTCTCTCCTCAGTGAAAAACAGAAAAGAAATGTCTTTATATTTAAATAAGTTAGGAATGCAAGCAAATGAAGCTGACAATCACTTCACAGAATCACAGAATCGCTGAGGTTGGAAGGGACCTCTGGAGATCATCTAGTCCAACCCCCCTGCTCAAGCAGGGTCACCTAGAGCACATTGCACAGGATTGCATCCAGGCGCATTTTGAATATCTCCAGAGAAGGAGACTCCACAACCTCTCTGGGCAACCTTATATGGATGTCTACCATAAGGTGATAAATACATTAAAGATGATGCACCTTTTTAATGTCTTTCCTTTTTTTATCAGGCACCCAAACATCATACACACACACACACACACACACACACACACACACACGCACCCCTATACACACACACAAATATATACGTACATGGAGGATAAGACAGTCCTCTTGGCAATGGGGAAACCAGCTGAGCTGCTGCAAAACAGCACAGTGCGGATCTTGGAAAAGAGAAAGGAAAGTCAGTGAAGTGCCCTAGTCAAAACAGCCTTGCTCGAGTTCTAGCATAAAGGTGATGCCTAAAGCTCCCATCCCTACCCTTTACGCCATGGACTGGCTTGCTTCATCCGCTGGAGCATGGGTGACTGCCAATCCACCCTCTGTACTCAAAGTCACTAAGATCAAAATCCCTGGCAATAACAGCGTTAGCAGCAAAAGGCAGCACAGCTGCTGTAAATCAAATGTAAAGCAGGAGCTGAAGGTATTATTGAGTATGGTATATTTCATGGGTAGAGAAATATTAGGGATGCTAGATGAGTACAAGTGGTACAAGTGAGGTTGTCTCATCTGACCCTGGAACTACAGGCTTTCTGACCTGCCTTCACAGATTATATTGATGTGGCTTTGATGTTCTTGAACCTGATTTCCTCTGTATAGAAGATATTACAGCACTTCCCAACCTGAAAGGATTTTTGAGGAGAAACGCACTACAGATGCGGTAGTGATTTGGAGCTCTCCTTGACTGTAGATCTGTCTGCTTGCAGTTCCTGCTGGCCAGACTCTAACAAGGTGAGGGCTGAAGCTGGATGGGTCTCACCAAGACAGCCTGGGTAATATCTCACACTCTGCGCTGTGCCAAGAGGGGCTTCCAAAGCACACTGGGTGTTCGGCTGGCTAACCTGGAGCCTGGTTAGAGCATTTACAGGACAACATGCCCTTCAATGATTTATATACATCGAAGAAGCGAGGATTAGTGTCAAGATACCATGATGAATTATTTAATTTCCCTACTGTGCTAATGTCTTCTCTTTGCTCCCTCTTCTCTCTACTGACTGAAGTTAGCTGTGACTATATAACTACTATATGCTCTGTTAATGTTGGTGGGTGCTACTGTAAGAAAAAATAACAATTGTGCTGTATCTTCGGAATATATTTCATATTTTCTTTTTCCTTCTAAATGCAGCTAATCTATCTATCACAGCTTACCTGAGAAAGCCTGACATATCTTGGAGTGTTTTTATTGTATGCAAAATGCACAGGAGAAAGGTATTTGAGGGTCTGAACACTAAAATCAAACACAGAAAAAGATGAAGAATGTTGATAGTGTCTCTTGTAGATTGAGAAGACAAGAACACTTACAGCAGCTGAATTGGTTGCAAAACCCAAGAGCTGCAAAGAATGGAAAAGCACAGGTGTATTGGGGCAGAATTCAAGTGGAAAGAGTTTTAAGAATACCCTGAGATCAAAGTTCAAATACATGCTCCAGAGAATAAACTACATTCAAATACAGGAATGGGCATTTTGTCCAGGGGCAGATATAACAGCATTTCCATTCACACTATCCACAGGGACCTGTCCTCCCCGGTTACCTGTACGGTGATGGATTTGCTCAATCACTGTCATACAAATGGTGTCTGAGTGCAGTCATCTGCATCCAGCCTAGATGTGCAACTACTGTGTAAGTCAGATTTATATCTAAAATCTGCTATATTCACAAGTGAAACATGAAGACTGACTAATCACTGCAGCTGACTGAAGCAGAGGAAAGCATTCAATTGCACTAGTCTGAATCTAGTATCTCCCTTTAGCTAATATTTAGTTTTAAATTAGTGTAAATCTAGAACAATTCCTCCTGACTTACTCTGAAATCACAGTGATATAACCCAGAGAGAATTTGGCCAAGGGAAAAAAAACAACAAAACAGAACTAAATAAAGATTTTCTACTGAAAACACTGAGTTAAGAACTGAAACTAGCAAGCAATGGGAGAAAAAGGGTGGGAAAAAAAATGAAATAAATTAAATATTGAAAAGGCACTTTAAAGTAGGCTAACATTCTTTTTTCTTGTTGAAAGTCAAACATCTGATTTGGTTCCATTCCAGCAGTAATGTTTGAAAACAGTGGTACTGCATTCTGCAACAGTCCCATGACTGCAGAGGTACTAACCTTATGTGACTGCACTGCTTAATCTTTATTCAGGAGATGTAAAAGAATGTGTAATCTCTGGTGCTTTCCTGTGATCCCAGCCTTCTCTTGAATATATACAGTATGTCCTATGACAATATAAGTCATGACCTTCCTCCATGAGGAGGACTGAAGGAAGACAGGTCAAGAAAACTGCGGTAGCCCACATTGGGGAATTCTTTTGCTAGGTACAGCCGTAGAAGGAAACAGTGCTTGTCTGGCATGCCGGTCAGGTCTAGAGAGTCTGAACTGGACAAAACAAGAATGAAATATGAATTTCCACTTACTTTCTGATCCAAAACCATTGCTGAGACAGAAAGAGTAGTCAGTGTCTGGTCGGTGATTTTAAAAAACAAACTTCCTGTCAGCACCCATAATTTACAACCTAGCATAGCCTGATGACAGAAACTATTTGCTGATGTAAATGGAGAGGCGCTGCTTGTGCTCCAGATTGACTTGGACACAAGCCCACTCTGAACTGAAAACTCGGCACTCCCGGTGGTGCAGCAGCATACCCAGGCTCCTACACCTTGCTGAAGGGCTCATCTGCTTTGCTCAAGCACAGCCCCACACGAATCGAGCTGTGAGGCTCCTTAGGAGGGACCTTAGCTCTCAGTAGCTCTGAAGTCAGGCAGAGGTTCAGGTCTGCTTCTGTCTGGGTAGCTAGGCCTATAATCTAATCCAAGGAGAAATTACACTCTGTTATTAAGTAACTGTTTTGTCTTGGTAGGCGTGTTCTGACACTTTGCCTGTACCCACTGTATGGTGGATACACAGTTTTCAGTTTACATCCTGTTTACACGTGTTAGTTTGCATAGATAGAGAGTTATTAGTTCCACAGCAGCCTATTCTACATGCCTCAATATTCTCATGCAAACCTCCTTTTCAGCAGCACGCAGGAAGCCCAGAGGACAGCACCAACTATCTTTTATACTCCGCATGGCCATGCAGAGTGGGGGGCTCTTGGAGTCTCACGGGAAGCTACATTTACTACATTTTTACAGCACAGTCCAGCATAGGCACCAGTTCTGGTGCTTGCAACATCAGATGTACGTCATGCAAATCTCCCCAAGGAGCTCTTCCATTGGTAGTTTTCCTTTTTCAGTTTCAGATTCATTTATGGATCTCTTAAGCACCTGAATGCTGTGCTTTCCCAAGCAAATGCATACTGATACCACTAGGACACCCTGCCTGAATCTCCTAAAATTTCCTTAGGCAGAAGACAATACTGAGAACACTTGTCTAAACTGTTTTCTGACTCAAGAGGTTCACGCTGACCCAGCCTTCCCCCCCTCCTCCCCACAGGCTTATTAGACAGATGTATAAGTTTGCCTAGGAGAAGAATTCCCGTGACTTTGAGATAGTTACTTATATCCTCAGTCCAGTGTATGTAGTAGGTCACAGGAGAGCATGCTTTGAAACCATTTTTAAAGCCTATGGAATGCACAATTGGAGATACAACTTGAACTCATCAGTGTTTACATATGCGAGTGCCCCTTGCCTCGCCTAGGACGAGATTTGTTGTGTAAACTAAGGGCTTAGCTAACCTTTTCTGATAAATTGATACAGTTGCATGTGCCAAAGGAAACGACTTGGAGAGCTCAGCTATGTTTGAGAACTGAGAAGCAGTTGCAAAGGGCAGAAATTCCCGACGAAATCCTGGATGCTGTAATACCCTTCGTATGGGCCACAGGGAAGCCTGGACAAGCAGTGAATGCAACACCGGTAAAAACTGATTTAAAACCTGGAGCACAACCGGTAAAAATACCCAACATGCTATTAAGTTAGAGACTAGGCAAGGTTTGGAACCTTTGATAAATACCTTTGTCCAAAATGGAGTATTGCAAGAATGTCAATCTGAGTATAAGACCCCTATTTTACCAGTAAAGAGACCCCAAACCCAGGAATATCGATTAGTACAAGATTTAGGAGAAATCAACTGAATAACTGTTGATGTCCAGTCGGTAGTCCCGAATCCATATACTTTGCTGTCCTCAATACCTGAGAACAATCTCTATTTTACAGTGTTGGATTTAAAAGATGCTTTCTTTTGCATACTGTTGGAAAAGGAAAGCCAAAAAATATTTGCCTTCGAATGGGAAAGCCCTACCACAGGTCGGAAAACTCTACTTTGCTGGACTGTGCTACCACAAGGGTTTAAGAGCAGTCCAAGGCTCTTTGGTAATGTACTTGCTAAGGAGCTGGAGGACTGGCAAGGTAGGAATCCTTCTGGGACTTTGTTGCAGTATGTGGACGATATACTATTGGGATGTGAGACAAAACAAGAGTGTAAAATGGCTACTATAGACTCGCTGAATTTCTTGGGATTGGCTGGATATCAGGTGTCTCAGAAAAAGGCTTAGGTGGTGCAGCTTACAGTAACTTATCTAGGTTTTGAAATGTCTCAAGGAAAAAGAAAATTGGGGATGGAAAGAAAAGAAGCTGTATGTAGAATTGCTCCACCCAACTCAAAACGAGAATTGAGAGGCTTCCTAGGAATGGCCGGATGGTGCCGGCTGTGGATACCGAATTTCAGTCTGATTGCTAAACCATGGTATGATGCTATGAAGGGACCTGGAGAGGTCTTAGAATGGACCCCTGAATGGCGTAAAAGTTTTGACACTATAAAGACTGAATTAATGAGAGCACCTGCGCTGGGCTTGCCAAACCTGACTAAACCTTTTTCATTATGTGTGCATGAGCGACAACATGTAGCATTAGGAGTTTTGACACAGGCCTTGGGAGAATGGAAGAGAGCAGTGGCCTACTTTTCTGAACAACTGGATGATGTGAGTAAAGGATGGCCGGCATGCCTCAGAGCAGTTGGTGCAAGTGTTATTGATTAAAGAGGCACGGAAATTGCCCTTAGGACAACCCATCACTGTATAGGTACCTCATGCCGTTTTAGCAGTATTGGAACAAAAAGGACATCCCTGGCTTTCACCAAGTAGATTGATTCAATACCAAGCCGCCTTCATTGAACAGGCTGATGTTTCTTTAAAAGTGTCTTCCGTTTTGAATCCTGCTACATTGCTCCCGATAAACCAGGAAGGAGAATTGGAACATGAGTGTTTGCAGGCTATTGAGGAAGTTTATTCCAGCCGGCCTGACCTGAAAGATGAGCCCCTGACAAATCCTGAATGGGAACTGTTTACGGATGGAAGCAGCTTTACAGTAAGGGGAGAACGGCAGGCCAGATATGCAGTGGTGACTTTGCAAGGAGAGATAGAATCATCCGCTTTCCCCGCAAATACGCCTGCCCAGAAAGCAGAAATTATTGCCTTAACTTGAGCCTTAGAACTGTCTAAAGGGAAAAAGTCAATACTTTTACATATTTATGCATATATATATTTTTATTCACCATTGCACTCCATTGCCCTCCTCAGCCCCCTCTACCCCCGATGACACCCCTCTGCCCCCTTTGCCCCCATGACACCTCTCTGCTCCCCTTGTACTTCCATTGCACCCCATTGCCCCCCAAATCACTCCATTGCACCCCTCTGCCCTCTCTGCCCCCATGGCACCCCACTGCACTCTTCTACCCCCACTGCCTGCCACGGCACCCCTCTGCTCCCATGGCACCACTTTGCAGCCCTCAGCCCCCCATGGCACCCCTCTGCCCCTATGGTACCCCATTGCACGCTTCTGCCCCCACTGCCTCCCATTTCACCCCATTGCACCAAATGGCATCTACTGCCCCCCATGATATCCCTGTGCCCCCTCTGCCCACTTTGCACCCTGTTGCACCCTTGCCCCCCATGGCACTTCCCTGACCTCTCTGCCCCCCATTGCACCCCTCTGCTTCCTTTGCACACCATTGTGTGCTTCCGCCCCCCCAGGGTGCCCCTCTGCCCCTATGGCACCCCAAGGCGCCCCTCTTTCTCTCCTCTCACCTCCCCTCTCAGCAGAAGGGAACCATGTCCATATGTGCATCTACCTGTGCATCCTAACACACAGTAAAACATGGCGCATGCACAAACATCCCCCCCAGCACGCACGTGCATGCCCCGCCAAACACACAGAGCTTCCACGTCTTGCTCAAAAGGACCCTAATGCAGTCAGCATTGCAAACCATCCCACTGCACACACCCCCCGTCTTGCACAGACACATGCACACACACAACGCACTTCTCTCACAACCCCCACCACGATGCACCCACACGACCACTGCACACAAACACTTCCCCCAGACTCTACGTCCTTCCCAGAGCATGCTGTGGCATTGCGCCAAGGTGATGCTGTGCCTGGGTGGGATGTTCACTAACTTAAGGGGAACCGTACCAGAGCAAGGACTCCAGGTACAGCACGGCTCTCCATTATATGTATTTTATTGCTCACTCCTACATTGCAATCATGCAGTGCAATTTGCTATAGCCAAACACTAAAATATTATTCTGCACATGCTTTGGGTTCGCAACCAAGTTGCTGTGTTAGGGATCCTGATCCTTCGCTGTCCCGTCAGTCATGGAGGAATCGCGGTGCAGGCGTGGTGCCTCAGGCCGTGGACACCCGAGGCGATAGCCGACTATCAGAAATCTCAACCATTTGAAACATTTCGTATTCATTTTTGCACAAACCATTTTTTTGTGGTTCAAATGTCGGATACACTGGGGTGGGAGAGTCACATGACACAGGCTCGGTGTGTTTGAGTCATGACAATTGTTTACTACATGACAAGCAACAGCATATTAGCACAATTAACAACAATTAGCATATTAGCACAACTATTAAACACACTAACAGAGCAGAATGATGATAACAAACATACTTTGTAAAACAAGAGAAGTTCCATGTCCAAGTATTCCCGAAAACCACAAGGACCAATTGTCACTTTGATGTCATGGGTTTATTCCGACAAGTATTTTCTGAATATCATGGCACACTTCCTCGTCATTTGGCGGTAGATAGGTACTACATTCCTTACCAATCAGGGTACAAAAAATGCCTTTGACAGCTCGGATGGTCATGATCTTCCTTTTTCATGAGCTACTTAGCCGAGTTATGTATGTATATATGCATGTGGGGAAGTTTTCAGAAGAAAGCAGCCTACAGATGGTCAGCTGCTGTTGGTCCATTCCCAGGCTTTGTGGCTCTGAGAGTTTTCGCGGGTTTGAGTCTTTCTTAACACTGTGTGAGGTAAGGGTTTGCCTCTCGCGTGCTGGTTTGAATGTTTGCTGCTTGATACCCGTCGTGGTGCTTAAGGCATTGGGCAGCAGCACTTCAGATGTTCCTGCCTGAAAGGCGTTCTGCGGGTTAGCTTGTGGAATTGTCTCGGTGCCAAGCGCTTTGTCACCAAGCCCTGGCTGGCATCCTCAGACTGTGGCAAGAATTCCATTCCCCAGCCTCCGAGCACCTTCCCTGTTTAGTGACTGTGGATTCCTTGGCTTGAAGGTGTAAATCCATAAAGTACCTGGAAGGAGTCCCAAGATGCCAAGGTGCGACTAATAAAGGAATCCTACGTCCGTAGGCAGTATTGTTTTGGTGTGCTTGGCCTGACTTGGTGGAGAAAGTCTTCAGTGAGGGGAAACTGCTGGATCACTGGAACAGGGGGTAGACAGTAAAGGAGTAGGGAGATGGAGGAATGTTTGTGGCATTTCTTTTTGGTAATACCCCTTAAATGAGGTGTGAGCTTCAGTCTGGAAAGTGTCAGTGTGGCTTTTTTGCTTCTTTTAATGCTTCCGCAGGTTCAGAATCGCCTGGAGGACCTGATCACTGGCTTATGGACAAGATGCGTGCCTTCGGAAGAAGACCAAAATCAGCACATGCATCAATGGTTGCTGTGAATTTCTTCTTCCAGTCTTTGATTTTTTTTATTATTATTGTGTGTGTGTGTGTGTGTGTGTGTGTGTGTGTGTGCGTGCAGGCAGCTAAACTGTCCAGGAATTCCGCAACAGTGACCTCTTCCAAGGGCCGTTGCCCACTGATGGCTGAAGATCCCCCTGAAGCTTTAAATTAAACTCTGCTTTCCACTGATGTGGACGCATAAGTACCCCTTGCTAGTAGCAGAGGGACTGAGGAAGCTGTTCTTCAGGGTCTTTTCCACCTTTCCCCCATGGGCCCCTAGTAGCAGGTGGCCTTCACTTTTGGTGGTGGTGGGGAATGGGTCTGGCAGGCAACTGTTTCTGTCCCTCGGTATTGGCCTGTCTGGTGGGAGAACTGAAGCGCCGACCTTTATGTGGGAATTCTGTCCCCTGGAGTTCTGCGGCCCTTGGCTAGCAGAGAGAGACGTCCTGCAACATCTTTGTGAGGAACGCCATCTGCGCCCAGTGCTTATGGATGCCATTACTGAGTTGTGTGTGCCATTTCTTCTTTCTGTTTGGGAAGTGTGAGAGCAAAAGAAAGCCAGCAAAGGAGTTGGTGGAGGGGAAACAGCCAGCAGAAGCCCGACTGGAGCAAGAAATGAGAAGAAACATGGAACTGCAGAGAGAATGCGACAGGTACGTATGGGTTTTTAGTACTTGTAAGAAATATCAGCTGGGCTGGGAGTCAAGCTTCATTTAACTTGACCCTAAGACTATGAGTACGTAACAGTTTGTGAGCAACTTCAAGCCTTGCTTTAGATCTTGCAAGTGGCTTCTGTACGTGAGCGTACAGTTTTAGGTATGTGGAAGAGCAGGCTGCCCTGCAGTTGTCGTGGGGAGGGAGGGTGAGTGGGCGGGCGGGCAGGCAGGAAGAAGTCCCTTCCCTCTGTTTTCAGGCAGAGGGAGTACCTTCATGGGAGCAGCTGAAATTTTGAGCCTGCAAGTGATCTGTGGGAGGGGAATGATTTTTTTTTGCTTGGTTGGTTGGTTTGGTGTTTGATTTGTTTTTTGGGTCCATAAGTCCTGGTCTATCAGTCAGGTTACAAATGAAGTAAGCCCCGTCCCTGGTGCTCACATAAGTGTGTACGCAAAGGCTGACTGTCCTTGGGCTTCCTATCTTACTTACTAATTTGCTGTGCAGGTCCAAGAGGCTTCTGGAAACAGCTATGAAGAAACTGAGGGCGTATGAGAGGCGAGAGAGTGAGTCCCAGTTGGATTTCCAGGGCAAAATGGAGGACATGCGTTGTGGAAGGGGCAGCGAAGTTGGTAGATTAAGAGCAAAGGTGAGCTTTGGTTGGTTTGGGTTTTTTGCTTTTTTTGGAGGTCTGTATGATTTCTTTTCCTGACTTCTGTTTCGTATTGTTAATTATCTGGTGGCTGTGTTTTGAAATGAAGGGATTTCCCTTATGATCCCTGAAAATGTCTAACTAATCCTTCCTGAAGTGAAGAAGTGTTGTGATACCAGGGTGCTGGTGTGGAAAAGGTAAATTTCTGAGGAGAGAAGACAACAGAGTTTTAGTTGACCTTTGGGGCCTACCAAAAACCTGGTACTTCCTAAAAGTTCTTGAAAACAAACTACCGCTTTGATCTAGAAGAGAATATGCCTTCTTTCTCCACTGCTTGAAAAGCTACTTTCTGGAGCACTGCTGACGAAGCTTTCGGTGTCACGGAAAGAAGAGGATGTGTTTCTTGTGATTTCTGCCTTGAAGTAATCTGACTGTGTGACAAACCTGCCACAGCCCTCGCGCCCCCCTCATCCATCCAAAACACCCCGCGTGATCTATGTTGTTCCTGATGAAAGGAGAAGGTGGCTAGCTCTGTGGATGTTTGATTTCCTGTGAGCGTATGAGGCGCTCACTGTAGAATAGCCCTAGTGCTTTTCAACCCGCCCACAGGGGTGGGTGGAAAGCTGCTAGTTTGTGCTGTCTAGGTGAAGCTTCTGTTGGTTTGTGAACTGTTGGAGAAGAGCTGAGAAGGGCGGGAAACTTGAGGAAGCCTCCTGGAAATCATTTAAAAGATGTGCTTATTTTAGCAGAGGAGCATGGCTCTCATTTGGTTTAAATACTGAGTCAGCTGGTGACAAACACAGTCTCAATGGACACTCTTCACGGATTGTCACAGAACTGCGTACGGTTAGACCTCTCTGTCTGGTTAAGGGAGTCTGTCCTTTCCCTGTCTACAGGTCCGTGAACTTTCCCACTGGCTGGAGACAGAGCGGAGAAAATCGAGGCAGCTAGAAAAAGCAAATGAAGGCTTGCGAGAAGAGTTGGCTTGGATGCATGGGAGCCGTGAAAAACTGTGGAAGAGGAAGCGGCAGCTGGAAGAAGAGGTGGTTGTCCTCAGGTGTCATTTAGAGGCCAAGATGATGGATCGTAACCACGCAGAAGAACGTAAGAGGGAGATTGAACAAAAGACTGGGTAAGAGCTAAGGCAAAGACTGCAGGAAGTCAATCTCTTTCTGCAGGTAAACTTACTTCCCACTTCCCCCACTTGTGCCTTGTCATTCATTCCTTCTTTACTGTTGCCATTTTTCAGTACTTCGTGCTTCTGCCGGTCAGGGCTGTGGGGTCATGGGCTCTTGATATCTTCAGGAGGCTGTTGAAGGGTGTGAGCTGGTTGGATGGTTGTCCTCAACCATTCTGAGATTCTGTGAATAATCTTCTCTACGCACATAGGTCACTGGGGAATCTGGTAACAGCGCTAAGAGAAGAATTGCAAGGAGACTAGTGTCTTGCTGGGACAGAGGTTGCTTAGTCCTAGCTTTGATTTAAAAAAAATAAAAGTTGCGCTAAGAGCAGGTTTCTTTCTGAACAAAAAGGATTATGTAACGTGGTGCTTCTGGGTTTTGCCCTTGATTGTTGAGGGCAGTGAGGGGGCACAGTTGCCTCCCTGCGTGAGGCTGTGCTCTTCAAACTGGGTGTGTGGAAGCTGACTGGGGGGAAAGTTCTCTTCTTCTTTCCTGGGGGTTGAAATTGCATGATCTGCTTCAGACACAGGCAGCCACCCAGCACCGAGTGGAACAAATAAGAGCCGCTACTGAAGCTTCCACAGTCGGCCGACTGCAGCAGCGAATTAGGGATTTAGAATGTGAATTGGCTCTCACAAAACGCCTGCGGCGAGACTGAGCTAATGAGAGGCTTGCGGAAGCCGGCACCGCACATCGTCACGAGCGCTACAGAAGCCACTCTGCTGACGGACCCAGTGGGCAATGCTTCCTCTGTGACAGACAGAGTGGAAGCTCATATGGCTGAGGTAAGGCTCTGTAAATCCATGTTATTCTCAAATTACCTTTGAAGAATATGAATAAGCTAGGTTCAGCTTTTAAGCTGAAAATGAGCATCCATTCCTAGCTCCAGGACACCCAATCTAGTAGTCTAAACGTGATTGCTGACCCTCACAGTTCCCCAAGGACGGTCATCTGCATCACCCTGTGAGACTCCATGAGACAATGCTCAGAGCCTGCTGCAACCTCAGCAATAGCTCTGGTCCGAGTGTGCCCCGGAATTAGCAGTCTGTGTGACAGCAGAATAACAGAATATTATGCAGTTGCTTTTAAAAAACAGAGAGAAAAAACAATGTACACGCACATACACCACCCCCCCCACTCCCCCCCCCCCCCCCGGAGCCCTGAATAATCCCACGTCTTTGTGATAATTGTTCCTCCAGAGTCACGGCTTTGCAGTGGCTGGGCCTGTTTCAAAGCAGGTAGCCCCTGAGAGCAATTCCTTCTGTTCCAGTAGTCTTTAATCTCCTAGCGAGTGGCCGCCTCTTGCTTTCTAGCTCTTTGCATTTGCTTGGACGGACACCAGTCCGTTGCATTGAATCCGTCTGCACTGTGAATGGAGTTGCCTGTCTACTAGGAGTAATATGGTTTGTTTGGTCTGGGGACTTGTTAGCTTTTCCTACTGTAACACTAACAAAAGGCATTTTCTTCCCCCTCCCCCTCCCCCGGCTTCCTCAGCAATGGCTGAACTGAAAATTGGATCGGCTGGAGCTTCTGCCTGGGCATCTACTGAAGGATCTTCAGAAAACGTAGACCCAGGAGCCACTTCCCAGGGCAATACATGAGTGCTGCGATGTTTTGACCACAAATGATGGGATCTGATTTGAACAAAAGTGCTAGGGAGCCGCCGCTCTGGCAGAGCTGCGTTTGTCATTTCATACCCGCAAAAGTCGTTAGCGATCAGAAGATGCTGGAGCAGAGGAAGTCCCCATTCCAGAAAGCTAAGAGTGGATACGCTGAGACGAATGAAGCTTGGGGAAACGTGCCTTCTACCTCTTAATGGAGTGGTGTGGAGATAACAACGTGCTGTATTTAACTGAAAGTATCTGTTCCAACTTTGTATTTCATAAATTTTGTTGTCTAGGACGTCTCTCTGTTTTATTCCGTTCCCCTTCCTGCCTTTGCCTGCCCTGACCATACGATTGTACCCTCTTACTCCCTCTGCTCGTCTCTCTCCCAGAGTAGTGCCTGTCGGATTGCTGCCAAAGGGGTGAGTGGCAGCAAGGTTGCGGGATGATTCCAAGGGATCCAATGATACTAGCACTAGAGAAAGAGGGAAAGGGTCGAAATTTGAAAAGGTGTTGTTCCGCTTGTAGTATGGGAAAAAGGTGTTTGAAGTGTGGACGGGAGGAGGAAGAAGATTTGGAATCGGTGGTCGCTCCCCGACAGAGGTTGGGGGGGGATTTCGAGGCTATCGGTGGAGCTGGAGGTGCAGAGGGACCAGGGGAGGGGAGTTATGAACAGGGAGGAGGATTTAGAGGGGCGGAAGGATTTAGCCCGCTTGCGGGGAGAACAAGGGGACGACAAGGGGAAGCGGGGGAGGCTTTACAGGCTCCCCTTCGGCAGGCGGTTGGAAATAACGGACCAGTAACAGTTAAAGTAGCTTTTTCAATAACGGAGTTAAGGTCCTGGAAGGAAATAGCAGGGAACTCTAGAGAGGATCCAGAGAGAGTGGCTAAAGCGTTTGAAACTGTAATTAGGACTCAGGATCCAGATTGGAATGGTTCACAGGTCATATTAGACACACCGCTAGGTGATACTGAAAAGAAGATGGTATTAAACGCTGCTCGGAAACAAGCAGAAGGAGCACGTGCTGGTGGGGATTTGCAGGGAACAATAGACCAGAATTTTCCTGCTGCAGAGCCGGGGTGGGATCCTAAGCAGCCGGGACCCCGGGGACTCTTAGCAAGATAGCAGAGATGGATAAGGTTTGGCATAAGACATGCCATGCCAAAAGCGATTAATTGGTCTAAGCTCTATGAGGTCAGACAAGAGCCAAATGAATCCCCGTCTGCTTTTATGGAACGATTAAAGGCTACTGCCGGGAAATCTACCACCCTGGATCCTGAAAAAGCAGAGGAAGCCCAGCAGTTCACTTCAATGTTTATGGGACAATCAGCCCCAGACATAAGAAGAAAACCTTCAGAAATTAGAAGAGGCGGATTCGAAAGATTTAGGAAAATGTTAGAAGTGGCATGGACGGCTTTTAATAATAGGGAAAAGGAAAAAGAGATGCAAGAGGTTCGAAGGGAAACCCTAACAGAAGGCAGATTGACTGCTGCTTTAACCAGGGCTCCTGGAGGAGCCTACAGAGAAAGGGAAGGCCCAGGAGGGGGTTACCGAGGCGTGAAAGGGAGTAGGGGAAAGGGAACATCACCTCCTTTTGTGCAGCCCCGTCTGGCGAAAGATCAGTGCTCAATCTGCAAAGAAAGGGGGCATTGGAAAAGAAAGGGCTGGCAACCTCAGGCTGGGAACCGACCCAGCCCTGCAAGCCATTAAGCTACTGGCATTAAAGGAGGAATCCGGAAGGGGACCGGAGGAAGCATCCCCAGCCGAACCCCTGGTTACACTAAGGCTGGGAAATGATGGAGTAGAAGTTTTAGTTGATACAGGAGCCGCTTACTCTGTACTTAATACTTGTAAAGGAAACTTTAGCCATGAAACTGTAAGCGTTGTTGGCGCTACAGGCAAACGAGAGGATCGGCCCTTCTTGCAGCCCTTACAACTTAAACTGGGAAAACGGGGTGACTCATCGATTTTTATATATGCCTGAATGTCCCATACCCTTGATGGGAAGGGATTTATTGAATAAGTTGAACGCGCAGATAACCTTTAAGAATGGAGAGGTGCAGCTACTAACACCTGAATCAAAAGCTGTGGAAGCGAGAATTTTTATGTTACAGAGCACGCAAAAACCGGAGGAAGAGATTCCTGCCGAAGCAGACGATGCAGTAATAGCCTTGGTATGGGCTAGCAGAATTCCAGGTTGGTCTAAATTGGCGAAACCAGTGAAGGTTGTTCTAAAATCTGGGACTAAACCGGTAAGACAAAAGCAGTATCCTGTTAAGTGGGAGGCTAGAAAAGGGTTGGAAGAATTAACAACTACATTTTTGAATTATGGGTTATTGATAGAGCGTGAAGCAGAATATAACACCCCAGGATTATCAGTAAAGAAACAAAATGGCAAAGAATATAGGTTGGTTCAGGATTTAAGAGCCGTGAATGGGCTCTTCAGCGACCGCCAGGGACCCCCATAGAAGCCCCCCGGAGACTCAGACTCAGACCGCATGCGTAATGACTCTGTAAATATGATAATTAGTTCCAGGAAATAGAATGAATATGTACAATCATTCCGGGAAATTTAATGCATGGGTATGTAACAAAGCAATAGAAGCTTTGGCTAATGCAACACGCGGCATGCACGTTGGGCGGAGCGATCCCCCGTGCACCCGGCGCCGTAATAAAGAGAACGCCTGCTTCTCAGTGCTACACTGGCGCTAAGGAGTTTTTCTCCCCATTTCGGTGACAACGGGGCGGACGGGAGCGAGTGACTTAGGTGGCAGCCCCCGGAGGCAGCCCTTGGGCCATAGCGGCCCCCGTGTCTGTGGTGCGGGCACCAGCGCCTTTCTGTTTCCCCTGAGCTGCTGGTGCCCGCGGGGGTGCGCGCAGTTCGCTAGCGAACGGCAAGCTGGGCTAGCCGGCGCGTAGGAGGCGCCTGGGCACGGACGGCGGGCAGGCTGAGAGGCCGAGCTGATATTCGAGGGAGCCGCGAGTGCGCGGGGGCTTGGGAGGCTGCGGAGTCTCATGAGGGAGGGCGTTTTCGCTGGTGAACTTCCACCTCCCTGAAAGGAGGCTGCATCTCCTCTCCTCCTGGCGAGTCGCCTGGATGCAAGCAAAGGCGCTGCCTTTGGGGAGGGAAGCCCCGGCCCCGGCCCCGGCCCCGGCCCCGGCCCCGGCGGTACTGCGCAGGCGCGCAGCGGCCCCCCCGCTCCGCTCTGTGACGCTGCTGCGCGACCTCGCCGCGGCCGTTGCGCATCGCGGCGCCCGCGCGGCCTCTGGAGGCGGTTGCTCTCAGTGCTGTGGCCGCCGCTGCCGGAGCGACGGCGCGTGCCTTGCTGGGAGCCTTGCTGCGTCCCTGCTCTCGGCCCGCGCCTCTGCCCCCGGCCCGGGGGCTCCGAGCCCGCAGCCCCGCAGCAGCTGTTCCGGGCCGCGGCCACTGGCCGGCGCTCGGCTCCTCTGCCCCCGCGCGAGGCGGGGCCGTGTCCGCGGGGCCGTGCCCATGCCGGGCCGCGTCCCGTCCCCGCCGCAGCATGAAGAGGCTCTTCGGGCTCTTCAGCAAGGGGCAGGGGCCGCGGCCGCCGCCGTCGCCGTCCGGCGGTGCTTCCCTGCCCTGCGTCGGCGCCGCCTCCGAGCTCCGCGAGAAGGAGCTGGGCAAGCTGTACCGCGCGGCCGCCAGCGGCGACCTGGCGCGGGTGCGGCGGCCGTGGTGGCTGCAGAGACTCGGCATCAACAGGCGGGACAAGGCGAAGCGGTGAGGGGGGCGGCGCCGCGCGCGCCCGCGCGCGCCCGGCCGGGCTCTGGGCCGCGCCGCGAGCGTGGGGGGAGGCGCGAGGGGCGGCCGTGAGGGCCGGGCGGTGGCGGCTGCGTCTGTGGCTGCGGCGCGGCCCCGCAGCGGCGGGCGGAGGGGGCGGCGGTGGCGCAGCTGGGAGGCTCCAGCGGGCCCTTGCTGCGAGCAGAGAGGTCTCCTTGCCTGGTGGCAGCCTGCGAGGCTCGGCTCGGCTCGGCCTGGCTCAGCTGAGGAGGGCGAAACGAGGGGCGGGTTTTGTGAGCGGCTTCTCCCGCAGCGTCACCTGTACTGCGTGCGTGGCAGCAGCCCTTCGGAGGTGGTCGCGTGTTCCTTCGTAGCCGCATCGGCTGCGGTGGTTTGATTGGAGATGCTGGGCAGTTTGAAGGGCCGCCTTTCTTCCAGGCGCGGTGCGGCGCGGCAGGGCAGGGCCCTTCCTGGAAGGGAGGGCGGAAGGAAGGGAGGGAGGAAGGAAGGAAGGGAGTGCCGTTTTCTTCAGCTGGCGAGGGCTGGTGGAAAGGCAGCTCTGCTGCCTTGGAGAGGGCTTCCTCCGTGGTTGAGCTTGTAGGAGAAGGGTAGCTACAACTGCCGGCAAGACAGAGCGCTGCTTTGTTGCTGTGGGCGTGGCAGTGTTGTGGGGGAAGGTTTCTGCTGGCTGGTTTGCTAGGTGTTACCGAGGGCGCTTTGGAGCGAGCGTGTCCTCGTGTTTGCTGCAGTAGTGAGCTCAGGGAAAGGACAGAAGGCACGAATTCCCGAAAAGCACAGCACAAAGCTGATGCGATGGTGTTCTAAAAGCCACCTCCTTAGCCTCTGGCACGCTGTTGTCACGTGAGCGATGCTGGCGAAAGCTAGAGGGTCCCTTGCCGTAGGCTTAAGGTGCCCAAGGCTTGGTCGTCCTTGCTGGGCTGTGTGTGTCGTGCTGTTGGAGGCAGTGGCCAGTTGCCTGGGCAGAGGCGTGGAGGGCAGCAGTTTCCCACCGGAAGCCTGAGGCTGTGCGGGAAGAGTCCTGTGGCTGGGCGCAGGAATCCATTTGAAGGGAACGAGGCGGGGAGCTGAGTGACCGTCGTCTTCATAAATGGGTGCTGGGGTGGGGTGGGGTGGTGTGGGGGGCATTTTTCCTAGCCCGCCCCAGGCTTTGGGTGTGCAACTGCTGTCATGGCTGAAGGAATGAGAAACTTTTTCTAAGCTTGTTTTTTGGAACCGGAAACGGGTGGCCCTACCCACATGCCATAGGCAGGAGCGGTGTCTTCAGCTGTGTGCGTGTCTGTCGGTGTTAACGTCGTATATTTAAATTTTAGGACCCCTCTGCATCTTGCTTGTGCTAACGGGCATTCGGAGGTTGTTTCCTATTTAGTAGGAAACAAGTGCAAGCTGGATCCTCGTGACAATTTCAAGAGATCGCCGCTGATGAAGGTACGTGGAGTATGTGATGCTGCTGTAGGTAGGGCTTATAAGTTATGCACTGAGCGATCCCTCCCTTGGGTGATTCTTGACCTAGGTGTGGGTGGCGATTGTGTCGTGCTTGGTGCCGAATAGGCGCCTAACGTTACCTAATCTTTGAACACGTTATTGTTTTCCGAGGTTGGCAAGCTGTGGGAGTTGTGGCAGAGGGAAACGTAGTTGCTGGAAAGGTTTCCTTTTTTCCTGTGTTGTTTCCAGGCAGTACAGTGCCAGCAAGAAGAATGCGTTGCCATTCTGCTAGCGCACGGTGCCGACCCTAATCTGGCCGATGTTAACGGCAGCACTGCCCTTCACCTCGCTGCCATTGCTCCTAACACCTCTCTAGCAGGGCAGTTACTGGAGCACAATGCCCGTATTGATGCACGGAATGAGGTAAGCGCGGAGTTTGGGTAAGGCCGCTCTTGGAAAGAAAAGGTTGCTTCACTTCTCTGTGTTTTTCTAACTGAGGGGATTCATGCTTTCAGATGGGATACACTCCCCTTGCTCTTGCCGTGTCCGAACATCACGAAGAGATGGTGGAGTTCCTGCTTAAAAAGGGAGCTGACGTGCACGCTCGAGATCAGTCTGAAAGGTGAAGGGCTTGTCCAAACAGGGCGTGGGTCTCCTGAGTATTCTTAAAGCTTGACTGATGAGAGGCGTGGGCGTGAGCCTCTAAAAGGCCTAAGTAAGTAGCCACACGGAAGCAGTTGCTTCTGCGTGACTTTGGAAAAGTGATCTGCACTTGGCTGCTGTTGCGCCTCGCTGGCTGGCTTCTGCCTTCAGGACTGCCAGAAAGCATTGTGTCTGGTCACCGCAAGGCAGGGGAGTTGCCGCTAGTTCTCCAGCATTGCTGCTGGGCAGGAGCGGGTTTTTAGAACTCAGGCATGGTTGGTAGGTAAGTGTTGTCTCGCGGGCAGCGTTGTCTCTCTGTCCTGACACTTGCTTTGACAACGGGCACGCGTTGAAATGAGAGAGGTTCCAGCTGGATGTGAGGAGAACCTTGCTGGCTGCGAGGACAGTGACGCGTGGGAACGGGTTGCCCGAGGAGGTTGTGCAGCCTCCCTCCTTGGCGGCTTTGAAGAACCGACCGAGTAAAGCCGTGAGCAACCCGGTCTGGCCTCGTAGCTGAGCGTGCTTTGGGGAGGTGTTAGGCGGAGAGACCTCCTGAGGCCCCTTCCGACCTGAGTTCTCCTGTGCTTCCGTGTAGTTGGCTCTGCTTTCCTTCTGCCTGTGGGAAGGGGGGAAGTAATTGTTTTGGGAGCAAATAGGGCTGCAAATAATGCCAGTGAGATGTCTGTATCGGCCGATAGATTTCCTGTCGTCTTTTGGATGCTCTAGGACCCCTCTTATGCTTGCTGCTTCTGCTGGGGACATGAGCATGATAGAAGTTCTTCTTCGCTATGGTGCTGATCTTTCCCAGGAAGACGTTCTTGGATGGACAGCGGAGGATTGCGCTAGAACTTCCGGACGTGCTCGGTAGGTGCTTTGGGTCACCGTTAGAGTTGCTAAGTTGTCCGAACGTCCGTGTTGGTTTATGGGCATGCTTGGTAACAGCAGCAAGGTTTAATGGTGTGTGGAGACCTTTGTTGCAGCTGGGCGAAAAGGACTCTTCTGGTACGTATTGTTCCCGTGTCAAGTGCGACTTGGGAAATTGTCCTCGACTTCCACCCAAATGCTCCGTTAGGTTTCACGTTTGTGGTGCTGAGCTCGCATCAAATTGCTCGCAATGCAAAGTCTGAAAATCAGTGTGTTTCCTTTCTTTCTGTATACAGTGTTAGTCAACACCTGGTAGACTCTGCAGTCGGGAAAAGGCGGGAGAAGCTTCTGCAGGCGGCGCAAAGGGCGTGCCAGCGCTTAGCACGCCTCCTGGAGCAGGAGCTGCTGGCTTTGCATTGGGTGCCTGCGCTCTGGCCAGCAGAGGTAGGATCCTTAACCGTGGAGGAGCTGATGAGGAAAATCCCTACGGCCTTTTCTTTTGGTGGCTTGTATTGTTGAAGCTTACCGTGTTCACCACTGACTTCAGTGGAGGTCTCGGATGGAGTAGCGCACACAGTTTTGTAAAATGCGCTTCTGTGTTGCCGACTGGACACGTGTCTTGCAAGGCCGTGAGGGTGCTTCTGTAATTAGCGTGTTAGCCGTCCGTTCGGAGGGTTGTTGCCTATTGGATCCCCCATGTTTATAGATGGGGGCTTTCCTTTTTTCTTAAAAAAAAAAAAGAAAAAAAAAAAGGAAAGAAAAGAAAAGAAAAAGAAAAAAAATTACAAATACTGTGCAGTACCTGGCATTTTCAACCACAGGTTGGTGGAGGGGGACGGGACAAAGAGAGAATGAGAGAGAGAGAGAACAATCTCTGCCTGTGGCGTATGCTCGCCTGTGTGGTATGAAGAGTTCAGCAGTTGAGTCACTTCTTATCCTGTTCAGCCCGCGCCAGCATTTGCTAACTGTCTGCTCACATAGCATCTTGGCGCCATGCTAGTTTTTCGGTTAGGAACGTTAGAAGGAAATATGAGGACAGTGTTGAATTTGCTTGCTTACTTAGTTTGGGGGGGAGAATTCAGTATGATGAGAAAAACCAGTGGTTTGGGGCATGCTTTTGTTCGTGCTGTCTCGCCTGAATGTTCCACTCCAGTGTGGCCTGTAGAACTGTCCGTGTTACACGCTTGTAGGCATTGTTGACGTTGGAAGGTCTGACATGCTAAGAATTAATCATGTCAATTAATATTTGAACAGTGAGAGACGACGTTTCCCACGGATACTTTGCAAGGTGAGACTTGAACAATACCTTTTCCCAAATCCTTTAACCTGCCTAAAAAGAGGAAAGATTGGAGAGACAGGGTCCTTCTTGCCTTTGCTTTTCAAGAATGTTGGAGGAAGAGGAGAGTGATGACAGCTGTCCTGCTTCTGAGGAAGAAAACCGCAGTTCAGCTGCCAAGGTAAAGTGCCTCAACAGGCAACACTTGCCATGGGACGACTCATTTGCAGGGAAGACCTGTCTGGACTTCAGTCTCCAGGCAGGTGGTTTTCTCCGGCAGAGCGGTCTCCTGCCTGCCACCCTTTCTGCTGCTGTGAGCTGTTTCCTCAAAGACTTGTAGCCGTGGCAGAGCATGCAGCAGCCTTGTGGTCGGGGGGGGGGGTGAAAGAGCAGTAGGTGACAAGATAAATGGCCACGTGGTTTTCTTCCTGTGAGTCAGATCTCGAGACCATAAAAGTTGATCAGCTCCTGGGTTGCCTATTCTTTTGTCCTCCAGAGCTTGCTCTTTGTTTCCAGTGACTTTGGCAATAGAATTCTGACTGATATGGAGGAAGGGCATTTATTGTTCAAAATCTGCTGAAATGCTTCATCCCCTGGCTCTCCTTTCCTCCTTGTCAGGTTCCTCAAGTGTGCTTGGCGGGGAGTTGCTCAGGCGGGTCTTTTTCTCTCGTGCCGGATGCGGATGACATTCCAGGCTTGCATGTGATCTCACGCTGCCTGTTTCAACTCTGTGGGGTTTTTTTGTTTGTTTTTTTGTTTTTTTTCCCCCAGTTGCGGTGTATGGCGTTGGGACTGCGCTGTGATGAAGACTCCGAGTGTGGTGCTGGAACCCAGGCTGTACTGCTGGAGATGCAGGCATGTTTGATTTTTAAGCTGGTTCCGTTTTTTTTTCAGTGACCTTTGAGAGATTGTCGCAAATGTTGCTGCAGTAGCTCTTCAGAGACATAGTAAGATGTGATTGTGGTTTGAAGAGTGAAAGTGAGGAAAGAGAAGGAGGTTTGACTAAGGTTGTTTGAGAAGCAGGCAGCTGTTGGTTTTCCTTGGCGCAAAGGAGGGGGAAAGGGTGCGTGCGCTCCTGGATGTTGTAACGTAGGTGAAGCCAGGGTCAGCCTGTGTGCAGGCAGTGCTTCTCAGGAGCTTTGCAGAAGCAGAGCCGGGCGTTTGTGACGTTAGGTATTGCTGTCTGCTCAAAGACGTTCCCGAGGAAAAACTGCAGGCCTGGTAGAGGAGAAGTGAGAACGTTTCCCTGTGTGGGTACAGAGGAGAGAAGTACTTTGCAAGGTGTCGCCTGCCTGTGCAGAGGCTGCTTGTTTCTGTTCTTTCCAACGCTTTTGGCTGGCCTCTTTTAGGAAGAATCACCTGAACGTCAGGGAGAGGAGGCTACTGGTGGTCCTCAAGTTGCGGATGCTGCAGAAGCCCCTGCTGGTGTGAGAGGTGAGTTAATAAACATTGATCCGCTTTGTTTCTTTGCTAGTTGTGCCGAGTCAATGACCGGAAATGGTGATCTGCATGTGAGACGGTACGGCACCCCCTTTTGCCCTTGCCAGCAAATGCCAGGGGGGAAGGTTGAGGGTAGCGAGTGTCAGTTGAGGGAGCTGTTTTGGGGTAGTGCTAGGTAAGGAGCGTTGTTTCTTGGTGACTTGCTGCGCGTGTGAGGATGTTTTGGCTAGCACTTTGAGGGTTCCTCCTCTACCGTGCAAAGTGCTTGTGAGTGCCAAACTCTGGAGCCCTAGTTTGGAGGGGAGATGCCCCCGAAACCTCCCTACTCCGTGACTCCGGCCTGCCTGAGCCTGGTTTGCATGCTACCCGACCATCTGTTGGGCGTTTGTTGTAGCCGTGTGAGCTGCCGTGCTGGGCTTGGGCATCTTCTGCTGCAGAGAAGGCCACGGGAAGTGGCGAGAACACGGCGGTGCGGCTGGGGCTGAATGACACGGCTTTGTTTTTCCTCTGTAGTTGAACCGTTCTCCGTCTCTTGGCTGCAGGGCTTGCCTGATGGAGGAGAGCAGCAGAGTGAAAGAAGGACTCATGGCGTGTCGTTTCTTACTTCCTTTGTAGGTGTTACGTCGGCAGCAGGAGTGGAGCGGGAGGAAGACAGCAACTCTCCCTGGGACTCCGAGGTGCTTTCAGTGAGGGGCGCAGTGGGGTCCCCGTGGGGGGGAGCGCTCGGGAGCTTGCTTTGGACATGGGCCCCATCAGTGGCCCTTCCAAGGCCCCAAGGCCCCAGGGCCCGGGACACAGCACGGGCCGTCATGCAGCTACAGGTTTTGAGGGATGCTGCTGAGGAAAGAATCCATCTCTCGGGCACCCAACAGGACAAGAAGAGTTACTTTGCCTTGAAAAATGCCTGTTAGTTATTCTCGTGCACTTGCAGTGACTGGCCCCACACCACACTCATTTTTCCTTTCCAAAATGCAGGTGTGGGCAGCAAGCAGCACGACACCCACGCATGATGACCCCAGCGCTGGGGGGCTTCTGCCACGTCAGCATGAGCAGGACACAAAAGGCATCTCCGGGAGTCACCGTGGCCCTCGCCACCTGCCTCCCAGGTCCAGGAGAGCTGCAGAGCTCCTCCAAGCCCTCCCCGCAGACTCCCCCAGACAGCCGGGTGCTGCCTGGCACAAAGCCTTCCTGGCGGTGGGCGAGGGGAGGCAGCTGCTGGCGCCCAGCTCTGGGCTCCAGGGAACAGGCCAGGGCTCGGAGCGGGGAGCTGGCAGCAGGCTCCCGCGAGGCTGCTGCTGGCAGCGCAGCCGCAGCCTGGTCCTTGCCCTGGGGACGTGTGCTGGTGGGAAGGGCCTGGCCAGGAGGGAGCCACGTGCCTGGGGAGGCAGCAGCAGCATTGCCCAGCTCGGTGCAGGAGGGCAGAGCAGGGGCTGCTCTTGCGCTGACTTCAGGAAGGCACCACGCTGTCTCCCGCAAGGTCTTTTTATTGTTTTTATTATTTCTTTTTTTAGGGAAAGCTGATTGAGTGTTTTCAACTGTAACTGTTTGCCCTCTTCCGAGTATGTTGTTGAGTAAAGAATGCTCTGTGGTGCCAGTTGTTTTTCCCAGGGGAAGGGGGGCCTTCTTCAACAAACGGTGCTTTGACAGAGGTCTCCTGCTGTCGTTTCTTTTGTGGCTGTGCCATTCAGAGCACTCCACTCTATGCTGTTTTCATTCTTTCCCTCTTGCCTGTGGGGTAATGCTTGAAAGCGCACAGTGCACCAGCTTAGTTGACTTCCAGTACAAGGTTGCAACACATGTTTAGTCTGCTCTTCCGTGTGTTGTGAGATATGTGGTGCATCTCTTGGATTTTCAGCTGTGATAAGGACTGAGATGAGAAATACAAGCTTAACCATGGAAATGAGAACTATCATGAGAACTCAATCTCAGCTGAAGAGCTATATAGGAGGCTTTGCTGAGCTTCTTAATGCTTGTGTAAACTCAGCCAACGCTGTGGCTTTCTTGGATCTATTTGGCTTTGGATTCAGTAGCAGACGGGTGCACAGTTTGAAAGCGGCCTTCCCTAAAAAGGCACTTGGGAGTTTGGAAAGGGAGGAATTGGCTGGTTGATTGGTTGTGTGTACAAAATATCCTTCTTGCACTTTTATGCATGAGCAAGACTTTTGTCGTTGTGTGCTAGTCGAGCAGTCTGTCCTTACTTGCTCCAATCTGGCTTGGAAAGGACTAGCAAAACAAGGGTTTACTGAAGCCTGCAGAGTAATGCTACAATCTGAGGGAAAACGGTGGTTTCTGAATTTTGTGAACCCAGCCTCAAGCAAGAAGGAGGTGCTATTGCAGATCAGAGTATTTTATGCTAACAGGCCCATGGTTTCTTTGCCTTCCTTAAGCAGACTTGGATGCCAGCAGCCCTACTGCAGCGAGTCAAACGCCCGGCGTGGACTTCTGATTGCCTGAACTCCCGTGTAGTGACGTCCATTTGCCCTTGTGTTGTCAGCTCCATTCCCTTTGAAGCTCACCACCTTCAAGTTCTTCCAGGCTCCTGTGTTAGGTGCCTTAGTGTGGAGAATGCCTGCTGCGGTGAGCTTAAAGCTCAGTGTTGTGAGGGCTGCAGCCTGATGTGGGAGAGGAGGCTCTTGCTGTTCTTGTGTTCGTTCCTCAGCCGTTTCCTTGTGTTTGCTAGCGCTCATGTTTTCTGTCAGCTTCCTCTCTTGCACCTGTCAGCACTGATATGAAAACAGATTGAAACAACCCTGCCCTTCCAAATTAGGACTCTGAAAGGAAAAAAAATCCCAGGCTGCTGTTGCTAACTGAGCAGCAAACTGAGGAAGCCAGTGATCCGATGCTCCGAAGCACTCCTGCTGTTTCCAAGCTGTAGCTTGACAGGCTTTGCAAGGCCTTGTTTCAGCTGACTGCTGCACACAGGTGGTTGTGCTGAGGACTTTGTCTCCTGAGCCCTTTCCCCTGTACCTGTGCTTTTTGCAGGAATGGCGAGAGGGGTCCTTGCTGCATTGGAGGAAGGCAAACCAGAGGAGATGATGAGCAGTGCTGTCAACCTCAGGGTCACCTGTGAGCACATCCACAGGCTAAAGGAGCTTGGCTGGCTGAAGGGTGAGGTAAAACTTGCTGCAGCGCAGTGGTGTTCTCCACCAGTATATATTGAAAAATACCCCTTGAGGGTGTATGTGAGTTTCCTTTTCCCAATTCGTTGCTGACCCCCCCTCCCACTGCAGATCTCCGAAGTATCTGTGTTCAGGTTCTGTTTTTCAGCCTCGAAGGGCGCAGTATTTCTGAAAGCACCTGTCCTTCTTCTCTGGTGCTGCTTCCTGGAGTTAGTCCTGCTCAAGTCCAGATTGACTGGAGTGGGTGACAAGTGTTCCTAGCAAACTCTGAAGAGGTAACCATGCGCTAAAGTCTGGGAAGAGAAGCTGCACCTGGAGTTCTCTCAGGCAGCTGCCTGCTGCAGGGTGGCCAGCAGAGAAGTGTTGGTGTACTTTTCCTTTGGTAAAGCAGTGTTGCATTTTTCACCTCAAGCTTTCTTTTTGTTATACAGATCACCAATTGCTACGTGAATCTTGTGGTGTAAAGAAAGAAGAAGGAAGGCTAGCCAGTGGTTCATGCTTTGGGTACTTTGTTCTATCGCAAACTAATTTGTGGGGGCTCCGGAGCAGTAGGAAGATGGAGGGGAGAAGTGTACGTCTTCCAAGAGCACCGCATCTTAGTGCCCATTCGCTTGAGAACGCCCTGGGCACTGGTGGTGAGTCAAACTGGCTTTTCTTTAGAGTTGGGTGAGGAGCATCAGCAAGTAAGGATAGTCCATTTTGGTTTTATTGTGTGCAGCCCAAGGCTGTGCTGTGTCTCCTTTAACAAGTGTATCTTAATAACGGGTCAGAAAGAAGGCCAGGAAATGCTTTGATGCAATGGGACCAAAAGGCAGCAAGCTTTGTGAAGCTTTGCTGTAAGTAACTGCTGAGTCAGTGCTTTTCTGCTTTGACTCAGCAGAAGGATTTGTCAGGTTCTCTCTGTTTAACGCAGGATTAGATGTTGTTGCTTTTCTCTTAGTAGATGCAGACCGTCAATCTTTGTGATTGACTTGCTGCAAGTTGGAGGGAGTGGGACCCGAGTTATTGATCTCGTGTGGCATTGTGCCCTCCGTGCGGGGTCTTGGATGCCGGGGTTCTGCCACCTTCCCAGTATATTCAGAGCCACAACTTTGCTGTCAAATCCATGGTAGCCTCTGGCACAAATGTGCTAACTTTACAGAGCAATCAGTAAAGCTAGGCTTTTGAGCAGAGGGAAGAATGTCAAGGAAGTGCTTCCTAGTAGCAGCCTGAGTGTAAGAGGAAGCGTGCTATGCATGGGAGGCATTGCGTTCTTCCAAGAGCTTTGTAACTGCTCCTGGCCCCCGCTCTCCCCACTTCAAGAGCTTCCAAATTATCGCAGCTCTTCAGTGTTAGCAAACATTTCTGCGTGTGTTAGCTGGCATAGCACAAATCTCTAGCTCAGCTGACACCCTTAGACGTCTTGGCCCCTGATGCAGAGGTAGTGAAGATGATTACTCCAACAGCTTTAGAGAGCAGGAGCAGAGGGGCCACTGGGTTGAACGAGATGTTGTTTCAGCCTGATACTCTCTTGGCTAGTGTCGAACAGCAGCTGTCGAGGAAGCAGGGCCAGAAGAGGGCAGTATATAGTGACTTTTTTTTTTCTCCTTAGAGTATTCTTCCAGCAGGCTGTGACGGACCTGGGAGCTTCGTCAGGCAGAGGTAGTAGCCCGATGGCCTTGGCTGTATTTGTTCTTCCAGAGGTGCACCCAGTCTTTGGGCTGAAGGCCTACCATGAGTCCTTGGAAGGGCCTAATGCAATTTCTTGCTTGGGTTCTCTGTTCCTTTTCTAATACCGTTTGCTCTGCTTCTTTTGACCTCTGCAGAGCAAGGAGCATGTCTTTTCCTGGCCATCTCTGTTTGAGTGGTTGGGTCTTCTTGACCAATAACCATTAGGTCACAGCCTGTCGCTGTGCATGTAAAGTTAAGATTTGGGGGTTTTCTCCCCCAGATGCTTTGCTTGTCCTGCAGTGACTATCCTCGGACACTTTATTGCCCAGCCAGGCAGTGTCCTTTGATTCTTTCTGTTGGCCTACCATACGGAGATGAGTGAGTGGGGTTTTTTGTGTTTGTGTTTTGTTTTAAGCAGCTGGAGTCACGTGTATGTGAGCATTACTTGGCTTGGGAAGGGGAATGGAATTCCTCCTCGTAAGGCCTGAACCCGTACTAATGAGCGCAAGCCATTAGAGAAAGGCCAAAGGCATCTGGTCCTCTTCTTAATGGACCAGTTGAGAGGGCAAGTGGGCCAGGCAGCCAAGAGAGAGGCAAATTCTCCCTCTCTTTTCCATTCATTAGGAGATTCCACGACACCTGAATGGAAGTGCCTGTGGGGATTTTTCTGTGCATGTAGGCAGATTGTGTGTCCAGGGACAAAGCAGGTGAAGGAAAGCAGAGACTCGCAGAGGTGAGTGCAGCTCCTCATCAGCTGCAGATGTCTTGCCCAAATGGCAGAAGTGGGGAAATGGTGTAGGTGTGAAGTGTCTGGGGCAGGGGCTGGGGTTTTGCAGCTCTCTGCATATTTGGTGTGTAGGACGAGGGCTGGGACTTCCAGAGGCCTCTGCAGGTCAGAGCTGTGTTGTCTGTCTGGATTTCTGACACGTGCTTGCCAGCAGAAGCTGTGCACTTCCTCTTGGGCAAGGGCCTGCAGCCAATGGCTTTGTAATGTATGTGGTCTTTGCGTCTTTTGGGGAGAAATGTGTTTAACCCATTGACCTGTTAAAACAGGAGTTGTTTCGAGGAGCAGCTTTTGCTCAGGGGCTTGCAAGCTGTTGTTAGTGAAGTCGATGTGGTTTTGCTGGGTTGTCCTGTCTTGCACGCATGTAGGAGGGGGATGGGCGAAGCCATGCTGCCCCCAAAGTGGCAGGTGTGGAGTGTTCTTCAGATGAACTTTGTCACCTGAAAGAATTGGCAGCTGAATGCTTAAGTTGATTGGAGAGCTAGGGAGGGAGGAGGAGAGAAAAAAAAAAGCAAAGGCTTTACTGGCCATCTTCCTGCTCTGATTCTGAATGTGTTTAGATTGTATTTCTTTGTTGGGGCAAACATCAAGAGGAGCAGAAAACTGATTTTCACTAATAATTTTTCAGCCTAAGTATTTAAGGCAGCACTCAACTACGTGCCCTGGTTCCCTTTTTAGAAATCATTTTGAAGTGAGAACTCTTGTGGCTGGGCAGATGTAGTGGGGTCCCGAAAGACCCAATCTTCCCTCCCTTTCTTCCCTCTCTGCCCCCTGGTCCTTCACTCATAATCTTCCTGAAGTAAGATCAAGTCACAGAGTAAGATCAAGTCACAGAGTAAGTAAGTCAGGTTATTTCCCTTAAGGTGATTCAAATATGCTGCAAGGAAGGAAGGGCTTGAAAGCCATTTCAGAAGATGACATCTCCAACTACCTCTAACTGCTGAAGGCCAATCCTGGACAAGCAGGACAGGCTTTTCCCTTGCCTTGACTCACAGTTTGATCTTGCGAGGGCAATGATCAGTCATTTCTGTGGACAGGATAAGGGAGGTCTCTCATCACTCCTTTTGAGATGTTAGATGAGAGGGTAGTGACTAGGGTATTCTTCTTTCCGCCCAGTTGTTTCTGCGCTGTCCAGACTGGGAGGAAATACCCACTCATCTTTACAGCACCCGTTCCCTAAAGGAATAGAACACGCCCTAGAAGGTTTGTACAGGACCCTTCTCTTGCTATCACGTGTCTGTCCTGCGGTGTCTGCGTGACAGTGTGGAGTACAGGCCTCTCTCAAAGTGAGGAGATTCGTTCTTCTTTTTGAATTGCTTTCCCTTCTCCCCGTCTTTGGATCCAGAGCCCAACGTTATTCCTGTTCCTTCATATCACTGACTGCAGTGCAGACTGTCTTTTCTCTCTTGACAATACCGACAGTCTGGAAAGCCATCAGAGCCCTCCTCATGGCTGGGGTTTCTGCTTAAGCGTAGAAGGCGGTCAGAAAAGCCGGACTTGTGCTGCAGGAAAGCAGGTTTGAGCGTGTTCCCTGTGAAACCTCGGCCGGGGTGGAAGCAAGCAATGAACAGGCTTCAGTTGTGTCCTCCTGCCACTCTGGGGTACTAGCAAAAATGTTCATGGAGGCCTCTAATCAGAAGGGGAAAATCAGAAAAGAGCAGCACTCCTGACCTTTCTGTGCCGGATAGTTTGTCCTTCCCATGACTTTTTGCCTGCTTTCCGAAATTTAGGGTGTAGAGAGGATGGGGCCAGACTCTTTTCAGTGGTGCCCAGCGATAGGAGGAGAGGCAACGGGCACAAACTGAAACATAGGAAGTTCCAGCTGAACACGAGGAAAAACTTCTTTCCTGTGAGGGTAACAGAGCACTGGAAGAGGTTGCCCAGAGAGGTTTGTGGAGTCTCCTTCCTTGGAGATATTCAGAAGCCGTCTGGACACAATCCTGGGCAGCGTGCTCTAGGGGACCCTGCTTGAGCGGGGAGCTGGACAGGAGGATCTCCAGAGGTCCCTTCCAAGCTCGGCCATTCTGCGATTCTGTACTCCAGCGAGAGTGGGTGAGGCTTACGTAGGTTTGCTGCTCTCTGTAAGGGAAGGATGCTTTCTCCTTTCCTGCTGGGCTTGAGGATGATGCTAGTCAGTGAAGCTGCCTGTGCTCTCTCTGCTCCATGTGGGCAACCTGCAACATGTTTGGTCAGTCACTGCAGAGTCGCACGTAGATGTTCGGGAGCCTGGCGTGTCGGCATCTCTGAAGTACGGATGTGCTTCTTGGCAAGAGCCTGATCTTCCTGGTAGCAGAAAGTCAGCAGGTACTGTGTTACCTTTCAGGGGGATTTCCCCTCAAGTTATGGCAAGGAAGCCTTGTCAGACCTCAGAAATGACAGTGCCATTGCAAGATCCCACAGGGACAAGTTGGCATATACACCTTATGCTGCATTCTCTGAAGGCCCTTTCTGTGATTTTCTTTCTTTTTTTTTTTTTTTTTTGGAATGGACACTCTGTTTACAAACAGCTGTTCCAGGGCCTGCCTTTTTACTCTAAAACTTATCAAAATGATGGCTGGGGTTGAAATGTGCTAAGAGATGGCCTGATGCCTTCCGTTGCATGGGCACAACCAGCTGTTAACGTGTCGTGATTTTCCTCCGCAGTTACTGATTCTTATTGTTCGTCATGCACTGAAGAACGATGTGCGCTTGGGAAGTGTGGTTAGCCTACAGGCTAAAAAGGCAGTGTATTGTTTCCTGTGCTTCTCTCTGAAACTCAGGTTTGGATTCCCGTTTGCCTGTTTTTCCTTGACATCTCATCACCTCCCAAAGAATCTCCTGTGTCCAGTAGTTTAGTCACCTGTTACAGGGCAAATGTATCCTAGAATCATTTTCAGAAATGGACTTAAGCTCCCTCGTGAGATTCCCTTGATTGCGAGCTACTTCCAGAATTTTCTTTTCAGGGATTTGAAGCCTTCTCAAATCCAACTACATTTATTGGTGGCAACTTTATGGATGTTTGTTCTTGTGCCAGCATTTCCCATGAGCTTAAGTGGTTCTCTGTGCCTAGAGCACCTTCGGTTATATGTAACAATCATGTTTCCTCTGTCTTCACTGTGCCCTTCACTGTTAAATTCTCCTAGTGTCCTTTTGAATGACAGGCACTTCATTTCTGGAGCATATTCACAGCCTGCCTTTGTTGCTTTTTGTTTGAATATAAATTCCCTTTTTTTTCCTTCCAGAAGAGACCAGAATTATCCACAATGCTTCATATGATATCTGTCAAGTGCCAGTATGAATACTTCTGTATCCGCTGGTTAAATATGGCTTTTTTTCATGATTCTACTGGTGGATTATTAGTGTGTGATTAGCTGGTGCACTCAGTTTTGTATCTGGATAAGAAATGCATGGTAGCTTCCCCATTTACTGAATGCCAGTTTAGAGCAGAAATTCTTGTGGTCAGTCCTGGATGCCAGAATGATGTTCCTGTTCTCTCCTCCTGGGTGCTCCCTGCGGGGATCACGGCCCTGTTCTTTGAGAACTCTAGGATAAAAAGGAAAGAGAGATTCATATACTCCAGGAATCTCTGTGGATGTCCTGCTTTTTGTTTTGCTAATCATTTCTTTTATTAAAATACGCTTCCAACTTCTCACCACTATTAGATGGAAGGCTACAAGCCTAAATTGGAATTTGCCTACTGTGAAAATAAGTAAAACTAGATGGTTGGTTTCCAGGGATTCTTTCTTGCTTTCTGCATAGTGGAACTGTATGCTAATCTTTTGTGTATATGCAGAGCCTTGATAAAGTTCCTATGTAGGCACCAAGTGTGCGTGTCAGATTTTCTGCATGTTTGTGTCTGAGCCGCCTTGTTTCTTGCAATTAGGAAAACCTTGGTACGTACTCCCGAGGAGGAAAGAACAAGAAAGAAACTTAAAGAACGGATGAGGAAATCGCTGACACTCAGGATGGCAGTGTAGGTTTGTTCCGGCTTTCAGTTTTCTTTACCATGTTCCAGCCAGAACCTCATCTTAAAGAAATGAGCTGAACTACTGGATACTCTTCATCTCTTCATATTTCTGTAGAGCCAAGGAGCTTAAAAGCCATAGTCATGGACTCCAAGGCGCCGCTAGTAAGCTCAGGACCTAGAGTCCTCAAAAGGAACCAGTCCTTTTCCAGAATGCTTACAACCTAACACAAGAGAAAAGGTTTGTTTGAGGGCAGGTGGGAATACAAGGAAATGGAGAGTAGTACCCTGAATGTTAAGCACTGCTCTCACTACAGCAGCAGCCTGACAGTTCTTGTGGGTTGTGAGCAGCCCAGCCAGAATATTCAGGAGGTGAGGTAAACTGCCAGATGCATATGAAAAGCTCCTGTGAAGCGTGAAGATGACAGGGGAGAAGAGAAGGTGCTTCTGCATTTGTGTGTTGAGCAGGCAGGCAGTTGGAGCTGCTGTCAGGGCCGGCTTGGAATTCAGAGCTGTCCTCTGGGTACTCCGTAGGAAATAATGTAGGAATGAGGCTAAATCGTGAAAAGCCTTAGCAAATTTATGTTTGCTGTGAGAGAAGAAACTTGAAGGGTTTGGGGAGAATGCTCTTTGTGATTAAGGCACTAAGCTCAGAATATGAGCTTTGCAGCACCTTTCTGAAAGGATGTGAGTGGGGCAAGGCTGTATTTCAGGAGAGAAGAGCAGGTTGCAGTAGCTGAGCTGATCAGGCCTTGAGGGAGAGATGTAATTATGCAATACCTCGTGAAGGCGGTTCCTCGCACATGTTCTGCAGGCTGTGCAAAACTTTGAATGAGGGGAACGAAAACCTACCAAAAAGTTCAAGGCAAACGTGCAGGTATGAGGTCTTAGTTAGCCCTGGGGTAATCTTGTTATTAGTCATTAACAGGCCAGGGAAGAGTGCACAGCCATTTTTTATGCGTTAGTTTAGCCATAGCCTGGGCCACCCAAAGAAGCACCTTGGCATCAGGACTCCTTGTAGAACAGTGAGAGACCATTGAGAGGGGAGGAGGAAGCTAGGGAGGGTGGCGGAAAGAAATGGAGGTAGTAGGGCAAGAGATGCCTAAAAAGAAGCATGGTGAAATGTGCCAAAGGCAGTAGACTAGTAAGGAAGAATGAGAGTTGACTAATGGTCTGGAAGTCTAATTCAGAAAAGTTACCCTATGATTTTAAGCAGAGTGGCTTTAGTACAAGGCCTGGGCGATCCAGAGAGTGGAGCGGTGTGACTTGGTTCAAGTGTGTGGATTTCAGGGAGGTGGACAGGAGAAAGTTGCATAAAGGCACTATAAACAGTGTGTCAAATGGGAGAAAAGAGTAGGGGGCGGCATTCCGTTAAGGTGCAAAGTGAAAACTGTGGAATTTGAAATGGGGAGAAAAACTGAAGTATGCTTTCCTAGTGGGAAGAGTGCCAGAAGAGAATGTATGATTACAGGGAAGCATGTGTGAGTGTTGGTGTAAAGGAAGTTAGATGGCATCACTGGACCAAGTGGAGGGATTCAAGGAACAGGAGAGTAAAGAACAGAAGAGGAGAGAAGTTCATGCCGTTGTGATCAAAGAGAAGAGTGCTGGAGGAGTGAGGCGTGGGCTTGGCAGTGCTCACAGACTCATTTCTCAGTTTTCCATGTGCTCTGTCTCTATACTCCATATCATTTATCTTGCATTCAGAAAGCAGGACCAATTTTCTTTTCTTGAGAAATTTTTTTTTTTTTTTTTTTACTGAGAAATAATATGAAATTATTCTTAGTTGGCAGGTAGGTAAACAGAGCATGTATGTTCCTTTGCTGGCATCTGGCTACTTACTTGAGAAGGTATTATTAAAAGCTGGCTAGACAAGTACACTCAGTGTTTTGCATTCTTGGTGTCATTCCTGAAAGAATTTCAAGTTACTTTGCAGAAGCTAATGGCAAAAGCCTTTCCTGTATGCATCATAATTAATTGAAGCTGTCTCAGGAGCTCCCTTCTTTCCTTTTCCTGCTGTTTTTGGTAACCGCTTTGAACATTAAGTTCAGTGGAAATCAGGGGCACTAGATTCGCAAGCACAATACAGTGCCTTTGCACAGCTCTGGCCTACTGTATGCAAAAGTCAGACTGAACAGAAGTGCAATGTTCTTTTCTAATCCCTCAGCTGCCAATCCTAGTTTCTTCTTGGACTGTTTCTCTGTGGAAGCCTACTTAAACAAGAACAAGTCCAAAAAGAAGCGGTAATGGTGAGTGTGGTGACAGAGGTTGTTTTGGATTCTGTAAGCACTTGGAACTTGGAAAATGCTCTCTATTGCATGATATGAGCACTTTGTTTAGCATTCTTGAGAGCAGTCCGTTTAGGAAAGAAGAGGGGCCTCGGTTTTGGAAAACAGACTGGTATGTGCAAGTGGCTTATGTTTCAGAGAGTGGATACTTCATGCTCAGTGAAACTGGGTGCTTTCTGTGTCAGTTGCATTGGAGAAAATGAGCAATTTGTAGCTGAATTTTGGTTGTAAACTAGTTAGGCCTTTTGCCTTCCCAGCAAAGACTGAATTTTGCTCTCACAAGGAAAAACGTAACGCTTTTTGAAATCACATGCCTGAGGAACATAACGGGCTGGACAATTTGTAGATCTCTCTCACAGTGCGTTCCAAGGTAGACTTCTCTTGATTTTTGACATAGTGTATTCTTAATCTTATTTGTGTTGTTGTTCTTGACAAGCTGGCAGATGGAAACATGCAGTCTCCTACAGTGATTCGCCCTCCTCCTCCTCTGAGGATGAGGAAGATTTTGCGAGGCGCAGGAAGCGCAGCCCTAGCAGAGCTTTCAGAAGGTGAGTGCAGTTAGAGAAGAGGGGAGGGAGGAATCTGCTGAAGTGGAGGAGCAACTGCATGGCTGTGAAGTGCTCTCCTCCCTGCTCTTGTACAGATTCTAAATGGTGTCAGCATTGAATCTCTTGGCATAATATTTAATCTCTTGGGACTGGTGACTCTAGCTGGGCTGTCTACACCTGGCCTTTTAGAAGTGATTCTTTAAGAGCAATTGGACTTTGTTGGAGGGGCTGGGAGTAAACTCTAAATGTTTGAATGTAAAATTCTACTGCCCCTCTGCTTTACAGTAGTTTATTCAGAAAGAATACTCCCATAACCCCCAAATTATAAATAGAGGCAATGATGGAGTTTCTTTACCTTTCTTTAACCTATGGTATGTGTTCTGTTGAATTGATCTTTAGGTGCGGGTGGCCTCTCTGGCCAAAGTTCAGATGTAAAGAGAGAGATGGTCATTTTTCCGTTGCTTCATCCAGAGGTCCTATGACAGATCCAAAGCGTGGCGTCCAAGGTAACAGAGACTGTATTACCACTATCCATGCAAACTCAGCTGTTTGCAGGAGAATATTAAATTGAGGAATCAGTACATTTGCGTGCTTAGAAAACTTCTGTCAGTATTGAGCTTTTATAGTAGTAATTCCTTAAAGGTGGATAAAAGCTGGAATATATGTAGAATCAAGCCGTATGCAATGCCTTCTCATAGCTAAGGGCTTAGTGTCCTGTGTACTACAAGGAGACTGTACTCCAAAAGTGTCCTGGTTTAAAAAGGTGAGTTTGGCGATGTGGGGATTTTTTGAGCATTTTAGGTACACTTGATTAGTTTATGAGCACGACAGGTTTAACTGTTGGAAGTCAATTCTAATTTGCTGCTTGAAAGACCAGGTGTTTCCTTGTATGGGCACAATATCTGTAGATGTAATGATTACCTGTATCTGTTCTCTGTCAGCAAAACTCACAGTATGATGAAATGTGACTTTAAATTCTTTGCTTTCAGCAAGGTTAAAAGAATTGCAAAGAACAAAACCAAAAGCTTTGAATGATTTTTCTTCTTTATTCCTTGTAATTCTTTTCTAAACACCAGCAGGCTAGCTTTTCTTATTGATACTTAAGTATTATCTGGAGATGCAGAATACCTTTTTCTTTCCCCCAGCTTTAGACTTTCTGCTCAACTCTTGCTGACAAATTCCGGGAGAGAAAATCCAAGAACTTGCATCTTCTTAAAGAGTAACCAAAGGCTTTACTATCAAGTCTTGCCTGTCTGTCTAGAGAGAGATCAGATACGTGGCTGAGGGTTGACTTGTGAATGAGCTCAATGAACGGTTAAAGACAGGAAATAGAAATGGGAGGAGGCAGATGGACCACTAGGGGGAAACAGCGGTAGTTTGGGGAGAAGCTGCAAAGTTTTACATAGCAGGACGGCATTAGTCATGATATTTCATGCTATCATTTGAAGGAACTGCAAGAATGGCTTCCGGTAGAGACTCCAAGATGTCAATGTTTGAGGTAGTGCTACTAGGGCTGAAGTGCTTTGCACTCTTTGAGGAGGCCAATATTAACTGTTGTATCCTAACACCATTTTTTGTCATCGTCTTTGGAAAAATAAGGTAGAAACTTAGCACCCTGGCTGCTGGAGTATTCCATGGGAGAGCGACCTGGCTTCTGCAGTGCTGAGGAAACGGAGGACTGTTTCCAGGGACAGCACTGAGCCCTGACCTGGGGGCTTAGGCCTGAACTGCTGGAGCCTTCTGTGAGAAAAGGGAGCTGCCTTGATGCCAGCAACTGTTGACATGGCTGGAAGTGCAGTGTTCAATTTAGAAGGAATTTATTAACAGTGGGACAAATTTGTAGAAATTCCAAGTTCCGCTCTTTCAAAGTATTGGATGGTAAGCACACCTAGTCGAGATTTTTGTTTCTGTATTCAGGAGGAAATCGTCAGCATGAGAGTGACCTGTTCGATGTTTTTATTGCCTTCCTTGAACGTGAACTCTCAGAAGTCTAGAAGGTGAAGGATGCATTCCTACTGAAGTCTGCTGCTGGGAATTGGTGTAGTTGTCTTGCTAAAGTCCCTGAAACACAAGGTGGAATTGAGCTTCCCAATTTTTCAAGCCTTGGCCTTCATGAAGAAAGAACTGACATCTTGGTTAAGGCGTTGAAATGCTAACTGGATTTCTCTTCTGAGCAGTGTAACAACTATATTTTGCAATGGCAGACTGTCAGAAGGTAGGCTTTTGGTGAACGTACCTTGCTTGCCTTTTACATTGCACATATTACATACACTGGACTCAGGATATAAGTAACTATCTCAAAGTCACGGGAATTCTTCTCCTAGGCAAACTTATACATCTGTCTAATAAGCCTGTGGGGAGGAGGGGGGAAGGCTGGGTCAGCGTGAATCTCTTGAGTCAGAAAACAGTTTAGACCACTGTTTTCAGTATTGTCTTCTGCCTAAGGAAATTTTAGGAGATTCAGGCAGGGTGTCCTAGTGGTATCAGTATGCATTTGCTTGGGAAAGCACAGCATTCAGGTGCTTAAGAGATCCATAAATGAATCTGAAACTGAAAAAGGAAAACTACCAATGGAAGAGCTCCTTGGGGAGATTTGCATGACGTACATCTGATGTTGCAAGCACCAGAACTGGTGCCTATGCTGGACTGTGCTGTAAAAATGTAGTAAATGTAGCTTCCCGTGAGACTCCAAGAGCCCCCCACTCTGCATGGCCATGCGGAGTATAAAAGATAGTTGGTGCTGTCCTCTGGGCTTCCTGCGTGCTGCTGAAAAGGAGGTTTGCATGAGAATATTGAGGCATGTAGAATAGGCTGCTGTGGAACTAATAACTCTCTATCTATGCAAACTAACACGTGTAAACAGGATGTAAACTGAAAACTGTGTATCCACCATACAGTGGGTACAGGCAAAGTGTCAGAACACGCCTACCAAGACAAAACAGTTACTTAATAACAGAGTGTAATTTCTCCTTGGATTAGATTATAGGCCTAGCTACCCAGACAGAAGCAGACCTGAACCTCTGCCTGACTTCAGAGCTACTGAGAGCTAAGGTCCCTCCTAAGGAGCCTCACAGCTCGATTCGTGTGGGGCTGTGCTTGAGCAAAGCAGATGAGCCCTTCAGCAAGGTGTAGGAGCCTGGGTATGCTGCTGCACCACCGGGAGTGCCGAGTTTTCAGTTCAGAGTGGGCTTGTGTCCAAGTCAATCTGGAGCACAAGCAGCGCCTCTCCATTTACATCAGCAAATAGTTTCTGTCATCAGGCTATGCTAGGTTGTAAATTATGGGTGCTGACAGGAAGTTTGTTTTTTAAAATCACCGACCAGACACTGACTACTCTTTCTGTCTCAGCAATGGTTTTGGATCAGAAAGTAAGTGGAAATTCATATTTCATTCTTGTTTTGTCCAGTTCAGACTCTCTAGACCTGACCGGCATGCCAGACAAGCACTGTTTCCTTCTACGGCTGTACCTAGCAAAAGAATTCCCCAATGTGGGCTACCGCAGTTTTCTTGACCTGTCTTCCTTCAGTCCTCCTCATGGAGGAAGGTCATGACTTATATTGTCATAGGACATACTGTATATATTCAAGAGAAGGCTGGGATCACAGGAAAGCACCAGAGATTACACATTCTTTTACATCTCCTGAATAAAGATTAAGCAGTGCAGTCACATAAGGTTAGTACCTCTGCAGTCATGGGACTGTTGCAGAATGCAGTACCACTGTTTTCAAACATTACTGCTGGAATGGAACCAAATCAGATGTTTGACTTTCAACAAGAAAAAAGAATGTTAGCCTACTTTAAAGTGCCTTTTCAATATTTAATTTATTTCATTTTTTTTCCCACCCTTTTTCTCCCATTGCTTGCTAGTTTCAGTTCTTAACTCAGTGTTTTCAGTAGAAAATCTTTATTTAGTTCTGTTTTGTTGTTTTTTTTCCCTTGGCCAAATTCTCTCTGGGTTATATCACTGTGATTTCAGAGTAAGTCAGGAGGAATTGTTCTAGATTTACACTAATTTAAAACTAAATATTAGCTAAAGGGAGATACTAGATTCAGACTAGTGCAATTGAATGCTTTCCTCTGCTTCAGTCAGCTGCAGTGATTAGTCAGTCTTCATGTTTCACTTGTGAATATAGCAGATTTTAGATATAAATCTGACTTACACAGTAGTTGCACATCTAGGCTGGATGCAGATGACTGCACTCAGACACCATTTGTATGACAGTGATTGAGCAAATCCATCACCGTACAGGTAACCGGGGAGGACAGGTCCCTGTGGATAGTGTGAATGGAAATGCTGTTATATCTGCCCCTGGACAAAATGCCCATTCCTGTATTTGAATGTAGTTTATTCTCTGGAGCATGTATTTGAACTTTGATCTCAGGGTATTCTTAAAACTCTTTCCACTTGAATTCTGCCCCAATACACCTGTGCTTTTCCATTCTTTGCAGCTCTTGGGTTTTGCAACCAATTCAGCTGCTGTAAGTGTTCTTGTCTTCTCAATCTACAAGAGACACTATCAACATTCTTCATCTTTTTCTGTGTTTGATTTTAGTGTTCAGACCCTCAAATACCTTTCTCCTGTGCATTTTGCATACAATAAAAACACTCCAAGATATGTCAGGCTTTCTCAGGTAAGCTGTGATAGATAGATTAGCTGCATTTAGAAGGAAAAAGAAAATATGAAATATATTCCGAAGATACAGCACAATTGTTATTTTTTCTTACAGTAGCACCCACCAACATTAACAGAGCATATAGTAGTTATATAGTCACAGCTAACTTCAGTCAGTAGAGAGAAGAGGGAGCAAAGAGAAGACATTAGCACAGTAGGGAAATTAAATAATTCATCATGGTATCTTGACACTAATCCTCGCTTCTTCGATGTATATAAATCATTGAAGGGCATGTTGTCCTGTAAATGCTCTAACCAGGCTCCAGGTTAGCCAGCCGAACACCCAGTGTGCTTTGGAAGCCCCTCTTGGCACAGCGCAGAGTGTGAGATATTACCCAGGCTGTCTTGGTGAGACCCATCCAGCTTCAGCCCTCACCTTGTTAGAGTCTGGCCAGCAGGAACTGCAAGCAGACAGATCTACAGTCAAGGAGAGCTCCAAATCACTACCGCATCTGTAGTGCGTTTCTCCTCAAAAATCCTTTCAGGTTGGGAAGTGCTGTAATATCTTCTATACAGAGGAAATCAGGTTCAAGAACATCAAAGCCACATCAATATAATCTGTGAAGGCAGGTCAGAAAGCCTGTAGTTCCAGGGTCAGATGAGACAACCTCACTTGTACCACTTGTACTCATCTAGCATCCCTAATATTTCTCTACCCATGAAATATACCATACTCAATAATACCTTCAGCTCCTGCTTTACATTTGATTTACAGCAGCTGTGCTGCCTTTTGCTGCTAACGCTGTTATTGCCAGGGATTTTGATCTTAGTGACTTTGAGTACAGAGGGTGGATTGGCAGTCACCCATGCTCCAGCGGATGAAGCAAGCCAGTCCATGGCGTAAAGGGTAGGGATGGGAGCTTTAGGCATCACCTTTATGCTAGAACTCGAGCAAGGCTGTTTTGACTAGGGCACTTCACTGACTTTCCTTTCTCTTTTCCAAGATCCGCACTGTGCTGTTTTGCAGCAGCTCAGCTGGTTTCCCCATTGCCAAGAGGACTGTCTTATCCTCCATGTACGTATATATTTGTGTGTGTGTATAGGGGTGCGTGTGTGTGTGTGTGTGTGTGTGTGTGTGTGTGTATGATGTTTGGGTGCCTGATAAAAAAAGGAAAGACATTAAAAAGGTGCATCATCTTTAATGTATTTATCACCTTATGGTAGACATCCATATAAGGTTGCCCAGAGAGGTTGTGGAGTCTCCTTCTCTGGAGATATTCAAAATGCGCCTGGATGCAATCCTGTGCAATGTGCTCTAGGTGACCCTGCTTGAGCAGGGGGGTTGGACTAGATGATCTCCAGAGGTCCCTTCCAACCTCAGCGATTCTGTGATTCTGTGAAGTGATTGTCAGCTTCATTTGCTTGCATTCCTAACTTATTTAAATATAAAGACATTTCTTTTCTGTTTTTCACTGAGGAGAGAATAGAAAGGTAAGCTTAGATGAACCAAGATATAAATACATCATAGGCAGGTATAGCAATAAGAAAGCTGCCTCGGCAGAACTGTGTTTTGTAATGCTTCTGTCTGCCTCAGAGCATGATGACCTCATTGGGAAATATCTTATTTGCTTGGAAAAAATTAAGCTAAAAAAATTTCTAAAGAATTAATGGAGTTTGACCGTCATTACAGAAATGGTCACTCTTTTATGTAAAAACAGAACACTTTTATTCTGCTGTTTAATGAAAATATTACAGTGGAACAAAGGGAATTGCAGTCTGTGGAAATGACGGGATAGTTGAGAAATCATTATCCTTCTGTTTAATGCCTGTGTAATGACTGAAGTTGATTATTTTGTCATATAGAATAAAGGCAAGAGGCATTATATTTTTATTTACTCATTTGCAGGTTTTCTTAAGCTGACATTTTTCAGATCAGTCTTGGGAATTTAGAAATATGTCTAAATTATTAAGAATCAGTGAGATACTATTAAGATGTGTCAAAATTCCCTAGACTGTTTTGAAAAACTGTACTGTTACTTTTACAGAAATGTGGGAAAAAGGCTTTTCCAGAGTTTCTCTTCTTTTTGTAATTTTAACAACATTTCTTAAATTTCAGGAAAAAAAAAAAGAGGCCAGAATACTTGTTGCAATACAAAGTGCTGTTTGTGCTGAAGCTAACTGACAGGGCCATGTGAAGGGAAGAACTGGAGCAATTGCTGAAGCTTTAGTTGTTAACTGTAGTGCTGAGTTTCAAAGTGAAGGCTGTGGCGGTAGCAGAAGATAAGAATTGTAGAAGGAAAAGGGCATATTCAAGGTGTGCTTCAAAATACTACAAATAAGACTTCAATGTCAAGTGGTATCATGGAGAGGGGAAAAGAGAACACAGACGTTATGAAGACTGATATTATGAGGAATAGACAGATCTTATGAAGAATAGACGGATGTTACGAGGAATAGCAAAGGAAGATTCCCAGTCTATCAGCACGGCCCTCAAAAGCCTGATGAAGACTGGAGGGGTGAGAGGATCTGGTGGATGGTCTTTGTTCATGACAGCATCAGAAGGACTACAGAAACATGAGTTCTAGATATTCTGGCTACACATGCAGTACAATGTCCAGGTTAGTGTCCCACCCAAAAAAGCAGCTCTCTTCTCAGGAGACATATTCTCATGCTTTAATTCCTGGGATTAGTTTCATGAAAATCAGCATGTTGGTTGTTTCAAATTGAAGATCAACAGTCAAGTGTGAGGAAGAAGACACAAAGGCAATGTTGTTCCTCACAGCTATTATGCTATGAGGAGCTATAGCTGTCACTGGCTATTTTTATATAGGTACATGCAGTGTTTCCCTTTAGTAGGTAGAAGAGGTCTTACGGCTGGATCCCTATAGGGACGCAGCTATCCAGTGTGCAGCTGCACAGGTGTAAAATGTAGATTCTCTAACCTCCTGACTTCTCAGCCACCTCATCTTAGAGGTTCTCCAGCTTTTTATATATTCATGCATCAGTTTCCTGGAAAGCTGTATTTTTTTGATAGAGAGCATGCACACAGCACCACCAAACTGCTCAGCTACTGACTCGCTCTTTGATCTTTAACTCACATTTCTTCATCTGTCTTGCCCGTGGCCCTGTGGAAATAAGCATTCCCGCAAGCGCTTGCTGACTCAGGCCTGGCTTTAATGACACACTCCTGTTTACCCAGAGGTTAAAATGGTAAAAATTAATTGATTTACATCAGAGCTGTACACATCCAAATCTAAAAGCTTGTTCACTCAAAATCCAAATTTCATACAAGCGAACAAACAAAAGCCATCTAAAACTTCTTGTTCATTAAGAGTTTTTGAAAAAGTTTAGACATTTTTGTTGTTATTATTTTATCCAAAATAACCCTTCCATCCAAAGTATTAATCTCAAATGTATTTATATGGTTGTTAAAGAAGTAACTCAAGCAAGAGTATTTCATTAGAAACTCTCTTTAACTACACAGAGAGGAATTCATAGCTGTGCTCTATCTTTGTGCTTAATCACCTCCTTTCAACACAGTAATTTATTAGCAAATCTCTTGAGGAGCAGTTCTCGTTTGTGTTGGGAAGCAAAGTAAAGTCCTTGTACGTTCAGTGATAATGGTTTAGTTACGTGCCAGATTTTGTGAAGCCCATTATCTATATTATGTGTCATTTCAAAATGACTGGAGTATTCATTTATTTTGATGGTGATAAATGAATTCTAGAAAGATCTGTGATTACTTTGTTGATCTAGCCCTATTCCAAATTCTCTGAACTAAGAAGAAAACAAAATCTGTCTAGCTCAATGAGGAAATAAAAAAATCATAGCCTAATGAATACCTAAATGAACTAAACTGAACCAAATCCAAACAGCTCAAGCTTTATGCACTTTAGTCAAGAGGGAGACAACTAAAAGGGACAATGTTTTGGTTTTGCTCTTTGCTAACATATGACGTTTGGGGCTCAATGGGACAAAATGATTTCTTGTTACAGAGGTATGATTCCTAATGGAAAAGAGAGTAACTTTTTTGGGGGGAAAATATGCACACACCACTGGGGATTGTTTGGCAGGAAGAATGAAGGCAAAAAGCTCCCATGTTGTCTCAGAATAAGGGCAATAGATTTTGTCGGACCTCCTGCACAGGTAATGCATATTGTGCAGAACAGAAAGTATGAGATAGCATCTAATACAAACAGATTTTTATTAGTCACTGCCTAGGATATCTTCTAATACCTCATGATTTGCCTTTATTCCATGTAACTATATGGTCTGAATTGGAACATCAATATTAGGACTCCAAACCGAAGGTGGGACAGTGTGAGTGAAGAGCGTCAAGCAGAATATCTACATTTAGGAAAAGGAGAAAAAATGATGTGGTCAATGACAGGCCCACTAGACCTTAGTAGTATGTGATGCTGTACAGCAAATATTGAAGGAAAGAATAAATGAAGAGAGGGGACATAAATGGAAAAGATGGTTTTTTAAAATTAAACACAGTTTTTCAGGGACAGACTGTCTGAAAAAGAAACAGGTAGTTGTTCTGTAAGCAAAAAATGATTTTTTTTACAGAAGAGAAGAACCTTAGGTTCAGACTACGCAGAATTTATTGAAGTATTTGACACAGTGCCACATAAAGACATTTTTAGGTAAGCAGGAGAAGAGGAGAGCACTATAAGAAATGTTGTGTCTTCTTCCAATCCTCCTCCCACCCAGTGTTTAACTGGGCAGCAGCATCCATCCATGCCACAAGCCAGCCAGGCTCTGGAAGGCTGGATACAGCCTGCATGACTGCCACATAACATCTGGACAAGAACTGGCCTTCATCCAGCCAGCTGAGATGTCAGGCAGAGTGAAGCTACAGTCGTCTGTCTCCCTCTGGGTATAAGAGAGTCATCTTTGCCTCATCTCCTCCATGGTACTCCAGAGCAGAGCCGTTAGATGCTGCTGGAACTGGCACCCTGAGTAAATGCAAGTCTCACTGCCGCAAACATGCTATAAAGCTTTGTGACAGCAACAGAAATTAGGGTTTCAAACACCAATTTTCCACACTCAGATAGCTAAATGCTCACATCACAGTTGTTGTAACCCTCACATTACCATATTCTCCTTGACATTCGTCACCATTAGTTGTTGTCCCACATCTAACATTTAGTGGTAATCTCTGAGATGAGGATGCAAAGGTGCATTTTTATTGCATTTATAGCATGCTTTTGAGTGCTATGAATATTTTAGAAATGGAAATCCCTCTTTGCCATTTTTCTTCGTTCTGCCCACTCTAGCATGCCGTTTTTTTGTTTATGCTAATGGAAGCAATAAGCTCTGCAGAGAAGCGCATTAGAGGAGACTTCTGAGCGTCTCTGAGACGTCTGCTTCCCTCTGGGCAGGTCTTCCGTAAAGAACGTGAGGCCTACAGAAATGGACCATCCCCTGGATAACCGGCTGCTGTTTTAGCTTGTAGGCTAGAATGACAGCTTCTCAGAAGTTGTGCAGCAGCACCACAGTCTGGATTCACTTTCGTGTTTGCACACAGAAGTTTGGTTCTAAGTTCCTAACATGACCCTTCATTAAGCAATGTGTCCACCTATGGCTACCCTGGGAGTCTTCAGGAAAGGATTTGTATGAAGCTCTTGTGAAAGAGATGTGCAGGTTGCTGCAGACCCTATTTGCAGTGTGGGGTTTTGACGGGAAGGAGAATTCAAGGCAGATTTGCCCTGATCTTTACAAACACACATACACATACGCATACACAGAAAAATAGGATTGGAAGAGGCTTTGAGAGGTCATTTCATCAGTTCTACTAACCTTAGGCAGATTAACTACACCTGTGTGGTTCCTGACTAATATTTGATCTCTTCTTAAAGCCTCTAATGATGGATAATCTACCTTCTCCCTAGGCAATCTCTTAGACTGTTTAACAGGTACAAACATGTCCTATCATACTCTTTGCATTGCATTTCGCAGACCTCTGAACACTTTGAGGACAGTGAGTTCCCTTAAAGAAGCAACCATATCATTTTCACAGACCTCCATCACGCAATCAGGAATGGTGGGGACAGAATCTACTAATTGTGGGTGGAGGGAAAATCTATGGAATTTGCATTTCACCATATAGTACCAAGAGAAAAATCTAGCACAGGAACTAATCTTCTGCACACACACACACACACACACACATACGCACACACCATTTGCCAGAGAGCTATGAAGTACCTATTCTGCTTTGGGCTTTTTATTATAATAATACAATTACTTTTGTCAAGAAGTATATCACTTAACCTGATTCTAAGAAAAATGGGCAAGGATTCTTAATAATTAACAAAATGCCATTCCTTTAAAAATGTCACCAACTTTATTAAACTGAAGTTGCCATTCACAGTCACTAATCCACCTACAGATTGAAATTTTCTTTAGAAGTTACTAGAACCTGCTCATATTGAAAAGAGGAGAGGCAGGATAGGCCTCTGGCTGGATGACAAGTGCTGAAAGTTTGGCGAAAGAACAAGCAAGGGTTTAGCAAAAGCTGAGCTTTTATCCAGCTGATTAGAGTGAGATAATAGGAGTTAAGTCCAACTGATGAAAGTTATAGCCTCAGATTCTTGTGACATTTGGGAACTCAGCAGCCAATGCTTTATGCTAAATTTGGGAGCCTAAATCCCCTTATGTTCCTGCCTACAGTGCATAACTACAGCAAGGTCTATATTCCTTGCACACAAGCAGGTAAAATTCTTGTTGATGTTGACTAAAATTTTGGAGACTAATATAACGTTTGATGGGCATATAGCAGATAAACATTAGTTACAGGGGCTGCCCTGTCGCATCATGTTGCATTGATTTTTCTTCCATCTGATCTCTTCAGGCAGTCCATCCATGAAGTGAGATTCCAGATCTGAGAGATGTGCTCAGCTGTCAGCTTTTAGCTTGGCTCGGGGTAGATGCTGGTCTGACTCTCAATTTTTCATTAATCTAGAAGACTTGCAAAGTAGGTGGATCTGACCTTTGAATGTAATCCTTTTCCAGAGGCTTGTGGGGATGGAATACAGACTACAGTTGCTTGGCCAGATTTCATTGACAAATACTGATTCATTGAAATGAAAATATTTTGTAGAAAATATATCAGTTTTGATGGAACTTCCACTAATTCACAGGCAGGAGCCTGTGGGAAATGTCTGCTTTTCAACCAGCTCACCTGACAGCTGGGAGGTAATTTGCTGTCTGTTACTTCAATTTGCTGTCTGTTACTGTTACATCCCTGCCCACTGGCTTGGAAGCAACTTCCTCCTCCCAGTTGCAATGGCACTAAGTGCACCAGAGCTCCCAGATTCCTATCTGGTTTTCCAGGTTTTTGCCATGGAGCCAAGAACTCTAGTTCTGGCTGAAAAAACTATTGATCTGTGAAACCTTTCTGCAATGTCAAGGTCCAGCTCCACCACACCTACCTTCCAGCACCTTGCTGAGGACCAGGATATAGGACTGTGGCCATCTTTGTACACTGAAAATTGTCAGCAGCAGGCACGTTTAAGTTCAGGCCACCTAAGATTTGAGTCACTCTGGAATCATCAGCTCTCCCCGCTTACTGTACATGGGTAACTGTGCTCTGAAATAAAGCATAGCACTAGATATCTGAAATTAGGTAGGGTTAACAGAGACCAAATGAACTTCAATGAGATAAAGCTGCCTCTTGGGAGATTCCTTTAATGACAATTTTCCCAACAGCCTTCTCAAGATGGCTACTGCATGATTATTTTAACACTTTCTGTTTAGACTCTTATCCCGAATTCTTATAATAAATGACATGTAACTTGTGTGTACTGCCATGCCAATATATTACCAGAGAATATATTAATGATACTTTATAGGCAAGGAGACATTTGCCATATTGGGCTGTCTGTATATAATAATATATAATAATGTATATAATATTAATAATAATGTCTGTATATAGTACAATGTGCTTCAGTCCAAGTAAATGGCAAGACTGGACCCAAATTCTACCCATATACAAATACAATATATGAGAAATCTAAAATGCATTTGGATATATGCATTGATCTCAAGGAGGCTGAACCCTACAATGATTAAACTGCAATAAACCAGCGATTACTGTGCTGGCCACTTCTTGGAAGAGAAAAAAAGTCTTGGCTGTAAGAGCTGTTTAATGGGTGCGTGGAGCCGCTGCATGTGGAGCGCGCAGGTGTTACAAGGGGGCACCTGAAACTCAGCGGCGCAGCTCTCCCGACCTTTTCTCTGTGCCTTTTAACTAGCTGCCCATGCTGCATTTTCCTGCCTCTCCCCATTTTGTTCCAAAGAGGGATATCAAGGTTGTGAAAGAGCAGAACGTGAATAGTCAGCTAATCAAATCACCGAATGCCAGGAAGGTCAGCGCCGTCGTGGGAGGGTATTGACTTCCACAAGCTGTCACGAAGGAGCACCGCAGCGTTCGAGCCCTGTGCAGGGAAATCAGCCCAAATTTGAAAGGGAAATGTGAGTTGCTTCTCCAGCCTGGGTGCTGGGGGGAAGGAGGACTAGCGGGAACAGCAAACTAGACGCATCTAGTGCTCTTTATTCTGCCTCTTGGCAGCGAAGGGCCCCGATCCCCCTCCTGCTGCACATCAGCGGAGATGCATTACCTCCATGTGCACGATCCTTGCTCACACCAGCAGCCCGCGATTGCTGCCTCGAAACCCCAGTCCCGTTGCCCATCCGCTTACTGGAACAACTCAGTGAGGGCCACGTGGAAGTTACTTATTTGTGCCATTTAGTTTCCCCTGTACAGGCACAACGCTCGGGAACGTCTTCGCGTGCCACTTGCACGTGAAGCTGGGGATGAGGATTTGCCACGATGGACAGAAGCAAAGAATGAGCGCTTGTGTGTTCTTAGTTAATATTTTCTCCCCGGCACTCCTCTGGGCCAGTCCCGGTTGTCGAAAGCCTCTGTTTACCAGTCTGGCTTCCCTATTTCAGTACGATGCATCCCTTCTCATCTGCTTGTGTCTTGGCTGGCAGTTAGTCATTTGATCACTTGATTATCAAGGAATAAAAGGGAAAAAGAAACAGATTGGTAAAAAAAAATTGGACTTCTTCAATAGCTGCAGATCAAAGAGCGCAAAAGCGGACACATTCTGAAACGCCCTGGCTACAGAGCACTGGCGACAGGGTTAAACGAATGCCACCAGGAAGCCGTTACTGGTTTTGTTGCTATTATTTTAATAAAAACCGACATGTTGACTTCTCTGTCTAAATGAAGTAATAACTTATACTGGTAGGCTCTACCATACCGTGTTAATTGCAGCTAACGTAGTTTAGCCAAACGGTTTAGTCTATATTTAAACCAAAGCGAAATAGTTTAGTCTGAACAACTTTGCATTTCCTCAGCTGTTCATAATATTGTGCGTATTGCTTCAAAGCAAAGCAAAGCTTCACCTCAACTAGGCAAAATAATTGGCCCCCTCTTTATCTAAAGCTACAGGGTAATTGTGGATAGATGTGGCTCAGACACATCAGCTCGTTCAGTCCTTCCCTCTGCCAAGGTAGGGTTGGCACTTTTAGGGTATTCAGCCTCAGTTCTCCCTCCCTTATTTCAACTCATTCTTTCTGAGCTACATTCCTGCGTACGAAACAGCCCCTCTCTTCTTCCTTATTATTAATGGTCTACAGGCAGCCGGACACTATTATGCACTTTCGTAGGTGCTCAGAGGCAGTTCGTTCTTCCATTCTTACCTAATTCATCACTTTCTGTTTCAGACCTATGAAAGGTTCTTTGAGTTGTTTTCAATGCGCGTTTCTCTTAAAGATAAATGCCTGTTAATAAACAGTCTAATATAATATTCAGGGTTGACATTCAGAAGTATTTAAACACTGGAGAAGAAAAATTCTTCAAGAATAAAACAATTTAAAAAAACCCACTCTCTTTATTGACAAATATATCTCCAAACTGAAAAATACAGACCAGTCGAGTATACTTTCCTTCAAAAATAGAGAAGCTCCTGAATTTCATTTAAATGAGGCTTGTGTTTTTGGATAAATTCTGATTCCTTCTGATTCTTTTAAATCAGGATTAGACCACAGAAGAATACTTGATCCAAGATCGGTATCAGACAGAGGATGTGCAGAAATGGTGGTAACGCCCTGCATTTTGGGCAATATAGCCTTCATGTTTCTCTTTTCAATAACCCAACTATGTGCTTCTAGGCCAAAGGAGAGAATCACAGTCCATGTGAAAGGGTAGAGAAATTCCGCAACATTAAAACCTGCTTCCCTGTACATGAATCCAAAAATTTCCAACATTTTAACATGCACTGTGGTTGAGTATTAAAAAAAAACCAACCAAACAAACAAAAAAACTTCCTGAGCAGGTATTAGAGATCTTTCTCTCAGCAACTATTATCACGTAAAAACACATTTCGTACCATGAGATTCTTTGGTCCTCAGTCTAGTTTCATTTACATTGGTGTAAAGCAGTAGTTCAATGCTATTGAAATCAGTGAAAGAAAAAAACAGCATCAGGCCTTAGTAGTGATGCAGAAGAAAGCTAATGTATTATTTTAAGATAACTGGCAAATTTGAGGCAGAACAATAATCCTGACAGCCCTGTAAATTCTGGGTCTTGGCTTAGATTCATTATACTTTTGGCAGGATCCCTCCCTGTGTTACCTAAGATCATTATTGTCTCTGGCCAGGCAATAAAATCCTGTAATCTGACTGTAAAATGCTTTAATTTCCCATTCATTAGTTTTTCCTGAATTTTACTTTGTGTACCCTGGGAGAAAAGAGCTCCCTTCCCTTTTTTTCCCCCTTTCCTCTTTTTCTTACAGGCATTCAGGCAAACACTGAACAAGATATATTTTTTATTGTCTGGTTTAATTTTATCAGATAAACAGCCCCATTCAAGTGCATAAAGGACTCCCTCACACAGATGACATTATCTCCAAATGTTGTTCAACCCAGAATTATGAATTCAATTTGGTAGATGCAGCCTCAATTTGAGTGGAAGGGGCTCTCAAGGCCTGCAAAGTCCCTTCACAATCAGGGGGCTGGGAGCACACCTGCCTTCAGCATAAGTGCAGAAGAAGGGATAACAGACTTTCCAGACCTTCCTCATCCCCAGTAAACTAATGCTTGCAACTGCAGGTGGTTTCTTTAGGGTAGGCTGGTAGCAGGTGATGTAGATTCCTAAGTTAATTCAAAGCAAATTACTGTGGGGGTGCAGGTGCTGCAGCTGTTTACCCAGGCTGAGATGCCACCAAGGTAAGTTTCTCCTATGCCTGGACTAGCTCATTAAGACTGCTCTGCTCTCAATCTACAGTTTGGATGTATAGTGAAATGTTACAACTCTATGGCATGTCATGCAGTTATTTTAATAGTTCTTTTGACCTGATCATCTATGAATCTGTGTAATCAGTGGTCCTCTTGCATTTGTCTGGCTAGTGTTGTCTTCCTTCAGATACCTGTTCTTCTAGCTATCCCAGGTGGGCAAGAGGAATTTTTTTGTTTATGAAAATCGGTGGAAAAGGGCTCTGAAATCAGTGAAAGGGCTTCTTGCAGCCTGAGGCCTGTAAGTTTGCAATCTCCTTCTGCGGGAATCACAGAGCTAGTGGTGTCCTGGGGCAACTGCCCCTGCACAGGCTCCTTTCTTTGCAGTGACCCTGGGCATTCCCAGGAAGAGCTGGCAGCAAGCAGGAAGGATCCCATACCTGCTTTCCATCAACAGATGTCTGTGCCTTCTGTACAGACACCTGGATTTTGTCAAAATGGCATCTTTCAGCAGAGAAAGGGCTCTGCCGAAAGGCTGTGGGTTTCTGGAGCAGCCTGCCCCTTGTTGTGGTGGCCCTCTGTGCTGCCGCAATGCGTACCGCACTGCGTGTGATGGAAGGGCCCCTCTAAAGCTCTCTAGTTTCCCTGTTTAACAATAATAAGTTGCATATCAAATTCTATTCTGTACGACATTAATGCGAGCATGAAGAAACAGCAGGGCTTACTCTTGATTTGCACATGCTTAAATGATGGGAGTGTTTGGGGTTTTTTTTTATTATTATTATTTTTCAGCCTTTTTGAAAACCTAGTTTTAAATAAAACCTATATGCCTTTTCTACAAGCTGGTGTGATCACAGAAAGTCTGTCCCAGGCTACTCTGTCTTCCACTTCTTCAAAGTGTAAGTTTTTAATAGAGAGTGTGTGAATAGGGTTGAGGAGGACAGTGTCTCCTTATGCCTCATTAGCTTGCACTAAAATTTTTCTCCATCAACAGCTTTTTGACTAAGCTGTGGCTTGAATTTTAAACAGTCCCGTGACTGTGCTGTTTGCTTAGCTAAGGTGGTTTTATTAGTGCTGCAGAATAAGAGGTAGGATCTTTGCGGGAATTTTTGCCTTTGACTGAGTATAAGTAGAGCTGGTTGAGGGAAAAGCACTTCTGAAATCCCCAGTTGCTATTCAGACTTTTAAGGTTAAGGTGCATCACACACAAGCAGCAAATACAAATTACCAAAGCTTGTAGTTTCTGTCCTCTATAAAATATAGCATCCATCAAAATGGACAATGTTTCACTATAATGAAGTTCAGTTGCCAAAGAGTCTTGGACCTCTGTGTTTTGGCATCAGTTGTTATTTAAAAACAAACAAACAAAAAAACCACTTTGCACCAACATGGTTTTGAATTTCTTGCAACTACTGATTGGTTTGGCTACCTGTCAAAAATATTTTGCCTGCTCATTTTGTGCTGCAGTGGTTCCAAGCAGGCTTCAGCTTTCGTCCTGCAGAGCCCTTGGAAGAAGGATGCCATCAGGCAGCCTCCGCAGGCTTTCTTGGGGTCTCTCCTGGACCACCACTTCAGTCTGGAAATCAGTCCCTGATGTTCTTCTCTCCTCCTCTCATCAGTGTGATAAGATGACTGGTAGTGCTGGAAAGAAAGCTAGCACAGAAAGAAAGTAGCATGACATAGATCACATTTTTCTCAGGGAAAGGTTTGATTGGTCTGCCTGGTTCCTACAAAACCTTCCTTTTCCTGTTATAGCAGCAGTGCGGGCAGATGTGAAGCTCCTTTTCTGTGTAATCCTTCCAGTACAAGGCATTTTATGATAGTGATAAAAACTTGATTCAAACATTTTCACTTTTTCTATAGTTATGCTTGAAATCTTTGCGTATGAAAGATGGTAATTTCCTTTTCTGGAACACAGTTTTGGATTGGAGAGGGAAGCAAGGGAAGTGGTTCACACTCTAATCTAGGAGATGAAGGCTTTGCACCAGGGGTCGGAGGACAGAGTGATGTTCCCACTTGTGCCACCACCCTCCTGTCTGAGCTCAGACCAGGGACGTGACTCCTCACTACCAGGGTTTCTTCTCGTGCAAAGTGGCGCTGATGACGATTCCTGACTTGATGAGCTATTTACTTGAATGCAAACTAGATGTGTAAACTGTGTAAATGTGTAAGCTAACATTCTAGTTCCCCACTATGCGCTAGGGTGCTAGTATCATAGGCTAAAATACCCAAAATATTAGAAAATGATTGTATATACCCCATGCATCTAATTCTAGCAATTCCTATTCCATGGTAGCAAGAGAGAGGAGCTCTGTGGAGAAAGCTTGCCATGTGGATATGGGATTACTATATTAACTTATTTTAACTGAGCACAAACGCATTTCTTTCCCTGCTTTTTCAAAGCAAAAGAGATTTTATGTGTCTGTTTTCCCAGTATCTCCTACAGAAAAATCAATGAAAATATTCCTTCGTATGTGGAGGCTTTTTCTTCACAGAGAGTTTATGAAAGGAAGAAAGTTCTTCAAATTGTCATGCAAAGGAAGCGTCTCCTGTTATGATTCAGTCTTTCCTAGGCACAGTCCTGTTCTCCTGGGAACTGCATAAATCCAACACTAAAGCAGCAGGGAGGAAAAGACAAGTCGTTTCAGAAATATGAGCTGCCGAATTAGCATTTTCTCCCATTACTGCAGGCCTCACGAAGAATGCTTATAATAGGTCTTCTGGTTTTGCTCACCCAAAAGGAATATACTCAGAGTTGCAGAACATCTGGTGCTTGATGATTTTTCATGTGTTCTGGAAACGTGGCTGTCATACATGCATCCTCACTGGTATTTTTGAAGAATGCATTTCTACAACACATTTTGTTGAACTTGGACTGGATGCTTTATCATGGGGGCAAAGAGCATTCGTCATGAAGTCATTTGCACCTGGCTGGGTGTTTACCACACTGGTGCCCAATGCAGTCACACAGGTAGCTGCCCAAACTTTTTCGGCTTTGTATAAAGCAATCAACTGGGTGAAATTTGGAGCCTATCGAAATCAGTGGGATTATTGCCATTGAGTTCTTAATAGGACCACAATACACTAAACTCCAGCTTAACCTTTCCAGAAATTTCCCTTGCTAATTTTGGCTTGAATTATAAAAATGGACAGATGCTGATGAACCAAAGGAAGAAAATATGACCCTTTCCCTTTTAAATGTGACCTCGTGCAAAGCGCTGTGTTGTTGAGGAGTGACAAAGCAAATCCCGTCTCAATACCTTGTGGATCTGTTTTTATCTTTCTATGCTTAGGTCAGTATTCTGTAACTCTCATTTGCCAATTAAGCTACATAAGAGGCTACAGGATGTAGTTTTGCAGACGCTTCTTCAGGCAACAAAACTGATTTGAGGAGATGAAGACCACCTCCCCTCCCTGTTGTTCCCTCTCTTGCAGTACCCGGTAGTAGCAGTAGTATCAGCAGATAAACAAGATTGGGGAACTACCAACCTGAGATCAGCTTAAACCCAAGAAAAGTGATTAGTATAATCCAGATCTGTCTTGCAGTCCAGTTCATCCTGCAACTGCACAAATAGTTGAGCGTACAGAGGTAAAAGCTGTGCTACCAGCAGAAAGGCTCTGGAAACCAAAGCGGAAGGCAACCTGCCGGGTTCTTCTCTTCCCTCCCCTCTTCCAGGGCCAGGATGGCGGTGGGAAGGCTGAATCCTTCCTCTCAGGGGCAGGGAGCTGGATGTCATCAAGTAAAAAAGATATTTCTGAGGAATATGCTCCACCACCTGTCTTCACGGGAAGTTTTGCTCATAATCAAATGGTTGACCCTCACTTGGGCGCATCCCTTGCCTCATGGCTAGGTTTGGGGAGGATGCCTCATGGCAGGATGGGAGAGTAATGATTTCCCTGCAGAGCTGGGCTGGAAAATGCCACTAGTTGTTAAAGTAATTTCAATGGTTCTGTTCAGTGAAGAGAAACATTAAAACCTGAAACTGTTGCCAAGATTTGGGTTAGCAAATGTGCATCTCTGCTTGTGAGGAAGAATATGCAGAAACAAGTGCTTTATCTCCTGTATTTAAGGATGCAAGTAACCCGGTTCACTGAGATCCTTATTGCCGTCTGGGACTGCTACATGCCACTGTAATCCAAGTAATAATCACCAGCAGTAAAGGCCCAGGTAGTCAGTCTGCTCATAGAAAAGGAGACTCTTTTGAGATTCAAGCTGGAGAAAAAGCAATGCACCATTTAGCTGGAGAAAAAAGACGTGCAGTTTTGGGGAAAAATATAAAACAAAGATATATTCCATCTAGGACAGAAGCAGTAAGCTAACTGTAGGAAAGAGAGCTCTGGATGTTAGAAGTCCAGGCCAGCTAGGATCTGGAGCTTCGTCCAAGTCCCCACACAGGCTCTGCACAGACTGAAATCCATCTCTCATGCCTCAGCGCCTCTCACCCTTGGCACGATCCCGGCCTCCCCGAACCCAGCAGGAGTTCTGTCAATGGTGTCAGCAGAGGCAGGAATTCACCTCAAATAGACCATGGTTTTCTGGAAGGTCTGATGCAGTTCAGCAAAGGTTTGGGACATGCAGTGCCACAGAGTCTGTCTTGTTCTTGCTTGATGCCAGGAATGCCAGGCTGCGTGCTCTGCGGGTGCAGGCTATCAGCTGTGTCTTTGATCTGTCGTTACGTTTGTGTATGATACATGAAGAAAAGGGGTGAAAAAGTGATTTGATATGCATGCCCTGGCTTTGGAAAAAAAAATGCATTTTGGATTTTTAAGTAAACCAAAACATCTGAAATAAATGTAAGGTTCCAAAATTCACTTTGCATGATTAATGCTTTTGAATAATTTGCGGTCAACTTTCCAAGAAATGAGAATCTTTAGTTTCCTGTTAGATAGCTGCTGCTCGATAAAAGATTTTGAAATTGGATGTTACAGGTCATGGAATTGTATTTATATACCCATTTCATGCTTCAGAAAATCAGCTTCTTAAAATGTAATACTTGATTACAGAAAAATGCTGCCTCTCAAAATAAATAAATAAAATGGCTGCTGTTCCTTTTCCTATCAGAGGGAGGATGTGACAGCCTAGGTGAGCTATGAGAAGTAGCATCAAAATGCCAGATGCTCTAATGAAGCTGTTGCGCTTACCCTTTTTAAAAACAACTGGCAAGTTCTGTTTTATCAGAAAATGAGTTCCCCGTCATCTAATAAAGCAGACACCCAGGACTGGCTGTGAACCAACTAGGGGATTTGGAAGTGTGTGTTTGCTGGAGAGGGTAATGTTAATGGGTGCTTTGAATTTGCTCTCGCTCCCACTCGTGCAATAAAGTTTTACGGTGGCTTCCTGAGCTGAGCCGCCCTGGATGTCATTAGGGATACGTGGGCGTGCAGTGCTGGTGAAACGGCTGCACGGGATGATGAGAAACTCTGGCTGAAGAAAATGGCATGGGCTCGTACCTTTGTTCGGTGGGTGCTGGAGCAACCTGCTTTGCTGGATGCTCCTGGAAAATTCCCCGAGGAGCCTCTGGCAGCAAACCTGGAGCAGAGGGATGTCTGGAGGAGCAAGCTCCTCGCCCGGCAAGCATTGCCTGATCGTGATGTTATTGCTCTGAAGGAAATGTTGATGTGCACATACAGATATTTCATGCTACAGGAGCTGTAGCTGGTTGGTTTGTCAGGACCATACGTGTTCCTGCCGTGATCCTTACCTTCTCTGTGTGGTTTGTGGGACGAGCTCTGCCACTCTCCACAAAGAGGATTTGAGGTCCTTCAGAGGGACTAGCCAAAGCAACAAGAACATTCTCCTGAGATTTTTTCTTTTTTTTTAAATGTATTCTTTCTTGCACATGAAGGAATTACAGCCTAGAAAATACTGTTTAATATTATGTTTTGCCAATTCAGCTGTGATTGTGATCCTCAGCTAGTGAAAAAGGTTTCTAAGGGTTTGTTTCTTGTTTGTTTTAACCAAAACTCTCTGAACAACAATGATCTTCTAGTATGGTAGTCACCTTTTGCTAGGGCCAGAGGTACATAGCTTATTGTAGATCAGTGTGGTATGTGCCACTCTTCCATTTTCTCAGACTCTAAATGTCCATTTTCCCAATTTTGTATGACTTCCTGCTGCTGAAATTGCCTTTTAAGCAAAAATGTCACTCTAAATGGCTATTTCCACATCAAAAGATATTTGCGTAAAAGTATGCCTCTTTTCAAAAATGGTGGTCTTTCCCTTAGAAATTATGTGTACCTTGGTAAAGATGTTTACGGAAATGTTCACATTTAGAGGTTGTAAAGGGAGACAAAAATGAAATACAAAATCCACCTAAAATCTATCAGCACAAATATTTCACAGCGTTCTTGTCAGCATGGGGGTAAGGAGCAACAACGTGTGAAGAGAGTGGCTCATTTGCTTTTAAGGAGAGGCTGGACCTGGAAAGACTCTGCTGCCATCACACAGAATTGCTAATGCAATCAGTGCCTGTCTCGCCTTTCAGCCCAATTCTGGAAATGTAATATATTCTAAAAGTAAGATTTCATCTTTTTTTCTCTGACAGCAGTTTGAAAGACACCTTCAAAGGAATCCCAGCACCATTTAGCATTTGGAAATCAAGTTTTCCTGGATTGCATGTTCCAGCATTCTGCTACGCTCAAGGTTTTGGTTTGCAGGAAGGTACCAATGTTGCTATCAATTCAACTTTTTATACAAAGACAATCCCATACCTTGTAAGGTTTCTGCATTATTAGTATACTTCTGAAGTTGGCAAGAAATCATGAAGGTGGCTTTTGTAGCAAAGTAGCTAGAAATAATGGAGCTTACCACCCAAAGCACTTGTGAGGTCTTGCATGGAGGTAAAATGCCTTAATTTACAGGTATTTCATTCACAATATCCAGAAGTCTGAGCTTACGGTGTGTTGGTTCTCAAAGTACAACATATGCAGAGTGATGGGAGGCAAAAATGACCGATGTGTATAAGTAGGCAATTATTATATGTAAAGTTCTAATAGCAATGTGAGAACTCAGTGTTAGAATTGAAAGGGGTGTGTGACTTCAGACTGCACATGCTACCAGCTCAGCTTTTGATTTGCAGAATTTGCATGATGGTTGGATTTCAGTGCTGGAAGTTAATTTCTGAATGTTCATTTCTCTTCTGAAAATATTAAAGGCTCCAAAGAAAAATGATGCCCCACAGTGTCAGAGCAGGAAGAAGAGTTCTGTTCCTAACCTGGATTATACCTATAATCATATTACTCAATCTCTATCTCATTATGCAACTCCATCACCATCTCATCTTTCCTGCAAAAGATGATCGACCACCCTCTTTTAATTTATTCCCATCTCTTATACTGCTGAATCAGAAATCAGTTTCATATTCTAAATGTCCTCAGTATATCACTTCATGATTTTTTTTTGTTTGTTTTGTTTGTTTTTTTAATAAGTGCTATAATATCTGATGCTTTGCAAGACTCTCTCCTGTAATTTCAGGATCTTGTGAACTTTTGAGAATTCCTCTCTGTTTACATGGCAGGAATGGTCTGGCTCATTTTTCTCCCTGAACCTTTTTCCCAGTGTCTACTTGTATATTATAGTTTTAATCTAAACTTGACTAGGCGAGCAATTTAAATGATGTTAGGAAAACCCTTCCAAATCATAATGGATGTTTCTATGCATAAGGCTGAAGATCTCGTGCTGTGCAAATTCTTTCAGTGAGAGAAAGCAGCTAGAAAATGGAAGGAGGTTAGAGATTAAACATATCATTTCAACCTTAAAGTCAAGGTTTGGAAGGCGAAGACAGTTGTTGTAGGCATCTGTTTTGCAGTGTTTATAGACAGTGTAATTATATGCTAAAATAACAAAGGCGGCAAGTAGCATTAGAAACTGTATACTGTTTTGCAAAATAGGACAAACAGCTGAAATGATCATCTGAAAATAGACATAATCTAATTACAGACCTTAGCACGTGTGTCCAATAACAAACATTAGTCTTAGTTTTAAATTACAGATCAATATTTTGCAGCTCCTGGTGTATCCTGCAAGGAGATTACCTTGTCAGCCAGGAGCTGCAGCAATGCCACGCTGCTGCTGCAAGACCCTGCGCTTCCCTTCTTTGAACTTCTGAGGTTCCTCTCCGCCCACCTCTCCAGCCTGTCCAGGTCCTTCTGAATGGCAGCACAGCCTTCTGGTTTATTGGCCACTCCTCCCTGAGCTTGCCTATGAGGATGTTATGGGAGGCAGTGTCAAAAGTCTTGCTGAAGTCAAGGCAGACAACATCCACTGCTCTCCCCTCATCTACCCAGCCAGTCATTCCACCAGAGAACGCTATCAGATTGGTTAGGCATGATTTCCCCTTGGTGAAGCCATGCTGACTACTCCTGATCACCTTCTTATCCTTCATATACTTGGAAAGGGATGCTGAAATCCGTTCCAGGGTACGACATCTGCAACATCTCTGCACTGTAATGGTAGCTCTGTTTCTCACAAAATATGGGGGTAAACATAATACAGTAGCCTTTAGCAGTATGGGGGCGGGATGAGACTAGAGTCCTTTTACATCTAACTATTTACATCTCGTTTAGGTTTTCAAAGATAGTCTGTTCTGCAAAAAGTGCAGACATCAGAGTTGTGGGTGGGTCTTGAGGAAAAAGCAGGTGGTACTTCCACTTTAAAAAATAGGGGGAAAAGAAAAATAAGACTACCAGTTAGAGAAGCAGAGGAGTTAATTTTCTAACACGGATGTGAGCTGAGGTGAAGTTGTTCAAAGCCTTGAAATGGAAGCTATTTCATTTAGAGATGACAATAGGAGAGCTTAGAGGGTTGAAATATAGAAAGATAATGGACAACACAAAACACACTGGCTCTGTTCTGCCTTCTGGCCTCACACATCTGAGGGTTATTGGGTGTTACAGTGCAGAGATTTGAAACTACTCAACCCTTTTATTCCAGCAACTGAACAGTGCCTTTAATACCCGTTTCTGTATAATGGAGGCATGATGATCCTTTTTCCTTTTTTTTTTTTTTTTTAATTTTTTCTGTTGCAATATCATTGTACATGAGATCATAAATCCTTCTGGTCACTCTGTTTGAATTTTTAACGTCTGCACGTTTGTTCTGGTAAGTGTAATAAATATCTTGAACAAAAGGTAACAGTGAAAGTTAGCAAAAAACCATGTAGATGAAATTCCTGTCCACACAGACAACAATAAAATGTCTTACACAGGCACCACTGAAATCCTTTGCCTGTTGCACTGGAAGCCTGTTGCATCAGAAGACAAGGGCATTGTACAGAGTTAGGTATAATGGGGCCCTGAGCTGCAACTATAAAACAAACCCATAATAACCATGTTTAAGTTCTGTGCAAGTCCTCTCCTCCGGAATGATTTTCCCCTTAGATGCGTTTGCAGAAGCAGCACAAACAAGAGCTATATTGATCAAGAGTTTTTTTTAAAAAAAAGGAAAACCCAAAGCTGCAGTGCTAAAATTGTTTCTCCTAGCTTGAGACTCTGAGAAGAATTCAATATGCTATGTTTCAATATGCTATATTCAATATAATTCAATATGCTATATTCAATCCTGCCTTCCCTCCTCAGCATTTTAAATAACGCAGTCAGCAGCAGCACTTTGGAGGCAATGGGCAGCGGCAGGTGTAGCTTGGCTGAAGACAGCCATAGTGTAGCTATTGGTAGTTTAAACCAATGGTTCCCATTAACTCTTCGCTAAGTGCGCACCATTGCTTCCTCTCCTGTCAGGGACATTTCTGCAGTGAAAGCCCAGTCATTATATGACCAGAGCTTTTATATGCACCTGACAGTTCAGCGCTTCACCAGAGCGTCAGGTTCACTTTATGAGCAGTAATTTCTTGCCTAGTTCCCTGCTCACTTAGATTTGAGGAACGTGCAAGAACAAGTGGTCTGGAGCATGCTGCTGCTGCCTCTTCCGGGCTGTCTTCTTCCCTCCGGGCTCTTCAGGCCAGGTAGGGAACAGCCCATGGACTGGATGCACAGTCGCTACCTGCTCCGACTGGCCAGCTTTCCTCCATGCACACATCTCTGTGCGGCTGTTTAAATACACATGAGCAGAATAAAAATGCTGTAGAACCACAATTCATCCCCAAAAGTTTTTTGTGTTGGCAGAAGCATATGTTCAATACTACAAGTGTGGGTGATTAATCCCGAGATGCCTGTTCTTGTAGTAATACAGACATGAGCTTTTTATGGCAGTATTGCCTGACCTTTGCTCAGATCTCCATAGACACCGAGCACAAGTATTAAATATTCTCTTAAACGCCACACTGAAATGAGTATATGACAGAAACTGAGATTCGATTTTGTTCAGTAACAGTAAAAAAAAGCCATACTGCACACTTGTCCTCACTGATGTGCTCGCTCTATGATAGGAGAGAGTATCTCTGCCTTCATTCTCTGTCACTGTTTCCCACTTAGAAATGCACAGCTGCAACCAGTATCTTTTTGTATTTTTGTTACAGCAGCAGTGTAGATAGACACACAGTTGGTATTGTTAACCAAGATCAAATCAATAATTAAAAGAAAAAGTAGTTTTACATAATCAGAATTTTACATAAGTATTTTATGAGTCTAGAGATAAAGCTAGGAAATTTATCCTACTTGTTATGATGCCAACTTTAATGTTAATTAACAAAATCAGACAGCAATTAAACCGTGATCAAATTAGTCTTTATTCATTCATTATATATAACTTCTGTATGGAGAAACTGCCCGGAAATGTAAAAGTTGGGTTTTGTCTCCTGCAATTCCATGGAACAGAACTAACAGCAAAAAGCGACAGACTTAGCACAGGAATATTGATGCACACAGCAGAGGGAAATTACATTCTAGCACAAGCCCTTAAAAAGGGTACTGCAATTCTGTTTAACCAAAATTCATATTTAACAACAAATGATATGGTTTTCTACAGAACGTCTCATGCTGCCACATGCAAACTCCTGTTACTTAAGTACATCCTGTTTGAGCGCTTTTAAGTTTTTCCAATGCCTCAAAATTACTTGGTATTCTTCACTTTCAGTCTTGTTAGATATATATTTTTAAGACAACACGCATAACTGCAGCAGTTCCTGTTTCTTTGTCTTCACCTGCTATAAGATCCAGCATGTCACCAATTTTCACCTGGAAACAGAGAGAGAAGATGAACGATCATAAATATTTTCTGGGGAAAGCAAATTCCCACAGTTTTCATGCAATTTTAATTTTGTTCCTTTCTTTCCATTTATTATTCTTATCTCACAGGAGAGGAGGAAGGAAGGCTCTACTAGTCCTGTTATGGATCCTCCAGCTAGGATTTTCTAAGAAAGCCCAGGCACTAAGCAATAAAATGTCTCGTCATGACCCTCCCTGCCAAGGTCTTTACCCTTCCTCTCTAAGAACCAAATCCTAACTCTGGGAAAAAGGTGTAATGTAGTAATTTTTAGTTATGATAGATAGTACTGACTGACGTTTCCTACCAACCTCTTTTGTATCAGCACAGACATAAAACAGCAAAATTCAAAATTCTCCCTCCTTGCTTAAAAACAGTTTAAAGTATTTTAAAGAACAGAGTACCGGTCAACTATTTATGCTCCTTTCAAAGTTCACAAAAGACAGCACTATACCTCTCAGAAACTAGCCCCAGCTTGAAGTGATCAGGAATTAAAGCTCCTCTTCCTGCTGCCCTCTGACCGCAGGAACGGGATCACCCTCGCACGGAGGGTGTGTAGGACTGCGTTTGTCGCCCTTCTGGGAAGTTTGCTGAGAAGCAGCATGAGCAGCTGCGTCTCCTACCCTCTGACTCGTCTTCCAAACGCTTCCTTTCCTGCTCTATTACAGATCCAATAACCTTTCCTGAGTGTCACGCTGTCATGCTATGAAGGTTCGATAGCAACGACTAAGACAGTAATATAATAATAATAAAAAAGATGTTTATTTCCTCACACAAGTTCTTGGTTAGTAACATCCATTAAAATAATGCGATTACTAATTTAGGAAGGATAACACAAAACCATCAGTTACTAATTTAGAAAGGATAACCTGAAACCGTCGATTACTGCGTTATTAATTGGAAGGACTGCTTATCCCTACTTGAAAGCTTTCTTGTTCACTCTCCTAGTGAGAGGGCTCTCAACCTCGAGGAGTTACCTTAACCCAGCGTCCCAGGAAAAGGGGAGGGGGGGGATACTCACGGTCCAGCCGGAGAGGATGGTCAGGTCACGTTCCCGTCCCTGCTCAAACTCTCCTGGCTCCCAAGTCTCTTTTTATATGGCTGGGGCTCTGGGCAAACACTGCTTTTGCTGACTTTTGCGAGTTTCACAATCACAGGACTGTCTGTTTGTCTGCTTGGGAGGACCCTGCTAGCGAGGCAAGACCACAGGACCTCCGTATTGTTTCTTCCCTCCCCGGGGGTCCGTGCAGATTCCAGGTGGCAGACTTCTTCAGTCTTGTTAATGCTGCCATTCCGCAGCCTTGCGCATATCAATCCTTGCGCATATCGGTTGGTAGACGACTTTAGTCCTGTTAAGTCCTCTGTTCAGCAGCTCTTGTGCTATCAGTTCTTCTGCATATCAATTGACAAACTTCAGTCCTGTTAACTCTTCACTCGCCCGTCACTGAGCAAGCCCAGTTTCCCTTTCTATCACGAAACATTCTTTTTCTTTAATCGTGTGCCTGCTCCACCAGTATCTTTCGTAGATTTAACGATTTCTGCTCCGTCAACCGCAACTATAATTTCCTTCAGCAACTAATAAAGTTCTGTCCTTGCTGCCATCTGCCTTCTCTCCACTTTCACCCTTAGTTTTTACTCTCTAATACCGCATGTCTCCTCTCTTAGGAATAGTGTCTTACCTGGGGAACTACTGTCACTCACACACAGAGCTGGATGTGGTCTTAGCAATGCTAGTCACCTTTGAAGAGCGATTTAGGGGCTAGCTCTTCTGACCCAAGTAAAAGGAGTGAGAAGAGGTCACGCCTTGGCTATTTTCTTGCACTGTATTAGAAGTATTAAAATTTCAAAAAGTCTTACAGTTCTACTTTTCTTCCATAGTTTTTCTCCATTCAGCCGGAGTTCATTATTGTAGAATGCATCTTCTACTTTACTGAAGGAAAACAAGGTTTTATTGCAGCAAAGGAGGTTTTCGAACTATGTTAAGTATAGGGATTTTTCTGTCCATAGGGGTAATGCTTCCAACAACATCTACCGGTTCTTTTAAAAATATTTTTTTCATAGTTTAAAAACTTGTGTTATACATGTGTTTATAGTTGTTACTTGGTTGTAATGTTTTCTAAGTTATTTAGTATTTTGAATATCAATACTGAATATCAAGAATAAATTTTATTCAAAAACTCCATTGCTGGGTCGCTAGCAGCACCCTGCTGTATTAAAATTGATTGATAGAATAGAAAACATGCTTTTTGTGCTATTCTTCGTGCTGTCTTCTTGCATTTTGCTCTTTGTTCAGACAACTGAAGCAACATTCTTATTTCAGAGTTTCTTAAGATGCACAGTCGATTGGAAATCAAATATTATTTTCTCTTCTTTTTTAATTAAGGTGGTTTCAGGTACCAGACTTAACTTCCTTAACCTGCTACCTCAACCTCTCAAGTTCAAGTAACTTCACAACCCTTTTAAAAAATGTTTCTCTAGGGGAAAAAAAAAAATCACAATTTGTAAGGCTATCTGACTGAATATATACAAAGCGGTGAGGTGTACAAAACAAATAATACAGATTTTTTTATTATTATTATTTCTGTGTGTTATAATAGGTTTAGGTGTTACTTTGTAGCATTAGTCGGTGAAGATGTTTCAGGCAGAAGTGCAGTACACTGACAGTGACCCTTTCTAGTTATTTGCTTATTCTAAAGATTGTGAGTATGATCATAATGAGTATGGTGATGAGGTTTTCAACAATAAAAGGATACTTAAATAGAAAATAAGGATGTTAATAACAATACCAGGAAGTCCGGAAAAATTACTTGCATTGTTTGGGGTTTTTTTGAGGAGATCTTCTACAATAATTAAAGTCAAGTCACTATCCCATTGAACTGAGCAGAAAGCAAACATTGGCTCTAATAAATGCATTTTAAGGCTCCGTTTTGGAGTAGTATATATGTAGTAGTTCTGTTGAATTGAATTTGAGTTGCAGTGTTTTTTTACAAATGGGGGGAATCTCATATATCGTAAGGATAAGTGTAATTCTGAAGTTGCCGAATCCGGCACTGAAGCTAGGAAGGAAAAGATCTAAGTTAGTTGGCTCCCAACGGACAACCCAGACTTCTTGGTTCTCTAGGTTCCCTTCTGCCGTCCAGCAGCAGAGCCAGACACCCTGGAAAGCATCGTGTTCCCCGAGCAACGGGCAGCTCCTGGACAGGCTGAAAACAGGGGTGTGCCTATGGTCCGCTCTCCTTCCGGGCCCGAAAGGGCTGGTGGGATCCTCTTGAGAACGGGCATTTGCGCTCATTATTTCAGTGCCTTTATGTGTGGGGGGGTCCTTCTTCTAAAACATCGCGCAGGACAAAGTTTCCCGGCTAGAGGCGCCCCCGCCCGCCGGCACTGCTCCCGCCTGCCCATGGCTGCCCTTGGGCTCCCCCTCGGAACCTGGCTGCTGTGATGCAAAGACATGGGAATTCAGAAGGCTGGAGGGAGTCAGTTACGGCTGGGGAGGCGGAAGGATCGGGCACTCGGTGCTTGGCCCGGCGCATTTCACGTGACGTACGGCGGAGACCTGTAGGCGAGGAGCAGAACCGCGGACACTCTACTGTCCGGTGAGTGTCCTATCTGCTAGATTAATTAGTCGTCGTCCTCTGCTAAAGATTAATAAACAGACAATAATTATGGTTGGCTGAGGGCGGACTATGCTTTAATTATCTAGTGTAATAATCTTGTCATTTTGTTCTGCTAACGTTGTGTTACGGGAGGGCATGTGTAAGAGAAGGAGCGACTTTTTCATGTTATTCTTAAGTATGAAGTAAAATAACAGCAGTTCAATACACAGAGCTTGTGAAATTTAGCCAATATTGTCTCCTTAGAATAGCAGCTTTTTTGGTGTTCTCATCATTTACTTAGCTTTACTAGGTTACCTTTACTTCAAAGAAATTGCTGCGTGTCTTTCACTGCGTGCTGAAAGTGAGGAGATTGAACTTTTTTTCCCCGTACTCTAAGGAATATTTAATGTTACTAGCAAACACACGTATCTTATCTTTTGGCCAAAACGTAGGGAACAGTTCACCTCATCAGACACACAAAAAAATCAAGTAGAATGCTTTTCCCTGAGGCCTGTGATTTTTATATAGGAAGCAATGTACCACCATGAAGCTATAAAAGGAATAAACATCTCATAATGCGTAATGTCTAAAAGCATGTATTTTTAATAGCAGGTTCTTACAGTTGATAATGAAGAATTAGAGACATTTCTTCCAGCCTACATGAACATATTAATATTAAAGTTTTTCGTAGATAATCTGCATTCAAGAAACAGCAGCTACACACTTATCCATGCGTTAATGAACTGAACAATACCATCTTGTGCAAGCGTTTAAATTACTGAATAACAAACCCTTCTATAAAACTGGTAACAGTATTTTTTATTATATTACAGTATATTAGTTAAGATAATGATTCATTTTAATTTGTAATTATAATACGCTTCTGTTGTGAAAATGGAATTGTATTCTGTATGTGGTATGTATGCACTTTTGTACTTTTACAAGTATATAAATATATGTATACTTATATATAATAGTCATATATAAGTAGGTATATATGTATATGAATAGTTGTAACTTGAAAATGATCAGTTGGACTTTCTTAAAGAATGATTGCGGGGGCAGAGAATTGCCTTGATCACAAGATTCTTTTTATTATGTATCATCAGCAAGACCTCTCGTCTTTGTATTGTGTTTTTATTCGGCACCAAATATAAAATCCGGTATTTCGAAGCTTCATTAGTTCTGATGCTCATTGGACCATTTGCTTTTAATTGCATGGCAGTTTTCAAATCAAAAACATAATTCCAAAATAATAACTCTTTGTTTCAAAGGTGTGAAACAAAATGTTTTAATTTCATCTTATTTGACCTGAGTCTGGGATAGCTTTGGTTTTCCTGATGTTGCATCTTTTAGAAAGTTAGCTGTTAACCAAGATATGTGCTGAGCTTCAGTTTTCACTTTTCTCCAGTTTTTATTAAGGAATGATTATTCAGATCTTCATTTATCTTTTCCTTCCAGCTTGCTTGTCTTACCTTAGAGGAATTCTCCTAAAGCATTCTTCCAATCTGAGTAGCAGTAGTAGCACTGAGTAGTGAAAAGGAGGGGAAAAAAAAAATTCTGTTGTATATCCCCACTTAGATATTTTGTGTTGTCCCCTGCTCCCCCTTATTTTCTTCCCTTCTGGCTCTGTGATTACTAGTTTACCAACTTCTAGTGGTTTGCTCCAATTCTGCAGTATAGGAATTGGCTTGAAAACCTAAACATTTTGATTTCCATTTGAAAATATTCTGTAGTAGGATCAGCTGATTTGCTTACTTGCACCTCAGGCGCGAAAGGATTGTGTGTCTTGTGCACGTCCGCATTTTGTGCCACATCCCTTAGAGCTAAGCCTGATACGGTGTAGTAAAGTCTAAGATCCCAAAATTGACTATCAGTGTATATGGGATATCAGGGCAAAATATGACATTTAGTGTTACATACTTTTCTTAAAGTTTAACATAGCTTTCTGATGACGCAGTAGGAAATACACTATCTTCTTGGGATTTTTCGTAAAGAACTGTAATGGCTTAACCTAAGTTCATAAATAGTATTGAGTTAGTAACACTGGGTATTGACCTTCGCCAGTACTTATCGGGTGGTTTACAGGTTGGTGTGGGCCAGTTAGGTTTCACATTGGTATGTCTTTACAGAGTTTGCACAAGTTTAAGTGAAGTGATTTTTAGAACTGTTAAGCTGCCATAATTTATATGTAGATCAATTCATAAATGCAAATCCTGAAGGAAGGAATTATGTGGGATAAAAGGAGTAGATATCTAAGGGGTTTATAGTGGCTCTACGTCCACCTGAAGGAGATTTTCCGGTGGCAAAATGGTGAAGGCAGTTCTCTTAAGGATGCTGTTTACAAGGCTGTGTATCGGGGCTATACTGAAGATGAGTGTGTCAGAGGCTATTTTGGCTCCTCAAATGGTCCAGTATGAGCATCTTTTATAACTCCATCCATGTTTTGTTTTGTCTGGATGTATGTGCTACCTGTCGTGGTGTTGTAGTACAAAATCTTACCCTGAATGTGAAAGAAAAAGTCACAGCTACTCAGTATTCAAGTGTTTGCAGGGTTTTTTAACAATATTTTGAGATTATTTTAAATAAATTTCTATACGACAGTATTAGAAAGGAAGACTAAGACTAAATTTTTTGTTTTTTCCAGTACAGATTCTCTCTCTCTTTTATTTCATCACAATTCCCACGCGGACGCTGTAAGTACAGTTTGGATAGATTAGTTGCCTTATTTTCTAGCTCCGGACAGAACCAGGCCCGTCTTTTTTAGTAACATTGACAAATTTCAGACCTTGGCTAAAGGATAGGCACGAAGAGTTGAACGAAAGCTATTTGAAAAAGGAATGTGACTGTGGAAAATGTAAAATATTCTGGGGCCAAGTAAACATAATGCTGGGTGTAGATGAACATAATCAGCATGTGACAGTTTACCAATTGTAAGCGTCTGTTTGCAGCCGTGTACTCATGATGGCCAGTGAGATCTGATCGGGGTGTTTGCTTTGTAGATCCCCAACAGATTTAAAATATCTTTTTATGGACATGTCCACAGATGTTTATCTCAAGTAATTTGCAAAATCAGTTTTCAGGGAAACAGAAATACAACTCGGTCTTTTATAGGAGAGGTAAGGCTAAAATCATGCTCTAATAAAACAAATATTTGTTTTTTTCCTTACAAAAAGCATGTTTCTGTTGTTTAGAGGCTATTGGCTGCCAGTAAGAAAAAATGAGTGTTAATGCAGATTCCTCTGTTTTGAATTAATGCAATCCATATCAAAAGACAGGGTTTTTAACTGAAAATTTATTCCAGCACGTATATTGCACTTTACAGTGAGTTCTGCTTCTGTGATGACTTTAGATTATGACCCACAATGATAATATAAAAGCATTTGACTGTAATAAGAAGTAGGCACTTAGTACAGGGTGGAGAATTTAATGCAGATAACTTCCATCTATATCTTGCCAAGGTAGTTTATTATTCTAGAGAAGGTTAAATGACTTTTATTTTTTCTCCTTATCAGAAAAAGACGTGCAGTTTTAAACAAGTTCCTGGCTATCGTACATTGTTCGCAGTATAGTTTACATGCTTGATAGGTCTATAGATGGCCAAGAAAGTCATTAAAATAGCTGGCTAGTACAAAAGTTCAGGCTGGAAATCACCGGTGGGCTGTTAATGACCAGTGGCTGTAGATTAAAAATAGTTATAAAAATATACGTCCTGATTCCAGAAGGTGCTGATACCACTTTGTTTTTGTTTTGTTCTTTAGTGAGATAGAAGATGAACTCAGCTGAAATCACTGATGATGATGAAGGTAAAATGTTACACTTTGTGTAATTTATAATCAGGCAAAAATATATATTGAATGAAAACTTTCATAACCTGATGAAGAATGCAGCTGCATCAAGGAAAATTGGATTAGTGATTCTTGAAAAGCTATCTAAAACATCCTACTATTTTTTTTTTGTTCATGGTATTTTCTCCTCTATTTCCTTCCTCCCACTCCAAAAAACCCTTCTTCCTACCGTAACTTTATTTATTTATACTTTCAGCTCTTCTTCGGGGAAGAAAATAGCATTTGCTAGATGTTTGTATGGTTCCTTGCATAATAAAAAATTGACTTTGGGGTGGCCTTAACATGCACTTATTATATAAGTGATAAAAAAGAGTTATGTTGTTCAAAATACATTTTCATAAAAAGAAACAAAGCACAAAATATATTGTTTTAAGGGTATCATGGTTTTCTGGAGAGAGTGCTTTATCATTCTAAACCTTCTCTTTTTCCAGTAGAAATTCCTAGAAAAGATATTGTGAAAGTAGAAACAGAAAATGAAGATGAAGCTCTAGACTTCTCGGTAACATCCAGATCTTCTGAGGAACACTCACTGGATGGCGCAGTTGCTTGCCTACAGGAATCCAACAAACGGAAACAGACCTCGCTTGGTTGTGATGGTTCAGGGAGCCAGCAAGATGTCTTACCCGGTGTGAAGAAAAGACGCTTTGCACAAGAGGTGACTTCTCTATACACAGCTCTGATTTTTCTGTTCGCATCTTGTAGGCTAAATTTAGTGCTGTTACAGGCAAAATGCAAGTCACTTAACTAGTTTTACATTAGTAATGAGTTAGAGGCAAGTATAGCTAATCTTGACACAATCTGCACACATTACTTGTCTGGCTATTTCTTTCAATGATGTGGGAGCTGTCATATTTATGAAACACATTTATAGGTTCATTTACTCATTTGGAAGTTTTTTTGTTGTTTTTCATAGAACATAGGAACAGGTAGTGGTTTGGATTAACTAAGTTTGACTGATTATAGCCCCTCTCATGTCACACAGTCCTTGGCTATTCAGTGGGAGAAATAGGGCTGTAACTTTGCCATCTATGAACGGATTTTGATGTCAGTGAGGCAGGTAGGAATGTACATATTGACTGAAAGATAAAAATGCAGGGATGCAGAAGATTTCAACAGATAAGAATGGAAGGTATTACAACTTCTGAACTGGTGCAACATCCCAGCTGTGACAATCCAGACATTTGTCTAACCAGTGAAGGAGAGTCCATAATCTTTTCAGTTATCCTATTCTAGTGTTTCACCTCTCATGTTTGAATTCTGTATGCTGGATTTTGATTTTGTTGTATCTACTTAACTTCCTAAGAATTATTTGCAATATCCATGTGTTTGCAAAAAAAAAAAAAAAAAGGGGAAAGAAAGAAAGAAAGAAAAATCCCAAACTGTAAATATTTACTGTAAGTTGATAAAATGCTTGCTTCAGATTTCAAACAATGAGGAAGAGTTAGAAAATGATTGAGAACATGAGTTTCTTAAGGACTTAGTGCTGTTTTTTATAGAAACCATTTAGAAGATGAGAAATCCAGTGAATCTCCACTTCCTTGCCTTTCAGAATTAAAGAAATCTTAGACTCCCCTTTTTAAAAAGACAGTATCAAGATACTACGTTTTTAGGTTTTTATTGTTTGAATTGAATAATATTTTAATTTTACTCATTCTCAGAAACCTGTTCAGGAGTTGTACAACGTTGTAAAGATAAAAATAGCTATATAAACCTTTCACATCAGAAAGAAGAGAATAAGCATAATTTTGGTGTCTGATAGCCTTGGCAGTGTTTTCAAAAGCTAACCTAAAGAGAATGTTGAAACATTAAATGCAGTTGGTGGAGGCAGTGGCAAGGTCACAGGACTAGGAGTCAGAAAATCTGGATTCTGTTCTTGGCTCTGTTGCTGACTTGTTGCCACCCAAGTTCTCTGCAGCCCAAGATCCTCATATGCAAGGTGGAGGATAATGACACTTAATTTGGGAGAGTATTTGGAGCTCTGTGGGGTAAAAGTGTTTAGGATTACAATTGCATTTCTATACTATGGGGAAAGCCATGAACCAACACAAAAAACAATGAAATGAAACAAAACAAAAAAAACCCAAAATAATACTTTACTGTATTTTTAATTGATTTTTTTTCTAATGCATTTATTAATTTGATATATGTAACACAATTAAGTCCTCTGGAGAAAATTTGGCAGTGCATATTTATGTAATGATACCTGCTTAAGAGGCACGCATTTATAGCTAATATTTTTAAGGCAGTTTTGCTAATACAGTATTTATTCATTCAAAGGGCCCCCATTCAAACCTGAAGAACAGAGACACTGGCTCACCCACTCAGGTAAATACAGAGCAGCCAAATGAGAACAAGAATCCTAATACAGCACGGCTCTGTGAAGAAGAACCCTTCAGTGACATAAGCACTCCATCTTATAAAAAACCTCTCTATGGCATCTCACACAAAATTACAGAGAAGAAGAACCCACCAGGAACAGAGCAGTTTGCTTCTTACGATTTGTTTGAAAAAAATCAGTCCCGGCAGTCCCTCGCATCTTCAAACTTTGAACGATCAGCGCACAAGAGACTCTGCTGCAACCATTGCTGTGACAACTGCCACCACAGATTCCGATCCAAATCTATATTCTTTGATACCAAAAATGTTTTACACGCTTAACACCCTCAATTCCAATGTGACCCAGCTTCACAGCAAAGTTGACCTGTTGTCTCTGGAGGTCAGCCGAATTAAGAAGCAAGTCAGTCCAGCAGAGTCTGTCGCAGAGTTCAAGCCTCCTCCTGAGTACCGGCTGACTTCTGCAGAGCTCAAACAAATGATGGATCAAAGCACATCAGGTGGAGACTTAGCCTGCCGGTTGCTAGTGCAGCTCTTCCCAGAGCTCTTCAACGATGATGAATTCAACAGAAACTGCAGTGCGTGCGGCTTCCTCAACAGAAGGAAACTTGATTCTCTTCATCTGCAGCTTATCCGTAACTATGTGGAAGTTTGTTATCCTTCTGTGAAGAACACAGCTGTGTGGCATGTGGAGTGTTTGCCTCAAGTCAATGATTTTTTCCATAGATTTTGGGCCAAAAGGGAGATGGAAAATAGTCAACAGAATGTGCAATCATCCAGTTTTTATGAGACTGAACAGGTAGAATCCTCTCATTTTATTGAGGATAAAGAGCAGGAAGAAGCTCCTAATCCAGACTTCCCTGTGCCTTCTCCATATTTGCTGTCTGATAAGGAGGTAAGAGAGATAGCACAGCAGAGCCTTTCAGTTGGAAACTTCGCTGCCCGGCTTCTGGTAAGACTCTTTCCAGAACTCTTTACTCCAGAGAATCTCAGACTGCTCAGGTGCTTGTAACAAAAAACAGCTCGATCCCATCAGACTGAGACTGATCCATCATTACGTGGAAGCAGTTTACCCCGTGGAGAAAAAGGAAGAAGTGTGGCGTTACGAATGTATACCGAGCATTGATGAAAGATGCCGGCGTCCTAACAGGAAAAAGGGTGATATGCTGAAGGCGGCAAAGAAAGCAAGAAAGTGACTGGCTCTTGAAATTCCTAAGACTTTGACCACTAAATTATTTGTCAGGATTACACTTTGTTTTAGACCTCCCTGAGGGGCCTGTCGGGAGCTGAGGGCGCTCAGCAGCTAGGACAGTTAGGCACTAAGACTGTTGCTTGTTAATGTGTGTGTGTGTGTCGCATATACATGGGCACTGCAGCAGTGGGAAGTGGCTTACTACGTTTGTACATGGGTAAAGATCATAAGTCATCGGTGATAGAGCTATTCATGACTCATTAAGAACATGACTTTCACTGGTGCAAATACATGTATTAAAACTGTATTAGTCCACTCCCCATTTCTGCATCTTCCTTTTTTATCACTTTCTAATAACAAAGATTTTTTTTTTTTAAATACATCATTGTGCTCTTCAGGGGCAGTTTTTCATTATACCCTTATAAAACAGGCATGTTAGTTAATTGAAAGTTTGAAGTTTAACCTTCATTTAAGTTTACAAGTTTCACGGTTTTTGAAAGTGCCATGTTCATTGGAATAGCAGTCTTTGCTTCTACAGTAATTGCAGCTATACGCTATTTTTGTTCTTGATGATACTGAGATACTGAAAATAATAATACTGTGTCAAAAATGGGTCAGAATGGTATACTTTCCGTTTTTAACTGTTACCCATGTTTTATTTCTATAAATAAGAAATGAACTATTATAGTTATGAACTGAGACTTGAGAATAGACACAATGTAAATGTTTTTCTGCACTGACACCACAAGCTTAATCCTGCCCCCGTGATTTTTATTTTGTTGTGTTCAGCGTCACTGCTGGCACAATTAAGGATGGCTTGTCTGGGCAAAGCTAGCAGAGCACCCCCAAGCCTATAGCCGTGGAAGGTAGTGCCATTGCCTGCTGGTCACTCTATTTGTAAAATAGCAGAGACAACAAAAAAAACCAAAAGACTTGAAACAAGAACTTAAAAAAAATTTAGACCTTGCTCTCTATCAAAATTACTATTCCAAAGGTTTCCAGTATTAATATTTAATTTATGTAAGAAGTACACGCAAAGATTGTTTTTGTGATGAAATGAAGTGTTGCAGGGTCCCCACTTACGAGCTATGGTAATGTAACTCATTCTCTGCATAAATGCAGCACTCTCTGGATTTTTCAGGTCTAGGGATATGTGAACTCCTTCCTTTATCCAAATTGATTTAGTGCAATTAATAGGTATGTGGAGGCATAACAGCATAACTTAGGTTCACGTGATCAAGTTTGCATCCTTAATATGTTTGCGCATAACCAAGACCACCAGGAAGCCAGTGTGACTTTGCTGTATGATTTATTCACTGGAGAGTGCTGCTTAAAAATTAGTTTTCCTCTTCTTTTTATACTGATGTATATGGTGAGAGAGAGTCAGGCCTTCACTTTTAGGTCAGTAAAGACAGTGATTGCTTAACACCGTCTCTGGAAAGCCTTGGAGCAATTGTTGATGTTCTCTGTGGTCCTTTTTTTGTTGTTTACTTAGATGGCTCATAGTATCAAATTTTAAGTCAGCTCCAGTGTAATTTTCTATTTTAGCATTTGTAAGAAAGTACAAAATAGTTGATATTTTTACTTCGGATTTTTAGAATTTATTGTTCTTAGAATCATATTGATCCCTCCTTTTAAAAAAACCAAAAAAGCAAAACATTTTTTCCTAATGACAAGAATTAGCAGAAGTGTGTTATGTTAAAGCAGGAGTAGATTATAATAGATAGTAGCATTTGCTCATTTTCCCCATATTCTAGCAACATTCTCAAAGAATGTACGAAGAAAGTCATGAATGTACTAAATAATACGCTGATACTGTTTAAATCCATTTAAATGCTTCCTGTTGGCTTAAATAATAGCAGACCATGCACAAAATGGATATCAGAGCAAATATGGCTATAATCAAATGAAAAGATGTTACCAAAGATAAAGAACTGATACCACGTCTGCATCTTATCTTTCATTTTAGTGCATAAATTTAGCAACTTGAATGTATCAGAAACACAGACTTTTTTTTTGTAATTGTATGCTACCTAGCAGCTCTGTGAACTTTTTTACATGCACTTTTATGGGAGATATAAAATGATGATAGAAAACAGTAACAGCCTCTTAATTTGGTGTTGCAAATCACTGACCAGAAGGTAACAAATGTGAAGTGAAGGTTTTCTCTATAGTTTACGTTTACTTATCTTAATGTCAAATGGGTTTTACGACTAAGCGATGTTAAAGCTCCCTAAAGAACTCAATATGTATTAAACTTCTGTACAATTGACAGATGTTACTAGCTAGCATGCAAATTTGAGACATACCGGCTTTTACTGTAGATGTTAACATTTTGCAATATTTTGAATCACCCTCTCTTGACAGGTCAAAAAAATCAGCCCCTTCATATTACTAAGTAGTGAAAAAATGATCTTCGCCTTTTAAAATGACATTTTCAAAACTGGGTATAGAAAGATCCTCATTGTTTTTTCCTCTTAACTTCTAATAACTGTGTACATTCCTTTTCTCTCACTCCACAGTCCTTTCCTGATTCTTTTTTGGTTGTATGTTTATAACTTCATCCAGTTTGTCAGCCCTGTAAATAAATTAAAGGTATATTATTTTCATACACGAGGAACGTTGTCTGGTGTTTGCTTGAGTAGACTTACACACGCAGTGATCTTTTTCCTATAAAGTCTGTTACTGAGATCTGAGATAACCTTAGCCAGGCAGACTGAATACACAAATAAAAATACCCTCGTTTGTTGCAACCGTTTAGAAGAATTTTTCCCTTTCAGAATATTCTTTCTAAAAGAACAAACTTGCTGTTTTGCAAGTGAGGCTAAAATAGGAAGATTGCTAGATACTAACTGAAAATGCCTGGAACATGTGTAACCATACACACACCAACTTCCTATTAGATGAACATTACTTTCTACTTCCCAGGTCAATAAAACCTGTTAAGGTGAGTATCAAGTGTCTATATCTGCTCATTATAATTTAATTAAATCACCTTTTGATAAGCATTGAATAACTTGCTTCTAACAGCATCCTAAAAGAAGCGGTGTAATATATGATAGCTCTGTATTTTTGTCTTACCCATTTTACACAAATTAAAAACTTACTTAGAAGCTCTGTGAAAGATGTATAGTTACGCTTCAAAGGGGAGACAAAGGGTGGTGCATCAGAGGGTATTTCAATTGATTAGGAAGCCTGCTAACTGTATTTAGCAGACATGAATTCAACGACATTTTCAAACCAGAGAAAACCTGTATTTGAAGTCAACCACTTGGTTATGCTAATGCATTACAGCTGCCAAAGTGTTTCATGTTCCTGGAAATGTTTGTCATTGTTTTTTTTCTCATCTTCAAAATGCATACAATTTATTACTAGCTGCACATTTTTTGACTCTGTCCTTTGTCTCTTTTCAATCATTGTTTGATATTTATATTATGTTATAGCAGTGCAAATGAGAGAATTGTGTGCTCAGCACTCTACAAAGGTACAGCAGGTCTAATTTTATACTGAAAGTGGCTAACGTTAATTCTGCAGTCACAAGCAGCGTGGAATATAATATGAAGGTTTTATTGATAATATTTTTATTTAGTTTTTGTTTCGCTGATTAAATGAACATGCAACGGCTGAAAAATTCAGAATGCCTTAAGCTTGCCTGTAATGAGGATGTAGCATGAATTGACAGGTGCTTTTACTTACCATGCACATTTCAGGTGATTGCACTTAAAATCTATGGGAAAACAAGTGGGACAGGTTCAAGCCTGGGGTTTTTTTGTTTTTCTGAGCAAATCAAAAAAACTCCATCACTGTCATTGACACAATTTCTTCACCTCCTTGGTTTGCCTTTTTGATTTTTTTTCCAGTGTTATTGCTACTCAGCTGGAGCCAGTGTAATTATGTTTCTCCTCATGAAGAGTCTGAAAAAAATATGCTTTAAGTTGTTTCAAATGCAAAGCTGAAATCATGTTTTTCTTCCCTTTCTCAATTCTCCCCGAGGATCATAGAAATCCTCATCTTTATGTCTTCGTTCTTTCCTACCAAATTTCTTGTCATAGTAAATATGAAGATAAATTTCTATTTTTCACAGTGCTTTTGAACCCCTCATTTTTACCCCATCCACTATAAAAGCCATTCATAGAAACTTCTCACTTCTCTGATAGTCTTAATTTCTTACAAAATTAATTGTTTTAATAGTAAAATACTTATAAGTATCTTTGTCACAGCTCATGTAAATCCTATTTTGAGAAGTCAGTGAGTAGAGAATTCATCTCTTCTCTCCTGCTGCAGAAAGCTGGCTCAAGGTGCCTCTCCTGAATTTGCCAGTTCCAATGCCGGAAGCAAATAACTCATAACAAAACCAAAGTCCTACTGTATTCAGAACGTTTTCTTTTCCACCTCATCTCATTGGCAGGAGATTAGCCCCTACATGTGTTTGTTTTCATCCAGCATGTTCCTTTTCATTTTTGTCATTTGCTAGGTCCCGTCTTTTCTAGTTACTGGTCATAGGAAGAAGATCCTGTGACAGGACCGACCACCTACTTATTCTCTTTCCTGATGTGTTTTGAGATGCAGCTGTGGTCCCCACTGAGCATTTTGCTTTCATAAGCAGCGGTTCTGAAGACAACGTTGGGTCTTACAGGGAAGGAAGAGCTGCAAGAGAAGTGAAATATTACGTCTTCTTTTCCCATTCCTCCCCCTTCTCCCCCCCCCCCAAAGACAAACGTGAATAGAACAAACATTTCCCAGGGAATGAAAATCCCAAGGTACCTGTCAGCAGCAGGAAATAGTCACTCGGTAAGGTCCCATCCTCCATTTGAGATTTGATCCTGTGTGTGAAATCTAGGCGTAAGTTTTCATGTCATGCAATGCTGCCCCTGTTCTCTCTGTCTGCCTCTCTGGCTCTGTCTGCCTCTCTCTGTCCTTGTCCCCAAATTTTTAAGGCTCAGTTTCTCCTTAAAGTGCTTGCCTACATGTGCATTGAATGCACAAGCACTGCAAACTGAATAATTTTTTAGCTTCAGCAGTACTCAGGTTGGTATTGCTGCCCCTGCCGTGCGCAGGCAAACACGTTTTTTTTCCCCCCCCCCGTCCTGGTGCACGTTGTTGTAGGCTGTCGGTTACGCTTGGCCTGCACAGGCTGTTGAGCGCTCTGTGATTTGTTAGGAGCTGAAGAAGGTATGCTGTCCTGCTGACATTTCCGTCATCATAAACAAACCCCCCAAAAAAGAAAAAAATGGGAACACTTGGTGCCGCTCTGTTCTAGGGAAAAAGGGATTGCGTATTCTTCAAGAGGGGTGAGAGGTGGAGGAATAAAATACCTCTTTGTGTTGACCTCTGGATGGCAGAACTCCAAACCTGGAAAGGCCAAGGAAAGGAACTCATTCTTTATTCGTGCACGCCATCCTTCCTCGCTAATCGGAGCATCAGCACCAGCGTTAATCAGGAAGCTATTCCAGTGTTAGAAAATGGCTGAGTAATGTGGGCAAAACGGTGTAGTTGTCTGGAGCAGTTCAGCTGGCAGGCAGGTATTTCTGAAACGAGACAATCAATTTTAGTTGACCAAACTGCCTCTTTCGCCAGACCTTAGGCCTAGTCTTCCGTGAGGAGTTCACAGGACCATCGTGTGTCCCGCTCTGTAATGCAGGCTGGCCTCCGTGCAGCAGGTACCACGGCATGTCCCATTGCTCCTGCAGCGAGTTAAACATGCAGCGTAAGGCTGGCTTTGCCTGGTTAATGCAGATTTGGCTTTGGACAGCATGGTCATCTGGGCATCAGCCGATGAACTTGTTATTTCTCAAGCAACTCAAACTTCCCTATATGACACCCTCAACAGTATGGCTGAGAGGAAGCCCTTTCAAATGCTCCCTCTGCCATCCAGGCTGAGGATAGCAGATGCATATGCCCTGGAGCAGGAAAGCCACTCCAGCAGTCTCGGCACGCAGCGGTGCCGATCCCTTGCGGAAACCCGCCTTGCCCTCCATAGCCTGGAGCTTGGAGTGGGGAGAACAGCATACCTGTGTCTCCCAGCCGCTGCGCGCTCGGTGGCACTAGTGACTCTGTATCTGAGCAGTGACAGCCTCTCCGTGGTGGGAAGCAATGGATCAGTAGAAATTTTTGTTCGACTACTTCATATAATGCTGCCATGTTTTCTGACTGAAGACTCGAACGTGGTAGCAGATGGACTCCATCATCATTCATGGCTAATGAAGGGTAGATACGTGTTTGATTACCAGGTAAGTTTTATGTATGCTTTACCTGTGAGCCTACCTCATATAAAAGTCCCCCTGAAGGTCAAGCAAAAGTGTGGCTGTGATGTGCCTGTTCCTGCACGTCCCAGGACTTGCATGCGGTTCCTGGAGCTGCCCAAGTGCACGCAGGTCAGTCATTACCCCAGCCTTGGCCTTCCTCAGCTCACGGGCCAAAATGTTTAAGGCTCTAGAAACCAGAGCCACCTGCTCAACAGCGTGAGGCCCTATTAAAGCAGCGCGATCAATAGTAGAGAGCCTTACCCGGGACAGAGCAATGTGGCCGCGTGCAAGAGTGGCTCGCCTTCCTGCTGCCAGTCTTTTCCTGAGAGCGTCCTGCCTGTGCTCGTCGCTCTTCCTTTTTTTCCTGAAGTGAACTGATGCAGGTGTCCCTTCAACCATTTGAATCCTGAATCTGCAGAGGGTATTCTCACCTACCAGCATAAGATTCCTTAGGAAGTTTTCCTTTCTTTTCCCTTACTGTGCTGAGCTCACTGGTGGATCAACACTTAAAAACCTATGGCAGCCTGCTCCCACCTGCGCCTTTCAGCGAAGAGTTGTTTTTGGTGGCTGCTATCGCTAGGAGAGAGCTAGGTCTTTATGGGTAGTGCTTGCCTACTTCACGTCCTAACAAGCTTTTCTCTAAGCTCAGATCTAAGTTTTTGGCCTAATGGTGCATTCGTATTCTGGCCAAGAATACCAAGAAATGACCCTGCCTGTGCTCCTTCCTACGTCAACTGCTTTCAGGGATGAGATCTCCCCACCCCTCCTGGGGGTCAGGCGGGTGTTAGGATTTGTTGTTGTCGTTCTTACCTTATCCAGATCAGACCCTTTCAGAAGCTTAATTTCTTCAAATCTCTACCTTGGTTGTCCTGAAGCATTCCTGAGGTTTACAAGTGTGGGGCTATGCTGGCACTGTAAGCTGTAACGTGTACGGTTACTACTGCTGGAGAGCACCTGCACTGTGACGGTACCTACTGATAAACACTTGACAGGTAAGGAATAGTTATTTACCAGCAACTGGAGCTCACTGATGATACATTACTCGTGACACATCTTTCTACTTATTTCCCTCAGCATTCCTGGAGACTAATGGAGTAATTTGGAATAGCAACAGTGAGCGGAATTGGGGACCACAGGCTGCACCTCATCTATTTATTTCCATAGCACTTGGTGCACGCACCTGTGGAGGGTCATGACAGGGTTAAACTGGTGGAAAGCTGCAAGTAGCAAGCAACAGGAGCCTCAGACAAACATACCCAAGGACACCGGTGCAGCTGGGAATGATACATCCTGAGAAAGTACAGATAAACTAGCAGAAGCCAGTGGGAACCAAGGTTAAGGGCAAGACAGCTTTTCTAAACAAGTAGCAAGGTACAAGGCATGACCGCTGCGTGCGTGATCAGTGCAATGATTGGCTACCTGTGAAATAATCTGCATGGTGATTGGCTTAGCAAAGTGTGTCTGTGAAACCAATGAAGCAGCTAACATTTAAATATGCTCAGAAACAAACAATAAAGGTGTCAGGACGCAAACCCTCCTGAGTACGGGCCATTCATCCGCCACACCACGTGACCAGCACTGCCCTAGCAGGCACTCAGCCACAAGTGACATCACAACCACAAACTGCACACAGAGGACCAGAACTGGCCTATCAGGCACTCAGCCACAAGTGACCTCACAACCACAAACTGCACCCACGTAAACCAGCACTGGCCTATCAGGCACTGAGCCACAAGTGACATCACAAACACAAACTGCAGCCATGTGACCAGCACTGGCCTATCAGGCACTGAGCCACAAGTGACATCACAAACACAAACTGCACCCACAGGACAAGCAGTGGCCTATCAGGCACTGAGCCAAAAATCACATCACAAACACAAACTGCAGACACAGGACCAGCACTGACATATCAGGCACTGAGCCACAAGTGACATCACAACAACAAACTGCACCCACAAGACCAGCACTGGCCTATCAGGCACTCAGCCACAAGTGACATCACAACCACAAAGTGCAGCCACGTGACCAGCACTGGCCTATCAGGCACTGAGCCACAAGTGACATCACAAACACAAACTGCAGCCACAGGACAAGCAGTGGCTTATCAGGCACTCAGCCACAAGTGACATCAGAAACAAAAACTGCACACACATGACCAGCACTGGCCTATCAGGCACTGAGCCACAAGTGACATCACAACCACAAACTCCACCCACATCACCAGCACTGGCCTATCAGGCACTGAGCCACAATTGACCTCACAAACACAAACTGCAGGCACAGGACCAGCACTGGCCTATCAGCCACTGAGCCACAAGTGATATCACAAACACAAACTCGACCCACATGACCAGCACTGGCCTATCAGGCACTGAGCCACAAGTGACATCACAAACACAAACTCCACCCACATCACCAGCACTTGCCTAGCAGCAACTCAGTCACAAGTGACATCACAACCACAAAGTGCAGCCAAATCACCAGCACTGGCCTAGCAGCAACTCAGCCACAAGTGACATCACAAACACAAACTGCACCCACACCACCAGCACTGGCCTATCAGGCACTGAGCCACAAGTGACATCACAAACACAAACTCCACCCACATCACCAGCACTGGCCTATCAGGCACTGAGCCACAAGTGACATCACAAACACAAACTGCAGCCACATGACCAGCACTGGCCTATCAGGCACTGAGCCACAAGTGACATCACAAACACAAACTCCACCCACGTGACCAGCACTGGCCTATCAGGCACTGAGCCACAAGTGACATCACAATCACAAACTGCAGCCATGTGACCAACACTGGCCTATCAGGCTCTGAGCCACAAGTGACATCACAAACACAAAGTGCAGCCAAATCACCAGCACTGGCCTAGCAGCAGCTCAGCCACAAGTGACATCACAAACAAAAACTGCACCCACACCACCAGCACTCGCCTATCAGGCACTGAGCCACAAGTGACGTCACAAACACAAACTCCACCCACATCACCAGCACTGGCCTATCAGGTACTCAGCCACAAGTGACATCACAAGCACAAACTCCACCCACAGGAGCAGCATGGCCTCACAGGCACTCAGCCAAAAGTGACATCAAAGCCACAAACTGCACCCACATGACCAGCACTGGCCTATCAGGCACTGAGCCACAAGTGACCTCACAGCCACAAACTGCACCCACATCACCAGCACTGGCTTATCAGGCACTGAGCCACAAGTGACATCACAAACACAAACTGCAGCCATGTGATCAGCACTGGACTATCAGGCACTCAGCCACAAGTGACATCACAACAACAAACTCGACACACATGACCAGCACTGGCCTATCAGGCACTGAGCCACAAGTGACATCACAAACACAAACTCCACCGACATCACAAGCACTGGCCCATCAGGCACTGAGCCACAAGTCAGATCACAACCACAAACTCGACCCACAGGACCAGCATGGCCTATCAGGCACTGAGCCACAAGTGACATCACAAACACAAACTCCACCCACAGGACCAGCATGGCCTATCAGGCACTGAGCCACAAGTGACATCACAAACACAAACTAAAGCCATGTGACCAGCACTGGCCTATCAGGCACTGAGCCACAAGTGACATCACAAACACAAATTCCACCCACAGGACCAGCACTGGCCTATCAGGCACTGAGCCACAACTGACATCACAAACACAAACTGCAGCCATGTTACCAGCATGGCCTATCAGCCACTGAGCCACAAGTGACATCACAAACACAAACTCCACCCACATCACCAGCACTTGCCTAGCAGCAACTCAGCCACAAGTGACATCACAACCACAAAGTGCAGCCAAATCACCAGCACTGGCCTAGCAGCAACTCAGCCACAAGTGACATCAAAAACACAAATTCCACCCACAGGACCAGCACTGGCCTATCAGGCACTGAGCCACAACTGACATCACAAACACAAACTGCAGCCATGTTACCAGCATGGCCTATCAGCCACTGAGCCACAAGTGACATCACAAACACAAACTCCACCCACATCACCAGCACTTGCCTAGCAGCAACTCAGCCACAAGTGACATCACAAACACAAAGTGCACCCACACCACCAGCACTCGCCTATCAGGCACTGAGCCACAAGTGACATCACAAACACAAACTCCACCCACATCACCAGCACTGGCCTATCAGGCACTCAGCCACAAGTGACATCACAAACACAATCTGCAGCCACATGACCAGCACTGGCCTATCAGGCACTGAGCCACAAGTGACATCACAACCACAAAATGCAGCCACATCACCAGCATTGGCATATCAGGCACTCAGCCACAAGTCACATCACAACCACAAACTCCACCCACATCACCAGCACTGGCCCATCAGGCACTCATCCACAAGTCAGATCAAAACCACAAACTCCACCCACAGGACCAGTATGGCTTATCAGGCACTCAGCCACAAGTGACATCACAAACACAAACTGCAGTCATGTGACCAGCACTGGCTTATCAGGCACTGAGCCACAAGTGACATCACAAACACAAACTGCAGCCACATCACCAGCACTGGACTATCAGGCACTGAGACAAAAGTGACATCACAACCACAAACTGCACCCACATGACCAGCACTGGCCTATCAGGCACTCAGCCACAACTGACATCACAAAGACAAACTGCACCCACATGAACAGCACTGGCCTATCAGGTACTGAGCCACAAGTGACATCACAAACACAAACTGCAGGCACAGGACCAGCACTGGCCTATCAGCCACTGAGCCACAAGTGACATCACAACCACAAACTGCAGGCACAGGACCAGCACTGGCCTATCAGCCACTGAGCCACAAGTGACATCACAACCACAAACTGCAGCCAGATCACCAGCACTGGCCTATCAGGCACTGAGGCACAAGTGATATCACAACCACAAACTACAGCCACGTGACCAGCACTGGCCTATCAGGCACTGAGCCACAAGTGACATCACAAACACATATTCTATCCACATGACCAGCACTGGCCTATCAGGCACTGAGCCACAAGTGACATCACAAACACAAACTCCACTCACATCACCAGCACTGGCCTATCAGGCACTCAGCCACAAGTGACATCACAACCACAAACTGCAGGCACAGGACCAGCACTGGCCTATCAGGCCCTGAGCCACAAGTGACATCACAACCACAAACTGCACCCACAGGACCAGCACTGGCCTATCAGGCACACAGACACAAGTGACATCACAATCACAAACTGCAGCCATGTGACCAGCACTGGCCTATCAGGCACTGAGACACAAGTGACATCACAAACACAAACTCCACCCACATGACCAGCACTGGCCTATCAGGCACTGAGCCACAAGTGATATCACAACCACAAACTGCACCCACATGACCAGCACTGGCCTATCAGGCACTGAGCCACAAGTGACCTCACAACCACAAAAGCAGCAATGTGCTTGATGCTGTCTAATCAGGTGGTGAAGCAAAAGTCACCTCACAAATACAAAAAAGGAGCAATGTGGCTGCTGGTGGCCTGGCAGATACTGAGGCCAAATTACTCCACAAACACAAGCAGCAGCAATATCCATCAAGCTGGACTGTCAGGTGCTCATGCTGAAGTGATCTCACAGGCAGCCATGAAGCCAGATAGCTGCTCCTGGCCTCTTTGCAACTGAGGCACAATTGACCTCAACAAGCACAAACAGCAGCAATGTCCATGCTGATCGCCAGTCACATACTGATGCACAACTCACCACAAAAGCACCAACAGCAGCAAAGGGTCTGCTCACCCTTTAGGAGGCACTGAGACACAAGAGACCTCACCATCATCACCAACGCTACATGCATGCTGTTGGCCTACCAGCTTCAGAGGCACAACTCACCTCACAAGCACAAATGGCATCGACCTGCCTGCTGCTGCCCTATCTTTGACTGAGTCACAAGGGAGCTGAAAAGTGCAAACCTTCACAGAGGAGAAGCTCACCTGGGCCACTCGCATGTCCCTTGATTACGCTGTGATCACTCCATACAGAACAGTCTTCTGCAAATGGCTTTCATCTCCTGGCAAGACTCTCTCCAGATCATGCGACAGCTCCACTCTGCCACCCTGCACACAAATCACAAAAGGAACAATTGGTCTCGCTTTTCCTTTAGTACCATCAAGTCCGAGCTGGGAGCCTTCGCACTGCAGCACCTACACAATGGCAGCAGGATGCCACTTCCATTTCTAGTGCATTTCTAGGCACAGAGATCAGCTGAGGGAGCAGCTGCACTGCAAAGGCTTTCTGACACTCTCAGATCAACTCGGCACTGCACCAGGCATCAACCTGACGCCAGACCTCTGCTCTGCCACCTACTCTACAAACACACTGCCTCTGCCCCACACAGCTGCCTCTTCTGCTAGATACAACCAAGTGCCAGCAAGAACAGATGCATGCAGGACACTCGCCACTTGCACACTCCCCAGCCACTGCTCTGCTCGCTGCCTTCCCTTGGCTTCTCAATCCAGACACTCAGGCAAGCTCTTGCGGTAACACCACAAGGTGGCCAAGGCACTCTAGGCTCACAAGGCCTGTGCAAATGAGCAGCACAAGATCAGGCACAGAGCTGCCTCCTTGGGCGATGCTGCTCTTTTCAGAGGGAAGGATCCTGCTTGCTTTGGGCACAGCAGGCTGCTGCTTTCCACCCCCATCCCCTCAGGAATCTCCAGCTAGGGATGGGGGAATGGGGATTTTCTTTAGTAATACAAAAGATACAGATACAATGCAGAAACACTTGAGAGTCCGGAAGGTCTCCTGAGCCCAAGGAACCTCCCTTCCTTTCCTTAAGTTACTTGGACAAGGAGCCCCGGGGAAGGGAAAAAGGGTGCAAAGGCTTTGACATGAGGCCCAAGCAATGAGACAGCCCCACACTGGACGGCTGCTGAAACGACAGCTCTCCTGGCTGCGCAGCCTCTGCAGCACCAGTCCGCGCTCCACAGCTGGCTTCACAGAGCGCTAAGGGCTGGGTGCCACGGGCAACCTGGCCCTGGGCACATCTTCACCCCTCGCAGAGCCAGCAGCCCAAGAGCTCTGAGACTTCCTCAGGTCAAGCTACGGACGCTTTGGGGCACTCACACAAAGGCACTCCAGACATGCTGGCATCTATTATAAGGCTCTTGGACTCGTCCTATATGGCACCACAACCTCCTAGGAAAAGGAGGGTGCACAATAGCATTTGCTGAGCGGGCTGGCAGTAACAGCACTTGTGGGAGGCGGAATTTGCAGTACAGCAGAGGTACCAGGAGCTGAACCCACAACCCAAGTCACCCAGGGAAGACAGGCGCATTTATGGAAGCCTTCGCATCCATACGTAGCCTCTTCTCAGTCACTTGCAGCTGCTTTCACAGAGGGCTCACGACGCTGGCCAAGATGTTGACAGGTACAGGGACACAGCCTGGCATCCTGCCTCCATCCTCAGCGCCTCTAGCACTGCACTGGGAACCTCATGAGTGGAGCAACCTAGAAAGAAAGAAGGAATCGGAGTGTTACTGGCAGTTCTGCTGGCCTTACAGAGTCGCAACAGGCAGGGGCAAACATCTCCCCTCTGTGCTGAGCTCTATTGGTGAGAGCACAGTCAGCAGATCCACCGAGATGTTCCACCCCTCTTTCTGGCACAGCTGACACCATGTCTGTATACCGGGTCGTGTTTGGGAGACAGCATTCAGACCTTGCAGGAAAATCTCACAAGCTCCCTGCTCTTTCGACAGGGGCAATTTCCAAAGCACACGCACCCTGGCAATAAGAGATTACTCACACCACTGCTCACACCAGCACTACATTCACTTAGCAGCCTCAAAAGTCTAGCTGGACTCCCTAGCTGACCGGGAGGACGCTGCAAGCTTCTACTTAGCAACAAGCGGAAAGGCAAACTCCATGTCCATGCTCACCACAGAACATCATCTGCATTTTAAATGTAGCAGTACTAACTCATGATGATGGAGTGGAATAAAATTTGTGTCAGATGATGTGGAATATCGACTTCTGCTTGATTAATGAGTTGCATTTCTGTATTGCTGTAGAGCTCTGCAGGGGTCAATCCCTCCTCTGAGCACACGCAACAAACCCAGAAGTGACCTCACCACCAGCATCCAAGCCATGCATCTTCTCCTGACCTGTCAGCTGCTCACACAGAGGTGTCATCACATCACAGATTCACATCATGGCCTCATAATACTCACAATGCTCTGAAACACCCATTGCCTACCAGTTACTACACCAAAAGATTAGCTTCTGCTATGCATTATCAACACCTAGCCTATGAAATTTAAGAATTGCGGAACAGCCTGCAAGTAATTCTTGGCAACATTTTCTAACGGGAGGATTGCATGGGAGCAGCGATCATGAAACTGAAGTCAGCAGGGCCTCATGTCCCAGGCACAGGCAGAAGCCTTCCCGCAACTCAGAACTCTGGTTCCTTCCCCAGTGCTGAACAAAACCAGAAAATCCTCCACACATCCAGGACAACAAGCATTCTCCTATTTTAGGCCCTGACAACTGGAGGCACGTGGAAGGACTCAGGCCAGGGCATCTCAGTTGGTGAAACCAGCAGAGACACAATTCAGCAACTCTTCACCCTGACCTAGGAGCATGGAAAGAACAACAGCAAGTGCAAGCACTGGCCGTTCATCAACTTTCAAGGCCCCGACAAGCTGACGGGCGAGTGAAGAGTTAACAGGACTGAAGTTTGTCAATTGATATGCAGAAGAACTGATAGCACAAGAGCTGCTGAACAGAGGACTTAACAGGACTAAAGTCGTCTACCAACCGATATGCACAAGGATTGATATGCGCAAGGCTGCGGAATGGAAGCATTAACAAGACTGAAGAAGTCTGACACCTGGAATCTGCACGGACCCCCGGGGAGGGAAGAAACAATACGGAGGTCCTGTGGTCTTGCCTCGCTAGCAGGGTCCTCCCAAGCAGACAAACAAACAGTCCTGGGATTGTGAAACTCGCAGAGGTCAGCAAAAGCAGTGTTTGCCCAGAGCCCCAGCCGTATAAAAAGAGACTTGGGAGCTAGGAGAGTTTGAGCAGGGACGGGAACGTGACCTGACCATCCTCTCCGCCTGGACCGTGAGTATTCCCCCCCCTCCCCTTTTCCTGGGACGCTGGGTTAAGGGAACTCCTCGAGGTTGAGAGCCCTCTCACTAGGAGAGTGAACAAGAAAGCTTTCAAGTAGGGATAAGCAGTCCTTCCAATTAATAACGCAGTAATCGACGGTTTCAGGTTATCCTTTCTAAATTAGTAACTGATGGTTTTGTGTTATCCTTTCTAAATTAGTAATCGCATTATTTTAATGGATGTTACTGATCCAAGAACTTGTGTGAGGAAATAAACATCTTTTTTTATTATTATTATATTACTGTCTTAGTCGTTGCTATCGAACCTTCATAGCATGACAGCATGACACAAGCAAAACAGCTCACACTTACAGAGCTCTTCTGCAAACACCCTTCACCCTGCTGCCAGGCTCACAGGTCGCGGCGCAAAGCAAGAGGCAGGGAGCAAAAACAACGGCTAAGGCACGGCATCACATGCGGGCACAGCCTCTCTCAGAGCCACTCGGAAATGCAGTTTTCACAACAAAAGACACCATCGGGAAGGGCACCTCGCGACGACACCAGCAGCCTGCTCACACTTTGCCCAGCACCTCCCAAACGCTGCTCCGAGCAGCACCTGGGGCTGCGCTGGCAGCAGCAGCTCAGGAAAATGCTTTAACAGGTATCCCAGAGCCACCACAGGGCCAAAGCTTCCTGCCCCCAAACCCCACCGAGCCGCCCCGGCCCAGCTGCTCGCGGCAGGCCGCCACGTCTGGCTGCAGGGCAGCTCCCCCCTCTGGCCCACGTCGCTCTGGCCCCTGCTCACGGCCCCACCAGCCCCTGCTGCAGCTCCTGCAGCAAAGCAGCCCCGGCAAAGCCAGCACCGCTGCCCCGCCCCGGCGGGAGGGCACCCGCCGCCATTTGAACGCGCCCGCAGCCCCCACCAAACGCTCTCGCCCGCTCGCTTCTCGCCTGCTTTGCTCCCGCTCCTCTTCCACCTCTTTCTTTGACGTCTTTTTTTTCCCCACATGCTGGACTGCAATTGGCTGGCAGAGCCATCAGTGAAATCGATGCCCGCCCTCCTCCTCCTGACAGCCAATAGAAGGGCTGCACTGCGGCGATGCCATGGCAACGCTGGGCCCTCCTGCCCTGGCGGCCAGCTCCGCCCCCTCCCCCTTGGTCGGGCGCCATGTTGTGGGCGGCAGCGCGGGGCGCGGCGGGGCCTGGGTGCAGCGTGGTGCTGTGTGGGCGGGCAGTGCGGGGCCCCGGGGTGCGGCCGCTGCCCCGGCGGGGCTGGGCTGTGCGGCAGGGGCCCCGCGGGGCTGCTGGCCGCCCTGCGCCCTGGGGGCTGTGCGGGGTGTGGGGGGGGCAGCACTGGGGCCTGTGCTGGTGGCCTCCGTGGTGCCGCTGTGGGGGCCCTGGGGCTGGCTGTGGCACCAGAGCCCTCAGGCAGCGTCCTCCTGCCCCCAGGGCAGGGCAGGGCAGGGCAGGGCAGTGTCCTCTCGCCCCTCCTTCCCCGGCCGCCTGCCCACGGCAGCCCTAGGGCTTGGCTAGGTAGCGGTGGTGTGGGGTCGTGAGGGTGCTGGGGGAGATGGCTGTGTTGGGCTCACCCCAGCGCTGCCCACCCAGCTCAGAGAAAAGACCTTGGTGTCAGCCAGGACCTGTTGAATGAGGATTGCACCTCCGCCTGTTTCCAGGCTGCTCTCTCCAATGTATTTTCTTTTGGGTGCAGAGGTTTGAGCCCAATTTGCAGGAAGACAGGGTCTGTGGCCATCTGAAGGTGGCATCTCTGAGCCCAAAACATGCTGCGCCAAGCTGGAAGCATAAAAGGATCGAGGGGGAAGGAAGAGAGATTTTTCCCAAACACCCAGAGGACTTGGGGTTATTAAAAGGTGAAGGTTTTATTATCATATACGGACATTTCCAGCAGGGTCTTGAGAGCCCCATGGAGCTGCAGGCCACCTCAGCATCTGGGATGCAGGACCCCTTTCCTCTCAGAGCCAGACCCCAAAGAGGACCCACTCCCAGGGAAACCTGTCATGGATTCCCATGCCCCCCCCCCCACCCTAAGAGGCGATGGAGCTGGCCGCACAGAAGCCTTGGGGCTCAGGACAGCCCCATCCCCAGGACCCAGCAGTCCTGGCTGCCACATTGTCCCCCGAGCCAGAGGGGACCCTCAGGCAGGGCTCTCGCAGCAGCCCCCAGCCCTGTCCAGGCACCCCCACAGCCCGGGATCCACAGCAGTTTTGGCAGTTAACAGTCTCTGTGCGACACCTCGGGAAGGATCTCCCAAAGCCCTTACCCTCGGTGGAGAGCCGCAGGAGCGCAGGGGACAAGGAGCTGTGGTCCTGGCTGATGGTGTCCATCCAGCAGTCCTCCATCTCGCTTGCCCTCTTGCTCTCGTTTCACCTCTCCAGCCAGAGAAACAGGACGCTCTTCCCATCTCATTACCCAAAACTCCTTTCCAACATGCCCCTGCTCCTCCGTCTGTTGGTGAGGGGCCCCAACGTGGTCCCACTGCCTCCTGTCCCCTCTCCTTGCCGTGGAGCCACTATGAAAGGCAGCCGTGGGGAGGGTGTGAGCAGTGCCCAGGAGTGCCTGGGCCTCACAGGGAAGTGAGGGTCCCCACCCACGACACCGGGGAGACCTCCCTGTGATGTGGCACGTCCCATTGTGACCTCAGCTCGTGTCATCTGGGGGCTCTGTAGGTCACTGCCATGGAGATGGCACAGCCAGGGAGAGAGCAGAGAGATTTCCCCTCACGTCCTGGAAAGCCATCACTTCCCTTCACTGCAGTTATTTTCCATAATTTTCTGATAAATCCTTCAGGAATGTCTCCAGACAGTGTCAAAGACTGTGAAATATCTCAAACGGGGCACTGGAGATGTCACTTCTGCGCCCCTGCACTGACAGGTCACTGCACTGGGCAGACCTGTGCAGGAATCTGGGGTTTGGGGGTTGGCGTTTTTACAGGATCCAAGGCATGTGGGATGAACCAGCACAAAGCATGGCCACAGGCTGAGAAATGCTTTGGTGAGCCTCAAAACTGGTTTCTGCTGTGGGCCCCTCTTTTTGTGGAAGCAGGATGCAGGACAATGTGGGACAGGACGTAGCTTTCCTCCTTTAGGCACCAAGGCAGGATCTCTGCTTTTAAAAGTGCTCAGCAAGGTTTCTCAGTCGGCAGTGCTTGAGCTAGAGATGCTATGCCAGAGAAGAGCAAACATAGCCTTAACACACATCATCCAGAGGCCCTTATCCAGGACCCTGGAGCCTGCCAGGCTCCAAAGCCATGGGCGAGGCCAGGTAGCAAATGTGGGGAAGTTTTCCCATTTCCCATGAAGTTTGCCCATCTTTCCTTCTGGCTGAGCCTGAGGAAAGCCATTTCTCATCCCTGGGCCTCATTTGGTCCTTGTGCTTTTCAGTGTCACCTTGGGGCTGTGCTTCTCCCCTGGGTACGCTCCTCAGCCCCCTGCCCTCCTCCCCAAAGGCACCCTTGCTCTCCTGGGTCTGTACAGCCCCGACATCCTGGATCTCCCACATTTTATGACTCTGGGCTTCTCAGGACATGCTCACACACTGCAGTGCTGCTGTCCAGGCTCCGGTGCAGAGCCTATGAGGCAGTGCGATGCCTCAGGACGTGCATTTTGACTCACTCCCAAGTTTGTGAGATGACCAGCTCCCAGCTCTGCAGCTGCTGAAGTTTGAGAACATCCCTACAACCAGCCTTCCTGCTCTTCCTAATCTCTGCACAGTTTTGGGGCAAATCTTGCAGAAGGGAGACTCCATCCCCCTTGAATACTGTGAGAGATGTGGCTTTCCAAGTCACTGCAAAAGGAAGGACTCCTTTACTTCTTTGGGTTGCTTCTTGAGCCTGTGGCACCCCCTCTGTGATGCTGGGAGCCCCAGCTCTGCAGCCTGCTGTCTTTGCCCTTTCTCTCCCGTGTCTCCTGTTTGTCTACCCAAAGTCTTCTCTCCACACCAGGGGCATGGGAAGTGCTGCTTTAGAGAGCTCATTTGAAGCTGTGACATGTTGTGAAGCTGAAGGCCTGAAGGAGGCTAGTCTGGGACATGGCTGTGCCCACAGACCCCCTCCTGTTCCCAGCCTGAGGATCCAGGAAGGTCTCCAGGGAGAGCAGTGGGCTTGGGGGTGGGTGAGATGGGTTTCCCTCAACATCCCTGGGTCCTGCATGGGTTTCTCTGAGTGCTCAGGAAAATCCCTCTTCTCTAGGGGCTTGCATCAAGACTTTTCCAGACTTTTGTACAGAAACACAGCCTGGTCTGGGATCCCCAAGAGCAGCACGGCCCCCAGCATCGCCCGGGACCCCCAGGAGCTGTCTGGCTCTCTCTTCTGTTCCCCCATTCCCCGATTAAATGGACAGTTTGTAGCCTCACCTTTACAACACTCCATCTGGACACTGCAACATTGTGACTCCTCCCCTAGCTCATTCCCATAGGCAGCTGCTGATTTGCGACCTGCCTATTGGCTGGCAGGAGGAGGGGGGCGGGTCTGGATTTCACTGACGGCTCTGTCAGCCAATCGGAGTCCACCATGTGGAAGAAAAACAGACGTGAAAGAGAGAAGTGAAAGAGGAGAGCGAGCGAAGCAGGGGAGGCTTTGGGTGGAAAGCAGGACCGGGCTTGGGCAGCTTGTTTCTCACAAGACCGTGAGAAACGCTCTGCCCCCCCTGGCCAGTATAACTGCTCTGCCTGGCACTGAGGCACAGGAGGACTCAGGGTGGAGATCGGGCTCTGCAGAGAAGAGCCCCAGGGGCAGAGTTAGGAAACAAGAAAAGACCTCGAATGCGAAAAACCAGCATCTTTAAGTACACCAGAAACCAGCAGGGGCTGGAAAATGCCCCAAGCTGTAGTAAAAGTTTCTGAGCATAAAGAAAAATCAATGAAAAAAAAGAAAAACTGTTCAAATTTGAAAAATAGATGGATGTAACCGAGTAACCTTAAAAGAAGTAGCTTCAGCAGTTACAGTTAAAACCAAACTATAACAACCTAATGGCCTTGGTAGGCTTTTCTTTTTGTTTGGGGTCTACAGAGTGACCCTCTGAAGAGCAACAACTTGAAAAGAAGCAGCCAGAAAGAGTGGTAGAATTGTTAGGCTAAGTAATGTGTTTTTTAAAAGTATCTAAATAATAGAATGAACCTAGGAGCCAGGAGAGAAGTAACATCAAAGGAAGATGGCAGACCTAAGAATGAGGGGATACACATACCAGGCTGATAACGAAGCTCAACGGCTGTATTCTAGTGTTTGTAAAAATTGATGATCCTAAGGAAGGGGCTAACACCTTCCCTTGATGAAAGGAAAGGAAAGAAAGAGAAAAAGATGGTAAAATTAAGCATAAATGTAACAGCTGTTGATCTGAAGTTAAAGTTGTCTGTTTCCTATAGAGAAGACAGGGAAATACGGAAAAAGAATAATAAAAAAAAGGTGACCAACTCTATTTGAAGCTCCTCTAAAGGGAACTATTCCAGCTTGGGGAACAAACTGATCTTTCGGTGCAGGAAAGAAATGCCTGCAATTAAAGGAAATAAGATTTCTGTGTTAAGATATGGAGCTGGAACAACACTCGGATTCACCGAATTTGGGTCAATAGGCCAGACCAATCATGTTGCTATTAGGATTAAGACTGTTATTTTTAACAGTTGTTTACGTGTTACTGCAAATGGGCATGCTTTGCTTTTGGCGTCTATTAATAGCAGTGCGCATTTCCCCAGTACACTGTGCTTACCCAAAAGCCGCCCACTGCACACCAAGGGGAATTAGCTGACTTCTGAAATAAATGCGTGTGTCTGGCGGTGTCAAGGGGTGGAGTGACAGGCGCCACACAGGCAAGCGTGGGACTCTGGATGGTGCAGCCCACAGAAGAGGGGTTTGCTCTGGGGTGATCCCAGGAGTTAAGGAACCCCGGGTGCATCACGGCTGGAGCCACCACACTGTGGGGTTGCTGCAGCCTGGGGGCAACCGTCTAACGACCCCACGACTGACAATTCCAGACAGAGGAGAAGTGACACCACAGACTCACCCCATAAACATCTAGGTGCTGTGGAACCATTCCCCACAGAAAGACCTGTTAGTGGGCAAGTTGTTACTAACTGAACAGTGCTGTGGGCTGAGCACTAGGTTACCTGTTGATGCGCATGCTGTTATTGACTGAGGCCATACAGCTTTTGTGTAACTGCGGTCTGGCGTTGTTTTGACTCGCTATAGAAAAGAGTAAGCCACAGAAGTTGGTGTGGACTCTGACCGACCATCAGCTGGCCTGTGGATGTCAATGGCGTGATGAGGAGAATCCAGGCAAACTACCAGGTTTGTTATAAGCTCTTATCTCTAATAAATTCTCATACTTGACAAATGATGATCTCTTGGAGTTCAGTGCAAATAACCCCCGAATTCAAAAGAATCACAGACACCCCTCTATTGGCGTGTCACAGGTAACACTCACAAGGGGCATCAAATCTCTTGAACGGGATGGTTGGTTACTGTCCAGATGGTGGTGGCAGTCTCCTTTGCCAGGGTCCTTCCAACAGTGGCTTCCACTGGATCAGATGAGACTCCCCGAACTGTTCTTCTGGGGAATTTTTATAGTCCAGCTGGCTTGTGGTCCTGTGTGACCTCTCCAGCATATGCATGAGCCATTGCTACTGATTACCTTAAATTGCATATCAAAGCATCTCCTAACTCTCCTAAGAATGCACAAAAGACTGTCCTACATAGCCGCTTCTTCATTTGCAGGAGCAGTTTGTACTGTCGATTTTCAAGGGCCTTAAGTATTTACAGTTTAATCAGTTCTGCAGCAGGAGCTGCTGCAGAGATTCTGAAACAGCCAGATACTCCACCTGAGGTGGTACTCACCACATTTAAGCACAGGAATTGGTCCAGGCACAGCAGGATCTGCCTCTAGAAATCTCTAGAACTGTCTGAAATACCCACTTGGAGAGGTTCTGCACCAGTCAGTCCAACATTTAATTTGGAAAGTGGTAGGAGTTCTGTCAGTCTCCTAGTTTTAAGTCCATCCCCTGTTTCAGACGACCAGCCCCAGGGCCCCCACGCTGGCGCCACGGAGGCCACCAGCACAGGCCCCAGTGCTGCCCCCCCCACACCCCGCACAGCCCCCAGGGCGCAGGGCGGCCAGCAGCCCCGCGGGGCCCCTGCCGCACAGCCCAGCCCCGCCGGGGCAGCGGCCGCACCCCGGGGCCCCGCACTGCCCGCCCACACAGCACCACGCTGCACCCAGGCCCCGCCGCGCCCCGCGCTGCCGCCCACAACATGGCGCCCGACCAAGGGGGAGGGGGCGGAGCTGGCCGCCAGGGCAGGAGGGCCCAGCGTTGCCATGGCATCGCCGCAGTGCAGCCCTTCTATTGGCTGTCAGGAGGAGGAGGGCGGGCATCGATTTCACTGATGGCTCTGCCAGCCAATTGCAGTCCAGCATGTGGGGAAAAAAAAGACGTCAAAGAAAGAGGTGGAAGAGGAGCGGGAGCAAAGCAGGCGAGAAGCGAGCGGGCGAGAGCGTTTGGTGGGGGCTGCGGGCGCGTTCAAATGGCGGCGGGTGCCCTCCCGCCGGGGCGGGGCAGCGGTGCTGGCTTTGCCGGGGCTGCTTTGCTGCAGGAGCTGCAGCAGGGGCTGGTGGGGCCGTGAGCAGGGGCCAGAGCGACGTGGGCCAGAGGGGGGAGCTGCCCTGCAGCCAGACGTGGCGGCCTGCCGCGAGCAGCTGGGCCGGGGCGGCTCGGTGGGGTTTGGGGGCAGGAAGCTTTGGCCCTGTGGTGGCTCTGGGATCCCTGTTAAAGCATTTTCCTGAGCTGCTGCTGCCAGCGCAGCCCCAGGTGCTGCTTCGAGGTGCGTTTGGGAGGTGCTGGGCAAAGTGTGAGCAGGCTGCTGGTGTCGTCGCGAGGTGCCCTTCCCGATGGTGTCTTTTGTTGTGAAAACTGCATTTCCGAGTGGCTCTGAGAGAGGCTGTGCCCGCATGTGATGCCGTGCCTTAGCCGTTGTTTTTGCTCCCTGCCTCTTGCTTTGCGCCGCGACCTGTGAGCCTGGCAGCAGGGTGAAGGGTGTTTGCAGAAGAGCTCTGTAAGTGTGAGCTGTTTTGCTTGTCAGGGGCCTTGAAAGTTGATGAACGGCCAGTGCTTGCACTTGCTGTTGTTCTTTCCATGCTCCTAGGTCAGGGTGAAGAGTTGCTGAATTGTGTCTCTGCTGGTTTCACCAACTGAGATGCCCTGGCCTGAGTCCTTCCACGTGCCTCCAGTTGTCAGGGCCTAAAATAGGAGAATGCTTGTTGTCCTGGATGTGTAGAGGATTTTCTGGTTTTGTTCAGCATTGGGGAAGGAACCAGAGTTCTGAGTTGCGGGAAGGCTTCTGCCTGTGCCTGGGACACGAGGCCCTGCTGTCTTCAGTTTGATGATCGCTGCTCCCATGCAATCCTCCCGTTAGAAAATGTTGCCAAGAATTACTTGCAGGCTGTTCTGCAATTCTTAAATTTCATAGGCTAGGTGTTGATAATGCATAGCAGAAGCTAATCTTTTGGTGTAGTAACTGGTAGGCAATGGGTGTTTCAGAGCACTGTGAGTATTATGAGGCCATGATGTGAATCTGTGATGTGATGACACCTCTGTGTGAGCAGCTGACAGGTCAGGGGAAGATGCATGGCTTGGATGCTGGTGGTGAGGTCACTTCTGGGTTTGTTGCGTGTGCTCAGAGGAGGGATTGACCCCTGCAGAGCTCTACAGCAATACAGAAATGCAACTCATTAATCAAGCAGAAGTCGATATTCCACATCATCTGACACAAATTTGATTCCACTCCATCATCATGAGTTAGTACTGCTACATTTAAAATGCAGATGATGTTCTGTGGTGAGCATGGACATGGAGTTGGCCTTTCCACTTGTTGCTAAGTAGAAGCTTGCAGCGTCCTCCCGGTCAGCTAGGGAGTCCAGCTAGACTTTTGAGGCTGCTAAGTGAATGTAGTGCTGGTGTGAGCAGTGGTGTGAATAATCTCTTCTTGCCAGGGTGTGTGTGTGCTTTAGAAGTTGCCCCTGTCAAAAGAGCAGGGAGCTTGTGAGATTTTCCTGCAAGGTCTGCATGCTGTGTCTGTCTTTGAGGTGTCCAGCTGCTTTTATGACACGTTTAGAACTGTAACACTTTAGGGGTCTCTGATTTTCTGTGCACGTATGCAGTCATTGGAGAATGGGTGCAAAGGCTGTTGGAGGAGATGGAAGGAATGTCACCCCCCAAAAAGGGTATGGGCCACATTTTGAAAGAGATTTCTTGTTCAGAGAAGTTGAGGCACAAGCGAGAGGGAAAAGCTGGCCTGATCAGCCCCTGTGAGAGCACTTCTTCTCTGCTTCCTGGTGGGAAGGTGGGAAGTGAGCAGGCCCCGGGCTGTGAGTGGCTGTTCAGAGGCAGAGCCTGTTGCAAGGCCTTGGAGGACTAGAAAGGAATGGAAGGTCTGGAGAGTTGGGCTTTGTGTGTTGTGGGGTGCTTGGGGTGCCCTGTGTGCTGCCGTGTGTGGTGCTGTGGGCTGTGTGTCGCTGATGCAGAGGCGTGTGTTGGTTGCCAACCCTCTGTGAGGTGTGGAGGTAACGGCGTGTTACAGTGCGAGATGCCCTGTGGTGGAGCCGGGTGGTGGCGCCAGTGTTTTGCTGCTCAGCGTGGGAGGAGGTGTCTGGAGAGAGCAGTGCTCTGCTCCCAAGGCCCAGCCTGCCATCACGGTGTCCTTCTGGGAGACGTGGGTGAGGACTGTTGGTGACCGTGTTGCCTCCTTGGAGCATCGTGGTGCGAGGCAGGGCTGCTCCCAGTTTGGTGGTTTGTGTCAGCTGAGGTTCAGGCTTGCAGTTTCGGAAGGGTTTGATGCTTCCGTGAGTCTTTGGGATTTTACCGACTGCTGGAGAGAGTTCTCTTCTCCCTCCTTAAAGGCTTTCTGCTGAATCTGGACCCTCATTGCATCTTCCCATCTCAGACGCTAATCCATTCCAGTCCCTCAGCGAGATGGGTAGTTAATGAAAGCAGTCAGAGGCATTTCTGCACGTTGTGCCTACGCAGAGCCTTGCAGAGAGGGGAGATGCCCCCTCACAAGAAGTCAGGCCTGTGAGGGCGATGGGTGGCTCTGAGACACCTGTCCTTGTTGAGCGGTGGAGGCGGCATCTGCAAAGCCTCTGGTGCCTTTGGCAAGAGTCTCATAATAGCATATTCCTTGAGGCTGCAATGGGGGAGCCATGTGGAGGTAGCAGGGCTCCAACGCCCTGCTCCAGGCAGGTGCCAGTAGAGGAGGTATCTTGGGGCCTTTTCCAGTGAAGTTTTGATTACCTCCAAGGATGGAGATCTGGGAACCTCTCTGGATCCCTGTGCCGCAGTTTGGCCACCGTCACGGAGAAAAAGGTTTCTTCTTAATGTCTCAGAAGCATTTCCCATTGTCCGATTTGTCCCCGTTGCCTCCCATGCTACTAGTGTGCACCTCCAAGAAAATCCGGCTCCATCTTCTCTGTGCCCTCCATAAGGTAGCTGTGCACAGCATGAAGATCCCCGTTGGCCTTCTCTTGTCTAGGCTGAACAAAGCCAGCTCTCGCAGCCTCTCCTTTTATGCCCCACGCTGCAGCCCCTGACCGTCTTGGTGTCCCTGTGCTGGACTCCCTGCAGTGTGTTAGCGCCTGTGCAGAACTGGAGAGCCCAAACGGGACCTGGTATACAGACATGGTGTCACCTGTGCCAAAAAGAGGGGTAGAACGTCTTGGTGGCCCTGCTGGCTGTGTTCTCACCAATAGAGCTCAGCACAGAGGGGAGACATTTGCCCCTGCCTGTTGCGACTCTGTAAGGCCAGCAGAACTGCCAGTAACACTCCGATTCTTTCTTTCTTTCTAGGTTGCTCCACTCATGGAGGTTCCCAGTGCAGTGCTAGAGGCGCTGAGGATGGAGGCAGGATGCCAGGCTGTGTCCCTGTACCTGTCAACATCTTGGCCAGCGTCGTGAGCCCTCTGTGAAAGCAGCTGCAAGTGACTGAGAAGAGGCTACGTATGGATGCGAAGGCTTCCATAAATGCGCCTGTCTTCCCTGGGTGACTTGGGTTGTGGGTTCAGCTCCTGGTACCTCTGCTGTGCTGCAAATTCCGCCTCCCACAAGTGCTGTTATTGCCAGCCCGCTCAACAAATGCTACGGTGCCCCCTCCTTTTCCTAGGAGGTTGTGGTGCCATATAGGACGAGTCCAAGAGCCTTATAATAGATGCCAGCATGTCTGGAGTGCCTTTGTGTGAGTGCCCCAAAGCGTCCATAGCTTGACCTGTGGAAGTCTCAGAGCTCTTGGGCTGCCGGCTCTGCGAGGGGTGAAGATGTGCCCAGGGCCAGGTTGCCCGTGGCACCCAGCCCTCAGTGCTCTGTGAAGCCAGCTGTGGAGCGCGGACTGGTGCTGCAGAGGCTGCGCCGCCAGGAGAGCTGTCATTTCAGCAGCCGTCCAGTGTGGGGCTGTCTCATTGCTTGGGCCTCATTTCAAAGCCTCTGCACCCTTTTTCCCTTCCCCGTCCAAGCTCCTTGTCCTAGTAACTAAAGGAAAGGAAGGGAGGTTCCTTTGGGCTCAGGAGGCCTTCCGGACTCTCAAGTGTTTCTGTGTTGTATCTGTAACTTTTGTATTACTACAGAAAATCCCCATGTCCCCATCCCTAGCAGGAGGTTCGTGAGGGGATGGGGGTGGAAAGCAGCAGCCTGCTGTGCCCAAAGCAAGCAGGATCCTTCCCTCTGAAAAGAGCAGCATCACCCAAGGAGGCAGCTCTGTGCCTGATCTTGTGCTGCTCATTTGCACAGGCCTTGTGAGCCTAGAGTGCCTTGGCCACCTTGTGGTGTTACCGCAAGAGCTTGCCTGAGTGTCTGGATTGAGAAGCCAAGGGAAGGCAGCGAGCAGAGCAGTGGCTGGGGAGTGTGCAAGTGGCGAGTGTCCTGCATGCATCTCTTCTTGCTGGCACTTGGTTGTATCTAGCAGAAGAGGCAGCTGTGTGGGGCAGAGGCAGTGTGTTTGTAGAGTAGGTGGCAGAGCAGAGGTCTGGCGTCAGGTTGATGCCTGGTGCAGTGCCGAGTTGATCTGAGAGTGTCAGAAAGCCTTTGCAGTGCAGCTGCTCCCTCAGCTGATCTCTGTGCCTAGAAATGCACTAGAAATGGAAGTGGCATCCTGCTGCCATTGTGTAGGTGCTGCAGTGCGAAGGCTCCCAGCTCGGACTTGATGGTACTAAAGGAAAAGCGAGACCAATTGTTCCTTTTGTGATTTGTGTGCAGGGTGGCAGAGTGGAGCTGTCGCATGATCTGGAGAGAGTCTTGTCAGGAGATGAAAGCCTTTTGCAGAAGACTGTTCTGTATGGAGTGATCACAGCGTAATCAAGGGACGTGCAAGTGGCCCAGATGAGCTTCTCCTCTGTGAAGGTTTGCACTTTTGAGATCCCTTGTGACTCAGTCAAAGATAGGGCAGCAGCAGGCAGGTCGATGCCATTTGTGCTTGTGAGGTGAGTTGTGCCTCTGAAGCTGGTAGGCCAACAGCATGCCCATAGCTTTGGTGATGCTTGTGTCTCAGTGCCTCCTAAAGGGTGAGCAGACCCTTTGCTGCTGTTGGTGCTTTTGTGGTGAGTTGTGCATCAGTATGTGACTGGCGATCAGCATGGACATTGCTGCTGTTTGTGCTTGTTGAGGTCAATTGTGCCTCAGTTGCAAAGAGGCCAGGAGCAGCTATTTGGCTTCATGGCTGCCTGTGAGGTCACTTCAGCATGAGCACCTGAGAGTCCACCTTGATGCATATTGCTGCTGTTTGTGTTTGTGCAGTTATTTGGCCTCAGTACCTGCTAGGCCACCAGCAGCCACGTTGCTACTTCTTTGTATCTGTGAGGCCACTTCTGCTGAGTGCTTGATAGGCCAGTGCTAGGTCCAGGGCTGCTGTTTTTGGTTGAGAGGTCACTTGTTCCTCTACTGCCTGATAGGCCAGTGCTGATCCTGTGGTGCAGTTTGTGGTTGTGAGGTCACTTGTGGCTCAGTGCCTGATAGAACAGTGCTGGTCCTGTGGGTGCAGTTTGTGATTGTGAGGTCACTTGTGGCTCAATGCCTGATAGAACAGTGCTGATGATGTGGGTGGAGTTTGTGTTTGTGATGTCACTTGTGGCTCAGTGCCTGATAGAACAGTGCTGGTCATGTGGGTGGAGATTGTGTTTGTGATGTCACTTGTGGCTCAGTGCCTGATAGGCCAGTGCTGATCACATGGGTGCAGTTTGTGGTTGTGATGTCATTTGTGGATCAGTGCCTGATAGGCCAGTGCTGTTCATGTGGGTGTAGTTTGTGTTTGTGATGTCACTTGTGGCTCAGTGCCTGATAGGCCAGTGCTGGTCATGTGGGTGGAGTTTGTGGTTGTGATGTCACTTGTGGCTCAGTGCCTGGTAGACCAGTGATTTTCATGTGGCTGCAGTTTGTGTTTGTGATGTCACTTGTGGCTCAGTGCCTGATAGGCCAGTGCTGGTCATGAGGCTGCAGTTTGTGGTTGTGATGTCAGTTGTGGCTCAGCGCCTGATAGGCCAGTGCTGGTCCTGTGTGTGCAGTTTGTGGTTTTGATGTCACTTGTGGCTCAGTGCCTGATAGGCCAGTGCTGGTGATGTGGGTGGAGTTTGTGGTTGTGATGTCACTTGTGGCTCAGTGCCTGATAGGCCAGTGCTGGTCCTGTGGGTGGAGTCTATGGTTGTGATGTCACTTGTGGCTCAGTGCCTGATAGGCCAGTGCTGGTCACGTGGGTGGAGTTTGTGTTTGTGATGTCACTTGTGGCTCAGTGCCTGACAGGTCAGTGCTGGTCACATGTCTGCAGTTTGTGTTTGTGATGTCACTTGTAGCTCGGTGCCTGATAGGCCAGTGCTGGTGATGTGGGTGCAGTTTGTGGTTGTGATGTCACTTGTGGCTCAGTGCCTGATAGGCCAGTGCTGGTGATGTGGGTGCAGTTTGTGTTTGTGATGTCACTTGTGGCTCAGTGCCTGATGGGACATTGCTGGTCCTGTGGCTGCAGTTTGTGGTTGTGATGTCACTTGTGGCTCAGTGCCTTATAGGCCAGTGCTGGTCATGTGGGTGCAGTTTGTGGTTGTGGTGTCACTTGTGGCTCAGGGCCTGATAGGCCAGTGTTGGTCACATGGCTGCAGTTTGTGTTTGTGATGTCACTTGTGGCTGAGTGCCTGATAGGCCAGTGCTGGTCCTGTGGGTGCAGTTTGTGTTTGTGAGGTCACTTGTGGCTCAGTGCCTGACAGGCGACTGCTTGTCCAGTGGGTGCAGTGTGTGTTTGTGATGTCACTTGTGGCTGAGTGCCTGATAGGCCAGTGCTGGTGATGTGGCTGCAGTTTGTGTTTGTGATGTCACCTGTGGCTGAGTGCCTGATAGGCCAGTGCTGGTAATGTGGCTGCAGTTTGTGTTTGTGATGTCACTTGTGGCTCAGTGCCTGATAGGCCAGTGCTGGTGATGTGGCTGCAGTTTGTGTTTGTGAGGTCACTTTTGGCTGAGTGCCTGATAGGCCAGTGCTGGTCACATGTCTGCAGTTTGTATTTGTGATGTCCCTTGTGGCTCAGTGCCTGATAGGCCAAAGCTGTTCATGTGCGTGCAGTTTGTGATTATGAGGTCCCTTGTGGCTCAGTGCCTGATAGGCCAGTGCTGGTCATGTGGCTGCAGTTTGTGGTTGTGATGTCACTTGTGGCTCAGTGCCTGATAGGCCATGCTGCTCCTGTGTGTGGAATTTGTGTTTGTGAGGTCAGTTGTGGCTCAGTGCCTCATATGCCAGTGCTGGTGATGTGCGTGGAGTTTGTGTTTGTGATGTCACTTGTGGCTGAGTGCCTGATAGGCCAGTGCTGGTGATGTGGCTGCAGTTTGTGGTTGTGATGTCACTTGTGGCTGAGTGCCTGATAGGCCAAGCTGGTCCTTTTGGTGGAGTTTGTGTTTGTGATGTCACTTGTGGCTCAGTGCCTGATAGGCCAGTGAAGGTCGTGTGGGTTCAGTTTGAGGTTGTGATATCACTTGTGGCTCAGTGCCTGACATGTCAGTGCTGGTCACATGGCTGCAGTTTGTATTTGTGATGTCACTTGTGGCTCAGTGCCTGATAGGCCAAAGCTGTTCATGTGCGTGCAGTTTGTGATTGTGAGGTCCCTTGTGGCTCAGTGCCTGATAGGCCAGTGCTGGTCATGTGGGTGCAGTTTGTGGTTGTGATGTCACTTGTGGCTGAGTGCCTGATAGGCCAGTACTGCTCCTGTGGGTGTAGTTTGTGTTTGTGATGTCACTTGTGGCTCAGTGCCTGATAGGCCAGTGCTGTTCATGTGGGAGCAGTTTATGATTGTGATGTCACTTGTGGCTCAGTGCCTGATAGGCCAGTGCTGGTGATGTGGCTGCAGTTTGTGGTTGTCAGGTCACTTGGGGCTGAGTGCCTGATAGGCCATTGCTGGTCCTGTGGGTGTAGTTTCAGGTTGTGATGTCACTTGTGGCTCAGTGCCTCATACGCCAGTGTTGGTGATGCGGGTGCTGGTTGTGTTTGTGAGGTCAGATTTGGCTGAGTGCCTGATAGGCCAGTGCTTGTCACGTGGGTGCTGTTTGTGTTTGTGATGTCACTTGTGGCTGAGTGCCTGATAGGCCAGGGCTGGTCCTGTGGGTGTAGTTCTTGTTTGTGATGTCACTTGTGGCTCAGTGCCTGATAGGCCAGTGAGGGTCATGTGGGTGCAGTTTGTGTTTGTGATGTCACTTGTGGCTGAGTGCCTGATAGGCCAGTGCTGGTGATGTGGCTGCAATTTGTATTTGTGATGTCACTTGTGGCTCAGTGCCTGATAGGCCAGTGAAGGTCGTGTGGGTGGAGTTTGTGGTTGTGATGTCACTTGTGGCTCAGTGCCTGACAGGTCAGTGCTGGTCACGTGGCTGCAGTTTGTGTTTGTGATGTCACTTGTGGCTCAGGGCCTGATAGGCCAGTGCTGGTAATGTGGGTGCAGTTTGTGTTTGTGATGTCACTTGTGGCTCAGTGCCTGATAGGCCAGTGCTGGTGATGTGGCTGCAGTTTGTGGGTGTCAGGTCACTTGGGGCTGAGTGCCTGATAGGCCAGTGCTCGTCATGTGGTTGGAGTTTGTGTTTGTGATGTCACTTGTGGCTCAGTGCCTGATAGGCCAGTGCTGTTCATGTGGGTGCAGTTTGTGATTGTGAGGTCACTTGTGGCTCAGTGCCTGATCGGCCAGTGCTGGTGATGTGGGTGCAGTTTGTGTTTTTGATGTCACTTGTGGCTCAGTGCCTCATATGCCAGTGCTGGTGATGTGGGTGGAGTTTGTGTTTGTGATGTCACTTGTGGCTGAGTGCCTGATAGGCCAGTGCTGGTGATGTGGCTGCAGTTTGTGGTTGTGATTTCACTTGTGGCTGAGTGCCTGATAGGCCATGCTGGTCCTTTTGGTGGAGTTTGTGTTTGTGATGTCACTTGTGGCTCAGTGCCTGATAGGCCAGTGAAGGTCGTGTGGGTTCAGTTTGAGGTTGTGATGTCACTTGTGGCTCAGTGCCTGACAGGTCAGTGCTGGTCCTGTGGGTGCAGTTTGTGTTTGTGAGGTCACTTGAGGCTGAGCGCCTGATAGGACATTGCTGGTCCTGTGGGTAGAGTTTATGTTTGTGATGTCACTTGTGGCTGAGTGCCTGAGAGGCCAGTGCTGGTCACGTGGGTGCAGTTTGTGTTTGTGATGTCACTTGTGGCTCAGTGCCTGATAGGCCAGTGCTTGTCCTGTGGTTGTAGTTTGTGTTTGTGATGTCACTTGTGGCTCAGTGCCTGATAGGCCAGTGCTGTTCATGTGGCTGCAGCCTGTGGTTGTGATGTTACTTGTGGCTCAGTGCCTGATAGGCCAGTGCTGCTCCTGTGGGTGCAGTTTGTGGTTGTGATGTCACTTGTGGCTCAGTGCCTGATAGGCCAGTGCTGGTCATGTGGTTGCAGTTTGTGGTTGTGATGTCACTTGTGGCTCAGTGCCTGATAGGCCAGTGCTGGTCATGTGGGTGCAGTTTGTGTTTGTGATGTCACTTGTGGCTCAGTGCCTGATAGGCCAGTGCTGGTGATGTGGGTGGAGTTTGTGTTTGTGATGTCACTTGTGGCTGAGTGCCTGATAGGCCAAGCTGGTCCTTTTGGTGGAGTTTGTGTTTGTGATGTCATTTGTGGCTCAGTGCCTGATAGGCCAGTGCTCTTCATGTGGGTTTAGTTTGTGGTTGCGATGTCACTTGTGGCTCAGTGCCTGATAGGCCAGTGCTGGTGATGTGGCTGCAGTTTGTATTTGTGATGTCACTTGTGGCTCAGTGCCTGATAGGCCAGTGCTGGAGATGTGGGTGCAGTTTGTGTTTGTGATGTCACTTGTGGCTCACTGCCTGATAGGCCATTGCTGGTCACATGTCTGCATTTTGTGTTTGTGATGTCAGTTGTGGCTCAGTACCTTATAGGCCAGTGCTGCTCCTGTGGGTGGAGTTTGTGTTTGTGATGTCACTTGTGGCTCAGTGCCTGATAGGCCATGCTGCTCCTGTGGGTGGAGTTTGTGTTTGTGATGTCACTTGTGGCTCAGTGCCTGACAGGTCAGTGCTGGTCACATGTCTGCAGTTTGTGTTTGTGATGTCACTTGTGGCTCAGTGCCTGATAGGCCAGTGCTGGTGCTGTGGGTGGAGTTTGTCTTTGTGATGTCACTTGTGGCTCAGTGCCTGACAGGTCAGTGCTGGTCCTGTGGCTGCAGTTTGTGGTTGTGATGTCACTTGTGGCTCAGTGCCTGATAGGCCAGTGCTTGTCACATGGCTGCAGTTTGTGGTTGTGATGTCACTTGTGGCTCAGTGCCTGATAGGCCAGTGCTGGTCCTGTGGGTGCAGTTTGTGGTTGTGATGTCACTTGTGGCTCAGTGCCTGATAGGCCAGTGCTTGTCACATGGCTGCAGTTTGTGGTTGTGATGTCACTTGTGTCTGAGTGCCTGATAGGCCAGTGCTTGTCCTGTGGGTGCAGTTTGTGGTTGTGATGTCACTTGTGTCTCAGTGCCTGATAGGCCAGTGCTGGTCACGTGGGTGGAGTTTGTGGTTGTGAGGTCACTTGTGGCTCAGTGCCTGATAGGCCAGTGCTGTTCATGTGGGTGCAGTTTGTGTTTGTGATGTCACTTGTGGCTCAGTGCCTGATAGGCCAGTGCTGGTGATGTGGGTGGAGTTTGTGTTTGTGATGTCACTTGTGGTTCAGTGCCTGATAGGCCACTGCTGGTCATGTGGGTGCAGTTTGTGGTTGTGATGTCACTTGTGGCTCAGTGCCTGATAGGCCAGTGCTGGTGATGTGGCTGCAGTCTGTGGTTGTGATGTCACTTGTGGCTCAGGGCCTGATAGGCCAGTGCTGGTCATGTGGCTGCAATTTGTGTTTGTGATGTCACTTGTGGCTCAGTGCCTGATAGGCCAGTGCTGGTGATGTGGGTGGAGTTTGTTTGTGATGTCACTTGTGGCTCAGTGCCTGATAGGGCAGTGCTGGTCCTGTGGGTTCAGTTTGTGGTTGTGATGTCACTTGTGGCTCAGTGCCTGATAGGCCAGTGCTGGTCACGTGGGTGCAGTTTGTTGTTGTGATGTCACTTGTGGCTCAGTGCCTGATAGGCCAGTGCTTGTCACATGGCTGCAGTTTGTGGTTGTGATGTCACTTGTTGCTCAGTGCCTGATAGGCCAGTGCTGGTCATGCGGGTGCAGTTTGAGGTTGTGATGTCACTTGTAGCTCAGTGCCTGATAGGCCAGTGCTGGTGATGTGGCTGCAGTTTGTGTTTATGATGTCACTTGTGGCTCAGTGCCTGATAGGCCAGTGCTGGTCATGTGGGTGCAGTTTGTGGTTGTGATGTCACTTGTGGCTGAGTGCCTGATAGGCCAGTGTTGGTCACATGGCTGCAGTTTGTGTTTCTGATGTCACTTGTGGCTCAGTGCCTGATAGGCCAGTGCTGGTCACGTGGGTTCATTTTGTCGTTGTGAGGTCACTTGTGGCTCAGTGCCTGATAGGCCAGTGCTGGTCCTGTGGCTGCAGTTTGTGGTTGTGAGGTCACTTGTGGCTCAGTGCCTGATAGGCCAGTGCTGGTTACGTGGGTGCAGTTTGTGGTTGTGATGTCACTTGTGGCTGAGTGCCTGATAGGCCAGTGCTGCTCAAATGGCTGTAGTTTGTGGTTGTGATGTCACTTGTGGCTCAGTGCCTGATAGGCCAGTCGTAGGCCCATGGCTGCTGTTTGTGGTTGTGAGGTCACTTGTGGCTCAGTGCCTGACAGACCAGTGCCAGGCCCATGGCTGCTGTTTGTGGTTGTGATGTCACTTTTGGCTCAGTGCCTGATAGGCCAGTGCTAGGTGCCTGGGTGCTGTTTGTGGTTGTGAGGTCCCTTGTGGCTCAGTGCCTGATAGGCCAGTGCTAGGCCCATGGCTGCTGTTTGTGGTTGTGAGGTCCCTTGTGGCTCAGTGCCTGCTAGGCCTGTGCTAGGCCCATGGCTGCTGTTTGTGGTTGTGAGGTCACTTGTGTCTCAGTGCCTGACAGGCCAGTGCCAGGCCCATGGCTGCTCTTTGTGGTTGTGATGTCACTTGTGGCTCAGTGCCTGACAGGCCAGTGCCAGGCCCATGGCTGCTCTTTGTGGTTGTGATGTCAGTTGTGGCTCAGTGCCTGCTAGGCCAGTGCTAGGTGCCTGGGTGCTGTTTGTGGTTGTGAGGTCACTTGTGGCTCAGTGCCTGATAGGCCAGTGCTGGTGATGTGGGTGCAGTTTGTGGTTGTGATGTCACTTGTGGCTGAGTGCCTGATAGGCCAGTGTTGGTCACATGGCTGCAGTTTGTGTTTGTGATGTCACTTGTGGCTCAGTGCCTGATAGGCCAGTGCTGGTGATTTGGGTGCAGTTTGTGGCTGTGAGGTCACTTGTGGCTCAGTGCCTGATGGGACATTGCTGGTCCTGTGGCTGCAGTTTGTGGTTGTGATGTCACTTGTGGCTGAGTGCCTGATAGGCCAGTGCTGGTCACGTGGGTTCATTTTGTCGTTGTGAGGTCACTTGTGGCTCAGTGCCTGATAGGTCATGCTGGTCCTGTGGGTGGGGTTTGTGTTTGTGATGTCACTTGTGGCTCAGTGCCTGACAGGCCACTGCTGGTCACGTGGGTGCTGTTTGTGGTTGTGATGTCACTTGTGGCTCAGGGCCTGATAGGCCAGTGCTAGTCATGTGGGTGCAGTTTTTGTTTGTGATGTCACTTGTGGCTCAGTGCCTGATAGGCCAGTGCTGGTCCTGTGGGTGGAGTTTATGTTTGTGATGTCACTTGTGGCTGAGTGCCTGAGAGGCCAGTGCTGGTGATGTGGCTGCAGTTTGTGTTTGTGATGTCACTTGTGGCTCAGTGCCTGATAGGCCAGTGCTGCTCAAATGTCTGCTGGTTTTAACCTGTCTGGTTATTTCTGCCTTCAGCACCACATAATGCCATGGTAGGCGCATGGCTCCTCTTTGTCGTCGTGAGGTCATTGTGCGCCTGTACCTTATAGGGCAGCAGGAAGCACATGGTGTCGATGCAGACCTGATTTCAGTTCTGCCTTTGCGTCTGATAGGCCAGTAGCAGGTACAAGGCTTTACAGCTTAGTTGGAAATCCCTTTTTCTCACTACCTGACTGAGAGCATAAGAAGGACCTTATTGCCAGCAATAATACTTAAAAACTTAGAAATATGACTCCTGCTCCTCATTACCAGTACCCGAGAGCAAAGAAAACAGAACAGATTATCTTATTTGTTTGGCACCCCAGATAGAACACAGCGAGGTTCTCATCTGGTGAGCACTGGCACTGGTCTTGCGTGCCTGCGTTTATTGGCCGTGGGCTCCCAGAGATCTACTTCAATGGGCACAGCAAATGCCCCGGGTGTGGGAGGACCCGGAAAAGGCAGCTCGACTGTTTTGTACAAGAGTAGAGGGACATCCCATTTGTTAGGGGGATGTTCAAGTATTGTTTCAACAGATATTTCAGCCAGGGGATAGAGAATGGATATTGAAAAAAGGATAGGGAATTGGCAGACTGAGATGATAACCGACAGCCTTGCCCACGAGGAGATCTGAATTGGGATTATAATAATACAAATGATTGGGCAGCGTGTCAAATGGCATGCCAAAATCTGGTTTTAGCTATACGACCTGCAGGGCAAATGGGTGTTATCTCAGAAAAGGTACTATCGTTAGCAAAAGTCTGAGGAACACTCGATTTTTGGAATATTTGCTTGTGGCAAATTATGCTCTTACGCTATGGAGGGATGTCTGTGGAAAATGTTAATGAAAGGCTGGCAGTGAGCCTATTGGTCCAGCAAGCGGCACCAGCTATCCATGAGTATTTCAGAAACCATGCTCCAGGGTGGCAGGGAGAGAATTTACAGAAGATTCACTGTATTACAGCAGCTGGACCTTTACTAGAAACATTTGAGAGCTGTGACAGTATGGGCACACACGTTACATGGTTGAGGGCTCATCTGTCACACAAGAGGAAGATCTCCATTTGGGTTATCTGATGGTTGCCTCTCTGGTCATCTACCAGTAATGTCTAGTCAGTGCCCACATGTACCACCAGCATGTGCTAATGTGCTTGAGGCACCACGTACAGGCAATGGCTTGTGATGTTCCTGAGCGAGAAACCTGGTCTGAAGGAGCCTCTGGAAATGAGGCAGCAGGCTGTGAGCTGGGGAGCTCTTCAGACAGCTTGAAGGCTGGTCACCTCTTCCAAAATGACCTTTGAAATTATGATTCATGACCAGGCAAACAGGACAGTGCCTGCCCTCACCTTTCCTGCCTTGTGCTCCAGACTGACTTGGGCACAAGTCCATCCTGAGCTGAAAACTCAGCAGTCCCGGGGGTGCAGCAGTGCACCCAGGCTCATCCACCTTGCTGAAGGGCTCGGCTTCTTTTCTCAAGCACGCCCCACACAAACCGAGCTGCGAGGCTCCTTAGGAGTGACTTACATCTCAGTAGCTCTGAAGTCAGGCAGAGGTTAAGGTCCTTTTCTGTCTGTGTAGCTAGGTCTGTAATTTAAGCGGAGCAGAAATTATACCCTATTATTAAGTCATCGGTTTGTCTTGGTAGGTGTGTTCTGACACTTTGTCTCGATGTACTATCTATCTGGTTGATACAGTTTTCATCAGTTTACATTTTACATCCTGTTTACATGTGTTTACATGTGTTAGTTTGCATAGATACAGAGTTATTAGTTACATAGCAGCCTATTCTACATGGCTCAATATTCTCATACAAACTTCCTTTTCACCAGCACACAGGCAGGCCAGAGGACAACGCCAACTCTCATTTATGTTCCACATGTCCACGTAAGGTGGAGGCTTTTGGAGTCTCCTGGGAAGCTCCATTTACAACATTACTACAGAACAGTCCAGCATATGCACAAGTTTTGTTGCTTGCCAATTCAGATGGATGGATAGGTATTGTTTTGAGTTTCCTTTTCCAGTTTCAAGGGCACTTAAGTGAAGATGAAGCACCTGAATGCTGTGCTTTCCCAAGCAACTGGATACTGTTATCACGAGGGCACCCTACCTGAACCTATTAACATTTGCTTAGCCGGAAAACAATACTGAAAACTTTTTTCTGAAGTGTTTTCGGAGTCAAGATTCACTCGGACCCAGCCTTCCCCACATTCTCACACACACAGGCTTACTCGACAGATCTGGAAGTTTGCCTAGGGGAATCAGTGCGGTGACTTTGAGATGGCTGTTTATATCCTGCGCCCAGCGTATGCAATGAGTGCAATGTAAAAGGCAATCAAGATGTGCTCACTAAAAGCATACCTTCCCACAGTCTGCCACTGCAAAGTAGAGTTGTTACATTGTTCAGCAGAGAAATCAGTTGAGCACTTCAACGCCTTAACTACAGTGTCAGCTCTTGCTTCATAAAGGCCAAAGCTTGAAAAATTACGAAGCTCAATTCCCATCTTGTGTTTCAGCGACTTTAGGAAGACAACTACCTCCATTTCCATCAGCAGACTTCAGGAGGAGTACAGCCTTCACTTTCCAGGCTTCTGAGAGTTGGCCTTACAGGAAGGTGTTTAAAAGATGAAACAGGTTACTCTCCAGCTGATGATGTCTTCCTGAACACGGAAACACAAACCCTAACTGGATGCGTTTACCATCAAAGGCTTTGCAAGTGCTTAACTTGGATGCTGTTGGTAAATTCCTTCTAAAATTGAATACTGAAATTCCAGCACGTCAAGAGTTTCTGGCAGCAAAGCAGGTCCCTTTTCTCACAGAAGGCTCCAGTAGTTCAGGGCTAAGCCCCCAGGTCAGGGGTCAGTGCTGGCCCTGGAAACAGTCCTCCATTTCCTCAGGATGGGGGGAGCCATGTCGCTCTCTGATGTCCAGGAGCCAAGGTGCAAAGGTTCCACCTTATCTTTCCAAAGAGGATGAGAAGAAAATGGATTTAGGATATAACAATTAACGTAGGCCTCCTCAAAGAGTTCAAAGCCTTCAGCCCAAGTAGCAGTACCTCAGACATTGACATCTTTGAGGCTCTACCTGAAGCCTTTCTTGCCGTTCCTTCAAATGACATCATCAAATATCACGACTCATGCTGTCCTGCTATCTAAAGCCTTGCAGCTTCTCCACAAACTTTTGCTGCTTCCTTCCCCACAGTCCATCTGCCTCCTCCCATTTCCACTTCATATCTTTAACAGTTCACTAAACTCAGTCCACTAGTCCATGGATCTGATCTATCTCCAGATAGACAAGCAGGACTTGATAGCAAAGCCTTTCATTCCTTCTTAAAAAGTTGCAAGTTATTGGATTTTTGTCTCCCAGAATTGGTCGGCAATAGCTGAGGAGAAAGGGTAAAGGTGGGAGGAAGAAAAAGGTATTCTGCATTTCCAGATAATACTTAAATACCAACTAGCAAAGCTAACCTGCTGTTGTTTAGAAAAGAATGTCAATGAATAAAGCGGCAAAACACTTGAAGGTTTTGGTTTCCTTATTTGCAGTACTTTTAACCTTATTGAAAGAGAAGAATTTACAGTTCTATTTCATCATGCTGTGAATTGAGTTTTCCTGATGATAGAGAATATATACAGCTAACTCTTAAATCTTCGGATATTGTGCCCACAAAGGGAAACCCCTGGTCTTTCAAGCAAAAGATTACAATTGACTTCTAACAGATAACCTTCTCCTGCTTATACACTAATGAAGGTCACATGTACAGGAAACACTCAAAGATGACAAAGCACCTTTTTAAACCAGGACACTTTTGGAGTATACTTTCCTTTGATCACACAAGTCACTAAGCCTTTAACTATGGCAAGGGATTCCCTCTACCTTGAATCTCCATATAGTTTGCATTTTAAAAATTCTTAAGAAATGGCTTTTTACTACTACTATAAAAGCTCAGTGTTGGCAGAAGTTTTTCAAGCACACAAATGTATTGATGCCTCAGTTTACCTAAAGATAAATTCAACAGAACCCATGTCCTAGGTTAAAGGAAGGCAAAGAAACCCCATCCTTGCCTCTATTTATACCTTTTCTGTTGGGGGGGGGGGTTCTTTCTGAATAGCCTACTGTAAAGCGCAGGGGCAGCAGAATTTTACATTAAACTATTTAGAGTTTATGCCTAACCTCTCCAAAGAAATCCAATTGCTCTTAAAGAATCAATTCTAAAAGTCCAATGGTAGAGAGCCCAGTTAAGAGCCACCGGTGCCAACAACTTACATATTATGCCAACGCATTACGTATTGCCACCATTTAGACTCTCTACAAGAGCAGGGAGGAGAATGCTTCAGAGTCAGGCACTTGCTCCTCCTCTTCAGTAGATTCCTGGGCAGAATGTTGCTCATCATCATCAGCGGAGGATGGGGAATCGCTGCTGTAGACTGCGTGTTTCCATCTGCAAGCAATTCAAAGGCAATAACAAAAACAAGATTAGGTCACACTAAGTCAAAAATCAAGTGCAGTCTACCCCAGAAGGTACTGTGAGATCTAGGAAGTTTCCAGCCCATTATATGTATTTGTCGTGCATCTGATTTCAAACTGCATTACATGTTCTTCCTTGGGAGAGCAAAATTCCATCTTTGTTGGGAAGTTAAAAAAAAAAAAAGGCACATGGTACTTATATGCAGCTTGACTTTGGCATATGATAGGCCAGAGCCTTGCAAAGTAACTGTAAAGCCTTGCAAAGCAGCTGTATTTGTGAATCTGTTGCCCCTGATTTCCCCTGAACTTCGTATTCACAGCTGTTACCAAAAACAGCAGGACAAGTCAAGAAGGGAGCTCCTGAGAGAGCTTCAATTAATTACGATGCATACAGGATGATAATTATGATGCATACAGGTTTTGGCTTGAACCTTTTTATAGGTTTTTATTCCCCTTGTTCAAGTCTTGCACAGGCTGCGGAACATGGGCGAGGTACTGCCTTCACGAGGTATTGCATAATTACCCCTCTTCCTCAAGGCATGATCAGCTCAACTACTGCAACATCCTCTTCTGTCCTGAAGTACAGCCTTGCCCCACTCAGATCCATTCAGAAAGTTGCTCTAAAGGTCATCTTCTGAACTTATTCCCTTCATCACAAAGCGCATTCTCCTGAAACCCTTCAAGTGTCTTCTCTCGCAGCAAACAGAGTTGCTAAGGCCTTTCATGAATTACCCTCCTTCCTACATTATCTCCCGCTGAGTGCCCAGAAAACAGCTCTGAATTCTGAGCTGGCCCTGACAGCACCTCTCACTGACTAACCCCTCAATACAAAAATGCAGAAGCATGTTCTCTTCTTACCTGCCACCTTCACGCTTGGGAGAAGGTTTGCATATGCACCTGGCAGTCTTCCTTACCTCCTGAAAATTCTTGCTGGGCTGCTCAAAACCCATGAAAACTGTCAGGCTACTGCTGCAGTGAGAGCAGTGCTCATCATTCAGAGTAGGACTGCGTTTCCTTGTATTCCCACCTCTTGACAGCCATCTCTTGCTTTTTCTCTTGTGCTCGGTTATAAGCATTTGGGAAAAGGACTGTTTTTGTTTGCTGACTCTCTGTCCGGAGCTTACCGGCAGGGCCCTGGAGTCCCCGACTATGGCTTGTAAGCGCTAAGGCTATACAGAAATGTGAATAGATTAAAAAAATATCCAATAGCTCAACTCATTTCAGCTGTTTCAGAGGAGGCTTTTGGCCAGAACACAGTAAAGAAAATTGAAAGCCAGAACTAACCTGCACTGCCATCTTGAGTGTCAGCGATTTCCCCATCAGTTCTCCTCGGGAGTACGTATCCAAGTTTTCCTAATGAGAAGAAACAAGAAGGGTCAGTCACAAACACGCAGAAAATCTGACGTATGCACACTTGGTGCCTACACAGTAACTTTATCAAAGCTCTGCATGGACACAAAAGATGAGCATGCAGTTCTACGATGCCGAAAGCAAGGAAGCATTGCTGGAATCCAACCATCTAGTTTTACCTATTTTCACAAGAGGCACATTCACTTTTAGGCCTATATCTGTCAGTCTAAGAGAGATGAGAAAATGGATGCATATTTTAAGACAAGAAGAAAACCTGTACTTTTAAATTTACTTCATGGCCTACTTTGTCTCTCTGTTAACATGTTGATTCATGGCCCAGGACAAGTTTTTTTTTTAAAAAAAAACAAAAACCCCAGACATCCACAGAGATTCCTGAAGTATATGAATTTATCTTTGCTTTTTATCCTAGAGTTCACAGAATCACAGAATGGTTGAGGTTGGAAGGGACCTCTGGAGATCATCTAGTCCAACCCTCCTGCTCAGGAAGGGTCACTTAGCACATGTTGCCCAGGACTGTGTCCAGATGGCTTGAATATCTCCGAGGAAGGAGCCAACCACAGCAGGCATTGCCCACACCAAGGCACCTAGGACAGGAGCCTGGAAGGTCTTGAAGGTGGTGAGCTTCAAAGGGAGCTGAGCTGACAACACAAGGGGAAACAGATGACAACACGAATCAGGCAATCGGAACACCATGGTGTGCGTTCGACTGGCTGCAAGATGGCTGTTGGCATGCAAGCGTGCTTAAGGAAGGCAAAGCGTTAAGAGAAAAAGCACGAGTCAGCTTTCAAGGACAATTAGATGTACGGGGCTGCCAGTTTATGGGGGACAGTGCGGGCAGCTTCCTAACACTCACTGCTGAGCAGGAAGCCCGAACTCTGACAAACAGGCCTTTCAAATATCCTGTGAAAGTCCATGAGCACAGAAGCAAGGCAGCTGCTAGGGGTTTCATGTCGAGACTCCACACTGGACCAAATTAGGCCCCTAATTCCAGCACCTACTCAAAAATAATTACAAAACCATATATCTGCATAATAACATCAGACACGTAAAAAGAAGTACTTGTGAACTATTCTTTAAATAACAAAGAGGGTTAAAAAAAAAAAAAAAAACTCTTTGGGGCAATAGTAAATGCGTACACATGACATTCTTACAAACTGCAGGATACAGAAGAAAATTGTTTGTCAGCAAACCAATTTAACCTGACCTCTCTGCAGGGCACAGTTCAGGACACCCTCACAAGTTACATACCTCCAATTTTCTAGAGAAGGTCCAGAAAAGAAACTACCTTGATAAAAACAGTGGAACGGGGCTTGTCCAGAAAAGATGTGATTTGCTTACTTGGTTTGGAAGCTCTGCCAGCATAAAACAAACCAACAAGAAAACCAAAAAACCATACACACACACCAAAGAGTTACAAAGGGATTAATTAAGAGTCTTGTCTAAACTCTACCTTAATTTAAGTAAAGGGCTCCTAAGGGTGCACAAGGAATTTATCTTCCACCGTTACTGCAAACAGCAGGACACTACAAAGGTCACCCCTAGGAGAAGGGCGTTCAGACTACGCCTAAAAGAGCCACTGGCACACTGAAGGCTCTCATTCACTTTCAACATGCATTTTCCCTTTCACAAAAACCTTACAAAGCCACTTCAGCCAGTAACTAGCCAGGAGAGTTGTTCCTCCCCCAACCCCCTTTTTTTTTCTTTCTTTCCAGAGAGAGCTTGTTGTATTCTACAGCTTCCGACAGAAGCTATATTAGCATAAATGCTCCAGCTGATTTAGACTTCCTCGACCAAAAGATCTTAGACTTTCGGCTGAAATGCTCTCGCTGCTGCCCATGGGGAGAGGCACAGAGCCAGAAAACAATGCCTAGAGTCCAGGGCACTCTGCTGACGTGGGCATCTCTCCTGCTGGCACTAGAAATAGAGCATCCCGTCACATTCGCTTCGCACAGAATATATGTGACCTCACAACCACAAATTGCAGGCACATGACCAGCACTGGCCTATCAGGCACTGACCCACAAGTGACATCACAACCACAAACTGCACCCACATGACCAGCACTCGCCTATCAGGCACTGAACCACAAGTGACATCACAACCACAAACTGCACACACGTGACCAGCACTGGCCTATCAGGCACTGAGCTACAAGTGACATCACAACCTCAAACTGCACCCGCATGACCAGCACTGCCCTATCAGGCACTGAGCCACAAGTGACATCACAAACACAAACTGCAGCCATGTGAGCAGCACTGGCCTATCAGGCACTGAGCCACAAGTGACATCACAACAACAAACTGCACCCACGTGACCAGCACTGGCCTATCAGGCACTGAGCCACAAGTGACATCACAAACACAAACTCCACCCACATCACCAGCACTGGCCTATCAGGCACTGAGCCACAAGTGACATCACAAACACAAACTCCACCCACATCACCAGCACTGGCCTATCAGGCACTGAGCCACAAGTGACATCACAAACACAAATTGCAGCCACATCACCAGCACTGGCCTATCAGACACTGAGCCACAACTGACATCACAAGCACAAACTGCAGCCATGTGACCAGCACTGGCCTATCAGGCACTCAGCCACAAGTGACATCACAACTACAGGCTGCAGCCACATGACCAGCACTGGTCTATCAGGCACTGAGCCACAAGTGACATCACAAACACAAACTGCACCCACATGAACAGCACTGGCCTATCAGGCACTGAGCCACAAGTGACATCACAACCACAAACTGCAGCCACATCACCAGCACTGGCCTATCAGGCACTGCGCCACAAGTGACATCACAAACACAAACTGCAGCCACATGACCAGCACTGGCCTATCAGGCACTGAGCCACAAGTTACATCACAAACACAAACTGCAGCCACATCAGCAGCACTGGCCTATCAGGCACTCAGCCACAGGTGACATCACAAACACAAACTGCAGCCACATCACCAGCACTGGCCTATCAGGCACTGAGCCACAAGTGACCTCACAACCACAAACTGCAGCCACATGAACAGCGTTGGCCTATCAGGCACTCAGCCACAAGTGACATCACAAATATAAACTGCAGCCACATGACCAGCACTGGCCTATCAGGCACTGAGCCACAAGTGACATCACAAACACAAACTGCAGCCATGTGACCAACACTGGCCTATCAGGCCCTGAGCCACAAGTGACATCACAACCACAAACTGCACCCACATGACCAGCACTGGCCTATCAGGCACTGAGCCACAAGTGACATCACAACCACAAACTGCAGCCACATGACCAGCACTGGCCTATCAGGCACTGAGCCACAAGTGACATCACAACCACAAACTGCACCCACATGACCAGCACTGGCCTATCAGGCACTGAGCCACAAGTGACATCACAACCACAAACTCCACCCACATGAACAGCGTTGGCCTATCAGGCACTGAGCCACAAGTGACATCAAAACCACAAACTGCAGCCACATCACCAGCACTGGCCTATCAGGCACTCAGCCACAAGTGACATCACAAATATAAACTGCAGCCACATGACCAGCACTGGCCTATCAGGCACTAAGCCACAAGTGACATCACAACCACAAACTGCACCCACATGACCAGCACTGGCCTATCAGGCACACAGCCACAAGTGACATCACAAACTATAGCCATGTGAGCAGCACTGGCCTATCAGGCACTCAGCCACAAGTGACATCACAATCACAAACTGCACCCACGTAACCAGCACTGGCCTATCAGGCCCTGAGCCACAAGTGACCTCACAAACACAAACTGCACACACAGGACCAGCACTGGCCTATCAGGCACTGAGCCACAAGTGACATCACAAACACAAACTGCACCCACATCACCAGCACTGGCCTATCAGGCACTGAGCCACAAGTGACATCACAACCACAAACTGCACCCACATGACCAGCACTGGCCTATCAGGCACTGAGCCACAAGTGACCTCACAACCACAAAATGAACCCACGTGACCAGCACTGGCCTATCAGGCACTCAGCCACAAGTGACATCACAACCACAAACTGCACCCACATGACCAGCACTGGCCTCTCAGGCACTGAGCCACAAGTGATATCACAACCACAAACTGCACCTACATGACCAGCACTGGCCTATCAGGCACTGAGCCACAAGTGACCTCACAACGACAAAATGAACCCACGTGACCAGCACTGGCCTATCAGGCACTGAGCCACAAGTGACATCACAACCACAGACTACACCCATGTGACCAGCACTGGCCTCTCAGGCACTGAGCCACAAGTGACATCACAACCACAAACTTCAGCCACATCACCAGCACTGGCCTATCAGGCACTGAGCCACAAGTGACATCACAAAAACAAACTGCAGCCATGAGACCAACACTGGCCTATCAGGCACTGAGCCACAAGTGACATCACAAACACAAACTCCACCCACATCACCAGCACTGGCCTATCAGGCACTGAGCCACAAGTGACATCACAAACACAAACTCCACCCACATCACCAGCACTGGCCTATCAGGCACTGAGCCACAAGTGACATCAAAAGCACAAACTGCACACACAGGACCAGCACTGGCCTATCAGGCACTGAGCCACAAGTGACATCACAACCACAAACTGCACCCACATGACCAGCACTGGCCTATCAGGCTCTGAGCCACAAGTGACCTGACAACCAAAAACTGCACCCACATGACCAGCACTGGCCTATCAGGCACTGAGCCACAAGTGACATCACAACCACAAACTGCAGCCATGTGACCAACACTGGCCTATCAGGCACTGAGCCACAAGTGACATCACAACCACAAACTGCAGCCATGTGACCAACACTGGCCTATCAGGCACTGAGCCACAAGTGACATCACAAACACAAACTGCACCCACATGAACAGCATTGGCCTATCAGGCACTGAGCCACAAGTGACATCACAACCACAAACTGCAGCCACATGACCAGCACTGGCCTATCAGGCACTCAGCCACAAGTGACATCACAACCACAAACTGCACCCACATGACCAGCACTGGCCTATCAGGCACTGAGCCACAAGTGACATCACAACCACAAACTGCACCCACATCACCAGCACTGGCCTATCAGGCACTGAGCCACAAGTGACCTCACAAACACAAACTCCACCCACATCACCAGCACTGGCCTATCAGGCACTGAGCCACAAGTGACATCACAACCACAAACTGCAGCCACATGAACAACACTGGCCTATCAGGCACTGAGCCACAAGTGACCTCACAAACACAAACTCCACCCACATCACCAGCACTGGCCTATCAGGCACTGAGCCACAAGTGACATCAAAACCACAAACTGCACACACAGGACCAGCACTGGCCTATCAGGCATTGAGCCACAAGTGACCTCACAACCACAAACTGCAGCCAGATCACCAGCACTGGCCTATCAGGCACTGAGGCACAAGTGATATCATAACCACAAACTGCAGACATGTGACCAGTACTGCCCTATCAGGCACTGAGCCACAAGTGACATCACAACCACAAACTGCACACACAGGACCAGCACTGGCCTATCAGGCACTGAGCCACAAGTGACATCACAACCACAAACTCTATCCACATGACCAGCACTGGCCTATCAGGCACTGAGCCACAAGTGACATCACAAACACAAACTGCAGCCATGTGACCAACACTGGCCTATCAGGCACTCAGCCACAAGTGACATCACAACCACAAACTGCAGCCACAGGACCAGCAATGTCCTATCAGGCACTGAGCCACAAGTGACATCACAACCACAGACTACACCCATGTGACCAGCACTGGCCTATCAGGTACTCAGCCACAAGTGACATCACAACCACAAACTGCACCCACATGAACAGCACTGGCCTATCAGGCACTGAGCCACAAGTGACCTAACAATCACAAATTTCAGCCACAGGACCAGCATGGCCTATCAGGCACTGAGCCACAAGTGACATCACAAACACAAACTGCACACACAGGACCAGCACTGGCCTATCAGGCACTGAGCCACAAGTGACATCATAAACACAAACTCCACCCACATCACCAGCACTGGCCTATCAGGCACTGAGCCACAAGTGACATCAGAAAAACAAACTGCAGCCATGTGACCAACACTGGCCTATCAGGCTCTGAGCCACAAGTGACATCACAACCACAAACTGCACCCACATGACTAGCACTGGCCTATCAGGCACTGAGCCACAAGTGACATCACAACCACAAACTGCACCCACATGAACAGCGTTGGCCTATCAGGCACTGAGCCACAAGTGACATCACAACCACAAACTGCACCCACATGAACAGCACTGGCCTATCAGGCACTCAGCCACAAGTGACATCACAAACACAAACTGCAGGCATGTGACCAACACTGGCCTATCAGGCACTGAGCCACAAGTGACATCAAAACCACAAACTGCACACACAGGACCAGCACTGGCCTATCAGGCACTGAGCCACAAGTGACATCACAAACACAAACTCCACCCACATCACCACCACTGGCCTATCAGGCACTGAGCCACAAGTGACATCACAAACACAAACTCCACCCACATGACCAGCACTGGCCTATCAGGCACTGATCCGCAAATGACATCACAACCACAAACTGCACCCACGTGAATAGCATTGGCCTATCAGGCACTGAGCCACAAGTGACATCAAAACCACAAACTGCACACACAGGACCAGCACTGGCCTATCAGGCCCTGAGCCACAAGTGACATCACAACCACAAACACCACCCACAGGACCAGCACTGGCCTATCAGGCACTGAGCCACAAGTGACATCACAAACACAAACTCCACCCACATCACCAGCACTGGCCTATCAGGCACTGAGCCACAAGTGACATCAAAAGCACAAACTGCACACACAGGACCAGCACTGGCCTATCAGGCACTGAGCCACAAGTGACATCACAACCACAAACTGCACCCACATGACCAGCACTGGCCTATCAGGCTCTGAGCCACAAGTGACCTGACAACCAAAAACTGCACCCACATGACCAGCACTGGCCTATCAGGCACTGAGCCACAAGTGACATCACAACCACAAACTGCAGCCATGTGACCAACACTGGCCTATCAGGCACTGAGCCACAAGTGACATCACAACCACAAACTGCAGCCATGTGACCAACACTGGCCTATCAGGCACTGAGCCACAAGTGACATCACAAACACAAACTGCACCCACATGAACAGCATTGGCCTATCAGGCACTGAGCCACAAGTGACATCACAACCACAAACTGCAGCCACATGACCAGCACTGGCCTATCAGGCACTCAGCCACAAGTGACATCACAACCACAAACTGCACCCACATGACCAGCACTGGCCTATCAGGCACTGAGCCACAAGTGACATCACAACCACAAACTGCACCCACATCACCAGCACTGGCCTATCAGGCACTGAGCCACAAGTGACCTCACAAACACAAACTCCACCCACATCACCAGCACTGGCCTATCAGGCACTGAGCCACAAGTGACATCACAACCACAAACTGCAGCCACATGAACAACACTGGCCTATCAGGCACTGAGCCACAAGTGACCTCACAAACACAAACTCCACCCACATCACCAGCACTGGCCTATCAGGCACTGAGCCACAAGTGACATCAAAACCACAAACTGCACACACAGGACCAGCACTGGCCTATCAGGCATTGAGCCACAAGTGACCTCACAACCACAAACTGCAGCCAGATCACCAGCACTGGCCTATCAGGCACTGAGGCACAAGTGATATCATAACCACAAACTGCAGACATGTGACCAGTACTGCCCTATCAGGCACTGAGCCACAAGTGACATCACAACCACAAACTGCACACACAGGACCAGCACTGGCCTATCAGGCACTGAGCCACAAGTGACATCACAACCACAAACTCTATCCACATGACCAGCACTGGCCTATCAGGCACTGAGCCACAAGTGACATCACAAACACAAACTGCAGCCATGTGACCAACACTGGCCTATCAGGCACTCAGCCACAAGTGACATCACAACCACAAACTGCAGCCACAGGACCAGCAATGTCCTATCAGGCACTGAGCCACAAGTGACATCACAACCACAGACTACACCCATGTGACCAGCACTGGCCTATCAGGTACTCAGCCACAAGTGACATCACAACCACAAACTGCACCCACATGAACAGCACTGGCCTATCAGGCACTGAGCCACAAGTGACCTAACAATCACAAATTTCAGCCACAGGACCAGCATGGCCTATCAGGCACTGAGCCACAAGTGACATCACAAACACAAACTGCACACACAGGACCAGCACTGGCCTATCAGGCACTGAGCCACAAGTGACATCATAAACACAAACTCCACCCACATCACCAGCACTGGCCTATCAGGCACTGAGCCACAAGTGACATCAGAAAAACAAACTGCAGCCATGTGACCAACACTGGCCTATCAGGCTCTGAGCCACAAGTGACATCACAACCACAAACTGCACCCACATGACTAGCACTGGCCTATCAGGCACTGAGCCACAAGTGACATCACAACCACAAACTGCACCCACATGAACAGCGTTGGCCTATCAGGCACTGAGCCACAAGTGACATCACAACCACAAACTGCACCCACATGAACAGCACTGGCCTATCAGGCACTCAGCCACAAGTGACATCACAAACACAAACTGCAGGCATGTGACCAACACTGGCCTATCAGGCACTGAGCCACAAGTGACATCAAAACCACAAACTGCACACACAGGACCAGCACTGGCCTATCAGGCACTGAGCCACAAGTGACATCACAAACACAAACTCCACCCACATCACCACCACTGGCCTATCAGGCACTGAGCCACAAGTGACATCACAAACACAAACTCCACCCACATGACCAGCACTGGCCTATCAGGCACTGATCCGCAAATGACATCACAACCACAAACTGCACCCACGTGAATAGCATTGGCCTATCAGGCACTGAGCCACAAGTGACATCAAAACCACAAACTGCACACACAGGACCAGCACTGGCCTATCAGGCCCTGAGCCACAAGTGACATCACAACCACAAACACCACCCACAGGACCAGCACTGGCCTATCAGGCACTGAGCCACAAGTGACATCACAAACACAAACTCCACCCACATCACCAGCACTGGCCTATCAGGCACTGATCCGCAAAAGACATCAAAACAACAAACTGCACCCACATGAACAGCACTGGCCTATCAGGCACTGAGCCACAAGTGACATCACAAACACAAACTCCACCCACATCACCAGCACTGGCCTATCAGGCACTGAGCCACAAGTGACATCACAAACACAAACTGCACCCACATCACCAGCACTGGCCTATCAGGCACCGAGCTACAAGTGACATCACAACCTCAAACTGAACCCACGTGACCAGCACTGCCCTATCAGGCACTGAGCCACAAGTGACATCACAAACACAAACTGCACCCACATGAACAGCACTGGCCTATCAGGCACTGAGCAACAAGTGACCTAACAATCACAAATTTCAGCCACAGGACCAGCACTGGCCTATCAGGCACTGAGCCACAAGTGACATCACAACCACAAACTGCACACACAGGACCAGCACTGGCCTATCAGGCACTGAGCCACAAGTGACATCACAAACACAAACTTCAGCCACATCACCAGCACTGGCCTATCAGGCACTCAGCCAGAAGTGACATCACAAAAACAAACTGCAGCCATGAGACCAACACTGGCCTCTCAGGCACTGAGCCACAAGTGACATCACAACCACAAACTTCAGCCACATCACCAGCACTGGCCTATCAGGCACTGAGCCACAAGTGACATCACAAAAACAAACTGCAGCCATGAGACCAACACTGGCCTATCAGGCACTGAGCCACAAGTGACATCACAAACACAAACTCCACCCACATCACCAGCACTGGCCTATCAGGCACTGAGCCACAAGTGACATCACAAACACAAACTCCACCCACATCACCAGCACTGGCCTATCAGGCACTGAGCCACAAGTGACATCAAAAGCACAAACTGCACACACAGGACCAGCACTGGCCTATCAGGCACTGAGCCACAAGTGACATCACAACCACAAACTGCACCCACATGACCAGCACTGGCCTATCAGGCTCTGAGCCACAAGTGACCTGACAACCAAAAACTGCACCCACATGACCAGCACTGGCCTATCAGGCACTGAGCCACAAGTGACATCACAACCACAAACTGCAGCCATGTGACCAACACTGGCCTATCAGGCACTGAGCCACAAGTGACATCACAACCACAAACTGCAGCCATGTGACCAACACTGGCCTATCAGGCACTGAGCCACAAGTGACATCACAAACACAAACTGCACCCACATGAACAGCATTGGCCTATCAGGCACTGAGCCACAAGTGACATCACAACCACAAACTGCACTCACATGACCAGCACTGGCCTATCAGGCACTCAGCCACAAGTGACATCACAACCACAAACTGCACCCACATGACCAGCACTGGCCTATCAGGCACTGAGCCACAAGTGACATCACAACCACAAACTGCACCCACATGACCAGCACTGGCCTATCAGGCACTGAGCCACAAGTGACCTCACAAACACAAACTCCACCCACATCACCAGCACTGGCCTATCAGGCACTGAGCCACAAGTGACATCACAACCACAAACTGCAGCCACATGAACAGCACTGGCCTATCAGGCACTGAGCCACAAGTGACCTCACAAACACAAACTCCACCCACATCACCAGCACTGGCCTATCAGGCACTGAGCCACAAGTGACATCAAAACCACAAACTGCACACACAGGACCAGCACTGGCCTATCAGGCATTGAGCCACAAGTGACCTCACAACCACAAACTGCAGCCAGATCACCAGCACTGGCCTATCAGGCACTGAGGCACAAGTGATATCATAACCACAAACTGCAGACATGTGACCAGTACTGCCCTATCAGGCACTGAGCCACAAGTGACATCACAACCACAAACTGCACACACAGGACCAGCACTGGCCTATCAGGCACTGAGCCACAAGTGACATCACAACCACAAACTCTATCCACATGACCAGCACTGGCCTATCAGGCACTGAGCCACAAGTGACATCACAAACACAAACTGCAGCCATGTGACCAACACTGGCCTATCAGGCACTGAGCCACAAGTGACATCACAACCACAAACTGCAGCCACGTGACCAGCACTGGCCTATCAGGCACTCAGCCACAAGTGACATCACAACCACAAACTGCAGCCACAGGACCAGCAATGTCCTATCAGGCACTGAGCCACAAGTGACATCACAACCACAGACTACACCCATGTGACCAGCACTGGCCTATCAGGTACTCAGCCACAAGTGACATCACAACCACAAACTGCACCCACATGAACAGCACTGGCCTATCAGGCACTGAGCCACAAGTGACCTAACAATCACAAATTTCAGCCACAGGACCAGCATGGCCTATCAGGCACTGAGCCACAAGTGACATCACAAACACAAACTGCACACACAGGACCAGCACTGGCCTATCAGGCACTGAGCCACAAGTGACATCAGAAAAACAAACTGCAGCCATGTGACCAACACTGGCCTATCAGGCTCTGAGCCACAAGTGACATCACAACCACAAACTGCACCCACATGACCAGCACTGGCCTATCAGGCACTGAGCCACAAGTGACATCACAACCACAAACTGCACCCACATGAACAGCGTTGGCCTATCAGGCACTGAGCCACAAGTGACATCACAACCACAAACTGCACCCACATGAACAGCACTGGCCTATCAGGCACTCAGCCACAAGTGACATCACAAACACAAACTGCAGGCATGTGACCAACACTGGCCTATCAGGCACTGAGCCACAAGTGACATCAAAACCACAAACTGCACACACAGGACCAGCACTGGCCTATCAGGCACTGAGCCACAAGTGACATCACAAACACAAACTCCACCCACATCACCACCACTGGCCTATCAGGCACTGAGCCACAAGTGACATCACAAACACAAACTCCACCCACATGACCAGCACTGGCCTATCAGGCACTGATCCGCAAATGACATCACAACCACAAACTGCACCCACGTGACCAGCACTGGCCTATCAGGCACTGAGCCACAAGTGACATCAAAACCACAAACTGCACACACAGGACCAGCACTGGCCTATCAGGCCCTGAGCCACAAGTGACATCACAACCACAAACACCACCCACAGGACCAGCACTGGCCTATCAGGCACTGAGCCACAAGTGACATCACAAACACAAACTCCACCCACATCACCAGCACTGGCCTATCAGGCACTGATCCGCAAAAGACATCAAAACAACAAACTGCACCCACATGAACAGCACTGGCCTATCAGGCACTGAGCCACAAGTGACATCACAAACACAAACTCCACCCACATCACCAGCACTGGCCTATCAGGCACTGAGCCACAAGTGACATCACAAACACAAACTCCACCCACATCACCAGCACTGGCCTATCAGGCACCGAGCTACAAGTGACATCACAACCTCAAACTGAACCCACGTGACCAGCACTGCCCTATCAGGCACTGAGCCACAAGTGACATCACAAACACAAACTGCACCCACATGAACAGCACTGGCCTATCAGGCACTGAGCAACAAGTGACCTAACAATCACAAATTTCAGCCACAGGACCAGCACTGGCCTATCAGGCACTGAGCCACAAGTGACATCACAACCACAAACTGCACACACAGGACCAGCACTGGCCTATCAGGCACTGAGCCACAAGTGACATCACAAACACAAACTTCAGCCACATCACCAGCACTGGCCTATCAGGCACTCAGCCAGAAGTGACATCACAAAAACAAACTGCAGCCATGAGACCAACACTGGCCTATCAGGCACTGAGCCACAAGTGACATCACAAACACAAACTTCAGCCACATCACCAGCACTGGCCTACCAGGCACTCAGCCACAAGTGACATCACAAATATAAACTGCAGCCACATGACCAGCACTGGCCTATCAGGCACTGAGCCACAAGTGACATCACAACCACAAACTGCAGCCACATCACCAGCACTGGCCTCTCAGGCACTCAGCCACAAGTGACATCACAAACACAAACTGCAGCCATGTGACCAACACTGGCCTATCAGGCACTCAGCCACAAGTGACATCACAAACACAAACTCCACCCACATGAACAGCGTTGGCCTATCAGGCACTGAGCCACAAGTGACATCACAACCACAAACTCCACCCACGTGACCAGCACTGGCCTATCAGGCACTGAGCCACAAGTGACATCACAAACACAAACTCCACCCACATCACCAGCACTGGCCTATCAGGCACTGAGCCACAAGTGACATCACAAACACAAACTCCACCCACATCACCAGCACTGGCCTATCAGGCACTGAGCCACAAGTGACATCACAACCACAAACTGCACCCACAGCACCAGCACTGGCCTATCAGGCACTGAGCCACAAGTGACATCACAACCACAAACTGCAGCCATGTGACCAACACTGGCCTATCAGGCACTGAGCCACAAGTGACATCATAACCACAAACTGCAGCCATGTGACCAACACTGGCCTATCAGGCACTGAGCCACAACTGACATCACAACCACAAACTGCACCCACATGAACAGCATTGGCCTATCAGGCACTGAGCCACAAGTGACATCACAAACACAAACTGCACCCACATGAACAGCATTGGCCTATCAGGCACTGAGCCACAAGTGACATCACAACCACAAACTGCAGCCACATGACCAGCACTGGCCTATCAGGCACTGAGCCACAAGTGACATCAAAACCACAAACTGCACACACAGGACCAGCACTGGCCTATCAGGCATTGAGCCACAAGTGACCTCACAACCACAAACTGCAGCCAGATCACCAGCACTGGCCTATCAGGCACTGATCCGCAAAAGACATCAAAACAACAAACTGCACCCACATGAACAGCACTGGCCTATCAGGCACTCAGCCACAAGTGACATCACAACCACAAACTGCAGCCATGTGACCAACACTAGCTTATCAGGCACTCAGCCACAAGTGACATCACAACCACAAACTGCACCCACACCACCAGCACTGGCCTATCAGGCACTGAGCCACAAGTGACATCACAACCACAAACTCCACCCACATCACCAGCACTGGCCTATCAGGCACTGAGCCACAAGTGACCTCACAACAACAAACTGCACCCACGTGACCAGCACTGGCCTATCAGGCACTGAGCCACAAGTGACATCATAAACACAAACTCCACCCACGTGACCAGCACTGGCCTATCAGGCACTGAGCCACAAGTGACATCAAAACCACAAACTGCACACACAGGACCAGCACTGGCCTATCAGGCACTGAGCCACAAGTGACATCACAAACACAAACTCCACCCACATCACCAGCACTGGCCTATCAGGCACTGAGCCACAAGTGACATCACAAACACAAACTGCAGCCACATGACCAGCACTGGCCTATCAGGCACTGAGCCACAAGTGAAATCACAACCAGAAACTCTATCCACATGACCAGCACTGGCCTATCAGGCACTGAGCCACAAGTGACATCACAACCACAAACTGCACCCACAGGACCAGCACGGGCCTATCAGGCACTGAGCCACAAGTGACATCACAACCACAAACTGCACCCACATGAACAGCACTGGCCTATCAGGCACTCAGCCACAAGTGACATCACAAACACAAACTGCACCCATGTGACCAGCACTGGCCTATCAGGCACTGATCCGCAAATGACATCACAACAACAAACTGCACCCACGTGACCAGCACTGGCCTATCAGGCACTGAGCCACAAGTGACATCACAAACACAAACTCCACCCACATCACCAGCACTGGCCTATCAGGCACTGAGCCACAAGTGACATCAAAACCACAAACTGCACACACAGGACCAGCACTGGCCTATCAGGCACTCAGCCACAAGTGACATCACAACTACAAACTGCAGCCATGTGACCAACACTGGCCTATCAGGCTCTGAGCCACAAGTGACCTGACAACCACAAACTGCAGCCACATGACCAGCACTGGCCTATCAGGCACTGAGCCACAAGTGACATCACAAACACAAACTGCACACACAGGACCAGCACTGGCCTATCAGGCACTCAGCCACAAGTGACATCACAACCACAAACTGCAGCCACATGAACAGCACTGGCCTATCAGGCACTGAGCCACAAGTGACATCACAACCACAAACTGCAGCCATGTGACCAACACTGGCCTATCAGGCACTGAGCCACAAGTGACATCACAACCACAAACTCCACCCACATCATCAGCACTGTTCTATCAGGCATTGAGCCACAAGTGACATCACAAACAAAAACTGCACCCACAGGACCAGCACTGGCCTATCAGGCACTGAGCCACAAGTGACATCACAAACACAAACTCCACCCACGTGACCAGCACTGGCCTATCAGGCACTCAGCCACAAGTGACATCACAACCACAAACTCCACCCACATCACCAGCACTGGCCTATCAGGCACTGAGCCACAAGTGAAATCAAAACCACAAACTGCACACACAGGACCAGCACTGGCCTATCAGGCACTCAGCCACAAGTGACCTCACAACCACAAACTGCACCCACATGACTACCACTGGCCTATCAGGCACTCGGCCACAAGTGACCTCACAACCACAAACTGCACCCACAGGATCAGCACTGGCCTATCAGGCAGTAGAGGAACAAGTGACCTCTCAACCAAAAACAGCAGCCCTGGACCTAGCACTGGCCTATCAAGCACTCAGCAGAAGTGGCCTCACAGATACAAAGAAGTAGCAACGTGGCTGCTGGTGGCCTAGCAGGTACTGAGGCCAAATAACTGCACAAACACAAACAGCAGCAATATGCATCAAGGTGGACTCTCAGGTGCTCATGCTGAAGTGACCTCACAGGCAGCCATGAAGCCAAATAGCTGCTCCTGGCCTCTTTGCAACTGAGGCACAATTGACCTCAACAAGCACAAACAGCAGCAATGTCCATGCTGATCGCCAGTCACATACTGATGCACAACTCACCACAAAAGCACCAACAGCAGCAAAGGGTCTGCTCACCCTTTAGGAGGCACTGAGACACAAGCATCACCAAAGCTATGGGCATGCTGTTGGCCTACCAGCTTCAGAGGCACAACTCACCTCACAAGCACAAATGGCATCGACCTACCTGCTGCTGCCCTATCTTTGACTGAGTCACAAGGGATCTCAAAAGTGCAAACCTTCACAGAGGAGAAGCTCACCTGGGCCACTCGCACGTCCCTTGATTACGCTGTGATCACTCCATACAGAACAGTCTTCTGCAAATGGCTTTCATCTCCTGGCAAGACTCTCTCCAGATCATGCGACAGCTCCACTCTGCCACCCTGCACACAAATCACAAAAGGAACAATTGGTCTCGCTTTTCCTTTAGTACCATCAAGTCCGAGCTGGGAGCCTTCGCACTGCAGCACCTACACAATGGCAGCAGGATGCCACTTCCATTTCTAGTGCATTTCTAGGGACAGAGATCAGCTGAGGGAGCAGCTGCACTGCAAAGGCTTTCTGACACTCTCAGATCAACTCGGCACTGCACCAGGCATCAACCTGACGCCAGACCTCTGCTCTGCCACCTACTCTACAAACACACTGCCTCTGCCCCACACAGCTGCCTCTTCTGCTAGATACAACCAAGTGCCAGCAAGAAGAGATGCATGCAGGACACTCGCCACTTGCACACTCCCCAGCCACTGCTCTGCTCGCTGCCTTCCCTTGGCTTCTCAATCCAGACACTCAGGCAAGCTCTTGCGGTAACACCACAAGGTGGCCAAGGCACTCTAGGCTCACAAGGCCTGTGCAAATGAGCAGCACAAGATCAGGCACAGAGCTGCCTCCTTGGGTGATGCTGCTCTTTTCAGAGGGAAGCATCCTGCTTGCTTTGGGCACAGCAGGCTGCTGCTTTCCACCCCCATCCCCTCACGAACCTCCTGCTAGGGATGGGGACATGGGGATTTTCTGTAGTAATACAAAAGTTACAGATACAACACAGAAACACTTGAGAGTCCGGAAGGCCTCCTGAGCCCAAAGGAACCTCCCTTCCTTTCCTTTAGTTACTTGGACAAGGAGCTTGGACGGGGAAGGGAAAAAGGGTGCAGAGCCTTTGAAATGAGGCCCAAGCAATGAGACAGCCCCACACTGGACGGCTGCTGAAATGACAGCTCTCCTGGCTGCGCAGCCTCTGCAGCACCAGTCCGCGCTCCACAGCTGCCTTCACAGAGCACTGAGGGCTGGGTGCCACGGGCAACCTGGCCCTGGGCACATCTTCACCCCTCGCAGAGCCGGCAGCCCAAGAGCTCTGAGACTTCCACAGGTCAAGCTATGGACGCTTTGGGGCACTCACACAAAGGCACTCCAGACATGCTGGCATCTATTATAAGGGTCTTGGACTCGTCCTATATGGCACCACAACCTCCTAGGAAAAGGAGGGGGCACCGTAGCATTTGTTGAGCGGGCTGGCAATAACAGCACTTGTGGGAGGCGGAATTTGCAGCACAGCAGAGGTACCAGGAGCTGAACCCACAACCCAAGTCACCCAGGGAAGACAGGCGCATTTATGGAAGCCTTCGCATCCATACGTAGCCTCTTCTCAGTCACTTGCAGCTGCTTTCACAGAGGGCTCACGACGCTGGCCAAGATGTTGACAGGTACAGGGACACAGCCTGGCATCCTGCCTCCATCCTCAGCGGCTCTAGCACTGCACTGGGAACCTCCATGAGTGCAGCAACCTAGAAAGAAAGAAGGAATCGGAGTGTTACTGGCAGTTCTGCTGGCCTTACAGAGTCGCAACAGGCAGGGGCAAATGTCTCCCCTCTGTGCTGAGCTCTATTGGGGAGAGCACAGCCAGCAGGGCCACCAAGACATTCTACCCCTCTTTTTGGCACAGGTGACACCACGTCTGTATACCAGGTCCCATTTGGGCTCTCCAGTTCTGCACAGGCACTAACACACTGCAGGGAGTCCAGCACAGGGACACCAAGATGGTCAGGAGCTGCAGCGTGGGGCATAAAAGGAGAGGCTGCGAGAGCTGGGTTTGTCCAGCCTAGACAAGAGAAGGCCAAGGGGCATCTTCATGCTGTGCACAGCTAACTTATGGAGGGCACAGAGAAGACGGAGCTAGATTTTCTTGGAGGTGCACACTAGTAGCATAGGAGGCAACAGGGACAAATTGGACAATGGGAAATACTTCTGAGACATTATGAAGAAACCTTTTTCTCCGTGACGGTGGCCAAACTGCGGCACAGGGATCCAGAGAGGTTCCCAGATCTCCATCCTTGGAGGTAATCAAAACTTCACTGGAAAAGGACCCAAGATACCTCCTCTACTGGCACCTGCCTGGAGCAGGGCGTTGGAGCCCTGCTACCTCCACATGGCTCCCCCATTGCAGCCTCAAGGAATATGCTATTGTGAGACTCTTGACAAAGGCACCAGAGGCTTTGCAGATGCCGCCTCCACCGCTCAACAAGCACAGGTGTCTCAGAGCCACCCATCGCCCTCACAGGCCTGACTTCTTGTGAGGGGGCATCTCCCCTCTCTGCAAGGCTCTGCGTAGGCACAACGTGCAGAAATGCCTCTGACTGCTTTCATTAACTACCCATCTCGCTGAGGGACTGGAATGGATTAGCGTCTGAGATGGGAAGATGCAATGAGGGTCCAGATTCAGCAGAAAGCCTTTAAGGAGGGAGAAGAGAACTCTCTCCAGCAGTCGGTAAAATCCCAAAGACTCACGGAAGCATCAAACCCTTCCGAAACTGCAAGCCTGAACCTCAGCTGACACAAACCACCAAACTGGGAGCAGCCCTGCCTCGCACCACGATGCTCCAAGGAGGCAACACGGTCACCAACAGTCCTCACCCACGTCTCCCAGAAGGACACCGTGATGGCAGGCTGGGCCTTGGGAGCAGAGCACTGCTCTCTCCAGACACCTCCTCCCACGCTGAGCAGCAAAACACTGGCGCCACCACCCGGCTCCACCACAGGGCATCTCGCACTGTAACACGCCGTTACCTCCACACCTCACAGAGGGTTGGCAACCAACACACGCCTCTGCATCAGCGACACACAGCCCACAGCACCACACACGGCAGCACACAGGGCACCCCAAGCACCCCACAACACACAAAGCCCAACTCTCCAGACCTTCCATTCCTTTCTAGTCCTCCAAGGCCTTGCAACAGGCTCTGCCTCTGAACAGCCACTCACAGCCCGGGGCCTGCTCACTTCCCACCTTCCCACCAGGAAGCAGAGAAGAAGTGCTCTCACAGGGGCTGATCAGGCCAGCTTTTCCCTCTCGCTTGTGCCTCAACTTCTCTGAACAAGAAATCTCTTTCAAAATGTGGCCCATACCCTTTTTGGGGGGTGACATTCCTTCCATCTCCTCCAACAGCCTTTGCACCCATTCTCCAATGACTGCATACGTGCACAGAAAATCAGAGACCCCTAAAGTGTTACAGTTCTAAACGTGTCATAAAAGCAGCTGGACACCTCAAAGACAGACACAGCATGCAGACCTTGCAGGAAAATCTCACAAGCTCCCTGCTCTTTTGACAGGGGCAACTTCTAAAGCACACACACACCCTGGCAAGAAGAGATTATTCACACCACTGCTCACACCAGCACTACATTCACTTAGCAGCCTCAAAAGTCTAGCTGGACTCCCTAGCTGACCGGGAGGACGCTGCAAGCTTCTACTTAGCAACAAGTGGAAAGGCCAACTCCATGTCCATGCTCACCACAGAACATCATCTGCATTTTAAATGTAGCAGTACTAACTCATGATGATGGAGTGGAATAAAATTTGTGTCAGATGATGTGGAATATCGACTTCTGCTTGATTAATGAGTTGCATTTCTGTATTGCTGTAGAGCTCTGCAGGGGTCAATCCCTCCTCTGAGCACACGCAACAAACCCAGAAGTGACCTCACCACCAGCATCCAAGCCATGCATCTTCCCCTGACCTGTCAGCTGCTCACACAGAGGTGTCATCACATCACAGATTCACATCATGGCCTCATAATACTCACAGTGCTCTGAAACACCCATTGCCTACCAGTTACTACACCAAAAGATTAGCTTCTGCTATGCATTATCAACACCTAGCCTATGAAATTTAAGAATTGCAGAACAGCCTGCAAGTAATTCTTGGCAACATTTTCTAACGGGAGGATTGCATGGGAGCAGCGATCATCAAACTGAAGACAGCAGGGCCTCGTGTCCCAGGCACAGGCAGAAGCCTTCCCGCAACTCAGAACTCTGGTTCCTTCCCCAATGCTGAACAAAACCAGAAAATCCTCTACACATCCAGGACAACAAGCATTCTCCTATTTTAGGCCCTGACAACTGGAGGCACGTGGAAGGACTCAGGCCAGGGCATCTCAGTTGGTGAAACCAGCAGAGACACAATTCAGCAACTCTTCACCCTGACCTAGGAGCATGGAAAGAACAACAGCAAGTGCAAGCACTGGCCGTTCATCAACTTTCAAGGCCCCTGACAAGCAAAACAGCTCACACTTACAGAGCTCTTCTGCAAACACCCTTCACCCTGCTGCCAGGCTCACAGGTCTCGGTGCAAAGCAAGAGGCAGGGAGCAAAAACAACGGCTAAGGCACGGCATCACATGCGGGCACAGCCTCTCTCAGAGCCACTCGGAAATGCAGTTTTCACAACAAAAGACACCATCGGGAAGGGCACCTCGCGACGACACCAGCAGCCTGCTCACACTTTGCCCAGCACCTCCCAAACGCACCTCGAAGCAGCACCTGGGGCTGCGCTGGCAGCAGCAGCTCAGGAAAATGCTTTAACAGGGATCCCAGAGCCACCACAGGGCCAAAGCTTCCTGCCCCCAAACCCCACCGAGCCGCCCCGGCCCAGCTGCTCGCGGCAGGCCGCCACGTCTGGCTGCAGGGCAGCTCCCCCCTCTGGCCCACGTCGCTCTGGCCCCTGCTCACGGCCCCACCAGCCCCTGCTGCAGCTCCTGCAGCAAAGCAGCCCCGGCAAAGCCAGCACCGCTGCCCCGCCCCGGCGGGAGGGCACCCGCCGCCATTTGAACGCGCCCGCAGCCCCCACCAAACGCTCTCGCCCGCTCGCTTCTCGCCTGCTTTGCTCCCGCTCCTCTTCCACCTCTTTCTTTGACGTCTTTTTTTTCCCCACATGCTGGACTGCAATTGGCTGGCAGAGCCATCAGTGAAATCGATGCCCGCCCTCCTCCTCCTGACAGCCAATAGAAGGGCTGCACTGCGGCGATGCCATGGCAACGCTGGGCCCTCCTGCCCTGGCGGCCAGCTCCGCCCCCTCCCCCTTGGTCGGGCGCCATGTTGTGGGCGGCAGCGCGGGGCGCGGCGGGGCCTGGGTGCAGCGTGGTGCTGTGTGGGCGGGCAGTGCGGGGCCCCGGGGTGCGGCCGCTGCCCCGGCGGGGCTGGGCTGTGCGGCAGGGGCCCCGCGGGGCTGCTGGCCGCCCTGCGCCCTGGGGGCTGTGCGGGGCGTGGGGGGGGGCAGCACTGGGGCCTGTGCTGGTGGCAGCCCTGGCGCCAGCGTGGGGGCCCTGGGGCTGGTCGTCTGAAACAGGGGATGGACTTAAAACTAGGAGACTGACAGAACTCCTACCACTTTCCAAATTAAGTGTTGGACTGACTGGTGCAGAACCTCTCCAAGTGGGTATTTCAGACAGTTCTAGAGATTTCTAGAGGCAGATCCTGCTGTGCCTGGACCAATTCCTGTGCTTAAATGTGGTGAGTACCACCTCAGGTGGAGTATCTGGCTGTTTCAGAATCTCTGCAGCAGCTCCTGCTGCAGAACTGATTAAACTGTAAATACTTAAGGCCCTTGAAAATCGACAGTACAAACTGCTCCTGCAAATGAAGAAGCGGCTATGTAGGACAGTCTTTTGTGCATTCTTAGGAGAGTTAGGAGATGCTTTGATATGCAACTTAAGGTAATCAGTAGCAATGGATCATGCATATGCTGGAGAGGTCACACAGGACCACAAGCCAGCTGGACTATAAAAATTCCCCAGAAGAACAGTTCGGGGAGTCTCATCTGATCCAGTGGAAGCCACTGTTGGAAGGACCCTGGCAAAGGAGACTGCCACCACCATCTGGACAGTAACCAACCATCCCGTTCAAGAGATTTGATGCCCCTTGTGAGTGTTACCTGTGACACGCCAATAGAGGGGTGTCTGTGATTCTTTTGAATTCGGGGGTTATTTGCACTGAACTCCAAGAGATCATCATTTGTCAAGTATGAGAATTTATTAGAGATAAGAGCTTATAACAAACCTGGTAGTTTGCCTGGATTCTCCTCATCACGCCATTGACATCCACAGGCCAGCTGATGGTCGGTCAGAGTCCACACCAACTTCTGTGGCTTACTCTTTTCTATAGCGAGTCAAAACAACGCCAGACCGCAGTTACACAAAAGCTGTATGGCCTCAGTCAATAACAGCATGCGCATCAACAGGTAACCTAGTGCTCAGCCCACAGCACTGTTCAGTTAGTAACAACTTGCCCACTAACAGGTCTTTCTGTGGGGAATGGTTCCACAGCACCTAGATGTTTATGGGGTGAGTCTGTGGTGTCACTTCTCCTCTGTCTGGAATTGTCAGTCGTGGGGTCGTTAGACGGTTGCCCCCAGGCTGCAGCAACCCCACAGTGTGGTGGCTCCAGCCGTGATGCACCCGGGGTTCCTTAACTCCTGGGATCACCCCAGAGCAAACCCCTCTTCTGTGGGCTGCACCATCCAGAGTCCCACGCTTGCCTGTGTGGCGCCTGTCACTCCACCCCTTGACACCGCCAGACACACGCATTTATTTCAGAAGTCAGCTAATTCCCCTTGGTGTGCAGTGGGCGGCTTTTGGGTAAGCACAGTGTACTGGGGAAATGCGCACTGCTATTAATAGACGCCAAAAGCAAAGCATGCCCATTTGCAGTAACACGTAAACAACTGTTAAAAATAACAGTCTTAATCCTAATAGCAACATGATTGGTCTGGCCTATTGACCCAAATTCGGTGAATCCGAGTGTTGTTCCAGCTCCATATCTTAACACAGAAATCTTATTTCCTTTAATTGCAGGCATTTCTTTCCTGCACCGAAAGATCAGTTTGTTCCCCAAGCTGGAATAGTTCCCTTTAGAGGAGCTTCAAATAGAGTTGGTCACCTTTTTTTTATTATTCTTTTTCCGTATTTCCCTGTCTTCTCTATAGGAAACAGACAACTTTAACTTCAGATCAACAGCTGTTACATTTATGCTTAATTTTACCATCTTTTTCTCTTTCTTTCCTTTCCTTTCATCAAGGGAAGGTGTTAGCCCCTTCCTTAGGATCATCAATTTTTACAAACACTAGAATACAGCCGTTGAGTTTCGTTATCAGCCTGGTATGTGTATCCCCTCATTCTTAGGTCTGCCATCTTCCTTTGATGTTACTTCTCTCCTGGCTCCTAGGTTCATTCTATTATTTAGATACTTTTAAAAAACACATTACTTAGCCTAACAATTCTACCACTCTTTCTGGCTGCTTCTTTTCAAGTTGTTGCTCTTCAGAGGGTCACTCTGTAGACCCCAAACAAAAAGAAAAGCCTACCAAGGCCATTAGGTTGTTATAGTTTGGTTTTAACTGTAACTGCTGAAGCTACTTCTTTTAAGGTTACTCGGTTACATCCATCTATTTTTCAAATTTGAACAGTTTTTCTTTTTTTTCATTGATTTTTCTTTATGCTCAGAAACTTTTACTACAGCTTGGGGCATTTTCCAGCCCCTGCTGGTTTCTGGTGTACTTAAAGATGCTGTTTTTTCGCATTCGAGGTCTTTTCTTGTTTCCTAACTCTGCCCCTGGGGCTCTTCTCTGCAGAGCCCGATCTCCACCCTGAGTCCTCCTGTGCCTCAGTGCCAGGCAGAGCAGTTATACTGGCCAGGGGGCGCAGAGCGTTTCTCACGGTCTTGTGAGAAACAAGCTGCCCAAGCCCGGTCCTGCTTTCCACCCAAAGCCTCCCCTGCTTCGCTCCCTCTCCTCTTTCACTTCTCTCTTTCACGTCTGTTTTTCTTCCACATGGTGGACTCCGATTGGCTGACAGAGCCGTCAGTGAAATCCAGACCCGCCCCCCTCCTCCTGCCAGCCAATAGGCAGGTCGCAAATCAGCAGCTGCCTATGGGAATGAGCTAGGGGAGGAGTCACAATGTTGCAGTGTCCAGATGGAGTGTTGTAAAGGTGAGGCTACAAACTGTCCATTTAATCGGGGAATGGGGGAACAGAAGAGAGAGCCAGACAGCTCCTGGGGGTCCCGGGCGATGCTGGGGGCCGTGCTGCTCTTGGGGATCCCAGACCAGGCTGTGTTTCTGTACAAAAGTCTGGAAAAGTCTTGATGCAAGCCCCTAGAGAAGAGGGATTTTCCTGAGCACTCAGAGAAACCCATGCAGGACCCAGGGATGTTGAGGGAAACCCATCTCACCCACCCCCAAGCCCACTGCTCTCCCTGGAGACCTTCCTGGATCCTCAGGCTGGGAACAGGAGGGGGTCTGTGGGCACAGCCATGTCCCAGACTAGCCTCCTTCAGGCCTTCAGATTCACAACATGTCACAGCTTCAAATGAGCTCTCTAAAGCAGCACTTCCCATGCCCCTGGTGTGGAGAGAAGACTTTGGGTAGACAAACAGGAGACACGGGAGAGAAAGGGCAAAGACAGCAGGCTGCAGAGCTGGGGCTCCCAGCATCACAGAGGGGGTGCCACAGGCTCAAGAAGCAACCCAAAGAAGTAAAGGAGTCCTTCCTTTTGCAGTGACTTGGAAAGCCACATCTCTCACAGTATTCAAGGGGGATGGAGTCTCCCTTCTGCAAGATTTGCCCCAAAACTGTGCAGAGATTAGGAAGAGCAGGAAGGCTGGTTGTAGGGATGTTCTCAAACTTCAGCAGCTGCAGAGCTGGGAGCTGGTCATCTCACAAACTTGGGAGTGAGTCAAAATGCACGTCCTGAGGCATCGCACTGCCTCATAGGCTCTGCACCGGAGCCTGGACAGCAGCACTGCAGTGTGTGAGCATGTCCTGAGAAGCCCAGAGTCATAAAATGTGGGAGATCCAGGATGTCGGGGCTGTACAGACCCAGGAGAGCAAGGGTGCCTTTGGGGAGGAGGGCAGGGGGCTGAGGAGCGTACCCAGGGGAGAAGCACAGCCCCAAGGTGACACTGAAAAGCACAAGGACCAAATGAGGCCCAGGGATGAGAAATGGCTTCCTCAGGCTCAGCCAGAAGGAAAGATGGGCAAACTTCATGGGAAATGGGAAAACGTCCCCACATTTGCTACCTGGCCTCGCCCATGGCTTTGGAGCCTGGCAGGCTCCAGGGTCCTGGATAAGGGCCTCTGGATGATGTGTGTTAAGGCTATGTTTGCTCTTCTCTGGCATAGCATCTCTAGCTCAAGCACTGCCGACTGAGAAACCTTGCTGAGCACTTTTAAAAGCAGAGATCCTGCCTTGGTGCCTAAAGGAGGAAAGCTACGTCCTGTCCCACATTGTCCTGCATCCTGCTTCCACAAAAAGAGGGGCCCACAGCAGAAACCAGTTTTGAGGCTCACCAAAGCATTTCTCAGCCTGTGGCCATGCTTTGTGCTGGTTCATCCCACATGCTTTGGATCCTGTAAAAACGCCAACCCCCAAACCCCAGATTCCTGCACAGGTCTGCCCAGTGCAGTGACCTGTCAGTGCAGGGGCGCAGAAGTGACATCTCCAGTGCCCCGTTTGAGATATTTCACAGTCTTTGACACTGTCTGGAGACATTCCTGAAGGATTTATCAGAAAATTATGGAAAATAACTGCAGTGAAGGGAAGTGATGGCTTTCCAGGACGTGAGGGGAAATCTCTCTGCTCTCTCCCTGGCTGTGCCATCTCCATGGCAGTGACCTACAGAGCCCCCAGATGACACGAGCTGAGGTCACAATGGGACGTGCCACATCACAGGGAGGTCTCCCCGGTGTCGTGGGCGGGGACCCTCACTTCCCTGTGAGGCCCAGGCACTCCTGGGCACTGCTCACACCCTCCCCACGGCTGCCTTTCATAGTGGCTCCACGGCAAGGAGAGGGGACAGGAGGCAGTGGGACCACGTTGGGGCCCCTCACCAACAGACGGAGGAGCAGGGGCATGTTGGAAAGGAGTTTTGGGTAATGAGATGGGAAGAGCGTCCTGTTTCTCTGGCTGGAGAGGTGAAACGAGAGCAAGAGGGCAAGCGAGATGGAGGACTGCTGGATGGACACCATCAGCCAGGACCACAGCTCCTTGTCCCCTGCGCTCCTGCGGCTCTCCACCGAGGGTAAGGGCTTTGGGAGATCCTTCCCGAGGTGTCGCACAGAGACTGTTAACTGCCAAAACTGCTGTGGATCCCGGGCTGTGGGGGTGCCTGGACAGGGCTGGGGGCTGCTGCGAGAGCCCTGCCTGAGGGTCCCCTCTGGCTCGGGGGACAATGTGGCAGCCAGGACTGCTGGGTCCTGGGGATGGGGCTGTCCTGAGCCCCAAGGCTTCTGTGCGGCCAGCTCCATCGCCTCTTAGGGTGGGGGGGGGGGCATGGGAATCCATGACAGGTTTCCCTGGGAGTGGGTCCTCTTTGGGGTCTGGCTCTGAGAGGAAAGGGGTCCTGCATCCCAGATGCTGAGGTGGCCTGCAGCTCCATGGGGCTCTCAAGACCCTGCTGGAAATGTCCGTATATGATAATAAAACCTTCACCTTTTAATAACCCCAAGTCCTCTGGGTGTTTGGGAAAAATCTCTCTTCCTTCCCCCTCGATCCTTTTATGCTTCCAGCTTGGCGCAGCATGTTTTGGGCTCAGAGATGCCACCTTCAGATGGCCACAGACCCTGTCTTCCTGCAAATTGGGCTCAAACCTCTGCACCCAAAAGAAAATACATTGGAGAGAGCAGCCTGGAAACAGGCGGAGGTGCAATCCTCATTCAACAGGTCCTGGCTGACACCAAGGTCTTTTCTCTGAGCTGGGTGGGCAGCGCTGGGGTGAGCCCAACACAGCCATCTCCCCCAGCACCCTCACGACCCCACACCACCGCTACCTAGCCAAGCCCTAGGGCTGCCGTGGGCAGGCGGCCGGGGAAGGAGGGGCGAGAGGACACTGCCCTGCCCTGCCCTGCCCTGCCCTGGGGGCAGGAGGACGCTGCCTGAGGGCTCTGGTGCCACAGCCAGCCCCAGGGCCCCCACAGCGGCACCACGGAGGCCACCAGCACAGGCCCCAGTGCTGCCCCCCCCACACCCCGCACAGCCCCCAGGGCGCAGGGCGGCCAGCAGCCCCGCGGGGCCCCTGCCGCACAGCCCAGCCCCGCCGGGGCAGCGGCCGCACCCCGGGGCCCCGCACTGCCCGCCCACACAGCACCACGCTGCACCCAGGCCCCGCCGCGCCCCGCGCTGCCGCCCACAACATGGCGCCCGACCAAGGGGGAGGGGGCGGAGCTGGCCGCCAGGGCAGGAGGGCCCAGCGTTGCCATGGCATCGCCGCAGTGCAGCCCTTCTATTGGCTGTCAGGAGGAGGAGGGCGGGCATCGATTTCACTGATGGCTCTGCCAGCCAATTGCAGTCCAGCATGTGGGGAAAAAAAAGACGTCAAAGAAAGAGGTGGAAGAGGAGCGGGAGCAAAGCAGGCGAGAAGCGAGCGGGCGAGAGCGTTTGGTGGGGGCTGCGGGCGCGTTCAAATGGCGGCGGGTGCCCTCCCGCCGGGGCGGGGCAGCGGTGCTGGCTTTGCCGGGGCTGCTTTGCTGCAGGAGCTGCAGCAGGGGCTGGTGGGGCCGTGAGCAGGGGCCAGAGCGACGTGGGCCAGAGGGGGGAGCTGCCCTGCAGCCAGACGTGGCGGCCTGCCGCGAGCAGCTGGGCCGGGGCGGCTCGGTGGGGTTTGGGGGCAGGAAGCTTTGGCCCTGTGGTGGCTCTGGGATCCCTGTTAAAGCATTTTCCTGAGCTGCTGCTGCCAGCGCAGCCCCAGGTGCTGCTTCGAGGTGCGTTTGGGAGGTGCTGGGCAAAGTGTGAGCAGGCTGCTGGTGTCGTCGCGAGGTGCCCTTCCCGATGGTGTCTTTTGTTGTGAAAACTGCATTTCCGAGTGGCTCTGAGAGAGGCTGTGCCCGCATGTGATGCCGTGCCTTAGCCGTTGTTTTTGCTCCCTGCCTCTTGCTTTGCACCGAGACCTGTGAGCCTGGCAGCAGGGTGAAGGGTGTTTGCAGAAGAGCTCTGTAAGTGTGAGCTGTTTTGCTTGTCAGGGGCCTTGAAAGTTGATGAACGGCCAGTGCTTGCACTTGCTGTTGTTCTTTCCATGCTCCTAGGTCAGGGTGAAGAGTTGCTGAATTGTGTCTCTGCTGGTTTCACCAACTGAGATGCCCTGGCCTGAGTCCTTCCACGTGCCTCCAGTTGTCAGGGCCTAAAATAGGAGAATGCTTGTTGTCCTGGATGTGTAGAGGATTTTCTGGTTTTGTTCAGCATTGGGGAAGGAACCAGAGTTCTGAGTTGCGGGAAGGCTTCTGCCTGTGCCTGGGACACGAGGCCCTGCTGTCTTCAGTTTGATGATCGCTGCTCCCATGCAATCCTCCCGTTAGAAAATGTTGCCAAGAATTACTTGCAGGCTGTTCTGCAATTCTTAAATTTCATAGGCTAGGTGTTGATAATGCATAGCAGAAGCTAATCTTTTGGTGTAGTAACTGGTAGGCAATGGGTGTTTCAGAGCACTGTGAGTATTATGAGGCCATGATGTGAATCTGTGATGTGATGACACCTCTGTGTGAGCAGCTGACAGGTCAGGGGAAGATGCATGGCTTGGATGCTGGTGGTGAGGTCACTTCTGGGTTTGTTGCGTGTGCTCAGAGGAGGGATTGACCCCTGCAGAGCTCTACAGCAATACAGAAATGCAACTCATTAATCAAGCAGAAGTCGATATTCCACATCATCTGACACAAATTTTATTCCACTCCATCATCATGAGTTAGTACTGCTACATTTAAAATGCAGATGATGTTCTGTGGTGAGCATGGACATGGAGTTGGCCTTTCCACTTGTTGCTAAGTAGAAGCTTGCAGCGTCCTCGCAGTCAGCTAGGGAGTCCAGCTAGACTTTTGAGGCTGCTAAGTGAATGTAGTGCTGGTGTGAGCAGTGGTGTGAATAATCTCTTCTTGCCAGGGTGTGTGTGTGCTTTAGAAGTTGCCCCTGTCAAAAGAGCAGGGAGCTTGTGAGATTTTCCTGCAAGGTCTGCATGCTGTGTCTGTCTTTGAGGTGTCCAGCTGCTTTTATGACACGTTTAGAACTGTAACACTTTAGGGGTCTCTGATTTTCTGTGCACGTATGCAGTCATTGGAGAATGGGTGCAAAGGCTGTTGGAGGAGATGGAAGGAATGTCACCCCCCAAAAAGGGTATGGGCCACATTTTGAAAGAGATTTCTTGTTCAGAGAAGTTGAGGCACAAGCGAGAGGGAAAAGCTGGCCTGATCAGCCCCTGTGAGAGCACTTCTTCTCTGCTTCCTGGTGGGAAGGTGGGAAGTGAGCAGGCCCCGGGCTGTGAGTGGCTGTTCAGAGGCAGAGCCTGTTGCAAGGCCTTGGAGGACTAGAAAGGAATGGAAGGTCTGGAGAGTTGGGCTTTGTGTGTTGTGGGGTGCTTGGGGTGCCCTGTGTGCTGCCGTGTGTGGTGCTGTGGGCTGTGTGTCGCTGATGCAGAGGCGTGTGTTGGTTGCCAACCCTCCGTGAGGTGTGGAGGTAACGGCGTGTTACAGTGCGAGATGCCCTGTGGTGGAGCCGGGTGGTGGCGCCAGTGTTTTGCTGCTCAGCGTGGGAAGAGGTGTCTGGAGAGAGCAGTGCTCTGCTCCCAAGGCCCAGCCTGCCATCACGGTGTCCTTCTGGGAGACGTGGGTGAGGACTGTTGGTGACCGTGTTGCCTCCTTGGAGCATCGTGGTGCGAGGCAGGGCTGCTCCCAGTTTGGTGGTTTGTGTCAGCTGAGGTTCAGGCTTGCAGTTTCGGAAGGGTTTGATGCTTCCGTGAGTCTTTGGGATTTTACCGACTGCTGGAGAGAGTTCTCTTCTCCCTCCTTAAAGGCTTTCTGCTGAATCTGGACCCTCATTGCATCTTCCCATCTCAGACGCTAATCCATTCCAGTCCCTCAGCGAGATGGGTAGTTAATGAAAGCAGTCAGAGGCATTTCTGCACGTTGTGCCTACGCAGAGCCTTGCAGAGAGGGGAGATGCCCCCTCACAAGAAGTCAGGCCTGTGAGGGCGATGGGTGGCTCTGAGACACCTGTCCTTGTTGAGCGGTGGAGGCGGCATCTGCAAAGCCTCTGGTGCCTTTGGCAAGAGTCTCATAATAGCATATTCCTTGAGGCTGCAATGGGGGAGCCATGTGGAGGTAGCAGGGCTCCAACGCCCTGCTCCAGGCAGGTGCCAGTAGAGGAGGTATCTTGGGGCCTTTTCCAGTGAAGTTTTGATTACCTCCAAGGATGGAGATCTGGGAACCTCTCTGGATCCCTGTGCCGCAGTTTGGCCACCGTCACGGAGAAAAAGGTTTCTTCTTAATGTCTCAGAAGCATTTCCCATTGTCCGATTTGTCCCCGTTGCCTCCCATGCTACTAGTGTGCACCTCCAAGAAAATCCGGCTCCGTCTTCTCTGTGCCCTCCATAAGGTAGCTGTGCACAGCATGAAGATCCCCGTTGGCCTTCTCTTGTCTAGGCTGAACAAAGCCAGCTCTCGCAGCCTCTCCTTTTATGCCCCACGCTGCAGCCCCTGACCGTCTTGGTGTCCCTGTGCTGGACTCCCTGCAGTGTGTTAGCGCCTGTGCAGAACTGGAGAGCCCAAACGGGACCTGGTATACAGACATGGTGTCACCTGTGCCAAAAAGAGGGGTAGAACGTCTTGGTGGCCCTGCTGGCTGTGTTCTCACCAATAGAGCTCAGCACAGAGGGGAGACATTTGCCCCTGCCTGTTGCGACTCTGTAAGGCCAGCAGAACTGCCAGTAACACTCCGATTCTTTCTTTCTTTCTAGGTTGCTCCACTCATGGAGGTTCCCAGTGCAGTGCTAGAGGCGCTGAGGATGGAGGCAGGATGCCAGGCTGTGTCCCTGTACCTGTCAACATCTTGGCCAGCGTCGTGAGCCCTCTGTGAAAGCAGCTGCAAGTGACTGAGAAGAGGCTACGTATGGATGCGAAGGCTTCCATAAATGCGCCTGTCTTCCCTGGGTGACTTGGGTTGTGGGTTCAGCTCCTGGTACCTCTGCTGTGCTGCAAATTCCGCCTCCCACAAGTGCTGTTATTGCCAGCCCGCTCAACAAATGCTACGGTGCCCCCTCCTTTTCCTAGGAGGTTGTGGTGCCATATAGGACGAGTCCAAGACCCTTATAATAGATGCCAGCATGTCTGGAGTGCCTTTGTGTGAGTGCCCCAAAGCGTCCATAGCTTGACCTGTGGAAGTCTCAGAGCTCTTGGGCTGCCGGCTCTGCGAGGGGTGAAGATGTGCCCAGGGCCAGGTTGCCCGTGGCACCCAGCCCTCAGTGCTCTGTGAAGGCAGCTGTGGAGCGCGGACTGGTGCTGCAGAGGCTGCGCAGCCAGGAGAGCTGTCATTTCAGCAGCCGTCCAGTGTGGGGCTGTCTCATTGCTTGGGCCTCATTTCAAAGGCTCTGCACCCTTTTTCCCTTCCCCGTCCAAGCTCCTTGTCCAAGTAACTAAAGGAAAGGAAGGGAGGTTCCTTTGGGCTCAGGAGGCCTTCCGGACTCTCAAGTGTTTCTGTGTTGTATCTGTAACTTTTGTATTACTACAGAAAATCCCCATGTCCCCATCCCTAGCAGGAGGTTCGTGAGGGGATGGGGGTGGAAAGCAGCAGCCTGCTGTGCCCAAAGCAAGCAGGATGCTTCCCTCTGAAAAGAGCAGCATCACCCAAGGAGGCAGCTCTGTGCCTGATCTTGTGCTGCTCATTTGCACAGGCCTTGTGAGCCTAGAGTGCCTTGGCCACCTTGTGGTGTTACCGCAAGAGCTTGCCTGAGTGTCTGGATTGAGAAGCCAAGGGAAGGCAGCGAGCAGAGCAGTGGCTGGGGAGTGTGCAAGTGGCGAGTGTCCTGCATGCATCTCTTCTTGCTGGCACTTGGTTGTATCTAGCAGAAGAGGCAGCTGTGTGGGGCAGAGGCAGTGTGTTTGTAGAGTAGGTGGCAGAGCAGAGGTCTGGCGTCAGGTTGATGCCTGGTGCAGTGCCGAGTTGATCTGAGAGTGTCAGAAAGCCTTTGCAGTGCAGCTGCTCCCTCAGCTGATCTCTGTCCCTAGAAATGCACTAGAAATGGAAGTGGCATCCTGCTGCCATTGTGTAGGTGCTGCAGTGCGAAGGCTCCCAGCTCGGACTTGATGGTACTAAAGGAAAAGCGAGACCAATTGTTCCTTTTGTGATTTGTGTGCAGGGTGGCAGAGTGGAGCTGTCGCATGATCTGGAGAGAGTCTTGCCAGGAGATGAAAGCCATTTGCAGAAGACTGTTCTGTATGGAGTGATCACAGCGTAATCAAGGGACGTGCGAGTGGCCCAGGTGAGCTTCTCCTCTGTGAAGGTTTGCACTTTTGAGATCCCTTGTGACTCAGTCAAAGATAGGGCAGCAGCAGGTAGGTCGATGCCATTTGTGCTTGTGAGGTGAGTTGTGCCTCTGAAGCTGGTAGGCCAACAGCATGCCCATAGCTTTGGTGATGCTTGTGTCTCAGTGCCTCCTAAAGGGTGAGCAGACCCTTTGCTGCTGTTGGTGCTTTTGTGGTGAGTTGTGCATCAGTATGTGACTGGCGATCAGCATGGACATTGCTGCTGTTTGTGCTTGTTGAGGTCAATTGTGCCTCAGTTGCAAAGAGGCCAGGAGCAGCTATTTGGCTTCATGGCTGCCTGTGAGGTCACTTCAGCATGAGCACCTGAGAGTCCACCTTGATGCATATTGCTGCTGTTTGTGTTTGTGCAGTTATTTGGCCTCAGTACCTGCTAGGCCACCAGCAGCCACGTTGCTACTTCTTTGTATCTGTGAGGCCACTTCTGCTGAGTGCTTGATAGGCCAGTGCTAGGTCCAGGGCTGCTGTTTTTGGTTGAGAGGTCACTTGTTCCTCTACTGCCTGATAGGCCAGTGCTGATCCTGTGGGTGCAGTTTGTGGTTGTGAGGTCACTTGTGGCCGAGTGCCTGATAGGCCAGTGTTGGTGATGTGGCTGCAGTTTTAGGTTGTGATGTCACTTGTGGCGCAGTGCCTGATAGGCCAGTGCTGGTGATGTGGGTGGAGTTTGTGTTTGTGATGTCACTTGTGGCTCAGTGCCTGATAGGCCAGTGTTGGTCACATGGCTGCAGTTTGTGTTTGTGATGTCACTTGTGGCTCAGTGCCTGATAGGCCAGTGCTGGTGATGTGGGTGGAGTTTGTGTTTATGATGTCACTTGTGGCTCAGTGCCTGATAGGCCAGTGCTGGTGATGTGGGTGGAGTTTGTGTTTGTGATGTCACTTGTGGCTCAGTGCCTGATAGGCCAGTGCTGGTCATGTGGCTGCAGTTTGTGTTTGTGATGTCACTTGTGGCTCAGTGCCTGATAGGCCAGTGTTGGTCACATGGCTGCAGTTTGTGGTTGTGATGTCATTTGTGGATCAGTGCCTGATAGGCCAATGCTGTTCATGTGGGTGGAGTTTGTGGTTGTGAGGTCACTTGTGGCTCAGTGCCTGATAGGCCAGTGCTGGTCCTGTGTGTGCAGTTTGTGGTTGTGATGTCACTTGTGGCTGAGTGCCTGATAGGCCAGTGCTGGTCATGTGGGTGCAGTTTGTGATTGTGATGTCACTTGTGGCTCAGTGCCTGATAGGCCAGTGCTGGTCACGTGGGTGCAGTTTGTTGTTGTGATGCCATTTGCGGATCAGTGCCTGATAGGCCAGTGCTGGTCACGTGGGTGGAGTTTGTGTTTGTGATGTCAGTTGTGGCTCAGTGCCTGATAGGCCAGTGCTGGTCACGTGGGTTCATTTTGTCATTGTGATGTCACTTGTGGCTCAGTGCCTGATAGGCCAGTGCTGGTCACATGGCTGCAGTTTGTGGTTGTGAGGTCACTTGTGGCTCAGTGCCTGATAGGCCAGTGCTGGTCACGTGGGTGCAGTTTGTGGTTGTGATGTCACTTGTGGCTGAGTGCCTGATAGGCCAGTGCTGGTCACATGGGTGTAGTCTGTGGTTGTGATGTCACTTGTGGCTCAGTGCCTGATAGGACATTGCTGGTCCTGTGGCTGCAGTTTGTGGTTGTCAGGTCACTTCTGGCTCAGAGCCTGATAGGCCAGAGCTGGTCACATGGCTGCAGTTTGTGTTTGTGATGTCACTTGTGGCTCAGTGCCTGATAGGCCAGTGAGGGTCCTGTGGCTGAAATTTGTGATTGTTAGGTCACTTGTTGCTCAGTGCCTGATAGGCCAGTGCTGTTCATGTGGGTGCAGTTTGTGGTTGTGATGTCACTTGTGGCTCAGGGCCTGATAGGACATTGCTGGTCCTGTGGCTGCAGTTTGTGGTTGTGATGTCACTTGTGGCTCAGTGCCTGATAGGCCAGTGCTGGTCACGTGGGTTCATTTTGTGGTTGTGAGGTCACTTGTGGCTCAGTGCCTGATAGGCCAGTGCTGGTCATGTGGGTGGTGTTTGTGGTTGTGATGTCTCTTCTGGCTCAGTGCCTGACAGGTCAGTGCTGGTCCTGTGGGTGCAGTTTGTGGTTGTGATGTCACTTGTGGCTCAGGGCCTGATAGGACATTGCTGGTCCTGTGGGTGCAGTTTGTGGTTGTGATGTCACTTGTGGCTCAGTGCCTGATAGGCCAGTGCTGGTCACGTGGGTTCATTTTGTGGTTGTGATGCCACTTGTGGCTCAGTGCCTGATAGGCCACTGCTTGTCCTGTGGGTGGAGTTTGTGGTTGTGATGTCTCTTCTGGCTCAGTGCCTGACAGGTCAGTGCTGGTCCTGTGGGTGCAGTTTGTGGTTGTGATGTCACTTGTGGCTCAGTGCCTGATAGGCCAGTGCTGGTGATGTGGGTGGAGTTTGTGTTTGTGATGTCACTTGTGGCTCAGTGCCTGATAGGCCAGTGCTGGTGGTGTGGCTGCAGTTTGTGGTTGTGATGTCACTTGTGGCTCAGTGCCTGATAGGCCAGTGCTGGTCCTGTGGGTGCAGTTTGTGATTCTAAGGTGACTTGTGGCTCAGTGCCTGATAGGCCAGTGCTGGTCCTGTGGCTGCAGTTTGTGTTTGTGATGTCACTTGTGGTTCAGTGCCTGATAGGCCAGTGCTGGTGATGTGTGTGGAGTTTGTGTTTGTGATGTCACTTGTGGCTCAGTGCCTGATAGTCCACTGCTGGTCCTGTGGCTGAAATTTGTGATTGTGAAGGTGACTCGTTGCTCAGTGCCTGATAGACCAGTGCAGGTCTTGTGTGTGGAGTTTGTGGTTGTGATGTCACTTGTGGCTCAGTGCCTGATAGTCCACTGCTGGTCCTGTGGCTGAAATTTGTGATTGTGAAGGTGACTTGTTGCTCAGTGCCTGATAGACCAGTGCTGGTCATGTGGGTGGAGTTTGTGGTTGTGATGTCACTTGTGGCTGAGTGCCTGATAGGCCAGTGCTGGTCATGTGGCTGCAGTTTGTGGTTGTGATGCCACTTGTGGCTCAGTGCCTGATAGGCCAGTGCTGGTGATGTGGCTGCAGTTTGTGTTTGTGATGTCACTTGTGGCTCAGTGCCTGATAGGCCAGTGCTGGTGGTGTGGGTGCAGTTTGTTGTTGTGATGTCACTTGTGGCTCAGTGCCTGATAGGCCAGTGCTGGTGGTGTGGGTGCAGTTTGTGTTTGTGATGTCACTTGTGGATCAGTGCCTGATAGGCCAGTGGTGGTCATGTGGCTGCAGTTTGTGGTTGTGATGTCACTTGTGGCTCAGTGCCTGGTAGACCAGTCATTTTCATGTGGATGCAGTTTGTGTTTGTGATGTCACTTGTGGCTCAGTGCCTGATAGGCCAGTGCTGTTCATGTGGGTGCAGTTTGTGGTTGTGATGTCACTTGTGGCTCAGTGCCTGATAGGCCAGTGCTGGTCATGTGGGTGCAGTTTGTGTTTGTGATGTCACTTGTGGCTGAGTGCCTGATAGGCCAGTGCTGGTGATGTGTGTGCAGGTTTGTTTGTGATGTCACTTGTGGCTCAGTGCCTGAGAGGCCAGTGCTGGTGATGTGGCTGCAGTTTGTGTTTGTGATGTCACTTGTGGCTGAGTGCCTGATAGGCCAGTGCTGGTCATGTGGGTGGAGTTTGTGGTTGTGATGTCACTTTTGGCTCAGTGCCTGGTAGACCAGTGATTTTCATGTGGCTGCAGTTTGTGTTTGTGATGTCACTTGTGGCTCAGTGCCTGATAGGCCAGTGCTTGTCCCAGGGGTGCTGTTTGTGTTTGTGATGTCCCTTGTGGCTCAGTGCCTGATAGGCCAGTGCTGGTGATGTGGCTGCAGTTTGTGGTTGTGATGTCACTTGTGGCTCAGTGCCTGATAGGCCAGTGCTGGTCGCGTGGGTTCATTTTGTGGCTTTGAGGTCACTTGTGGCTCAGTGCCTGATAGGCCAGTGTTGGTCACATGGCTGCAGTTTGTGGTTGTGATGTCACTTGTGGCTCAGTGCCTGATAGGCCATTGCTGGTCCTGTGTGTGCAGTTTGTGTTTGTGATGTCACTTGTGGCTCAGTGCCTGATAGGCCAGTGCTGGTCATGTGGCTGCAGTTTGTGGTTGTGATGTCACTTGTGGCTGAGTGCCTGATAGGCCAGTGCTGGTCACGTGGGTGGAGTTTGTGTTTATGATGTCACTTGTGGCTCAGTGCCTGATAGGCCAGTGCTGTTCATGTGGGTGGAGTTTGTGTTTGTGATGTCACTTGTGGCTCAGTGCCTGATAGGCCAGTGCTGGTGATGTGGGTGGAGTTTGTGTTTGTGATGTCACTTGTGGCTCAGTGCCTGATAGGCCAGTGCTGTTCATGTGGGTGGAGTTTGTGTTTGTGATGTCACTTGTGGCTCAGTGCGTGATAGGCCAGTGCTGGTCATGTGGCTGCAGTTTGTGGTTGTGATGCCACTTGTGGCTCAGTGCCTGATAGGCCACTGCTTGTCCTGTGGGTGGAGTTTGTGGTTGTGATGTCTCTTCTGGCTCAGTGCCTGACAGGTCAGTGCTGGTGATGTGGGTGCAGTTTGTGGTTGTGATGTCACTTGTGGCTGAGTGCCTGATAGGCCAGTGCTGGTGATGTGGCTGCAGTTTGTGGTTGTGATGTCACTTGTGGCTCAGTGCCTGATAGGCCAGTGCTGGTCACGTGGGTGGAGTTTGTGTTTGTGATGTCACTTGTGGATCAGTGCCTGATAGGCCAGTGGTGGTCATGTGGCTGCAGTTTGTGGTTGTGATGTCACTTGTGGCTCAGTGCCTGGTAGACCAGTCATTTTCATGTGGATGCAGTTTGTGTTTGTGATGTCACTTGTGGCTCATTGCCTGATAGGCCAGTGCTGGTGATGTGGGTGGAGTTTGTGTTTGTGATGTCACTTGTGGCTCAGTGCCTGAGAGGCCAGTGCTGGTGATGTGGCTGCAGTTTGTGTTTGTGATGTCACTTGTGGCTCAGTGCCTGATAGGCCAGTGCTGGTCACGTGGGTGGAGTTTGTGTTTGTGATGTCACTTGTGGCTCAGTGCCTGATAGGCCAGTGCTGGTCATGTGGCTGCAGTTTGTGGTTGTGATGTCACTTGTGGCTCAGTGCCTGGTAGACCAGTCATTTTCATGTGGATGCAGTTTGTGTTTGTGATGTCACTTGTGGCTCAGTGCCTGATAGGCCAGTGCTGGTGATGTGGGTGGAGTTTGTGTCTGTGTTGTCACTTGTGGTTCAGTGCCTGATAGGACATTGCTGGTCCTGTGGCTGCAGTTTGTGTTTGTGATGTCATTTGCGGATCAGTGCCTGATAGGCCAGTGCTGGTCATGTGGGTGCAGTTTGTGTTTGTGATGTCACTTGTGGCTCAGTGCCTGATAGGCCAGTGCTGGTCACGTGGGTTCATTTTGTGGTTTTGAGGTCACTTGTAGCTCAGTGCCTGATAGGCCAGTGTTGGTCACATGGCTGCAGTTTGTGGTTGTGATGTCATTTGTGGATCAGTGCCTGATAGGCCAATGCTGTTCATGTGGGTGGAGTTTGTGGTTGTGATGTCACTTGTGGCTGAGTGCCTGATAGGCCAGTGCTGGTCCTGTGGGTGCAGTTTGTGTTTGTGATGTCATTTGCGGATCAGTGCCTGATAGGCCAGTGCTGGTCCTGTGGGTGGAGTTTATGTTTGTGATGTCACTTGTGGCTGAGTGCCTGAGAGGCCAGTGCTGGTCACGTGGGTGCAGTTTGTGGTTGTGATGTCACTTGTGGTTCAGTGCCTGATAGGCCAGTGCTGGTGTTGTGGCTGCAGTTTGTGGTTGTGATGTCACTTGTGGCTGAGTGCCTGATAGGCCAGTGCTGTTCATGTGGGTGCAGTTTGTGGTTGTGATGTCACTTGTGGCTCAGTGCCTGATAGGCCAGTGCTGGTCATGTGGGTGCAGTTTGTGTTTGTGATGTCACTTGTGGCTGAGTGCCTGATAGGCCAGTGCTGTTCATGTGTGTGCAGGTTTGTTTGTGATGTCACTTGTGGCTCAGTGCCTGAGAGGCCAGTGCTGGTGATGTGGCTGCAGTTTGTGTTTGTGATGTCACTTGTGGCTCAGTGCCTGATAGGCCAGTGCTTGGCCCAGGGGTGCTGTTTGTGGTTGTGAGGTCACTTGTGGCTCAGTGCCTGATAGGCCAGTGCTGGTGATCTGGCTGCAGTTTGTGGTTGTGAGGTCACTTGTGGCTCAGGGCCTGATGGGCCAGTGCTGGTGATCTGGCTGCAGTTTGTGGTTGTGATGCCACTTGTGGCTCAGGGCCTGATAGGCCAGTGCTGGTCATGTGTGTGGAGTTTGTGGTTGTGATGTCACTTGTGGCTGAGTGCCTGATAGGCCACTGCTTGTCCTGTGGGTGCAGTTTGTGGTTGTGATGTCACTTGTGGCTGAGTGCCTGATAGGCCAGTGCTGGTCCTGTGGGTGGAGTTTATGTTTGTGATGTCACTTGTGGCTGAGTGCCTGATAGGCCAGTGCTGGTGATGTGGCTGCAGTTTGTGGTTGTGATGTCACTTGTGGCTCAGTGCCTGATAGGCCAGTGCTGGTGATGTGTGTGCAGGTTTGTTTGTGATGTCACTTGTGGCTCAGTGCCTGAGAGGCCAGTGCTGGTGATGTGGGTGGAGTTTGTGTTTGTGATGTCACTTGTGGCTCAGTGCCTGATAGGCCAGTGCTGGTCGCGTGGGTTCATTTTGTGGCTTTGAGGTCACTTGTGGCTCAGTGCCTGATAGGCCAGTGTTGGTCACATGGCTGCAGTTTGTGGTTGTGATGTCACTTGTGGCTCAGTGCCTGATAGGCCAGTGCTGGTCATGTGGCTGCAGTTTATATTTGTGATGTCACTTGTGGCTGAGTGCCTGCTAGGCCAGTGCTGGTGATGTGGGTGCAGTTCGTGTTTGTGATGTCACTTGTGGCTCAGTGCCTGATAGGCCAGTGCTGTTCATGTGGCTGCAGTTTGTGGTTGTGATGTCACTTGTGGCTCAGTGCCTGATAGGCCAGTGCTGGTCATGTGGGTGCATTTTGTGGCTGTGAGGTCACTTGTGGCTCAGAGCCTGATAGGCCAGTGTTGGTCACATGGCTGCAGTTTGTGGTTGTGATGTCACTTGTGGCTCAGTGCCTGATAGGCCAGTGCTGGTCATGTGGGTGCAGTTTGTGATTGTGATGTCACTTGTGGCTCAGTGCCTGATAGGCCAGTGCTGGTCACGTGGGTGCAGTTTGTTGTTGTGATGCCATTTGCGGATCAGTGCCTGATAGGCCAGTGCTGGTGATGTGGGTGGAGTTTGTGTTTGTGATGTCACTTGTGGCTGAGTGCCTGATAAGCTAGTGTTGGTCACATGGCTGCAGTTTGTGGTTGTGATGTCACTTGTGGCTCAGTGCCTGATAGGCCAGTGCTGGTGATGTGGGTGGAGTTTGTGGTTATGATGTCACTTGTGGCTCAGTGCCTGATAGGCCAGTGCTGGTCCTGTGTGTGCAGTTTGTGGTTTTGATGTCACTTGTGGCTCAGTGCCTGATAGGCCAGTGCTGGTGATGTGGGTGCAGTTTGTGGTTGTCAGGTCACTTGTGGCTCAGTGCCTGATAGGCCAGTGCTGGTCATGTGGGTGCAGTTTGTGTTTGTGATGTCACTTGTGGCTGAGTGCCTGATAGGCCAGTGCTGGTGATGTGGGTGCAGTTTGTGGTTGTGATGTCACTTGTGGCTCAGTGCCTGATAGGCCAGTGCTGGTCACCTTGGTGCAGTTTGTGACTGTGAGGTCACTTGTGGCTGAGTGCCTGATAAGCCAGTGCTGGTCAGATGGCTGCAGTTTGTGTTTGTGATGTCACTTGTGGCTGAGTGCCTGATAGGCCAGTGCTGGTGATGTGGCTGCAGTTTGTGTTTGTGAGGTCACTTGTGGCTCAGTGCCTGATAGGCCAGTGCTGGTGATGTGGGTGGAGTTTGTGTTTGTGATGTCACTTGTGGCTCAGTGCCTGATAGGCCAGTGCTGGTCCTGTGTGTGCAGTTTGTGGTTTTGATGTCACTTGTGGCTCAGTGCATGATAGGCCAGTGCTGGTCATGTGGCTGCAGTTTGTGGTTGTGGTGTCACTTGTGGCTCAGTGCCTGATAGGCCAGTGCTGGTCATGTGGCTGCAGTTTGTGGTTTTGGTGTCACTTGTGGCTCAGTGCCTGATAGGCCAGTGCTGGTGATGTGGGTGGAGTTTGTGGTTGTGATGTCACTTGTGGCTCAGTGCCTGATAGGCCAGTGCTGGACATGTGGGTGCAGTTTGTGGTTGTGATGTCACTTGTGGCTGAGTGCCTGATAAGCTAGTGTTGGTCACATGGCTGCAGTTTGTGGTTGTGATGTCACTTGTGGCTCAGTGCCTGATAGGCCAGTGCTGGTGATGTGGGTGGAGTTTGTGGTTATGATGTCACTTGTGGCTCAGTGCCTGATAGGCCAGTGCTGGTCCTGTGTGTGCAGTTTGTGGTTTTGATGTCACTTGTGGCTCAGTGCCTGATAGGCCAGTGCTGGTGATGTGGGTGGAGTTTGTGTTTGTGATGTCACTTGTGGCTGAGTGCCTGATAGGCCAGTGCTGGTGATGTGGGTGCAGTTTGTGTTTGTGATGTCACTTGTGGCTCAGTGCCTGATAGGCCAGTGCTGGTCATGTGGCTGCAGTTTGTGGTTGTGATGTCACTTGTGGCTCAGTGCCTGATAGGCCAGTGCTGGTCCTGTGTGTGCAGTTTGTGGTTGTGATGTCACTTGTGGCTGAGTGCCTGATAGGCCAGTGTTGGTCACATGGCTGCAGTTTGTGGTTGTGATGTCACTTGTGGCTCAGTGCCTGATAGGCCAGTGCTGGACATGTGGGTGCAGTTTGTGATTGTGATGTCACTTGTGGCTCAGTGCCTGATAGGCCAGTGTTGGTCACATGGCTGCAGTTTGTGTTTGTGATGTCAATTGTGGCTCAGTGCCTGATAGGCCAGTGCTGGTGATGTGGGTGCAGTTTGTGGTTGTGATGTCACTTGTGGCTCAGTGCCTGATAGGCCACTGCTGTTCATGTGGGTGCAGTTTGTGGTTGTGATGTCACTTGTGGCTGAGTGCCTGATAGGCCAGTGCTGGTCCTGTGTGTGCAGTTTGTGTTTGTGATGTCACTTGTGGCTCAGTGCCTGATAGGCCAGTGCTGGTGATGTGGGTGGAGTTTGTGTTTGTGATGTCACTTGTGGCTCAGGGCCTGATAGGCCAGTGCTGGTCACGTGGGTGCAGTTTGTGGTTTTGATGTCACTTGTGGCTGAGTGCCTGATAGGCCAGTGCTGGTGATGTGGGTGGAGTTTGTGATTGTGATGTCACTTGTGGCTCAGTGCCTGATAGGCCAGTGCTGGTCCTGTGTGTGCAGTTTGTGTTTGTGATGTCACTTGTGGCTCAGTGCCTGATAGGCCAGTGCTGGTCCTGTGTGTGCAGTTTGTGGTTTTGATGTCACTTGTGGCTCAGTGCCTGATAGGCCAGTGGTGGTGATGTGGGTGGAGTTTGTGTTTATGATGTCAGTTGTGGCTCAGTGCCTGATAGGCCAGTGCTGGTGATGTGGGTGGAGTTTGTTGTTGTGATGTCACTTGTGGCTCAGTGCCTGATAGGCCAGTGCTGGTCCTGTGTGTGCAGTTTGTGGTTTTGATGTCACTTGTGGCTCAGTGCCTGATAGGCCAGTGCTGGTCCTGTGTGTGCAGTTTGTGGTTGTGATGTCATTTGCGGATCAGTGCCTGATAGGCCAGTGCTGGTCACGTGGGTGCAGTTTGTGTTTGTGATGTCACTTGTGGCTCAGTGCCTGATAGGCCAGTGCTGGTGATGTGGGTGGAGTTTGTGTTTGTGATGTCACTTGTGGCTCAGTGCCTGATAGGCCAGTGCTGGTCCTGTGTGTGCAGTTTGTGGTTGTGATGTCACTTGTGGCTCAGGGCCTGATAGGCCAGTGTTGGTCACATGGCTGCAGTTTGTGTTTGTGATGTCACTTGTGGCTGAGTGCCTGATAGGCCAGTGCTGGTCATGTGGCTGCATTTTGTGGTTGTGATGTCACTTGTGGCTCAGTGCCTGATAGGCCAGTGCTGGTCCTGTGTGTGCAGTTTGTGGTTTTGATGTCACTTGTGGCTCAGTGCCTGATAGGCCAGTGCTGGTGATGTGGCTGCAGTTTGTGTTTGTGAGGTCACTTTTGGCTGAGTGCCTGATAGGCCAGTGCTGGTGATGTGGGTGCAGTTTGTGGTTGTGATGTCACTTGTGGCTCAGTGCCTGATAGGCCAGTGCTGGTGATGTGGGTGCAGTTTGTGTTTGTGATGTCACTTGTGGCTGAGTGCCTGATAGGCCAGTGCTGGTCCTGTGGGTGCAGTTTGTGTTTGTGATGTCACTTGTGGCTCAGTGCCTGATAGGCCAGTGTTGGTCACATGGCTGCAGTTTGTGTTTGTCATGTCACTTGTGGCTCAGTGCCTGATAGGCCAGTGCTGGTCATGTGGCTGCAGTTTATATTTGTGATGTCACTTGTGGCTGAGTGCCTGATAGGCCAGTGCTGGTGATGTGGGTGGAGTTTGTGTTTGTGATGTCACTTGTGGCTCAGTGCCTGATAGGCCAGTGCTGGTCACATGGCTGCAGTTTGTGTTTGTGATGTCACTTGTGGCTGAGTGCCTGATAGACCAGTGCTGGTGGTGTGGGTGCCTTTTGTGGTTGTGATGTCACTTGTGGCTGAGTGCCTGATAGGCCAGTGCTGTTCATGTGGGTGCAGTTTGTGATTGTGATGTCACTTGTGGCTCAGTGCCTGATAGGCCAGTGCTGGTGATGTGGGTGGAGTTTGTGTTTATGATGTCACTTGTGGCTCAGTGCCTGATAGGCCAGTGCTGTTCATGTGGGTGCAGTTTGTGTTTGTGATGTCACTTGTGGCTCAGTGCCTGATAGGCCAGTTTTGGTCACATGACTGCAGTTTTTGGTTGTGATGTCACTTGTGGCTCAGTGCCTGATAGGCCAGTGCTGTTCATGTGGGTGCAGTTTGTGGTTGTGATGTTACTTGTGGCTCATTGCCTGATAGGCCAGTGTTGGTCACGTGGGTGCAGTTTGTGTTTGTGATGTCACTTGTGGCTGAGTGCCTGATAGGCCAGTGCTGGTGATGTGGCTGCAGTTTGTGGTTGTGATGTCACTTGTGGCTGAGTGCCTGATAGGCCAGTGTTGGTCACATGGCTGCAGTTTTTGTTTGTGATGTCACTTGTGGCTCAGTGCCTGATAGGCCAGTGCTGGTGATGTGGGTGCAGTTTGTGGTTGTGATGTCACTTGTGGCTCAGTGCCTGATAGGCCAGTGCTGGTGATGTGGGTGCAGTTTGTGGTTGTGATGTCACTTGTGGCTCAGTGCCTGGTAGGCCAGTGCTGGTCACCTGGCTGCAGTTTGTGTTTGTGATGTCACTTGTGGCTCAGTGCCTGCTAGGCCATTGCTGGTGATGTGGGTGCAGTTTGTGTTTGTGATGTCACTTGTGGCTCAGTGCCTGATAGGCCAGTGCTGGTGGTGTGGGTGCAGTTTGTGGTTGTGATGTCACTTGTGGCTCAGTGCCTGGTAGGCCAGTGCTGGTGATGTGTGTGCAGTTTGTGTTTGTGATGTCACTTGTGGCTGAGTGCCTGAGAGGCCAGTGCTGGTGATGTGTGTGCAGTTTGTGTTTGTGATGTCACTTGTGGCTGAGTGCCTGATAGGCCAGTGCTGGTGATGTGGCTGCAGTTTGTGTTTGTGATGTCACTTGTGGCTCAGTGCCTGATAGGCCAGTGCTGTTCATGTGGGTGCAGTTTGTGTTTGTGATGTCACTTGTGGCTCAGTGCCTGATAGGCCAGTGCTGGTCATGTGGGTGCAGTTTGTGGTTGTGATGTCACTTGTGGCTCAGGGCCTGATAGGCCAGTGCTGGTCACCTGGCTGCAGTTTGTGTTTGTGATGTCACTTGTGGCTCAGTGCCTGATAGGCCAGTGCTGGTGATGTGGGTGCAGTTTGTGTTTGTGATGTCACTTGTGGCTCAGTGCCTGATAGGCCAGTGCTGGTGGTGTGGGTGCAATTTGTGTTTGTGATGTCACTTGTGGCTCAGTGCCTGATAGGCCAGTGCTGGTGATGTGGGTGGAGTTTGTGTTTGTGATGTCACTTGTGGCTCAGTGCCTGATAGGCCAGTGCTGGTCCTGTGTGTGCAGTTTGTGTTTGTGATGTCACTTGTGGCTCAGGGACTGATAGGCCAGTGTTGGTCACATGGCTGCAGTTTGTGTTTGTGATGTCACTTTTGGCTGAGTGCCTGATAGGCCAGTGCTGGTGATGTGGGTGGAGTTTGTGGTTGTGATGTCACTTGTGGCTCAGTGCCTGATAGGCCAGTGCTGGTGATGTGGGTGCAGTTTGTGTTTGTGATGTCACTTGTGGCTCAGTGCCTGATAGGCCAGTGCTGGTCATGTGGGTGCAGTTTGTGGTTGTGATGTCACTTGTGGCTCAGGGCCTGATAGGCCAGTGTTGGTCACATGGCTGCAGTTTATGATTGTGATGTCACTTGTGGCTCAGTGCCTGATAGGCCAGTGCTGGTCATGTGGGTGCAGTTTGTTGTTGTGATGTCATTTGCGGATCAGTGCCTGATAGGCCAGTGCTGGTCCTGTGTGTGCAGTTTGTGTTTGTGATGTCACTTGTGGCTGAGTGCCTGATAGGCCAGTGCTGGTCATGTGGGTGCAGTTTGTGATTGTGATGTCACTTGTGGCTCAGTGCCTGATAGGCCAGTGCTGGTCACGTGGGTGCAGTTTGTTGTTGTGATGCCATTTGCGGATCAGTGCCTGATAGGCCAGTGCTGGTGATGTGGGTGCAGTTTGTGTTTGTGATGTCACTTGTGGCTCAGTGCCTGATAGGACATTGCTGGTCCTGTGGCTGCAGTTTGTGGTTGTGATGTCACTTGTGGCTGAGTGCCTGATAGGCCAGTGCTGGTCACGTGGGTGCAGTTTGTGTTTGTGATGTCACTTGTGGCTCAGTGCCTGATAGGCCAGTGCTGGTCATGTGGGTGCAGTTTGTTGTTGTGATGTCATTTGCGGATCAGTGCCTGATAGGCCAGTGCTGGTCACGTGGGTGCAGTTTGTGTTTGTGATGTCACTTGTGGCTGAGTGCCTGATAGGCCAGTGCTGGTCACGTGGGTGCAGTTTGTTGTTGTGATGTCACTTGTGGCTCAGTGCCTGATAGGCCAGTGCTGGTGATGTGGGTGGAGTTTGTGTTTGTGATGTCACTTGTGGCTCAGTGCCTGATAGGCCAATGCTGTTCATGTGGGTGCAGTTTGTGGTTGTGATGTCACTTGTGGCTCAGTGCCTGATAGGCCAGTGCTGGTGATGTGTGTGCAGTTTGTGGTTGTGATGTCACTTGTGGCTCAGAGCCTGATAGGCCAGTGTTGGTCACATGGCTGCAGTTTGTGATTGTGATGTCACTTGTGGCTCAGTGCCTGATAGGCCAGTGCTGGTCACGTGGGTGGAGTTTGTGTTTGTGATGTCACTTGTGGCTCAGTGCCTGATAGGCCAGTGCTGGTCACGTGGGTGCAGTTTGTTGTTGTGATGTCATTTGCGGATCAGTGCCTGATAGGCCAGTGCTGGTCACGTGGGTGGAGTTTGTGTTTATGATGTCACTTGTGGCTGAGTGCCTGATAGGCCAGTGCTGGTCACGTGGGTGCAGTTTGTTGTTGTGAGGTCACTTGTGGCTCAGTGCCTGATAGGCCAGTGCTGGTGATGTGGGTGCAGTTTGTGTTTGTGATGTCACTTGTGGCTCAGTGCCTGATAGGCCAGTGCTGGTGATGTGGCTGCAGTTTGTTGTTGTGAGGTCACTTGTGGCTCAGTGCCTGATAGGCCAGTGCTGGTGATGTGGCTGCAGTTTGTGTTTGTGATGTCACTTGTGGCTCAGTGCCTGATAGGCCAATGCTGTTCATGTGGCTGCAGTTTGTGGTTGTGATGTCACTTGTGGCTGAGTGCCTGATAGGCCAGTGCTGGTGATGTGTGTGCAGTTTGTGTTTGTGATGTCACTTGTGGCTGAGTGCCTGATAGGCCAGTGCTGGTCACGTGAGTGCAGTTTGTTGTTTTGAGGTCACTTGTGGCTCAGTGCCTGATAGGCCAGTGCTGGTCCTGTGTGTGCAGTTTGTGGTTGTGATGTCACTTGTGGCTGAGTGCCTGATAGGCCAGTGCTGGTGATGTGGGTGGAGTTTGTTGTTGTGATGTCACTTGTGGCTCAGTGCCTGATAGGCCAGTGCTGGTCACGTGGGTGCAGTTTGTTGTTGTGATGTCATTTGCGGATCAGTGCCTGATAGGCCAGTGCTGGTGATGTGGGTGGAGTTTGTGTTTGTGATGTCACTTGTGGCTCAGTGCCTGATAGGCCAGTGCTGTTCATGTGGGTGCAGTTTGTGATTGTGATGTCACTTGTGGCTCAGTGCCTGATAGGCCGGTGCTGGTCATGTGGATAGAGTTTGTGTTTGTGATGTCACTTGTGGCTCAGTGCCTGATAGGCCAGTGCTGGTCACGTTGGTGCAGTTTGTTGTTGTGATGTCATTTGCGGATCAGTGCCTGATAGGCCAGTGCTGGTCACGTGGGTGGAGTTTGTGTTTGTGATGTCACTTGTGGCTGAGTGCCTGATAGGCCAGTGCTGGTCCTGTTTGTGCAGTTTGTGGTTGTGATGTCACTTGTGGCTCAGGGCCTGATAGGCCAGTGCTGGTCATGTGGGTGCAGTTTGTGTTTGTGATGTGACTTGTGGCTCAGTGCCTGATAGGCCAGTGCTGGGGATGTGGGTGGAGTTTGTGTTTGTGATGTCACTTGTGGCTCAGTGCCTGATAGGCCAGTGCTGGTCCTGTGTGTGCAGTTTGTGTTTGTGATGTCACTTGTGGCTGAGTGCCTGGTAGGCCAGTGCTGGTGATGTGGGTGGAGTTTGTGTTTGTGATGTCACTTGTGGCTGAGTGCCTGATAGGCCAGTGCTGGTCATGTGGGTGCAGTTTGTGTTTGTGATGTCACTTGTGGCTCAGTGCCTGATAGGCCAGTGCTGGTGATGTGGGTGCAGTTTGTGTTTGTGATGTCACTTGTGGCTCAGTGCCTGATAGGCCAGTGCTGGTCACCTTGGTGCAGTTTGTGACTGTGAGGTCACTTGTGGCTGAGTGCCTGATAAGCCAGTGCTGGTCAGATGGCTGCAGTTTGTGTTTGTGATGTCACTTGTGGCTGAGTGCCTGATAGGCCAGTGCTGGTGATGTGGCTGCAGTTTGTGTTTGTGAGGTCACTTGTGGCTCAGTGCCTGATAGGCCAGTGCTGGTGATGTGGGTGGAGTTTGTGTTTGTGATGTCACTTGTGGCTCAGTGCCTGATAGGCCAGTGCTGGTCCTGTGTGTGCAGTTTGTGGTTTTGATGTCACTTGTGGCTCAGTGCCTGATAGGCCAGTGCTGGTCATGTGGCTGCAGTTTGTGGTTGTGGTGTCACTTGTGGCTCAGTGCCTGATAGGCCAGTGCTGGTCATGTGGCTGCAGTTTGTGGTTGTGGTGTCACTTGTGGCTCAGTGCCTGATAGGCCAGTGCTGGTGATGTGGGTGGAGTTTGTGGTTGTGATGTCACTTGTGGCTCAGTGCCTGATAGGCCAGTGCTGGACATGTGGGTGCAGTTTGTGGTTGTGATGTCACTTGTGGCTGAGTGCCTGATAAGCTAGTGTTGGTCACATGGCTGCAGTTTGTGGTTGTGATGTCACTTGTGGCTCAGTGCCTGATAGGCCAGTGCTGGTGATGTGGGTGGAGTTTGTGGTTATGATGTCACTTGTGGCTCAGTGCCTGATAGGCCAGTGCTGGTCCTGTGTGTGCAGTTTGTGGTTTTGATGTCACTTGTGGCTCAGTGCCTGATAGGCCAGTGCTGGTGATGTGGGTGGAGTTTGTGTTTGTGATGTCACTTGTGGCTGAGTGCCTGATAGGCCAGTGCTGGTGATGTGGGTGCAGTTTGTGTTTGTGATGTCACTTGTGGCTCAGTGCCTGATAGGCCAGTGCTGGTCATGTGGCTGCAGTTTGTGGTTGTGATGTCACTTGTGGCTCAGTGCCTGATAGGCCAGTGCTGGTCCTGTGTGTGCAGTTTGTGGTTGTGATGTCACTTGTGGCTGAGTGCCTGATAGGCCAGTGTTGGTCACATGGCTGCAGTTTGTGGTTGTGATGTCACTTGTGGCTCAGTGCCTGATAGGCCAGTGCTGGACATGTGGGTGCAGTTTGTGATTGTGATGTCACTTGTGGCTCAGAGACTGATAGGCCAGTGTTGGTCACATGGCTGCAGTTTGTGTTTGTGATGTCACTTGTGGCTCAGTGCCTGATAGGCCAGTGCTGGTGATGTGGGTGCAGTTTGTGGTTGTGATGTCACTTGTGGCTCAGTGCCTGATAGGCCAGTGGTGTTCATGTGGGTGCAGTTTGTGGTTGTGATGTCACTTGTGGCTGAGTGCCTGATAGGCCAGTGCTGGTCCTGTGTGTGCAGTTTGTGTTTGTGATGTCACTTGTGGCTCAGTGCCTGATAGGCCAGTGCTGGTGATGTGGGTGGAGTTTGTGTTTGTGATGTCACTTGTGGCTCAGGGCCTGATAGGCCAGTGCTGGTCACGTGGGTGCAGTTTGTGGTTTTGATGTCACTTGTGGCTGAGTGCCTGATAGGCCAGTGCTGGTGATGTGGGTGGAGTTTGTGATTGTGATGTCACTTGTGGCTCAGTGCCTGATAGGCCAGTGCTGGTCCTGTGTGTGCAGTTTGTGTTTGTGATGTCACTTGTGGCTCAGTGCCTGATAGGCCAGTGCTGGTCCTGTGTGTGCAGTTTGTGGTTTTGATGTCACTTGTGGCTCAGTGCCTGATAGGCCAGTGGTGGTGATGTGGGTGGAGTTTGTGTTTATGATGTCAGTTGTGGCTCAGTGCCTGATAGGCCAGTGCTGGTGATGTGGGTGGAGTTTGTTGTTGTGATGTCACTTGTGGCTCAGTGCCTGATAGGCCAGTGCTGGTCCTGTGTGTGCAGTTTGTGGTTTTGATGTCACTTGTGGCTCAGTGCCTGATAGGCCAGTGCTGGTCCTGTGTGTGCAGTTTGTGGTTGTGATGTCATTTGCGGATCAGTGCCTGATAGGCCAGTGCTGGTCACGTGGGTGCAGTTTGTGTTTGTGATGTCACTTGTGGCTCAGTGCCTGATAGGCCAGTGCTGGTGATGTGGGTGGAGTTTGTGTTTGTGATGTCACTTGTGGCTCAGTGCCTGATAGGCCAGTGCTGGTCCTGTGTGTGCAGTTTGTGGTTGTGATGTCACTTGTGGCTCAGGGCCTGATAGGCCAGTGTTGGTCACATGGCTGCAGTTTGTGTTTGTGATGTCACTTGTGGCTGAGTGCCTGATAGGCCAGTGCTGGTCATGTGGCTGCATTTTGTGTTTGTGATGTCACTTGTGGCTGAGTGCCTGATAGGCCAGTGCTGGTCCTGTGTGTGCAGTTTGTGGTTTTGATGTCACTTGTGGCTCAGTGCCTGATAGGCCAGTGCTGGTGATGTGGCTGCAGTTTGTGTTTGTGAGGTCACTTTTGGCTGAGTGCCTGATAGGCCAGTGCTGGTGATGTGGGTGCAGTTTGTGGTTGTGATGTCACTTGTGGCTCAGTGCCTGATAGGCCAGTGCTGGTGATGTGGGTGCAGTTTGTGTTTGTGATGTCACTTGTGGCTGAGTGCCTGATAGGCCAGTGCTGGTCCTGTGGGTGCAGTTTGTGTTTGTGATGTCACTTGTGGCTCAGTGCCTGATAGGCCAGTGTTGGTCACATGGCTGCAGTTTGTGTTTGTCATGTGACTTGTGGCTCAGTGCCTGATAGGCCAGTGCTGGTCATGTGGCTGCATTTTGTGTTTGTGATGTCACTTGTGGCTGAGTGCCTGATAGGCCAGTGCTGGTGATGTGGGTGGAGTTTGTGTTTGTGATGTCACTTGTGGCTCAGTGCCTGATAGGCCAGTGCTGGTCACATGGCTGCAGTTTGTGTTTGTGATGTCACTTGTGGCTGAGTGCCTGATAGGCCAGTGCTGGTGGTGTGGGTGCAGTTTGTGGTTGTGATGTCACTTGTGGCTGAGTGCCTGATAGGCCAGTGCTGTTCATGTGGGTGCAGTTTGTGATTGTGATGTCACTTGTGGCTCAGTGCCTGATAGGCCAGTGCTGGTGATGTGGGTGGAGTTTGTGTTTATGATGTCACTTGTGGCTCAGTGCCTGATAGGCCAGTGCTGTTCATGTGGGTGCAGTTTGTGTTTGTGATGTCACTTGTGGCTCAGTGCCTGATAGGCCAGTGCTGGTCATGTGGATAGAGTTTGTGGTTGTGATGTCACTTGTGGCTCAGGGCCTGATAGGCCAGTTTTGGTCACATGACTGCAGTTTTTGGTTGTGATGTCACTTGTGGCTCAGTGCCTGATAGGCCAGTGCTGTTCACGTGGGTGCAGTTTGTGTTTGTGATGTCACTTGTGGCTCAGTGCCTGATAGGCCAGTGCTGGTGATGTGGCTGCAGTTTGTGGTTGTGATGTCACTTGTGGCTGAGTGCCTGATAGGCCAGTGTTGGTCACATGGCTGCAGTTTTTGTTTGTGATGTCACTTGTGGCTCAGTGCCTGATAGGCCAGTGCTGGTGATGTGGGTGCAGTTTGTGGTTGTGATGTCACTTGTGGCTCAGTGCCTGATAGGCCAGTGCTGGTGATGTGGGTGCAGTTTGTGGTTGTGATGTCACTTGTGGCTCAGTGCCTGGTAGGCCAGTGCTGGTCACCTGGCTGCAGTTTGTGTTTGTGATGTCACTTGTGGCTCAGTGCCTGCTAGGCCATTGCTGGTGATGTGGGTGCAGTTTGTGTTTGTGATGTCACTTGTGGCTCAGTGCCTGATAGGCCAGTGCTGGTGGTGTGGGTGCAGTTTGTGGTTGTGATGTCACTTGTGGCTCAGTGCCTGGTAGGCCAGTGCTGGTGATGTGTGTGCAGTTTGTGTTTGTGATGTCACTTGTGGCTGAGTGCCTGATAGGCCAGTGCTGGTGATGTGGCTGCAGTTTGTGTTTGTGATGTCACTTGTGGCTCAGTGCCTGATAGGCCAGTGCTGGTCATGTGGCTGCAGTTTGTGTTTGTGATGTCACTTGTGGCTCAGTGCCTGATAGGCCAGTGCTGGTCATGTGGGTGCAGTTTGTGGTTGTGATGTCACTTGTGGCTCAGGGCCTGATAGGCCAGTGCTGGTCACCTGGCTGCAGTTTGTGTTTGTGATGTCACTTGTGGCTCAGTGCCTGATAGGCCAGTGCTGGTGATGTGGGTGCAGTTTGTGTTTGTGATGTCACTTGTGGCTCAGTGCCTGATAGGCCAGTGCTGGTGGTGTGGGTGCAATTTGTGTTTGTGATGTCACTTGTGGCTCAGTGCCTGATAGGCCAGTGCTGGTGATGTGGGTGGAGTTTGTGTTTGTGATGTCACTTGTGGCTCAGTGCCTGATAGGCCAGTGCTGGTCCTGTGTGTGCAGTTTGTGTTTGTGATGTCACTTGTGGCTCAGGGACTGATAGGCCAGTGTTGGTCACATGGCTGCAGTTTGTGTTTGTGATGTCACTTTTGGCTGAGTGCCTGATAGGCCAGTGCTGGTGATGTGGGTGGAGTTTGTGGTTGTGATGTCACTTGTGGCTCAGTGCCTGATAGGCCAGTGCTGGTGATGTGGGTGCAGTTTGTGTTTGTGATGTCACTTGTGGCTCAGTGCCTGATAGGCCAGTGCTGGTCATGTGGGTGCAGTTTGTTGTTGTGATGTCATTTGCGGATCAGTGCCTGATAGGCCAGTGCTGGTCCTGTGTGTGCAGTTTGTGGTTGTGATGTCACTTGTGGCTGAGTGCCTGATAGGCCAGTGCTGGTCATGTGGGTGCAGTTTGTGATTGTGATGTCACTTGTGGCTCAGTGCCTGATAGGCCAGTGCTGGTCACGTGGGTGCAGTTTGTTGTTGTGATGCCATTTGCGGATCAGTGCCTGATAGGCCAGTGCTGGTGATGTGGGTGCAGTTTGTGTTTGTGATGTCACTTGTGGCTCAGTGCCTGATAGGACATTGCTGGTCCTGTGGCTGCAGTTTGTGGTTGTGATGTCACTTGTGGCTGAGTGCCTGATAGGCCAGTGCTGGTGATGTGGGTGCAGTTTGTTGTTGTGATGTCATTTGCGGATCAGTGCCTGATAGGCCAGTGCTGGTCACGTGGGTGGAGTTTGTGTTTGTGATGTCACTTGTGGCTGAGTGCCTGATAGGCCAGTGCTGGTCACGTGGGTGCAGTTTGTGGTTGTGATGTCACTTGTGGCTCAGTGCCTGATAGGCCAGTGCTGGTGATGTGGGTGGAGTTTGTGTTTGTGATGTCACTTGTGGCTCAGTGCCTGATAGGCCAATGCTGTTCATGTGGGTGCAGTTTGTGGTTGTGATGTCACTTGTGGCTCAGTGCCTGATAGGCCAGTGCTGGTGATGTGTGTGCAGTTTGTGGTTGTGATGTCACTTGTGGCTCAGAGCCTGATAGGCCAGTGTTGGTCACATGGCTGCAGTTTGTGATTGTGATGTCACTTGTGGCTCAGTGCCTGATAGGCCAGTGCTGGTCACGTGGGTGGAGTTTGTGTTTGTGATGTCACTTGTGGCTCAGTGCCTGATAGGCCAGTGCTGGTCACGTGGGTGCAGTTTGTTGTTGTGATGTCATTTGCGGATCAGTGCCTGATAGGCCAGTGCTGGTCACGTGGGTGGAGTTTGTGTTTATGATGTCACTTGTGGCTGAGTGCCTGATAGGCCAGTGCTGGTCACGTGGGTGCAGTTTGTTGTTGTGAGGTCACTTGTGGCTCAGTGCCTGATAGGCCAGTGCTGGTGATGTGGGTGCAGTTTGTGGTTGTGATGTCACTTGTGGCTCAGTGCCTGATAGGCCAGTGCTGGTGATGTGGCTGCAGTTTGTTGTTGTGAGGTCACTTGTGGCTCAGTGCCTGATAGGCCAGTGCTGGTGATGTGGCTGCAGTTTGTGGTTGTGATGTCACTTGTGGCGCAGTGCCTGATAGGCCAATGCTGTTCATGTGGCTGCAGTTTGTGGTTGTGATGTCACTTGTGGCTGAGTGCCTGATAGGCCAGTGCTGGTGATGTGTGTGCAGTTTGTGTTTGTGATGTCACTTGTGGCTGAGTGCCTGATAGGCCAGTGCTGGTCACGTGAGTGCAGTTTGTTGTTTTGAGGTCACTTGTGGCTCAGTGCCTGATAGGCCAGTGCTGGTCCTGTGTGTGCAGTTTGTGGTTGTGATGTCACTTGTGGCTGAGTGCCTGATAGGCCAGTGCTGGTGATGTGGGTGGAGTTTGTTGTTGTGATGTCACTTGTGGCTCAGTGCCTGATAGGCCAGTGCTGGTCACGTGGGTGCAGTTTGTTGTTGTGATGTCATTTGCGGATCAGTGCCTGATAGGCCAGTGCTGGTGATGTGGGTGGAGTTTGTGTTTGTGATGTCACTTGTGGCTCAGTGCCTGATAGGCCAGTGCTGTTCATGTGGGTGCAGTTTGTGATTGTGATGTCACTTGTGGCTCAGTGCCTGATAGGCCGGTGCTGGTCATGTGGGTGGAGTTTGTGGTTATGATGTCACTTGTGGCTCAGTGCCTGATAGGCCAGTGCTGGTCACGTTGGTGCAGTTTGTTGTTGTGATGTCATTTGCGGATCAGTGCCTGATAGGCCAGTGCTGGTCACGTGGGTGGAGTTTGTGTTTGTGATGTCACTTGTGGCTGAGTGCCTGATAGGCCAGTGCTGGTCCTGTTTGTGCAGTTTGTGGTTGTGATGTCACTTGTGGCTCAGGGCCTGATAGGCCAGTGCTGGTGATGTGGGTGGAGTGTGTTTATGATGTCACTTGTGGCTCAGTGCCTGATAGGCCAGTGCTGGGGATGTGGGTGGAGTTTGTGTTTGTGATGTCACTTGTGGCTCAGTGCCTGATAGGCCAGTGCTGGTCCTGTGTGTGCAGTTTGTGTTTGTGATGTCACTTGTGGCTCAGTGCCTGATAGGCCAGTGCTGGTCATGTGGATAGAGTTTCTGGTTGTGATTTCACTTGTGGCTCAGTGCCTGATAGGCCAGTGCTGGTCATGTGGCTGCAGTTTGTGGTTGTGATGTCACTTGTGGCTCAGTGCCTGATAGGCCAATGCTGTTCATGTGGGTGGAGTTTGTGTTTGTGATGTCACTTGTGGCTCAGTGCCTGATAGGCCAGTGCTGGTCACGTGGGTGCAGTTTGTTGTTGTGATGTCATTTGCGGATCAGTGCCTGATAGGCCAGTGCTGGTCACGTGGGTGGAGTTTGTGTTTGTGATGTCCCTTGTGGCTCAGTGCCTGATAGGCCAGTGCTGGTGATGTGGCTGCAGTTTGTGGTTGTGATGTCACTTGTGGCTCAGTGCCTGATAGGCCAGTGCTGGTCGCGTGGGTTCATTTTGTGGCTTTGAGGTCACTTGTGGCTCAGTGCCTGATAGGCCAGTGTTGGTCACATGGCTGCAGTTTGTGGTTGTGATGTCACTTGTGGCTCAGTGCCTGATAGGCCATTGCTGGTCCTGTGTGTGCAGTTTGTGTTTGTGATGTCACTTGTGGCTCAGTGCCTGATAGGCCAGTGCTGGTCATGTGGCTGCAGTTTGTGGTTGTGATGTCACTTGTGGCTGAGTGCCTGATAGGCCAGTGCTGGTCACGTGGGTGGAGTTTGTGTTTATGATGTCACTTGTGGCTCAGTGCCTGATAGGCCAGTGCTGTTCATGTGGGTGGAGTTTGTGTTTGTGATGTCACTTGTGGCTCAGTGCCTGATAGGCCAGTGCTGGTGATGTGGGTGGAGTTTGTGTTTGTGATGTCACTTGTGGCTCAGTGCCTGATAGGCCAGTGCTGTTCATGTGGGTGGAGTTTGTGTTTGTGATGTCACTTGTGGCTCAGTGCGTGATAGGCCAGTGCTGGTCATGTGGCTGCAGTTTGTGGTTGTGATGCCACTTGTGGCTCAGTGCCTGATAGGCCACTGCTTGTCCTGTGGGTGGAGTTTGTGGTTGTGATGTCTCTTCTGGCTCAGTGCCTGACAGGTCAGTGCTGGTGATGTGGGTGCAGTTTGTGGTTGTGATGTCACTTGTGGCTGAGTGCCTGATAGGCCAGTGCTGGTGATGTGGCTGCAGTTTGTGGTTGTGATGTCACTTGTGGCTCAGTGCCTGATAGGCCAGTGCTGGTCACGTGGGTGGAGTTTGTGTTTGTGATGTCACTTGTGGATCAGTGCCTGATAGGCCAGTGGTGGTCATGTGGCTGCAGTTTGTGGTTGTGATGTCACTTGTGGCTCAGTGCCTGGTAGACCAGTCATTTTCATGTGGATGCAGTTTGTGTTTGTGATGTCACTTGTGGCTCATTGCCTGATAGGCCAGTGCTGGTGATGTGGGTGGAGTTTGTGTTTGTGATGTCACTTGTGGCTCAGTGCCTGAGAGGCCAGTGCTGGTGATGTGGCTGCAGTTTGTGTTTGTGATGTCACTTGTGGCTCAGTGCCTGATAGGCCAGTGCTGGTCACGTGGGTGGAGTTTGTGTTTGTGATGTCACTTGTGGCTCAGTGCCTGATAGGCCAGTGCTGGTCATGTGGCTGCAGTTTGTGGTTGTGATGTCACTTGTGGCTCAGTGCCTGGTAGACCAGTCATTTTCATGTGGATGCAGTTTGTGTTTGTGATGTCACTTGTGGCTCAGTGCCTGATAGGCCAGTGCTGGTGATGTGGGTGGAGTTTGTGTCTGTGTTGTCACTTGTGGTTCAGTGCCTGATAGGACATTGCTGGTCCTGTGGCTGCAGTTTGTGTTTGTGATGTCATTTGCGGATCAGTGCCTGATAGGCCAGTGCTGGTCATGTGGGTGGAGTTTGTGTTTGTGATGTCACTTGTGGCTGAGTGCCTGATAGGCCAGTGCTGGTCACGTGGGTTCATTTTGTGGTTTTGAGGTCACTTGTAGCTCAGTGCCTGATAGGCCAGTGTTGGTCACATGGCTGCAGTTTGTGGTTGTGATGTCATTTGTGGATCAGTGCCTGATAGGCCAATGCTGTTCATGTGGGTGGAGTTTGTGGTTGTGATGTCACTTGTGGCTGAGTGCCTGATAGGCCAGTGCTGGTCCTGTGGGTGCAGTTTGTGTTTGTGATGTCATTTGCGGATCAGTGCCTGATAGGCCAGTGCTGGTCCTGTGGGTGGAGTTTATGTTTGTGATGTCACTTGTGGCTGAGTGCCTGAGAGGCCAGTGCTGGTCACGTGGGTGCAGTTTGTGGTTGTGATGTCACTTGTGGTTCAGTGCCTGATAGGCCAGTGCTGGTGTTGTGGCTGCAGTTTGTGGTTGTGATGTCACTTGTGGCTCAGTGCCTGATAGGCCAGTGCTGTTCATGTGGGTGCAGTTTGTGGTTGTGATGTCACTTGTGGCTCAGTGCCTGATAGGCCAGTGCTGGTCATGTGGGTGCAGTTTGTGTTTGTGATGTCACTTGTGGCTGAGTGCCTGATAGGCCAGTGCTGGTGGTGTGGGTGCAGTTTGTGTTTGTGATGTCACTTGTGGCTGAGTGCCTGATAGGCCAGTGCTGGTGATGTGGCTGCAGTTTGTGTTTGTGATGTCACTTGTGGCTCAGTGCCTGATAGGCCAGTGCTGGTCATGTGGCTGCAGTTTGTGTTTGTGATGTCACTTGTGGCTCAGTGCCTGATAGGCCAGTGCTGGTCATGTGGGTGCAGTTTGTGGTTGTGATGTCACTTGTGGCTCAGGGCCTGATAGGCCAGTGCTGGTCACCTGGCTGCAGTTTGTGTTTGTGATGTCACTTGTGGCTCAGTGCCTGATAGGCCAGTGCTGGTGATGTGGGTGCAGTTTGTGTTTGTGATGTCACTTGTGGCTCAGTGCCTGATAGGCCAGTGCTGGTGGTGTGGGTGCAATTTGTGTTTGTGATGTCACTTGTGGCTCAGTGCCTGATAGGCCAGTGCTGGTGATGTGGGTGGAGTTTGTGTTTGTGATGTCACTTGTGGCTCAGTGCCTGATAGGCCAGTGCTGGTCCTGTGTGTGCAGTTTGTGTTTGTGATGTCACTTGTGGCTCAGGGACTGATAGGCCAGTGTTGGTCACATGGCTGCAGTTTGTGTTTGTGATGTCACTTGTGGCTCAGTGCCTGATAGGCCAGTGCTGGTCATGTGGCTGCAGTTTGTGTTTGTGATGTCACTTGTGGCTCAGTGCCTGATAGGCCAGTGCTGGTCATGTGGGTGCAGTTTGTGGTTGTGATGTCACTTGTGGCTCAGGGCCTGATAGGCCAGTGCTGGTCACCTGGCTGCAGTTTGTGTTTGTGATGTCACTTGTGGCTCAGTGCCTGATAGGCCAGTGCTGGTGATGTGGGTGCAGTTTGTGTTTGTGATGTCACTTGTGGCTCAGTGCCTGATAGGCCAGTGCTGGTGGTGTGGGTGCAATTTGTGTTTGTGATGTCACTTGTGGCTCAGTGCCTGATAGGCCAGTGCTGGTGATGTGGGTGGAGTTTGTGTTTGTGATGTCACTTGTGGCTCAGTGCCTGATAGGCCAGTGCTGGTCCTGTGTGTGCAGTTTGTGTTTGTGATGTCACTTGTGGCTCAGGGACTGATAGGCCAGTGTTGGTCACATGGCTGCAGTTTGTGTTTGTGATGTCACTTGTGGCTCAGTGCCTGATAGGCCAGTGCTGGTGATGTGGGTGGAGTTTGTGGTTGTGATGTCACTTGTGGCTCAGTGCCTGATAGGCCAGTGCTGGTGATGTGGGTGCAGTTTGTGTTTGTGATGTCACTTGTGGCTCAGTGCCTGATAGGCCAGTGCTGGTCATGTGGGTGCAGTTTGTTGTTGTGATGTCATTTGCGGATCAGTGCCTGATAGGCCAGTGCTGGTCCTGTGTGTGCAGTTTGTGGTTGTGATGTCACTTGTGGCTGAGTGCCTGATAGGCCAGTGCTGGTCATGTGGGTGCAGTTTGTGATTGTGATGTCACTTGTGGCTCAGTGCCTGATAGGCCAGTGCTGGTCACGTGGGTGCAGTTTGTTGTTGTGATGCCATTTGCGGATCAGTGCCTGATAGGCCAGTGCTGGTGATGTGGGTGCAGTTTGTGTTTGTGATGTCACTTGTGGCTCAGTGCCTGATAGGACATTGCTGGTCCTGTGGCTGCAGTTTGTGGTTGTGATGTCACTTGTGGCTGAGTGCCTGATAGGCCAGTGCTGGTGATGTGGGTGCAGTTTGTTGTTGTGATGTCATTTGCGGATCAGTGCCTGATAGGCCAGTGCTGGTCACGTGGGTGGAGTTTGTGTTTGTGATGTCACTTGTGGCTGAGTGCCTGATAGGCCAGTGCTGGTCACGTGGGTGCAGTTTGTGGTTGTGATGTCACTTGTGGCTCAGTGCCTGATAGGCCAGTGCTGGTGATGTGGGTGGAGTTTGTGTTTGTGATGTCACTTGTGGCTCAGTGCCTGATAGGCCAATGCTGTTCATGTGGGTGCAGTTTGTGGTTGTGATGTCACTTGTGGCTCAGTGCCTGATAGGCCAGTGCTGGTCCTGTGTGTGCAGTTTGTGTTTGTGATGTCACTTGTGGCTCAGTGCCTGATAGGCCAGTGCTGGTCATGTGGCTGCAGTTTGTGTTTGTGATGTCACTTGTGGCTCAGTGCCTGATAGGCCAGTGCTGGTCATGTGGGTGCAGTTTGTGGTTGTGATGTCACTTGTGGCTCAGGGCCTGATAGGCCAGTGCTGGTCACCTGGCTGCAGTTTGTGTTTGTGATGTCACTTGTGGCTCAGTGCCTGATAGGCCAGTGCTGGTGATGTGGGTGCAGTTTGTGTTTGTGATGTCACTTGTGGCTCAGTGCCTGATAGGCCAGTGCTGGTGGTGTGGGTGCAATTTGTGTTTGTGATGTCACTTGTGGCTCAGTGCCTGATAGGCCAGTGCTGGTGATGTGGGTGGAGTTTGTGTTTGTGATGTCACTTGTGGCTCAGTGCCTGATAGGCCAGTGCTGGTCCTGTGTGTGCAGTTTGTGTTTGTGATGTCACTTGTGGCTCAGGGACTGATAGGCCAGTGTTGGTCACATGGCTGCAGTTTGTGTTTGTGATGTCACTTGTGGCTCAGTGCCTGATAGGCCAGTGCTGGTGATGTGGGTGGAGTTTGTGGTTGTGATGTCACTTGTGGCTCAGTGCCTGATAGGCCAGTGCTGGTGATGTGGGTGCAGTTTGTGTTTGTGATGTCACTTGTGGCTCAGTGCCTGATAGGCCAGTGCTGGTCATGTGGGTGCAGTTTGTTGTTGTGATGTCATTTGCGGATCAGTGCCTGATAGGCCAGTGCTGGTCCTGTGTGTGCAGTTTGTGGTTGTGATGTCACTTGTGGCTGAGTGCCTGATAGGCCAGTGCTGGTCATGTGGGTGCAGTTTGTGATTGTGATGTCACTTGTGGCTCAGTGCCTGATAGGCCAGTGCTGGTCACGTGGGTGCAGTTTGTTGTTGTGATGCCATTTGCGGATCAGTGCCTGATAGGCCAGTGCTGGTGATGTGGGTGCAGTTTGTGTTTGTGATGTCACTTGTGGCTCAGTGCCTGATAGGACATTGCTGGTCCTGTGGCTGCAGTTTGTGGTTGTGATGTCACTTGTGGCTGAGTGCCTGATAGGCCAGTGCTGGTGATGTGGGTGCAGTTTGTTGTTGTGATGTCATTTGCGGATCAGTGCCTGATAGGCCAGTGCTGGTCACGTGGGTGGAGTTTGTGTTTGTGATGTCACTTGTGGCTGAGTGCCTGATAGGCCAGTGCTGGTCACGTGGGTGCAGTTTGTGGTTGTGATGTCACTTGTGGCTCAGTGCCTGATAGGCCAGTGCTGGTGATGTGGGTGGAGTTTGTGTTTGTGATGTCACTTGTGGCTCAGTGCCTGATAGGCCAATGCTGTTCATGTGGGTGCAGTTTGTGGTTGTGATGTCACTTGTGGCTCAGTGCCTGATAGGCCAGTGCTGGTGATGTGTGTGCAGTTTGTGGTTGTGATGTCACTTGTGGCTCAGAGCCTGATAGGCCAGTGTTGGTCACATGGCTGCAGTTTGTGATTGTGATGTCACTTGTGGCTCAGTGCCTGATAGGCCAGTGCTGGTCACGTGGGTGGAGTTTGTGTTTGTGATGTCACTTGTGGCTCAGTGCCTGATAGGCCAGTGCTGGTCACGTGGGTGCAGTTTGTTGTTGTGATGTCATTTGCGGATCAGTGCCTGATAGGCCAGTGCTGGTCACGTGGGTGGAGTTTGTGTTTATGATGTCACTTGTGGCTGAGTGCCTGATAGGCCAGTGCTGGTCACGTGGGTGCAGTTTGTTGTTGTGAGGTCACTTGTGGCTCAGTGCCTGATAGGCCAGTGCTGGTGATGTGGGTGCAGTTTGTGGTTGTGATGTCACTTGTGGCTCAGTGCCTGATAGGCCAGTGCTGGTGATGTGGCTGCAGTTTGTTGTTGTGAGGTCACTTGTGGCTCAGTGCCTGATAGGCCAGTGCTGGTGATGTGGCTGCAGTTTGTGGTTGTGATGTCACTTGTGGCGCAGTGCCTGATAGGCCAATGCTGTTCATGTGGCTGCAGTTTGTGGTTGTGATGTCACTTGTGGCTGAGTGCCTGATAGGCCAGTGCTGGTGATGTGTGTGCAGTTTGTGTTTGTGATGTCACTTGTGGCTGAGTGCCTGATAGGCCAGTGCTGGTCACGTGAGTGCAGTTTGTTGTTTTGAGGTCACTTGTGGCTCAGTGCCTGATAGGCCAGTGCTGGTCCTGTGTGTGCAGTTTGTGGTTGTGATGTCACTTGTGGCTGAGTGCCTGATAGGCCAGTGCTGGTGATGTGGGTGGAGTTTGTTGTTGTGATGTCACTTGTGGCTCAGTGCCTGATAGGCCAGTGCTGGTCACGTGGGTGCAGTTTGTTGTTGTGATGTCATTTGCGGATCAGTGCCTGATAGGCCAGTGCTGGTGATGTGGGTGGAGTTTGTGTTTGTGATGTCACTTGTGGCTCAGTGCCTGATAGGCCAGTGCTGTTCATGTGGGTGCAGTTTGTGATTGTGATGTCACTTGTGGCTCAGTGCCTGATAGGCCGGTGCTGGTCATGTGGGTGGAGTTTGTGGTTATGATGTCACTTGTGGCTCAGTGCCTGATAGGCCAGTGCTGGTCACGTTGGTGCAGTTTGTTGTTGTGATGTCATTTGCGGATCAGTGCCTGATAGGCCAGTGCTGGTCACGTGGGTGGAGTTTGTGTTTGTGATGTCACTTGTGGCTGAGTGCCTGATAGGCCAGTGCTGGTCCTGTTTGTGCAGTTTGTGGTTGTGATGTCACTTGTGGCTCAGGGCCTGATAGGCCAGTGCTGGTGATGTGGGTGGAGTGTGTTTATGATGTCACTTGTGGCTCAGTGCCTGATAGGCCAGTGCTGGGGATGTGGGTGGAGTTTGTGTTTGTGATGTCACTTGTGGCTCAGTGCCTGATAGGCCAGTGCTGGTCCTGTGTGTGCAGTTTGTGTTTGTGATGTCACTTGTGGCTCAGTGCCTGATAGGCCAGTGCTGGTCATGTGGATAGAGTTTCTGGTTGTGATTTCACTTGTGGCTCAGTGCCTGATAGGCCAGTGCTGGTCATGTGGCTGCAGTTTGTGGTTGTGATGTCACTTGTGGCTCAGTGCCTGATAGGCCAATGCTGTTCATGTGGGTGGAGTTTGTGTTTGTGATGTCACTTGTGGCTCAGTGCCTGATAGGCCAGTGCTGGTCACGTGGGTGCAGTTTGTTGTTGTGATGTCATTTGCGGATCAGTGCCTGATAGGCCAGTGCTGGTCACGTGGGTGGAGTTTGTGTTTGTGATGTCCCTTGTGGCTCAGTGCCTGATAGGCCAGTGCTGGTGATGTGGCTGCAGTTTGTGGTTGTGATGTCACTTGTGGCTCAGTGCCTGATAGGCCAGTGCTGGTCGCGTGGGTTCATTTTGTGGCTTTGAGGTCACTTGTGGCTCAGTGCCTGATAGGCCAGTGTTGGTCACATGGCTGCAGTTTGTGGTTGTGATGTCACTTGTGGCTCAGTGCCTGATAGGCCATTGCTGGTCCTGTGTGTGCAGTTTGTGTTTGTGATGTCACTTGTGGCTCAGTGCCTGATAGGCCAGTGCTGGTCATGTGGCTGCAGTTTGTGGTTGTGATGTCACTTGTGGCTGAGTGCCTGATAGGCCAGTGCTGGTCACGTGGGTGGAGTTTGTGTTTATGATGTCACTTGTGGCTCAGTGCCTGATAGGCCAGTGCTGTTCATGTGGGTGGAGTTTGTGTTTGTGATGTCACTTGTGGCTCAGTGCCTGATAGGCCAGTGCTGGTGATGTGGGTGGAGTTTGTGTTTGTGATGTCACTTGTGGCTCAGTGCCTGATAGGCCAGTGCTGTTCATGTGGGTGGAGTTTGTGTTTGTGATGTCACTTGTGGCTCAGTGCGTGATAGGCCAGTGCTGGTCATGTGGCTGCAGTTTGTGGTTGTGATGCCACTTGTGGCTCAGTGCCTGATAGGCCACTGCTTGTCCTGTGGGTGGAGTTTGTGGTTGTGATGTCTCTTCTGGCTCAGTGCCTGACAGGTCAGTGCTGGTGATGTGGGTGCAGTTTGTGGTTGTGATGTCACTTGTGGCTGAGTGCCTGATAGGCCAGTGCTGGTGATGTGGCTGCAGTTTGTGGTTGTGATGTCACTTGTGGCTCAGTGCCTGATAGGCCAGTGCTGGTCACGTGGGTGGAGTTTGTGTTTGTGATGTCACTTGTGGATCAGTGCCTGATAGGCCAGTGGTGGTCATGTGGCTGCAGTTTGTGGTTGTGATGTCACTTGTGGCTCAGTGCCTGGTAGACCAGTCATTTTCATGTGGATGCAGTTTGTGTTTGTGATGTCACTTGTGGCTCATTGCCTGATAGGCCAGTGCTGGTGATGTGGGTGGAGTTTGTGTTTGTGATGTCACTTGTGGCTCAGTGCCTGAGAGGCCAGTGCTGGTGATGTGGCTGCAGTTTGTGTTTGTGATGTCACTTGTGGCTCAGTGCCTGATAGGCCAGTGCTGGTCACGTGGGTGGAGTTTGTGTTTGTGATGTCACTTGTGGCTCAGTGCCTGATAGGCCAGTGCTGGTCATGTGGCTGCAGTTTGTGGTTGTGATGTCACTTGTGGCTCAGTGCCTGGTAGACCAGTCATTTTCATGTGGATGCAGTTTGTGTTTGTGATGTCACTTGTGGCTCAGTGCCTGATAGGCCAGTGCTGGTGATGTGGGTGGAGTTTGTGTCTGTGTTGTCACTTGTGGTTCAGTGCCTGATAGGACATTGCTGGTCCTGTGGCTGCAGTTTGTGTTTGTGATGTCATTTGCGGATCAGTGCCTGATAGGCCAGTGCTGGTCATGTGGGTGGAGTTTGTGTTTGTGATGTCACTTGTGGCTGAGTGCCTGATAGGCCAGTGCTGGTCACGTGGGTTCATTTTGTGGTTTTGAGGTCACTTGTAGCTCAGTGCCTGATAGGCCAGTGTTGGTCACATGGCTGCAGTTTGTGGTTGTGATGTCATTTGTGGATCAGTGCCTGATAGGCCAATGCTGTTCATGTGGGTGGAGTTTGTGGTTGTGATGTCACTTGTGGCTGAGTGCCTGATAGGCCAGTGCTGGTCCTGTGGGTGCAGTTTGTGTTTGTGATGTCATTTGCGGATCAGTGCCTGATAGGCCAGTGCTGGTCCTGTGGGTGGAGTTTATGTTTGTGATGTCACTTGTGGCTGAGTGCCTGAGAGGCCAGTGCTGGTCACGTGGGTGCAGTTTGTGGTTGTGATGTCACTTGTGGTTCAGTGCCTGATAGGCCAGTGCTGGTGTTGTGGCTGCAGTTTGTGGTTGTGATGTCACTTGTGGCTCAGTGCCTGATAGGCCAGTGCTGTTCATGTGGGTGCAGTTTGTGGTTGTGATGTCACTTGTGGCTCAGTGCCTGATAGGCCAGTGCTGGTCATGTGGGTGCAGTTTGTGTTTGTGATGTCACTTGTGGCTGAGTGCCTGATAGGCCAGTGCTGTTCATGTGTGTGCAGGTTTGTTTGTGATGTCACTTGTGGCTCAGTGCCTGAGAGGCCAGTGCTGGTGATGTGGCTGCAGTTTGTGTTTGTGATGTCACTTGTGGCTCAGTGCCTGATAGGCCAGTGCTTGGCCCAGGGGTGCTGTTTGTGGTTGTGAGGTCACTTGTGGCTCAGTGCCTGATAGGCCAGTGCTGGTGATCTGGCTGCAGTTTGTGGTTGTGAGGTCACTTGTGGCTCAGGGCCTGATGGGCCAGTGCTGGTGATCTGGCTGCAGTTTGTGGTTGTGAGTTCACTTGTGGCTCAGGGCCTGATAGGCCAGTGCTGGTCATGTGTGTGGAGTTTGTGGTTGTGATGTCACTTGTGGCTGAGTGCCTGATAGGCCACTGCTTGTCCTGTGGGTGCAGTTTGTGGTTGTGATGTCACTTGTGGCTCAGTGCCTGATAGGCCAGTGCTGGTGATGTGTGTGCAGGTTTGTTTGTGATGTCACTTGTGGCTCAGTGCCTGAGAGGCCAGTGCTGGTGATGTGGGTGGAGTTTGTGTTTGTGATGTCACTTGTGGCTCAGTGCCTGATAGGCCAGTGCTGGTCGCGTGGGTTCATTTTGTGGCTTTGAGGTCACTTGTGGCTCAGTGCCTGATAGGCCAGTGTTGGTCACATGGCTGCAGTTTGTGGTTGTGATGTCACTTGTGGCTCAGTGCCTGATAGGCCAGTGCTGGTGATGTGGCTGCAGTTTATATTTGTGATGTCACTTGTGGCTGAGTGCCTGCTAGGCCAGTGCTGGTGATGTGGGTGCAGTTCGTGTTTGTGATGTCACTTGTGGCTCAGTGCCTGATAGGCCAGTGCTGTTCATGTGGCTGCAGTTTGTGGTTGTGATGTCACTTGTGGCTCAGTGCCTGATAGGCCAGTGCTGGTCATGTGGGTGCATTTTGTGGCTGTGAGGTCACTTGTGGCTCAGAGCCTGATAGGCCAGTGTTGGTCACATGGCTGCAGTTTGTGGTTGTGATGTCACTTGTGGCTCAGTGCCTGATAGGCCAGTGCTGGTCATGTGGGTGCAGTTTGTGATTGTGATGTCACTTGTGGCTCAGTGCCTGATAGGCCAGTGCTGGTCACGTGGGTGCAGTTTGTTGTTGTGATGCCATTTGCGGATCAGTGCCTGATAGGCCAGTGCTGGTCACGTGGGTGGAGTTTGTGTTTGTGATGTCACTTGTGGCTGAGTGCCTGATAAGCTAGTGTTGGTCACATGGCTGCAGTTTGTGGTTGTGATGTCACTTGTGGCTCAGTGCCTGATAGGCCAGTGCTGGTGATGTGGGTGGAGTTTGTGGTTATGATGTCACTTGTGGCTCAGTGCCTGATAGGCCAGTGCTGGTCCTGTGTGTGCAGTTTGTGGTTTTGATGTCACTTGTGGCTCAGTGCCTGATAGGCCAGTGCTGGTGATGTGGGTGCAGTTTGTGGTTGTCAGGTCACTTGTGGCTCAGTGCCTGATAGGCCAGTGCTGGTCATGTGGGTGCAGTTTGTGTTTGTGATGTCACTTGTGGCTGAGTGCCTGATAGGCCAGTGCTGGTGATGTGGGTGCAGTTTGTGGTTGTGATGTCACTTGTGGCTCAGTGCCTGATAGGCCAGTGCTGGTCACCTTGGTGCAGTTTGTGACTGTGAGGTCACTTGTGGCTGAGTGCCTGATAAGCCAGTGCTGGTCAGATGGCTGCAGTTTGTGTTTGTGATGTCACTTGTGGCTGAGTGCCTGATAGGCCAGTGCTGGTGATGTGGCTGCAGTTTGTGTTTGTGAGGTCACTTGTGGCTCAGTGCCTGATAGGCCAGTGCTGGTGATGTGGGTGGAGTTTGTGTTTGTGATGTCACTTGTGGCTCAGTGCCTGATAGGCCAGTGCTGGTCCTGTGTGTGCAGTTTGTGGTTTTGATGTCACTTGTGGCTCAGTGCCTGATAGGCCAGTGCTGGTCATGTGGCTGCAGTTTGTGGTTGTGGTGTCACTTGTGGCTCAGTGCCTGATAGGCCAGTGCTGGTCATGTGGCTGCAGTTTGTGGTTTTGGTGTCACTTGTGGCTCAGTGCCTGATAGGCCAGTGCTGGTGATGTGGGTGGAGTTTGTGGTTGTGATGTCACTTGTGGCTCAGTGCCTGATAGGCCAGTGCTGGACATGTGGGTGCAGTTTGTGGTTGTGATGTCACTTGTGGCTGAGTGCCTGATAAGCTAGTGTTGGTCACATGGCTGCAGTTTGTGGTTGTGATGTCACTTGTGGCTCAGTGCCTGATAGGCCAGTGCTGGTGATGTGGGTGGAGTTTGTGGTTATGATGTCACTTGTGGCTCAGTGCCTGATAGGCCAGTGCTGGTCCTGTGTGTGCAGTTTGTGGTTTTGATGTCACTTGTGGCTCAGTGCCTGATAGGCCAGTGCTGGTGATGTGGGTGGAGTTTGTGTTTGTGATGTCACTTGTGGCTGAGTGCCTGATAGGCCAGTGCTGGTCATGTGGGTGCAGTTTGTGTTTGTGATGTCACTTGTGGCTCAGTGCCTGATAGGCCAGTGCTGGTCATGTGGCTGCAGTTTGTGGTTGTGATGTCACTTGTGGCTCAGTGCCTGATAGGCCAGTGCTGGTCCTGTGTGTGCAGTTTGTGGTTGTGATGTCACTTGTGGCTGAGTGCCTGATAGGCCAGTGTTGGTCACATGGCTGCAGTTTGTGGTTGTGATGTCACTTGTGGCTCAGTGCCTGATAGGCCAGTGCTGGACATGTGGGTGCAGTTTGTGATTGTGATGTCACTTGTGGCTCAGTGCCTGATAGGCCAGTGTTGGTCCTGTGTGTGCAGTTTGTGGTTGTGATGTCACTTGTGGCTCAGGGCCTGATAGGCCAGTGTTGGTCACATGGCTGCAGTTTGTGGTTGTGATGTCACTTGTGGCTCAGTGCCTGATAGGCCAGTGCTGGTCCTGTGTGTGCAGTTTGTGGTTTTGATGTCACTTGTGGCTCAGTGCCTGATAGGCCAGTGCTGGTGATGTGGGTGCAGTTTGTGTTTGTGAGGTCACTTTTGGCTGAGTGCCTGATAGGCCAGTGCTGGTGATGTGGGTGCAGTTTGTGGTTGTGATGTCACTTGTGGCTCAGTGCCTGATAGGCCAGTGCTGGTGATGTGGGTGCAGTTTGTGTTTGTGATGTCACTTGTGGCTGAGTGCCTGATAGGCCAGTGCTGGTCCTGTGGGTGCAGTTTGTGTTTGTGATGTCACTTGTGGCTCAGTGCCTGATAGGCCAGTGTTGGTCACATGGCTGCAGTTTGTGTTTGTCATGTCACTTGTGGCTCAGTGCCTGATAGGCCAGTGCTGGTCATGTGGCTGCAGTTTATATTTGTGATGTCACTTGTGGCTGAGTGCCTGATAGGCCAGTGCTGGTGATGTGGGTGGAGTTTGTGTTTGTGATGTCACTTGTGGCTCAGTGCCTGATAGGCCAGTGCTGGTCACATGGCTGCAGTTTGTGTTTGTGATGTCACTTGTGGCTGAGTGCCTGATAGACCAGTGCTGGTGGTGTGGGTGCAGTTTGTGGTTGTGATGTCACTTGTGGCTGAGTGCCTGATAGGCCAGTGCTGTTCATGTGGGTGCAGTTTGTGATTGTGATGTCACTTGTGGCTCAGTGCCTGATAGGCCAGTGCTGGTGATGTGGGTGGAGTTTGTGTTTATGATGTCACTTGTGGCTCAGTGCCTGATAGGCCAGTGCTGTTCATGTGGGTGCAGTTTGTGTTTGTGATGTCACTTGTGGCTCAGTGCCTGATAGGCCAGTTTTGGTCACATGACTGCAGTTTTTGGTTGTGATGTCACTTGTGGCTCAGTGCCTGATAGGCCAGTGCTGTTCATGTGGGTGCAGTTTGTGGTTGTGATGTTACTTGTGGCTCATTGCCTGATAGGCCAGTGTTGGTCACGTGGGTGCAGTTTGTGTTTGTGATGTCACTTGTGGCTGAGTGCCTGATAGGCCAGTGCTGGTGATGTGGCTGCAGTTTGTGGTTGTGATGTCACTTGTGGCTGAGTGCCTGATAGGCCAGTGTTGGTCACATGGCTGCAGTTTTTGTTTGTGATGTCACTTGTGGCTCAGTGCCTGATAGGCCAGTGCTGGTGATGTGGGTGCAGTTTGTGGTTGTGATGTCACTTGTGGCTCAGTGCCTGATAGGCCAGTGCTGGTGATGTGGGTGCAGTTTGTGGTTGTGATGTCACTTGTGGCTCAGTGCCTGGTAGGCCAGTGCTGGTCACCTGGCTGCAGTTTGTGTTTGTGATGTCACTTGTGGCTCAGTGCCTGCTAGGCCATTGCTGGTGATGTGGGTGCAGTTTGTGTTTGTGATGTCACTTGTGGCTCAGTGCCTGATAGGCCAGTGCTGGTGGTGTGGGTGCAGTTTGTGGTTGTGATGTCACTTGTGGCTCAGTGCCTGGTAGGCCAGTGCTGGTGATGTGTGTGCAGTTTGTGTTTGTGATGTCACTTGTGGCTGAGTGCCTGAGAGGCCAGTGCTGGTGATGTGTGTGCAGTTTGTGTTTGTGATGTCACTTGTGGCTGAGTGCCTGATAGGCCAGTGCTGGTGATGTGGCTGCAGTTTGTGTTTGTGATGTCACTTGTGGCTCAGTGCCTGATAGGCCAGTGCTGGTCATGTGGCTGCAGTTTGTGTTTGTGATGTCACTTGTGGCTCAGTGCCTGATAGGCCAGTGCTGGTCATGTGGGTGCAGTTTGTGGTTGTGATGTCACTTGTGGCTCAGGGCCTGATAGGCCAGTGCTGGTCACCTGGCTGCAGTTTGTGTTTGTGATGTCACTTGTGGCTCAGTGCCTGATAGGCCAGTGCTGGTGATGTGGGTGCAGTTTGTGTTTGTGATGTCACTTGTGGCTCAGTGCCTGATAGGCCAGTGCTGGTGGTGTGGGTGCAATTTGTGTTTGTGATGTCACTTGTGGCTCAGTGCCTGATAGGCCAGTGCTGGTGATGTGGGTGGAGTTTGTGTTTGTGATGTCACTTGTGGCTCAGTGCCTGATAGGCCAGTGCTGGTCCTGTGTGTGCAGTTTGTGTTTGTGATGTCACTTGTGGCTCAGGGACTGATAGGCCAGTGTTGGTCACATGGCTGCAGTTTGTGTTTGTGATGTCACTTTTGGCTGAGTGCCTGATAGGCCAGTGCTGGTGATGTGGGTGGAGTTTGTGGTTGTGATGTCACTTGTGGCTCAGTGCCTGATAGGCCAGTGCTGGTGATGTGGGTGCAGTTTGTGTTTGTGATGTCACTTGTGGCTCAGTGCCTGATAGGCCAGTGCTGGTCATGTGGGTGCAGTTTGTGGTTGTGATGTCACTTGTGGCTCAGGGCCTGATAGGCCAGTGTTGGTCACATGGCTGCAGTTTATGATTGTGATGTCACTTGTGGCTCAGTGCCTGATAGGCCAGTGCTGGTCATGTGGGTGCAGTTTGTTGTTGTGATGTCATTTGCGGATCAGTGCCTGATAGGCCAGTGCTGGTCCTGTGTGTGCAGTTTGTGTTTGTGATGTCACTTGTGGCTGAGTGCCTGATAGGCCAGTGCTGGTCATGTGGGTGCAGTTTGTGATTGTGATGTCACTTGTGGCTCAGTGCCTGATAGGCCAGTGCTGGTCACGTGGGTGCAGTTTGTTGTTGTGATGCCATTTGCGGATCAGTGCCTGATAGGCCAGTGCTGGTGATGTGGGTGCAGTTTGTGTTTGTGATGTCACTTGTGGCTCAGTGCCTGATAGGACATTGCTGGTCCTGTGGCTGCAGTTTGTGGTTGTGATGTCACTTGTGGCTGAGTGCCTGATAGGCCAGTGCTGGTCACGTGGGTGCAGTTTGTGTTTGTGATGTCACTTGTGGCTCAGTGCCTGATAGGCCAGTGCTGGTCATGTGGGTGCAGTTTGTTGTTGTGATGTCATTTGCGGATCAGTGCCTGATAGGCCAGTGCTGGTCACGTGGGTGCAGTTTGTGTTTGTGATGTCACTTGTGGCTGAGTGCCTGATAGGCCAGTGCTGGTCACGTGGGTGCAGTTTGTTGTTGTGATGTCACTTGTGGCTCAGTGCCTGATAGGCCAGTGCTGGTGATGTGGGTGGAGTTTGTGTTTGTGATGTCACTTGTGGCTCAGTGCCTGATAGGCCAATGCTGTTCATGTGGGTGCAGTTTGTGGTTGTGATGTCACTTGTGGCTCAGTGCCTGATAGGCCAGTGCTGGTGATGTGTGTGCAGTTTGTGGTTGTGATGTCACTTGTGGCTCAGAGCCTGATAGGCCAGTGTTGGTCACATGGCTGCAGTTTGTGATTGTGATGTCACTTGTGGCTCAGTGCCTGATAGGCCAGTGCTGGTCACGTGGGTGGAGTTTGTGTTTGTGATGTCACTTGTGGCTCAGTGCCTGATAGGCCAGTGCTGGTCACGTGGGTGCAGTTTGTTGTTGTGATGTCATTTGCGGATCAGTGCCTGATAGGCCAGTGCTGGTCACGTGGGTGGAGTTTGTGTTTATGATGTCACTTGTGGCTGAGTGCCTGATAGGCCAGTGCTGGTCACGTGGGTGCAGTTTGTTGTTGTGATGTCACTTGTGGCTCAGTGCCTGATAGGCCAGTGCTGGTGATGTGGGTGCAGTTTGTGTTTGTGATGTCACTTGTGGCTCAGTGCCTGATAGGCCAGTGCTGGTGATGTGGCTGCAGTTTGTTGTTGTGAGGTCACTTGTGGCTCAGTGCCTGATAGGCCAGTGCTGGTGATGTGGCTGCAGTTTGTGTTTGTGATGTCACTTGTGGCTCAGTGCCTGATAGGCCAATGCTGTTCATGTGGCTGCAGTTTGTGGTTGTGATGTCACTTGTGGCTGAGTGCCTGATAGGCCAGTGCTGGTGATGTGTGTGCAGTTTGTGTTTGTGATGTCACTTGTGGCTGAGTGCCTGATAGGCCAGTGCTGGTCACGTGAGTGCAGTTTGTTGTTTTGAGGTCACTTGTGGCTCAGTGCCTGATAGGCCAGTGCTGGTCCTGTGTGTGCAGTTTGTGGTTGTGATGTCACTTGTGGCTGAGTGCCTGATAGGCCAGTGCTGGTGATGTGGGTGGAGTTTGTTGTTGTGATGTCACTTGTGGCTCAGTGCCTGATAGGCCAGTGCTGGTCACGTGGGTGCAGTTTGTTGTTGTGATGTCATTTGCGGATCAGTGCCTGATAGGCCAGTGCTGGTGATGTGGGTGGAGTTTGTGTTTGTGATGTCACTTGTGGCTCAGTGCCTGATAGGCCAGTGCTGTTCATGTGGGTGCAGTTTGTGATTGTGATGTCACTTGTGGCTCAGTGCCTGATAGGCCGGTGCTGGTCATGTGGATAGAGTTTGTGTTTGTGATGTCACTTGTGGCTCAGTGCCTGATAGGCCAGTGCTGGTCACGTTGGTGCAGTTTGTTGTTGTGATGTCATTTGCGGATCAGTGCCTGATAGGCCAGTGCTGGTCACGTGGGTGGAGTTTGTGTTTGTGATGTCACTTGTGGCTGAGTGCCTGATAGGCCAGTGCTGGTCCTGTTTGTGCAGTTTGTGGTTGTGATGTCACTTGTGGCTCAGGGCCTGATAGGCCAGTGCTGGTGATGTGGGTGGAGTGTGTTTATGATGTCACTTGTGGCTCAGTGCCTGATAGGCCAGTGCTGGGGATGTGGGTGGAGTTTGTGTTTGTGATGTCACTTGTGGCTCAGTGCCTGATAGGCCAGTGCTGGTCCTGTGTGTGCAGTTTGTGTTTGTGATGTCACTTGTGGCTGAGTGCCTGGTAGGCCAGTGCTGGTGATGTGGGTGGAGTTTGTGTTTGTGATGTCACTTGTGGCTGAGTGCCTGATAGGCCAGTGCTGGTCATGTGGGTGCAGTTTGTGTTTGTGATGTCACTTGTGGCTCAGTGCCTGATAGGCCAGTGCTGGTGATGTGGGTGCAGTTTGTGGTTGTGATGTCACTTGTGGCTCAGTGCCTGATAGGCCAGTGCTGGTCACCTTGGTGCAGTTTGTGACTGTGAGGTCACTTGTGGCTGAGTGCCTGATAAGCCAGTGCTGGTCAGATGGCTGCAGTTTGTGTTTGTGATGTCACTTGTGGCTGAGTGCCTGATAGGCCAGTGCTGGTGATGTGGCTGCAGTTTGTGTTTGTGAGGTCACTTGTGGCTCAGTGCCTGATAGGCCAGTGCTGGTGATGTGGGTGGAGTTTGTGTTTGTGATGTCACTTGTGGCTCAGTGCCTGATAGGCCAGTGCTGGTCCTGTGTGTGCAGTTTGTGGTTTTGATGTCACTTGTGGCTCAGTGCCTGATAGGCCAGTGCTGGTCATGTGGCTGCAGTTTGTGGTTGTGGTGTCACTTGTGGCTCAGTGCCTGATAGGCCAGTGCTGGTCATGTGGCTGCAGTTTGTGGTTGTGGTGTCACTTGTGGCTCAGTGCCTGATAGGCCAGTGCTGGTGATGTGGGTGGAGTTTGTGGTTGTGATGTCACTTGTGGCTCAGTGCCTGATAGGCCAGTGCTGGACATGTGGGTGCAGTTTGTGGTTGTGATGTCACTTGTGGCTGAGTGCCTGATAAGCTAGTGTTGGTCACATGGCTGCAGTTTGTGGTTGTGATGTCACTTGTGGCTCAGTGCCTGATAGGCCAGTGCTGGTGATGTGGGTGGAGTTTGTGGTTATGATGTCACTTGTGGCTCAGTGCCTGATAGGCCAGTGCTGGTCCTGTGTGTGCAGTTTGTGGTTTTGATGTCACTTGTGGCTCAGTGCCTGATAGGCCAGTGCTGGTGATGTGGGTGGAGTTTGTGTTTGTGATGTCACTTGTGGCTGAGTGCCTGATAGGCCAGTGCTGGTGATGTGGGTGCAGTTTGTGTTTGTGATGTCACTTGTGGCTCAGTGCCTGATAGGCCAGTGCTGGTGATGTGGCTGCAGTTTGTGGTTGTGATGTCACTTGTGGCTCAGTGCCTGATAGGCCAGTGCTGGTCCTGTGTGTGCAGTTTGTGGTTGTGATGTCACTTGTGGCTGAGTGCCTGATAGGCCAGTGTTGGTCACATGGCTGCAGTTTGTGGTTGTGATGTCACTTGTGGCTCAGTGCCTGATAGGCCAGTGCTGGACATGTGGGTGCAGTTTGTGATTGTGATGTCACTTGTGGCTCAGAGACTGGTAGGCCAGTGCTGGTCACATGGCTGCAGTTTGTGTTTGTGATGTCACTTGTGGCTCAGTGCCTGATAGGCCAGTGCTGGTGATGTGGGTGGAGTTTGTGGTTGTGATGTCACTTGTGGCTCAGTGCCTGATAGGCCAGTGGTGTTCATGTGGGTGCAGTTTGTGGTTGTGATGTCACTTGTGGCTGAGTGCCTGATAGGCCAGTGCTGGTCCTGTGTGTGCAGTTTGTGTTTGTGATGTCACTTGTGGCTCAGTGCCTGATAGGCCAGTGCTGGTGATGTGGGTGGAGTTTGTGTTTGTGATGTCACTTGTGGCTCAGGGCCTGATAGGCCAGTGCTGGTCACGTGGGTGCAGTTTGTGGTTTTGATGTCACTTGTGGCTGAGTGCCTGATAGGCCAGTGCTGGTGATGTGGGTGCAGTTTGTGATTGTGATGTCACTTGTGGCTCAGTGCCTGATAGGCCAGTGCTGGTCACGTGGGTGCAGTTTGTTGTTGTGATGCCATTTGCGGATCAGTGCCTGATAGGCCAGTGCTGGTCACGTGGGTGGAGTTTGTGTTTGTGATGTCACTTGTGGCTGAGTGCCTGATAAGCTAGTGTTGGTCACATGGCTGCAGTTTGTGGTTGTGATGTCACTTGTGGCTCAGTGCCTGATAGGCCAGTGCTGGTGATGTGGGTGGAGTTTGTGGTTATGATGTCACTTGTGGCTCAGTGCCTGATAGGCCAGTGCTGGTCCTGTGTGTGCAGTTTGTGGTTTTGATGTCACTTGTGGCTCAGTGCCTGATAGGCCAGTGCTGGTGATGTGGGTGCAGTTTGTGGTTGTCAGGTCACTTGTGGCTCAGTGCCTGATAGGCCAGTGCTGGTCATGTGGGTGCAGTTTGTGTTTGTGATGTCACTTGTGGCTGAGTGCCTGATAGGCCAGTGCTGGTGATGTGGGTGCAGTTTGTGGTTGTGATGTCACTTGTGGCTCAGTGCCTGATAGGCCAGTGCTGGTCACCTTGGTGCAGTTTGTGACTGTGAGGTCACTTGTGGCTGAGTGCCTGATAAGCCAGTGCTGGTCAGATGGCTGCAGTTTGTGTTTGTGATGTCACTTGTGGCTGAGTGCCTGATAGGCCAGTGCTGGTGATGTGGCTGCAGTTTGTGTTTGTGAGGTCACTTGTGGCTCAGTGCCTGATAGGCCAGTGCTGGTGATGTGGGTGGAGTTTGTGTTTGTGATGTCACTTGTGGCTCAGTGCCTGATAGGCCAGTGCTGGTCCTGTGTGTGCAGTTTGTGGTTTTGATGTCACTTGTGGCTCAGTGCCTGATAGGCCAGTGCTGGTCATGTGGCTGCAGTTTGTGGTTGTGGTGTCACTTGTGGCTCAGTGCCTGATAGGCCAGTGCTGGTCATGTGGCTGCAGTTTGTGGTTTTGGTGTCACTTGTGGCTCAGTGCCTGATAGGCCAGTGCTGGTGATGTGGGTGGAGTTTGTGGTTGTGATGTCACTTGTGGCTCAGTGCCTGATAGGCCAGTGCTGGACATGTGGGTGCAGTTTGTGGTTGTGATGTCACTTGTGGCTGAGTGCCTGATAAGCTAGTGTTGGTCACATGGCTGCAGTTTGTGGTTGTGATGTCACTTGTGGCTCAGTGCCTGATAGGCCAGTGCTGGTGATGTGGGTGGAGTTTGTGGTTATGATGTCACTTGTGGCTCAGTGCCTGATAGGCCAGTGCTGGTCCTGTGTGTGCAGTTTGTGGTTTTGATGTCACTTGTGGCTCAGTGCCTGATAGGCCAGTGCTGGTGATGTGGGTGGAGTTTGTGTTTGTGATGTCACTTGTGGCTGAGTGCCTGATAGGCCAGTGCTGGTCATGTGGGTGCAGTTTGTGTTTGTGATGTCACTTGTGGCTCAGTGCCTGATAGGCCAGTGCTGGTCATGTGGCTGCAGTTTGTGGTTGTGATGTCACTTGTGGCTCAGTGCCTGATAGGCCAGTGCTGGTCCTGTGTGTGCAGTTTGTGGTTGTGATGTCACTTGTGGCTGAGTGCCTGATAGGCCAGTGTTGGTCACATGGCTGCAGTTTGTGGTTGTGATGTCACTTGTGGCTCAGTGCCTGATAGGCCAGTGCTGGACATGTGGGTGCAGTTTGTGATTGTGATGTCACTTGTGGCTCAGTGCCTGATAGGCCAGTGTTGGTCCTGTGTGTGCAGTTTGTGGTTGTGATGTCACTTGTGGCTCAGGGCCTGATAGGCCAGTGTTGGTCACATGGCTGCAGTTTGTGGTTGTGATGTCACTTGTGGCTCAGTGCCTGATAGGCCAGTGCTGGTCCTGTGTGTGCAGTTTGTGGTTTTGATGTCACTTGTGGCTCAGTGCCTGATAGGCCAGTGCTGGTGATGTGGCTGCAGTTTGTGTTTGTGAGGTCACTTTTGGCTGAGTGCCTGATAGGCCAGTGCTGGTGATGTGGGTGCAGTTTGTGGTTGTGATGTCACTTGTGGCTCAGTGCCTGATAGGCCAGTGCTGGTGATGTGGGTGCAGTTTGTGTTTGTGATGTCACTTGTGGCTGAGTGCCTGATAGGCCAGTGCTGGTCCTGTGGGTGCAGTTTGTGTTTGTGATGTCACTTGTGGCTCAGTGCCTGATAGGCCAGTGTTGGTCACATGGCTGCAGTTTGTGTTTGTCATGTCACTTGTGGCTCAGTGCCTGATAGGCCAGTGCTGGTCATGTGGCTGCAGTTTATATTTGTGATGTCACTTGTGGCTGAGTGCCTGATAGGCCAGTGCTGGTGATGTGGGTGGAGTTTGTGTTTGTGATGTCACTTGTGGCTCAGTGCCTGATAGGCCAGTGCTGGTCACATGGCTGCAGTTTGTGTTTGTGATGTCACTTGTGGCTGAGTGCCTGATAGACCAGTGCTGGTGGTGTGGGTGCAGTTTGTGGTTGTGATGTCACTTGTGGCTGAGTGCCTGATAGGCCAGTGCTGTTCATGTGGGTGCAGTTTGTGATTGTGATGTCACTTGTGGCTCAGTGCCTGATAGGCCAGTGCTGGTGATGTGGGTGGAGTTTGTGTTTATGATGTCACTTGTGGCTCAGTGCCTGATAGGCCAGTGCTGTTCATGTGGGTGCAGTTTGTGTTTGTGATGTCACTTGTGGCTCAGTGCCTGATAGGCCAGTTTTGGTCACATGACTGCAGTTTTTGGTTGTGATGTCACTTGTGGCTCAGTGCCTGATAGGCCAGTGCTGTTCATGTGGGTGCAGTTTGTGGTTGTGATGTTACTTGTGGCTCATTGCCTGATAGGCCAGTGTTGGTCACGTGGGTGCAGTTTGTGTTTGTGATGTCACTTGTGGCTGAGTGCCTGATAGGCCAGTGCTGGTGATGTGGCTGCAGTTTGTGGTTGTGATGTCACTTGTGGCTGAGTGCCTGATAGGCCAGTGTTGGTCACATGGCTGCAGTTTTTGTTTGTGATGTCACTTGTGGCTCAGTGCCTGATAGGCCAGTGCTGGTGATGTGGGTGCAGTTTGTGTTTGTGATGTCACTTGTGGCTGAGTGCCTGATAGGCCAGTGCTGGTGATGTGGCTGCAGTTTGTGTTTGTGATGTCACTTGTGGCTCAGTGCCTGATAGGCCAGTGCTGGTCATGTGGCTGCAGTTTGTGTTTGTGATGTCACTTGTGGCTCAGTGCCTGATAGGCCAGTGCTGGTCATGTGGGTGCAGTTTGTGGTTGTGATGTCACTTGTGGCTCAGGGCCTGATAGGCCAGTGCTGGTCACCTGGCTGCAGTTTGTGTTTGTGATGTCACTTGTGGCTCAGTGCCTGATAGGCCAGTGCTGGTGATGTGGGTGCAGTTTGTGTTTGTGATGTCACTTGTGGCTCAGTGCCTGATAGGCCAGTGCTGGTGGTGTGGGTGCAATTTGTGTTTGTGATGTCACTTGTGGCTCAGTGCCTGATAGGCCAGTGCTGGTGATGTGGGTGGAGTTTGTGTTTGTGATGTCACTTGTGGCTCAGTGCCTGATAGGCCAGTGCTGGTCCTGTGTGTGCAGTTTGTGTTTGTGATGTCACTTGTGGCTCAGGGACTGATAGGCCAGTGTTGGTCACATGGCTGCAGTTTGTGTTTGTGATGTCACTTTTGGCTGAGTGCCTGATAGGCCAGTGCTGGTGATGTGGGTGGAGTTTGTGGTTGTGATGTCACTTGTGGCTCAGTGCCTGATAGGCCAGTGCTGGTGATGTGGGTGCAGTTTGTGTTTGTGATGTCACTTGTGGCTCAGTGCCTGATAGGCCAGTGCTGGTCATGTGGGTGCAGTTTGTGGTTGTGATGTCACTTGTGGCTCAGGGCCTGATAGGCCAGTGTTGGTCACATGGCTGCAGTTTATGATTGTGATGTCACTTGTGGCTCAGTGCCTGATAGGCCAGTGCTGGTCATGTGGGTGCAGTTTGTTGTTGTGATGTCATTTGCGGATCAGTGCCTGATAGGCCAGTGCTGGTCCTGTGTGTGCAGTTTGTGTTTGTGATGTCACTTGTGGCTGAGTGCCTGATAGGCCAGTGCTGGTCATGTGGGTGCAGTTTGTGATTGTGATGTCACTTGTGGCTCAGTGCCTGATAGGCCAGTGCTGGTCACGTGGGTGCAGTTTGTTGTTGTGATGCCATTTGCGGATCAGTGCCTGATAGGCCAGTGCTGGTGATGTGGGTGCAGTTTGTGTTTGTGATGTCACTTGTGGCTCAGTGCCTGATAGGACATTGCTGGTCCTGTGGCTGCAGTTTGTGGTTGTGATGTCACTTGTGGCTGAGTGCCTGATAGGCCAGTGCTGGTCACGTGGGTGCAGTTTGTGTTTGTGATGTCACTTGTGGCTCAGTGCCTGATAGGCCAGTGCTGGTCATGTGGGTGCAGTTTGTTGTTGTGATGTCATTTGCGGATCAGTGCCTGATAGGCCAGTGCTGGTCACGTGGGTGCAGTTTGTGTTTGTGATGTCACTTGTGGCTGAGTGCCTGATAGGCCAGTGCTGGTCACGTGGGTGCAGTTTGTTGTTGTGATGTCACTTGTGGCTCAGTGCCTGATAGGCCAGTGCTGGTGATGTGGGTGGAGTTTGTGTTTGTGATGTCACTTGTGGCTCAGTGCCTGATAGGCCAATGCTGTTCATGTGGGTGCAGTTTGTGGTTGTGATGTCACTTGTGGCTCAGTGCCTGATAGGCCAGTGCTGGTGATGTGTGTGCAGTTTGTGGTTGTGATGTCACTTGTGGCTCAGAGCCTGATAGGCCAGTGTTGGTCACATGGCTGCAGTTTGTGATTGTGATGTCACTTGTGGCTCAGTGCCTGATAGGCCAGTGCTGGTCACGTGGGTGGAGTTTGTGTTTGTGATGTCACTTGTGGCTCAGTGCCTGATAGGCCAGTGCTGGTCACGTGGGTGCAGTTTGTTGTTGTGATGTCATTTGCGGATCAGTGCCTGATAGGCCAGTGCTGGTCACGTGGGTGGAGTTTGTGTTTATGATGTCACTTGTGGCTGAGTGCCTGATAGGCCAGTGCTGGTCACGTGGGTGCAGTTTGTTGTTGTGAGGTCACTTGTGGCTCAGTGCCTGATAGGCCAGTGCTGGTGATGTGGGTGCAGTTTGTGTTTGTGATGTCACTTGTGGCTCAGTGCCTGATAGGCCAGTGCTGGTGATGTGGCTGCAGTTTGTTGTTGTGAGGTCACTTGTGGCTCAGTGCCTGATAGGCCAGTGCTGGTGATGTGGCTGCAGTTTGTGTTTGTGATGTCACTTGTGGCTCAGTGCCTGATAGGCCAATGCTGTTCATGTGGCTGCAGTTTGTGGTTGTGATGTCACTTGTGGCTGAGTGCCTGATAGGCCAGTGCTGGTGATGTGTGTGCAGTTTGTGTTTGTGATGTCACTTGTGGCTGAGTGCCTGATAGGCCAGTGCTGGTCACGTGAGTGCAGTTTGTTGTTTTGAGGTCACTTGTGGCTCAGTGCCTGATAGGCCAGTGCTGGTCCTGTGTGTGCAGTTTGTGGTTGTGATGTCACTTGTGGCTGAGTGCCTGATAGGCCAGTGCTGGTGATGTGGGTGGAGTTTGTTGTTGTGATGTCACTTGTGGCTCAGTGCCTGATAGGCCAGTGCTGGTCACGTGGGTGCAGTTTGTTGTTGTGATGTCATTTGCGGATCAGTGCCTGATAGGCCAGTGCTGGTGATGTGGGTGGAGTTTGTGTTTGTGATGTCACTTGTGGCTCAGTGCCTGATAGGCCAGTGCTGTTCATGTGGGTGCAGTTTGTGATTGTGATGTCACTTGTGGCTCAGTGCCTGATAGGCCGGTGCTGGTCATGTGGATAGAGTTTGTGTTTGTGATGTCACTTGTGGCTCAGTGCCTGATAGGCCAGTGCTGGTCACGTTGGTGCAGTTTGTTGTTGTGATGTCATTTGCGGATCAGTGCCTGATAGGCCAGTGCTGGTCACGTGGGTGGAGTTTGTGTTTGTGATGTCACTTGTGGCTGAGTGCCTGATAGGCCAGTGCTGGTCCTGTTTGTGCAGTTTGTGGTTGTGATGTCACTTGTGGCTCAGGGCCTGATAGGCCAGTGCTGGTGATGTGGGTGGAGTGTGTTTATGATGTCACTTGTGGCTCAGTGCCTGATAGGCCAGTGCTGGGGATGTGGGTGGAGTTTGTGTTTGTGATGTCACTTGTGGCTCAGTGCCTGATAGGCCAGTGCTGGTCCTGTGTGTGCAGTTTGTGTTTGTGATGTCACTTGTGGCTGAGTGCCTGGTAGGCCAGTGCTGGTGATGTGGGTGGAGTTTGTGTTTGTGATGTCACTTGTGGCTGAGTGCCTGATAGGCCAGTGCTGGTCATGTGGGTGCAGTTTGTGTTTGTGATGTCACTTGTGGCTCAGTGCCTGATAGGCCAGTGCTGGTGATGTGGGTGCAGTTTGTGGTTGTGATGTCACTTGTGGCTCAGTGCCTGATAGGCCAGTGCTGGTCACCTTGGTGCAGTTTGTGACTGTGAGGTCACTTGTGGCTGAGTGCCTGATAAGCCAGTGCTGGTCAGATGGCTGCAGTTTGTGTTTGTGATGTCACTTGTGGCTGAGTGCCTGATAGGCCAGTGCTGGTGATGTGGCTGCAGTTTGTGTTTGTGAGGTCACTTGTGGCTCAGTGCCTGATAGGCCAGTGCTGGTGATGTGGGTGGAGTTTGTGTTTGTGATGTCACTTGTGGCTCAGTGCCTGATAGGCCAGTGCTGGTCCTGTGTGTGCAGTTTGTGGTTTTGATGTCACTTGTGGCTCAGTGCCTGATAGGCCAGTGCTGGTCATGTGGCTGCAGTTTGTGGTTGTGGTGTCACTTGTGGCTCAGTGCCTGATAGGCCAGTGCTGGTCATGTGGCTGCAGTTTGTGGTTGTGGTGTCACTTGTGGCTCAGTGCCTGATAGGCCAGTGCTGGTGATGTGGGTGGAGTTTGTGGTTGTGATGTCACTTGTGGCTCAGTGCCTGATAGGCCAGTGCTGGACATGTGGGTGCAGTTTGTGGTTGTGATGTCACTTGTGGCTGAGTGCCTGATAAGCTAGTGTTGGTCACATGGCTGCAGTTTGTGGTTGTGATGTCACTTGTGGCTCAGTGCCTGATAGGCCAGTGCTGGTGATGTGGGTGGAGTTTGTGGTTATGATGTCACTTGTGGCTCAGTGCCTGATAGGCCAGTGCTGGTCCTGTGTGTGCAGTTTGTGGTTTTGATGTCACTTGTGGCTCAGTGCCTGATAGGCCAGTGCTGGTGATGTGGGTGGAGTTTGTGTTTGTGATGTCACTTGTGGCTGAGTGCCTGATAGGCCAGTGCTGGTGATGTGGGTGCAGTTTGTGTTTGTGATGTCACTTGTGGCTCAGTGCCTGATAGGCCAGTGCTGGTGATGTGGCTGCAGTTTGTGGTTGTGATGTCACTTGTGGCTCAGTGCCTGATAGGCCAGTGCTGGTCCTGTGTGTGCAGTTTGTGGTTGTGATGTCACTTGTGGCTGAGTGCCTGATAGGCCAGTGTTGGTCACATGGCTGCAGTTTGTGGTTGTGATGTCACTTGTGGCTCAGTGCCTGATAGGCCAGTGCTGGACATGTGGGTGCAGTTTGTGATTGTGATGTCACTTGTGGCTCAGAGACTGATAGGCCAGTGTTGGTCACATGGCTGCAGTTTGTGTTTGTGATGTCACTTGTGGCTCAGTGCCTGATAGGCCAGTGCTGGTGATGTGGGTGCAGTTTGTGGTTGTGATGTCACTTGTGGCTCAGTGCCTGATAGGCCAGTGGTGTTCATGTGGGTGCAGTTTGTGGTTGTGATGTCACTTGTGGCTGAGTGCCTGATAGGCCAGTGCTGGTCCTGTGTGTGCAGTTTGTGTTTGTGATGTCACTTGTGGCTCAGTGCCTGATAGGCCAGTGCTGGTGATGTGGGTGGAGTTTGTGTTTGTGATGTCACTTGTGGCTCAGGGCCTGATAGGCCAGTGCTGGTCACGTGGGTGCAGTTTGTGGTTTTGATGTCACTTGTGGCTGAGTGCCTGATAGGCCAGTGCTGGTGATGTGGGTGGAGTTTGTGATTGTGATGTCACTTGTGGCTCAGTGCCTGATAGGCCAGTGCTGGTCCTGTGTGTGCAGTTTGTGTTTGTGATGTCACTTGTGGCTCAGTGCCTGATAGGCCAGTGCTGGTCCTGTGTGTGCAGTTTGTGGTTTTGATGTCACTTGTGGCTCAGTGCCTGATAGGCCAGTGGTGGTGATGTGGGTGGAGTTTGTGTTTATGATGTCAGTTGTGGCTCAGTGCCTGATAGGCCAGTGCTGGTGATGTGGGTGGAGTTTGTTGTTGTGATGTCACTTGTGGCTCAGTGCCTGATAGGCCAGTGCTGGTCCTGTGTGTGCAGTTTGTGGTTTTGATGTCACTTGTGGCTCAGTGCCTGATAGGCCAGTGCTGGTCCTGTGTGTGCAGTTTGTGGTTGTGATGTCATTTGCGGATCAGTGCCTGATAGGCCAGTGCTGGTCACGTGGGTGCAGTTTGTGTTTGTGATGTCACTTGTGGCTCAGTGCCTGATAGGCCAGTGCTGGTGATGTGGGTGGAGTTTGTGTTTGTGATGTCACTTGTGGCTCAGTGCCTGATAGGCCAGTGCTGGTCCTGTGTGTGCAGTTTGTGGTTGTGATGTCACTTGTGGCTCAGGGCCTGATAGGCCAGTGTTGGTCACATGGCTGCAGTTTGTGTTTGTGATGTCACTTGTGGCTGAGTGCCTGATAGGCCAGTGCTGGTCATGTGGCTGCATTTTGTGTTTGTGATGTCACTTGTGGCTGAGTGCCTGATAGGCCAGTGCTGGTCCTGTGTGTGCAGTTTGTGGTTTTGATGTCACTTGTGGCTCAGTGCCTGATAGGCCAGTGCTGGTGATGTGGCTGCAGTTTGTGTTTGTGAGGTCACTTTTGGCTGAGTGCCTGATAGGCCAGTGCTGGTGATGTGGGTGCAGTTTGTGGTTGTGATGTCACTTGTGGCTCAGTGCCTGATAGGCCAGTGCTGGTGATGTGGGTGCAGTTTGTGTTTGTGATGTCACTTGTGGCTGAGTGCCTGATAGGCCAGTGCTGGTCCTGTGGGTGCAGTTTGTGTTTGTGATGTCACTTGTGGCTCAGTGCCTGATAGGCCAGTGTTGGTCACATGGCTGCAGTTTGTGTTTGTCATGTGACTTGTGGCTCAGTGCCTGATAGGCCAGTGCTGGTCATGTGGCTGCAGTTTATATTTGTGATGTCACTTGTGGCTGAGTGCCTGATAGGCCAGTGCTGGTGATGTGGGTGGAGTTTGTGTTTGTGATGTCACTTGTGGCTCAGTGCCTGATAGGCCAGTGCTGGTCACATGGCTGCAGTTTGTGTTTGTGATGTCACTTGTGGCTGAGTGCCTGATAGGCCAGTGCTGGTGGTGTGGGTGCAGTTTGTGGTTGTGATGTCACTTGTGGCTGAGTGCCTGATAGGCCAGTGCTGTTCATGTGGGTGCAGTTTGTGATTGTGATGTCACTTGTGGCTCAGTGCCTGATAGGCCAGTGCTGGTGATGTGGGTGGAGTTTGTGTTTATGATGTCACTTGTGGCTCAGTGCCTGATAGGCCAGTGCTGTTCATGTGGGTGCAGTTTGTGTTTGTGATGTCACTTGTGGCTCAGTGCCTGATAGGCCAGTGCTGGTCATGTGGATAGAGTTTGTGGTTGTGATGTCACTTGTGGCTCAGGGCCTGATAGGCCAGTTTTGGTCACATGACTGCAGTTTTTGGTTGTGATGTCACTTGTGGCTCAGTGCCTGATAGGCCAGTGCTGTTCACGTGGGTGCAGTTTGTGTTTGTGATGTCACTTGTGGCTCAGTGCCTGATAGGCCAGTGCTGGTGATGTGGCTGCAGTTTGTGGTTGTGATGTCACTTGTGGCTGAGTGCCTGATAGGCCAGTGTTGGTCACATGGCTGCAGTTTTTGTTTGTGATGTCACTTGTGGCTCAGTGCCTGATAGGCCAGTGCTGGTGATGTGGGTGCAGTTTGTGGTTGTGATGTCACTTGTGGCTCAGTGCCTGATAGGCCAGTGCTGGTGATGTGGGTGCAGTTTGTGGTTGTGATGTCACTTGTGGCTCAGTGCCTGGTAGGCCAGTGCTGGTCACCTGGCTGCAGTTTGTGTTTGTGATGTCACTTGTGGCTCAGTGCCTGCTAGGCCATTGCTGGTGATGTGGGTGCAGTTTGTGTTTGTGATGTCACTTGTGGCTCAGTGCCTGATAGGCCAGTGCTGGTGGTGTGGGTGCAGTTTGTGGTTGTGATGTCACTTGTGGCTCAGTGCCTGGTAGGCCAGTGCTGGTGATGTGTGTGCAGTTTGTGTTTGTGATGTCACTTGTGGCTGAGTGCCTGATAGGCCAGTGCTGGTGATGTGGCTGCAGTTTGTGTTTGTGATGTCACTTGTGGCTCAGTGCCTGATAGGCCAGTGCTGGTCATGTGGCTGCAGTTTGTGTTTGTGATGTCACTTGTGGCTCAGTGCCTGATAGGCCAGTGCTGGTCATGTGGGTGCAGTTTGTGGTTGTGATGTCACTTGTGGCTCAGGGCCTGATAGGCCAGTGCTGGTCACCTGGCTGCAGTTTGTGTTTGTGATGTCACTTGTGGCTCAGTGCCTGATAGGCCAGTGCTGGTGATGTGGGTGCAGTTTGTGTTTGTGATGTCACTTGTGGCTCAGTGCCTGATAGGCCAGTGCTGGTGGTGTGGGTGCAATTTGTGTTTGTGATGTCACTTGTGGCTCAGTGCCTGATAGGCCAGTGCTGGTCATGTGGGTGGAGTTTGTGTTTGTGATGTCACTTGTGGCTCAGTGCCTGATAGGCCAGTGCTGGTCCTGTGTGTGCAGTTTGTGTTTGTGATGTCACTTGTGGCTCAGGGACTGATAGGCCAGTGTTGGTCACATGGCTGCAGTTTGTGTTTGTGATGTCACTTGTGGCTCAGTGCCTGATAGGCCAGTGCTGGTGATGTGGGTGCAGTTTGTGTTTGTGATGTCACTTGTGGCTCAGTGCCTGATAGGCCAGTGCTGGTCATGTGGGTGCAGTTTGTGGTTGTGATGTCACTTGTGGCTCAGGGCCTGATAGGCCAGTGTTGGTCACATGGCTGCAGTTTATGATTGTGATGTCACTTGTGGCTGAGTGCCTGATAGGCCAGTGCTGGTCATGTGGCTGCATTTTGTGTTTGTGATGTCACTTGTGGCTGAGTGCCTGATAGGCCAGTGCTGGTCCTGTGTGTGCAGTTTGTGGTTTTGATGTCACTTGTGGCTCAGTGCCTGATAGGCCAGTGCTGGTGATGTGGCTGCAGTTTGTGTTTGTGAGGTCACTTTTGGCTGAGTGCCTGATAGGCCAGTGCTGGTGATGTGGGTGCAGTTTGTGGTTGTGATGTCACTTGTGGCTCAGTGCCTGATAGGCCAGTGCTGGTGATGTGGGTGCAGTTTGTGTTTGTGATGTCACTTGTGGCTGAGTGCCTGATAGGCCAGTGCTGGTCCTGTGGGTGCAGTTTGTGTTTGTGATGTCACTTGTGGCTCAGTGCCTGATAGGCCAGTGTTGGTCACATGGCTGCAGTTTGTGTTTGTCATGTGACTTGTGGCTCAGTGCCTGATAGGCCAGTGCTGGTCATGTGGCTGCAGTTTATATTTGTGATGTCACTTGTGGCTGAGTGCCTGATAGGCCAGTGCTGGTGATGTGGGTGGAGTTTGTGTTTGTGATGTCACTTGTGGCTCAGTGCCTGATAGGCCAGTGCTGGTCACATGGCTGCAGTTTGTGTTTGTGATGTCACTTGTGGCTGAGTGCCTGATAGGCCAGTGCTGGTGGTGTGGGTGCAGTTTGTGGTTGTGATGTCACTTGTGGCTGAGTGCCTGATAGGCCAGTGCTGTTCATGTGGGTGCAGTTTGTGATTGTGATGTCACTTGTGGCTCAGTGCCTGATAGGCCAGTGCTGGTGATGTGGGTGGAGTTTGTGTTTATGATGTCACTTGTGGCTCAGTGCCTGATAGGCCAGTGCTGTTCATGTGGGTGCAGTTTGTGTTTGTGATGTCACTTGTGGCTCAGTGCCTGATAGGCCAGTGCTGGTCATGTGGATAGAGTTTGTGGTTGTGATGTCACTTGTGGCTCAGGGCCTGATAGGCCAGTTTTGGTCACATGACTGCAGTTTTTGGTTGTGATGTCACTTGTGGCTCAGTGCCTGATAGGCCAGTGCTGTTCACGTGGGTGCAGTTTGTGTTTGTGATGTCACTTGTGGCTCAGTGCCTGATAGGCCAGTGCTGGTGATGTGGCTGCAGTTTGTGGTTGTGATGTCACTTGTGGCTGAGTGCCTGATAGGCCAGTGTTGGTCACATGGCTGCAGTTTTTGTTTGTGATGTCACTTGTGGCTCAGTGCCTGATAGGCCAGTGCTGGTGATGTGGGTGCAGTTTGTGGTTGTGATGTCACTTGTGGCTCAGTGCCTGATAGGCCAGTGCTGGTGATGTGGGTGCAGTTTGTGGTTGTGATGTCACTTGTGGCTCAGTGCCTGGTAGGCCAGTGCTGGTCACCTGGCTGCAGTTTGTGTTTGTGATGTCACTTGTGGCTCAGTGCCTGCTAGGCCATTGCTGGTGATGTGGGTGCAGTTTGTGTTTGTGATGTCACTTGTGGCTCAGTGCCTGATAGGCCAGTGCTGGTGGTGTGGGTGCAGTTTGTGGTTGTGATGTCACTTGTGGCTCAGTGCCTGGTAGGCCAGTGCTGGTGATGTGTGTGCAGTTTGTGTTTGTGATGTCACTTGTGGCTGAGTGCCTGATAGGCCAGTGCTGGTGATGTGGCTGCAGTTTGTGTTTGTGATGTCACTTGTGGCTCAGTGCCTGATAGGCCAGTGCTGGTCATGTGGCTGCAGTTTGTGTTTGTGATGTCACTTGTGGCTCAGTGCCTGATAGGCCAGTGCTGGTCATGTGGGTGCAGTTTGTGGTTGTGATGTCACTTGTGGCTCAGGGCCTGATAGGCCAGTGCTGGTCACCTGGCTGCAGTTTGTGTTTGTGATGTCACTTGTGGCTCAGTGCCTGATAGGCCAGTGCTGGTGATGTGGGTGCAGTTTGTGTTTGTGATGTCACTTGTGGCTCAGTGCCTGATAGGCCAGTGCTGGTGGTGTGGGTGCAATTTGTGTTTGTGATGTCACTTGTGGCTCAGTGCCTGATAGGCCAGTGCTGGTGATGTGGGTGGAGTTTGTGTTTGTGATGTCACTTGTGGCTCAGTGCCTGATAGGCCAGTGCTGGTCCTGTGTGTGCAGTTTGTGTTTGTGATGTCACTTGTGGCTCAGGGACTGATAGGCCAGTGTTGGTCACATGGCTGCAGTTTGTGTTTGTGATGTCACTTGTGGCTCAGTGCCTGATAGGCCAGTGCTGGTGATGTGGGTGCAGTTTGTGTTTGTGATGTCACTTGTGGCTCAGTGCCTGATAGGCCAGTGCTGGTCATGTGGGTGCAGTTTGTGGTTGTGATGTCACTTGTGGCTCAGGGCCTGATAGGCCAGTGTTGGTCACATGGCTGCAGTTTATGATTGTGATGTCACTTGTGGCTCAGTGCCTGATAGGCCAGTGCTGGTCATGTGGGTGCAGTTTGTTGTTGTGATGTCATTTGCGGATCAGTGCCTGATAGGCCAGTGCTGGTCCTGTGTGTGCAGTTTGTGGTTGTGATGTCACTTGTGGCTGAGTGCCTGATAGGCCAGTGCTGGTCATGTGGGTGCAGTTTGTGATTGTGATGTCACTTGTGGCTCAGTGCCTGATAGGCCAGTGCTGGTCACGTGGGTGCAGTTTGTTGTTGTGATGCCATTTGCGGATCAGTGCCTGATAGGCCAGTGCTGGTGATGTGGGTGCAGTTTGTGTTTGTGATGTCACTTGTGGCTCAGTGCCTGATAGGACATTGCTGGTCCTGTGGCTGCAGTTTGTGGTTGTGATGTCACTTGTGGCTGAGTGCCTGATAGGCCAGTGCTGGTCACGTGGGTGCAGTTTGTGTTTGTGATGTCACTTGTGGCTCAGTGCCTGATAGGCCAGTGCTGGTCATGTGGGTGCAGTTTGTTGTTGTGATGTCATTTGCGGATCAGTGCCTGATAGGCCAGTGCTGGTCACGTGGGTGCAGTTTGTGTTTGTGATGTCACTTGTGGCTGAGTGCCTGATAGGCCAGTGCTGGTCACGTGGGTGCAGTTTGTGGTTGTGATGTCACTTGTGGCTCAGTGCCTGATAGGCCAGTGCTGGTGATGTGGGTGGAGTTTGTGTTTGTGATGTCACTTGTGGCTCAGTGCCTGATAGGCCAATGCTGTTCATGTGGGTGCAGTTTGTGGTTGTGATGTCACTTGTGGCTCAGTGCCTGATAGGCCAGTGCTGGTGATGTGTGTGCAGTTTGTGGTTGTGATGTCACTTGTGGCTCAGAGCCTGATAGGCCAGTGTTGGTCACATGGCTGCAGTTTGTGATTGTGATGTCACTTGTGGCTCAGTGCCTGATAGGCCAGTGCTGGTCACGTGGGTGGAGTTTGTGTTTGTGATGTCACTTGTGGCTCAGTGCCTGATAGGCCAGTGCTGGTCACGTGGGTGCAGTTTGTTGTTGTGATGTCATTTGCGGATCAGTGCCTGATAGGCCAGTGCTGGTCACGTGGGTGGAGTTTGTGTTTATGATGTCACTTGTGGCTGAGTGCCTGATAGGCCAGTGCTGGTCACGTGGGTGCAGTTTGTTGTTGTGAGGTCACTTGTGGCTCAGTGCCTGATAGGCCAGTGCTGGTGATGTGGGTGCAGTTTGTGGTTGTGATGTCACTTGTGGCTCAGTGCCTGATAGGCCAGTGCTGGTGATGTGGCTGCAGTTTGTTGTTGTGAGGTCACTTGTGGCTCAGTGCCTGATAGGCCAGTGCTGGTGATGTGGCTGCAGTTTGTGGTTGTGATGTCACTTGTGGCGCAGTGCCTGATAGGCCAATGCTGTTCATGTGGCTGCAGTTTGTGGTTGTGATGTCACTTGTGGCTGAGTGCCTGATAGGCCAGTGCTGGTGATGTGTGTGCAGTTTGTGTTTGTGATGTCACTTGTGGCTGAGTGCCTGATAGGCCAGTGCTGGTCACGTGAGTGCAGTTTGTTGTTTTGAGGTCACTTGTGGCTCAGTGCCTGATAGGCCAGTGCTGGTCCTGTGTGTGCAGTTTGTGGTTGTGATGTCACTTGTGGCTGAGTGCCTGATAGGCCAGTGCTGGTGATGTGGGTGGAGTTTGTGGTTGTGATGTCACTTGTGGCTCAGTGCCTGATAGGCCAGTGCTGGACATGTGGGTGCAGTTTGTGGTTGTGATGTCACTTGTGGCTGAGTGCCTGATAAGCTAGTGTTGGTCACATGGCTGCAGTTTGTGGTTGTGATGTCACTTGTGGCTCAGTGCCTGATAGGCCAGTGCTGGTGATGTGGGTGGAGTTTGTGGTTATGATGTCACTTGTGGCTCAGTGCCTGATAGGCCAGTGCTGGTCCTGTGTGTGCAGTTTGTGGTTTTGATGTCACTTGTGGCTCAGTGCCTGATAGGCCAGTGCTGGTGATGTGGGTGGAGTTTGTGTTTGTGATGTCACTTGTGGCTGAGTGCCTGATAGGCCAGTGCTGGTGATGTGGGTGCAGTTTGTGTTTGTGATGTCACTTGTGGCTCAGTGCCTGATAGGCCAGTGCTGGTGATGTGGCTGCAGTTTGTGGTTGTGATGTCACTTGTGGCTCAGTGCCTGATAGGCCAGTGCTGGTCCTGTGTGTGCAGTTTGTGGTTGTGATGTCACTTGTGGCTGAGTGCCTGATAGGCCAGTGTTGGTCACATGGCTGCAGTTTGTGGTTGTGATGTCACTTGTGGCTCAGTGCCTGATAGGCCAGTGCTGGACATGTGGGTGCAGTTTGTGATTGTGATGTCACTTGTGGCTCAGAGACTGATAGGCCAGTGTTGGTCACATGGCTGCAGTTTGTGTTTGTGATGTCACTTGTGGCTCAGTGCCTGATAGGCCAGTGCTGGTGATGTGGGTGCAGTTTGTGGTTGTGATGTCACTTGTGGCTCAGTGCCTGATAGGCCAGTGGTGTTCATGTGGGTGCAGTTTGTGGTTGTGATGTCACTTGTGGCTGAGTGCCTGATAGGCCAGTGCTGGTCCTGTGTGTGCAGTTTGTGTTTGTGATGTCACTTGTGGCTCAGTGCCTGATAGGCCAGTGCTGGTGATGTGGGTGGAGTTTGTGTTTGTGATGTCACTTGTGGCTCAGTGCCTGATAGGCCAGTGCTGGTCCTGTGTGTGCAGTTTGTGGTTTTGATGTCACTTGTGGCTCAGTGCCTGATAGGCCAGTGGTGGTGATGTGGGTGGAGTTTGTGTTTATGATGTCAGTTGTGGCTCAGTGCCTGATAGGCCAGTGCTGGTGATGTGGGTGGAGTTTGTTGTTGTGATGTCACTTGTGGCTCAGTGCCTGATAGGCCAGTGCTGGTCCTGTGTGTGCAGTTTGTGGTTTTGATGTCACTTGTGGCTCAGTGCCTGATAGGCCAGTGCTGGTCCTGTGTGTGCAGTTTGTGGTTGTGATGTCATTTGCGGATCAGTGCCTGATAGGCCAGTGCTGGTCACGTGGGTGCAGTTTGTGTTTGTGATGTCACTTGTGGCTCAGTGCCTGATAGGCCAGTGCTGGTGATGTGGGTGGAGTTTGTGTTTGTGATGTCACTTGTGGCTCAGTGCCTGATAGGCCAGTGCTGGTCCTGTGTGTGCAGTTTGTGGTTGTGATGTCACTTGTGGCTCAGGGCCTGATAGGCCAGTGTTGGTCACATGGCTGCAGTTTGTGTTTGTGATGTCACTTGTGGCTGAGTGCCTGATAGGCCAGTGCTGGTCATGTGGCTGCATTTTGTGTTTGTGATGTCACTTGTGGCTGAGTGCCTGATAGGCCAGTGCTGGTCCTGTGTGTGCAGTTTGTGGTTTTGATGTCACTTGTGGCTCAGTGCCTGATAGGCCAGTGCTGGTGATGTGGCTGCAGTTTGTGTTTGTGAGGTCACTTTTGGCTGAGTGCCTGATAGGCCAGTGCTGGTGATGTGGGTGCAGTTTGTGGTTGTGATGTCACTTGTGGCTCAGTGCCTGATAGGCCAGTGCTGGTGATGTGGGTGCAGTTTGTGTTTGTGATGTCACTTGTGGCTGAGTGCCTGATAGGCCAGTGCTGGTCCTGTGGGTGCAGTTTGTGTTTGTGATGTCACTTGTGGCTCAGTGCCTGATAGGCCAGTGTTGGTCACATGGCTGCAGTTTGTGTTTGTCATGTGACTTGTGGCTCAGTGCCTGATAGGCCAGTGCTGGTCATGTGGCTGCAGTTTATATTTGTGATGTCACTTGTGGCTGAGTGCCTGATAGGCCAGTGCTGGTGATGTGGGTGGAGTTTGTGTTTGTGATGTCACTTGTGGCTCAGTGCCTGATAGGCCAGTGCTGGTCACATGGCTGCAGTTTGTGTTTGTGATGTCACTTGTGGCTGAGTGCCTGATAGGCCAGTGCTGGTGGTGTGGGTGCAGTTTGTGGTTGTGATGTCACTTGTGGCTGAGTGCCTGATAGGCCAGTGCTGTTCATGTGGGTGCAGTTTGTGATTGTGATGTCACTTGTGGCTCAGTGCCTGATAGGCCAGTGCTGGTGATGTGGGTGGAGTTTGTGTTTATGATGTCACTTGTGGCTCAGTGCCTGATAGGCCAGTGCTGTTCATGTGGGTGCAGTTTGTGTTTGTGATGTCACTTGTGGCTCAGTGCCTGATAGGCCAGTGCTGGTCATGTGGATAGAGTTTGTGGTTGTGATGTCACTTGTGGCTCAGGGCCTGATAGGCCAGTTTTGGTCACATGACTGCAGTTTTTGGTTGTGATGTCACTTGTGGCTCAGTGCCTGATAGGCCAGTGCTGTTCACGTGGGTGCAGTTTGTGTTTGTGATGTCACTTGTGGCTCAGTGCCTGATAGGCCAGTGCTGGTGATGTGGCTGCAGTTTGTGGTTGTGATGTCACTTGTGGCTGAGTGCCTGATAGGCCAGTGCTGGTCACCTGGCTGCAGTTTGTGTTTGTGATGTCACTTGTGGCTCAGTGCCTGCTAGGCCATTGCTGGTGATGTGGGTGCAGTTTGTGTTTGTGATGTCACTTGTGGCTCAGTGCCTGATAGGCCAGTGCTGGTGATGTGGGTGCAGTTTGTGGTTGTGATGTCACTTGTGGCTCAGTGCCTGGTAGGCCAGTGCTGGTGATGTGTGTGCAGTTTGTGTTTGTGATGTCACTTGTGGCTGAGTGCCTGATAGGCCAGTGCTGGTGATGTGGCTGCAGTTTGTGTTTGTGATGTCACTTGTGGCTCAGTGCCTGATAGGCCAGTGCTGGTCATGTGGCTGCAGTTTGTGTTTGTGATGTCACTTGTGGCTCAGTGCCTGATAGGCCAGTGCTGGTCATGTGGGTGCAGTTTGTGGTTGTGATGTCACTTGTGGCTCAGGGCCTGATAGGCCAGTGCTGGTCACCTGGCTGCAGTTTGTGTTTGTGATGTCACTTGTGGCTCAGTGCCTGATAGGCCAGTGCTGGTGATGTGGGTGCAGTTTGTGTTTGTGATGTCACTTGTGGCTCAGTGCCTGATAGGCCAGTGCTGGTGGTGTGGGTGCAATTTGTGTTTGTGATGTCACTTGTGGCTCAGTGCCTGATAGGCCAGTGCTGGTGATGTGGGTGGAGTTTGTGTTTGTGATGTCACTTGTGGCTCAGTGCCTGATAGGCCAGTGCTGGTCCTGTGTGTGCAGTTTGTGTTTGTGATGTCACTTGTGGCTCAGGGACTGATAGGCCAGTGTTGGTCACATGGCTGCAGTTTGTGTTTGTGATGTCACTTGTGGCTCAGTGCCTGATAGGCCAGTGCTGGTGATGTGGGTGCAGTTTGTGTTTGTGATGTCACTTGTGGCTCAGTGCCTGATAGGCCAGTGCTGGTCATGTGGGTGCAGTTTGTGGTTGTGATGTCACTTGTGGCTCAGGGCCTGATAGGCCAGTGTTGGTCACATGGCTGCAGTTTATGATTGTGATGTCACTTGTGGCTCAGTGCCTGATAGGCCAGTGCTGGTCATGTGGGTGCAGTTTGTTGTTGTGATGTCATTTGCGGATCAGTGCCTGATAGGCCAGTGCTGGTCCTGTGTGTGCAGTTTGTGGTTGTGATGTCACTTGTGGCTGAGTGCCTGATAGGCCAGTGCTGGTCATGTGGGTGCAGTTTGTGATTGTGATGTCACTTGTGGCTCAGTGCCTGATAGGCCAGTGCTGGTCACGTGGGTGCAGTTTGTTGTTGTGATGCCATTTGCGGATCAGTGCCTGATAGGCCAGTGCTGGTGATGTGGGTGCAGTTTGTGTTTGTGATGTCACTTGTGGCTCAGTGCCTGATAGGCCAGTGCTGGTCCTGTGGCTGCAGTTTGTGGTTGTGATGTCACTTGTGGCTGAGTGCCTGATAGGCCAGTGCTGGTCACGTGGGTGCAGTTTGTGTTTGTGATGTCACTTGTGGCTCAGTGCCTGATAGGCCAGTGCTGGTCATGTGGGTGCAGTTTGTTGTTGTGATGTCATTTGCGGATCAGTGCCTGATAGGCCAGTGCTGGTCACGTGGGTGCAGTTTGTGTTTGTGATGTCACTTGTGGCTGAGTGCCTGATAGGCCAGTGCTGGTCACGTGGGTGCAGTTTGTGGTTGTGATGTCACTTGTGGCTCAGTGCCTGATAGGCCAGTGCTGGTGATGTGGGTGGAGTTTGTGTTTGTGATGTCACTTGTGGCTCAGTGCCTGATAGGCCAATGCTGTTCATGTGGGTGCAGTTTGTGGTTGTGATGTCACTTGTGGCTCAGTGCCTGATAGGCCAGTGCTGGTGATGTGTGTGCAGTTTGTGGTTGTGATGTCACTTGTGGCTCAGAGCCTGATAGGCCAGTGTTGGTCACATGGCTGCAGTTTGTGATTGTGATGTCACTTGTGGCTCAGTGCCTGATAGGCCAGTGCTGGTCACGTGGGTGGAGTTTGTGTTTGTGATGTCACTTGTGGCTCAGTGCCTGATAGGCCAGTGCTGGTCACGTGGGTGCAGTTTGTTGTTGTGATGTCATTTGCGGATCAGTGCCTGATAGGCCAGTGCTGGTCACGTGGGTGGAGTTTGTGTTTATGATGTCACTTGTGGCTGAGTGCCTGATAGGCCAGTGCTGGTCACGTGGGTGCAGTTTGTTGTTGTGAGGTCACTTGTGGCTCAGTGCCTGATAGGCCAGTGCTGGTGATGTGGGTGCAGTTTGTGGTTGTGATGTCACTTGTGGCTCAGTGCCTGATAGGCCAGTGCTGGTGATGTGGCTGCAGTTTGTTGTTGTGAGGTCACTTGTGGCTCAGTGCCTGATAGGCCAGTGCTGGTGATGTGGCTGCAGTTTGTGGTTGTGATGTCACTTGTGGCGCAGTGCCTGATAGGCCAATGCTGTTCATGTGGCTGCAGTTTGTGGTTGTGATGTCACTTGTGGCTGAGTGCCTGATAGGCCAGTGCTGGTGATGTGTGTGCAGTTTGTGTTTGTGATGTCACTTGTGGCTGAGTGCCTGATAGGCCAGTGCTGGTCACGTGAGTGCAGTTTGTTGTTTTGAGGTCACTTGTGGCTCAGTGCCTGATAGGCCAGTGCTGGTCCTGTGTGTGCAGTTTGTGGTTGTGATGTCACTTGTGGCTGAGTGCCTGATAGGCCAGTGCTGGTGATGTGGGTGGAGTTTGTTGTTGTGATGTCACTTGTGGCTCAGTGCCTGATAGGCCAGTGCTGGTCACGTGGGTGCAGTTTGTTGTTGTGATGTCATTTGCGGATCAGTGCCTGATAGGCCAGTGCTGGTGATGTGGGTGGAGTTTGTGTTTGTGATGTCACTTGTGGCTCAGTGCCTGATAGGCCAGTGCTGTTCATGTGGGTGCAGTTTGTGATTGTGATGTCACTTGTGGCTCAGTGCCTGATAGGCCGGTGCTGGTCATGTGGATAGAGTTTGTGTTTGTGATGTCACTTGTGGCTCAGTGCCTGATAGGCCAGTGCTGGTCACGTTGGTGCAGTTTGTTGTTGTGATGTCATTTGCGGATCAGTGCCTGATAGGCCAGTGCTGGTCACGTGGGTGGAGTTTGTGTTTGTGATGTCACTTGTGGCTGAGTGCCTGATAGGCCAGTGCTGGTCCTGTTTGTGCAGTTTGTGGTTGTGATGTCACTTGTGGCTCAGTGCCTGATAGGCCAGTGCTGGTCATGTGGATAGAGTTTGTGGTTGTGATGTCACTTGTGGCTCAGGGCCTGATAGGCCAGTTTTGGTCACATGACTGCAGTTTTTGGTTGTGATGTCACTTGTGGCTCAGTGCCTGATAGGCCAGTGCTGTTCACGTGGGTGCAGTTTGTGTTTGTGATGTCACTTGTGGCTCAGTGCCTGATAGGCCAGTGCTGGTGATGTGGCTGCAGTTTGTGGTTGTGATGTCACTTGTGGCTGAGTGCCTGATAGGCCAGTGTTGGTCACATGGCTGCAGTTTTTGTTTGTGATGTCACTTGTGGCTCAGTGCCTGATAGGCCAGTGCTGGTGATGTGGGTGCAGTTTGTGGTTGTGATGTCACTTGTGGCTCAGTGCCTGATAGGCCAGTGCTGGTGATGTGGGTGCAGTTTGTGGTTGTGATGTCACTTGTGGCTCAGTGCCTGGTAGGCCAGTGCTGGTCACCTGGCTGCAGTTTGTGTTTGTGATGTCACTTGTGGCTCAGTGCCTGCTAGGCCATTGCTGGTGATGTGGGTGCAGTTTGTGTTTGTGATGTCACTTGTGGCTCAGTGCCTGATAGGCCAGTGCTGGTGGTGTGGGTGCAGTTTGTGGTTGTGATGTCACTTGTGGCTCAGTGCCTGGTAGGCCAGTGCTGGTGATGTGTGTGCAGTTTGTGTTTGTGATGTCACTTGTGGCTGAGTGCCTGATAGGCCAGTGCTGGTGATGTGGCTGCAGTTTGTGTTTGTGATGTCACTTGTGGCTCAGTGCCTGATAGGCCAGTGCTGGTCATGTGGCTGCAGTTTGTGTTTGTGATGTCACTTGTGGCTCAGTGCCTGATAGGCCAGTGCTGGTCATGTGGGTGCAGTTTGTGGTTGTGATGTCACTTGTGGCTCAGGGCCTGATAGGCCAGTGCTGGTCACCTGGCTGCAGTTTGTGTTTGTGATGTCACTTGTGGCTCAGTGCCTGATAGGCCAGTGCTGGTGATGTGGGTGCAGTTTGTGTTTGTGATGTCACTTGTGGCTCAGTGCCTGATAGGCCAGTGCTGGTGGTGTGGGTGCAATTTGTGTTTGTGATGTCACTTGTGGCTCAGTGCCTGATAGGCCAGTGCTGGTGATGTGGGTGGAGTTTGTGTTTGTGATGTCACTTGTGGCTCAGTGCCTGATAGGCCAGTGCTGGTCCTGTGTGTGCAGTTTGTGTTTGTGATGTCACTTGTGGCTCAGGGACTGATAGGCCAGTGTTGGTCACATGGCTGCAGTTTGTGTTTGTGATGTCACTTGTGGCTCAGTGCCTGATAGGCCAGTGCTGGTGATGTGGGTGCAGTTTGTGTTTGTGATGTCACTTGTGGCTCAGTGCCTGATAGGCCAGTGCTGGTCATGTGGGTGCAGTTTGTGGTTGTGATGTCACTTGTGGCTCAGGGCCTGATAGGCCAGTGTTGGTCACATGGCTGCAGTTTATGATTGTGATGTCACTTGTGGCTCAGTGCCTGATAGGCCAGTGCTGGTCATGTGGGTGCAGTTTGTTGTTGTGATGTCATTTGCGGATCAGTGCCTGATAGGCCAGTGCTGGTCCTGTGTGTGCAGTTTGTGGTTGTGATGTCACTTGTGGCTGAGTGCCTGATAGGCCAGTGCTGGTCATGTGGGTGCAGTTTGTGATTGTGATGTCACTTGTGGCTCAGTGCCTGATAGGCCAGTGCTGGTCACGTGGGTGCAGTTTGTTGTTGTGATGCCATTTGCGGATCAGTGCCTGATAGGCCAGTGCTGGTGATGTGGGTGCAGTTTGTGTTTGTGATGTCACTTGTGGCTCAGTGCCTGATAGGCCAGTGCTGGTCCTGTGGCTGCAGTTTGTGGTTGTGATGTCACTTGTGGCTGAGTGCCTGATAGGCCAGTGCTGGTCACGTGGGTGCAGTTTGTGTTTGTGATGTCACTTGTGGCTCAGTGCCTGATAGGCCAGTGCTGGTCATGTGGGTGCAGTTTGTTGTTGTGATGTCATTTGCGGATCAGTGCCTGATAGGCCAGTGCTGGTCACGTGGGTGCAGTTTGTGTTTGTGATGTCACTTGTGGCTGAGTGCCTGATAGGCCAGTGCTGGTCACGTGGGTGCAGTTTGTGGTTGTGATGTCACTTGTGGCTCAGTGCCTGATAGGCCAGTGCTGGTGATGTGGGTGGAGTTTGTGTTTGTGATGTCACTTGTGGCTCAGTGCCTGATAGGCCAGTGCTGGTGATGTGGGTGGAGTTTGTGGTTGTGATGTCACTTGTGGCTCAGTGCCTGATAGGCCAGTGCTGGTGATGTGTGTGCAGTTTGTGGTTGTGATGTCACTTGTGGCTCAGAGCCTGATAGGCCAGTGTTGGTCACATGGCTGCAGTTTGTGATTGTGATGTCACTTGTGGCTCAGTGCCTGATAGGCCAGTGCTGGTCACGTGGGTGGAGTTTGTGTTTGTGATGTCACTTGTGGCTCAGTGCCTGATAGGCCAGTGCTGGTGATGTGGGTGCAGTTTGTTGTTGTGATGTCATTTGCGGATCAGTGCCTGATAGGCCAGTGCTGGTCACGTGGGTGGAGTTTGTGTTTATGATGTCACTTGTGGCTGAGTGCCTGATAGGCCAGTGCTGGTCACGTGGGTGCAGTTTGTTGTTGTGAGGTCACTTGTGGCTCAGTGCCTGATAGGCCAGTGCTGGTGATGTGGGTGCAGTTTGTGGTTGTGATGTCACTTGTGGCTCAGTGCCTGATAGGCCAGTGCTGGTGATGTGGCTGCAGTTTGTTGTTGTGAGGTCACTTGTGGCTCAGTGCCTGATAGGCCAGTGCTGGTGATGTGGCTGCAGTTTGTGGTTGTGATGTCACTTGTGGCGCAGTGCCTGATAGGCCAATGCTGTTCATGTGGCTGCAGTTTGTGGTTGTGATGTCACTTGTGGCTGAGTGCCTGATAGGCCAGTGCTGGTGATGTGTGTGCAGTTTGTGTTTGTGATGTCACTTGTGGCTGAGTGCCTGATAGGCCAGTGCTGGTCACGTGAGTGCAGTTTGTTGTTTTGAGGTCACTTGTGGCTCAGTGCCTGATAGGCCAGTGCTGGTCCTGTGTGTGCAGTTTGTGGTTGTGATGTCACTTGTGGCTGAGTGCCTGATAGGCCAGTGCTGGTGATGTGGGTGGAGTTTGTTGTTGTGATGTCACTTGTGGCTCAGTGCCTGATAGGCCAGTGCTGGTCACGTGGGTGCAGTTTGTTGTTGTGATGTCATTTGCGGATCAGTGCCTGATAGGCCAGTGCTGGTGATGTGGGTGGAGTTTGTGTTTGTGATGTCACTTGTGGCTCAGTGCCTGATAGGCCAGTGCTGTTCATGTGGGTGCAGTTTGTGATTGTGATGTCACTTGTGGCTCAGTGCCTGATAGGCCGGTGCTGGTCATGTGGATAGAGTTTGTGTTTGTGATGTCACTTGTGGCTCAGTGCCTGATAGGCCAGTGCTGGTCACGTTGGTGCAGTTTGTTGTTGTGATGTCATTTGCGGATCAGTGCCTGATAGGCCAGTGCTGGTCACGTGGGTGGAGTTTGTGTTTGTGATGTCACTTGTGGCTGAGTGCCTGATAGGCCAGTGCTGGTCCTGTTTGTGCAGTTTGTGGTTGTGATGTCACTTGTGGCTCAGTGCCTGATAGGCCAGTGCTGGTGATGTGGGTGGAGTGTGTTTATGATGTCACTTGTGGCTCAGTGCCTGATAGGCCAGTGCTGGGGATGTGGGTGGAGTTTGTGTTTGTGATGTCACTTGTGGCTCAGTGCCTGATAGGCCAGTGCTGGTCCTGTGTGTGCAGTTTGTGTTTGTGATGTCACTTGTGGCTCAGTGCCTGATAGGCCAGTGCTGGTCATGTGGATAGAGTTTCTGGTTGTGATTTCACTTGTGGCTCAGTGCCTGATAGGCCAGTGCTGGTCATGTGGCTGCAGTTTGTGGTTGTGATGTCACTTGTGGCTCAGTGCCTGATAGGCCAATGCTGTTCATGTGGGTGGAGTTTGTGTTTGTGATGTCACTTGTGGCTCAGTGCCTGATAGGCCAGTGCTGGTCACGTGGGTGCAGTTTGTTGTTGTGATGTCATTTGCGGATCAGTGCCTGATAGGCCAGTGCTGGTCACGTGGGTGGAGTTTGTGTTTGTGATGTCACTTGTGGCTCAGTGCCTGATAGGCCAGTGCTGGTGATGTGGGTGCAGTTTGTTGTTGTGATGTCATTTGCGGATCAGTGCCTGATAGGCCAGTGCTGGTCACGTGGGTGGAGTTTGTGTTTATGATGTCACTTGTGGCTGAGTGCCTGATAGGCCAGTGCTGGTGATGTGGGTGCAGTTTGTTGTTGTGAGGTCACTTGTGGCTCAGTGCCTGATAGGCCAGTGCTGGTCATGTGGGTGCAGTTTGTGTTTGTGATGTCACTTGTGGCTCAGTGCCTGATAGGCCAGTGCTGGTGATGTGGGTGGAGTTTGTGGTTGTGATGTCACTTGTGGCTCAGTGCCTGATAGGCCAGTGCTGGTGATGTGGGTGCAGTTTGTGGTTGTGATGTCACTTGTGGCTCAGTGCCTGATAGGCCAGTGCTGGTCATGTGGCTGCAGTTTGTGGTTGTGATGTCACTTGTGGCTCAGTGCCTGATAGGCCAGTGCTGGTGATGTGGGTGCAGTTTGTGGTTGTGATGTCACTTGTGGCTGAGTGCCTGATAGGCCAGTGCTGGACATGTGGGTGGAGTTTGTGTTTGTGATGTCACTTGTGGCTCAGTGCCTGATAGGCCAGTGTTGGTGATGTGGGTGCAGTTTGTGGTTGTGATGTCACTTGTGGCTGAGTGCCTGATAGGCCAGTGCTGGTCATGTGGCTGCAGTTTGTGTTTGTGATGTCACTTGTGGCTCAGTGCCTGATAGGCCAGTGCTGGTCCTGTGTGTGCAGTTTGTGGTTTTGATGTCACTTGTGGCTCAGTGCCTGATAGGCCAGTGCTGGTGATGTGGGTGGAGTTTGGGTTTGTGATGTCACTTGTGGCTCAGTGCCTGATAGGCCAGTGCTGGTCACGTGGGTGCAGTTTGTTGTTGTGATGTCATTTGCGGATCAGTGCCTGATAGGCCAGTGCTGGTCACGTGGGTGGAGTTTGTGTTTGTGATGTCACTTGTGGCTCAGTGCCTGATAGGCCAGTGCTGTTCATGTGGGTGCAGTTTGTGATTGTGATGTCACTTGTGGCTCAGTGCCTGATAGGCCAGTGCTGGTCATGTGGATAGAGTTTGTGGTTGTGATGTCACTTGTGGCTGAGTGCCTGATAGGCCAGTGCTGGTGATGTGGGTGGAGTTTGTGGTTGTGATGTCACTTGTGGCTCAGTGCCTGATAGGCCAGTGCTGGTCATGTGGGTGCAGTTTGTGTTTGTGATGTCACTTGTGGCTCAGTGCCTGATAGGCCAGTGCTGGTCATGTGGCTGCAGTTTGTGGTTGTGATGTCACTTGTGGCTCAGTGCCTGATAGGCCAGTGCTGGTCATGTGGCTGCAGTTTGTGGTTGTGATGTCACTTGTGGCTCAGTGCCTGATAGGCCAATGCTGTTCATGTGGGTGCAGTTTGTGTTTGTGATGTCACTTGTGGCTCAGTGCCTGATAGGCCAGTGCTGGTCATGTGGCTGCAGTTTATATTTGTGATGTCACTTGTGGCTCAGTGCCTGATAGGCCAGTGTTGGTCACATGGCTGCAGTTTGTGGTTTTGATGCCACTTGTGGCTCCGTGCCTGATAGGCCAGTGCTGGTGATGTGGGTGGAGTTTGTGGTTGTGATGTCACTTGTGGCTCAGTGCCTGATAGGCCAGTGCTGGTGATGTGGGTGCAGTTTGTGCTTGGGATGTCATTTGTGGCTCAGTGCCTGATAGGCCAGTGCTGGTCCTGTGGGTGGAGTTTGTGGTTGTGATGTCACTTGTGGCTCAGTGCGTGATAGGCCAGTGCTGTTGATGTGGGTGCTGGTTGTGTTTGTGAGGTCAGATTTGCCTGAGTGCCTGATAGGCCAGTGCTGGTCACGTGTGTGCAGTTTGTGGTTGTGATGTCACTTGTGGCTCAGTGCCTGATAGGCCAATGCTGATGATGTGGCTGCAGTTTGTGTTTGTGATGTCACTTGTGACTGAGTGCCTTATAGGGCAGTGCTGGTTTACGTGGCTGCAGTTTGTGTTTGTGATGTCACTTGTGGCTGAGTGCCTGATAGGCCAGTGCTGGTGATGTGGGTGGAGTTTGTGGTTGTGATGTCACTTGTGGCTCAGTGCCTGATAGGCCAGTGCTGGTGATGTGGGTGGAGTTTGTGGTTGCGATGTCAGTTGTGGCTGAGTGCCTGATAGGCCAGTGCTCTTCATGTGTGTGTAGTTTTTTTTGTGATGTCCCTTGTGGCTCAGTGCCTGATAGGCCAGTGCTGGTCATGTGGGTGCAGTTTGTGGTTGTCAGGTCACTTGTGGCTGAGTGCCTGATAGGCCAGTGCTGGTCACATGGCTGCAGTTTGTGGTTGTGATGACACTTGTGGCTCAGTGCCTGATAGGCCAGTGCTGGTGATGTGGGTGGAGTTTGTGGTTGTGATGTCACTTGTGGCTCAGTGCCTGATAGGCCAGTGCTGGTGATGTGGGTGGAGTTTGTGGTTGCGATGTCAGTTGTGGCTGAGTGCCTGATAGGCCAGTGCTGGTGATGTGGGTGGAGTTTGTGTTTATGATGTCACTTGTGGCTCAGTGCCTGATAGGCCAGTGCTGGCGATGTGGGTGGAGTTTGTGTTTGTGATGTCACTTGTGGCTCAGTGCCTGATAGGCCAGTGCTGGTCACGTGGGTGCAGTTTGTTGTTGTGATGTCATTTGCGGATCAGTGCCTGATAGGCCATTGCTGGTGATGTGGGTGGAGTTTGTGTTTGTGATTTCACTTGTGGCTCAGTGCCTGATAGGCCAATGCTGTTCATGTGGGTGCAGTTTGTGGTTGTGATGTCACTTGTGGCTCAGTGCCTGATAGGCCAGTGCTGGTCATGTGGGTGCAGTTTGTCGTTGTCAGGTCACTTGTGGCTGAGTGCCTGATAGGCCAGTGCTGGTGATGTGGGTGGAGTTTGTGTTTGTGATGTCACTTGTGGCTCAGTGCCTGATAGGCCAGTGCTGGTCCTGTGTGTGCAGTTTGTGGTTGTGATGTCACTTGTGGCTCAGTGCCTGATAGGCCAGTGCTGGTGATGTGGCTGCAGTTTGTGGTTGTGATGTCACTTGTGGCTCAGTGCCTGATAGGCCAGTGCTGGTGATGTGGGTGGAGTTTGTGGTTGTGATGTCACTTGTGGCTCAGGGCCTGATAGGCCAGTGCTGGTGATGTGGGTGCAGTTTGTGTTTGTGATGTCACTTGTGGCTCAGGGCCTGATAGGCCAGTGCTGGTGATGTGGCTGCAGTTTGTGGTTGTGATGTCACTTGTGGCTGAGTGCCTGATAGGCCAGTGCTGGTCATGTGGGTGGAGTTTGTGGTTGTGATGTCAGTTGTGGCTCAGTGCCTGATAGGCCAGTGCTGGTGATGTGGGTGGAGTTTGTGTTTATGATGTCAGTTGTGGCTCAGTGTCTGATAGGCCAGTGCTGTTCATGTGGGTGCAGTTTGTGGTTGTGATGTCACTTGTGGCTCAGTGCCTGATAGGCCAGTGCTGGTGATGTGGGTGGAGTTTGTGTTTGTGATGTCACTTGTGGCTCAGTGCCTGATAGGCCAGTGCTGGTCACGTGGGTGCAGTTTGTTGTTGTGATGTCATTTGCGGATCAGTGCCTGATAGGCCAGTGTTGGTCACATGGCTGCAGTTTGTGGTTGTGATGTCACTTGTGGCTGAGTGCCTGATAGGCCAGTGCTGGTCATGTGGCTGCATTTTGTGTTTGTGATGTCACTTGTGGCTCAGTGCCTGATAGGCCAGTGCTGGTCCTGTGTGTGCAGTTTGTGGTTTTGATGTCACTTGTGGCTCAGTGCCTGATAGGCCAGTGCTGGTGATGTGGCTGCAGTTTGTGTTTGTGAGGTCACTTGTGGCTGAGTGCCTGATAGGCCAGTGCTGGTGATGTGGGTGGAGTTTGTGGTTGTGATGTCACTTGTGGCTCAGTGCCTGATAGGCCAGTGCTGGTCATGTGGGTGCAGTTTGTGTTTGTGATGTCACTTGTGGCTGAGTGCCTGATAGGCCAGTGCTGGTCCTGTGGGTGCAGTTTGTGTTTGTGAGGTCACTTGTGGCTCAGTGCCTGATAGGCCAGTGTTGGTCACATGGCTGCAGTTTGTGATTGTGATGTCACTTGTGGCTCAGTGCCTGATAGGCCAGTGCTGGTCACGTGGGTGCAGTTTGTGTTTGTGATGTCACTTGTGGCTCAGTGCCTGATAGGCCAGTGCTGGTCACGTGGGTGCAGTTTGTTGTTGTGATGTCATTTGCGGATCAGTGCCTGATAGGCCAGTGCTGGTCACGTGGGTGGAGTTTGTGTTTGTGATGTCACTTGTGGCTGAGTGCCTGATAGGCCAGTGCTGGTCCTGTGTGTGCAGTTTGTTGTTGTGATGTCACTTGTGGCTCAGTGCCTGATAGGCCAGTGCTGGTGATGTGGGTGGAGTTTGTGTTTGTGATGTCACTTGTGGCTCAGTGCCTGATAGGCCAGTGCTGGTCATGTGGGTGCAGTTTGTGTTTGTGATGTCACTTGTGGCTGAGTGCCTGATAGGCCAGTGTTGGTCACATGGCTGCAGTTTGTGTTTGTCATGTCACTTGTGGCTCAGTGCCTGATAGGCCAGTGCTGGTCATGTGGCTGCAGTTTATATTTGTGATGTCACTTGTGGCTGAGTGCCTGATAGGCCAGTGCTGGTGATGTGGGTGGAGTTTGTGTTTGTGATGTCACTTGTGGCTCAGTGCCTGATAGGCCAGTGCTGGGGATGTGGGTGGAGTTTGTGTTTGTGATGTCACTTGTGGCTCAGTGCCTGATAGGCCCGTGCTGGTCCTGTGGGTGCAGTTTGTGGTTGTGATGTCACTTGTGGCTCAGTGCCTGATAGGCCAGTGCTGGTCATGTGGATAGAGTTTCTGGTTGTGATTTCACTTGTGGCTCAGTGCCTGATAGGCCAGTGCTGGTCATGTGGCTGCAGTTTGTGTTTGTGATGTCACTTGTGGCTCAGTGCCTGATAGGCCAGTGCTGGTGATGTGGGTGGAGTTTGTGGTTGTGATGTCACTTGTGGCTCAGTGCCTGATAGGCCAATGCTGTTCATGTGGGTGGAGTTTGTGTTTGTGATGTCACTTGTGGCTCAGTGCCTGATAGGCCAGTGCTGGTCACGTGGGTGCAGTTTGTTGTTGTGATGTCATTTGCGGATCAGTGCCTGATAGGCCAGTGCTGGTGATGTGGGTGGAGTTTGTGTTTGTGATGTCACTTGTGGCTCAGTGCCTGATAGGCCAGTGCTGGTGATGTGGGTGCAGTTTGTTGTTGTGATGTCATTTGCGGATCAGTGCCTGATAGGCCAGTGCTGGTCACGTGGGTGGAGTTTGTGTTTATGATGTCACTTGTGGCTGAGTGCCTGATAGGCCAGTGCTGGTCACGTGGGTGCAGTTTGTTGTTGTGAGGTCACTTGTGGCTCAGTGCCTGATAGGCCACTGCTGGTCATGTGGGTGCAGTTTGTGTTTGTGATGTCACTTGTGGCTGAGTGCCTGATAGGCCAGTGCTGGTCACGTGGGTGCAGTTTGTTGTTGTGAGGTCACTTGTGGCTCAGTGCCTGATAGGCCAGTGCTGGTCATGTGGGTGCAGTTTGTGGTTGTGATGTCACTTGTGGCTCAGTGCCTGATAGGCCAATGCTGTTCATGTGGGTGCAGTTTGTGTTTGTGATGTCACTTGTGGCTCAGTGCCTGATAGGCCAGTGCTGGTGATGTGGGTGCAGTTTGTGGTTGTGATGTCACTTGTGGCTCAGGGCCTGATAGGCCAGTGCTGGTGATGTGGGTGGAGTTAGTGGTTGTGATGTCACTTGTGGCTCAGTGCCTGATAGGCCAATGCTGTTCATGTGGGTGCAGTTTGTGTTTGTGATGTCACTTGTGGCTCAGTGCCTGATAGGCCAGTGCTGGTGATGTGGGTGCAGTTTGTGGTTGTGATGTCACTTGTGGCTGAGTGCCTGATAGGCCACTGCTGTTCATGTGGGTGCAGTTTGTGTTTGTGATGTCACTTGTGGCTGAGTGCCTGATAGGCCAGTGCTGTTCATGTGGGTGCAGTTTGTGTTTGTGATGTCACTTGTGGCTCAGTGCCTGATAGGCCAGTGCTGTTCATGTGGGTGCAGTTTGTGATTGTGATGTCACTTGTGGCTCAGTGCCTGATAGGCCGGTGCTGGTCATGTGGATAGAGTTTGTGTTTGTGATGTCACTTGTGGCTCAGTGCCTGATAGGCCAGTGCTGGTCACGTGGGTGCAGTTTGTTGTTGTGGTGTCATTTGCGGATCAGTGCCTGATAGGCCAGTGCTGGTCACGTGGGTGGAGTTTGTGTTTGTGATGTCACTTGTGGCTCAGTGCCTGATAGGCCAGTGCTGGTCCTGTTTGTGCAGTTTGTGGTTGTGATGTCACTTGTGGCTCAGGGCCTGATAGGCCAGTGCTGGTGATGTGGGTGGAGTGTGTTTATGATGTCACTTGTGGCTCAGTGCCTGATAGGCCAGTGCTGGTGATGTGGGTGGAGTTTGTGTTTGTGATGTCACTTGTGGCTCAGTGCCTGATAGGCCAGTGCTGGTCCTGTGTGTGCAGTTTGTGTTTGTGATGTCACTTGTGGCTCAGTGCCTGATAGGCCAGTGCTGGTCATGTGGATAGAGTTTCTGGTTGTGATTTCACTTGTGGCTCAGTGCCTGATAGGCCAGTGCTGGTCATGTGGATAGAGTTTCTGGTTGTGATGTCACTTGTGGCTCAGTGCCTGATAGGCCAGTGCTGGTCATGTGGCTGCAGTTTGTGGTTGTGATGTCACTTGTGGCTCAGTGCCTGATAGGCCAATGCTGTTCACGTGGGTGCAGTTTGTTGTTGTGAGGTCACTTGTGGCTCAGTGCCTGATAGGCCAGTGCTGGTCCTGTGTGTGCAGTTTGTGGTTGTGATGTCACTTGTGGCTCAGTGCCTGATAGGCCAATGCTGTTCATGTGGCTGCAGTTTGTGTTTGTGATGTCACTTGTGGCTCAGTGCCTGATAGGCCAGTGCTGGTCACGTGGGTGCAGTTTGTGGTTGTGATGTCACTTGTGGCTCAGGGCCTGATAGGCCAGTGCTGGTGATGTGGGTTGAGTTAGTGGTTGTGATGTCACTTGTGGCTCAGTGCCTGTTAGGCCAATGCTGTTCATGTGGGTGCAGTTTGTGTTTGTGATGTCATTTGCGGATCAGTGCCTGATAGGCCAGTGTTGGTCACATGGCTGCAGTTTGTGGTTGTGATGTCACTTGTGGCTGAGTGCCTGATAGGCCAGTGCTGGTCATGTGGCTGCATTTTGTGTTTGTGATGTCACTTGTGGCTCAGTGCCTGATAGGCCAGTGCTGGTCCTGTGTGTGCAGTTTGTGGTTTTGATGTCACTTGTGGCTCAGTGCCTGATAGGCCAGTGCTGGTGATGTGGCTGCAGTTTGTGTTTGTGAGGTCACTTGTGGCTGAGTGCCTGATAGGCCAGTGCTGGTGATGTGGGTGGAGTTTGTGGTTGTGATGTCACTTGTGGCTCAGTGCCTGATAGGCCAGTGCTGGTCATGTGGGTGCAGTTTGTGTTTGTGATGTCACTTGTGGCTGAGTGCCTGATAGGCCAGTGCTGGTCCTGTGGGTGCAGTTTGTGTTTGTGAGGTCACTTGTGGCTCAGTGCCTGATAGGCCAGTGTTGGTCACATGGCTGCAGTTTGTGATTGTGATGTCACTTGTGGCTCAGTGCCTGATAGGCCAGTGCTGGTCACGTGGGTGCAGTTTGTGTTTGTGATGTCACTTGTGGCTCAGTGCCTGATAGGCCAGTGCTGGTCACGTGGGTGCAGTTTGTTGTTGTGATGTCATTTGCGGATCAGTGCCTGATAGGCCAGTGCTGGTCACGTGGGTGGAGTTTGTGTTTGTGATGTCACTTGTGGCTGAGTGCCTGATAGGCCAGTGCTGGTCCTGTGTGTGCAGTTTGTTGTTGTGATGTCACTTGTGGCTCAGTGCCTGATAGGCCAGTGCTGGTGATGTGGGTGGAGTTTGTGTTTGTGATGTCACTTGTGGCTCAGTGCCTGATAGGCCAGTGCTGGTCATGTGGGTGCAGTTTGTGTTTGTGATGTCACTTGTGGCTGAGTGCCTGATAGGCCAGTGTTGGTCACATGGCTGCAGTTTGTGTTTGTCATGTCACTTGTGGCTCAGTGCCTGATAGGCCAGTGCTGGTCATGTGGCTGCAGTTTATATTTGTGATGTCACTTGTGGCTGAGTGCCTGATAGGCCAGTGCTGGTGATGTGGGTGGAGTTTGTGTTTGTGATGTCACTTGTGGCTCAGTGCCTGATAGGCCAGTGCTGGGGATGTGGGTGGAGTTTGTGTTTGTGATGTCACTTGTGGCTCAGTGCCTGATAGGCCCGTGCTGGTCCTGTGGGTGCAGTTTGTGGTTGTGATGTCACTTGTGGCTCAGTGCCTGATAGGCCAGTGCTGGTCATGTGGATAGAGTTTCTGGTTGTGATTTCACTTGTGGCTCAGTGCCTGATAGGCCAGTGCTGGTCATGTGGCTGCAGTTTGTGTTTGTGATGTCACTTGTGGCTCAGTGCCTGATAGGCCAGTGCTGGTGATGTGGGTGGAGTTTGTGGTTGTGATGTCACTTGTGGCTCAGTGCCTGATAGGCCAATGCTGTTCATGTGGGTGGAGTTTGTGTTTGTGATGTCACTTGTGGCTCAGTGCCTGATAGGCCAGTGCTGGTCACGTGGGTGCAGTTTGTTGTTGTGATGTCATTTGCGGATCAGTGCCTGATAGGCCAGTGCTGGTGATGTGGGTGGAGTTTGTGTTTGTGATGTCACTTGTGGCTCAGTGCCTGATAGGCCAGTGCTGGTGATGTGGGTGCAGTTTGTTGTTGTGATGTCATTTGCGGATCAGTGCCTGATAGGCCAGTGCTGGTCACGTGGGTGGAGTTTGTGTTTATGATGTCACTTGTGGCTGAGTGCCTGATAGGCCAGTGCTGGTCACGTGGGTGCAGTTTGTTGTTGTGAGGTCACTTGTGGCTCAGTGCCTGATAGGCCACTGCTGGTCATGTGGGTGCAGTTTGTGTTTGTGATGTCACTTGTGGCTGAGTGCCTGATAGGCCAGTGCTGGTCACGTGGGTGCAGTTTGTTGTTGTGAGGTCACTTGTGGCTCAGTGCCTGATAGGCCAGTGCTGGTCATGTGGGTGCAGTTTGTGGTTGTGATGTCACTTGTGGCTCAGTGCCTGATAGGCCAATGCTGTTCATGTGGGTGCAGTTTGTGTTTGTGATGTCACTTGTGGCTCAGTGCCTGATAGGCCAGTGCTGGTGATGTGGGTGCAGTTTGTGGTTGTGATGTCACTTGTGGCTCAGGGCCTGATAGGCCAGTGCTGGTGATGTGGGTGGAGTTAGTGGTTGTGATGTCACTTGTGGCTCAGTGCCTGATAGGCCAATGCTGTTCATGTGGGTGCAGTTTGTGTTTGTGATGTCACTTGTGGCTCAGTGCCTGATAGGCCAGTGCTGGTGATGTGGGTGCAGTTTGTGGTTGTGATGTCACTTGTGGCTGAGTGCCTGATAGGCCACTGCTGTTCATGTGGGTGCAGTTTGTGTTTGTGATGTCACTTGTGGCTGAGTGCCTGATAGGCCAATGCTGTTCATGTGGGTGCAGTTTGTGTTTGTGATGTCACTTGTGGCTCAGTGCCTGATAGGCCAGTGCTGTTCATGTGGGTGCAGTTTGTGATTGTGATGTCACTTGTGGCTCAGTGCCTGATAGGCCGGTGCTGGTCATGTGGATAGAGTTTGTGTTTGTGATGTCACTTGTGGCTCAGTGCCTGATAGGCCAGTGCTGGTCACGTGGGTGCAGTTTGTTGTTGTGGTGTCATTTGCGGATCAGTGCCTGATAGGCCAGTGCTGGTCACGTGGGTGGAGTTTGTGTTTGTGATGTCACTTGTGGCTCAGTGCCTGATAGGCCAGTGCTGGTCCTGTTTGTGCAGTTTGTGGTTGTGATGTCACTTGTGGCTCAGGGCCTGATAGGCCAGTGCTGGTGATGTGGGTGGAGTGTGTTTATGATGTCACTTGTGGCTCAGTGCCTGATAGGCCAGTGCTGGTGATGTGGGTGGAGTTTGTGTTTGTGATGTCACTTGTGGCTCAGTGCCTGATAGGCCAGTGCTGGTCCTGTGTGTGCAGTTTGTGTTTGTGATGTCACTTGTGGCTCAGTGCCTGATAGGCCAGTGCTGGTCATGTGGATAGAGTTTCTGGTTGTGATTTCACTTGTGGCTCAGTGCCTGATAGGCCAGTGCTGGTCATGTGGATAGAGTTTCTGGTTGTGATGTCACTTGTGGCTCAGTGCCTGATAGGCCAGTGCTGGTCATGTGGCTGCAGTTTGTGGTTGTGATGTCACTTGTGGCTCAGTGCCTGATAGGCCAATGCTGTTCACGTGGGTGCAGTTTGTTGTTGTGAGGTCACTTGTGGCTCAGTGCCTGATAGGCCAGTGCTGGTCCTGTGTGTGCAGTTTGTGGTTGTGATGTCACTTGTGGCTCAGTGCCTGATAGGCCAATGCTGTTCATGTGGCTGCAGTTTGTGTTTGTGATGTCACTTGTGGCTCAGTGCCTGATAGGCCAGTGCTGGTCACGTGGGTGCAGTTTGTGGTTGTGATGTCACTTGTGGCTCAGGGCCTGATAGGCCAGTGCTGGTGATGTGGGTTGAGTTAGTGGTTGTGATGTCACTTGTGGCTCAGTGCCTGTTAGGCCAATGCTGTTCATGTGGGTGCAGTTTGTGTTTGTGATGTCACTTGTGGCTCAGTGCCTGATAGGCCAGTGCTGGTGATGTGGGTGCAGTTTGTGGTTGTGATGTCACTTGTGGCTGAGTGCCTGATAGGCCACTGCTGTTCATGTGGGTGCAGTTTGTGTTTGTGATGTCACTTGTGGCTCAGTGCCTGATAGGCCAATGCTGTTCATGTGGGTGCAGTTTGTGTTTGTGATGTCACTTGTGGCTCAGTGCCTGATAGGCCAGTGCTGGTCATGTGGGTGCAGTTTGTGGTTGTCAGGTCACTTGTGGCTCAGAGCCTGATAGGCCAGTGTTGGTCACATGGCTGCAGTTTGTGGTTGTGATGTCACTTGTGGCTCAGTGCCTGATAGGCCAGTGCTGGTGATGTGGGTGCAGTTTGTGGTTTTGATGTCACTTGTGGCTCAGTGCCTGATAGGCCACTGCTGTTCATGTGGGTGCAGTTTGTGTTTGTGATGTCACTTGTGGCTCAGTGCCTGATAGGCCAATGCTGTTCATGTGGGTGGAGTTTGTGTTTGTGATGTCACTTGTGGCTCAGTGCCTGATAGGCCAGTGCTGGTCACGTGGGTGCAGTTTGTTGTTGTGATGTCATTTGCGGATCAGTGCCTGATAGGCCAGTGCTGGTGATGTGGGTGGAGTTTGTGTTTGTGATGTCACTTGTGGCTCAGTGCCTGATAGGCCAGTGCTGGTCACGTGGGTGCAGTTTGTTGTTGTGATGTCATTTGCGGATCAGTGCCTGATAGGCCAGTGCTGGTGATGTGGGTGGAGTTTGTGTTTGTGATGTCACTTGTGGCTCAGTGCCTGATAGGCCAGTGCTGGTCACGTGGGTGCAGTTTGTTGTTGTGATGTCATTTGCGGATCAGTGCCTGATAGGCCAGTGCTGGTCACGTGGGTGGAGTTTGTGTTTGTGATGTCACTTGTGGCTCAGTGCCTGATAGGCCAGTGCTGGTCCTGTTTGTGCAGTTTGTGGTTGTGATGTCACTTGTGGCTCAGGGCCTGATAGGCCAGTGCTGGTGATGTGGGTGGAGTGTGTTTATGATGTCACTTGTGGCTCAGTGCCTGATAGGCCAGTGCTGGGGATGTGGGTGGAGTTTGTGTTTGTGATGTCACTTGTGGCTCAGTGCCTGATAGGCCAGTGCTGGTCACGTGGGTGCAGTTTGTTGTTGTGATGTCATTTGCGGATCAGTGCCTGATAGGCCAGTGCTGGTCACGTGGGTGGAGTTTGTGTTTATGATGTCACTTGTGGCTGAGTGCCTGATAGGCCAGTGCTGGTCACGTGGGTGCAGTTTGTTGTTGTGAGGTCACTTGTGGCTCAGTGCCTGATAGGCCAGTGCTGGTGATGTGGGTGGAGTTTGTGTTTGTGATGTCACTTGTGGCTCAGTGCCTGATAGGCCAGTGCTGGTGATGTGGCTGCAGTTTGTTGTTGTGAGGTCACTTGTGGCTCAGTGCCTGATAGGCCAGTGCTGGTGATGTGGCTGCAGTTTGTGGTTGTGATGTCACTTGTGGCGCAGTGCCTGATAGGCCAATGCTGTTCATGTGGCTGCAGTTTGTGGTTGTGATGTCACTTGTGGCTGAGTGCCTGATAGGCCAGTGCTGGTGATGTGTGTGCAGTTTGTGTTTGTGATGTCACTTGTGGCTGAGTGCCTGATAGGCCAGTGCTGGTCACGTGAGTGCAGTTTGTTGTTTTGAGGTCACTTGTGGCTCAGTGCCTGATAGGCCAGTGCTGGTCCTGTGTGTGCAGTTTGTGGTTGTGATGTCACTTGTGGCTGAGTGCCTGATAGGCCAGTGCTGGTGATGTGGGTGGAGTTTGTTGTTGTGATGTCACTTGTGGCTCAGTGCCTGATAGGCCAGTGCTGGTCACGTGGGTGCAGTTTGTTGTTGTGATGTCATTTGCGGATCAGTGCCTGATAGGCCAGTGCTGGTGATGTGGGTGGAGTTTGTGTTTGTGATGTCACTTGTGGCTCAGTGCCTGATAGGCCAGTGCTGTTCATGTGGGTGCAGTTTGTGATTGTGATGTCACTTGTGGCTCAGTGCCTGATAGGCCGGTGCTGGTCATGTGGATAGAGTTTGTGTTTGTGATGTCACTTGTGGCTCAGTGCCTGATAGGCCAGTGCTGGTCACGTTGGTGCAGTTTGTTGTTGTGATGTCATTTGCGGATCAGTGCCTGATAGGCCAGTGCTGGTCACGTGGGTGGAGTTTGTGTTTGTGATGTCACTTGTGGCTGAGTGCCTGATAGGCCAGTGCTGGTCCTGTTTGTGCAGTTTGTGGTTGTGATGTCACTTGTGGCTCAGTGCCTGATAGGCCAGTGCTGGTGATGTGGGTGGAGTGTGTTTATGATGTCACTTGTGGCTCAGTGCCTGATAGGCCAGTGCTGGGGATGTGGGTGGAGTTTGTGTTTGTGATGTCACTTGTGGCTCAGTGCCTGATAGGCCAGTGCTGGTCCTGTGTGTGCAGTTTGTGTTTGTGATGTCACTTGTGGCTCAGTGCCTGATAGGCCAGTGCTGGTCATGTGGATAGAGTTTCTGGTTGTGATTTCACTTGTGGCTCAGTGCCTGATAGGCCAGTGCTGGTCATGTGGCTGCAGTTTGTGGTTGTGATGTCACTTGTGGCTCAGTGCCTGATAGGCCAATGCTGTTCATGTGGGTGGAGTTTGTGTTTGTGATGTCACTTGTGGCTCAGTGCCTGATAGGCCAGTGCTGGTCACGTGGGTGCAGTTTGTTGTTGTGATGTCATTTGCGGATCAGTGCCTGATAGGCCAGTGCTGGTCACGTGGGTGGAGTTTGTGTTTGTGATGTCACTTGTGGCTCAGTGCCTGATAGGCCAGTGCTGGTGATGTGGGTGCAGTTTGTTGTTGTGATGTCATTTGCGGATCAGTGCCTGATAGGCCAGTGCTGGTCACGTGGGTGGAGTTTGTGTTTATGATGTCACTTGTGGCTGAGTGCCTGATAGGCCAGTGCTGGTGATGTGGGTGCAGTTTGTTGTTGTGAGGTCACTTGTGGCTCAGTGCCTGATAGGCCAGTGCTGGTCATGTGGGTGCAGTTTGTGTTTGTGATGTCACTTGTGGCTCAGTGCCTGATAGGCCAGTGCTGGTCACGTGGGTGGAGTTTGTGGTTGTGATGTCACTTGTGGCTCAGTGCCTGATAGGCCAGTGCTGGTGATGTGGGTGCAGTTTGTGGTTGTGATGTCACTTGTGGCTCAGTGCCTGATAGGCCAGTGCTGGTCATGTGGCTGCAGTTTGTGGTTGTGATGTCACTTGTGGCTCAGTGCCTGATAGGCCAGTGCTGGTGATGTGGGTGCAGTTTGTGGTTGTGATGTCACTTGTGGCTGAGTGCCTGATAGGCCAGTGCTGGACATGTGGGTGGAGTTTGTGTTTGTGATGTCACTTGTGGCTCAGTGCCTGATAGGCCAGTGTTGGTGATGTGGGTGCAGTTTGTGGTTGTGATGTCACTTGTGGCTGAGTGCCTGATAGGCCAGTGCTGGTCATGTGGCTGCAGTTTGTGTTTGTGATGTCACTTGTGGCTCAGTGCCTGATAGGCCAGTGCTGGTCCTGTGTGTGCAGTTTGTGGTTTTGATGTCACTTGTGGCTCAGTGCCTGATAGGCCAGTGCTGGTGATGTGGGTGGAGTTTGGGTTTGTGATGTCACTTGTGGCTCAGTGCCTGATAGGCCAGTGCTGGTCACGTGGGTGCAGTTTGTTGTTGTGATGTCATTTGCGGATCAGTGCCTGATAGGCCAGTGCTGGTCACGTGGGTGGAGTTTGTGTTTGTGATGTCACTTGTGGCTCAGTGCCTGATAGGCCAGTGCTGTTCATGTGGGTGCAGTTTGTGATTATGATGTCACTTGTGGCTCAGTGCCTGATAGGCCAGTGCTGGTCATGTGGATAGAGTTTGTGGTTGTGATGTCACTTGTGGCTGAGTGCCTGATAGGCCAGTGCTGGTGATGTGGGTGGAGTTTGTGGTTGTGATGTCACTTGTGGCTCAGTGCCTGATAGGCCAGTGCTGGTCATGTGGGTGCAGTTTGTGTTTGTGATGTCACTTGTGGCTCAGTGCCTGATAGGCCAGTGCTGGTCATGTGGCTGCAGTTTGTGGTTGTGATGTCACTTGTGGCTCAGTGCCTGATAGGCCAGTGCTGGTCATGTGGCTGCAGTTTGTGGTTGTGATGTCACTTGTGGCTCAGTGCCTGATAGGCCAATGCTGTTCATGTGGGTGCAGTTTGTGTTTGTGATGTCACTTGTGGCTCAGTGCCTGATAGGCCAGTGCTGGTCATGTGGCTGCAGTTTATATTTGTGATGTCACTTGTGGCTCAGTGCCTGATAGGCCAGTGTTGGTCACATGGCTGCAGTTTGTGGTTTTGATGCCACTTGTGGCTCAGTGCCTGATAGGCCAGTGCTGGTGATGTGGGTGGAGTTTGTGGTTGTGATGTCACTTGTGGCTCAGTGCCTGATAGGCCAGTGCTGGTGATATGGGTGCAGTTTGTGCTTGGGATGTCATTTGTGGCTCAGTGCCTGATAGGCCAGTGCTGGTCCTGTGGGTGGAGTTTGTGGTTGTGATGTCACTTGTGGCTCAGTGCGTGATAGGCCAGTGCTGTTGATGTGGGTGCTGGTTGTGTTTGTGAGGTCAGATTTGCCTGAGTGCCTGATAGGCCAGTGCTGGTCACGTGTGTGCAGTTTGTGGTTGTGATGTCACTTGTGGCTCAGTGCCTGATAGGCCAATGCTGATGATGTGGCTGCAGTTTGTGTTTGTGATGTCACTTGTGACTGAGTGCCTTATAGGGCAGTGCTGGTTTACGTGGCTGCAGTTTGTGTTTGTGATGTCACTTGTGGCTGAGTGCCTGATAGGCCAGTGCTGGTGATGTGGGTGGAGTTTGTGGTTGTGATGTCACTTGTGGCTCAGTGCCTGATAGGCCAGTGCTGGTGATGTGGGTGGAGTTTGTGGTTGCGATGTCAGTTGTGGCTGAGTGCCTGATAGGCCAGTGCTCTTCATGTGTGTGTAGTTTTTTTTGTGATGTCCCTTGTGGCTCAGTGCCTGATAGGCCAGTGCTGGTCATGTGGGTGCAGTTTGTGGTTGTCAGGTCACTTGTGGCTGAGTGCCTGATAGGCCAGTGCTGGTCACATGGCTGCAGTTTGTGGTTGTGATGACACTTGTGGCTCAGTGCCTGATAGGCCAGTGCTGGTGATGTGGGTGGAGTTTGTGGTTGTGATGTCACTTGTGGCTCAGTGCCTGATAGGCCAGTGCTGGTGATGTGGGTGGAGTTTGTGGTTGCGATGTCAGTTGTGGCTGAGTGCCTGATAGGCCAGTGCTCTTCATGTGTGTGTAGTTTTTTTTGTGATGTCCCTTGTGGCTCAGTGCCTGATAGGCCAGTGCTGGTCATGTGGGTGCAGTTTGTGGTTGTCAGGTCACTTGTGGCTCAGGGCCTGATAGGCCAGTGCTGGTCACATGGCTGCAGTTTGTGGTTGTGATGACACTTGTGGCTCAGTGCCTGATAGGCCAGTGCTGGTGTTGTGGGTGCTGGTTGTGGTTGTGATGTCTGTTTTTGCTGAGTGCCTGATAGGCCAGTGCTTGTCCTGTGGGTGGAGTTCGTGTTTGTGATGTCCCCTGTGGCTCAGTGCCTGATAGGCCAGTGCTGGTGATGTGGGTGGAGTTTGTGTTTATGATGTCACTTGTGGCTCAGTGCCTGATAGGCCAGTGCTGGCGATGTGGGTGGAGTTTGTGTTTGTGATGTCACTTGTGGCTCAGTGCCTGATAGGCCAGTGCTGGTCACGTGGGTGCAGTTTGTTGTTGTGATGTCATTTGCGGATCAGTGCCTGATAGGCCATTGCTGGTGATGTGGGTGGAGTTTGTGTTTGTGATTTCACTTGTGGCTCAGTGCCTGATAGGCCAATGCTGTTCATGTGGGTGCAGTTTGTGGTTGTGATGTCACTTGTGGCTCAGTGCCTGATAGGCCAGTGCTGGTCATGTGGGTGCAGTTTGTCGTTGTCAGGTCACTTGTGGCTGAGTGCCTGATAGGCCAGTGCTGGTGATGTGGGTGGAGTTTGTGTTTGTGATGTCACTTGTGGCTCAGTGCCTGATAGGCCAGTGCTGGTCCTGTGTGTGCAGTTTGTGGTTGTGATGTCACTTGTGGCTCAGTGCCTGATAGGCCAGTGCTGGTGATGTGGCTGCAGTTTGTGGTTGTGATGTCACTTGTGGCTCAGTGCCTGATAGGCCAGTGCTGGTGATGTGGGTGGAGTTTGTGGTTGTGATGTCACTTGTGGCTCAGGGCCTGATAGGCCAGTGCTGGTGATGTGGGTGCAGTTTGTGTTTGTGATGTCACTTGTGGCTCAGGGCCTGATAGGCCAGTGCTGGTGATGTGGCTGCAGTTTGTGGTTGTGATGTCACTTGTGGCTGAGTGCCTGATAGGCCAGTGCTGGTCATGTGGGTGCAGTTTGTGGTTGTGATGTCAGTTGTGGCTCAGTGCCTGATAGGCCAGTGCTGGTGATGTGGGTGGAGTTTGTGTTTATGATGTCAGTTGTGGCTCAGTGTCTGATAGGCCAGTGCTGTTCATGTGGGTGCAGTTTGTGGTTGTGATGTCACTTGTGGCTCAGTGCCTGATAGGCCAGTGCTGGTGATGTGGGTGGAGTTTGTGTTTGTGATGTCACTTGTGGCTCAGTGCCTGATAGGCCAGTGCTGGTCACGTGGGTGCAGTTTGTTGTTGTGATGTCATTTGCGGATCAGTGCCTGATAGGCCAGTGTTGGTCACATGGCTGCAGTTTGTGGTTGTGATGTCACTTGTGGCTGAGTGCCTGATAGGCCAGTGCTGGTCATGTGGCTGCATTTTGTGTTTGTGATGTCACTTGTGGCTCAGTGCCTGATAGGCCAGTGCTGGTCCTGTGTGTGCAGTTTGTGGTTTTGATGTCACTTGTGGCTCAGTGCCTGATAGGCCAGTGCTGGTGATGTGGCTGCAGTTTGTGTTTGTGAGGTCACTTGTGGCTGAGTGCCTGATAGGCCAGTGCTGGTGATGTGGGTGGAGTTTGTGGTTGTGATGTCACTTGTGGCTCAGTGCCTGATAGGCCAGTGCTGGTCATGTGGGTGCAGTTTGTGTTTGTGATGTCACTTGTGGCTGAGTGCCTGATAGGCCAGTGCTGGTCCTGTGGGTGCAGTTTGTGTTTGTGAGGTCACTTGTGGCTCAGTGCCTGATAGGCCAGTGTTGGTCACATGGCTGCAGTTTGTGATTGTGATGTCACTTGTGGCTCAGTGCCTGATAGGCCAGTGCTGGTCACGTGGGTGCAGTTTGTGTTTGTGATGTCACTTGTGGCTCAGTGCCTGATAGGCCAGTGCTGGTCACGTGGGTGCAGTTTGTTGTTGTGATGTCATTTGCGGATCAGTGCCTGATAGGCCAGTGCTGGTCACGTGGGTGGAGTTTGTGTTTGTGATGTCACTTGTGGCTGAGTGCCTGATAGGCCAGTGCTGGTCCTGTGTGTGCAGTTTGTTGTTGTGATGTCACTTGTGGCTCAGTGCCTGATAGGCCAGTGCTGGTGATGTGGGTGGAGTTTGTGTTTGTGATGTCACTTGTGGCTCAGTGCCTGATAGGCCAGTGCTGGTCATGTGGGTGCAGTTTGTGTTTGTGATGTCACTTGTGGCTGAGTGCCTGATAGGCCAGTGTTGGTCACATGGCTGCAGTTTGTGTTTGTCATGTCACTTGTGGCTCAGTGCCTGATAGGCCAGTGCTGGTCATGTGGCTGCAGTTTATATTTGTGATGTCACTTGTGGCTGAGTGCCTGATAGGCCAGTGCTGGTGATGTGGGTGGAGTTTGTGTTTGTGATGTCACTTGTGGCTCAGTGCCTGATAGGCCAGTGCTGGGGATGTGGGTGGAGTTTGTGTTTGTGATGTCACTTGTGGCTCAGTGCCTGATAGGCCCGTGCTGGTCCTGTGGGTGCAGTTTGTGGTTGTGATGTCACTTGTGGCTCAGTGCCTGATAGGCCAGTGCTGGTCATGTGGATAGAGTTTCTGGTTGTGATTTCACTTGTGGCTCAGTGCCTGATAGGCCAGTGCTGGTCATGTGGCTGCAGTTTGTGTTTGTGATGTCACTTGTGGCTCAGTGCCTGATAGGCCAGTGCTGGTGATGTGGGTGGAGTTTGTGGTTGTGATGTCACTTGTGGCTCAGTGCCTGATAGGCCAATGCTGTTCATGTGGGTGGAGTTTGTGTTTGTGATGTCACTTGTGGCTCAGTGCCTGATAGGCCAGTGCTGGTCACGTGGGTGCAGTTTGTTGTTGTGATGTCATTTGCGGATCAGTGCCTGATAGGCCAGTGCTGGTGATGTGGGTGGAGTTTGTGTTTGTGATGTCACTTGTGGCTCAGTGCCTGATAGGCCAGTGCTGGTGATGTGGGTGCAGTTTGTTGTTGTGATGTCATTTGCGGATCAGTGCCTGATAGGCCAGTGCTGGTCACGTGGGTGGAGTTTGTGTTTATGATGTCACTTGTGGCTGAGTGCCTGATAGGCCAGTGCTGGTCACGTGGGTGCAGTTTGTTGTTGTGAGGTCACTTGTGGCTCAGTGCCTGATAGGCCACTGCTGGTCATGTGGGTGCAGTTTGTGTTTGTGATGTCACTTGTGGCTGAGTGCCTGATAGGCCAGTGCTGGTCACGTGGGTGCAGTTTGTTGTTGTGAGGTCACTTGTGGCTCAGTGCCTGATAGGCCAGTGCTGGTCATGTGGGTGCAGTTTGTGGTTGTGATGTCACTTGTGGCTCAGTGCCTGATAGGCCAATGCTGTTCATGTGGGTGCAGTTTGTGTTTGTGATGTCACTTGTGGCTCAGTGCCTGATAGGCCAGTGCTGGTGATGTGGGTGCAGTTTGTGGTTGTGATGTCACTTGTGGCTCAGGGCCTGATAGGCCAGTGCTGGTGATGTGGGTGGAGTTAGTGGTTGTGATGTCACTTGTGGCTCAGTGCCTGATAGGCCAATGCTGTTCATGTGGGTGCAGTTTGTGTTTGTGATGTCACTTGTGGCTCAGTGCCTGATAGGCCAGTGCTGGTGATGTGGGTGCAGTTTGTGGTTGTGATGTCACTTGTGGCTGAGTGCCTGATAGGCCACTGCTGTTCATGTGGGTGCAGTTTGTGTTTGTGATGTCACTTGTGGCTGAGTGCCTGATAGGCCAATGCTGTTCATGTGGGTGCAGTTTGTGTTTGTGATGTCACTTGTGGCTCAGTGCCTGATAGGCCAGTGCTGTTCATGTGGGTGCAGTTTGTGATTGTGATGTCACTTGTGGCTCAGTGCCTGATAGGCCGGTGCTGGTCATGTGGATAGAGTTTGTGTTTGTGATGTCACTTGTGGCTCAGTGCCTGATAGGCCAGTGCTGGTCACGTGGGTGCAGTTTGTTGTTGTGGTGTCATTTGCGGATCAGTGCCTGATAGGCCAGTGCTGGTCACGTGGGTGGAGTTTGTGTTTGTGATGTCACTTGTGGCTCAGTGCCTGATAGGCCAGTGCTGGTGATGTGGGTGCAGTTTGTGATTGTGATGTCACTTGTGGCTCAGGGCCTGATAGGCCAGTGCTGGTGATGTGGGTGGAGTGTGTTTATGATGTCACTTGTGGCTCAGTGCCTGATAGGCCAGTGCTGGTGATGTGGGTGGAGTTTGTGTTTGTGATGTCACTTGTGGCTCAGTGCCTGATAGGCCAGTGCTGGTCCTGTGTGTGCAGTTTGTGTTTGTGATGTCACTTGTGGCTCAGTGCCTGATAGGCCAGTGCTGGTCATGTGGATAGAGTTTCTGGTTGTGATTTCACTTGTGGCTCAGTGCCTGATAGGCCAGTGCTGGTCATGTGGATAGAGTTTCTGGTTGTGATGTCACTTGTGGCTCAGTGCCTGATAGGCCAGTGCTGGTCATGTGGCTGCAGTTTGTGGTTGTGATGTCACTTGTGGCTCAGTGCCTGATAGGCCAATGCTGTTCACGTGGGTGCAGTTTGTTGTTGTGAGGTCACTTGTGGCTCAGTGCCTGATAGGCCAGTGCTGGTCCTGTGTGTGCAGTTTGTGGTTGTGATGTCACTTGTGGCTCAGTGCCTGATAGGCCAATGCTGTTCATGTGGCTGCAGTTTGTGTTTGTGATGTCACTTGTGGCTCAGTGCCTGATAGGCCAGTGCTGGTCACGTGGGTGCAGTTTGTGGTTGTGATGTCACTTGTGGCTCAGGGCCTGATAGGCCAGTGCTGGTGATGTGGGTTGAGTTAGTGGTTGTGATGTCACTTGTGGCTCAGTGCCTGTTAGGCCAATGCTGTTCATGTGGGTGCAGTTTGTGTTTGTGATGTCACTTGTGGCTCAGTGCCTGATAGGCCAGTGCTGGTGATGTGGGTGCAGTTTGTGGTTGTGATGTCACTTGTGGCTGAGTGCCTGATAGGCCACTGCTGTTCATGTGGGTGCAGTTTGTGTTTGTGATGTCACTTGTGGCTCAGTGCCTGATAGGCCAATGCTGTTCATGTGGGTGCAGTTTGTGTTTGTGATGTCACTTGTGGCTCAGTGCCTGATAGGCCAGTGCTGGTCATGTGGGTGCAGTTTGTGGTTGTCAGGTCACTTGTGGCTCAGAGCCTGATAGGCCAGTGTTGGTCACATGGCTGCAGTTTGTGGTTGTGATGTCACTTGTGGCTCAGTGCCTGATAGGCCAGTGCTGGTGATGTGGGTGCAGTTTGTGGTTTTGATGTCACTTGTGGCTCAGTGCCTGATAGGCCACTGCTGTTCATGTGGGTGCAGTTTGTGTTTGTGATGTCACTTGTGGCTCAGTGCCTGATAGGCCAATGCTGTTCATGTGGGTGGAGTTTGTGTTTGTGATGTCACTTGTGGCTCAGTGCCTGATAGGCCAGTGCTGGTCACGTGGGTGCAGTTTGTTGTTGTGATGTCATTTGCGGATCAGTGCCTGATAGGCCAGTGCTGGTGATGTGGGTGGAGTTTGTGTTTGTGATGTCACTTGTGGCTCAGTGCCTGATAGGCCAGTGCTGGTCACGTGGGTGCAGTTTGTTGTTGTGATGTCATTTGCGGATCAGTGCCTGATAGGCCAGTGCTGGTGATGTGGGTGGAGTTTGTGTTTGTGATGTCACTTGTGGCTCAGTGCCTGATAGGCCAGTGCTGGTCACGTGGGTGCAGTTTGTTGTTGTGATGTCATTTGCGGATCAGTGCCTGATAGGCCAGTGCTGGTCACGTGGGTGGAGTTTGTGTTTGTGATGTCACTTGTGGCTCAGTGCCTGATAGGCCAGTGCTGGTCCTGTTTGTGCAGTTTGTGGTTGTGATGTCACTTGTGGCTCAGGGCCTGATAGGCCAGTGCTGGTGATGTGGGTGGAGTGTGTTTATGATGTCACTTGTGGCTCAGTGCCTGATAGGCCAGTGCTGGGGATGTGGGTGGAGTTTGTGTTTGTGATGTCACTTGTGGCTCATTGCCTGATAGGCCAGTGCTGGTCATGTGGGTGCAGTTTGTGGTTGTGATGTCACTTGTGGCTCAGTGCCTGATAGGCCAGTGCTGGTCATGTGGGTGCAGTTTGTGGTTGTGATGTCACTTGTGGCTCAGAGCCTGATAGGCCAGTTTTGGTCACATGGCTGCAGTTTTTGGTTGTGATGTCACTTGTGGCTCAGTGCCTGATAGGCCAGTGCTGGTGATGTGGGTGGAGTTTGTGTTTGTGATGTCACTTGTGGCTCAGTGCCTGATAGGCGAGTGCTGGTGGTGTGGGTGCAGTTTGTGTTTGTGATGTCACTTGTGGCTCAGGGCCTGATAGGCCAGTGTTGGTCACATGGCTGCAGTTTGTGTTTGTGATGTCACTTGTGGCTGAGTGCCTGATAGGCCAGTGCTGGTGATGTGGCTGCATTTTGTGGTTGTGATGTCACTTGTGGCTCAGTGCCTGATAGGCCAGTGCTGGTGATGTGGCTGCAGTTTATATTTGTGATGTCACTTGTGGCTGAGTGCCTGATAGGCCAGTGCTGGTCCTGTGTGTGCAGTTTGTGGTTTTGATGTCACTTGTGGCTCAGTGCCTGATAGGCCAGTGCTGGTGATGTGGCTGCAGTTTGTGTTTGTGAGGTCACTTTTGGCTGAGTGCCTGATAGGCCAGTGCTGGTGATGTGGGTGCAGTTTGTGTTTGTGATGTCACTTGTGGCTCAGTGCCTGATAGGCCAGTGCTGGTCATGTGGGTGCAGTTTGTGGTTGTGATGTCACTTGTGGCTCAGGGCCTGATAGGCCAGTGCTGGTCACGTGGGTGGAGTTTGTGTTTGTGATGTCACTTGTGGCTCAGTGCCTGATAGGCCAGTGCTGGTCACGTGGGTGCAGTTTGTTGTTGTGATGTCATTTGCGGATCAGTGCCTGATAGGCCAGTGCTGGTCACGTGGGTGCAGTTTGTGTTTGTGATGTCACTTGTGGCTGAGTGCCTGATAGGCCAGTGCTGGTCACGTGGGTGCAGTTTGTTGTTGTGAGGTCACTTGTGGCTCAGTGCCTGATAGGCCAGTGCTGGTCCTGTGTGTGCAGTTTGTGGTTTTGATGTCACTTGTGGCTCAGTGCCTGATAGGCCAATGCTGTTCATGTGGGTGCAGTTTGTGGTTGTGATGTCACTTGTGGCTGAGTGCCTGATAGGCCAGTGCTGGTGATGTGTGTGCAGTTTGTGGTTGTGATGTCACTTGTGGCTCAGAGCCTGATAGGCCAGTTTTGGTCACATGGCTGCAGTTTGTGATTGTGATGTCACTTGTGGCTCAGTGCCTGATAGGCCAGTGCTGGTCCTGTGTGTGCAGTTTGTGTTTATGATGTCACTTGTGGCTCAGTGCCTGATAGGCCAGTGCTGGTCATGTGTGTGCAGTTTGTGGTTGTGATGTCACTTGTGGCTCAGTGCCTGATAGGCCAGTGCTGGTGATGTGGGTGGAGTTTGTTGTTGTGATGTCACTTGTGGCTCAGTGCCTGATAGGCCAGTGCTGGTGATGTGGGTGGAGTTAGTGGTTGTGATATCACTTGTGGCTCAGTGCCTGATAGGCCAATGCTGTTCATGTGGGTGCAGTTTGTGTTTGTGATGTCACTTGTGGCTCAGTGCCTGATAGGCCAGTGCTGGTGATGTGGGTGCAGTTTGTGGTTGTGATGTCACTTGTGGCTCAGTGCCTGATAGGCCAGTGCTGGTGATGTGGCTGCAGTTTGTGTTTGTGAGGTCACTTTTGGCTGAGTGCCTGATAGGCCAGTGCTGGTGATGTGGGTGCAGTTTGTGTTTGTGATGTCACTTGTGGCTCAGTGCCTGATAGGCCAGTGCTGGTCATGTGGGTGCAGTTTGTGGTTGTGATGTCACTTGTGGCTCAGGGCCTGATAGGCCAGTGCTGGTCACGTGGGTGGAGTTTGTGTTTGTGATGTCACTTGTGGCTCAGTGCCTGATAGGCCAGTGCTGGTCACGTGGGTGCAGTTTGTTGTTGTGATGTCATTTGCGGATCAGTGCCTGATAGGCCAGTGCTGGTCACGTGGGTGCAGTTTGTGTTTGTGATGTCACTTGTGGCTGAGTGCCTGATAGGCCAGTGCTGGTCACGTGGGTGCAGTTTGTTGTTGTGATGTCACTTGTGGCTGAGTGCCTGATAGGCCAGTGCCGGTGATGTGGGTGGAGTTTGTGTTTGTGATGTCACTTGTGGCTCAGTGCCTGATAGGCCAATGCTGTTCATGTGGGTGCAGTTTGTGGTTGTGATGTCACTTGTGGCTCAGTGCCTGATAGGCCAGTGCTGGTCATGTGGGTGCAGTTTCTGGTTGTCAGGTCTCTTGTGGCTCAGAGCCTGATAGGCCAGTGTTGGTCACATGGCTGCAGTTTGTGATTGTGATGTCACTTGTGGCTCAGTGCCTGATAGGCCAGTGCTGGTCACGTGGGTGGAGTTTGTGTTTGTGATGTCACTTGTGGCTCAGTGCCTGATAGGCCAGTGCTGGTCACGTGGGTGCAGTTTGTTGTTGTGATGTCATTTGCGGATCAGTGCCTGATAGGCCAGTGCTGGTCACGTGCGTGGAGTTTGTGTTTATGATGTCACTTGTGGCTGAGTGCCTGATAGGCCAGTGCTGGTCACGTGGGTGCAGTTTGTTGTTGTGAGGTCACTTGTGGCTCAGTGCCTGATAGGCCAGTGCTGGTCCTGTGTGTGCAGTTTGTGGTTTTGATGTCACTTGTGGCTCAGTGCCTGATAGGCCAATGCTGTTCATGTGGCTGCAGTTTGTGGTTGTGATGTCACTTGTGGCTGAGTGCCTGATAGGCCAGTGCTGGTGATGTGTGTGCAGTTTGTGGTTGTGATGTCACTTGTGGCTCAGAGCCTGATAGGCCAGTTTTGGTCACATGGCTGCAGTTTGTGATTCTGATGTCACTTGTGGCTCAGTGCCTGATAGGCCAGTGCTGGTCCTGTGTGTGCAGTTTGTGTTTATGATGTCACTTGTGGCTCAGTGCCTGATAGGCCAGTGCTGGTCACGTGGGTGCAGTTTGTTGTTGTGAGGTCACTTGTGGCTCAGTGCCTGATAGGCCAGTGCTGGTCATGTGTGTGCAGTTTGTGGTTGTGATGTCACTTGTGGCTCAGTGCCTGATAGGCCAGTGCTGGTGATGTGGGTGGAGTTTGTTGTTGTGATGTCACTTGTGGCTCAGTGCCTGATAGGCCAGTGCTGGTGATGTGGGTGGAGTTAGTGGTTGTGATGTCACTTGTGGCTCAGTGCCTGATAGGCCAATGCTGTTCATGTGGGTGCAGTTTGTGGTTGTGATGTCACTTGTGGCTCAGTGCGTGATAGGCCAGTGCTGTTGATGTGGGTGCAGTTTGTGGTTGTGATGTCACTTGTGGCTGAGTGCCTGATAGGCCACTGCTGTTCATGTGGGTGCAGTTTGTGTTTGTGATGTCACTTGTGGCTCAGTGCCTGATAGGCCAATGCTGTTCATGTGGGTGCAGTTTGTGTTTGTGATGTCACTTGTGGCTCAGTGCCTGATAGGCCAGTGCTGGTCATGTGGGTGCAGTTTGTGGTTGTCAGGTCACTTGTGGCTCAGTGCCTGATAGGCCAATGCTGTTCATGTGGGTGCAGTTTGTGTTTGTGATGTCACTTGTGGCTGAGTGCCTGATAGGCCAGTGCTGTTCATGTGGCTGCAGTTTGTGGTTGTGATGTCACTTGTGGCTCAGTGCCTGATAGGCCAGTGCTGGTGATGTGGGTGGAGTTTGTGTTTATGATGTCACTTGTGGCTCAGTGCCTGATAGGCCAGTGCTGTTCATGTGGGTGCAGTTTGTGTTTGTGATGTCACTTGTGGCTCAGTGCCTGATAGGCCAGTGCTGGTCATGTGGATAGAGTTTGTGGTTGTGATGTCACTTCTGGCTCATTGCCTGATAGGCCAGTGCTGGTCATGTGGGTGGAGTTTGTGTTTGTGATGTCACTTGTGGCTCAGTGCCTGATAGGCCAGTGCTGGTCACGTGGGTGCAGTTTGTTGTTGTGATGTCATTTGCGGATCAGTGCCTGATAGGCCAGTGCTGGTGATGTGGGTGGAGTTTGTGTTTGTGATGTCACTTGTGGCTCAGTGCCTGATAGGCCAGTGCTGGTCCTGTGGGTGCAGTTTGTGATTGTGATGTCACTTGTGGCTCAGTGCCTGATAGGCCGGTGCTGGTCATGTGGATAGAGTTTGTGTTTGTGATGTCACTTGTGGCTCAGGGCCTGATAGGCCAGTGCTGGTCACGTGGGTGCAGTTTGTTGTTGTGATGTCATTTGCGGATCAGTGCCTGATAGGCCAGTGCTGGTCCTGTGGGTGCAGTTTGTGGTTGTGATGTCACTTGTGGCTGAGTGCCTGATAGGCCAGTGCTGGTCCTGTTTGTGCAGTTTGTGGTTGTGATGTCACTTGTGGCTCAGGGCCTGATAGGCCAGTGCTGGTGATGTGGGTGGAGTGTGTTTATGATGTCACTTGTGGCTCAGTGCCTGATAGGCCAGTGCTGGGGATGTGGGTGGAGTTTGTGTTTGTGATGTCACTTGTGGCTGAGTGCCTGATAGGCCAGTGCTGGTCCTGTGTGTGCAGTTTGTGGTTGTGATGTCACTTGTGGCTCAGTGCCTGATAGGCCAGTGCTGGTCCTGTGTGTGCAGTTTGTGGTTGTGATGTCACTTGTGGCTCAGTGCCTGATAGGCCAGTGCTGGTCATGTGGGTGGAGTTTGTGTTTGTGATGTCACTTGTGGCTCAGTGCCTGATAGGCCAGTGCTGGTGATGTGGGTGCAGTTTGTGCTTGGGATGTCATTTGTGGCTCAGTGCCTGATAGGCCAGTGCTGGTCCTGTGGGTGCAGTTTGTGTTTGTGATGTCACTTGTGGCTCAGTGCGTGATAGGCCAGTGCTGTTGATGTGGGTGCTGGTTGTGTTTGTGAGGTCAGATTTGCCTGAGTGCCTGATAGGCCAGTGCTGGTCACGTGTGTGCAGTTTGTGGTTGTGATGTCACTTGTGGCTCAGTGCCTGATAGGCCAATGCTGATGATGTGGCTGCAATTTGTGTTTGTGATGTCACTTGTGACTGAGTGCCTTATAGGGCAGTGCTGGTTTACGTGGCTGCAGTTTGTCGTTGTGATGTCACTTGTGGCTCAGTGCCTGATAGGCCAGTGCTGGTGATGTGGGTGGAGTTTGTGGTTGTGATGTCACTTGTGGCTCAGTGCCTGATAGGCCAGTGCTGGTGATGTGGGTGGAGTTTGTGGTTGCGATGTCAGTTGTGGCTGAGTGCCTGATAGGCCAGTGCTCTTCATGTGTGTGTAGTTTTTTTTGTGATGTCCCTTGTGGCTCAGTGCCTGATAGGCCAGTGCTGGTCATGTGGGTGCAGTTTGTGGTTGTCAGGTCACTTGTGGCTGAGTGCCTGATAGGCCAGTGCTGGTCACATGGCTGCAGTTTGTGGTTGTGATGACACTTGTGGCTCAGTGCCTGATAGGCCAGTGCTGGTGATGTGGGTGCTGGTTGTGGTTGTGATGTCTGTTTTTGCTGAGTGCCTGATAGGCCAGTGCTTGTCCTGTGGGTGGAGTTCGTGTTTGTGATGTCCCCTGTGGCTCAGTGCCTGATAGGCCAGTGCTGGTGATGTGGGTGGAGTTTGTGTTTATGATGTCACTTGTGGCTCAGTGCCTGATAGGCCAGTGCTGGCGATGTGGGTGGAGTTTGTGTTTGTGATGTCACTTGTGGCTCAGTGCCTGATAGGCCAGTGCTGGTCACGTGGGTGCAGTTTGTTGTTGTGATGTCATTTGCGGATCAGTGCCTGATAGGCCAGTGCTGGTGATGTGGGTGGAGTTTGTGTTTGTGATGTCACTTGTGGCTCAGTGCCTGATAGGCCAGTGCTGGGGATGTGGGTGGAGTTTGTGTTTGTGATGTCACTTGTGGCTCAGTGCCTGATAGGCCCGTGCTGGTCCTGTGGGTGCAGTTTGTGGTTGTGATGTCACTTGTGGCTCAGTGCCTGATAGGCCAGTGCTGGTCATGTGGATAGAGTTTCTGGTTGTGATTTCACTTGTGGCTCAGTGCCTGATAGGCCAGTGCTGGTGATGTGGGTGCAGTTTGTGTTTGTGATGTCACTTGTGGCTCAGTGCCTGATAGGCCAGTGCTGGTGATGTGGGTGGAGTTTGTGGTTGTGATGTCACTTGTGGCTGAGTGCCTGATAGGCCAGTGCTGGTGATGTGGGTGGAGTTTGTGTTTATGATGTCAGTTGTGGCTCAGTGTCTGATAGGCCAGTGCTGTTCATGTGGGTGCAGTTTGTGGTTGTGATGTCACTTGTGGCTCAGTGCCTGATAGGCCAGTGCTGGTCCTGTGTGTGCAGTTTGTGGTTTTGATGTCACTTGTGGCTCAGTGCCTGATAGGCCAGTGCTGGTCATGTGGCTGCAGTTTATATTTGTGATGTCACTTGTGGCTGAGTGCCTGATAGGCCAGTGCTGGTCATGTGGCTGCAGTTTGTGTTTGTGATGTCATTTGCGGATCAGTGCCTGATAGGCCAGTGCTGGTCCTGTGTGTGCAGTTTGTGGTTTTGATGTCACTTGTGGCTCAGTGCCTGATAGGCCAGTGCTGGTCACGTGGGTGGAGTTTGTGTTTGTGATGTCACTTGTGGCTCAGTGCCTGATAGGCCAGTGCTGGACATGTGGGTGCAGTTTGTGTTTGTGATGTCACTTGTGGCTCAGGGCCTGATAGGCCAGTGTTGGTCACATGGCTGCAGTTTGTGCTTGGGATGTCACTTGTGGCTCAGTGCCTGATAGGCCAGTGCTGGTCCTGTGTGTGCAGTTTGTGGTTTTGATGTCACTTGTGGCTCAGTGCCTGATAGGCCAGTGCTGGTGATGTGGGTGGAGTTTGTGTTTGTGATGTCAGTTGTGGCTCAGTGCCTGATAGGCCAGTGCTGTTCACGTGGGTGCAGTTTGTGATTGTGATGTCACTTGTGGCTGAGTGCCTGATAGGCCAGTGCTGGTCATGTGGATAGAGTTTGTGTTTGTGATGTCACTTGTGGCTCAGTGCCTGATAGGCCAGTGCTGGTCCTGTGTGTGCAGTTTGTGTTTGTGATGTCACTTGTGGCTCAGGGACTGATAGGCCAGTGTTGGTCACATGGCTGCAGTTTGTGTTTGTGATGTCACTTGTGGCTGAGTGCCTGATAGGCCAGTGCTGGTGATGTGGGTGGAGTTTGTGGTTGTGATGTCACTTGTGGCTCAGTGCCTGATAGGCCAGTGCTGGTGATGTGGGTGCAGTTTGTGTTTGTGATGTCACTTGTGGCTCAGTGCCTGATAGGCCAGTGCTGGTCATGTGGGTGCAGTTTGTGGTTGTGATGTCACTTGTGGCTCAGGGCCTGATAGGCCAGTGTTGGTCACATGGCTGCAGTTTATGATTGTGATGTCACTTGTGGCTCAGTGCCTGATAGGCCAATGCTGATGATGTGGCTGCAGTTTGTGTTTGTGATGTCACTTGTGACTGAGTGCCTTATAGGGAAGTGCTGGTTTACGTGGCTGCAGTTTGTCGTTGTGATGTCACTTGTGGCTCAGTGCCTGATAGGCCAGTGCTCTTCATGTGTGTGTAGTTTTTTTTGTGATGTCCCTTGTGGCTCAGTGCCTGATAGGCCAGTGCTGGTCATGTGGGTGCAGTTTGTGGTTGTCAGGTCACTTGTGGCTGAGTGCCTGATAGGCCAGTGCTGGTCACATGGCTGCAGTTTGTGGTTGTGATGACACTTGTGGCTCAGTGCCTGATAGGCCAGTGCTGGTGATGTGGGTGCTGGTTGTGGTTGTGATGTCTGTTTTTGCTGAGTGCCTGATAGGCCAGTGCTTGTCCTGTGGGTGGAGTTCGTGTTTGTGATGTCCCCTGTGGCTCAGTGCCTGATAGGCCAGTGCTGGTGATGTGGGTGGAGTTTGTGTTTATGATGTCACTTGTGGCTCAGTGCCTGATAGGCCAGTGCTGGCGATGTGGGTGGAGTTTGTGTTTGTGATGTCACTTGTGGCTCAGTGCCTGATAGGCCAGTGCTGGTCACGTGGGTGCAGTTTGTTGTTGTGATGTCATTTGCGGATCAGTGCCTGATAGGCCAGTGCTGGTGATGTGGGTGGAGTTTGTGTTTGTGATGTCACTTGTGGCTCAGTGCCTGATAGGCCAATGCTGTTCATGTGGGTGCAGTTTGTGGTTGTGATGTCACTTGTGGCTCAGTGCCTGATAGGCCAGTGCTGGTCATGTGGGTGCAGTTTGTCGTTGTCAGGTCACTTGTGGCTGAGTGCCTGATAGGCCAGTGCTGGTGATGTGGCTGCAGTTTGTGGTTGTGATGTCACTTGTGGCTCAGTGCCTGATAGGCCAGTGCTGGTGATGTGGCTGCAGTTTGTGGTTGTGATGTCACTTGTGGCTCAGTGCCTGATAGGCCAGTGCTGGTGATGTGGCTGCAGTTTGTGTTTGTGATGTCACTTGTGGCTCAGTGCCTGATAGGCCAGTGCTGGTCATGTGGGTGCAGTTTGTGGTTGTGATGTCACTTGTGGCTCAGTGCCTGATAGGCCAGTGCTGGTCATGTGGGTGCAGTTTGTGGTTGTGATGTCACTTGTGGCTCAGAGCCTGATAGGCCAGTTTTGGTCACATGGCTGCAGTTTTTGGTTGTGATGTCACTTGTGGCTCAGTGCCTGATAGGCCAGTGCTGGTGATGTGGGTGGAGTTTGTGTTTGTGATGTCACTTGTGGCTCAGTGCCTGATAGGCGAGTGCTGGTGGTGTGGGTGCAGTTTGTGTTTGTGATGTCACTTGTGGCTCAGGGCCTGATAGGCCAGTGTTGGTCACATGGCTGCAGTTTGTGTTTGTGATGTCACTTGTGGCTCAGTGCCTGATAGGCCAGTGCTGGTGATGTGGCTGCATTTTGTGGTTGTGATGTCACTTGTGGCTCAGTGCCTGATAGGCCAGTGCTGGTGATGTGGCTGCAGTTTATATTTGTGATGTCACTTGTGGCTGAGTGCCTGATAGGCCAGTGCTGGTCCTGTGTGTGCAGTTTGTGGTTTTGATGTCACTTGTGGCTCAGTGCCTGATAGGCCAGTGCTGGTGATGTGGCTGCAGTTTGTGTTTGTGAGGTCACTTTTGGCTGAGTGCCTGATAGGCCAGTGCTGGTGATGTGGGTGCAGTTTGTGTTTGTGATGTCACTTGTGGCTCAGTGCCTGATAGGCCAGTGCTGGTCATGTGGGTGCAGTTTGTGGTTGTGATGTCACTTGTGGCTCAGGGCCTGATAGGCCAGTGCTGGTCACGTGGGTGGAGTTTGTGTTTGTGATGTCACTTGTGGCTCAGTGCCTGATAGGCCAGTGCTGGTCACGTGGGTGCAGTTTGTTGTTGTGATGTCATTTGCGGATCAGTGCCTGATAGGCCAGTGCTGGTCACGTGGGTGCAGTTTGTGTTTGTGATGTCACTTGTGGCTGAGTGCCTGATAGGCCAGTGCTGGTCACGTGGGTGCAGTTTGTTGTTGTGATGTCACTTGTGGCTGAGTGCCTGATAGGCCAGTGCCGGTGATGTGGGTGGAGTTTGTGTTTGTGATGTCACTTGTGGCTCAGTGCCTGATAGGCCAATGCTGTTCATGTGGGTGCAGTTTGTGGTTGTGATGTCACTTGTGGCTCAGTGCCTGATAGGCCAGTGCTGGTCATGTGGCTGCAGTTTCTGGTTGTCAGGTCTCTTGTGGCTCAGAGCCTGATAGGCCAGTGTTGGTCACATGGCTGCAGTTTGTGATTGTGATGTCACTTGTGGCTCAGTGCCTGATAGGCCAGTGCTGGTCACGTGGGTGGAGTTTGTGTTTGTGATGTCACTTGTGGCTCAGTGCCTGATAGGCCAGTGCTGGTCACGTGGGTGCAGTTTGTTGTTGTGATGTCATTTGCGGATCAGTGCCTGATAGGCCAGTGCTGGTCACGTGCGTGGAGTTTGTGTTTATGATGTCACTTGTGGCTGAGTGCCTGATAGGCCAGTGCTGGTCACGTGGGTGCAGTTTGTTGTTGTGAGGTCACTTGTGGCTCAGTGCCTGATAGGCCAGTGCTGGTCCTGTGTGTGCAGTTTGTGGTTTTGATGTCACTTGTGGCTCAGTGCCTGATAGGCCAATGCTGTTCATGTGGCTGCAGTTTGTGGTTGTGATGTCACTTGTGGCTGAGTGCCTGATAGGCCAGTGCTGGTGATGTGTGTGCAGTTTGTGGTTGTGATGTCACTTGTGGCTCAGAGCCTGATAGGCCAGTGGTGTTCATGTGGGTGCAGTTTGTGGTTGTGATGTCACTTGTGGCTCAGTGCCTGATAGGCCAGTGCTGGTGATGTGGGTGGAGTTTGTTGTTGTGATGTCACTTGTGGCTCAGTGCCTGATAGGCCAGTGCTGGTGATGTGGGTGGAGTTAGTGGTTGTGATGTCACTTGTGGCTCAGTGCCTGATAGGCCAATGCTGTTCATGTGGGTGCAGTTTGTGTTTGTGATGTCACTTGTGGCTCAGTGCCTGATAGGCCAGTGCTGGTGATGTGGGTGCAGTTTGTGGTTGTGATGTCACTTGTGGCTGAGTGCCTGATAGGCCACTGCTGTTCATGTGGGTGCAGTTTGTGTTTGTGATGTCACTTGTGGCTCAGTGCCTGATAGGCCAATGCTGTTCATGTGGGTGCAGTTTGTGTTTGTGATGTCACTTGTGGCTCAGTGCCTGATAGGCCAGTGCTGGTCATGTGGGTGCAGTTTGTGGTTGTCAGGTCACTTGTGGCTCAGTGCCTGATAGGCCAATGCTGTTCATGTGGGTGCAGTTTGTGTTTGTGATGTCACTTGTGGCTGAGTGCCTGATAGGCCAGTGCTGTTCATGTGGCTGCAGTTTGTGGTTGTGATGTCACTTGTGGCTCAGTGCCTGATAGGCCAGTGCTGGTGATGTGGGTGGAGTTTGTGTTTATGATGTCACTTGTGGCTCAGTGCCTGATAGGCCAGTGCTGTTCATGTGGGTGCAGTTTGTGTTTGTGATGTCACTTGTGGCTCAGTGCCTGATAGGCCAGTGCTGGTCATGTGGATAGAGTTTGTGGTTGTGATGTCACTTCTGGCTCATTGCCTGATAGGCCAGTGCTGGTCATGTGGGTGGAGTTTGTGTTTGTGATGTCACTTGTGGCTCAGTGCCTGATAGGCCAGTGCTGGTCACGTGGGTGCAGTTTGTTGTTGTGATGTCATTTGCGGATCAGTGCCTGATAGGCCAGTGCTGGTGATGTGGGTGGAGTTTGTGTTTGTGATGTCACTTGTGGCTCAGTGCCTGATAGGCCAGTGCTGGTCCTGTGGGTGCAGTTTGTGATTGTGATGTCACTTGTGGCTCAGTGCCTGATAGGCCGGTGCTGGTCACGTGGGTGGAGTTTGTGTTTGTGATGTCACTTGTGGCTCAGGGCCTGATAGGCCAGTGCTGGTCACGTGGGTGCAGTTTGTTGTTGTGATGTCATTTGCGGATCAGTGCCTGATAGGCCAGTGCTGGTCCTGTGGGTGCAGTTTGTGGTTGTGATGTCACTTGTGGCTGAGTGCCTGATAGGCCAGTGCTGGTCCTGTTTGTGCAGTTTGTGGTTGTGATGTCACTTGTGGCTCAGGGCCTGATAGGCCAGTGCTGGTGATGTGGGTGGAGTGTGTTTATGATGTCACTTGTGGCTCAGTGCCTGATAGGCCAGTGCTGGGGATGTGGGTGGAGTTTGTGTTTGTGATGTCACTTGTGGCTGAGTGCCTGATAGGCCAGTGCTGGTCCTGTGTGTGCAGTTTGTGGTTGTGATGTCACTTGTGGCTCAGTGCCTGATAGGCCAGTGCTGGTCATGTGGATAGAGTTTGTGGTTGTGATGTCACTTGTGGCTCAGTGCCTGATAGGCCAGTGCTGGTCATGTGGGTGCAGTTTGTGGTTGTGATGTCACTTGTGGCTCAGGGCCTGATAGGCCAGTGTTGGTCACATGGCTGCAGTTTGTGTTTGTGATGTCACTTGTGGCTCAGTGCCTGATAGGCCAGTGCTGGTCATGTGGCTGCAGTTTATATTTGTGATGTCACTTGTGGCTGAGTGCCTGATAGGCCAGTGCTGGTCATGTGGGTGCAGTTGGTGGTTGTGATGTCACTTGTGGCTCAGTGCCTGATAGGCCAATGCTTTTCATGTGGGTGCAGTTTGTGTTTGTGATGTCACTTGTGGCTCAGTGCCTGATAGGCCAATGCTGTTCATGTGGGTGCAGTTTGTGTTTGTGATGTCACTTGTGGCTCAGTGCCTGATAGGCCAGTGCTGGTGATGTGGGTGCTGGTTGTGATTGTGATGTCACTTGTGGCTCAGTACCTGATAGGCCAGTGTTGGTCACATGGCTGCAGTTTGTGTTTGTGATGTCACTTGTGGCTCAGTGCCTGATAGGCCAGTGCTGGTCCTGTGTGTGGAGTTTGTGTTTGTGATGTCACTTGTGGCTCAGAGCCTGATAGGCCAGTTTTGGTCACAAGGCTGCAGTTTGTGTTTGTGATGTCACTTGTGGCTCAGTGCCTGATAGGCCAGTGCTGGTCCTGTGTATGCAGTTTGTGGTTTTGATGTCACTTGTGGCTCAGTGCCTGATAGGCCAGTGCTGGTGATGTGGGTGGAGTTTGTGTTTGTGATGTCACTTGTGGCTCAGTGCCTGATAGGCCAGTGCTGGTGGTGTCACTGCAGTTTTTGTTTGTGATGTCACGTTTTGCTGAGTGCCTGATAGGCCAGTGCTGGTCACGTGGGTGCAGTTTGTGGTTGTGATGTCACTTGTGGCTGAGTGCCTGATAGGCCAGTGCTGGTGATGTGGGTGGAGTTTGTGGTTGTGATGTCACTTGTGGCTCAGTGCCTGATAGGCCAGTGCTGGTGATGTGGGTGCAGTTTGTGCTTGGGATGTCATTTGTGGCTCAGTGCCTGATAGGCCAGTGCTGGTCCTGTGGGTGCAGTTTGTGTTTGTGATGTCACTTGTGGCTCAGTGCGTGATAGGCCAGTGCTGTTGATGTGGGTGCTGGTTGTGTTTGTGAGGTCAGATTTGCCTGAGTGCCTGATAGGCCAGTGCTGGTCACGTGTGTGCAGTTTGTGGTTGTGATGTCACTTGTGGCTCAGTGCCTGATAGGCCAATGCTGATGATGTGGCTGCAATTTGTGTTTGTGATGTCACTTGTGACTGAGTGCCTTATAGGGAAGTGCTGGTTTACGTGGCTGCAGTTTGTCGTTGTGATGTCACTTGTGGCTCAGTGCCTGATAGGCCAGTGCTGGTGATGTGGGTGGAGTTTGTGGTTGTGATGTCACTTGTGGCTCAGTGCCTGATAGGCCAGTGCTGGTGATGTGGGTGGAGTTTGTGGTTGCGATGTCAGTTGTGGCTGAGTGCCTGATAGGCCAGTGCTCTTCATGTGTGTGTAGTTTTTTTTGTGATGTCCCTTGTGGCTCAGTGCCTGATAGGCCAGTGCTGGTCATGTGGGTGCAGTTTGTGGTTGTCAGGTCACTTGTGGCTGAGTGCCTGATAGGCCAGTGCTGGTCACATGGCTGCAGTTTGTGGTTGTGATGACACTTGTGGCTCAGTGCCTGATAGGCCAGTGCTGGTGATGTGGGTGCTGGTTGTGGTTGTGATGTCTGTTTTTGCTGAGTGCCTGATAGGCCAGTGCTTGTCCTGTGGGTGGAGTTCGTGTTTGTGATGTCCCCTGTGGCTCAGTGCCTGATAGGCCAGTGCTGGTGATGTGGGTGGAGTTTGTGTTTATGATGTCACTTGTGGCTCAGTGCCTGATAGGCCAGTGCTGGCGATGTGGGTGGAGTTTGTGTTTGTGATGTCACTTGTGGCTCAGTGCCTGATAGGCCAGTGCTGGTCACGTGGGTGCAGTTTGTTGTTGTGATGTCATTTGCGGATCAGTGCCTGATAGGCCAGTGCTGGTGATGTGGGTGGAGTTTGTGTTTGTGATGTCACTTGTGGCTCAGTGCCTGATAGGCCAGTGCTGGTGATGTGGGTGCAGTTTGTGGTTGTGATGTCACTTGTGGCTCAGTGCCTGATAGGCCAGTGCTGGTCATGTGAGTGCAGTTTGTCGTTGTCAGGTCACTTGTGGCTGAGTGCCTGATAGGCCAGTGCTGGTGATGTGGCTGCAGTTTGTGGTTGTGATGTCACTTGTGGCTCAGTGCCTGATAGGCCAGTGCTGGTGATGTGGGTGCAGTTTGTGGTTGTGATGTCACTTGCGGCTCAGTGCCTGATAGGCCAGTGCTGGTGATGTGGCTGCAGTTTGTGGTTGTGATGTCACTTGTGGCTCAGTGCCTGATAGGCCAGTGCTGGTGATGTGGGTGGAGTTTGTGGTTGTGATGTCACTTGTGGCTGAGTGCCTGATAGGCCAGTGCTGGTGATGTGGGTGGAGTTTGTGTTTATGATGTCAGTTGTGGCTCAGTGTCTGATAGGCCAGTGCTGTTCATGTGGGTGCAGTTTGTGGTTGTGATGTCACTTGTGGCTCAGTGCCTGATAGGCCAGTGCTGGTCCTGTGTGTGCAGTTTGTGGTTTTGATGTCACTTGTGGCTCAGTGCCTGATAGGCCAGTGCTGGTCATGTGGCTGCAGTTTATATTTGTGATGTCACTTGTGGCTGAGTGCCTGATAGGCCAGTGCTGGTCATGTGGCTGCAGTTTGTGTTTGTGATGTCATTTGCGGATCAGTGCCTGATAGGCCAGTGCTGGTCCTGTGTGTGCAGTTTGTGGTTTTGATGTCACTTGTGGCTCAGTGCCTGATAGGCCAGTGCTGGTCACGTGGGTGGAGTTTGTGTTTGTGATGTCACTTGTGGCTCAGTGCCTGATAGGCCAGTGTTGGTCACATGGCTGCAGTTTGTGCTTGGGATGTCACTTGTGGCTCAGTGCCTGATAGGCCAGTGCTGGTCCTGTGTGTGCAGTTTGTGGTTTTGATGTCACTTGTGGCTCAGTGCCTGATAGGCCAGTGCTGGTGATGTGGGTGGAGTTTGTGTTTGTGATGTCAGTTGTGGCTCAGTGCCTGATAGGCCAGTGCTGGTCACGTGGGTGCAGTTTGTTGTTGTGATGTCATTTGCGGATCAGTGCCTGATAGGCCAGTGCTGGTGATGTGGGTGGAGTTTGTGTTTGTGATGTCACTTGTGGCTGAGTGCCTGATAGGCCAGTGCTGTTCACGTGGGTGCAGTTTGTGATTTTTGATGTCACTTGTGGCTAAGTGCCTGATAGGCCAGTGCTGGTCCTGTGTGTGCAGTTTGTGTTTGTGATGTCACTTGTGGCTCAGGGACTGATAGGCCAGTGTTGGTCACATGGCTGCAGTTTGTGTTTGTGATGTCACTTGTGGCTGAGTGCCTGATAGGCCAGTGCTGGTGATGTGGGTGGAGTTTGTGGTTGTGATGTCACTTGTGGCTCAGTGCCTGATAGGCCAGTGCTGGTGATGTGGGTGCAGTTTGTGTTTGTGATGTCACTTGTGGCTCAGTGCCTGATAGGCCAGTGCTGGTCATGTGGGTGCAGTTTGTGGTTGTGATGTCACTTGTGGCTGAGTGCCTGATAGGCCACTGCTGTTCATGTGGGTGCAGTTTGTGTTTGTGATGTCACTTGTGGCTCAGTGCCTGATAGGCCAATGCTGTTCATGTGGGTGCAGTTTGTGTTTGTGATGTCACTTGTGGCTCAGTGCCTGATAGGCCAGTGCTGGTCATGTGGGTGCAGTTTGTGGTTGTGATGTCACTTGTGGCTCAGGGCCTGATAGGCCAGTGTTGGTCACATGGCTGCAGTTTATGATTGTGATGTCACTTGTGGCTCAGTGCCTGATAGGCCAATGCTGATGATGTGGCTGCAGTTTGTGTTTGTGATGTCACTTGTGACTGAGTGCCTTATAGGGAAGTGCTGGTTTACGTGGCTGCAGTTTGTCGTTGTGATGTCACTTGTGGCTCAGTGCCTGATAGGCCAGTGCTCTTCATGTGTGTGTAGTTTTTTTTGTGATGTCCCTTGTGGCTCAGTGCCTGATAGGCCAGTGCTGGTCATGTGGGTGCAGTTTGTGGTTGTCAGGTCACTTGTGGCTGAGTGCCTGATAGGCCAGTGCTGGTCACATGGCTGCAGTTTGTGGTTGTGATGACACTTGTGGCTCAGTGCCTGATAGGCCAGTGCTGGTGATGTGGGTGCTGGTTGTGGTTGTGATGTCTGTTTTTGCTGAGTGCCTGATAGGCCAGTGCTTGTCCTGTGGGTGGAGTTCGTGTTTGTGATGTCCCCTGTGGCTCAGTGCCTGATAGGCCAGTGCTGGTGATGTGGGTGGAGTTTGTGTTTATGATGTCACTTGTGGCTCAGTGCCTGATAGGCCAGTGCTGGCGATGTGGGTGGAGTTTGTGTTTGTGATGTCACTTGTGGCTCAGTGCCTGATAGGCCAGTGCTGGTCACGTGGGTGCAGTTTGTTATTGTGATGTCATTTGCGGATCAGTGCCTGATAGGCCAGTGCTGGTGATGTGGGTGGAGTTTGTGTTTGTGATGTCACTTGTGGCTCAGTGCCTGATAGGCCAATGCTGTTCATGTGGGTGCAGTTTGTGGTTGTGATGTCACTTGTGGCTCAGTGCCTGATAGGCCAGTGCTGGTCATGTGGGTGCAGTTTGTGGTTGTCAGGTCACTTGTGGCTCAGGGCCTGATAGGCCAGTGTTGGTCACATGGCTGCAGTTTGTGTTTGTGATGTCACTTGTGGCTGAGTGCCTGATAGGCCAGTGCTGGTGATGTGGCTGCATTTTGTGGTTGTGATGTCACTTGTGGCTCAGTGCCTGATAGGCCAGTGCTGGTGATGTGGCTGCAGTTTATATTTGTGATGTCACTTGTGGCTGAGTGCCTGATAGGCCAGTGCTGGTCCTGTGTGTGCAGTTTGTGGTTTTGATGTCACTTGTGGCTCAGTGCCTGATAGGCCAGTGCTGGTGATGTGGCTGCAGTTTGTGTTTGTGAGGTCACTTTTGGCTGAGTGCCTGATAGGCCAGTGCTGGTGATGTGGGTGCAGTTTGTGTTTGTGATGTCACTTGTGGCTCAGTGCCTGATAGGCCAGTGCTGGTCATGTGGGTGCAGTTTGTGGTTGTGATGTCACTTGTGGCTCAGGGCCTGATAGGCCAGTGCTGGTCACGTGGGTGGAGTTTGTGTTTGTGATGTCACTTGTGGCTCAGTGCCTGATAGGCCAGTGCTGGTCACGTGGGTGCAGTTTGTTGTTGTGATGTCATTTGCGGATCAGTGCCTGATAGGCCAGTGCTGGTCACGTGGGTGCAGTTTGTGTTTGTGATGTCACTTGTGGCTGAGTGCCTGATAGGCCAGTGCTGGTCACGTGGGTGCAGTTTGTTGTTGTGATGTCACTTGTGGCTGAGTGCCTGATAGGCCAGTGCCGGTGATGTGGGTGGAGTTTGTGTTTGTGATGTCACTTGTGGCTCAGTGCCTGATAGGCCAATGCTGTTCATGTGGGTGCAGTTTGTGGTTGTGATGTCACTTGTGGCTCAGTGCCTGATAGGCCAGTGCTGGTCATGTGGCTGCAGTTTCTGGTTGTCAGGTCTCTTGTGGCTCAGAGCCTGATAGGCCAGTGTTGGTCACATGGCTGCAGTTTGTGATTGTGATGTCACTTGTGGCTCAGTGCCTGATAGGCCAGTGCTGGTCACGTGGGTGGAGTTTGTGTTTGTGATGTCACTTGTGGCTCAGTGCCTGATAGGCCAGTGCTGGTCACGTGGGTGCAGTTTGTTGTTGTGATGTCATTTGCGGATCAGTGCCTGATAGGCCAGTGCTGGTCACGTGCGTGGAGTTTGTGTTTATGATGTCACTTGTGGCTGAGTGCCTGATAGGCCAGTGCTGGTCACGTGGGTGCAGTTTGTTGTTGTGAGGTCACTTGTGGCTCAGTGCCTGATAGGCCAGTGCTGGTCCTGTGTGTGCAGTTTGTGGTTTTGATGTCACTTGTGGCTCAGTGCCTGATAGGCCAATGCTGTTCATGTGGCTGCAGTTTGTGGTTGTGATGTCACTTGTGGCTGAGTGCCTGATAGGCCAGTGCTGGTGATGTGTGTGCAGTTTGTGGTTGTGATGTCACTTGTGGCTCAGAGCCTGATAGGCCAGTGGTGTTCATGTGGGTGCAGTTTGTGGTTGTGATGTCACTTGTGGCTCAGTGCCTGATAGGCCAGTGCTGGTGATGTGGGTGGAGTTTGTTGTTGTGATGTCACTTGTGGCTCAGTGCCTGATAGGCCAGTGCTGGTGATGTGGGTGGAGTTAGTGGTTGTGATGTCACTTGTGGCTCAGTGCCTGATAGGCCAATGCTGTTCATGTGGGTGCAGTTTGTGTTTGTGATGTCACTTGTGGCTCAGTGCCTGATAGGCCAGTGCTGGTGATGTGGGTGCAGTTTGTGGTTGTGATGTCACTTGTGGCTGAGTGCCTGATAGGCCACTGCTGTTCATGTGGGTGCAGTTTGTGTTTGTGATGTCACTTGTGGCTCAGTGCCTGATAGGCCAATGCTGTTCATGTGGGTGCAGTTTGTGTTTGTGATGTCACTTGTGGCTCAGTGCCTGATAGGCCAGTGCTGGTCATGTGGGTGCAGTTTGTGGTTGTCAGGTCACTTGTGGCTCAGTGCCTGATAGGCCAATGCTGTTCATGTGGGTGCAGTTTGTGTTTGTGATGTCACTTGTGGCTGAGTGCCTGATAGGCCAGTGCTGTTCATGTGGCTGCAGTTTGTGGTTGTGATGTCACTTGTGGCTCAGTGCCTGATAGGCCAGTGCTGGTGATGTGGGTGGAGTTTGTGTTTATGATGTCACTTGTGGCTCAGTGCCTGATAGGCCAGTGCTGTTCATGTGGGTGCAGTTTGTGTTTGTGATGTCACTTGTGGCTCAGTGCCTGATAGGCCAGTGCTGGTCATGTGGATAGAGTTTGTGGTTGTGATGTCACTTCTGGCTCATTGCCTGATAGGCCAGTGCTGGTCATGTGGGTGGAGTTTGTGTTTGTGATGTCACTTGTGGCTCAGTGCCTGATAGGCCAGTGCTGGTCACGTGGGTGCAGTTTGTTGTTGTGATGTCATTTGCGGATCAGTGCCTGATAGGCCAGTGCTGGTGATGTGGGTGGAGTTTGTGTTTGTGATGTCACTTGTGGCTCAGTGCCTGATAGGCCAGTGCTGGTCCTGTGGGTGCAGTTTGTGATTGTGATGTCACTTGTGGCTCAGTGCCTGATAGGCCGGTGCTGGTCACGTGGGTGGAGTTTGTGTTTGTGATGTCACTTGTGGCTCAGGGCCTGATAGGCCAGTGCTGGTCACGTGGGTGCAGTTTGTTGTTGTGATGTCATTTGCGGATCAGTGCCTGATAGGCCAGTGCTGGTCCTGTGGGTGCAGTTTGTGGTTGTGATGTCACTTGTGGCTGAGTGCCTGATAGGCCAGTGCTGGTCCTGTTTGTGCAGTTTGTGGTTGTGATGTCACTTGTGGCTCAGGGCCTGATAGGCCAGTGCTGGTGATGTGGGTGGAGTGTGTTTATGATGTCACTTGTGGCTCAGTGCCTGATAGGCCAGTGCTGGGGATGTGGGTGGAGTTTGTGTTTGTGATGTCACTTGTGGCTGAGTGCCTGATAGGCCAGTGCTGGTCCTGTGTGTGCAGTTTGTGGTTGTGATGTCACTTGTGGCTCAGTGCCTGATAGGCCAGTGCTGGTCATGTGGATAGAGTTTGTGGTTGTGATGTCACTTGTGGCTCAGTGCCTGATAGGCCAGTGCTGGTCATGTGGGTGCAGTTTGTGGTTGTGATGTCACTTGTGGCTCAGGGCCTGATAGGCCAGTGTTGGTCACATGGCTGCAGTTTGTGTTTGTGATGTCACTTGTGGCTCAGTGCCTGATAGGCCAGTGCTGGTCATGTGGCTGCAGTTTATATTTGTGATGTCACTTGTGGCTGAGTGCCTGATAGGCCAGTGCTGGTCATGTGGGTGCAGTTGGTGGTTGTGATGTCACTTGTGGCTCAGTGCCTGATAGGCCAATGCTTTTCATGTGGGTGCAGTTTGTGTTTGTGATGTCACTTGTGGCTCAGTGCCTGATAGGCCAATGCTGTTCATGTGGGTGCAGTTTGTGTTTGTGATGTCACTTGTGGCTCAGTGCCTGATAGGCCAGTGCTGGTGATGTGGGTGCTGGTTGTGATTGTGATGTCACTTGTGGCTCAGTACCTGATAGGCCAGTGTTGGTCACATGGCTGCAGTTTGTGTTTGTGATGTCACTTGTGGCTCAGTGCCTGATAGGCCAGTGCTGGTCCTGTGTGTGGAGTTTGTGTTTGTGATGTCACTTGTGGCTCAGAGCCTGATAGGCCAGTTTTGGTCACAAGGCTGCAGTTTGTGTTTGTGATGTCACTTGTGGCTCAGTGCCTGATAGGCCAGTGCTGGTCCTGTGTATGCAGTTTGTGGTTTTGATGTCACTTGTGGCTCAGTGCCTGATAGGCCAGTGCTGGTGATGTGGGTGGAGTTTGTGTTTGTGATGTCACTTGTGGCTCAGTGCCTGATAGGCCAGTGCTGGTGGTGTCACTGCAGTTTTTGTTTGTGATGTCACGTTTTGCTGAGTGCCTGATAGGCCAGTGCTGGTCACGTGGGTGCAGTTTGTGGTTGTGATGTCACTTGTGGCTGAGTGCCTGATAGGCCAGTGCTGGTGATGTGGGTGGAGTTTGTGGTTGTGATGTCACTTGTGGCTCAGTGCCTGATAGGCCAGTGCTGGTGATGTGGGTGCAGTTTGTGCTTGGGATGTCATTTGTGGCTCAGTGCCTGATAGGCCAGTGCTGGTCCTGTGGGTGCAGTTTGTGTTTGTGATGTCACTTGTGGCTCAGTGCGTGATAGGCCAGTGCTGTTGATGTGGGTGCTGGTTGTGTTTGTGAGGTCAGATTTGCCTGAGTGCCTGATAGGCCAGTGCTGGTCACGTGTGTGCAGTTTGTGGTTGTGATGTCACTTGTGGCTCAGTGCCTGATAGGCCAATGCTGATGATGTGGCTGCAATTTGTGTTTGTGATGTCACTTGTGACTGAGTGCCTTATAGGGAAGTGCTGGTTTACGTGGCTGCAGTTTGTCGTTGTGATGTCACTTGTGGCTCAGTGCCTGATAGGCCAGTGCTGGTGATGTGGGTGGAGTTTGTGGTTGTGATGTCACTTGTGGCTCAGTGCCTGATAGGCCAGTGCTGGTGATGTGGGTGGAGTTTGTGGTTGCGATGTCAGTTGTGGCTGAGTGCCTGATAGGCCAGTGCTCTTCATGTGTGTGTAGTTTTTTTTGTGATGTCCCTTGTGGCTCAGTGCCTGATAGGCCAGTGCTGGTCATGTGGGTGCAGTTTGTGGTTGTCAGGTCACTTGTGGCTGAGTGCCTGATAGGCCAGTGCTGGTCACATGGCTGCAGTTTGTGGTTGTGATGACACTTGTGGCTCAGTGCCTGATAGGCCAGTGCTGGTGATGTGGGTGCTGGTTGTGGTTGTGATGTCTGTTTTTGCTGAGTGCCTGATAGGCCAGTGCTTGTCCTGTGGGTGGAGTTCGTGTTTGTGATGTCCCCTGTGGCTCAGTGCCTGATAGGCCAGTGCTGGTGATGTGGGTGGAGTTTGTGTTTATGATGTCACTTGTGGCTCAGTGCCTGATAGGCCAGTGCTGGCGATGTGGGTGGAGTTTGTGTTTGTGATGTCACTTGTGGCTCAGTGCCTGATAGGCCAGTGCTGGTCACGTGGGTGCAGTTTGTTGTTGTGATGTCATTTGCGGATCAGTGCCTGATAGGCCAGTGCTGGTGATGTGGGTGGAGTTTGTGTTTGTGATGTCACTTGTGGCTCAGTGCCTGATAGGCCAGTGCTGGTGATGTGGGTGCAGTTTGTGGTTGTGATGTCACTTGTGGCTCAGTGCCTGATAGGCCAGTGCTGGTCATGTGAGTGCAGTTTGTCGTTGTCAGGTCACTTGTGGCTGAGTGCCTGATAGGCCAGTGCTGGTGATGTGGCTGCAGTTTGTGGTTGTGATGTCACTTGTGGCTCAGTGCCTGATAGGCCAGTGCTGGTGATGTGGGTGCAGTTTGTGGTTGTGATGTCACTTGCGGCTCAGTGCCTGATAGGCCAGTGCTGGTGATGTGGCTGCAGTTTGTGGTTGTGATGTCACTTGTGGCTCAGTGCCTGATAGGCCAGTGCTGGTGATGTGGGTGGAGTTTGTGGTTGTGATGTCACTTGTGGCTGAGTGCCTGATAGGCCAGTGCTGGTGATGTGGGTGGAGTTTGTGTTTATGATGTCAGTTGTGGCTCAGTGTCTGATAGGCCAGTGCTGTTCATGTGGGTGCAGTTTGTGGTTGTGATGTCACTTGTGGCTCAGTGCCTGATAGGCCAGTGCTGGTCCTGTGTGTGCAGTTTGTGGTTTTGATGTCACTTGTGGCTCAGTGCCTGATAGGCCAGTGCTGGTCATGTGGCTGCAGTTTATATTTGTGATGTCACTTGTGGCTGAGTGCCTGATAGGCCAGTGCTGGTCATGTGGCTGCAGTTTGTGTTTGTGATGTCATTTGCGGATCAGTGCCTGATAGGCCAGTGCTGGTCCTGTGTGTGCAGTTTGTGGTTTTGATGTCACTTGTGGCTCAGTGCCTGATAGGCCAGTGCTGGTCACGTGGGTGGAGTTTGTGTTTGTGATGTCACTTGTGGCTCAGTGCCTGATAGGCCAGTGTTGGTCACATGGCTGCAGTTTGTGCTTGGGATGTCACTTGTGGCTCAGTGCCTGATAGGCCAGTGCTGGTCCTGTGTGTGCAGTTTGTGGTTTTGATGTCACTTGTGGCTCAGTGCCTGATAGGCCAGTGCTGGTGATGTGGGTGGAGTTTGTGTTTGTGATGTCAGTTGTGGCTCAGTGCCTGATAGGCCAGTGCTGGTCACGTGGGTGCAGTTTGTTGTTGTGATGTCATTTGCGGATCAGTGCCTGATAGGCCAGTGCTGGTGATGTGGGTGGAGTTTGTGTTTGTGATGTCACTTGTGGCTGAGTGCCTGATAGGCCAGTGCTGTTCACGTGGGTGCAGTTTGTGATTTTTGATGTCACTTGTGGCTAAGTGCCTGATAGGCCAGTGCTGGTCCTGTGTGTGCAGTTTGTGTTTGTGATGTCACTTGTGGCTCAGGGACTGATAGGCCAGTGTTGGTCACATGGCTGCAGTTTGTGTTTGTGATGTCACTTGTGGCTGAGTGCCTGATAGGCCAGTGCTGGTGATGTGGGTGGAGTTTGTGGTTGTGATGTCACTTGTGGCTCAGTGCCTGATAGGCCAGTGCTGGTGATGTGGGTGCAGTTTGTGTTTGTGATGTCACTTGTGGCTCAGTGCCTGATAGGCCAGTGCTGGTCATGTGGGTGCAGTTTGTGGTTGTGATGTCACTTGTGGCTGAGTGCCTGATAGGCCACTGCTGTTCATGTGGGTGCAGTTTGTGTTTGTGATGTCACTTGTGGCTCAGTGCCTGATAGGCCAATGCTGTTCATGTGGGTGCAGTTTGTGTTTGTGATGTCACTTGTGGCTCAGTGCCTGATAGGCCAGTGCTGGTCATGTGGGTGCAGTTTGTGGTTGTGATGTCACTTGTGGCTCAGGGCCTGATAGGCCAGTGTTGGTCACATGGCTGCAGTTTATGATTGTGATGTCACTTGTGGCTCAGTGCCTGATAGGCCAATGCTGATGATGTGGCTGCAGTTTGTGTTTGTGATGTCACTTGTGACTGAGTGCCTTATAGGGAAGTGCTGGTTTACGTGGCTGCAGTTTGTCGTTGTGATGTCACTTGTGGCTCAGTGCCTGATAGGCCAGTGCTCTTCATGTGTGTGTAGTTTTTTTTGTGATGTCCCTTGTGGCTCAGTGCCTGATAGGCCAGTGCTGGTCATGTGGGTGCAGTTTGTGGTTGTCAGGTCACTTGTGGCTGAGTGCCTGATAGGCCAGTGCTGGTCACATGGCTGCAGTTTGTGGTTGTGATGACACTTGTGGCTCAGTGCCTGATAGGCCAGTGCTGGTGATGTGGGTGCTGGTTGTGGTTGTGATGTCTGTTTTTGCTGAGTGCCTGATAGGCCAGTGCTTGTCCTGTGGGTGGAGTTCGTGTTTGTGATGTCCCCTGTGGCTCAGTGCCTGATAGGCCAGTGCTGGTGATGTGGGTGGAGTTTGTGTTTATGATGTCACTTGTGGCTCAGTGCCTGATAGGCCAGTGCTGGCGATGTGGGTGGAGTTTGTGTTTGTGATGTCACTTGTGGCTCAGTGCCTGATAGGCCAGTGCTGGTCACGTGGGTGCAGTTTGTTATTGTGATGTCATTTGCGGATCAGTGCCTGATAGGCCAGTGCTGGTGATGTGGGTGGAGTTTGTGTTTGTGATGTCACTTGTGGCTCAGTGCCTGATAGGCCAATGCTGTTCATGTGGGTGCAGTTTGTGGTTGTGATGTCACTTGTGGCTCAGTGCCTGATAGGCCAGTGCTGGTCATGTGGGTGCAGTTTGTGGTTGTCAGGTCACTTGTGGCTGAGTGCCTGATAGGCCAGTGCTGGTGATGTGGCTGCAGTTTGTGGTTGTGATGTCACTTGTGGCTCAGTGCCTGATAGGCCAGTGCTGGACATGTGGCTGCAGTTTGTGGTTGTGATGTCACTTGTGGCTCAGTGCCTGATAGGCCAGTGCTGGTCATGTGGGTGCAGTTGGTGGTTGTGATGTCACTTGTGGCTCAGTGCCTGATAGGCCAATGCTGTTCATGTGGGTGCAGTTTGTGGTTGTGATGTCACTTGTGGCTCAGTGCCTGATAGGGCAATGCTGTTCATGTGGGTGCAGTTTGTGTTTGTGATGTCACTTGTGGCTCAGTGCCTGATAGGCCAGTGTTGGTCACATGGCTGCAGTTTGTGTTTGTGATGTCACTTGTGGCTCAGAGCCTGATAGGCCAGTGTTGGTCACAAGGCTGCAGTTTGTGTTTGTGATGTCACTTGTGGCTGAGTTCCTGATAGGCCAGTGCTGGTCATGTGGCTGCAGTTTGTGTTTGTGATGTCACTTGTGGCTCAGTGCCTGATAGGCCAGTGCTGGTCCTGTGTGTGCAGTTTGTGGTTTTGATGTCACTTGTGGCTCAGTGCCTGATAGGCCAGTGCTGGTGATGTGGGTGGAGTTTGTGTTTGTGATGTCACTTGTGGCTCAGTGCCTGATAGGCCAGTGCTGGTGGTGTCACTGCAGTTTTTGTTTGTGATGTCACGTTTTGCTGAGTGCCTGATAGGCCAGTGCTGGTCACGTGGGTGCAGTTTGTGGTTGTGATGTCACTTGTGGCTCAGTGCCTGATAGGCCAGTGCTGGTGATGTGGGTGGAGTTTGTGTTTGTGATGTCACTTGTGGCTCAGTGCCTGATAGGCCAGTGCTGGTGATGTGGGTGCAGTTTGTGCTTGGGATGTCATTTGTGGCTCAGTGCCTGATAGGCCAGTGCTGGTCCTGTGGGTGCAGTTTGTGTTTGTGATGTCACTTGTGGCTCAGTGCGTGATAGGCCAGTGCTGTTGATGTGGGTGCTGGTTGTGTTTGTGAGGTCAGATTTGCCTGAGTGCCTGATAGGCCAGTGCTGGTCACGTGTGTGCAGTTTGTGGTTGTGATGTCACTTGTGGCTCAGTGCCTGATAGGCCAATGCTGATGATGTGGCTGCAGTTTGTGTTTGTGATGTCACTTGTGACTGAGTGCCTTATAGGGAAGTGCTGGTTTACGTGGCTGCAGTTTGTCGTTGTGATGTCACTTGTGGCTCAGTGCCTGATAGGCCAGTGCTGGTGATGTGGGTGGAGTTTGTGGTTGTGATGTCACTTGTGGCTCAGTGCCTGATAGGCCAGTGCTGGTGATGTGGGTGGAGTTTGTGGTTGCGATGTCAGTTGTGGCTGAGTGCCTGATAGGCCAGTGCTCTTCATGTGTGTGTAGTTTTTTTTGTGATGTCCCTTGTGGCTCAGTGCCTGATAGGCCAGTGCTGGTCATGTGGGTGCAGTTTGTGGTTGTCAGGTCACTTGTGGCTGAGTGCCTGATAGGCCAGTGCTGGTCACATGGCTGCAGTTTGTGGTTGTGATGACACTTGTGGCTCAGTGCCTGATAGGCCAGTGCTGGTGATGTGGGTGCTGGTTGTGGTTGTGATGTCTGTTTTTGCTGAGTGCCTGATAGGCCAGTGCTTGTCCTGTGGGTGGAGTTCGTGTTTGTGATGTCCCCTGTGGCTCAGTGCCTGATAGGCCAGTGCTGGTGATGTGGGTGGAGTTTGTGTTTATGATGTCACTTGTGGCTCAGTGCCTGATAGGCCAGTGCTGGCGATGTGGGTGGAGTTTGTGTTTGTGATGTCACTTGTGGCTCAGTGCCTGATAGGCCAGTGCTGGTCACGTGGGTGCAGTTTGTGGTTGTGATGTCACTTGTGGCTCAGTGCCTGATAGGCCAGTGCTGGTCATGTGGGTGCAGTTTGTCGTTGTCAGGTCACTTGTGGCTGAGTGCCTGATAGGCCAGTGCTGGTGATGTGGCTGCAGTTTGTGGTTGTGATGTCACTTGTGGCTCAGTGCCTGATAGGCCAGTGCTGGTGATGTGGCTGCAGTTTGTGGTTGTGATGTCACTTGTGGCTCAGTGCCTGATAGGCCAGTGCTGGTGATGTGGCTGCAGTTTGTGTTTGTGATGTCACTTGTGGCTCAGTGCCTGATAGGCCAGTGCTGGTGATGTGGCTGCAGTTTGTGGTTGTGATGTCACTTGTGGCTCAGTGCCTGATAGGCCAGTGCTGGACATGTGGCTGCAGTTTGTGGTTGTGATGTCACTTGTGGCTCAGTGCCTGATAGGCCAGTGCTGGTCATGTGGGTGGAGTTTGTGGTTGTGATGTCACTTGTGGCTCAGTGCCTGATAGGCCAGTGCTGGTGATGTGGGTGGAGTTTGTGTTTATGATGTCAGTTGTGGCTCAGTGTCTGATAGGCCAGTGCTGTTCATGTGGGTGCAGTTTGTGGTTGTGATGTCATTTGCGGATCAGTGCCTGATAGGCCAGTGCTGGTCACGTGGGTGCAGTTTGTGTTTGTGATGTCACTTGTGGCTGAGTGCCTGATAGGCCAGTGCTGGTCACATGGCTGCAGTTTGTGTTTGTGATGTCACTTGTGGCTCAGTGCCTGATAGGCCAGTGCTGGTGATGTGGGTGGAGTTTGTGTTTGTGATGTCACTTGTGGCTCAGTGCCTGATAGGCCAGTGCTGGTCATGTGGGTGCAGTTTCTGGTTGTCAGGTCACTTGTGGCTCAGAGCCTGATAGGCCAGTGTTGGTCACATGGCTGCAGTTTGTGATTGTGATGTCACTTGTGGCTCAGTGCCTGATAGGCCAGTGCTGGTGATGTGGGTGGAGTTTGTGTTTGTGATGTCACTTGTGGCTCAGTGCCTGATAGGCCAGTGCTGGTCACGTGGGTGCAGTTTGTTGTTGTGATGTCATTTGCGGATCAGTGCCTGATAGGCCAGTGCTGGTGATGTGGCTGTAGTTTGTGTTTGTGATGTCACTTGTGGCTCAGTGCCTGATAGGCCAGTGCTGGTCCTGTGTGTGCAGTTTGTGTTTGTGATGTCACTTGTGGCTCAGTGCCTGATAGGCCAATGCTGTTCATGTGGCTGCAGTTTGTGGTTGTGATGTCACTTGTGGCTGAGTGCCTGATAGGCCAGTGCTGGTGATGTGTGTGCAGTTTGTGGTTGTGATGTCACTTGTGGCTCAGAGCCTGATAGGCCAGTTTTGGTCACATGGCTGCAGTTTGTGTTTGTGATGTCACTTGTGGCTCAGTGCCTGATAGGCCAGTGCTGGTCCTGTGTGTGCAGTTTGTGTTTGTGATGTCACTTGTGGCTCAGTGCCTGATAGGCCAATGCTGTTCATGTGGCTGCAGTTTGTGGTTGTGATGTCACTTGTGGCTGAGTGCCTGATAGGCCAGTGCTGGTGATGTGTGTGCAGTTTGTGGTTGTGATGTCACTTGTGGCTCAGAGCCTGATAGGCCAGTTTTGGTCACATGGCTGCAGTTTGTGATTGTGATGTCACTTGTGGCTCAGTGCCTGATAGGCCAGTGCTGGTCCTGTGTGTGCAGTTTGTGTTTATGATGTCACTTGTGGCTCAGTGCCTGATAGGCCAGTGCTGGTCACGTGGGTGCAGTTTGTTGTTGTGAGGTCACTTGTGGCTGAGTGCCTGATAGGCCAGTGCTGGTCATGTGGGTGCAGTTTGTGGTTGTGATGTCACTTGTGGCTCAGTGCCTGATAGGCCAGTGCTGGTGATGTGGGTGGAGTTTGTGTTTGTGATGTCACTTGTGGCTCAGTGCCTGATAGGCCAATGCTGTTCATGTGGGTGCAGTTTGTGTTTGTGATGTCACTTGTGGCTCAGTGCCTGATAGGCCAGTGCTGGTCATGTGGGTGCAGTTTGTGGTTGTCAGGTCACTTGTGGCTCAGTGCCTGATAGGCCAATGCTGTTCATGTGGGTGCAGTTTGTGTTTGTGATGTCACTTGTGGCTCAGTGCCTGATAGGCCAGTGCTGGTGATGTGGGTGCAGTTTGTGTTTGTGATGTCACTTGTGGCTGAGTGCCTGATAGGCCAGTGCTGTTCATGTGGCTGCAGTTTGTGGTTGTGATGTCACTTGTGGCTCAGTGCCTGATAGGCCAGTGCTGGTGGTGTGGGTGGAGTTTGTGTTTGTGATGTCACTTGTGGCTCAGTGCCTGATAGGCCAGTGCTGGTCACGTGGGTGCAGTTTGTTGTTGTGATGTCATTTGCGGATCAGTGCCTGATAGGCCAGTGTTGGTCACATGGCTGCAGTTTGTGGTTGTGATGTCACTTGTGGCTGAGTGCCTGATAGGCCAGTGCTGGTCATGTGGCTGCATTTTGTGTTTGTGATGTCACTTGTGGCTCAGTGCCTGATAGGCCAGTGCTGGTCCTGTGTGTGCAGTTTGTGGTTTTGATGTCACTTGTGGCTCAGTGCCTGATAGGCCAGTGCTGGTCATGTGGGTGCAGTTTGTGTTTGTGATGTCACTTGTGGCTGAGTGCCTGATAGGCCAGTGCTGGTCCTGTGGGTGCAGTTTGTGTTTGTGAGGTCACTTGTGGCTCAGTGCCTGATAGGCCAGTGTTGGTCACATGGCTGCAGTTTGTGATTGTGATGTCACTTGTGGCTCAGTGCCTGATAGGCCAGTGCTGGTCACGTGGGTGGAGTTTGTGTTTGTGATGTCACTTGTGGCTCAGTGCCTGATAGGCCAGTGCTGGTCACGTGGGTGCAGTTTGTTGTTGTGATGTCATTTGCGGATCAGTGCCTGATAGGCCAGTGCTGGTGATGTGGGTGGAGTTTGTGTTTGTGATGTCACTTGTGGCTGAGTGCCTGATAGGCCAGTGCTGGTCCTGTGTGTGCAGTTTGTTGTTGTGATGTCACTTGTGGCTCAGTGCCTGATAGGCCAGTGCTGGTGATGTGGGTGGAGTTTGTGTTTGTGATGTCACTTGTGGCTCAGTGCCTGATAGGCCAGTGCTGGTGATGTGGGTGCAGTTTGTGTTTGTGATGTCACTTGTGGCTGAGTGCCTGATAGGCCAGTGTTGGTCACATGGCTGCAGTTTGTGTTTGTCATGTCACTTGTGGCTCAGTGCCTGATAGGCCAGTGCTGGTCATGTGGCTGCAGTTTATATTTGTGATGTCACTTGTGGCTGAGTGCCTGATAGGCCAGTGCTGGTGATGTGGGTGGAGTTTGTGTTTGTGATGTCACTTGTGGCTCAGTGCCTGATAGGCCAGTGCTGGGGATGTGGGTGGAGTTTGTGTTTGTGATGTCACTTGTGGCTCAGTGCCTGATAGGCCCGTGCTGGTCCTGTGGGTGCAGTTTGTGGTTGTGATGTCACTTGTGGCTCAGTGCCTGATAGGCCAGTGCTGGTCATGTGGATAGAGTTTCTGGTTGTGATTTCACTTGTGGCTCAGTGCCTGATAGGCCAGTGCTGGTCATGTGGCTGCAGTTTGTGTTTGTGATGTCACTTGTGGCTCAGTGCCTGATAGGCCAGTGCTGGTGATGTGGGTGGAGTTTGTGGTTGTGATGTCACTTGTGGCTCAGTGCCTGATAGGCCAATGCTGTTCATGTGGGTGGAGTTTGTGTTTGTGATGTCACTTGTGGCTCAGTGCCTGATAGGCCAGTGCTGGTCACGTGGGTGCAGTTTGTTGTTGTGATGTCATTTGCGGATCAGTGCCTGATAGGCCAGTGCTGGTGATGTGGGTGGAGTTTGTGTTTGTGATGTCACTTGTGGCTCAGTGCCTGATAGGCCAGTGCTGGTGATGTGGGTGCAGTTTGTTGTTGTGATGTCATTTGCGGATCAGTGCCTGATAGGCCAGTGCTGGTCACGTGGGTGGAGTTTGTGTTTATGATGTCACTTGTGGCTGAGTGCCTGATAGGCCAGTGCTGGTCACGTGGGTGCAGTTTGTTGTTGTGAGGTCACTTGTGGCTCAGTGCCTGATAGGCCACTGCTGGTCATGTGGGTGCAGTTTGTGTTTGTGATGTCACTTGTGGCTGAGTGCCTGATAGGCCAGTGCTGGTCACGTGGGTGCAGTTTGTTGTTGTGAGGTCACTTGTGGCTCAGTGCCTGATAGGCCAGTGCTGGTCCTGTGTGTGCAGTTTGTGGTTGTGATGTCACTTGTGGCTCAGTGCCTGATAGGCCAATGCTGTTCATGTGGGTGCAGTTTGTGTTTGTGATGTCACTTGTGGCTCAGTGCCTGATAGGCCAGTGCTGGTGATGTGGGTGGAGTTTGTGGTTGTGATGTCACTTGTGGCTCAGTGCCTGATAGGCCAGTGCTGGTGATGTGGGTGGAGTTAGTGGTTGTGATGTCACTTGTGGCTCAGTGCCTGATAGGCCAATGCTGTTCATGTGGGTGCAGTTTGTGTTTGTGATGTCACTTGTGGCTCAGTGCCTGATAGGCCAGTGCTGGTGATGTGGCTGCAGTTTGTGGTTGTGATGTCACTTGTGGCTGAGTGCCTGATAGGCCACTGCTGTTCATGTGGGTGCAGTTTGTGTTTGTGATGTCACTTGTGGCTGAGTGCCTGATAGGCCAATGCTGTTCATGTGGGTGCAGTTTGTGTTTGTGATGTCACTTGTGGCTCAGTGCCTGATAGGCCAGTGCTGTTCATGTGGGTGCAGTTTGTGATTGTGATGTCACTTGTGGCTCAGTGCCTGATAGGCCGGTGCTGGTCATGTGGATAGAGTTTGTGTTTGTGATGTCACTTGTGGCTCAGTGCCTGATAGGCCAGTGCTGGTCACGTGGGTGCAGTTTGTTGTTGTGGTGTCATTTGCGGATCAGTGCCTGATAGGCCAGTGCTGGTCACGTGGGTGGAGTTTGTGTTTGTGATGTCACTTGTGGCTCAGTGCCTGATAGGCCAGTGCTGGTCCTGTGTGTGCAGTTTGTGTTTGTGATGTCACTTGTGGCTCAGTGCCTGATAGGCCAGTGCTGGTCATGTGGATAGAGTTTCTGGTTGTGATTTCACTTGTGGCTCAGTGCCTGATAGGCCAGTGCTGGTCATGTGGCTGCAGTTTGTGTTTGTGATGTCACTTGTGGCTCAGTGCCTGATAGGCCAGTGCTGGTCATGTGGCTGCAGTTTGTGGTTGTGATGTCACTTGTGGCTCAGTGCCTGATAGGCCAATGCTGTTCACGTGGGTGCAGTTTGTTGTTGTGAGGTCACTTGTGGCTCAGTGCCTGATAGGCCAGTGCTGGTCCTGTGTGTGCAGTTTGTGGTTGTGATGTCACTTGTGGCTCAGTGCCTGATAGGCCAATGCTGTTCATGTGGCTGCAGTTTGTGTTTGTGATGTCACTTGTGGCTCAGTGCCTGATAGGCCAGTGCTGGTGATGTGGGTGCAGTTTGTGGTTGTGATGTCACTTGTGGCTCAGGGCCTGATAGGCCAGTGCTGGTGATGTGGGTTGAGTTAGTGGTTGTGATGTCACTTGTGGCTCAGTGCCTGTTAGGCCAATGCTGTTCATGTGGGTGCAGTTTGTGTTTGTGATGTCACTTGTGGCTCAGTGCCTGATAGGCCAGTGCTGGTGATGTGGGTGCAGTTTGTGGTTGTGATGTCACTTGTGGCTGAGTGCCTGATAGGCCACTGCTGTTCATGTGGGTGCAGTTTGTGTTTGTGATGTCACTTGTGGCTCAGTGCCTGATAGGCCAATGCTGTTCATGTGGGTGCAGTTTGTGTTTGTGATGTCACTTGTGGCTCAGTGCCTGATAGGCCAGTGCTGGTCATGTGGGTGGAGTTTGTGTTTGTGATGTCACTTGTGGCTCAGAGCCTGATAGGCCAGTGTTGGTCACATGGCTGCAGTTTGTGGTTGTGATGTCACTTGTGGCTCAGTGCCTGATAGGCCAGTGCTGGTGATGTGGGTGCAGTTTGTGGTTTTGATGTCACTTGTGGCTCAGTGCCTGATAGGCCACTGCTGTTCATGTGGGTGCAGTTTGTGTTTGTGATGTCACTTGTGGCTCAGTGCCTGATAGGCCAATGCTGTTCATGTGGGTGGAGTTTGTGTTTGTGATGTCACTTGTGGCTCAGTGCCTGATAGGCCAGTGCTGGTCACGTGGGTGGAGTTTGTGTTTGTGATGTCACTTGTGGCTCAGTGCCTGATAGGCCAGTGCTGGTCACGTGGGTGCAGTTTGTTGTTGTGATGTCATTTGCGGATCAGTGCCTGATAGGCCAGTGCTGGTGATGTGGGTGGAGTTTGTGTTTGTGATGTCACTTGTGGCTGAGTGCCTGATAGGCCAGTGCTGGTCCTGTGTGTGCAGTTTGTTGTTGTGATGTCACTTGTGGCTCAGTGCCTGATAGGCCAGTGCTGGTGATGTGGGTGGAGTTTGTGTTTGTGATGTCACTTGTGGCTCAGTGCCTGATAGGCCAGTGCTGGTCATGTGGGTGCAGTTTGTGTTTGTGATGTCACTTGTGGCTGAGTGCCTGATAGGCCAGTGTTGGTCACATGGCTGCAGTTTGTGTTTGTCATGTCACTTGTGGCTCAGTGCCTGATAGGCCAGTGCTGGTCATGTGGCTGCAGTTTATATTTGTGATGTCACTTGTGGCTGAGTGCCTGATAGGCCAGTGCTGGTGATGTGGGTGGAGTTTGTGTTTGTGATGTCACTTGTGGCTCAGTGCCTGATAGGCCAGTGCTGGGGATGTGGGTGGAGTTTGTGTTTGTGATGTCACTTGTGGCTCAGTGCCTGATAGGCCCGTGCTGGTCCTGTGGGTGCAGTTTGTGGTTGTGATGTCACTTGTGGCTCAGTGCCTGATAGGCCAGTGCTGGTCATGTGGATAGAGTTTCTGGTTGTGATTTCACTTGTGGCTCAGTGCCTGATAGGCCAGTGCTGGTGATGTGGGTGCAGTTTGTGTTTGTGATGTCACTTGTGGCTCAGTGCCTGATAGGCCAGTGCTGGTGATGTGGGTGGAGTTTGTGGTTGTGATGTCACTTGTGGCTCAGTGCCTGATAGGCCAGTGCTGGTGATGTGGGTGCAGTTTGTTGTTGTGATGTCATTTGCGGATCAGTGCCTGATAGGCCAGTGCTGGTCACGTGGGTGGAGTTTGTGTTTATGATGTCACTTGTGGCTGAGTGCCTGATAGGCCAGTGCTGGTCACGTGGGTGCAGTTTGTTGTTGTGAGGTCACTTGTGGCTCAGTGCCTGATAGGCCAGTGCTGGTCCTGTGTGTGCAGTTTGTGGTTGTGATGTCACTTGTGGCTCAGTGCCTGATAGGCCAATGCTGTTCATGTGGGTGCAGTTTGTGTTTGTGATGTCACTTGTGGCTCAGTGCCTGATAGGCCAGTGCTGGTGATGTGGGTGGAGTTTGTGGTTGTGATGTCACTTGTGGCTGAGTGCCTGATAGGCCAGTGCTGGTGATGTGGGTGGAGTTAGTGGTTGTGATGTCACTTGTGGCTCAGTGCCTGATAGGCCAATGCTGTTCATGTGGGTGCAGTTTGTGTTTGTGATGTCACTTGTGGCTCAGTGCCTGATAGGCCAGTGCTGGTGATGTGGGTGCAGTTTGTGGTTGTGATGTCACTTGTGGCTGAGTGCCTGATAGGCCACTGCTGTTCATGTGGGTGCAGTTTGTGTTTGTGATGTCACTTGTGGCTGAGTGCCTGATAGGCCAATGCTGTTCATGTGGGTGCAGTTTGTGTTTGTGATGTCACTTGTGGCTCAGTGCCTGATAGGCCAGTGCTGTTCATGTGGGTGCAGTTTGTGATTGTGATGTCACTTGTGGCTCAGTGCCTGATAGGCCGGTGCTGGTCATGTGGATAGAGTTTGTGTTTGTGATGTCACTTGTGGCTCAGTGCCTGATAGGCCAGTGCTGGTCACGTGGGTGCAGTTTGTTGTTGTGATGTCATTTGCGGATCAGTGCCTGATAGGCCAGTGCTGGTCACGTGGGTGGAGTTTGTGTTTGTGATGTCACTTGTGGCTCAGTGCCTGATAGGCCAGTGCTGGTCCTGTTTGTGCAGTTTGTGGTTGTGATGTCACTTGTGGCTCAGGGCCTGATAGGCCAGTGCTGGTGATGTGGGTGGAGTGTGTTTATGATGTCACTTGTGGCTCAGTGCCTGATAGGCCAGTGCTGGGGATGTGGGTGGAGTTTGTGTTTGTGATGTCACTTGTGGCTCAGTGCCTGATAGGCCAGTGCTGGTCCTGTGTGTGCAGTTTGTGTTTGTGATGTCACTTGTGGCTCAGTGCCTGATAGGCCAGTGCTGGTCATGTGGATAGAGTTTCTGGTTGTGATTTCACTTGTGGCTCAGTGCCTGATAGGCCAGTGCTGGTCATGTGGCTGCAGTTTGTGTTTGTGATGTCACTTGTGGCTCAGTGCCTGATAGGCCAGTGCTGGTCATGTGGCTGCAGTTTGTGGTTGTGATGTCACTTGTGGCTCAGTGCCTGATAGGCCAATGCTGTTCACGTGGGTGCAGTTTGTTGTTGTGAGGTCACTTGTGGCTCAGTGCCTGATAGGCCAGTGCTGGTCCTGTGTGTGCAGTTTGTGGTTGTGATGTCACTTGTGGCTCAGTGCCTGATAGGCCAATGCTGTTCATGTGGCTGCAGTTTGTGTTTGTGATGTCACTTGTGGCTCAGTGCCTGATAGGCCAGTGCTGGTGATGTGGGTGCAGTTTGTGGTTGTGATGTCACTTGTGGCTCAGGGCCTGATAGGCCAGTGCTGGTGATGTGGGTTGAGTTAGTGGTTGTGATGTCACTTGTGGCTCAGTGCCTGTTAGGCCAATGCTGTTCATGTGGGTGCAGTTTGTGTTTGTGATGTCACTTGTGGCTGAGTGCCTGATAGGCCAGTGCTGGTGATGTGGGTGCAGTTTGTGGTTGTGATGTCACTTGTGGCTGAGTGCCTGATAGGCCACTGCTGTTCATGTGGGTGCAGTTTGTGTTTGTGATGTCACTTGTGGCTCAGTGCCTGATAGGCCAATGCTGGTCATGTGGGTGCAGTTTGTGGTTGTCAGGTCACTTGTGGCTCAGAGCCTGATAGGCCAGTGTTGGTCACATGGCTGCAGTTTGTGGTTGTGATGTCACTTGTGGCTCAGTGCCTGATAGGCCAGTGCTGGTGATGTGGGTGCAGTTTGTGGTTTTGATGTCACTTGTGGCTCAGTGCCTGATAGGCCACTGCTGTTCATGTGGGTGCAGTTTGTGTTTGTGATGTCACTTGTGGCTCAGTGCCTGATAGGCCAATGCTGTTCATGTGGGTGGAGTTTGTGTTTGTGATGTCACTTGTGGCTCAGTGCCTGATAGGCCAGTGCTGGTCACGTGGGTGCAGTTTGTTGTTGTGATGTCATTTGCGGATCAGTGCCTGATAGGCCAGTGCTGGTGATGTGGGTGGAGTTTGTGTTTGTGATGTCACTTGTGGCTCAGTGCCTGATAGGCCAGTGCTGGTCACGTGGGTGCAGTTTGTTGTTGTGATGTCATTTGCGGATCAGTGCCTGATAGGCCAGTGCTGGTGATGTGGGTGGAGTTTGTGTTTGTGATGTCACTTGTGGCTCAGTGCCTGATAGGCCAGTGCTGGTCACGTGGGTGCAGTTTGTTGTTGTGATGTCATTTGCGGATCAGTGCCTGATAGGCCAGTGCTGGTCACGTGGGTGGAGTTTGTGTTTGTGATGTCACTTGTGGCTCAGTGCCTGATAGGCCAGTGCTGGTCCTGTTTGTGCAGTTTGTGGTTGTGATGTCACTTGTGGCTCAGGGCCTGATAGGCCAGTGCTGGTGATGTGGGTGGAGTGTGTTTATGATGTCACTTGTGGCTCAGTGCCTGATAGGCCAGTGCTGGGGATGTGGGTGGAGTTTGTGTTTGTGATGTCACTTGTGGCTCATTGCCTGATAGGCCAGTGCTGGTCATGTGGGTGCAGTTTGTGGTTGTGATGTCACTTGTGGCTCAGTGCCTGATAGGCCAGTGCTGGTCATGTGGGTGCAGTTTGTGGTTGTGATGTCACTTGTGGCTCAGAGCCTGATAGGCCAGTTTTGGTCACATGGCTGCAGTTTTTGGTTGTGATGTCACTTGTGGCTCAGTGCCTGATAGGCCAGTGCTGGTGATGTGGGTGGAGTTTGTGTTTGTGATGTCACTTGTGGCTCAGTGCCTGATAGGCGAGTGCTGGTGGTGTGGGTGCAGTTTGTGTTTGTGATGTCACTTGTGGCTCAGGGCCTGATAGGCCAGTGTTGGTCACATGGCTGCAGTTTGTGTTTGTGATGTCACTTGTGGCTGAGTGCCTGATAGGCCAGTGCTGGTGATGTGGCTGCATTTTGTGGTTGTGATGTCACTTGTGGCTCAGTGCCTGATAGGCCAGTGCTGGTGATGTGGCTGCAGTTTATATTTGTGATGTCACTTGTGGCTGAGTGCCTGATAGGCCAGTGCTGGTCCTGTGTGTGCAGTTTGTGGTTTTGATGTCACTTGTGGCTCAGTGCCTGATAGGCCAGTGCTGGTGATGTGGCTGCAGTTTGTGTTTGTGAGGTCACTTTTGGCTGAGTGCCTGATAGGCCAGTGCTGGTGATGTGGGTGCAGTTTGTGGTTGTGATGTCACTTGTGGCTCATTGCCTGATAGGCCAGTGCTGGTCATGTGGGTGCAGTTTGTGGTTGTGATGTCACTTGTGGCTCAGTGCCTGATAGGCCAATGCTGTTCATGTGGGTGCAGTTTGTGGTTGTGATGTCACTTGTGGCTCAGTGCCTGATAGGCCAGTGCTGGTCATGTGGGTGCAGTTTCTGGTTGTCAGGTCTCTTGTGGCTCAGAGCCTGATAGGCCAGTGTTGGTCACATGGCTGCAGTTTGTGATTGTGATGTCACTTGTGGCTCAGTGCCTGATAGGCCAGTGCTGGTCACGTGGGTGGAGTTTGTGTTTGTGATGTCACTTGTGGCTCAGTGCCTGATAGGCCAGTGCTGGTCACGTGGGTGCAGTTTGTTGTTGTGATGTCATTTGCGGATCAGTGCCTGATAGGCCAGTGCTGGTCACGTGCGTGGAGTTTGTGTTTATGATGTCACTTGTGGCTGAGTGCCTGATAGGCCAGTGCTGGTCACGTGGGTGCAGTTTGTTGTTGTGAGGTCACTTGTGGCTCAGTGCCTGATAGGCCAGTGCTGGTCCTGTGTGTGCAGTTTGTGGTTTTGATGTCACTTGTGGCTCAGTGCCTGATAGGCCAATGCTGTTCATGTGGCTGCAGTTTGTGGTTGTGATGTCACTTGTGGCTGAGTGCCTGATAGGCCAGTGCTGGTGATGTGTGTGCAGTTTGTGGTTGTGATGTCACTTGTGGCTCAGAGCCTGATAGGCCAGTTTTGGTCACATGGCTGCAGTTTGTGATTCTGATGTCACTTGTGGCTCAGTGCCTGATAGGCCAGTGCTGGTCCTGTGTGTGCAGTTTGTGTTTATGATGTCACTTGTGGCTCAGTGCCTGATAGGCCAGTGCTGGTCACGTGGGTGCAGTTTGTTGTTGTGAGGTCACTTGTGGCTCAGTGCCTGATAGGCCAGTGCTGGTCATGTGTGTGCAGTTTGTGGTTGTGATGTCACTTGTGGCTCAGTGCCTGATAGGCCAGTGCTGGTGATGTGGGTGGAGTTTGTTGTTGTGATGTCACTTGTGGCTCAGTGCCTGATAGGCCAGTGCTGGTGATGTGGGTGGAGTTAGTGGTTGTGATGTCACTTGTGGCTCAGTGCCTGATAGGCCAATGCTGTTCATGTGGGTGCAGTTTGTGTTTGTGATGTCAGTTGTGGCTCAGTGCCTGATAGGCCAGTGCTGGTGATGTGGGTGCAGTTTGTGGTTGTGATGTCACTTGTGGCTGAGTGCCTGATAGGCCACTGCTGTTCATGTGGGTGGAGTTTGTGTTTGTGATGTCACTTGTGGCTCAGTGCCTGATAGGCCAATGCTGTTCATGTGGGTGCAGTTTGTGTTTGTGATGTCACTTGTGGCTCAGTGCCTGATAGGCCAGTGCTGGTCATGTGGGTGCAGTTTGTGGTTGTCAGGTCACTTGTGGCTCAGTGCCTGATAGGCCAATGCTGTTCATGTGGGTGCAGTTTGTGTTTGTGATGTCAGTTGTGGCTCAGTGCCTGATAGGCCAGTGCTGGTCCTGTGGCTGCAGTTTGTGGTTGTGATGTCACTTGTGGCTGAGTGCCTGATAGGCCAGTGCTGGTGATGTGTGTGCAGTTTGTGGTTGTGATGTCACTTGTGGCTCAGAGCCTGATAGGCCAGTTTTGGTCACATGGCTGCAGTTTGTGATTGTGATGTCACTTGTGGCTCAGTGCCTGATAGGCCAGTGCTGGTCCTGTGTGTGCAGTTTGTGTTTATGATGTCACTTGTGGCTCAGTGCCTGATAGGCCAGTGCTGGTCACGTGGGTGCAGTTTGTTGTTGTGAGGTCACTTGTGGCTGAGTGCCTGATAGGCCAGTGCTGGTCATGTGGGTGCAGTTTGTGGTTGTGATGTCACTTGTGGCTCAGTGCCTGATAGGCCAGTGCTGGTGATGTGGGTGGAGTTTGTGTTTGTGATGTCACTTGTGGCTCAGTGCCTGATAGGCCAATGCTGTTCATGTGGGTGCAGTTTGTGTTTGTGATGTCACTTGTGGCTCAGTGCCTGATAGGCCAGTGCTGGTCATGTGGGTGCAGTTTGTGGTTGTCAGGTCACTTGTGGCTCAGTGCCTGATAGGCCAATGCTGTTCATGTGGGTGCAGTTTGTGTTTGTGATGTCACTTGTGGCTCAGTGCCTGATAGGCCAGTGCTGGTGATGTGGGTGCAGTTTGTGGTTGTGATGTCACTTGTGGCTGAGTGCCTGATAGGCCAGTGCTGTTCATGTGGCTGCAGTTTGTGGTTGTGATGTCACTTGTGGCTCAGTGCCTGATAGGCCAGTGCTGGTGGTGTGGGTGGAGTTTGTGTTTGTGATGTCACTTGTGGCTCAGTGCCTGATAGGCCAGTGCTGGTCACGTGGGTGCAGTTTGTTGTTGTGATGTCATTTGCGGATCAGTGCCTGATAGGCCAGTGTTGGTCACATGGCTGCAGTTTGTGGTTGTGATGTCACTTGTGGCTGAGTGCCTGATAGGCCAGTGCTGGTCATGTGGCTGCATTTTGTGTTTGTGATGTCACTTGTGGCTCAGTGCCTGATAGGCCAGTGCTGGTCCTGTGTGTGCAGTTTGTGGTTTTGATGTCACTTGTGGCTCAGTGCCTGATAGGCCAGTGCTGGTCATGTGGGTGCAGTTTGTGTTTGTGATGTCACTTGTGGCTGAGTGCCTGATAGGCCAGTGCTGGTCCTGTGGGTGCAGTTTGTGTTTGTGAGGTCACTTGTGGCTCAGTGCCTGATAGGCCAGTGTTGGTCACATGGCTGCAGTTTGTGATTGTGATGTCACTTGTGGCTCAGTGCCTGATAGGCCAGTGCTGGTCACGTGGGTGGAGTTTGTGTTTGTGATGTCACTTGTGGCTCAGTGCCTGATAGGCCAGTGCTGGTCACGTGGGTGCAGTTTGTTGTTGTGATGTCATTTGCGGATCAGTGCCTGATAGGCCAGTGCTGGTGATGTGGGTGGAGTTTGTGTTTGTGATGTCACTTGTGGCTGAGTGCCTGATAGGCCAGTGCTGGTCCTGTGTGTGCAGTTTGTTGTTGTGATGTCACTTGTGGCTCAGTGCCTGATAGGCCAGTGCTGGTGATGTGGGTGGAGTTTGTGTTTGTGATGTCACTTGTGGCTCAGTGCCTGATAGGCCAGTGCTGGTGATGTGGGTGCAGTTTGTGTTTGTGATGTCACTTGTGGCTGAGTGCCTGATAGGCCAGTGTTGGTCACATGGCTGCAGTTTGTGTTTGTCATGTCACTTGTGGCTCAGTGCCTGATAGGCCAGTGCTGGTCATGTGGCTGCAGTTTATATTTGTGATGTCACTTGTGGCTGAGTGCCTGATAGGCCAGTGCTGGTGATGTGGGTGGAGTTTGTGTTTGTGATGTCACTTGTGGCTCAGTGCCTGATAGGCCAGTGCTGGGGATGTGGGTGGAGTTTGTGTTTGTGATGTCACTTGTGGCTCAGTGCCTGATAGGCCCGTGCTGGTCCTGTGGGTGCAGTTTGTGGTTGTGATGTCACTTGTGGCTCAGTGCCTGATAGGCCAGTGCTGGTCATGTGGATAGAGTTTCTGGTTGTGATTTCACTTGTGGCTCAGTGCCTGATAGGCCAGTGCTGGTCATGTGGCTGCAGTTTGTGTTTGTGATGTCACTTGTGGCTCAGTGCCTGATAGGCCAGTGCTGGTGATGTGGGTGGAGTTTGTGGTTGTGATGTCACTTGTGGCTCAGTGCCTGATAGGCCAATGCTGTTCATGTGGGTGGAGTTTGTGTTTGTGATGTCACTTGTGGCTCAGTGCCTGATAGGCCAGTGCTGGTCACGTGGGTGCAGTTTGTTGTTGTGATGTCATTTGCGGATCAGTGCCTGATAGGCCAGTGCTGGTGATGTGGGTGGAGTTTGTGTTTGTGATGTCACTTGTGGCTCAGTGCCTGATAGGCCAGTGCTGGTGATGTGGGTGCAGTTTGTTGTTGTGATGTCATTTGCGGATCAGTGCCTGATAGGCCAGTGCTGGTCACGTGGGTGGAGTTTGTGTTTATGATGTCACTTGTGGCTGAGTGCCTGATAGGCCAGTGCTGGTCACGTGGGTGCAGTTTGTTGTTGTGAGGTCACTTGTGGCTCAGTGCCTGATAGGCCACTGCTGGTCATGTGGGTGCAGTTTGTGTTTGTGATGTCACTTGTGGCTGAGTGCCTGATAGGCCAGTGCTGGTCACGTGGGTGCAGTTTGTTGTTGTGAGGTCACTTGTGGCTCAGTGCCTGATAGGCCAGTGCTGGTCCTGTGTGTGCAGTTTGTGGTTGTGATGTCACTTGTGGCTCAGTGCCTGATAGGCCAATGCTGTTCATGTGGGTGCAGTTTGTGTTTGTGATGTCACTTGTGGCTCAGTGCCTGATAGGCCAGTGCTGGTGATGTGGGTGGAGTTTGTGGTTGTGATGTCACTTGTGGCTCAGTGCCTGATAGGCCAGTGCTGGTGATGTGGGTGGAGTTAGTGGTTGTGATGTCACTTGTGGCTCAGTGCCTGATAGGCCAATGCTGTTCATGTGGGTGCAGTTTGTGTTTGTGATGTCACTTGTGGCTCAGTGCCTGATAGGCCAGTGCTGGTGATGTGGCTGCAGTTTGTGGTTGTGATGTCACTTGTGGCTGAGTGCCTGATAGGCCACTGCTGTTCATGTGGGTGCAGTTTGTGTTTGTGATGTCACTTGTGGCTGAGTGCCTGATAGGCCAATGCTGTTCATGTGGGTGCAGTTTGTGTTTGTGATGTCACTTGTGGCTCAGTGCCTGATAGGCCAGTGCTGTTCATGTGGGTGCAGTTTGTGATTGTGATGTCACTTGTGGCTCAGTGCCTGATAGGCCGGTGCTGGTCATGTGGATAGAGTTTGTGTTTGTGATGTCACTTGTGGCTCAGTGCCTGATAGGCCAGTGCTGGTCACGTGGGTGCAGTTTGTTGTTGTGGTGTCATTTGCGGATCAGTGCCTGATAGGCCAGTGCTGGTCACGTGGGTGGAGTTTGTGTTTGTGATGTCACTTGTGGCTCAGTGCCTGATAGGCCAGTGCTGGTCCTGTGTGTGCAGTTTGTGTTTGTGATGTCACTTGTGGCTCAGTGCCTGATAGGCCAGTGCTGGTCATGTGGATAGAGTTTCTGGTTGTGATTTCACTTGTGGCTCAGTGCCTGATAGGCCAGTGCTGGTCATGTGGCTGCAGTTTGTGTTTGTGATGTCACTTGTGGCTCAGTGCCTGATAGGCCAGTGCTGGTCATGTGGCTGCAGTTTGTGGTTGTGATGTCACTTGTGGCTCAGTGCCTGATAGGCCAATGCTGTTCACGTGGGTGCAGTTTGTTGTTGTGAGGTCACTTGTGGCTCAGTGCCTGATAGGCCAGTGCTGGTCCTGTGTGTGCAGTTTGTGGTTGTGATGTCACTTGTGGCTCAGTGCCTGATAGGCCAATGCTGTTCATGTGGCTGCAGTTTGTGTTTGTGATGTCACTTGTGGCTCAGTGCCTGATAGGCCAGTGCTGGTGATGTGGGTGCAGTTTGTGGTTGTGATGTCACTTGTGGCTCAGGGCCTGATAGGCCAGTGCTGGTGATGTGGGTTGAGTTAGTGGTTGTGATGTCACTTGTGGCTCAGTGCCTGTTAGGCCAATGCTGTTCATGTGGGTGCAGTTTGTGTTTGTGATGTCACTTGTGGCTCAGTGCCTGATAGGCCAGTGCTGGTGATGTGGGTGCAGTTTGTGGTTTTGATGTCACTTGTGGCTCAGTGCCTGATAGGCCACTGCTGTTCATGTGGGTGCAGTTTGTGTTTGTGATGTCACTTGTGGCTCAGTGCCTGATAGGCCAATGCTGTTCATGTGGGTGGAGTTTGTGTTTGTGATGTCACTTGTGGCTCAGTGCCTGATAGGCCAGTGCTGGTCACGTGGGTGGAGTTTGTGTTTGTGATGTCACTTGTGGCTCAGTGCCTGATAGGCCAGTGCTGGTCACGTGGGTGCAGTTTGTTGTTGTGATGTCATTTGCGGATCAGTGCCTGATAGGCCAGTGCTGGTGATGTGGGTGGAGTTTGTGTTTGTGATGTCACTTGTGGCTGAGTGCCTGATAGGCCAGTGCTGGTCCTGTGTGTGCAGTTTGTTGTTGTGATGTCACTTGTGGCTCAGTGCCTGATAGGCCAGTGCTGGTGATGTGGGTGGAGTTTGTGTTTGTGATGTCACTTGTGGCTCAGTGCCTGATAGGCCAGTGCTGGTCATGTGGGTGCAGTTTGTGTTTGTGATGTCACTTGTGGCTGAGTGCCTGATAGGCCAGTGTTGGTCACATGGCTGCAGTTTGTGTTTGTCATGTCACTTGTGGCTCAGTGCCTGATAGGCCAGTGCTGGTCATGTGGCTGCAGTTTATATTTGTGATGTCACTTGTGGCTGAGTGCCTGATAGGCCAGTGCTGGTGATGTGGGTGGAGTTTGTGTTTGTGATGTCACTTGTGGCTCAGTGCCTGATAGGCCAGTGCTGGGGATGTGGGTGGAGTTTGTGTTTGTGATGTCACTTGTGGCTCAGTGCCTGATAGGCCCGTGCTGGTCCTGTGGGTGCAGTTTGTGGTTGTGATGTCACTTGTGGCTCAGTGCCTGATAGGCCAGTGCTGGTCATGTGGATAGAGTTTCTGGTTGTGATTTCACTTGTGGCTCAGTGCCTGATAGGCCAGTGCTGGTGATGTGGGTGCAGTTTGTGTTTGTGATGTCACTTGTGGCTCAGTGCCTGATAGGCCAGTGCTGGTGATGTGGGTGGAGTTTGTGGTTGTGATGTCACTTGTGGCTCAGTGCCTGATAGGCCAGTGCTGGTGATGTGGGTGCAGTTTGTTCTTGTGATGTCATTTGCGGATCAGTGCCTGATAGGCCAGTGCTGGTCACGTGGGTGGAGTTTGTGTTTATGATGTCACTTGTGGCTGAGTGCCTGATAGGCCAGTGCTGGTCACGTGGGTGCAGTTTGTTGTTGTGAGGTCACTTGTGGCTCAGTGCCTGATAGGCCAGTGCTGGTCCTGTGTGTGCAGTTTGTGGTTGTGATGTCACTTGTGGCTCAGTGCCTGATAGGCCAATGCTGTTCATGTGGGTGCAGTTTGTGTTTGTGATGTCACTTGTGGCTGAGTGCCTGATAGGCCACTGCTGTTCATGTGGGTGCAGTTTGTGTTTGTGATGTCACTTGTGGCTGAGTGCCTGATAGGCCAATGCTGTTCATGTGGGTGCAGTTTGTGTTTGTGATGTCACTTGTGGCTCAGTGCCTGATAGGCCAGTGCTGTTCATGTGGGTGCAGTTTGTGATTGTGATGTCACTTGTGGCTCAGTGCCTGATAGGCCGGTGCTGGTCATGTGGATAGAGTTTGTGTTTGTGATGTCACTTGTGGCTCAGTGCCTGATAGGCCAGTGCTGGTCACGTGGGTGCAGTTTGTTGTTGTGATGTCATTTGCGGATCAGTGCCTGATAGGCCAGTGCTGGTCACGTGGGTGGAGTTTGTGTTTGTGATGTCACTTGTGGCTCAGTGCCTGATAGGCCAGTGCTGGTCCTGTGTGTGCAGTTTGTGTTTGTGATGTCACTTGTGGCTCAGTGCCTGATAGGCCAGTGCTGGTCATGTGGATAGAGTTTCTGGTTGTGATTTCACTTGTGGCTCAGTGCCTGATAGGCCAGTGCTGGTCATGTGGCTGCAGTTTGTGTTTGTGATGTCACTTGTGGCTCAGTGCCTGATAGGCCAGTGCTGGTCATGTGGCTGCAGTTTGTGGTTGTGATGTCACTTGTGGCTCAGTGCCTGATAGGCCAATGCTGTTCACGTGGGTGCAGTTTGTTGTTGTGAGGTCACTTGTGGCTCAGTGCCTGATAGGCCAGTGCTGGTCCTGTGTGTGCAGTTTGTGGTTGTGATGTCACTTGTGGCTCAGTGCCTGATAGGCCAATGCTGTTCATGTGGCTGCAGTTTGTGTTTGTGATGTCACTTGTGGCTCAGTGCCTGATAGGCCAGTGCTGGTGATGTGGGTGCAGTTTGTGGTTGTGATGTCACTTGTGGCTCAGGGCCTGATAGGCCAGTGCTGGTGATGTGGGTTGAGTTAGTGGTTGTGATGTCACTTGTGGCTCAGTGCCTGTTAGGCCAATGCTGTTCATGTGGGTGCAGTTTGTGTTTGTGATGTCACTTGTGGCTCAGTGCCTGATAGGCCAGTGCTGGTGATGTGGGTGCAGTTTGTGGTTGTGATGTCACTTGTGGCTGAGTGCCTGATAGGCCACTGCTGTTCATGTGGGTGGAGTTTGTGTTTGTGATGTCACTTGTGGCTCAGTGCCTGATAGGCCAATGCTGTTCATGTGGGTGCAGTTTGTGTTTGTGATGTCACTTGTGGCTCAGTGCCTGATAGGCCAGTGCTGGTCATGTGGGTGCAGTTTGTGGTTGTCAGGTCACTTGTGGCTCAGAGCCTGATAGGCCAGTGTTGGTCACATGGCTGCAGTTTGTGGTTGTGATGTCACTTGTGGCTCAGTGCCTGATAGGCCAGTGCTGGTGATGTGGGTGCAGTTTGTGGTTTTGATGTCACTTGTGGCTCAGTGCCTGATAGGCCACTGCTGTTCATGTGGGTGCAGTTTGTGTTTGTGATGTCACTTGTGGCTCAGTGCCTGATAGGCCAATGCTGTTCATGTGGGTGGAGTTTGTGTTTGTGATGTCACTTGTGGCTCAGTGCCTGATAGGCCAGTGCTGGTCACGTGGGTGCAGTTTGTTGTTGTGATGTCATTTGCGGATCAGTGCCTGATAGGCCAGTGCTGGTGATGTGGGTGGAGTTTGTGTTTGTGATGTCACTTGTGGCTCAGTGCCTGATAGGCCAGTGCTGGTCACGTGGGTGCAGTTTGTTGTTGTGATGTCATTTGCGGATCAGTGCCTGATAGGCCAGTGCTGGTGATGTGGGTGGAGTTTGTGTTTGTGATGTCACTTGTGGCTCAGTGCCTGATAGGCCAGTGCTGGTCACGTGGGTGCAGTTTGTTGTTGTGATGTCATTTGCGGATCAGTGCCTGATAGGCCAGTGCTGGTCACGTGGGTGGAGTTTGTGTTTGTGATGTCACTTGTGGCTCAGTGCCTGATAGGCCAGTGCTGGTCCTGTTTGTGCAGTTTGTGGTTGTGATGTCACTTGTGGCTCAGGGCCTGATAGGCCAGTGCTGGTGATGTGGGTGGAGTGTGTTTATGATGTCACTTGTGGCTCAGTGCCTGATAGGCCAGTGCTGGGGATGTGGGTGGAGTTTGTGTTTGTGATGTCACTTGTGGCTCATTGCCTGATAGGCCAGTGCTGGTCATGTGGGTGCAGTTTGTGGTTGTGATGTCACTTGTGGCTCAGTGCCTGATAGGCCAGTGCTGGTCATGTGGGTGCAGTTTGTGGTTGTGATGTCACTTGTGGCTCAGAGCCTGATAGGCCAGTTTTGGTCACATGGCTGCAGTTTTTGGTTGTGATGTCACTTGTGGCTCAGTGCCTGATAGGCCAGTGCTGGTGATGTGGGTGGAGTTTGTGTTTGTGATGTCACTTGTGGCTCAGTGCCTGATAGGCGAGTGCTGGTGGTGTGGGTGCAGTTTGTGTTTGTGATGTCACTTGTGGCTCAGGGCCTGATAGGCCAGTGTTGGTCACATGGCTGCAGTTTGTGTTTGTGATGTCACTTGTGGCTGAGTGCCTGATAGGCCAGTGCTGGTGATGTGGCTGCATTTTGTGGTTGTGATGTCACTTGTGGCTCAGTGCCTGATAGGCCAGTGCTGGTGATGTGGCTGCAGTTTATATTTGTGATGTCACTTGTGGCTGAGTGCCTGATAGGCCAGTGCTGGTCCTGTGTGTGCAGTTTGTGGTTTTGATGTCACTTGTGGCTCAGTGCCTGATAGGCCAGTGCTGGTGATGTGGCTGCAGTTTGTGTTTGTGAGGTCACTTTTGGCTGAGTGCCTGATAGGCCAGTGCTGGTGATGTGGGTGCAGTTTGTGGTTGTGATGTCACTTGTGGCTCATTGCCTGATAGGCCAGTGCTGGTCATGTGGGTGCAGTTTGTGGTTGTGATGTCACTTGTGGCTCAGTGCCTGATAGGCCAATGCTGTTCATGTGGGTGCAGTTTGTGGTTGTGATGTCACTTGTGGCTCAGTGCCTGATAGGCCAGTGCTGGTCATGTGGGTGCAGTTTCTGGTTGTCAGGTCTCTTGTGGCTCAGAGCCTGATAGGCCAGTGTTGGTCACATGGCTGCAGTTTGTGATTGTGATGTCACTTGTGGCTCAGTGCCTGATAGGCCAGTGCTGGTCACGTGGGTGGAGTTTGTGTTTGTGATGTCACTTGTGGCTCAGTGCCTGATAGGCCAGTGCTGGTCACGTGGGTGCAGTTTGTTGTTGTGATGTCATTTGCGGATCAGTGCCTGATAGGCCAGTGCTGGTCACGTGCGTGGAGTTTGTGTTTATGATGTCACTTGTGGCTGAGTGCCTGATAGGCCAGTGCTGGTCACGTGGGTGCAGTTTGTTGTTGTGAGGTCACTTGTGGCTCAGTGCCTGATAGGCCAGTGCTGGTCCTGTGTGTGCAGTTTGTGGTTTTGATGTCACTTGTGGCTCAGTGCCTGATAGGCCAATGCTGTTCATGTGGCTGCAGTTTGTGGTTGTGATGTCACTTGTGGCTGAGTGCCTGATAGGCCAGTGCTGGTGATGTGTGTGCAGTTTGTGGTTGTGATGTCACTTGTGGCTCAGAGCCTGATAGGCCAGTTTTGGTCACATGGCTGCAGTTTGTGATTCTGATGTCACTTGTGGCTCAGTGCCTGATAGGCCAGTGCTGGTCCTGTGTGTGCAGTTTGTGTTTATGATGTCACTTGTGGCTCAGTGCCTGATAGGCCAGTGCTGGTCACGTGGGTGCAGTTTGTTGTTGTGAGGTCACTTGTGGCTCAGTGCCTGATAGGCCAGTGCTGGTCATGTGTGTGCAGTTTGTGGTTGTGATGTCACTTGTGGCTCAGTGCCTGATAGGCCAGTGCTGGTGATGTGGGTGGAGTTTGTTGTTGTGATGTCACTTGTGGCTCAGTGCCTGATAGGCCAGTGCTGGTGATGTGGGTGGAGTTAGTGGTTGTGATGTCACTTGTGGCTCAGTGCCTGATAGGCCAATGCTGTTCATGTGGGTGCAGTTTGTGTTTGTGATGTCACTTGTGGCTCAGTGCCTGATAGGCCAGTGCTGGTGATGTGGGTGCAGTTTGTGGTTGTGATGTCACTTGTGGCTGAGTGCCTGATAGGCCACTGCTGTTCATGTGGGTGGAGTTTGTGTTTGTGATGTCACTTGTGGCTCAGTGCCTGATAGGCCAATGCTGTTCATGTGGGTGCAGTTTGTGTTTGTGATGTCACTTGTGGCTCAGTGCCTGATAGGCCAGTGCTGGTCATGTGGGTGCAGTTTGTGGTTGTCAGGTCACTTGTGGCTCAGTGCCTGATAGGCCAATGCTGTTCATGTGGGTGCAGTTTGTGTTTGTGATGTCAGTTGTGGCTCAGTGCCTGATAGGCCAGTGCTGGTCACGTGGGTGCAGTTTGTTGTTGTGATGTCATTTGCGGATCAGTGCCTGATAGGCCAGTGCTGGTGATGTGGGTGGAGTTTGTGTTTGTGATGTCACTTGTGGCTGAGTGCCTGATAGGCCAGTGCTGTTCACGTGGGTGCAGTTTGTGATTGTGATGTCACTTGTGGCTAAGTGCCTGATAGGCCAGTGCTGGTCATGTGGATAGAGTTTGTGTTTGTGATGTCACTTGTGGCTCAGTGCCTGATAGGCCAGTGCTGGTCCTGTGTGTGCAGTTTGTGTTTGTGATGTCACTTGTGGCTCAGGGACTGATAGGCCAGTGTTGGTCACATGGCTGCAGTTTGTGTTTGTGATGTCACTTGTGGCTGAGTGCCTGATAGGCCAGTGCTGGTGATGTGGGTGCAGTTTGTGGTTGTGATGTCACTTGTGGCTCAGTGCCTGATAGGCCAGTGCTGGTGATGTGGGTGCAGTTTGTGTTTGTGATGTCACTTGTGGCTCAGTGCCTGATAGGCCAGTGCTGGTCCTGTGGGTGCAGTTTGTGGTTGTGATGTCACTTGTGGCTCAGGGCCCTATAGGCCAGTGTTGGTCACATGGCTGCAGTTTATGATTGTGATGTCACTTGTGGCTCAGTGCCTGATAGGCCAATGCTGATGATGTGGCTGCAGTTTGTGTTTGTGATGTCACTTGTGACTGAGTGCCTTATAGGGAAGTGCTGGTTTACGTGGCTGCAGTTTGTCGTTGTGATGTCACTTGTGGCTCAGTGCCTGATAGGCCAGTGCTCTTCATGTGTGTGTAGTTTTTTTTGTGATGTCCCTTGTGGCTCAGTGCCTGATAGGCCAGTGCTGGTCATGTGGGTGCAGTTTGTGGTTGTCAGGTCACTTGTGGCTGAGTGCCTGATAGGCCAGTGCTGGTCACATGGCTGCAGTTTGTGGTTGTGATGACACTTGTGGCTCAGTGCCTGATAGGCCAGTGCTGGTGATGTGGGTGCTGGTTGTGGTTGTGATGTCTGTTTTTGCTGAGTGCCTGATAGGCCAGTGCTTGTCCTGTGGGTGGAGTTCGTGTTTGTGATGTCCCCTGTGGCTCAGTGCCTGATAGGCCAGTGCTGGTGATGTGGGTGGAGTTTGTGTTTATGATGTCACTTGTGGCTCAGTGCCTGATAGGCCAGTGCTGGCGATGTGGGTGGAGTTTGTGTTTGTGATGTCACTTGTGGCTCAGTGCCTGATAGGCCAGTGCTGGTCACGTGGGTGCAGTTTGTTGTTGTGATGTCATTTGCGGATCAGTGCCTGATAGGCCATTGCTGGTGATGTGGGTGGAGTTTGTGTTTGTGATGTCACTTGTGGCTCAGTGCCTGATAGGCCAATGCTGTTCATGTGGGTGCAGTTTGTGGTTGTGATGTCACTTGTGGCTCAGTGCCTGATAGGCCAGTGCTGGTCATGTGGGTGCAGTTTGTCGTTGTCAGGTCACTTGTGGCTGAGTGCCTGATAGGCCAGTGCTGGTGATGTGGCTGCAGTTTGTGGTTGTGATGTCACTTGTGGCTCAGTGCCTGATAGGCCAGTGCTGGTGATGTGGCTGCAGTTTGTGGTTGTGATGTCACTTGTGGCTCAGTGCCTGATAGGCCAGTGCTGGTGATGTGGCTGCAGTTTGTGTTTGTGATGTCACTTGTGGCTCAGTGCCTGATAGGCCAGTGCTGGTCATGTGGGTGCAGTTTGTGGTTGTGATGTCACTTGTGGCTCAGTGCCTGATAGGCCAGTGCTGGTCCTGTGTGTGCAGTTTGTGGTTTTGATGTCACTTGTGGCTCAGTGCCTGATAGGCCACTGCTGGTGATGTGGCTGCAGTTTGTGTTTGTGAGGTCACTTTTGGCTGAGTGCCTGATAGGCCAGTGCTGGTGATGTGGGTGCAGTTTGTGTTTGTGATGTCACTTGTGGCTCAGTGCCTGATAGGCCAGTGCTGGTCATGTGGGTGCAGTTTGTGGTTGTGATGTCACTTGTGGCTCAGGGCCTGATAGGCCAGTGCTGGTCACGTGGGTGGAGTTTGTGTTTGTGATGTCACTTGTGGCTCAGTGCCTGATAGGCCAGTGCTGGTCACGTGGGTGCAGTTTGTTGTTGTGATGTCATTTGCGGATCAGTGCCTGATAGGCCAGTGCTGGTCACGTGGGTGCAGTTTGTGTTTGTGATGTCACTTGTGGCTGAGTGCCTGATAGGCCAGTGCTGGTCACGTGGGTGCAGTTTGTTGTTGTGATGTCACTTGTGGCTGAGTGCCTGATAGGCCAGTCCCGGTGATGTGGGTGGAGTTTGTGTTTGTGATGTCACTTGTGGCTCAGTGCCTGATAGGCCAATGCTGTTCATGTGGCTGCAGTTTGTGGTTGTGATGTCACTTGTGGCTGAGTGCCTGATAGGCCAGTGCTGGTCATGTGGGTGCAGTTTCTGGTTGTCAGGTCTCTTGTGGCTCAGAGCCTGATAGGCCAGTGTTGGTCACATGGCTGCAGTTTGTGATTGTGATGTCACTTGTGGCTCAGTGCCTGATAGGCCAGTGCTGGTCACGTGGGTGGAGTTTGTGTTTGTGATGTCACTTGTGGCTCAGTGCCTGATAGGCCAGTGCTGGTCACGTGGGTGCAGTTTGTTGTTGTGATGTCATTTGCGGATCAGTGCCTGATAGGCCAGTGCTGGTCACGTGCGTGGAGTTTGTGTTTATGATGTCACTTGTGGCTGAGTGCCTGATAGGCCAGTGCTGGTCACGTGGGTGCAGTTTGTTGTTGTGAGGTCACTTGTGGCTCAGTGCCTGATAGGCCAGTGCTGGTCCTGTGTGTGCAGTTTGTGGTTTTGATGTCACTTGTGGCTCAGTGCCTGATAGGCCAATGCTGTTCATGTGGCTGCAGTTTGTGGTTGTGATGTCACTTGTGGCTGAGTGCCTGATAGGCCAGTGCTGGTGATGTGTGTGCAGTTTGTGGTTGTGATGTCACTTGTGGCTCAGAGCCTGATAGGCCAGTTTTGGTCACATGGCTGCAGTTTGTGATTCTGATGTCACTTGTGGCTCAGTGCCTAATAGGCCAGTGCTGGTCCTGTGTGTGCAGTTTGTGTTTATGATGTCACTTGTGGCTCAGTGCCTGATAGGCCAGTGCTGGTCACGTGGGTGCAGTTTGTTGTTGTGAGGTCACTTGTGGCTCAGTGCCTGATAGGCCAGTGCTGGTCATGTGTGTGCAGTTTGTGGTTGTGATGTCACTTGTGGCTCAGTGCCTGATAGGCCAGTGCTGGTGATGTGGGTGGAGTTTGTTGTTGTGATGTCACTTGTGGCTCAGTGCCTGATAGGCCAGTGCTGGTGATGTGGGTGGAGTTAGTGGTTGTGATGTCACTTGTGGCTCAGTGCCTGATAGGCCAATGCTGTTCATGTGGGTGCAGTTTGTGTTTGTGATGTCACTTGTGGCTCAGTGCCTGATAGGCCAGTGCTGGTGATGTGGGTGCAGTTTGTGGTTGTGATGTCACTTGTGGCTCAGTGCCTGATAGGCCACTGCTGTTCATGTGGGTGCAGTTTGTGTTTGTGATGTCACTTGTGGCTCAGTGCCTGATAGGCCAATGCTGTTCATGTGGGTGCAGTTTGTGTTTGTGATGTCACTTGTGGCTCAGTGCCTGATAGGCCAGTGCTGGTCATGTGGGTGCAGTTTGTGTTTGTGATGTCACTTGTGGCTGAGTGCCTGATAGGCCAGTGCTGGTGATGTGGGTGGAGTTTGTGGTTGTGATGTCACTTGTGGCTCAGTGCCTGATAGGCCAGTGCTGGTGATGTGGGTGGAGTTTGTGTTTATGATGTCACTTGTGGCTCAGTGCCTGATAGGCCAGTGCTGTTCATGTGGGTGCAGTTTGTGTTTGTGATGTCACTTGTGGCTCAGTGCCTGATAGGCCAGTGCTGGTCATGTGGATAGAGTTTGTGGTTGTGATGTCACTTCTGGCTCATTGCCTGATAGGCCAGTGCTGGTCATGTGGGTGGAGTTTGTGTTTGTGATGTCACTTGTGGCTCAGTGCCTGATAGGCCAGTGCTGGTCACGTGGGTGCAGTTTGTTGTTGTGATGTCATTTGCGGATCAGTGCCTGATAGGCCAGTGCTGGTGATGTGGGTGGAGTTTGTGTTTGTGATGTCACTTGTGGCTCAGTGCCTGATAGGCCAGTGCTGGTCCTGTGGGTGCAGTTTGTGATTGTGATGTCACTTGTGGCTCAGTGCCTGATAGGCCGGTGCTGGTCATGTGGATAGAGTTTGTGTTTGTGATGTCACTTGTGGCTCAGGGCCTGATAGGCCAGTGCTGGTCACGTGGGTGCAGTTTGTTGTTGTGATGTCATTTGCGGATCAGTGCCTGATAGGCCAGTGCTGGTCCTGTGGGTGCAGTTTGTGGTTGTGATGTCACTTGTGGCTGAGTGCCTGATAGGCCAGTGCTGGTCCTGTTTGTGCAGTTTGTGGTTGTGATGTCACTTGTGGCTCAGTGCCTGATAGGCCAGTGCTGGTGATGTGGGTGGAGTGTGTTTATGATGTCACTTGTGGCTCAGTGCCTGATAGGCCAGTGCTGGGGATGTGGGTGGAGTTTGTGTTTGTGATGTCACTTGTGGCTGAGTGCCTGATAGGCCAGTGCTGGTCCTGTGTGTGCAGTTTGTGTTTGTGATGTCACTTGTGGCTCAGTGCCTGATAGGCCAGTGCTGGTCATGTGGATAGAGTTTCTGGTTGTGATTTCACTTGTGGCTCAGTGCCTGATAGGCCAGTGCTGGTCATGTGGCTGCAGTTTGTGTTTATGATGTCACTTGTGGCTCAGTGCCTGATAGGCCAGTGCTGGTCATGTGGCTGCAGTTTGTGGTTGTGATGTCACTTGTGGCTCAGTGCCTGATAGGCCAATGCTGTTCATGTGGGTGCAGTTTGTGTTTGTGATGTCACTTGTGACTGAGTGCCTTATAGGGAAGTGCTGGTTTACGTGGCTGCAGTTTGTCGTTGTGATGTCACTTGTGGCTCAGTGCCTGATAGGCCAGTGCTCTTCATGTGTGTGTAGTTTTTTTTGTGATGTCCCTTGTGGCTCAGTGCCTGATAGGCCAGTGCTGGTCATGTGGGTGCAGTTTGTGGTTGTCAGGTCACTTGTGGCTGAGTGCCTGATAGGCCAGTGCTGGTCACATGGCTGCAGTTTGTGGTTGTGATGACACTTGTGGCTCAGTGCCTGATAGGCCAGTGCTGGTGATGTGGGTGCTGGTTGTGGTTGTGATGTCTGTTTTTGCTGAGTGCCTGATAGGCCAGTGCTTGTCCTGTGGGTGGAGTTCGTGTTTGTGATGTCCCCTGTGGCTCAGTGCCTGATAGGCCAGTGCTGGTGATGTGGGTGGAGTTTGTGTTTATGATGTCACTTGTGGCTCAGTGCCTGATAGGCCAGTGCTGGCGATGTGGGTGGAGTTTGTGTTTGTGATGTCACTTGTGGCTCAGTGCCTGATAGGCCAGTGCTGGTCACGTGGGTGCAGTTTGTTGTTGTGATGTCATTTGCGGATCAGTGCCTGATAGGCCATTGCTGGTGATGTGGGTGCAGTTTGTGGTTGTGATGTCACTTGTGGCTCAGTGCCTGATAGGCCAGTGCTGGTCATGTGGGTGCAGTTTGTCGTTGTCAGGTCACTTGTGGCTGAGTGCCTGATAGGCCAGTGCTGGTGATGTGGCTGCAGTTTGTGGTTGTGATGTCACTTGTGGCTCAGTGCCTGATAGGCCAGTGCTGGTGATGTGGCTGCAGTTTGTGGTTGTGATGTCACTTGTGGCTCAGTGCCTGATAGGCCAGTGCTGGTGATGTGGCTGCAGTTTGTGTTTGTGATGTCACTTGTGGCTCAGTGCCTGATAGGCCAGTGCTGGTCATGTGGGTGCAGTTTGTGGTTGTGATGTCACTTGTGGCTCAGTGCCTGATAGGCCAGTGCTGGTCCTGTGTGTGCAGTTTGTGGTTTTGATGTCACTTGTGGCTCAGTGCCTGATAGGCCAGTGCTGGTGATGTGGCTGCAGTTTGTGTTTGTGAGGTCACTTTTGGCTGAGTGCCTGATAGGCCAGTGCTGGTGATGTGGGTGCAGTTTGTGTTTGTGATGTCACTTGTGGCTCAGTGCCTGATAGGCCAGTGCTGGTCATGTGGGTGCAGTTTGTGGTTGTGATGTCACTTGTGGCTCAGGGCCTGATAGGCCAGTGCTGGTCACGTGGGTGGAGTTTGTGTTTGTGATGTCACTTGTGGCTCAGTGCCTGATAGGCCAGTGCTGGTCACGTGGGTGCAGTTTGTTGTTGTGATGTCATTTGCGGATCAGTGCCTGATAGGCCAGTGCTGGTCACGTGGGTGCAGTTTGTGTTTGTGATGTCACTTGTGGCTGAGTGCCTGATAGGCCAGTGCTGGTCACGTGGGTGCAGTTTGTTGTTGTGATGTCACTTGTGGCTGAGTGCCTGATAGGCCAGTGCCGGTGATGTGGGTGGAGTTTGTGTTTGTGATGTCACTTGTGGCTCAGTGCCTGATAGGCCAATGCTGTTCATGTGGCTGCAGTTTGTGGTTGTGATGTCACTTGTGGCTCAGTGCCTGATAGGCCAGTGCTGGTCATGTGGGTGCAGTTTCTGGTTGTCAGGTCTCTTGTGGCTCAGAGCCTGATAGGCCAGTGTTGGTCACATGGCTGCAGTTTGTGATTGTGATGTCACTTGTGGCTCAGTGCCTGATAGGCCAGTGCTGGTCACGTGGGTGGAGTTTGTGTTTGTGATGTCACTTGTGGCTCAGTGCCTGATAGGCCAGTGCTGGTCACGTGGGTGCAGTTTGTTGTTGTGATGTCATTTGCGGATCAGTGCCTGATAGGCCAGTGCTGGTCACGTGCGTGGAGTTTGTGTTTATGATGTCACTTGTGGCTGAGTGCCTGATAGGCCAGTGCTGGTCACGTGGGTGCAGTTTGTTGTTGTGAGGTCACTTGTGGCTCAGTGCCTGATAGGCCAGTGCTGGTCCTGTGTGTGCAGTTTGTGGTTTTGATGTCACTTGTGGCTCAGTGCCTGATAGGCCAATGCTGTTCATGTGGCTGCAGTTTGTGGTTGTGATGTCACTTGTGGCTGAGTGCCTGATAGGCCAGTGCTGGTGATGTGTGTGCAGTTTGTGGTTGTGATGTCACTTGTGGCTCAGAGCCTGATAGGCCAGTTTTGGTCACATGGCTGCAGTTTGTGATTCTGATGTCACTTGTGGCTCAGTGCCTGATAGGCCAGTGCTGGTCCTGTGTGTGCAGTTTGTGTTTATGATGTCACTTGTGGCTCAGTGCCTGATAGGCCAGTGCTGGTCACGTGGGTGCAGTTTGTTGTTGTGAGGTCACTTGTGGCTCAGTGCCTGATAGGCCAGTGCTGGTCATGTGTGTGCAGTTTGTGGTTGTGATGTCACTTGTGGCTCAGTGCCTGATAGGCCAGTGCTGGTGATGTGGGTGGAGTTTGTTGTTGTGATGTCACTTGTGGCTCAGTGCCTGATAGGCCAGTGCTGGTGATGTGGGTGGAGTTAGTGGTTGTGATGTCACTTGTGGCTCAGTGCCTGATAGGCCAATGCTGTTCATGTGGGTGCAGTTTGTGTTTGTGATGTCACTTGTGGCTCAGTGCCTGATAGGCCAGTGCTGGTGATGTGGGTGCAGTTTGTGGTTGTGATGTCACTTGTGGCTCAGTGCCTGATAGGCCACTGCTGTTCATGTGGGTGCAGTTTGTGTTTGTGATGTCACTTGTGGCTCAGTGCCTGATAGGCCAATGCTGTTCATGTGGGTGCAGTTTGTGTTTGTGATGTCACTTGTGGCTCAGTGCCTGATAGGCCAGTGCTGGTCATGTGGGTGCAGTTTGTGTTTGTGATGTCACTTGTGGCTGAGTGCCTGATAGGCCAGTGCTGTTCATGTGGCTGCAGTTTGTGGTTGTGATGTCACTTGTGGCTCAGTGCCTGATAGGCCAGTGCTGGTGATGTGGGTGGAGTTTGTGTTTATGATGTCACTTGTGGCTCAGTGCCTGATAGGCCAGTGCTGTTCATGTGGGTGCAGTTTGTGTTTGTGATGTCACTTGTGGCTCAGTGCCTGATAGGCCAGTGCTGGTCATGTGGATAGAGTTTGTGGTTGTGATGTCACTTCTGGCTCATTGCCTGATAGGCCAGTGCTGGTCATGTGGGTGGAGTTTGTGTTTGTGATGTCACTTGTGGCTCAGTGCCTGATAGGCCAGTGCTGGTCACGTGGGTGCAGTTTGTTGTTGTGATGTCATTTGCGGATCAGTGCCTGATAGGCCAGTGCTGGTGATGTGGGTGGAGTTTGTGTTTGTGATGTCACTTGTGGCTCAGTGCCTGATAGGCCAGTGCTGGTCCTGTGGGTGCAGTTTGTGATTGTGATGTCACTTGTGGCTCAGTGCCTGATAGGCCGGTGCTGGTCATGTGGATAGAGTTTGTGTTTGTGATGTCACTTGTGGCTCAGGGCCTGATAGGCCAGTGCTGGTCACGTGGGTGCAGTTTGTTGTTGTGATGTCATTTGCGGATCAGTGCCTGATAGGCCAGTGCTGGTCCTGTGGGTGCAGTTTGTGGTTGTGATGTCACTTGTGGCTGAGTGCCTGATAGGCCAGTGCTGGTCCTGTTTGTGCAGTTTGTGGTTGTGATGTCACTTGTGGCTCAGTGCCTGATAGGCCAGTGCTGGTGATGTGGGTGGAGTGTGTTTATGATGTCACTTGTGGCTCAGTGCCTGATAGGCCAGTGCTGGGGATGTGGGTGGAGTTTGTGTTTGTGATGTCACTTGTGGCTGAGTGCCTGATAGGCCAGTGCTGGTCCTGTGTGTGCAGTTTGTGTTTGTGATGTCACTTGTGGCTCAGTGCCTGATAGGCCAGTGCTGGTCATGTGGATAGAGTTTCTGGTTGTGATTTCACTTGTGGCTCAGTGCCTGATAGGCCAGTGCTGGTCATGTGGCTGCAGTTTGTGTTTATGATGTCACTTGTGGCTCAGTGCCTGATAGGCCAGTGCTGGTCATGTGGCTGCAGTTTGTGGTTGTGATGTCACTTGTGGCTCAGTGCCTGATAGGCCAATGCTGTTCATGTGGGTGCAGTTTGTGTTTGTGATGTCACTTGTGGCTCAGTGCCTGATAGGCCAGTGCTGGTGATGTGGCTGCAGTTTGTGGTTGTGATGTCACTTGTGGCTCAGGGCCTGATAGGCCAGTGCTGGTGATGTGGCTGCAGTTTGTGGTTGTGATGTCACTTGTGGCTCAGTGCCTGATAGGCCAGTGCTGGTCATGTGGGTGCAGTTTGTGTTTGTGATGTCACTTGTGGCTCAGGGCCTGATAGGCCAGTGTTGGTCACATGGCTGCAGTTTGTGGTTGTGATGTCACTTGTGGCTCAGTGCCTGATAGGCCAGTGCTGGTCCTGTGTGTGCAGTTTGTGGTTTTGATGTCACTTGTGGCTCAGTGCCTGATAGGCCAGTGCTGGTGATGTGGGTGGAGTTTGTGTTTGTGATGTCACTTGTGGCTCAGTGCCTGATAGGCCAGTGCTGGTCACGTGGGTGCAGTTTGTTGTTGTGATGTCATTTGCGGATCAGTGCCTGATAGGCCAGTGCTGGTCACGTGGGTGGAGTTTGTGTTTGTGATGTCACTTGTGGCTCAGTGCCTGATAGGCCAGTGCTGGTCATGTGGGTGCAGTTTGTGTTTGTGATGTCACTTGTGGCTCAGTGCCTGATAGGCCAGTGCTGGTCATGTGGATAGAGTTTGTGGTTGTGATGTCACTTGTGGCTCAGTGCCTGATAGGCCAGTGCTGGTCATGTGGCTGCAGTTTGTGTTTGTGATGTCACTTGTGGCTCAGGGCCTGATAGGCCAGTGTTGGTCACATGGCTGCAGTTTGTGTTTGTGATGTCACTTGTGGCTCAGTGCCTGATAGGCCAGTGCTGGTCATGTGGCTGCAGTTTATATTTGTGATGTCACTTGTGGCTGAGTGCCTGATAGGCCAGTGCTGGTCATGTGGGTGCAGTTGGTGGTTGTGATGTCACTTGTGGCTCAGTGCCTGATAGGCCAATGCTGTTCATGTGGCTGCAGTTTGTGGTTGTGATGTCACTTGTGGCTCAGTGCCTGATAGGCCAGTGCTGGTCATGTGGGTGCAGTTTCTGGTTGTCAGGTCTCTTGTGGCTCAGAGCCTGATAGGCCAGTGTTGGTCACATGGCTGCAGTTTGTGTTTGTGATGTCACTTGTGGCTCAGTGCCTGATAGGCCAGTGCTGGTCACGTGGGTGGAGTTTGTGTTTGTGATGTCACTTGTGGCTCAGGGCCTGATAGGCCAGTGCTGGTCACGTGGGTGCAGTTTGTTGTTGTGATGTCATTTGCGGATCAGTGCCTGATAGGCCAGTGCTGGTCACGTGCGTGGAGTTTGTTTTTATGATGTCACTTGTGGCTGAGTGCCTGATAGGCCAGTGCTGGTCACGTGGGTGCAGTTTGTTGTTGTGAGGTCACTTGTGGCTCAGTGCCTGATAGGCCAGTGCTGGTCCTGTGTGTGCAGTTTGTGGTTTTGATGTCACTTGTGGCTCAGTGCCTGATAGGCCAATGCTGTTCATGTGGCTGCAGTTTGTGGTTGTGATGTCACTTGTGGCTGAGTGCCTGATAGGCCAGTGCTGGTGATGTGTGTGCAGTTTGTGGTTGTGATGTCACTTGTGGCTCAGAGCCTGATAGGCCAGTTTTGGTCACATGGCTGCAGTTTGTGATTCTGATGTCACTTGTGGCTCAGTGCCTAATAGGCCAGTGCTGGTCCTGTGTGTGCAGTTTGTGTTTATGATGTCACTTGTGGCTCAGTGCCTGATAGGCCAGTGCTGGTCACGTGGGTGCAGTTTGTTGTTGTGAGGTCACTTGTGGCTCAGTGCCTGATAGGCCAGTGCTGGTCATGTGTGTGCAGTTTGTGGTTGTGATGTCACTTGTGGCTCAGTGCCTGATAGGCCAGTGCTGGTGATGTGGGTGGAGTTTGTTGTTGTGATGTCACTTGTGGCTCAGTGCCTGATAGGCCAGTGCTGGTGATGTGGGTGGAGTTAGTGGTTGTGATGTCACTTGTGGCTCAGTGCCTGATAGGCCAATGCTGTTCATGTGGGTGCAGTTTGTGTTTGTGATGTCACTTGTGGCTCAGTGCCTGATAGGCCAGTGCTGGTGATGTGGCTGCAGTTTGTGGTTGTGATGTCACTTGTGGCTCAGGGCCTGATAGGCCAGTGCTGGTGATGTGGCTGCAGTTTGTGGTTGTGATGTCACTTGTGGCTCAGTGCCTGATAGGCCAGTGCTGGTCATGTGGGTGCAGTTTGTGTTTGTGATGTCACTTGTGGCTCAGGGCCTGATAGGCCAGTGTTGGTCACATGGCTGCAGTTTGTGGTTGTGATGTCACTTGTGGCTCAGTGCCTGATAGGCCAGTGCTGGTCCTGTGTGTGCAGTTTGTGGTTTTGATGTCACTTGTGGCTCAGTGCCTGATAGGCCAGTGCTGGTGATGTGGGTGGAGTTTGTGTTTGTGATGTCACTTGTGGCTCAGTGCCTGATAGGCCAGTGCTGGTCACGTGGGTGCAGTTTGTTGTTGTGATGTCATTTGCGGATCAGTGCCTGATAGGCCAGTGCTGGTCACGTGGGTGGAGTTTGTGTTTGTGATGTCACTTGTGGCTCAGTGCCTGATAGGCCAGTGCTGGTCATGTGGGTGCAGTTTGTGTTTGTGATGTCACTTGTGGCTCAGTGCCTGATAGGCCAGTGCTGGTCATGTGGATAGAGTTTGTGGTTGTGATGTCACTTGTGGCTCAGTGCCTGATAGGCCAGTGCTGGTCATGTGGCTGCAGTTTGTGGTTGTGATGTCACTTGTGGCTCAGGGCCTGATAGGCCAGTGTTGGTCACATGGCTGCAGTTTGTGTTTGTGATGTCACTTGTGGCTCAGTGCCTGATAGGCCAGTGCTGGTCATGTGGCTGCAGTTTATATTTGTGATGTCACTTGTGGCTGAGTGCCTGATAGGCCAGTGCTGGTCATGTGGGTGCAGTTGGTGGTTGTGATGTCACTTGTGGCTCAGTGCCTGATAGGCCAATGCTGTTCATGTGGCTGCAGTTTGTGGTTGTGATGTCACTTGTGGCTCAGTGCCTGATAGGCCAGTGCTGGTCATGTGGGTGCAGTTTCTGGTTGTCAGGTCTCTTGTGGCTCAGAGCCTGATAGGCCAGTGTTGGTCACATGGCTGCAGTTTGTGATTGTGATGTCACTTGTGGCTCAGTGCCTGATAGGCCAGTGCTGGTCACGTGGGTGGAGTTTGTGTTTGTGATGTCACTTGTGGCTCAGTGCCTGATAGGCCAGTGCTGGTCACGTGGGTGCAGTTTGTTGTTGTGATGTCATTTGCGGATCAGTGCCTGATAGGCCAGTGCTGGTCACGTGCGTGGAGTTTGTGTTTATGATGTCACTTGTGGCTGAGTGCCTGATAGGCCAGTGCTGGTCACGTGGGTGCAGTTTGTTGTTGTGAGGTCACTTGTGGCTCAGTGCCTGATAGGCCAGTGCTGGTCCTGTGTGTGCAGTTTGTGGTTTTGATGTCACTTGTGGCTCAGTGCCTGATAGGCCAATGCTGTTCATGTGGCTGCAGTTTGTGGTTGTGATGTCACTTGTGGCTGAGTGCCTGATAGGCCAGTGCTGGTGATGTGTGTGCAGTTTGTGGTTGTGATGTCACTTGTGGCTCAGAGCCTGATAGGCCAGTTTTGGTCACATGGCTGCAGTTTGTGATTCTGATGTCACTTGTGGCTCAGTGCCTAATAGGCCAGTGCTGGTCCTGTGTGTGCAGTTTGTGTTTATGATGTCACTTGTGGCTCAGTGCCTGATAGGCCAGTGCTGGTCACGTGGGTGCAGTTTGTTGTTGTGAGGTCACTTGTGGCTCAGTGCCTGATAGGCCAGTGCTGGTCATGTGTGTGCAGTTTGTGGTTGTGATGTCACTTGTGGCTCAGTGCCTGATAGGCCAGTGCTGGTGATGTGGGTGGAGTTTGTTGTTGTGATGTCACTTGTGGCTCAGTGCCTGATAGGCCAGTGCTGGTGATGTGGGTGGAGTTAGTGGTTGTGATGTCACTTGTGGCTCAGTGCCTGATAGGCCAATGCTGTTCATGTGGGTGCAGTTTGTGTTTGTGATGTCACTTGTGGCTCAGTGCCTGATAGGCCAGTGCTGGTGATGTGGGTGGAGTTTGTGGTTGTGATGTCACTTGTGGCTGAGTGCCTGATAGGCCACTGCTGTTCATGTGGGTGCAGTTTGTGTTTGTGATGTCACTTGTGGCTCAGTGCCTGATAGGCCAGTGCTGGTCATGTGGGTGCAGTTTGTGTTTGTGATGTCACTTGTGGCTCAGTGCCTGATAGGCCAGTGCTGGTCATGTGGGTGCAGTTTGTGGTTGTCAGGTCACTTGTGGCTCAGTGCCTGATAGGCCAATGCTGTTCATGTGGGTGCAGTTTGTGTTTGTGATGTCACTTGTGGCTGAGTGCCTGATAGGCCAGTGCTGTTCATGTGGCTGCAGTTTGTGGTTGTGATGTCACTTGTGGCTCAGTGCCTGATAGGCCAGTGCTGGTGATGTGGGTGGAGTTTGTGTTTATGATGTCACTTGTGGCTCAGTGCCTGATAGGCCAGTGCTGTTCATGTGGGTGCAGTTTGTGTTTGTGATGTCACTTGTGGCTCAGTGCCTGATAGGCCAGTGCTGGTCACGTGGGTGCAGTTTGTTGTTGTGATGTCACTTGTGGCTCAGTGCCTGATAGGCCAGTGCTGGTCATGTGGCTGCAGTTTATATTTGTGATGTCACTTGTGGCTGAGTGCCTGATAGGCCAGTGCTGGTCATGTGGGTGCAGTTGGTGGTTGTGATGTCACTTGTGGCTCAGTGCCTGATAGGCCAATGCTGTTCATGTGGCTGCAGTTTGTGGTTGTGATGTCACTTGTGGCTCAGTGCCTGATAGGCCAGTGCTGGTCATGTGGGTGCAGTTTCTGGTTGTCAGGTCTCTTGTGGCTCAGAGCCTGATAGGCCAGTGTTGGTCACATGGCTGCAGTTTGTGTTTGTGATGTCACTTGTGGCTCAGTGCCTGATAGGCCAGTGCTGGTCACGTGGGTGGAGTTTGTGTTTGTGATGTCACTTGTGGCTCAGGGCCTGATAGGCCAGTGCTGGTCACGTGGGTGCAGTTTGTTGTTGTGATGTCATTTGCGGATCAGTGCCTGATAGGCCAGTGCTGGTCACGTGCGTGGAGTTTGTGTTTATGATGTCACTTGTGGCTGAGTGCCTGATAGGCCAGTGCTGGTCACGTGGGTGCAGTTTGTTGTTGTGAGGTCACTTGTGGCTCAGTGCCTGATAGGCCAGTGCTGGTCCTGTGTGTGCAGTTTGTGGTTTTGATGTCACTTGTGGCTCAGTGCCTGATAGGCCAATGCTGTTCATGTGGCTGCAGTTTGTGGTTGTGATGTCACTTGTGGCTGAGTGCCTGATAGGCCAGTGCTGGTGATGTGTGTGCAGTTTGTGGTTGTGATGTCACTTGTGGCTCAGAGCCTGATAGGCCAGTTTTGGTCACATGGCTGCAGTTTGTGATTCTGATGTCACTTGTGGCTCAGTGCCTAATAGGCCAGTGCTGGTCCTGTGTGTGCAGTTTGTGTTTATGATGTCACTTGTGGCTCAGTGCCTGATAGGCCAGTGCTGGTCACGTGGGTGCAGTTTGTTGTTGTGAGGTCACTTGTGGCTCAGTGCCTGATAGGCCAGTGCTGGTCATGTGTGTGCAGTTTGTGGTTGTGATGTCACTTGTGGCTCAGTGCCTGATAGGCCAGTGCTGGTGATGTGGGTGGAGTTTGTTGTTGTGATGTCACTTGTGGCTCAGTGCCTGATAGGCCAGTGCTGGTGATGTGGGTGGAGTTAGTGGTTGTGATGTCACTTGTGGCTCAGTGCCTGATAGGCCAATGCTGTTCATGTGGGTGCAGTTTGTGTTTGTGATGTCACTTGTGGCTCAGTGCCTGATAGGCCAGTGCTGGTGATGTGGCTGCAGTTTGTGGTTGTGATGTCACTTGTGGCTCAGGGCCTGATAGGCCAGTGCTGGTGATGTGGCTGCAGTTTGTGGTTGTGATGTCACTTGTGGCTCAGTGCCTGATAGGCCAGTGCTGGTCATGTGGGTGCAGTTTGTGTTTGTGATGTCACTTGTGGCTCAGGGCCTGATAGGCCAGTGTTGGTCACATGGCTGCAGTTTGTGGTTGTGATGTCACTTGTGGCTCAGTGCCTGATAGGCCAGTGCTGGTCCTGTGTGTGCAGTTTGTGGTTTTGATGTCACTTGTGGCTCAGTGCCTGATAGGCCAGTGCTGGTGATGTGGGTGGAGTTTGTGTTTGTGATGTCACTTGTGGCTCAGTGCCTGATAGGCCAGTGCTGGTCACGTGGGTGCAGTTTGTTGTTGTGATGTCATTTGCGGATCAGTGCCTGATAGGCCAGTGCTGGTCACGTGGGTGGAGTTTGTGTTTGTGATGTCACTTGTGGCTCAGTGCCTGATAGGCCAGTGCTGGTCATGTGGGTGCAGTTTGTGTTTGTGATGTCACTTGTGGCTCAGTGCCTGATAGGCCAGTGCTGGTCATGTGGATAGAGTTTGTGGTTGTGATGTCACTTGTGGCTCAGTGCCTGATAGGCCAGTGCTGGTCATGTGGGTGCAGTTTGTGGTTGTGATGTCACTTGTGGCTCAGGGCCTGATAGGCCAGTGTTGGTCACATGGCTGCAGTTTGTGTTTGTGATGTCACTTGTGGCTCAGTGCCTGATAGGCCAGTGCTGGTCATGTGGCTGCAGTTTATATTTGTGATGTGACTTGTGGCTGAGTGCCTGATAGGCCAGTGCTGGTCATGTGGGTGCAGTTGGTGGTTGTGATGTCACTTGTGGCTCAGTGCCTGATAGGCCAATGCTGTTCATGTGGCTGCAGTTTGTGGTTGTGATGTCACTTGTGGCTCAGTGCCTGATAGGCCAGTGCTGGTCATGTGGGTGCAGTTTCTGGTTGTCAGGTCTCTTGTGGCTCAGAGCCTGATAGGCCAGTGTTGGTCACATGGCTGCAGTTTGTGATTGTGATGTCACTTGTGGCTCAGTGCCTGATAGGCCAGTGCTGGTCACGTGGGTGGAGTTTGTGTTTGTGATGTCACTTGTGGCTCAGTGCCTGATAGGCCAGTGCTGGTCACGTGGGTGCAGTTTGTTGTTGTGATGTCATTTGCGGATCAGTGCCTGATAGGCCAGTGCTGGTCACGTGCGTGGAGTTTGTGTTTATGATGTCACTTGTGGCTGAGTGCCTGATAGGCCAGTGCTGGTCACGTGGGTGCAGTTTGTTGTTGTGAGGTCACTTGTGGCTCAGTGCCTGATAGGCCAGTGCTGGTCCTGTGTGTGCAGTTTGTGGTTTTGATGTCACTTGTGGCTCAGTGCCTGATAGGCCAATGCTGTTCATGTGGCTGCAGTTTGTGGTTGTGATGTCACTTGTGGCTGAGTGCCTGATAGGCCAGTGCTGGTGATGTGTGTGCAGTTTGTGGTTGTGATGTCACTTGTGGCTCAGAGCCTGATAGGCCAGTTTTGGTCACATGGCTGCAGTTTGTGATTCTGATGTCACTTGTGGCTCAGTGCCTAATAGGCCAGTGCTGGTCCTGTGTGTGCAGTTTGTGTTTATGATGTCACTTGTGGCTCAGTGCCTGATAGGCCAGTGCTGGTCACGTGGGTGCAGTTTGTTGTTGTGAGGTCACTTGTGGCTCAGTGCCTGATAGGCCAGTGCTGGTCATGTGTGTGCAGTTTGTGGTTGTGATGTCACTTGTGGCTCAGTGCCTGATAGGCCAGTGCTGGTGATGTGGGTGGAGTTTGTTGTTGTGATGTCACTTGTGGCTCAGTGCCTGATAGGCCAGTGCTGGTGATGTGGGTGGAGTTAGTGGTTGTGATGTCACTTGTGGCTCAGTGCCTGATAGGCCAATGCTGTTCATGTGGGTGCAGTTTGTGTTTGTGATGTCACTTGTGGCTCAGTGCCTGATAGGCCAGTGCTGGTGATGTGGGTGGAGTTAGTGGTTGTGATGTCACTTGTGGCTGAGTGCCTGATAGGCCACTGCTGTTCATGTGGGTGCAGTTTGTGTTTGTGATGTCACTTGTGGCTCAGTGCCTGATAGGCCAATGCTGTTCATGTGGGTGCAGTTTGTGTTTGTGATGTCACTTGTGGCTCAGTGCCTGATAGGCCAGTGCTGGTCATGTGGGTGCAGTTTGTGGTTGTCAGGTCACTTGTGGCTCAGTGCCTGATAGGCCAATGCTGTTCATGTGGGTGCAGTTTGTGTTTGTGATGTCACTTGTGGCTGAGTGCCTGATAGGCCAGTGCTGTTCATGTGGCTGCAGTTTGTGGTTGTGATGTCACTTGTGGCTCAGTGCCTGATAGGCCAGTGCTGGTGATGTGGGTGGAGTTTGTGTTTATGATGTCACTTGTGGCTCAGTGCCTGATAGGCCAGTGCTGTTCATGTGGGTGCAGTTTGTGTTTGTGATGTCACTTGTGGCTCAGTGCCTGATAGGCCAGTGCTGGTCATGTGGATAGAGTTTGTGGTTGTGATGTCACTTCTGGCTCATTGCCTGATAGGCCAGTGCTGGTCATGTGGGTGGAGTTTGTGTTTGTGATGTCACTTGTGGCTCAGTGCCTGATAGGCCAGTGCTGGTCACGTGGGTGCAGTTTGTTGTTGTGATGTCATTTGCGGATCAGTGCCTGATAGGCCAGTGCTGGTGATGTGGGTGGAGTTTGTGTTTGTGATGTCACTTGTGGCTCAGTGCCTGATAGGCCAGTGCTGGTCCTGTGGGTGCAGTTTGTGATTGTGATGTCACTTGTGGCTCAGTGCCTGATAGGCCGGTGCTGGTCATGTGGATAGAGTTTGTGTTTGTGATGTCACTTGTGGCTCAGGGCCTGATAGGCCAGTGCTGGTCACGTGGGTGCAGTTTGTTGTTGTGATGTCATTTGCGGATCAGTGCCTGATAGGCCAGTGCTGGTCCTGTGGGTGCAGTTTGTGGTTGTGATGTCACTTGTGGCTGAGTGCCTGATAGGCCAGTGCTGGTCCTGTTTGTGCAGTTTGTGGTTGTGATGTCACTTGTGGCTCAGTGCCTGATAGGCCAGTGCTGGTGATGTGGGTGGAGTGTGTTTATGATGTCACTTGTGGCTCAGTGCCTGATAGGCCAGTGCTGGGGATGTGGGTGGAGTTTGTGTTTGTGATGTCACTTGTGGCTGAGTGCCTGATAGGCCAGTGCTGGTCCTGTGTGTGCAGTTTGTGGTTGTGATGTCACTTGTGGCTCAGTGCCTGATAGGCCAGTGCTGGTCATGTGGATAGAGTTTCTGGTTGTGATTTCACTTGTGGCTCAGTGCCTGATAGGCCAGTGCTGGTCATGTGGCTGCAGTTTGTGGTTGTGATGTCACTTGTGGCTCAGTGCCTGATAGGCCAATGCTGTTCATGTGGGTGCAGTTTGTGTTTGTGATGTCACTTGTGGCTCAGTGCCTGATAGGCCAGTGCTGGTGATGTGGCTGCAGTTTGTGGTTGTGATGTCACTTGTGGCTCAGGGCCTGATAGGCCAGTGCTGGTGATGTGGCTGCAGTTTGTGGTTGTGATGTCACTTGTGGCTCAGTGCCTGATAGGCCAGTGCTGGTCATGTGGGTGCAGTTTGTGTTTGTGATGTCACTTGTGGCTCAGGGCCTGATAGGCCAGTGTTGGTCACATGGCTGCAGTTTGTGGTTGTGATGTCACTTGTGGCTCAGTGCCTGATAGGCCAGTGCTGGTCCTGTGTGTGCAGTTTGTGGTTTTGATGTCACTTGTGGCTCAGTGCCTGATAGGCCAGTGCTGGTGATGTGGGTGGAGTTTGTGTTTGTGATGTCACTTGTGGCTCAGTGCCTGATAGGCCAGTGCTGGTCACGTGGGTGCAGTTTGTTGTTGTGATGTCATTTGCGGATCAGTGCCTGATAGGCCAGTGCTGGTCACGTGGGTGGAGTTTGTGTTTGTGATGTCACTTGTGGCTCAGTGCCTGATAGGCCAGTGCTGGTCATGTGGGTGCAGTTTGTGTTTGTGATGTCACTTGTGGCTCAGTGCCTGATAGGCCAGTGCTGGTCATGTGGATAGAGTTTGTGGTTGTGATGTCACTTGTGGCTCAGTGCCTGATAGGCCAGTGCTGGTCATGTGGCTGCAGTTTGTGGTTGTGATGTCACTTGTGGCTCAGGGCCTGATAGGCCAGTGTTGGTCACATGGCTGCAGTTTGTGTTTGTGATGTCACTTGTGGCTCAGTGCCTGATAGGCCAGTGCTGGTCATGTGGCTGCAGTTTATATTTGTGATGTCACTTGTGGCTGAGTGCCTGATAGGCCAGTGCTGGTCATGTGGGTGCAGTTGGTGGTTGTGATGTCACTTGTGGCTCAGTGCCTGATAGGCCAATGCTTTTCATGTGGGTGCAGTTTGTGTTTGTGATGTCACTTGTGGCTCAGTGCCTGATAGGCCAATGCTGTTCATGTGGGTGCAGTTTGTGTTTGTGATGTCACTTGTGGCTCAGTGCCTGATAGGCCAGTGCTGGTGATGTGGGTGCTGGTTGTGATTGTGATGTCACTTGTGGCTCAGTACCTGATAGGCCAGTGTTGGTCACATGGCTGCAGTTTGTGTTTGTGATGTCACTTGTGGCTCAGTGCCTGATAGGCCAGTGCTGGTCCTGTGTGTGGAGTTTGTGTTTGTGATGTCACTTGTGGCTCAGAGCCTGATAGGCCAGTTTTGGTCACAAGGCTGCAGTTTGTGTTTGTGATGTCACTTGTGGCTGAGTTCCTGATAGGCCAGTGCTGGTCCTGTGTATGCAGTTTGTGGTTTTGATGTCACTTGTGGCTCAGTGCCTGATAGGCCAGTGCTGGTGATGTGGGTGGAGTTTGTGTTTGTGATGTCACTTGTGGCTCAGTGCCTGATAGGCCAGTGCTGGTGGTGTCACTGCAGTTTTTGTTTGTGATGTCACGTTTTGCTGAGTGCCTGATAGGCCAGTGCTGGTCACGTGGGTGCAGTTTGTGGTTGTGATGTCACTTGTGGCTGAGTGCCTGATAGGCCAGTGCTGGTGATGTGGGTGGAGTTTGTGGTTGTGATGTCACTTGTGGCTCAGTGCCTGATAGGCCAGTGCTGGTGATGTGGGTGCAGTTTGTGCTTGGGATGTCATTTGTGGCTCAGTGCCTGATAGGCCAGTGCTGGTCCTGTGGGTGCAGTTTGTGTTTGTGATGTCACTTGTGGCTCAGTGCGTGATAGGCCAGTGCTGTTGATGTGGGTGCTGGTTGTGTTTGTGAGGTCAGATTTGCCTGAGTGCCTGATAGGCCAGTGCTGGTCACGTGTGTGCAGTTTGTGGTTGTGATGTCACTTGTGGCTCAGTGCCTGATAGGCCAATGCTGATGATGTGGCTGCAATTTGTGTTTGTGATGTCACTTGTGACTGAGTGCCTTATAGGGCAGTGCTGGTTTACGTGGCTGCAGTTTGTCGTTGTGATGTCACTTGTGGCTCAGTGCCTGATAGGCCAGTGCTGGTGATGTGGGTGGAGTTTGTGGTTGTGATGTCACTTGTGGCTCAGTGCCTGATAGGCCAGTGCTGGTGATGTGGGTGGAGTTTGTGGTTGCGATGTCAGTTGTGGCTGAGTGCCTGATAGGCCAGTGCTCTTCATGTGTGTGTAGTTTTTTTTGTGATGTCCCTTGTGGCTCAGTGCCTGATAGGCCAGTGCTGGTCATGTGGGTGCAGTTTGTGGTTGTCAGGTCACTTGTGGCTGAGTGCCTGATAGGCCAGTGCTGGTCACATGGCTGCAGTTTGTGGTTGTGATGACACTTGTGGCTCAGTGCCTGATAGGCCAGTGCTGGTGATGTGGGTGCTGGTTGTGGTTGTGATGTCTGTTTTTGCTGAGTGCCTGATAGGCCAGTGCTTGTCCTGTGGGTGGAGTTCGTGTTTGTGATGTCCCCTGTGGCTCAGTGCCTGATAGGCCAGTGCTGGTGATGTGGGTGGAGTTTGTGTTTATGATGTCACTTGTGGCTCAGTGCCTGATAGGCCAGTGCTGGCGATGTGGGTGGAGTTTGTGTTTGTGATGTCACTTGTGGCTCAGTGCCTGATAGGCCAGTGCTGGTCACGTGGGTGCAGTTTGTTGTTGTGATGTCATTTGCGGATCAGTGCCTGATAGGCCAGTGCTGGTGATGTGGGTGGAGTTTGTGTTTGTGATGTCACTTGTGGCTCAGTGCCTGATAGGCCAATGCTGTTCATGTGGGTGCAGTTTGTGGTTGTGATGTCACTTGTGGCTCAGTGCCTGATAGGCCAGTGCTGGTCATGTGAGTGCAGTTTGTCGTTGTCAGGTCACTTGTGGCTGAGTGCCTGATAGGCCAGTGCTGGTGATGTGGCTGCAGTTTGTGGTTGTGATGTCACTTGTGGCTCAGTGCCTGATAGGCCAGTGCTGGTGATGTGGGTGCAGTTTGTGGTTGTGATGTCACTTGCGGCTCAGTGCCTGATAGGCCAGTGCTGGTGATGTGGGTGGAGTTTGTGGTTGTGATGTCACTTGTGGCTGAGTGCCTGATAGGCCAGTGCTGGTGATGTGGGTGGAGTTTGTGGTTGTGATGTCACTTGTGGCTGAGTGCCTGATAGGCCAGTGCTGGTGATGTGGGTGGAGTTTGTGGTTGTGATGTCACTTGTGGCTCAGTGCCTGATAGGCCAGTGCTGGTGATGTGGGTGGAGTTTGTGGTTGTGATGTCACTTGTGGCTGAGTGCCTGATAGGCCAGTGCTGGTGATGTGGGTGGAGTTTGTGTTTATGATGTCAGTTGTGGCTCAGTGTCTGATAGGCCAGTGCTGTTCATGTGGGTGCAGTTTGTGGTTGTGATGTCACTTGTGGCTCAGTGCCTGATAGGCCAGTGCTGGTCCTGTGTGTGCAGTTTGTGGTTTTGATGTCACTTGTGGCTCAGTGCCTGATAGGCCAGTGCTGGTCACGTGGGTGGAGTTTGTGTTTGTGATGTCACTTGTGGCTCAGTGCCTGATAGGCCAGTGCTGGACATGTGGGTGCAGTTTGTGTTTGTGATGTCACTTGTGGCTCAGGGCCTGATAGGCCAGTGTTGGTCACATGGCTGCAGTTTGTGCTTGGGATGTCACTTGTGGCTCAGTGCCTGATAGGCCAGTGCTGGTCCTGTGTGTGCAGTTTGTGGTTTTGATGTCACTTGTGGCTCAGTGCCTGATAGGCCAGTGCTGGTGATGTGGGTGGAGTTTGTGTTTGTGATGTCACTTGTGGCTCAGTGCCTGATAGGCCAGTGCTGGTCACGTGGGTGCAGTTTGTTGTTGTGATGTCATTTGCGGATCAGTGCCTGATAGGCCAGTGCTGGTGATGTGGGTGGAGTTTGTGTTTGTGATGTCACTTGTGGCTGAGTGCCTGATAGGCCAGTGCTGTTCACGTGGGTGCAGTTTGTGATTGTGATGTCACTTGTGGCTAAGTGCCTGATAGGCCAGTGCTGGTCATGTGGATAGAGTTTGTGTTTGTGATGTCACTTGTGGCTCAGTGCCTGATAGGCCAGTGCTGGTCCTGTGTGTGCAGTTTGTGTTTGTGATGTCACTTGTGGCTCAGGGACTGATAGGCCAGTGTTGGTCACATGGCTGCAGTTTGTGTTTGTGATGTCACTTGTGGCTGAGTGCCTGATAGGCCAGTGCTGGTGATGTGGGTGGAGTTTGTGGTTGTGATGTCACTTGTGGCTCAGTGCCTGATAGGCCAGTGCTGGTGATGTGGGTGCAGTTTGTGTTTGTGATGTCACTTGTGGCTCAGTGCCTGATAGGCCAGTGCTGGTCATGTGGGTGCAGTTTGTGGTTGTGATGTCACTTGTGGCTCAGGGCCTGATAGGCCAGTGTTGGTCACATGGCTGCAGTTTATGATTGTGATGTCACTTGTGGCTCAGTGCCTGATAGGCCAATGCTGATGATGTGGGTGCAGTTTGTGTTTGTGATGTCACTTGTGACTGAGTGCCTTATAGGGAAGTGCTGGTTTACGTGGCTGCAGTTTGTCGTTGTGATGTCACTTGTGGCTCAGTGCCTGATAGGCCAGTGCTCTTCATGTGTGTGTAGTTTTTTTTGTGATGTCCCTTGTGGCTCAGTGCCTGATAGGCCAGTGCTGGTCATGTGGGTGCAGTTTGTGGTTGTCAGGTCACTTGTGGCTGAGTGCCTGATAGGCCAGTGCTGGTCACATGGCTGCAGTTTGTGGTTGTGATGACACTTGTGGCTCAGTGCCTGATAGGCCAGTGCTGGTGATGTGGGTGCTGGTTGTGGTTGTGATGTCTGTTTTTGCTGAGTGCCTGATAGGCCAGTGCTTGTCCTGTGGGTGGAGTTCGTGTTTGTGATGTCCCCTGTGGCTCAGTGCCTGATAGGCCAGTGCTGGTGATGTGGGTGGAGTTTGTGTTTATGATGTCACTTGTGGCTCAGTGCCTGATAGGCCAGTGCTGGCGATGTGGGTGGAGTTTGTGTTTGTGATGTCACTTGTGGCTCAGTGCCTGATAGGCCAGTGCTGGTCACGTGGGTGCAGTTTGTTGTTGTGATGTCATTTGCGGATCAGTGCCTGATAGGCCAGTGCTGGTGATGTGGGTGGAGTTTGTGTTTGTGATGTCACTTGTGGCTCAGTGCCTGATAGGCCAATGCTGTTCATGTGGGTGCAGTTTGTGGTTGTGATGTCACTTGTGGCTCAGTGCCTGATAGGCCAGTGCTGGTCATGTGGGTGCAGTTTGTCGTTGTCAGGTCACTTGTGGCTGAGTGCCTGATAGGCCAGTGCTGGTGATGTGGCTGCAGTTTGTGGTTGTGATGTCACTTGTGGCTCAGTGCCTGATAGGCCAGTGCTGGTGATGTGGGTGGAGTTTGTGGTTGTGATGTCACTTGTGGCTCAGTGCCTGATAGGCCAGTGCTGGTCCTGTGTGTGCAGTTTGTGGTTTTGATGTCACTTGTGGCTCAGTGCCTGATAGGCCAGTGCTGGTCATGTGGCTGCAGTTTATATTTGTGATGTCACTTGTGGCTGAGTGCCTGATAGGCCAGTGCTGGTCATGTGGCTGCAGTTTGTGTTTGTGATGTCATTTGCGGATCAGTGCCTGATAGGCCAGTGCTGGTCCTGTGTGTGCAGTTTGTGGTTTTGATGTCACTTGTGGCTCAGTGCCTGATAGGCCAGTGCTGGTCACGTGGGTGGAGTTTGTGTTTGTGATGTCACTTGTGGCTCAGTGCCTGATAGGCCAGTGCTGGACATGTGGGTGCAGTTTGTGTTTGTGATGTCACTTGTGGCTCAGGGCCTGATAGGCCAGTGTTGGTCACATGGCTGCAGTTTGTGCTTGGGATGTCACTTGTGGCTCAGTGCCTGATAGGCCAGTGCTGGTCCTGTGTGTGCAGTTTGTGGTTTTGATGTCACTTGTGGCTCAGTGCCTGATAGGCCAGTGCTGGTGATGTGGGTGGAGTTTGTGTTTGTGATGTCAGTTGTGGCTCAGTGCCTGATAGGCCAGTGCTGGTCACGTGGGTGCAGTTTGTTGTTGTGATGTCATTTGCGGATCAGTGCCTGATAGGCCAGTGCTGGTGATGTGGGTGGAGTTTGTGTTTGTGATGTCACTTGTGGCTGAGTGCCTGATAGGCCAGTGCTGTTCACGTGGGTGCAGTTTGTGATTGTGATGTCACTTGTGGCTAAGTGCCTGATAGGCCAGTGCTGGTCATGTGGATAGAGTTTGTGTTTGTGATGTCACTTGTGGCTCAGTGCCTGATAGGCCAGTGCTGGTCCTGTGTGTGCAGTTTGTGTTTGTGATGTCACTTGTGGCTCAGGGACTGATAGGCCAGTGTTGGTCACATGGCTGCAGTTTGTGTTTGTGATGTCACTTGTGGCTGAGTGCCTGATAGGCCAGTGCTGGTGATGTGGGTGGAGTTTGTGGTTGTGATGTCACTTGTGGCTCAGTGCCTGATAGGCCAGTGCTGGTGATGTGGGTGCAGTTTGTGTTTGTGATGTCACTTGTGGCTCAGTGCCTGATAGGCCAGTGCTGGTCATGTGGGTGCAGTTTGTGGTTGTGATGTCACTTGTGGCTCAGGGCCTGATAGGCCAGTGTTGGTCACATGGCTGCAGTTTATGATTGTGATGTCACTTGTGGCTCAGTGCCTGATAGGCCAATGCTGATGATGTGGCTGCAGTTTGTGTTTGTGATGTCACTTGTGACTGAGTGCCTTATAGGGAAGTGCTGGTTTACGTGGCTGCAGTTTGTCGTTGTGATGTCACTTGTGGCTCAGTGCCTGATAGGCCAGTGCTCTTCATGTGTGTGTAGTTTTTTTTGTGATGTCCCTTGTGGCTCAGTGCCTGATAGGCCAGTGCTGGTCATGTGGGTGCAGTTTGTGGTTGTCAGGTCACTTGTGGCTGAGTGCCTGATAGGCCAGTGCTGGTCACATGGCTGCAGTTTGTGGTTGTGATGACACTTGTGGCTCAGTGCCTGATAGGCCAGTGCTGGTGATGTGGGTGCTGGTTGTGGTTGTGATGTCTGTTTTTGCTGAGTGCCTGATAGGCCAGTGCTTGTCCTGTGGGTGGAGTTCGTGTTTGTGATGTCCCCTGTGGCTCAGTGCCTGATAGGCCAGTGCTGGTGATGTGGGTGGAGTTTGTGTTTGTGATGTCACTTGTGGCTCAGTGCCTGATAGGCCAGTGCTGGTCACGTGGGTGCAGTTTGTTGTTGTGATGTCATTTGCGGATCAGTGCCTGATAGGCCAGTGCTGGTGATGTGGGTGGAGTTTGTGTTTGTGATGTCACTTGTGGCTCAGTGCCTGATAGGCCAGTGCTGGTCCTGTGGGTGCAGTTTGTGATTGTGATGTCACTTGTGGCTCAGTGCCTGATAGGCCGGTGCTGGTCATGTGGATAGAGTTTGTGTTTGTGATGTCACTTGTGGCTCAGTGCCTGATAGGCCAGTGCTGGTCACGTGGGTGCAGTTTGTTGTTGTGATGTCATTTGCGGATCAGTGCCTGATAGGCCAGTGCTGGTCCTGTGGGTGCAGTTTGTGGTTGTGATGTCACTTGTGGCTGAGTGCCTGATAGGCCAGTGCTGGTCCTGTTTGTGCAGTTTGTGGTTGTGATGTCACTTGTGGCTCAGGGCCTGATAGGCCAGTGCTGGTGATGTGGGTGGAGTGTGTTTATGATGTCACTTGTGGCTCAGTGCCTGATAGGCCAGTGCTGGGGATGTGGGTGGAGTTTGTGTTTGTGATGTCACTTGTGGCTGAGTGCCTGATAGGCCAGTGCTGGTCCTGTGTGTGCAGTTTGTGGTTGTGATGTCACTTGTGGCTCAGTGCCTGATAGGCCAGTGCTGGTCATGTGGATAGAGTTTCTGGTTGTGATTTCACTTGTGGCTCAGTGCCTGATAGGCCAGTGCTGGTCATGTGGCTGCAGTTTGTGTTTATGATGTCACTTGTGGCTCAGTGCCTGATAGGCCAGTGCTGGTCATGTGGGTGCAGTTTGTGGTTGTGATGTCACTTGTGGCTCAGTGCCTGATAGGCCAATGCTGTTCATGTGGGTGCAGTTTGTGTTTGTGATGTCACTTGTGGCTCAGTGCCTGATAGGCCAGTGCTGGTGATGTGGCTGCAGTTTGTGGTTGTGATGTCACTTGTGGCTCAGGGCCTGATAGGCCAGTGCTGGTGATGTGGCTGCAGTTTGTGGTTGTGATGTCACTTGTGGCTCAGTGCCTGATAGGCCAGTGCTGGTCCTGTGTGTGCAGTTTGTGGTTTTGATGTCACTTGTGGCTCAGTGCCTGATAGGCCAGTGCTGGACATGTGGGTGCAGTTTGTGGTTGTGATGTCACTTGTGGCTCAGTGCCTGATAGGCCAGTGCTGGTCATGTGGGTGCAGTTTGTGTTTGTGATGTCACTTGTGGCTCAGGGCCTGATAGGCCAGTGTTGGTCACATGGCTGCAGTTTGTGGTTGTGATGTCACTTGTGGCTCAGTGCCTGATAGGCCAGTGCTGGTCCTGTGTGTGCAGTTTGTGGTTTTGATGTCACTTGTGGCTCAGTGCCTGATAGGCCAGTGCTGGTGATGTGGGTGGAGTTTGTGTTTGTGATGTCACTTGTGGCTCAGTGCCTGATAGGCCAGTGCTGGTCACGTGGGTGCAGTTTGTTGTTGTGATGTCATTTGCGGATCAGTGCCTGATAGGCCAGTGCTGGTCACGTGGGTGGAGTTTGTGTTTGTGATGTCACTTGTGGCTCAGTGCCTGATAGGCCAGTGCTGGTCATGTGGGTGCAGTTTGTGTTTGTGATGTCACTTGTGGCTCAGTGCCTGATAGGCCAGTGCTGGTCATGTGGATAGAGTTTGTGGTTGTGATGTCACTTGTGGCTCAGTGCCTGATAGGCCAGTGCTGGTCATGTGGCTGCAGTTTGTGGTTGTGATGTCACTTGTGGCTCAGGGCCTGATAGGCCAGTGTTGGTCACATGGCTGCAGTTTGTGGTTGTGATGTCACTTGTGGCTCAGTGCCTGATAGGCCAGTGCTGGTCATGTGGCTGCAGTTTATATTTGTGATGTCACTTGTGGCTGAGTGCCTGATAGGCCAGTGCTGGTCATGTGGGTGCAGTTGGTGGTTGTGATGTCACTTGTGGCTCAGTGCCTGATAGGCCAATGCTTTTCATGTGGGTGCAGTTTGTGTTTGTGATGTCACTTGTGGCTCAGTGCCTGATAGGCCAATGCTGTTCATGTGGGTGCAGTTTGTGTTTGTGATGTCACTTGTGGCTCAGTGCCTGATAGGCCAGTGCTGGTGATGTGGGTGCTGGTTGTGATTGTGATGTCACTTGTGGCTCAGTACCTGATAGGCCAGTGTTGGTCACATGGCTGCAGTTTGTGTTTGTGATGTCACTTGTGGCTCAGTGCCTGATAGGCCAGTGCTGGTCCTCTGTGTGGAGTTTGTGTTTGTGATGTCACTTGTGGCTCAGAGCCTGATAGGCCAGTTTTGGTCACAAGGCTGCAGTTTGTGTTTGTGATGTCACTTGTGGCTGAGTTCCTGATAGGCCAGTGCTGGTCATGTGGCTGCAGTTTGTGTTTGTGATGTCACTTGTGGCTCAGTGCCTGATAGGCCAGTGCTGGTCCTGTGTATGCAGTTTGTGGTTTTGATGTCACTTGTGGCTCAGTGCCTGATAGGCCAGTGCTGGTGATGTGGGTGGAGTTTGTGTTTGTGATGTCACTTGTGGCTCAGAGCCTGATAGGCCAGTGCTGGTGGTGTCACTGCAGTTTTTGTTTGTGATGTCACGTTTTGCTGAGTGCCTGATAGGCCAGTGCTGGTCACGTGGGTGCAGTTTGTGGTTGTGATGTCACTTGTGGCTGAGTGCCTGATAGGCCAGTGCTGGTGATGTGGGTGGAGTTTGTGGTTGTGATGTCACTTGTGGCTCAGTGCCTGATAGGCCAGTGCTGGTGATGTGGGTGCAGTTTGTGCTTGGGATGTCATTTGTGGCTCAGTGCCTGATAGGCCAGTGCTGGTCCTGTGGGTGCAGTTTGTGTTTGTGATGTCACTTGTGGCTCAGTGCGTGATAGGCCAGTGCTGTTGATGTGGGTGCTGGTTGTGTTTGTGAGGTCAGATTTGCCTGAGTGCCTGATAGGCCAGTGCTGGTCACGTGTGTGCAGTTTGTGGTTGTGATGTCACTTGTGGCTCAGTGCCTGATAGGCCAATGCTGATGATGTGGCTGCAATTTGTGTTTGTGATGTCACTTGTGACTGAGTGCCTTATAGGGCAGTGCTGGTTTACGTGGCTGCAGTTTGTCGTTGTGATGTCACTTGTGGCTCAGTGCCTGATAGGCCAGTGCTGGTGATGTGGGTGGAGTTTGTGGTTGTGATGTCACTTGTGGCTCAGTGCCTGATAGGCCAGTGCTGGTGATGTGGGTGGAGTTTGTGGTTGCGATGTCAGTTGTGGCTGAGTGCCTGATAGGCCAGTGCTCTTCATGTGTGTGTAGTTTTTTTTGTGATGTCCCTTGTGGCTCAGTGCCTGATAGGCCAGTGCTGGTCATGTGGGTGCAGTTTGTGGTTGTCAGGTCACTTGTGGCTGAGTGCCTGATAGGCCAGTGCTGGTCACATGGCTGCAGTTTGTGGTTGTGATGACACTTGTGGCTCAGTGCCTGATAGGCCAGTGCTGGTGATGTGGGTGCTGGTTGTGGTTGTGATGTCTGTTTTTGCTGAGTGCCTGATAGGCCAGTGCTTGTCCTGTGGGTGGAGTTCGTGTTTGTGATGTCCCCTGTGGCTCAGTGCCTGATAGGCCAGTGCTGGTGATGTGGGTGGAGTTTGTGTTTATGATGTCACTTGTGGCTCAGTGCCTGATAGGCCAGTGCTGGCGATGTGGGTGGAGTTTGTGTTTGTGATGTCACTTGTGGCTCAGTGCCTGATAGGCCAGTGCTGGTCACGTGGGTGCAGTTTGTTGTTGTGATGTCATTTGCGGATCAGTGCCTGATAGGCCAGTGCTGGTGATGTGGGTGGAGTTTGTGTTTGTGATGTCACTTGTGGCTCAGTGCCTGATAGGCCAATGCTGTTCATGTGGGTGCAGTTTGTGGTTGTGATGTCACTTGTGGCTCAGTGCCTGATAGGCCAGTGCTGGTCATGTGAGTGCAGTTTGTCGTTGTCAGGTCACTTGTGGCTGAGTGCCTGATAGGCCAGTGCTGGTGATGTGGCTGCAGTTTGTGGTTGTGATGTCACTTGTGGCTCAGTGCCTGATAGGCCAGTGCTGGTGATGTGGGTGCAGTTTGTGGTTGTGATGTCACTTGCGGCTCAGTGCCTGATAGGCCAGTGCTGGTGATGTGGGTGGAGTTTGTGGTTGTGATGTCACTTGTGGCTGAGTGCCTGATAGGCCAGTGCTGGTGATGTGGGTGGAGTTTGTGGTTGTGATGTCACTTGTAGCTCAGTGCCTGATAGGCCAGTGCTGGTGATGTGGGTGGAGTTTGTGGTTGTGATGTCACTTGTGGCTGAGTGCCTGATAGGCCAGTGCTGGTGATGTGGGTGGAGTTTGTGTTTATGATGTCAGTTGTGGCTCAGTGTCTGATAGGCCAGTGCTGTTCATGTGGGTGCAGTTTGTGGTTGTGATGTCACTTGTGGCTCAGTGCCTGATAGGCCAGTGCTGGTCCTGTGTGTGCAGTTTGTGGTTTTGATGTCACTTGTGGCTCAGTGCCTGATAGGCCAGTGCTGGTCATGTGGCTGCAGTTTATATTTGTGATGTCACTTGTGGCTGAGTGCCTGATAGGCCAGTGCTGGTCATGTGGCTGCAGTTTGTGTTTGTGATGTCATTTGCGGATCAGTGCCTGATAGGCCAGTGCTGGTCCTGTGTGTGCAGTTTGTGGTTTTGATGTCACTTGTGGCTCAGTGCCTGATAGGCCAGTGCTGGTGATGTGGGTGGAGTTTGTGTTTGTGATGTCACTTGTGGCTCAGTGCCTGATAGGCCAATGCTGGACATGTGGGTGCAGTTTGTGTTTGTGATGTCACTTGTGGCTCAGGGCCTGATAGGCCAGTGTTGGTCACATGGCTGCAGTTTGTGCTTGGGATGTCACTTGTGGCTTAGTGCCTGATAGGCCAGTGCTGGTCCTGTGTGTGCAGTTTGTGGTTTTGATGTCACTTGTGGCTCAGTGCCTGATAGGCCAGTGCTGGTGATGTGGGTGGAGTTTGTGTTTGTGATGTCAGTTGTGGCTCAGTGCCTGATAGGCCAGTGCTGGTCACGTGGGTGCAGTTTGTTGTTGTGATGTCATTTGCGGATCAGTGCCTGATAGGCCAGTGCTGGTCCTGTGTGTGCAGTTTGTGTTTGTGATGTCACTTGTGGCTCAGGGACTGATAGGCCAGTGTTGGTCACATGGCTGCAGTTTGTGTTTGTGATGTCACTTGTGGCTGAGTGCCTGATAGGCCAGTGCTGGTGATGTGGGTGGAGTTTGTGGTTGTGATGTCACTTGTGGCTCAGTGCCTGATAGGCCAGTGCTGGTGATGTGGGTGCAGTTTGTGTTTGTGATGTCACTTGTGGCTCAGTGCCTGATAGGCCAGTGCTGGTCATGTGGGTGCAGTTTGTGGTTGTGATGTCACTTGTGGCTCTGGGCCTGATAGGCCAGTGTTGGTCACATGGCTGCAGTTTATGATTGTGATGTCACTTGTGGCTCAGTGCCTGATAGGCCAATGCTGATGATGTGGCTGCAGTTTGTGTTTGTGATGTCACTTGTGACTGAGTGCCTTATAGGGAAGTGCTGATTTACGTGGCTGCAGTTTGTCGTTGTGATGTCACTTGTGGCTCAGTGCCTGATAGGCCAGTGCTCTTCATGTGTGTGTAGTTTTTTTTGTGATGTCCCTTGTGGCTCAGTGCCTGATAGGCCAGTGCTGGTCATGTGGGTGCAGTTTGTGGTTGTCAGGTCACTTGTGGCTGAGTGCCTGATAGGCCAGTGCTGGTCACATGGCTGCAGTTTGTGGTTGTGATGACACTTGTGGCTCAGTGCCTGATAGGCCAGTGCTGGTGATGTGGGTGCTGGTTGTGGTTGTGATGTCTGTTTTTGCTGAGTGCCTGATAGGCCAGTGCTTGTCCTGTGGGTGGAGTTCGTGTTTGTGATGTCCCCTGTGGCTCAGTGCCTGATAGGCCAGTGCTGGTGATGTGGGTGGAGTTTGTGTTTATGATGTCACTTGTGGCTCAGTGCCTGATAGGCCAGTGCTGGCGATGTGGGTGGAGTTTGTGTTTGTGATGTCACTTGTGGCTCAGTGCCTGATAGGCCAGTGCTGGTCACGTGGGTGCAGTTTGTTGTTGTGATGTCATTTGCGGATCAGTGCCTGATAGGCCAGTGCTGGTGATGTGGGTGGAGTTTGTGTTTGTGATGTCACTTGTGGCTCAGTGCCTGATAGGCCAATGCTGTTCATGTGGGTGCAGTTTGTGGTTGTGATGTCACTTGTGGCTCAGTGCCTGATAGGCCAGTGCTGGTCATGTGGGTGCAGTTTGTGGTTGTCAGGTCACTTGTGGCTGAGTGCCTGATAGGCCAGTGCTGGTGATGTGGGTGCAGTTTGTGGTTGTGATGTCACTTGTGGCTCAGTGCCTGATAGGCCAGTGCTGGTGATGTGGCTGCAGTTTGTGGTTGTGATGTCACTTGTGGCTCAGTGCCTGATAGGCCAGTGCTGGTCACGTGGGTGCAGTTTGTGTTTGTGATGTCACTTGTGGCTCAGTGCCTGATAGGCCAGTGCTGGTGATGTGGCTGCAGTTTGTGGTTGTGATGTCACTTGTGGCTGAGTTCCTGATAGGCCAGTGCTGGTCATGTGGGTGCAGTTTGTGTTTGTGATGTCACTTGTGGCTCAGTGCCTGATAGGGCAATGCTGTTCATGTGGGTGCAGTTTGTGTTTGTGATGTCACTTGTGGCTCAGTGCCTGATAGGCCAGTGTTGGTCACATGGCTGCAGTTTGTGTTTGTGATGTCACTTGTGGCTCAGAGCCTGATAGGCCAGTGTTGGTCACAAGGCTGCAGTTTGTGTTTGTGATGTCACTTGTGGCTGAGTTCCTGATAGGCCAGTGCTGGTCATGTGGCTGCAGTTTGTGTTTGTGATGTCACTTGTGGCTCAGTGCCTGATAGGCCAGTGCTGGTCCTGTGTGTGCAGTTTGTGGTTTTGATGTCACTTGTGGCTCAGTGCCTGATAGGCCAGTGCTGGTGATGTGGGTGGAGTTTGTGTTTGTGATGTCACTTGTGGCTCAGTGCCTGATAGGCCAGTGCTGGTGGTGTCACTGCAGTTTTTGTTTGTGATGTCACGTTTTGCTGAGTGCCTGATAGGCCAGTGCTGGTCACGTGGGTGCAGTTTGTGGTTGTGATGTCACTTGTGGCTGAGTGCCTGATAGGCCAGTGCTGGTGATGTGGGTGGAGTTTGTGTTTGTGATGTCACTTGTGGCTCAGTGCCTGATAGGCCAGTGCTGGTGATGTGGGTGCAGTTTGTGCTTGGGATGTCATTTGTGGCTCAGTGCCTGATAGGCCAGTGCTGGTCCTGTGGGTGCAGTTTGTGGTTGTGATGTCACTTGTGGCTCAGTGCGTGATAGGCCAGTGCTGTTGATGTGGGTGCTGGTTGTGTTTGTGAGGTCAGATTTGCCTGAGTGCCTGATAGGCCAGTGCTGGTCACGTGTGTGCAGTTTGTGGTTGTGATGTCACTTGTGGCTCAGTGCCTGATAGGCCAATGCTGATGATGTGGCTGCAGTTTGTGTTTGTGATGTCACTTGTGACTGAGTGCCTTATAGGGAAGTGCTGGTTTACGTGGCTGCAGGTTGTCGTTGTGATGTCACTTGTGGCTCAGTGCCTGATAGGCCAGTGCTGGTGATGTGGGTGGAGTTTGTGGTTGTGATGTCACTTGTGGCTCAGTGCCTGATAGGCCAGTGCTGGTGATGTGGGTGGAGTTTGTGGTTGCGATGTCAGTTGTGGCTGAGTGCCTGATAGGCCAGTGCTCTTCATGTGTGTGTAGTTTTTTTTGTGATGTCCCTTGTGGCTCAGTGCCTGATAGGCCAGTGCTGGTCATGTGGGTGCAGTTTGTGGTTGTCAGGTCACTTGTGGCTGAGTGCCTGATAGGCCAGTGCTGGTCACATGGCTGCAGTTTGTGGTTGTGATGACACTTGTGGCTCAGTGCCTGATAGGCCAGTGCTGGTGATGTGGGTGCTGGTTGTGGTTGTGATGTCTGTTTTTGCTGAGTGCCTGATAGGCCAGTGCTTGTCCTGTGGGTGGAGTTCGTGTTTGTGATGTCCCCTGTGGCTCAGTGCCTGATAGGCCAGTGCTGGTGATGTGGGTGGATTTTGTGTTTATGATGTCACTTGTGGCTCAGTGCCTGATAGGCCAGTGCTGGCGATGTGGGTGGAGTTTGTGTTTGTGATGTCACTTGTGGCTCAGTGCCTGATAGGCCAGTGCTGGTCACGTGGGTGCAGTTTGTTGTTGTGATGTCATTTGCGGATCAGTGCCTGATAGGCCATTGCTGGTGATGTGGGTGGAGTTTGTGTTTGTGATGTCACTTGTGGCTCAGTGCCTGATAGGCCAATGCTGTTCATGTGGGTGCAGTTTGTGGTTGTGATGTCACTTGTGGCTCAGTGCCTGATAGGCCAGTGCTGGTCATGTGGGTGCAGTTTGTCGTTGTCAGGTCACTTGTGGCTGAGTGCCTGATAGGCCAGTGCTGGTGATGTGGGTGGAGTTAGTGGTTGTGATGTCACTTGTGGCTCAGTGCCTGATAGGCCAGTGCTGGTGATGTGGCTGCAGTTTGTGGTTGTGATGTCACTTGTGGCTCAGTGCCTGATAGGCCAGTGCTGGTGATGTGGCTGCAGTTTGTGTTTGTGATGTCACTTGTGGCTCAGTGCCTGATAGGCCAGTGCTGGTGATGTGGCTGCAGTTTGTGGTTGTGATGTCACTTGTGGCTCAGTGCCTGATAGGCCAGTGCTGGACATGTGGCTGCAGTTTGTGGTTGTGATGTCACTTGTGGCTCAGTGCCTGATAGGCCAGTGCTGGTGATGTGGGTGCAGTTTGTGGTTGTGATGTCACTTGTGGCTCAGTGCCTGATAGGCCAGTGCTGGTGATGTGGGTGGAGTTTGTGTTTATGATGTCAGTTGTGGCTCAGTGTCTGATAGGCCAGTGCTGTTCATGTGGGTGCAGTTTGTGGTTGTGATGTCACTTGTGGCTCAGTGCCTGATAGGCCAGTGCTGGTGATGTGGGTGGAGTTTGTGTTTGTGATGTAACTTGTGGCTCAGTGCCTGATAGGCCAGTGCTGGTGATGTGGGTGCAGTTTGTTGTTGTGATGTCATTTGCGGATCAGTGCCTGATAGGCCAGTGTTGGTCACATGGCTGCAGTTTGTGTTTGTGATGTCACTTGTGGCTCAGTGCCTGATAGGCCAGTGCTGGTCATGTGTGTGGAGTTTGTGGTTGTGATGTCACTTGTGGCTCAGAGCCTGATAGGCCAGTGTTGGTCACAAGGCTGCAGTTTGTGATTGTGATGTCACTTGTGGCTGAGTGCCTGATAGGCCAGTGCTGGTCACGTGGGTGGAGTTTGTGTTTGTGATGTCACTTGTGGCTCAGTGCCTGATAGGCCAGTGCTGGTCACGTGTGTGCAGTTTGTGGTTGTGATGTCACTTGTGGCTCAGTGCCTGATAGGCCAATGCTGTTCATGTGGGTGCAGTTTGTGTTTGTGATGTCACTTGTGGCTCAGTGCCTGATAGGCCAGTGCTGGTCATGTGGCTGCAGTTTATATTTGTGATGTCACTTGTGGCTCAGTGCCTGATAGGCCAGTGCTGGTGATGTGGCTGCAGTTTGTGGTTGTGATGTCACTTGTGGCTCAGGGCCTGATAGGCCAGTGCTGGTGATGTGGGTGCAGTTTGTGTTTGTGATGTCACTTGTGGCTCAGTGCCTGATAGGCCAGTGCTGGTCCTGTGTGTGCAGTTTGTGGTTTTGATGTCACTTGTGGCTCAGTGCCTGATAGGCCAGTGCTGGACATGTGGGTGCAGTTTGTGTTTGTGATGTCACTTGTGGCTCAGTGCCTGATAGGCCAGTGTTGGTCACATGGCTGCAGTTTGTGTTTGTGATGTCATTTGCGGATCAGTGCCTGATAGGCCAGTGCTGGTGATGTGGCTGCAGTTTGTGTTTGTGATGTCACTTGTGGCTCAGTGCCTGATAGGCCAGTGCTGGTCATGTGGGTGCAGTTTGTGTTTGTGATGTCACTTGTGGCTCAGGGCCTGATAGGCCAGTGTTGGTCACATGGCTGCAGTTTGTGCTTGGGATGTCACTTGTGGCTCAGTGCCTGATAGGCCAGTGCTGGTCATGTGGCTGCAGTTTGTGGTTGTGATTTCACTTGTGGCTCAGTGCCTGATAGGCCAGTGCTGGTCATGTGGGTGCAGTTTGTGGTTGTGATGTCACTTGTGGCTCAGGGCCTGATAGGCCAGTGTTGGTCACATGGCTGCAGTTTGTGTTTGTGATGTCACTTGTGGCTCAGTGCCTGATAGGCCAGTGCTGGTCATGTGGCTGCAGTTTATATTTGTGATGTCACTTGTGGCTGAGTGCCTGATAGGCCAGTGCTGGTCATGTGGGTGCAGTTGGTGTTTGTGATGTCACTTGTGGCTCAGTGCCTGATAGGCCAATGCTGTTCATGTGGGTGGAGTTTGTGTTTGTGATGTCACTTGTGGCTCAGTGCCTGATAGGCCAGTGCTGGTCACGTGGGTGCAGTTTGTGTTTGTGATGTCACTTGTGGCTCAGTGCCTGATAGGCCAGTGCTGGTGATGTGGGTGCTGGTTGTGATTGTGATGTCACTTGTGGCTCAGTACCTGATAGGCCAGTGTTGGTCACATGGCTGCAGTTTGTGGTTGTGATGTCACTTGTGGCTGAGTGCCTGAGAGGCCAGTGCTGGTCACGTGGGTGCAGTTTGTGGTTGTGATGTCACTTGTGGTTCAGTGCCTGATAGGCCAGTGCTGGTGTTGTGGCTGCAGTTTGTGGTTGTGATGTCACTTGTGGCTCAGTGCCTGATAGGCCAGTGCTGGTGATGTGGGTGCAGTTTGTGGTTGTGATGTCACTTGTGGCTCAGGGCCTGATAGGCCAGTGCTGGTGATGTGGGTGGAGTGTGTTTATGATGTCACTTGTGGCTCAGTGCCTGATAGGCCAGTGCTGGGGATGTGGGTGGAGTTTGTGTTTGTGATGTCACTTGTGGCTCAGTGCCTGATAGGCCGGTGCTGGTCCTGTGTGTGCAGTTTGTGTTTGTGATGTCACTTGTGGCTCAGTGCCTGATAGGCCAGTGCTGGTCATGTGGATAGAGTTTCTGGTTGTGATTTCACTTGTGGCTGAGTGCCTGATAGGCCAGTGCTGGTCATGTGGCTGCAGTTTGTGTTTGTGATGTCACTTGTGGCTCAGTGCCTGATAGGCCAGTGCTGGTCATGTGGCTGCAGTTTGTGTTTGTGATGTCACTTGTGGCTCAGTGCCTGATAGGCCAATGCTGTTCATGTGGGTGGAGTTTGTGTTTGTGATGTCACTTGTGGCTCAGTGCCTGATAGGCCAGTGCTGGTCACGTGGGTGCAGTTTGTTGTTGTGATGTCATTTGCGGATCAGTGCCTGATAGGCCAGTGCTGGTCACGTGGATGGAGTTTGTGTTTGTGATGTCACTTGTGGCTCAGTGCCTGATAGGCCAGTGCTGGTGATGTGGGTGCAGTTTGTTGTTGTGATGTCATTTGCGGATCAGTGCCTGATAGGCCAGTGCTGGTCACGTGGGTGGAGTTTGTGTTTATGATGTCACTTGTGGCTGAGTGCCTGATAGGCCAGTGCTGGTGATGTGGGTGCAGTTTGTTGTTGTGAGGTCACTTGTGGCTCAGTGCCTGATAGGCCAGTGCTGGTCATGTGGGTGCAGTTTGTGTTTGTGATGTCACTTGTGGCTCAGTGCCTGATAGGCCAGTGCTGGTCACGTGGGTGCAGTTTGTTGTTGTGAGGTCACTTGTGGCTCAGTGCCTGATAGGCCAATGCTGTTCATGTGGCTGCAGTTTGTGTTTGTGATGTCACTTGTGGCTCAGTGCCTGATAGGCCAGTGCTGGTGATGTGGGTGCAGTTTGTTGTTGTGATGTCATTTGCGGATCAGTGCCTGATAGGCCAGTGCTGGTCCTGTGTGTGCAGTTTGTGTTTGTGATGTCACTTGTGGCTCAGGGACTGATAGGCCAGTGTTGGTCACATGGCTGCAGTTTGTGTTTGTGATGTCACTTGTGGCTGAGTGCCTGATAGGCCAGTGCTGGTGATGTGGGTGGAGTTTGTGGTTGTGATGTCACTTGTGGCTCAGTGCCTGATAGGCCAGTGCTGGTGATGTGGGTGCAGTTTGTGTTTGTGATGTCACTTGTGGCTCAGTGCCTGATAGGCCAGTGCTGGTCATGTGGGTGCAGTTTGTGGTTGTGATGTCACTTGTGGCTCAGGGCCTGATAGGCCAGTGTTGGTCACATGGCTGCAGTTTATGATTGTGATGTCACTTGTGGCTCAGTGCCTGATAGGCCAATGCTGATGATGTGGCTGCAGTTTGTGTTTGTGATGTCACTTGTGACTGAGTGCCTTATAGGGAAGTGCTGGTTTACGTGGCTGCAGTTTGTCGTTGTGATGTCACTTGTGGCTCAGTGCCTGATAGGCCAGTGCTCTTCATGTGTGTGTAGTTTTTTTTGTGATGTCCCTTGTGGCTCAGTGCCTGATAGGCCAGTGCTGGTCATGTGGGTGCAGTTTGTGGTTGTCAGGTCACTTGTGGCTGAGTGCCTGATAGGCCAGTGCTGGTCACATGGCTGCAGTTTGTGGTTGTGATGACACTTGTGGCTCAGTGCCTGATAGGCCAGTGCTGGTGATGTGGGTGCTGGTTGTGGTTGTGATGTCTGTTTTTGCTGAGTGCCTGATAGGCCAGTGCTTGTCCTGTGGGTGGAGTTCGTGTTTGTGATGTCCCCTGTGGCTCAGTGCCTGATAGGCCAGTGCTGGTGATGTGGGTGGAGTTTGTGTTTATGATGTCACTTGTGGCTCAGTGCCTGATAGGCCAGTGCTGGCGATGTGGGTGGAGTTTGTGTTTGTGATGTCACTTGTGGCTCAGTGCCTGATAGGCCAGTGCTGGTCACGTGGGTGCAGTTTGTTGTTGTGATGTCATTTGCGGATCAGTGCCTGATAGGCCAGTGCTGGTGATGTGGGTGGAGTTTGTGTTTGTGATGTCACTTGTGGCTCAGTGCCTGATAGGCCAATGCTGTTCATGTGGGTGCAGTTTGTGGTTGTGATGTCACTTGTGGCTCAGTGCCTGATAGGCCAGTGCTGGTCATGTGGGTGCAGTTTGTCGTTGTCAGGTCACTTGTGGCTGAGTGCCTGATAGGCCAGTGCTGGTGATGTGGCTGCAGTTTGTGGTTGTGATGTCACTTGTGGCTCAGTGCCTGATAGGCCAGTGCTGGTGATGTGGCTGCAGTTTGTGGTTGTGATGTCACTTGTGGCTCAGTGCCTGATAGGCCAGTGCTGGTCACGTGGGTGCAGTTTGTGTTTGTGATGTCACTTGTGGCTCAGTGCCTGATAGGCCAGTGCTGGTGATGTGGCTGCAGTTTGTGGTTGTGATGTCACTTGTGGCTCAGTGCCTGATAGGCCAGTGCTGGACATGTGGCTGCAGTTTGTGGTTGTGATGTCACTTGTGGCTCAGTGCCTGATAGGCCAGTGCTGGTCATGTGGGTGCAGTTGGTGGTTGTGATGTCACTTGTGGCTCAGTGCCTGATAGGCCAATGCTGTTCATGTGGGTGCAGTTTGTGTTTGTGATGTCACTTGTGGCTCAGTGCCTGATAGGGCAATGCTGTTCATGTGGGTGCAGTTTGTGTTTGTGATGTCACTTGTGGCTCAGTGCCTGATAGGCCAGTGTTGGTCACATGGCTGCAGTTTGTGTTTGTGATGTCACTTGTGGCTCAGAGCCTGATAGGCCAGTGTTGGTCACAAGGCTGCAGTTTGTGTTTGTGATGTCACTTGTGGCTGAGTTCCTGATAGGCCAGTGCTGGTCATGTGGCTGCAGTTTGTGTTTGTGATGTCACTTGTGGCTCAGTGCCTGATAGGCCAGTGCTGGTCCTGTGTGTGCAGTTTGTGGTTTTGATGTCACTTGTGGCTCAGTGCCTGATAGGCCAGTGCTGGTGATGTGGGTGGAGTTTGTGTTTGTGATGTCACTTGTGGCTCAGTGCCTGATAGGCCAGTGCTGGTGGTGTCACTGCAGTTTTTGTTTGTGATGTCACGTTTTGCTGAGTGCCTGATAGGCCAGTGCTGGTCACGTGGGTGCAGTTTGTGGTTGTGATGTCACTTGTGGCTGAGTGCCTGATAGGCCAGTGCTGGTGATGTGGGTGGAGTTTGTGTTTGTGATGTCACTTGTGGCTCAGTGCCTGATAGGCCAGTGCTGGTGATGTGGGTGCAGTTTGTGCTTGGGATGTCATTTGTGGCTCAGTGCCTGATAGGCCAGTGCTGGTCCTGTGGGTGCAGTTTGTGGTTGTGATGTCACTTGTGGCTCAGTGCGTGATAGGCCAGTGCTGTTGATGTGGGTGCTGGTTGTGTTTGTGAGGTCAGATTTGCCTGAGTGCCTGATAGGCCAGTGCTGGTCACGTGTGTGCAGTTTGTGGTTGTGATGTCACTTGTGGCTCAGTGCCTGATAGGCCAATGCTGATGATGTGGCTGCAGTTTGTGTTTGTGATGTCACTTGTGACTGAGTGCCTTATAGGGAAGTGCTGGTTTACGTGGCTGCAGGTTGTCGTTGTGATGTCACTTGTGGCTCAGTGCCTGATAGGCCAGTGCTGGTGATGTGGGTGGAGTTTGTGGTTGTGATGTCACTTGTGGCTCAGTGCCTGATAGGCCAGTGCTGGTGATGTGGGTGGAGTTTGTGGTTGCGATGTCAGTTGTGGCTGAGTGCCTGATAGGCCAGTGCTCTTCATGTGTGTGTAGTTTTTTTTGTGATGTCCCTTGTGGCTCAGTGCCTGATAGGCCAGTGCTGGTCATGTGGGTGCAGTTTGTGGTTGTCAGGTCACTTGTGGCTGAGTGCCTGATAGGCCAGTGCTGGTCACATGGCTGCAGTTTATGATTGTGATGTCACTTGTGGCTCAGTGCCTGATAGGCCAATGCTGATGATGTGGCTGCAGTTTGTGTTTGTGATGTCACTTGTGACTGAGTGCCTTATAGGGAAGTGCTGGTTTACGTGGCTGCAGTTTGTCGTTGTGATGTCACTTGTGGCTCAGTGCCTGATAGGCCAGTGCTCTTCATGTGTGTGTAGTTTTTTTTGTGATGTCCCTTGTGGCTCAGTGCCTGATAGGCCAGTGCTGGTCATGTGGGTGCAGTTTGTGGTTGTCAGGTCACTTGTGGCTGAGTGCCTGATAGGCCAGTGCTGGTCACATGGCTGCAGTTTGTGGTTGTGATGACACTTGTGGCTCAGTGCCTGATAGGCCAGTGCTGGTGATGTGGGTGCTGGTTGTGGTTGTGATGTCTGTTTTTGCTGAGTGCCTGATAGGCCAGTGCTTGTCCTGTGGGTGGAGTTCGTGTTTGTGATGTCCCCTGTGGCTCAGTGCCTGATAGGCCAGTGCTGGTGATGTGGGTGGAGTTTGTGTTTATGATGTCACTTGTGGCTCAGTGCCTGATAGGCCAGTGCTGGCGATGTGGGTGGAGTTTGTGTTTGTGATGTCACTTGTGGCTCAGTGCCTGATAGGCCAGTGCTGGTCACGTGGGTGCAGTTTGTTGTTGTGATGTCATTTGCGGATCAGTGCCTGATAGGCCAGTGCTGGTGATGTGGGTGGAGTTTGTGTTTGTGATGTCACTTGTGGCTCAGTGCCTGATAGGCCAATGCTGTTCATGTGGGTGCAGTTTGTGTTTGTGATGTCACTTGTGGCTCAGTGCCTGATAGGCCAGTGCTGGTCATGTGGGTGCAGTTTGTCGTTGTCAGGTCACTTGTGGCTGAGTGCCTGATAGGCCAGTGCTGGACATGTGGGTGCAGTTTGTGGTTGTGATGTCACTTGTGGCTCAGTGCCTGATAGGCCAGTGCTGGTGATGTGGCTGCAGTTTGTGGTTGTGATGTCACTTGTGGCTCAGTGCCTGATAGGCCAGTGCTGGTCACGTGGGTGCAGTTTGTGTTTGTGATGTCACTTGTGGCTCAGTGCCTGATAGGCCAGTGCTGGTGATGTGGCTGCAGTTTGTGGTTGTGATGTCACTTGTGGCTCAGTGCCTGATAGGCCAGTGCTGGACATGTGGCTGCAGTTTGTGGTTGTGATGTCACTTGTGGCTCAGTGCCTGATAGGCCAGTGCTGGTCATGTGGGTGCAGTTGGTGGTTGTGATGTCACTTGTGGCTCAGTGCCTGATAGGCCAATGCTGTTCATGTGGGTGCAGTTTGTGTTTGTGATGTCACTTGTGGCTCAGTGCCTGATAGGGCAATGCTGTTCATGTGGGTGCAGTTTGTGTTTGTGATGTCACTTGTGGCTCAGTGCCTGATAGGCCAGTGTTGGTCACATGGCTGCAGTTTGTGTTTGTGATGTCACTTGTGGCTCAGAGCCTGATAGGCCAGTGTTGGTCACAAGGCTGCAGTTTGTGTTTGTGATGTCACTTGTGGCTGAGTTCCTGATAGGCCAGTGCTGGTCATGTGGCTGCAGTTTGTGTTTGTGATGTCACTTGTGGCTCAGTGCCTGATAGGCCAGTGCTGGTCCTGTGTGTGCAGTTTGTGGTTTTGATGTCACTTGTGGCTCAGTGCCTGATAGGCCAGTGCTGGTGATGTGGGTGGAGTTTGTGTTTGTGATGTCACTTGTGGCTCAGTGCCTGATAGGCCAGTGCTGGTGGTGTCACTGCAGTTTTTGTTTGTGATGTCACGTTTTGCTGAGTGCCTGATAGGCCAGTGCTGGTCACGTGGGTGCAGTTTGTGGTTGTGATGTCACTTGTGGCTGAGTGCCTGATAGGCCAGTGCTGGTGATGTGGGTGGAGTTTGTGTTTGTGATGTCACTTGTGGCTCAGTGCCTGATAGGCCAGTGCTGGTGATGTGGGTGCAGTTTGTGCTTGGGATGTCATTTGTGGCTCAGTGCCTGATAGGCCAGTGCTGGTCCTGTGGGTGCAGTTTGTGGTTGTGATGTCACTTGTGGCTCAGTGCGTGATAGGCCAGTGCTGTTGATGTGGGTGCTGGTTGTGTTTGTGAGGTCAGATTTGCCTGAGTGCCTGATAGGCCAGTGCTGGTCACGTGTGTGCAGTTTGTGGTTGTGATGTCACTTGTGGCTCAGTGCCTGATAGGCCAATGCTGATGATGTGGCTGCAGTTTGTGTTTGTGATGTCACTTGTGACTGAGTGCCTTATAGGGAAGTGCTGGTTTACGTGGCTGCAGGTTGTCGTTGTGATGTCACTTGTGGCTCAGTGCCTGATAGGCCAGTGCTGGTGATGTGGGTGGAGTTTGTGGTTGTGATGTCACTTGTGGCTCAGTGCCTGATAGGCCAGTGCTGGTGATGTGGGTGGAGTTTGTGGTTGCGATGTCAGTTGTGGCTGAGTGCCTGATAGGCCAGTGCTCTTCATGTGTGTGTAGTTTTTTTTGTGATGTCCCTTGTGGCTCAGTGCCTGATAGGCCAGTGCTGGTCATGTGGGTGCAGTTTGTGGTTGTCAGGTCACTTGTGGCTGAGTGCCTGATAGGCCAGTGCTGGTCACATGGCTGCAGTTTGTGGTTGTGATGACACTTGTGGCTCAGTGCCTGATAGGCCAGTGCTGGTGATGTGGGTGCTGGTTGTGGTTGTGATGTCTGTTTTTGCTGAGTGCCTGATAGGCCAGTGCTTGTCCTGTGGGTGGAGTTCGTGTTTGTGATGTCCCCTGTGGCTCAGTGCCTGATAGGCCAGTGCTGGTGATGTGGGTGGAGTTTGTGTTTATGATGTCACTTGTGGCTCAGTGCCTGATAGGCCAGTGCTGGCGATGTGGGTGGAGTTTGTGTTTGTGATGTCACTTGTGGCTCAGTGCCTGATAGGCCAGTGCTGGTCACGTGGGTGCAGTTTGTTGTTGTGATGTCATTTGCGGATCAGTGCCTGATAGGCCATTGCTGGTGATGTGGGTGGAGTTTGTGTTTGTGATGTCACTTGTGGCTCAGTGCCTGATAGGCCAATGCTGTTCATGTGGGTGCAGTTTGTTGTTGTGATGTCATTTGCGGATCAGTGCCTGATAGGCCATTGCTGGTGATGTGGGTGCAGTTTGTGGTTGTGATGTCACTTGTGGCTCAGTGCCTGATAGGCCAGTGCTGGTCATGTGGGTGCAGTTTGTCGTTGTCAGGTCACTTGTGGCTGAGTGCCTGATAGGCCAGTGCTGGTGATGTGGGTGGAGTTAGTGGTTGTGATGTCACTTGTGGCTCAGTGCCTGATAGGCCAGTGCTGGTGATGTGGCTGCAGTTTGTGGTTGTGATGTCACTTGTGGCTCAGTGCCTGATAGGCCAGTGCTGGTGATGTGGCTGCAGTTTGTGTTTGTGATGTCACTTGTGGCTCAATGCCTGATAGGCCAGTGCTGGTGATGTGGGTGCAGTTTGTGGTTGTGATGTCACTTGTGGCTCAGTGCCTGATAGGCCAGTGCTGGACATGTGGCTGCAGTTTGTGGTTGTGATGTCACTTGTGGCTCAGTGCCTGATAGGCCAGTGCTGGTGATGTGGGTGCAGTTTGTGGTTGTGATGTCACTTGTGGCTCAGTGCCTGATAGGCCAGTGCTGGTGATGTGGGTGGAGTTTGTGTTTATGATGTCAGTTGTGGCTCAGTGTCTGATAGGCCAGTGCTGTTCATGTGGGTGCAGTTTGTGGTTGTGATGTCACTTGTGGCTCAGTGCCTGATAGGCCAGTGCTGGTGATGTGGGTGGAGTTTGTGTTTGTGATGTAACTTGTGGCTCAGTGCCTGATAGGCCAGTGCTGGTGATGTGGGTGCAGTTTGTTGTTGTGATGTCATTTGCGGATCAGTGCCTGATAGGCCAGTGTTGGTCACATGGCTGCAGTTTGTGTTTGTGATGTCACTTGTGGCTCAGTGCCTGATAGGCCAGTGCTGGTCATGTGTGTGGAGTTTGTGGTTGTGATGTCACTTGTGGCTCAGAGCCTGATAGGCCAGTGTTGGTCACAAGGCTGCAGTTTGTGATTGTGATGTCACTTGTGGCTGAGTGCCTGATAGGCCAGTGCTGGTCACGTGGGTGGAGTTTGTGTTTGTGATGTCACTTGTGGCTCAGTGCCTGATAGGCCAGTGCTGGTCACGTGTGTGCAGTTTGTGGTTGTGATGTCACTTGTGGCTCAGTGCCTGATAGGCCAATGCTGTTCATGTGGGTGCAGTTTGTGTTTGTGATGTCACTTGTGGCTCAGTGCCTGATAGGCCAGTGCTGGTCATGTGGCTGCAGTTTATATTTGTGATGTCACTTGTGGCTCAGTGCCTGATAGGCCAGTGCTGGTGATGTGGCTGCAGTTTGTGGTTGTGATGTCACTTGTGGCTCAGGGCCTGATAGGCCAGTGCTGGTGATGTGGGTGCAGTTTGTGTTTGTGATGTCACTTGTGGCTCAGTGCCTGATAGGCCAGTGCTGGTCCTGTGTGTGCAGTTTGTGGTTTTGATGTCACTTGTGGCTCAGTGCCTGATAGGCCAGTGCTGGACATGTGGGTGCAGTTTGTGTTTGTGATGTCACTTGTGGCTCAGTGCCTGATAGGCCAGTGTTGGTCACATGGCTGCAGTTTGTGTTTGTGATGTCATTTGCGGATCAGTGCCTGATAGGCCAGTGCTGGTGATGTGGCTGCAGTTTGTGTTTGTGATGTCACTTGTGGCTCAGTGCCTGATAGGCCAGTGCTGGTCATGTGGGTGCAGTTTGTGTTTGTGATGTCACTTGTGGCTCAGGGCCTGATAGGCCAGTGTTGGTCACATGGCTGCAGTTTGTGCTTGGGATGTCACTTGTGGCTCAGTGCCTGATAGGCCAGTGCTGGTCATGTGGCTGCAGTTTGTGGTTGTGATTTCACTTGTGGCTCAGTGCCTGATAGGCCAGTGCTGGTCATGTGGGTGCAGTTTGTGGTTGTGATGTCACTTGTGGCTCAGGGCCTGATAGGCCAGTGTTGGTCACATGGCTGCAGTTTGTGTTTGTGATGTCACTTGTGGCTCAGTGCCTGATAGGCCAGTGCTGGTCATGTGGCTGCAGTTTATATTTGTGATGTCACTTGTGGCTGAGTGCCTGATAGGCCAGTGCTGGTCATGTGGGTGCAGTTGGTGTTTGTGATGTCACTTGTGGCTCAGTGCCTGATAGGCCAATGCTGTTCATGTGGGTGGAGTTTGTGTTTGTGATGTCACTTGTGGCTCAGTGCCTGATAGGCCAGTGCTGGTCACGTGGGTGCAGTTTGTGTTTGTGATGTCACTTGTGGCTCAGTGCCTGATAGGCCAGTGCTGGTGATGTGGGTGCTGGTTGTGATTGTGATGTCACTTGTGGCTCAGTACCTGATAGGCCAGTGTTGGTCACATGGCTGCAGTTTGTGGTTGTGATGTCACTTGTGGCTGAGTGCCTGAGAGGCCAGTGCTGGTCACGTGGGTGCAGTTTGTGGTTGTGATGTCACTTGTGGTTCAGTGCCTGATAGGCCAGTGCTGGTGTTGTGGCTGCAGTTTGTGGTTGTGATGTCACTTGTGGCTCAGTGCCTGATAGGCCAGTGCTGGTGATGTGGGTGCAGTTTGTGGTTGTGATGTCACTTGTGGCTCAGGGCCTGATAGGCCAGTGCTGGTGATGTGGGTGGAGTGTGTTTATGATGTCACTTGTGGCTCAGTGCCTGATAGGCCAGTGCTGGTGATGTGGGTGGAGTTTGTGTTTGTGATGTCACTTGTGGCTCAGTGCCTGATAGGCCGGTGCTGGTCCTGTGTGTGCAGTTTGTGTTTGTGATGTCACTTGTGGCTCAGTGCCTGATAGGCCAGTGCTGGTCATGTGGATAGAGTTTCTGGTTGTGATTTCACTTGTGGCTGAGTGCCTGATAGGCCAGTGCTGGTCATGTGGCTGCAGTTTGTGTTTGTGATGTCACTTGTGGCTCAGTGCCTGATAGGCCAGTGCTGGTCATGTGGCTGCAGTTTGTGTTTGTGAGTTCACTTGTGGCTCAGTGCCTGATAGGCCAATGCTGTTCATGTGGGTGGAGTTTGTGTTTGTGATGTCACTTGTGGCTCAGTGCCTGATAGGCCAGTGCTGGTCACGTGGGTGCAGTTTGTTGTTGTGATGTCATTTGCGGATCAGTGCCTGATAGGCCAGTGCTGGTCACGTGGATGGAGTTTGTGTTTGTGATGTCACTTGTGGCTCAGTGCCTGATAGGCCAGTGCTGGTGATGTGGGTGCAGTTTGTTGTTGTGATGTCATTTGCGGATCAGTGCCTGATAGGCCAGTGCTGGTCACGTGGGTGGAGTTTGTGTTTATGATGTCACTTGTGGCTGAGTGCCTGATAGGCCAGTGCTGGTGATGTGGGTGCAGTTTGTTGTTGTGAGGTCACTTGTGGCTCAGTGCCTGATAGGCCAGTGCTGGTCATGTGGGTGCAGTTTGTGTTTGTGATGTCACTTGTGGCTCAGTGCCTGATAGGCCAGTGCTGGTCACGTGGGTGCAGTTTGTTGTTGTGAGGTCCCTTGTGGCTCAGTGCCTGATAGGCCAATGCTGTTCATGTGGCTGCAGTTTGTGTTTGTGATGTCACTTGTGGCTCAGTGCCTGATAGGCCAGTGCTGGTGATGTGGGTGCAGTTTGTGGTTGTGATGTCACTTGTGGCTCAGAGCCTGATAGGCCAGTGTTGGTCACATGGCTGCAGTTTGTGATTGTGATGTCACTTGTGGCTCAGTGCCTGATAGGCCAGTGCTGGTCACGTGGGTGGAGTTTGTGTTTGTGATGTCACTTGCGGCTCAGGGCCTGATAGGCCAGTGTTGGTCACATGGCTGCAGTTTGTGTTTGTGATGTCATTTGCGGATCAGTGCCTGATAGGCCAGTGCTGGTCACGTGGGTGCAGTTTGTGTTTGTGATGTCACTTGTGGCTCAGTGCCTGATAGGCCAGTGCTGGTCATGTGGGTGCAGTTTGTGTTTGTGATGTCACTTGTGGCTCAGGGCCTGATAGGCCAGTGTTGGTCACATGGCTGCAGTTTGTGGTTGTGATGTCACTTGTGGCTCAGTGCCTGATAGGCCAGTGCTGGTCCTGTGTGTGCAGTTTGTGGTTTTGATGTCACTTGTGGCTCAGTGCCTGATAGGCCAGTGCTGGTGATGTGGGTGGAGTTTGTGTTTGTGATGTCACTTGTGGCTCAGTGCCTGATAGGCCAGTGCTGGTCACGTGGGTGCAGTTTGTTGTTGTGATGTCATTTGCGGATCAGTGCCTGATAGGCCAGTGCTGGTCACGTGGGTGGAGTTTGTGTTTGTGATGTCACTTGTGGCTCAGTGCCTGATAGGCCAGTGCTGGTCATGTGGGTGCAGTTTGTGTTTGTGATGTCACTTGTGGCTCAGTGCCTGATAGGCCAGTGCTGGTCATGTGGATAGAGTTTGTGGTTGTGATGTCACTTGTGGCTCAGTGCCTGATAGGCCAGTGCTGGTCATGTGGGTGCAGTTTGTGGTTGTGATGTCACTTGTGGCTCAGGGCCTGATAGGCCAGTGTTGGTCACATGGCTGCAGTTTGTGTTTGTGATGTCACTTGTGGCTCAGTGCCTGATAGGCCAGTGCTGGTCTTGTGGCTGCAGTTTATATTTGTGATGTCACTTGTGGCTGAGTGCCTGATAGGCCAGTGCTGGTCATGTGGGTGCAGTTTGTGTTTGTGATGTCACTTGTGGCTCAGTGCCTGATAGGCCAGTGCTGGTGATGTGGGTGCTGGTTGTGATTGTGATGTCACTTGTGGCTCAGTACCTGATAGGCCAGTGTTGGTCACATGGCTGCAGTTTGTGTTTGTGATGTCACTTGTGGCTCAGTGCCTGATAGGCCAGTGCTGGTCACGTGGGTGCAGTTTGTGGTTGTGATGTCACTTGTGGCTGAGTGCCTGATAGGCCAGTGCTGGTGATGTGGGTGCAGTTTGTGGTTGTGATGTCACTTGTGGCTCAGTGCCTGATAGGCCAGTGCTGGACATGTGGGTGGAGTTTGTGTTTGTGATGTCACTTGTGGCTCAGTGCCTGATAGGCCAGTGTTGGTGATGTGGGTGCAGTTTGTGGTTGTGATGTCACTTGTGGCTGAGTGCCTGATAGGCCAGTGCTGGTCATGTGGGTGCAGTTTCTGGTTGTGATGTCACTTGTGGCTCAGTGCCTGATAGGCCAGTGCTGGTGATGTGGGTGCAGTTTGTGGTTTTGATGTCACTTGTGGCTCAGTGCCTGATAGGCCAGTGCTGGTCACGTGGGTGCAGTTTGTTGTTGTGATGTCATTTGCGGATCAGTGCCTGATAGGCCAGTGCTGGTCACGTGGGTGGAGTTTGTGTTTGTGATGTCACTTGTGGCTCAGTGCCTGATAGGCCAGTGCTGGTGATGTGGGTGGAGTTTGTGGTTGTGATGTCACTTGTGGCTCAGTGCCTGATAGGCCAGTGCTGGTCATGTGGGTGCAGTTTGTGTTTGTGATGTTACTTGTGGCTCCGTGCCTGATAGGCCAGTGCTTGTTTACGTGGCTGCAGTTTGTGTTTGTGATGTCACTTGTGGCTCAGTGCCTGATAGGCCAGTGCTGGTCATGTGGCTGCAGTTTATATTTGTGATGTCACTTGTGGCTGAGTGCCTGATAGGCCAGTGCTGGTCATGTGGCTGCAGTTTGTGGTTGTGATGTCACTTGTGGTTCAGTGCCTGATAGGCCAGTGCTGGTGATGTGGGTGCAGTTTGTGGTTGTGATGTCACTTGTGGCTCAGTGCCTGATAGGCCAGTGCTGGTGATGTGGCTGCAGTTTGTGTTTGTGAGGTCACTTGTGGCTCAGTGCCTGATAGGCCAGTGCTGGTGATGTGGGTGGAGTTTGTGTTTGTGATGTCACTTGTGGCTGAGTGCTTGATAGGCCAGTGCTGTTTTACGTTGCTACAGTTTTTGTTTGTTATGTCACATGTGGCTCAGTGCCTGATAGGGCATTGCTGGTGATGCGGGTAGAGTTTTTGTTTGTTATGTCACTTGTGGCTCAGTGCCTGATAGGCCAGTGCTGGTGATGTGGGTGCAGTTTGTGTTTGTGATGTCACTTGTGGCTCAGTGCCTGATAGGCCAGTGCTGGTAACATGGCTGCAGTTTGTGTTTGTGATGTCACTTGTGGCTCAGTGCCTGATAGGCCAGTGCTGGTTTACGTGGCTGCAGTTTGTGGTTATGATGTCACTTGTGGCTCAGTGCCTGATAGGCCAGTGCTGGTGATGTGGCTGCAGTTTGTGGTTGTGATGTCACTTGTGGCTGAGTGCCTGATAGGCCAGTGCTGGTCCTGTGTGTGCAGTTTGTGGTTTTGATGTCACTTGTGGCTCAGTGCCTGATAGGCCAGTGCTGGTGATGTGGCTGCAGTTTGTGTTTGTGAGGTCACTTTTGGCTGAGTGCCTGATAGGCCAGTGCTGGTGATGTGGGTGCAGTTTGTGTTTGTGATGTCACTTGTGGCTCAGTGCCTGATAGGCCAGTGCTGGTCATGTGGGTGGAGTTTGTGGTTGTGATGTCACTTGTGGCTCAGTGCCTGATAGGCCAGTGTTGGTCACATGGCTGCAGTTTATGATTGTGATGTCACTTGTGGCTCAGTGCCTGATAGGCCAGTGCTGGTCACGTGGGTGGAGTATGTGTTTGTGATGTCACTTGTGGCTCAGTGCCTGATAGGCCAGTGCTGGTGATGTGGGTGCAGTTTGTTGTTGTGATGTCATTTGCGGATCAGTGCCTGATAGGCCAGTGCTGGTCACGTGGGTGCAGTTTGTGTTTGTGATGTCACTTGTGGCTGAGTGCCTGATAGGCCAGTGTTGGTCACATGGCTGCAGTTTGTGTTTGTGATGTCACTTGTGGCTCAGTGCCTGATAGGCCAGTGCTGGTGATGTGGGTGGAGTTTGTGTTTGTGATGTCACTTGTGGCTCAGTGCCTGATAGGCCAGTGCTGGTCATGTGGGTGCAGTTTCTGGTTGTCAGGTCACTTGTGGCTCAGAGCCTGATAGGCCAGTGTTGGTCACATGGCTGCAGTTTGTGATTGTGATGTCACTTGTGGCTCAGGGCCTGATAGGCCAGTGCTGGTGATGTGGCTGCAGTTTGTGTTTGTGATGTCACTTGTGGCTCAGTGCCTGATAGGCCAGTGCTGGTCACGTGGGTGCAGTTTGTTGTTGTGATGTCATTTGTGGATCAGTGCCTGATAGGCCAGTGCTGGTCACGTGGGTGGAGTTTGTGTTTATGATGTCACTTGTGGCTGAGTGCCTGATAGGCCAGTGCTGGTCACGTGGGTGCAGTTTGTTGTTGTGAGGTCACTTGTGGCTGAGTTCCTGATAGGCCAGTGCTGGTGATGTGGCTGCAGTTTGTGTTTGTGATGTCACTTGTGGCTCAGTGCCTGATAGGCCAGTGCTGGTCCTGTGTGTGCAGTTTGTGTTTGTGATGTCACTTGTGGCTCAGTGCCTGATAGGCCAATGCTGTTCATGTGGCTGCAGTTTGTGGTTGTGATGTCACTTGTGGCTGAGTGCCTGATAGGCCAGTGCTGGTGATGTGTGTGCAGTTTGTGGTTGTGATGTCACTTGTGGCTCAGAGCCTGATAGGCCAGTTTTGGTCACATGGCTGCAGTTTGTGTTTGTGATGTCACTTGTGGCTCAGTGCCTGATAGGCCAGTGCTGGTCCTGTGTGTGCAGTTTGTGTTTGTGATGTCACTTGTGGCTCAGTGCCTGATAGGCCAATGCTGTTCATGTGGCTGCAGTTTGTGGTTGTGATGTCACTTGTGGCTGAGTGCCTGATAGGCCAGTGCTGGTGATGTGTGTGCAGTTTGTGGTTGTGATGTCACTTGTGGCTCAGAGCCTGATAGGCCAGTTTTGGTCACATGGCTGCAGTTTGTGATTGTGATGTCACTTGTGGCTCAGTGCCTGATAGGCCAGTGCTGGTCCTGTGTGTGCAGTTTGTGTTTATGATGTCACTTGTGGCTCAGTGCCTGATAGGCCAGTGCTGGTCACGTGGGTGCAGTTTGTTGTTGTGAGGTCACTTGTGGCTGAGTGCCTGATAGGCCAGTGCTGGTCATGTGTGTGCAGTTTGTGGTTGTGATGTCACTTGTGGCTCAGTGCCTGATAGGCCAGTGCTGGTGATGTGGGTGGAGTTTGTGTTTGTGATGTCACTTGTGGCTCAGTGCCTGATAGGCCAATGCTGTTCATGTGGGTGCAGTTTGTGTTTGTGATGTCACTTGTGGCTCAGTGCCTGATAGGCCAGTGCTGGTCATGTGGGTGCAGTTTGTGGTTGTCAGGTCACTTGTGGCTCAGTGCCTGATAGGCCAATGCTGTTCATGTGGGTGCAGTTTGTGTTTGTGATGTCACTTGTGGCTCAGTGCCTGATAGGCCAGTGCTGGTGATGTGGGTGCAGTTTGTGGTTGTCAGGTCACTTGTGGCTCAGTGCCTGATAGGCCAATGCTGTTCATGTGGGTGCAGTTTGTGTTTGTGATGTCACTTGTGGCTCAGTGCCTGATAGGCCAGTGCTGGTGATGTGGGTGCAGTTTGTGTTTGTGATGTCACTTGTGGCTGAGTGCCTGATAGGCCACTGCTGTTCATGTGGGTGCAGTTTGTGTTTGTGATGTCACTTGTGGCTGAGTGCCTGATAGGCCAGTGCTGTTCATGTGGCTGCAGTTTGTGGTTGTGATGTCACTTGTGGCTCAGTGCCTGATAGGCCAGTGCTGGTGATGTGGGTGGAGTTTGTGTTTATGATGTCACTTGTGTCTCAGTGCCTGATAGGCCAGTGCTGTTCATGTGGCTGCAGTTTGTGTTTGTGATGTCACTTGTGGCTCAGTGCCTGATAGGCCAGTGCTGGTCATGTGGATAGAGTTTGTGGTTGTGATGTCACTTCTGGCTCATTGCCTGATAGGCCAGTGCTGGTCATGTGGGTGGAGTTTGTGTTTGTGATGTCACTTGTGGCTCAGTGCCTGATAGGCCAGTGCTGGTCACGTGGGTGCAGTTTGTTGTTGTGATGTCATTTGCGGATCAGTGCCTGATAGGCCAGTGCTGGTGATGTGGGTGGAGTTTGTGTTTGTGATGTCACTTGTGGCTCAGTGCCTGATAGGCCAGTGCTGTTCATGTGGGTGCAGTTTGTGATTGTGATGTCACTTGTGGCTCAGTGCCTGATAGGCCGGTGCTGGTCATGTGGATAGAGTTTGTGTTTGTGATGTCACTTGTGTCTCAGTGCCTGATAGGCCAGTGCTGGTCATGTGGCTGCAGTTTATATTTGTGATGTCACTTGTGGCTGAGTGCCTGATAGGCCAGTGCTGGTCCTGTTTGTGCAGTTTGTGGTTGTGATGTCACTTGTGGCTCAGGGCCTGATAGGCCAGTGCTGGTGATGTGGGTGGAGTGTGTTTATGATGTCACTTGTGGCTCAGTGCCTGATAGGCCAGTGCTGGGGATGTGGGTGGAGTTTGTGTTTGTGATGTCACTTGTGGCTCAGTGCCTGATAGGCCAGTGCTGGTCCTGTGTGTGCAGTTTGTGGTTGTGATGTCACTTGTGGCTCAGTGCCTGATAGGCCAGTGCTGGTCATGTGGCTGCAGTTTGTGTTTGTGATGTCACTTGTGGCTCAGTGCCTGATAGGCCAGTGCTGGTCATGTGGCTGCAGTTTGTGGTTGTGATGTCACTTGTGGCTCAGTGCCTGATAGGCCAATGCTGTTCATGTGGGTGCAGTTTGTGTTTGTGATGTCACTTGTGGCTGAGTGCCTGATAGGCCAGTGCTGGTCACGTGGGTGCAGTTTGTTGTTGTGATGTCATTTGCGGATCAGTGCCTGATAGGCCAGTGCTGGTGATGTGGGTGGAGTTTGTGTTTGTGATGTCACTTGTGGCTCAGTGCCTGATAGGCCAGTGCTGGTGATGTGGGTGGAGTTTGTGTTTGTGATGTCACTTGTGGCTGAGTGCCTGATAGGCCAGTGCTGGTGATGTGGGTGGAGTTTGTGTTTGTGATGTCACTTGTGGCTGAGTGCCTGATAGGCCAGTGCTGGTCATGTGGGTGCAGTTTGTTGTTGTGAGGTCACTTGTGGCTCAGTGCCTGATAGGCCAGTGCTGGTCATGTGGGTGCAGTTTGTGTTTGTGATGTCACTTGTGGCTCAGTGCCTGATAGGCCAGTGCTGGTCACGTGGGTGCTGTTTTTTGTTGTGAGGTCACTTGTGGCTCAGTGCCTGATAGGCCAGTGCTGGTCCTGTGTGTGCAGTTTGTGTTTGTGATGTCACTTGTGGCTGAGTGCCTGATAGGCCAATGCTGTTCATGTGGCTGCAGTTTGTGGTTGTGATGTCACTTGTGGCTCAGTGCCTGATAGGCCAGTGCTGGTGATGTGGGTGCAGTTTGTGGTTGTGATGTCACTTGTGGCTCAGAGCCTGATAGGCCAGTGTTGGTCACATGGCTGCAGTTTGTGATTGTGATGTCACTTGTGGCTCAGTGCCTGATAGGCCAGTGTTGGTCACGTGGGTGGAGTTTGTGTTTGTGATGTCACTTGTGGCTCAGTGCCTGATAGGCCAGTGCTGGTCACGTGGGTGGAGTTTGTGTTTGTGATGTCACTTGTGGCTCAGTGCCTGATAGGCCAGTGCTGGTCATGTGGCTGCAGTTTGTGGTTGTGATGTCACTTGTGGCTCAGTGCCTGATAGGCCAATGCTGTTCATGTGGGTGCAGTTTGTGTTTGTGATGTCACTTGTGGCTCAGTGCCTGATAGGCCAGTGCTGGTCATGTGGCTGCAGTTTGTGGTTGTGATGTCACTTGTGGCTCAGTGCCTGATAGGCCAGTGCTGGTCCTGTGTGTGCAGTTTGTGGTTTTGATGTCACTTGTGGCTCAGTGCCTGATAGGCCAGTGCTGGACATGTGGGTGCAGTTTGTGGTTGTGATGTCACTTGTGGCTCAGGGCCTGATAGGCCAGTGTTTGTCACATGGCTGCAGTTTGTGTTTGTGATGTCATTTGCGGATCAGTGCCTGATAGGCCAGTGCTGGTCACGTGGGTGCAGTTTGTGTTTGTGATGTCACTTGTGGCTCAGTGCCTGATAGGCCAGTGCTGGTCATGTGGGTGCAGTTTGTGTTTGTGATGTCACTTGTGGCTCAGGGCCTGATAGGCCAGTGTTGGTCACATGGCTGCAGTTTGTGGTTGTGATGTCACTTGTGGCTCAGTGCCTGATAGGCCATTGCTGGTCCTGTGTGTGCAGTTTGTGTTTGTGATGTCACTTGTGGCTCAGTGCCTGATAGGCCAGTGCTGGTCCTGTGTGTGCAGTTTGTGGTTTTGATGTCACTTGTGGCTCAGTGCCTGATAGGCCAGTGCTGGACATGTGGGTGCAGTTTGTGGTTGTGATGTCACTTGTGGCTCAGGGCCTGATAGGCCAGTGTTGGTCACATGGCTGCAGTTTGTGTTTGTGATGTCATTTGCGGATCAGTGCCTGATAGGCCAGTGCTGGTCACGTGGGTGCAGTTTGTGTTTGTGATGTCACTTGTGGCTCAGTGCCTGATAGGCCAGTGCTGGTCCTGTGTGTGCAGTTTGTGGTTTTGATGTCACTTGTGGCTCAGTGCCTGATAGGCCAGTGCTGGTCATGTGGGTGCAGTTTGTGTTTGTGATGTCACTTGTGGCTGAGTGCCTGATAGGCCAGTGTTGGTCACATGGCTGCAGTTTGTGGTTGTGATGTCACTTGTGGCTCAGTGCCTGATAGGCCAGTGCTGGTGATGTGGGTGCAGTTTGTGTTTGTGATGTCACTTGTGGCTCAGTGCCTGATAGGCCAGTGCTGGTCACGTGGGTGCAGTTTGTTGTTGTGATGTCATTTGCGGATCAGTGCCTGATAGGCCAGTGCTGGTCACGTGGGTGGAGTTTGTGTTTGTGATGTCACTTGTGGCTCAGTGCCTGATAGGCCAGTGCTGGTCATGTGGGTGCAGTTTGTGTTTGTGATGTCACTTGTGGCTCAGTGCCTGATAGGCCAGTGCTGGTGATGTGGGTGGAGTTTGTGGTTGTGATGTCACTTGTGGCTCAGTGCCTGATAGGCCAGTGCTGGTCATGTGGGTGCAGTTTGTGGTTGTGATGTCACTTGTGGCTCAGGGCCTGATAGGCCAGTGTTGGTCACATGGCTGCAGTTTGTGTTTGTGATGTCACTTGTGGCTCAGTGCCTGATAGGCCAGTGCTGGTCATGTGGCTGCAGTTTATATTTGTGATGTGACTTGTGGCTGAGTGCCTGATAGGCCAGTGCTGGTCATGTGGGTGCAGTTGGTGGTTGTGATGTCACTTGTGGCTCAGTGCCTGATAGGCCAATGCTTTTCATGTGGGTGCAGTTTGTGTTTGTGATGTCACTTGTGGCTCAGTGCCTGATAGGCCAATGCTGTTCATGTGGGTGCAGTTTGTGTTTGTGATGTCACTTGTGGCTCAGTGCCTGATAGGCCAGTGCTGGTGATGTGGGTGCTGGTTGTGATTGTGATGTCACTTGTGGCTCAGTACCTGATAGGCCAGTGTTGGTCACATGGCTGCAGTTTGTGTTTGTGATGTCACTTGTGGCTCAGTGCCTGATAGGCCAGTGCTGGTCCTGTGTGTGGAGTTTGTGTTTGTGATGTCACTTGTGGCTCAGAGCCTGATAGGCCAGTGTTGGTCACAAGGCTGCAGTTTGTGTTTGTGATGTCACTTGTGGCTGAGTTCCTGATAGGCCAGTGCTGGTCATGTGGCTGCAGTTTGTGTTTGTGATGTCACTTGTGGCTCAGTGCCTGATAGGCCAGTGCTGGTCCTGTGTATGCAGTTTGTGGTTGTGATGTCACTTGTGGCTCAGTGCCTGATAGGCCAGTGCTGGTGGTGTCACTGCAGTTTTTGTTTGTGATGTCACATTTTGCTGAGTGCCTGATAGGCCAGTGCTGGTCACGTGGGTGCAGTTTGTGTTTGTGATGTCACTTGTGGCTCAGTGCGTGATAGGCCAGTGCTGTTGATGTGGGTGCTGGTTGTGTTTGTGAGGTCAGATTTGCCTGAGTGCCTGATAGGCCAGTGCTGGTCACGTGTGTGCAGTTTGTGGTTGTGATGTCACTTGTGGCTCAGTGCCTGATAGGCCAATGCTGATGATGTGGCTGCAATTTGTGTTTGTGATGTCACTTGTGACTGAGTGCCTTATAGGGCAGTGCTGGTTTACGTGGCTGCAGTTTGTCGTTGTGATGTCACTTGTGGCTCAGTGCCTGATAGGCCAGTGCTGGTGATGTGGGTGGAGTTTGTGGTTGTGATGTCACTTGTGGCTCAGTGCCTGATAGGCCAGTGCTGGTGATGTGGGTGGAGTTTGTGGTTGCGATGTCAGTTGTGGCTGAGTGCCTGATAGGCCAGTGCTCTTCATGTGTGTGTAGTTTTTTTTGTGATGTCCCTTGTGGCTCAGTGCCTGATAGGCCAGTGCTGGTCATGTGGGTGCAGTTTGTGGTTGTCAGGTCACTTGTGGCTGAGTGCCTGATAGGCCAGTGCTGGTCACATGGCTGCAGTTTGTGGTTGTGATGACACTTGTGGCTCAGTGCCTGATAGGCCAGTGCTGGTGATGTGGGTGCTGGTTGTGGTTGTGATGTCTGTTTTTGCTGAGTGCCTGATAGGCCAGTGCTTGTCCTGTGGGTGGAGTTCGTGTTTGTGATGTCCCCTGTGGCTCAGTGCCTGATAGGCCAGTGCTGGTGATGTGGGTGGAGTTTGTGGTTGTGATGTCACTTGTGGCTGAGTTCCTGATAGGCCAGTGCTGGTGATGTGGGTGGAGTTTGTGTTTATGATGTCAGTTGTGGCTCAGTGTCTGATAGGCCAGTGCTGTTCATGTGGGTGCAGTTTGTGGTTGTGATGTCACTTGTGGCTCAGTGCCTGATAGGCCAGTGCTGGTGATGTGGGTGGAGTTTGTGTTTGTGATGTCACTTGTGGCTCAGTGCCTGATAGGCCAGTGCTGGTCACGTGGGTGCAGTTTGTTGTTGTGATGTCATTTGCGGATCAGTGCCTGATAGGCCAGTGTTGGTCACATGGCTGCAGTTTATATTTGTGATGTCACTTGTCGCTGAGTGCCTGATAGGCCAGTGCTGGTGATGTGGGTGCAGTTTGTGGTTGTGATGTCACTTGTGGCTCAGTGCCTGATAGGCCAGTGCTGGTGATGTGGGTGCAGTTTGTGTTTGTGATGTTACTTGTGGCTCAGTGCCTGATAGGCCAGTGCTGGTCCTGTGTGTGCAGTTTGTGGTTTTGATGTCACTTGTGGCTCAGTGCCTGATAGGCCAGTGCTGGTCATGTGGCTGCAGTTTATATTTGTGATGTCACTTGTGGCTGAGTGCCTGATAGGCCAGTGCTGGTCATGTGGCTGCAGTTTGTGTTTGTGATGTCATTTGCGGATCAGTGCCTGATAGGCCAGTGCTGGTCCTGTGTGTGCAGTTTGTGGTTTTGATGTCACTTGTGGCTCAGTGCCTGACAGGCCAGTGCTGGTCACGTGGGTGGAGTTTGTGTTTGTGATGTCACTTGTGTCTCAGTGCCTGATAGGCCAGTGCTGGACATGTGGGTGCAGTTTGTGTTTGTGATGTCACTTGTGGCTCAGGGCCTGATAGGCCAGTGTTGGTCACATGGCTGCAGTTTGTGTTTGTGATGTCACTTGTGGCTCAGTGCCTGACAGGCCAGTGCTGGTCACGTGGGTGGAGTTTGTGTTTGTGATGTCACTTGTGGCTCAGTGCCTGATAGGCCAGTGCTGGTCCTGTGTGTGCAGTTTGTGTTTGTGATGTCAGTTGTGGCTCAGTGCCTGATAGGCCAGTGCTGGTCACGTGGGTGCAGTTTGTTGTTGTGATGTCATTTGCGGATCAGTGCCTGATAGGCCAGTGCTGGTGATGTGGGTGGAGTTTGTGTTTGTGATGTCACTTGTGGCTGAGTGCCTGATAGGCCAGTGCTGTTCACGTGGGTGCAGTTTGTGATTGTGATGTCACTTGTGGCTAAGTGCCTGATAGGCCAGTGCTGGTCATGTGGATAGAGTTTGTGGTTGTGATGTCACTTGTGGCTCAGTGCCTGATAGGCCAGTGCTGGTCATGTGGCTGCAGTTTGTGGTTGTGATTTCACTTGTGGCTCAGTGCCTGATAGGCCAGTGCTGGTCATGTGGGTGCAGTTTGTGGTTGTGATGTCACTTGTGGCTCAGGGCCTGATAGGCCAGTTTGGTCACATGGCTGCAGTTTGTGTTTGTGATGTCACTTGTGGCTCAGTGCCTGATAGGCCAGTGCTGGTCATGTGGCTGCAGTTTATATTTGTGATGTCACTTGTGGCTGAGTGCCTGATAGGCCAGTGCTGGTCACGTGGGTGCAGTTTGTGTTTGTGATGTCACTTGTGGCTCAGTGCCTGGTGGGCCAGTGCTGGTGATGTGGCTGCAGTTTGTGGTTGTGATGTCACTTGTGGCTGAGTGCCTGATGGGCCAGTGCTGGTGATGTGGGTGGAGTTTGTGGTTGTGATGTCACTTGTGGCTCAGTGCCTGATAGGCGAGTGCTGGTGATGTGGGTGCAGTTTGTTGTTGTGATGTCATTTGCGGATCAGTGCCTGATAGGCCAGTGCTGGTCACGTGGGTGGAGTTTGTGTTTGTGATGTCACTTGTGGCTCAGTGCCTGATAGGCCAGTGCTGTTAATGTGGGTGCAGTTTGTGATTGTGATGTCACTTGTGGCTCAGTGCCTGATAGGCCAGTGCTGGTCATGTGGATAGAGTTTGTGGTTGTGATGTCACTTGTGGCTCAGTGCCTGATAGGCCAGTGCTGGTGATGTGGGTGGAGTTTGTGGTTGTGATGTCACTTGTGGCTCAGTGCCTGATAGGCCAGTGCTGGTCATGTGGGTGCAGTTTGTGGTTGTGATGTCACTTGTGGCTCAGTGCCTGATAGGCCAGTGTTGGTCACATGGCTGTAGTTTGTGATTGTGATGTCACTTGTGGCTCAGTGCCTGATAGGCCAATGCTGTTCATGTGGGTGCAGTTTGTGTTTGTGATGTCACTTGTGGCTCAGTGCCTGATAGGCCAGTGCTGGTCATGTGGCTGCAGTTTATATTTGTGATGTCACTTGTGGCTCAGTGCCTGATAGGCCAGTGCTGGTGATGTGGCTGCATTTTTAGGTTGTGATGTCACTTGTGGCTCAGTGCCTGATAGGCCAGTGCTGGTGATGTGGCTGCAGTTTGTGTTTGTGATGTCACTTGTGGCTCAGTGCCTGATAGGCCAGTGCTGGTCCTGTGTGTGCAGTTTGTGGTTTTGATGTCACTTGTGGCTCAGTGCCTGATAGGCCAGTGCTGGACATGTGGGTGCAGTTTGTGTTTGTGATGTCACTTGTGGCTCAGGGCCTGATAGGCCAGTGTTGGTCACATGGCTGCAGTTTGTGTTTGTGATGTCATTTGCGGATCAGTGCCTGATAGGCCAGTGCTGGTCACGTGGGTGCAGTTTGTGTTTGTGATGTCACTTGTGGCTCAGTGCCTGATAGGCCAGTGCTGGTCCTGTGTGTGGAGTTTGTGTTTGTGATGTCACTTGTGGCTCAGAGCCTGATAGGCCAGTGTTGGTCACAAGGCTGCAGTTTGTGTTTGTGATGTCACTTGTGGCTGAGTTCCTGATAGGCCAGTGCTGGTCATGTGGGTGCAGTTTGTGTTTGTGATGTCACTTGTGGCTCAGTGCCTGATAGGCCAGTGCTGGTCCTGTGTGTGCAGTTTGTGGTTTTGATGTCACTTGTGGCTCAGTGCCTGATAGGCCAGTGCTGGTGATGTGGGTGGAGTTTGTGTTTGTGATGTCACTTGTGGCTCAGTGCCTGATAGGCCAGTGCTGGTGGTGTCACTGCAGTTTTTGTTTGTGATGTCACGTTTTGCTGAGTGCCTGATAGGCCAGTGCTGGTCACGTGGGTGCAGTTTGTAGTTGTGATGTCACTTGTGGCTGAGTGCCTGATAGGCCAGTGCTGGTGATGTGGGTGGAGTTTGTGGTTGTGATGTCACTTGTGGCTGAGTGCCTGATAGGCCAGTGCTGGTCACATGGCTGCAGTTTGTGGTTGTGATGACACTTGTGGCTCAGTGCCTGATAGGCCAGTGCTGGTGATGTGGGTGCTGGTTGTGGTTGTGATGTCTGTTTTTGCTGAGTGCCTGATAGGCCAGTGCTTGTCCTGTGGGTGGAGTTCGTGTTTGTGATGTCCCCTGTGGCTCAGTGCCTGATAGGCCAGTGCTGGTGATGTGGTTGGAGTTTGTGTTTATGATGTCACTTGTGGCTCAGTGCCTGATAGGCCAGTGCTGGTGATGTGGGTGCTGGTTGTGGTTGTGATGTCTGTTTTTGCTGAGTGCCTGATAGGCCAGTGCTTGTCCTGTGGGTGGAGTTCGTGTTTATGATGTCACTTGTGGCTCAGTGCCTGATAGGCCAGTGCTGGCGATGTGGGTGGAGTTTGTGTTTGTGATGTCACTTGTGGCTCAGTGCCTGATAGGCCAGTGCTGGTCACGTGGGTGCAGTTTGTTGTTGTGATGTCATTTGCGGATCAGTGCCTGATAGGCCAGTGCTGGTGATGTGGGTGGAGTTTGTGTTTGTGATGTCACTTGTGGCTCAGTGCCTGATAGGCCAATGCTGTTCATGTGGGTGCAGTTTGTGGTTGTGATGTCACTTGTGGCTCAGTGCCTGATAGGCCAGTGCTGGTCATGTGGGTGCAGTTTGTCGTTGTGATGTCACTTGTGGCTCAGTGCCTGATAGGCCAGTGCTGGTGATGTGGCTGCAGTTTGTGGTTGTGATGTCACTTGTGGCTCAGTGCCTGATAGGCCAGTGCTGGTGATGTGGGTGCAGTTTGTGGTTGTGATGTCACTTGTGGCTGAGTGCCTGATAGGCCAGTGCTGGTGATGTGGGTGCAGTTTGTGTTTGTGATGTCACTTGTGGCTCAGTGCCTGATAGGCCAGTGCTGTTCATGTGGGTGCAGTTTGTGATTGTGATGTCACTTGTGGCTCAGTGCCTGATAGGCCAGTGCTGGTCATGTGGATAGAGTTTGTGGTTGTGATGTCACTTGTGGCTCAGTGCCTGATAGGCCAGTGCTGGTGATGTGGGTGCAGTTTGTGGTTTTGATGTCACTTGTGGCTCAGTGCCTGATAGGCCAGTGTTGGTCACATGGCTGCAGTTTGTGATTGTGATGTCACTTGTGGCTCAGTGCCTGATAGGCCAGTGCTTGTCCTCTGGGTGCTGGTTGTGTTTGTGAAGTCTCTTGTGGCTCAGTGCCTGATAGGCCAGTGCTGGTGATGTGGGTGGAGTTTGTGGTTGTGATGTCACTTGTGGCTCAGTGCCTGATAGGCCAGTGCTGGTCCTGTGTGTGCAGTTTGTGGTTTTGATGTCACTTGTGGCTCAGTGCCTGATAGGCCAGTGCTGGTGATGTGGGTGGAGTTTGTGTTTGTGATGTCACTTGTGGCTCAGTGCCTGATAGGCCAGTGCTGGTCCTGTGGGTGCAGTTTGTGTTTGTGATGTCACTTGTGGCTCAGGGCCTGATAGGCCAGTGTTGGTCACATGGCTGCAGTTTGTGGTTGTGATGTCACTTGTGGCTCAGTGCCTGATAGGCCAGTGCTGGTCCTGTGTGTGCAGTTTGTGGTTTTGATGTCACTTGTGGCTCAGTGCCTGATAGGCCGGTGCTGGTGATGTGGGTGGAGTTTGTGTTTGTGATGTCACTTGTGGCTCAGTGCCTGATAGGCCAGTGCTGGTCACGTGGGTGCAGTTTGTTGTTGTGATGTCATTTGCGGATCAGTGCCTGATAGGCCAGTGCTGGTCACGTGGGTGGAGTTTGTGTTTGTGATGTCACTTGTGGCTCAGTGCCTGATAGGCCAGTGCTGGTCATGTGGGTGCAGTTTGTGTTTGTGATGTCACTTGTGGCTCAGTGCCTGATAGGCCAGTGCTGGTGATGTGGGTGGAGTTTGTGGTTGTGATGTCACTTGTGGCTCAGTGCCTGATAGGCCAGTGCTGGTCATGTGGGTGCAGTTTGTGGTTGTGATGTCACTTGTGGCTCAGGGCCTGATAGGCCAGTGTTGGTCACATGGCTGCAGTTTGTGTTTGTGATGTCACTTGTGGCTCAGTGCCTGATAGGCCAGTGCTGGTCATGTGGATAGAGTTTCTGGTTGTGATTTCACTTGTGGCTCAGGGACTGATAGGCCAGTGCTGGTCATGTGGCTGCAGTTTGTGTTTGTGATGTCACTTGTGGCTCAGTGCCTGATAGGCCAGTGCTGGTCATGTGGGTGCAGTTTGTGGTTGTGATGTCACTTGTGGCTCAGTGCCTGATAGGCCAATGCTGTTCACGTGGGTGCAGTTTGTTGTTGTGAGGTCACTTGTGGCTCAGTGCCTGATAGGCCAGTGCTGGTCCTGTGTGTGCAGTTTGTGGTTGTGATGTCACTTGTGGCTCAGTGCCTGATAGGCCAATGCTGTTCATGTGGCTGCAGTTTGTGTTTGTGATGTCACTTGTGGCTCAGTGCCTGATAGGCCAGTGCTGGTGATGTGGGTGCAGTTTGTGGTTGTGATGTCACTTGTGGCTGAGTGCCTGATAGGCCACTGCTGTTCATGTGGGTGCAGTTTGTGTTTGTGATGTCACTTGTGGCTCAGTGCCTGATAGGCCAATGCTGTTCATGTGGGTGCAGTTTGTGTTTGTGATGTCACTTGTGGCTCAGTGCCTGATAGGCCAGTGCTGGTCATGTGGGTGCAGTTTGTGGTTGTCAGGTCACTTGTGGCTCAGAGCCTGATAGGCCAGTGTTGGTCACATGGCTGCAGTTTGTGGTTGTGATGTCACTTGTGGCTCAGTGCCTGATAGGCCAGTGCTGGTGATGTGGGTGCAGTTTGTGGTTTTGATGTCACTTGTGGCTCAGTGCCTGATAGGCCACTGCTGTTCATGTGGGTGCAGTTTGTGTTTGTGATGTCACTTGTGGCTCAGTGCCTGATAGGCCAATGCTGTTCATGTGGGTGGAGTTTGTGTTTGTGATGTCACTTGTGGCTCAGTGCCTGATAGGCCAGTGCTGGTCACGTGGGTGCAGTTTGTTGTTGTGATGTCATTTGCGGATCAGTGCCTGATAGGCCAGTGCTGGTGATGTGGGTGGAGTTTGTGTTTGTGATGTCACTTGTGGCTCAGTGCCTGATAGGCCAGTGCTGGTCACGTGGGTGCAGTTTGTTGTTGTGATGTCATTTGCGGATCAGTGCCTGATAGGCCAGTGCTGGTGATGTGGGTGGAGTTTGTGTTTGTGATGTCACTTGTGGCTCAGTGCCTGATAGGCCAGTGCTGGTCACGTGGGTGCAGTTTGTTGTTGTGATGTCATTTGCGGATCAGTGCCTGATAGGCCAGTGCTGGTCACGTGGGTGGAGTTTGTGTTTGTGATGTCACTTGTGGCTCAGTGCCTGATAGGCCAGTGCTGGTCCTGTTTGTGCAGTTTGTGGTTGTGATGTCACTTGTGGCTCAGGGCCTGATAGGCCAGTGCTGGTGATGTGGGTGGAGTGTGTTTATGATGTCACTTGTGGCTCAGTGCCTGATAGGCCAGTGCTGGGGATGTGGGTGGAGTTTGTGTTTGTGATGTCACTTGTGGCTCATTGCCTGATAGGCCAGTGCTGGTCATGTGGGTGCAGTTTGTGGTTGTGATGTCACTTGTGGCTCAGTGCCTGATAGGCCAGTGCTGGTCATGTGGGTGCAGTTTGTGGTTGTGATGTCACTTGTGGCTCAGAGCCTGATAGGCCAGTTTTGGTCACATGGCTGCAGTTTTTGGTTGTGATGTCACTTGTGGCTCAGTGCCTGATAGGCCAGTGCTGGTGATGTGGCTGCAGTTTGTGTTTGTGATGTCACTTGTGGCTCAGGGCCTGATAGGCCAGTGTTGGTCACATGGCTGCAGTTTGTGTTTGTGATGTCACTTGTGGCTGAGTGCCTGATAGGCCAGTGCTGGTGATGTGGCTGCATTTTGTGGTTGTGATGTCACTTGTGGCTCAGTGCCTGATAGGCCAGTGCTGGTGATGTGGCTGCAGTTTATATTTGTGATGTCACTTGTGGCTGAGTGCCTGATAGGCCAGTGCTGGTCCTGTGTGTGCAGTTTGTGGTTTTGATGTCACTTGTGGCTCAGTGCCTGATAGGCCAGTGCTGGTGATGTGGCTGCAGTTTGTGTTTGTGAGGTCACTTTTGGCTGAGTGCCTGATAGGCCAGTGCTGGTGATGTGGGTGCAGTTTGTGTTTGTGATGTCACTTGTGGCTCAGTGCCTGATAGGCCAGTGCTGGTCATGTGGGTGCAGTTTGTGGTTGTGATGTCACTTGTGGCTCAGGGCCTGATAGGCCAGTGCTGGTCACGTGGGTGGAGTTTGTGTTTGTGATGTCACTTGTGGCTCAGTGCCTGATAGGCCAGTGCTGGTCACGTGGGTGCAGTTTGTTGTTGTGATGTCATTTGCGGATCAGTGCCTGATAGGCCAGTGCTGGTGATGTGGGTGGAGTTTGTGTTTGTGATGTCACTTGTGGCTGAGTGCCTGATAGGCCAGTGCTGGTCACGTGGGTGCAGTTTGTTGTTGTGATGTCACTTGTGGCTGAGTGCCTGATAGGCCAGTGCCGGTGATGTGGGTGGAGTTTGTGTTTGTGATGTCACTTGTGGCTCAGTGCCTGATAGGCCAATGCTGTTCATGTGGGTGCAGTTTGTGGTTGTGATGTCACTTGTGGCTCAGTGCCTGATAGGCCAGTGCTGGTCATGTGGGTGCAGTTTCTGGTTGTCAGGTCTCTTGTGGCTCAGAGCCTGATAGGCCAGTGTTGGTCACATGGCTGCAGTTTGTGATTGTGATGTCACTTGTGGCTCAGTGCCTGATAGGCCAGTGCTGGTCACGTGGGTGGAGTTTGTGTTTGTGATGTCACTTGTGGCTCAGTGCCTGATAGGCCAGTGCTGGTCACGTGGGTGCAGTTTGTTGTTGTGATGTCATTTGCGGATCAGTGCCTGATAGGCCAGTGCTGGTCACGTGCGTGGAGTTTGTGTTTATGATGTCACTTGTGGCTGAGTGCCTGATAGGCCAGTGCTGGTCACGTGGGTGCAGTTTGTTGTTGTGAGGTCACTTGTGGCTCAGTGCCTGATAGGCCAGTGCTGGTCCTGTGTGTGCAGTTTGTGGTTTTGATGTCACTTGTGGCTCAGTGCCTGATAGGCCAATGCTGTTCATGTGGCTGCAGTTTGTGGTTGTGATGTCACTTGTGGCTGAGTGCCTGATAGGCCAGTGCTGGTGATGTGTGTGCAGTTTGTGGTTGTGATGTCACTTGTGGCTCAGAGCCTGATAGGCCAGTTTTGGTCACATGGCTGCAGTTTGTGATTCTGATGTCACTTGTGGCTCAGTGCCTGATAGGCCAGTGCTGGTCCTGTGTGTGCAGTTTGTGTTTATGATGTCACTTGTGGCTCAGTGCCTGATAGGCCAGTGCTGGTCACGTGGGTGCAGTTTGTTGTTGTGAGGTCACTTGTGGCTCAGTGCCTGATAGGCCAGTGCTGGTCATGTGTGTGCAGTTTGTGGTTGTGATGTCACTTGTGGCTCAGTGCCTGATAGGCCAGTGCTGGTGATGTGGGTGGAGTTTGTTGTTGTGATGTCACTTGTGGCTCAGTGCCTGATAGGCCAGTGCTGGTGATGTGGGTGGAGTTAGTGGTTGTGATATCACTTGTGGCTCAGTGCCTGATAGGCCAATGCTGTTCATGTGGGTGCAGTTTGTGTTTGTGATGTCACTTGTGGCTCAGTGCCTGATAGGCCAGTGCTGGTGATGTGGGTGCAGTTTGTGGTTGTGATGTCACTTGTGGCTCAGTGCCTGATAGGCCAGTGCTGGTGATGTGGCTGCAGTTTGTGTTTGTGAGGTCACTTTTGGCTGAGTGCCTGATAGGCCAGTGCTGGTGATGTGGGTGCAGTTTGTGTTTGTGATGTCACTTGTGGCTCAGTGCCTGATAGGCCAGTGCTGGTCATGTGGGTGCAGTTTGTGGTTGTGATGTCACTTGTGGCTCAGGGCCTGATAGGCCAGTGCTGGTCACGTGGGTGGAGTTTGTGTTTGTGATGTCACTTGTGGCTCAGTGCCTGATAGGCCAGTGCTGGTCACGTGGGTGCAGTTTGTTGTTGTGATGTCATTTGCGGATCAGTGCCTGATAGGCCAGTGCTGGTCACGTGGGTGCAGTTTGTGTTTGTGATGTCACTTGTGGCTGAGTGCCTGATAGGCCAGTGCCGGTGATGTGGGTGGAGTTTGTGTTTGTGATGTCACTTGTGGCTCAGTGCCTGATAGGCCAATGCTGTTCATGTGGCTGCAGTTTCTGGTTGTGATGTCACTTGTGGCTCAGTGCCTGATAGGCCAATGCTGTTCATGTGGGTGCAGTTTGTGGTTGTGATGTCACTTGTGGCTCAGTGCCTGATAGGCCAGTGCTGGTCATGTGGGTGCAGTTTCTGGTTGTCAGGTCTCTTGTGGCTCAGAGCCTGATAGGCCAGTGTTGGTCACATGGCTGCAGTTTGTGATTGTGATGTCACTTGTGGCTCAGTGCCTGATAGGCCAGTGCTGGTCACGTGGGTGGAGTTTGTGTTTGTGATGTCACTTGTGGCTCAGTGCCTGATAGGCCAGTGCTGGTCACGTGGGTGCAGTTTGTTGTTGTGATGTCATTTGCGGATCAGTGCCTGATAGGCCAGTGCTGGTCACGTGCGTGGAGTTTGTGTTTATGATGTCACTTGTGGCTGAGTGCCTGATAGGCCAGTGCTGGTCACGTGGGTGCAGTTTGTTGTTGTGAGGTCACTTGTGGCTCAGTGCCTGATAGGCCAGTGCTGGTCCTGTGTGTGCAGTTTGTGGTTTTGATGTCACTTGTGGCTCAGTGCCTGATAGGCCAATGCTGTTCATGTGGCTGCAGTTTGTGGTTGTGATGTCACTTGTGGCTCAGTGCCTGATAGGCCAGTGCTGGTCACGTGGGTGCAGTTTGTTGTTGTGAGGTCACTTGTGGCTCAGTGCCTGATAGGCCAGTGCTGGTCATGTGTGTGCAGTTTGTGGTTGTGATGTCACTTGTGGCTCAGTGCCTGATAGGCCAGTGCTGGTGATGTGGGTGGAGTTTGTTGTTGTGATGTCACTTGTGGCTCAGTGCCTGATAGGCCAGTGCTGGTGATGTGGGTGGAGTTAGTGGTTGTGATGTCACTTGTGGCTCAGTGCCTGATAGGCCAATGCTGTTCATGTGGGTGCAGTTTGTGTTTGTGATGTCACTTGTGGCTCAGTGCCTGATAGGCCAGTGCTGGTGATGTGGGTGCAGTTTGTGGTTGTGATGTCACTTGTGGCTGAGTGCCTGATAGGCCACTGCTGTTCATGTGGGTGCAGTTTGTGTTTGTGATGTCACTTGTGGCTCAGTGCCTGATAGGCCAATGCTGTTCATGTGGGTGCAGTTTGTGTTTGTGATGTCACTTGTGGCTCAGTGCCTGATAGGCCAGTGCTGGTCATGTGGGTGCAGTTTGTGGTTGTCAGGTCACTTGTGGCTCAGTGCCTGATAGGCCAATGCTGTTCATGTGGGTGCAGTTTGTGTTTGTGATGTCACTTGTGGCTGAGTGCCTGATAGGCCAGTGCTGTTCATGTGGCTGCAGTTTGTGGTTGTGATGTCACTTGTGGCTCAGTGCCTGATAGGCCAGTGCTGGTGATGTGGGTGGAGTTTGTGTTTATGATGTCACTTGTGGCTCAGTGCCTGATAGGCCAGTGCTGTTCATGTGGGTGCAGTTTGTGTTTGTGATGTCACTTGTGGCTCAGTGCCTGATAGGCCAGTGCTGGTCATGTGGATAGAGTTTGTGGTTGTGATGTCACTTCTGGCTCATTGCCTGATAGGCCAGTGCTGGTCATGTGGGTGGAGTTTGTGTTTGTGATGTCACTTGTGGCTCAGTGCCTGATAGGCCAGTGCTGGTCCTGTGGGTGCAGTTTGTGATTGTGATGTCACTTGTGGCTCAGTGCCTGATAGGCCGGTGCTGGTCATGTGGATAGAGTTTGTGTTTGTGATGTCACTTGTGGCTCAGGGCCTGATAGGCCAGTGCTGGTCACGTGGGTGCAGTTTGTTGTTGTGATGTCATTTGCGGATCAGTGCCTGATAGGCCAGTGCTGGTCCTGTGGGTGCAGTTTGTGGTTGTGATGTCACTTGTGGCTGAGTGCCTGATAGGCCAGTGCTGGTCCTGTTTGTGCAGTTTGTGGTTGTGATGTCACTTGTGGCTCAGGGCCTGATAGGCCAGTGCTGGTGATGTGGGTGGAGTGTGTTTATGATGTCACTTGTGGCTCAGTGCCTGATAGGCCAGTGCTGGGGATGTGGGTGGAGTTTGTGTTTGTGATGTCACTTGTGGCTGAGTGCCTGATAGGCCAGTGCTGGTCCTGTGTGTGCAGTTTGTGGTTGTGATGTCACTTGTGGCTCAGTGCCTGATAGGCCAGTGCTGGTCCTGTGTGTGCAGTTTGTGGTTGTGATGTCACTTGTGGCTCAGTGCCTGATAGGCCAGTGCTGGTCATGTGGGTGGAGTTTGTGGTTGTGATGTCACTTGTGGCTCAGTGCCTGATAGGCCAGTGCTGGTGATGTGGGTGCAGTTTGTGCTTGGGATGTCATTTGTGGCTCAGTGCCTGATAGGCCAGTGCTGGTCCTGTGGGTGCAGTTTGTGTTTGTGATGTCACTTGTGGCTCAGTGCGTGATAGGCCAGTGCTGTTGATGTGGGTGCTGGTTGTGTTTGTGAGGTCAGATTTGCCTGAGTGCCTGATAGGCCAGTGCTGGTCACGTGTGTGCAGTTTGTGGTTGTGATGTCACTTGTGGCTCAGTGCCTGATAGGCCAATGCTGATGATGTGGCTGCAATTTGTGTTTGTGATGTCACTTGTGACTGAGTGCCTTATAGGGCAGTGCTGGTTTACGTGGCTGCAGTTTGTCGTTGTGATGTCACTTGTGGCTCAGTGCCTGATAGGCCAGTGCTGGTGATGTGGGTGGAGTTTGTGGTTGTGATGTCACTTGTGGCTCAGTGCCTGATAGGCCAGTGCTGGTGATGTGGGTGGAGTTTGTGGTTGCGATGTCAGTTGTGGCTGAGTGCCTGATAGGCCAGTGCTCTTCATGTGTGTGTAGTTTTTTTTGTGATGTCCCTTGTGGCTCAGTGCCTGATAGGCCAGTGCTGGTCATGTGGGTGCAGTTTGTGGTTGTCAGGTCACTTGTGGCTGAGTGCCTGATAGGCCAGTGCTGGTCACATGGCTGCAGTTTGTGGTTGTGATGACACTTGTGGCTCAGTGCCTGATAGGCCAGTGCTGGTGATGTGGGTGCTGGTTGTGGTTGTGATGTCTGTTTTTGCTGAGTGCCTGATAGGCCAGTGCTTGTCCTGTGGGTGGAGTTCGTGTTTGTGATGTCCCCTGTGGCTCAGTGCCTGATAGGCCAGTGCTGGTGATGTGGGTGGAGTTTGTGTTTATGATGTCACTTGTGGCTCAGTGCCTGATAGGCCAGTGCTGGTCATGTGAGTGCAGTTTGTCGTTGTCAGGTCACTTGTGGCTGAGTGCCTGATAGGCCAGTGCTGGTGATGTGGCTGCAGTTTGTGGTTGTGATGTCACTTGTGGCTCAGTGCCTGATAGGCCAGTGCTGGTGATGTGGCTGCAGTTTGTGGTTGTGATGTCACTTGCGGCTCAGTGCCTGATAGGCCAGTGCTGGTGATGTGGCTGCAGTTTGTGGTTGTGATGTCACTTGTGGCTCAGTGCCTGATAGGCCAGTGCTGGTGATGTGGGTGGAGTTTGTGGTTGTGATGTCACTTGTGGCTGAGTGCCTGATAGGCCAGTGCTGGTGATGTGGGTGGAGTTTGTGTTTATGATGTCAGTTGTGGCTCAGTGTCTGATAGGCCAGTGCTGTTCATGTGGGTGCAGTTTGTGGTTGTGATGTCACTTGTGGCTCAGTGCCTGATAGGCCAGTGCTGGTCCTGTGTGTGCAGTTTGTGGTTTTGATGTCACTTGTGGCTCAGTGCCTGATAGGCCAGTGCTGGTCATGTGGCTGCAGTTTATATTTGTGATGTCACTTGTGGCTGAGTGCCTGATAGGCCAGTGCTGGTCATGTGGCTGCAGTTTGTGTTTGTGATGTCATTTGCGGATCAGTGCCTGATAGGCCAGTGCTGGTCCTGTGTGTGCAGTTTGTGGTTTTGATGTCACTTGTGGCTCAGTGCCTGATAGGCCAGTGCTGGTCACGTGGGTGGAGTTTGTGTTTGTGATGTCACTTGTGGCTCAGTGCCTGATAGGCCAGTGCTGGACATGTGGGTGCAGTTTGTGTTTGTGATGTCACTTGTGGCTCAGGGCCTGATAGGCCAGTGTTGGTCACATGGCTGCAGTTTGTGCTTGGGATGTCACTTGTGGCTCAGTGCCTGATAGGCCAGTGCTGGTCCTGTGTGTGCAGTTTGTGGTTTTGATGTCACTTGTGGCTCAGTGCCTGATAGGCCAGTGCTGGTGATGTGGGTGGAGTTTGTGTTTGTGATGTCAGTTGTGGCTCAGTGCCTGATAGGCCAGTGCTGGTCACGTGGGTGCAGTTTGTTGTTGTGATGTCATTTGCGGATCAGTGCCTGATAGGCCAGTGCTGGTGATGTGGGTGGAGTTTGTGTTTGTGATGTCACTTGTGGCTGAGTGCCTGATAGGCCAGTGCTGTTCACGTGGGTGCAGTTTGTGATTGTGATGTCACTTGTGGCTAAGTGCCTGATAGGCCAGTGCTGGTCATGTGGATAGAGTTTGTGTTTGTGATGTCACTTGTGGCTCAGTGCCTGATAGGCCAGTGCTGGTCCTGTGTGTGCAGTTTGTGTTTGTGATGTCACTTGTGGCTCAGGGACTGATAGGCCAGTGTTGGTCACATGGCTGCAGTTTGTGTTTGTGATGTCACTTGTGGCTGAGTGCCTGATAGGCCAGTGCTGGTGATGTGGGTGGAGTTTGTGGTTGTGATGTCACTTGTGGCTCAGTGCCTGATAGGCCAGTGCTGGTGATGTGGGTGCAGTTTGTGTTTGTGATGTCACTTGTGGCTCAGTGCCTGATAGGCCAGTGCTGGTCATGTGGGTGCAGTTTGTGGTTGTGATGTCACTTGTGGCTCAGGGCCTGATAGGCCAGTGTTGGTCACATGGCTGCAGTTTATGATTGTGATGTCACTTGTGGCTCAGTGCCTGATAGGCCAATGCTGATGATGTGGCTGCAGTTTGTGTTTGTGATGTCACTTGTGACTGAGTGCCTTATAGGGAAGTGCTGGTTTACGTGGCTGCAGTTTGTCGTTGTGATGTCACTTGTGGCTCAGTGCCTGATAGGCCAGTGCTCTTCATGTGTGTGTAGTTTTTTTTGTGATGTCCCTTGTGGCTCAGTGCCTGATAGGCCAGTGCTGGTCATGTGGGTGCAGTTTGTGGTTGTCAGGTCACTTGTGGCTGAGTGCCTGATAGGCCAGTGCTGGTCACATGGCTGCAGTTTGTGGTTGTGATGACACTTGTGGCTCAGTGCCTGATAGGCCAGTGCTGGTGATGTGGGTGCTGGTTGTGGTTGTGATGTCTGTTTTTGCTGAGTGCCTGATAGGCCAGTGCTTGTCCTGTGGGTGGAGTTCGTGTTTGTGATGTCCCCTGTGGCTCAGTGCCTGATAGGCCAGTGCTGGTGATGTGGGTGGAGTTTGTGTTTATGATGTCACTTGTGGCTCAGTGCCTGATAGGCCAGTGCTGGCGATGTGGGTGGAGTTTGTGTTTGTGATGTCACTTGTGGCTCAGTGCCTGATAGGCCAGTGCTGGTCACGTGGGTGCAGTTTGTTGTTGTGATGTCATTTGCGGATCAGTGCCTGATAGGCCAGTGCTGGTGATGTGGGTGGAGTTTGTGTTTGTGATGTCACTTGTGGCTCAGTGCCTGATAGGCCAATGCTGTTCATGTGGGTGCAGTTTGTGGTTGTGATGTCACTTGTGGCTCAGTGCCTGATAGGCCAGTGCTGGTCATGTGGGTGCAGTTTGTCGTTGTCAGGTCACTTGTGGCTGAGTGCCTGATAGGCCAGTGCTGGTGATGTGGCTGCAGTTTGTGGTTGTGATGTCACTTGTGGCTCAGTGCCTGATAGGCCAGTGCTGGTGATGTGGCTGCAGTTTGTGGTTGTGATGTCACTTGTGGCTCAGTGCCTGATAGGCCAGTGCTGGTGATGTGGCTGCAGTTTGTGTTTGTGATGTCACTTGTGGCTCAGTGCCTGATAGGCCAGTGCTGGTCATGTGGGTGCAGTTTGTGGTTGTGATGTCACTTGTGGCTCAGTGCCTGATAGGCCAGTGCTGGTCATGTGGGTGCAGTTTGTGGTTGTGATGTCACTTGTGGCTCAGAGCCTGATAGGCCAGTTTTGGTCACATGGCTGCAGTTTTTGGTTGTGATGTCACTTGTGGCTCAGTGCCTGATAGGCCAGTGCTGGTGATGTGGGTGGAGTTTGTGTTTGTGATGTCACTTGTGGCTCAGTGCCTGATAGGCGAGTGCTGGTGGTGTGGGTGCAGTTTGTGTTTGTGATGTCACTTGTGGCTCAGGGCCTGATAGGCCAGTGTTGGTCACATGGCTGCAGTTTGTGTTTGTGATGTCACTTGTGGCTGAGTGCCTGATAGGCCAGTGCTGGTGATGTGGCTGCATTTTGTGGTTGTGATGTCACTTGTGGCTCAGTGCCTGATAGGCCAGTGCTGGTGATGTGGCTGCAGTTTATATTTGTGATGTCACTTGTGGCTGAGTGCCTGATAGGCCAGTGCTGGTCCTGTGTGTGCAGTTTGTGGTTTTGATGTCACTTGTGGCTCAGTGCCTGATAGGCCAGTGCTGGTGATGTGGCTGCAGTTTGTGTTTGTGAGGTCACTTTTGGCTGAGTGCCTGATAGGCCAGTGCTGGTGATGTGGGTGCAGTTTGTGTTTGTGATGTCACTTGTGGCTCAGTGCCTGATAGGCCAGTGCTGGTCATGTGGGTGCAGTTTGTGGTTGTGATGTCACTTGTGGCTCAGGGCCTGATAGGCCAGTGCTGGTCACGTGGGTGGAGTTTGTGTTTGTGATGTCACTTGTGGCTCAGTGCCTGATAGGCCAGTGCTGGTCACGTGGGTGCAGTTTGTTGTTGTGATGTCATTTGCGGATCAGTGCCTGATAGGCCAGTGCTGGTCACGTGGGTGCAGTTTGTTGTTGTGATGTCACTTGTGGCTGAGTGCCTGATAGGCCAGTGCCGGTGATGTGGGTGGAGTTTGTGTTTGTGATGTCACTTGTGGCTCAGTGCCTGATAGGCCAATGCTGTTCATGTGGGTGCAGTTTGTGGTTGTGATGTCACTTGTGGCTCAGTGCCTGATAGGCCAGTGCTGGTCATGTGGCTGCAGTTTCTGGTTGTCAGGTCTCTTGTGGCTCAGAGCCTGATAGGCCAGTGTTGGTCACATGGCTGCAGTTTGTGATTGTGATGTCACTTGTGGCTCAGTGCCTGATAGGCCAGTGCTGGTCACGTGGGTGGAGTTTGTGTTTGTGATGTCACTTGTGGCTCAGTGCCTGATAGGCCAGTGCTGGTCACGTGGGTGCAGTTTGTTGTTGTGATGTCATTTGCGGATCAGTGCCTGATAGGCCAGTGCTGGTCACGTGCGTGGAGTTTGTGTTTATGATGTCACTTGTGGCTGAGTGCCTGATAGGCCAGTGCTGGTCACGTGGGTGCAGTTTGTTGTTGTGAGGTCACTTGTGGCTCAGTGCCTGATAGGCCAGTGCTGGTCCTGTGTGTGCAGTTTGTGGTTTTGATGTCACTTGTGGCTCAGTGCCTGATAGGCCAATGCTGTTCATGTGGCTGCAGTTTGTGGTTGTGATGTCACTTGTGGCTGAGTGCCTGATAGGCCAGTGCTGGTGATGTGTGTGCAGTTTGTGGTTGTGATGTCACTTGTGGCTCAGAGCCTGATAGGCCACTGGTGTTCATGTGGGTGCAGTTTGTGGTTGTGATGTCACTTGTGGCTCAGTGCCTGATAGGCCAGTGCTGGTGATGTGGGTGGAGTTTGTTGTTGTGATGTCACTTGTGGCTCAGTGCCTGATAGGCCAGTGCTGGTGATGTGGGTGGAGTTAGTGGTTGTGATGTCACTTGTGGCTCAGTGCCTGATAGGCCAGTGCTGTTCATGTGGGTGCAGTTTGTGTTTGTGATGTCACTTGTGGCTCAGTGCCTGATAGGCCAGTGCTGGTGATGTGGGTGCAGTTTGTGGTTGTGATGTCACTTGTGGCTGAGTGCCTGATAGGCCACTGCTGTTCATGTGGGTGCAGTTTGTGTTTGTGATGTCACTTGTGGCTCAGTGCCTGATAGGCCAATGCTGTTCATGTGGGTGCAGTTTGTGTTTGTGATGTCACTTGTGGCTCAGTGCCTGATAGGCCAGTGCTGGTCATGTGGGTGCAGTTTGTGGTTGTCAGGTCACTTGTGGCTCAGTGCCTGATAGGCCAATGCTGTTCATGTGGGTGCAGTTTGTGTTTGTGATGTCACTTGTGGCTGAGTGCCTGATAGGCCAGTGCTGTTCATGTGGCTGCAGTTTGTGGTTGTGATGTCACTTGTGGCTCAGTGCCTGATAGGCCAGTGCTGGTGATGTGGGTGGAGTTTGTGTTTATGATGTCACTTGTGGCTCAGTGCCTGATAGGCCAGTGCTGTTCATGTGGGTGCAGTTTGTGTTTGTGATGTCACTTGTGGCTCAGTGCCTGATAGGCCAGTGCTGGTCATGTGGATAGAGTTTGTGGTTGTGATGTCACTTCTGGCTCATTGCCTGATAGGCCAGTGCTGGTCATGTGGGTGGAGTTTGTGTTTGTGATGTCACTTGTGGCTCAGTGCCTGATAGGCCAGTGCTGGTCACGTGGGTGCAGTTTGTTGTTGTGATGTCATTTGCGGATCAGTGCCTGATAGGCCAGTGCTGGTGATGTGGGTGGAGTTTGTGTTTGTGATGTCACTTGTGGCTCAGTGCCTGATAGGCCAGTGCTGGTCCTGTGGGTGCAGTTTGTGATTGTGATGTCACTTGTGGCTCAGTGCCTGATAGGCCGGTGCTGGTCATGTGGATAGAGTTTGTGTTTGTGATGTCACTTGTGGCTCAGGGCCTGATAGGCCAGTGCTGGTCACGTGGGTGCAGTTTGTTGTTGTGATGTCATTTGCGGATCAGTGCCTGATAGGCCAGTGCTGGTCCTGTGGGTGCAGTTTGTGGTTGTGATGTCACTTGTGGCTGAGTGCCTGATAGGCCAGTGCTGGTCCTGTGTGTGCAGTTTGTGGTTTTGATGTCACTTGTGGCTCAGTGCCTGATAGGCCAGTGCTGGACATGTGGGTGCAGTTTGTGGTTGTGATGTCACTTGTGGCTCAGGGCCTGATAGGCCAGTGCTGGTGATGTGGGTGGAGTGTGTTTATGATGTCACTTGTGGCTCAGTGCCTGATAGGCCAGTGCTGGGGATGTGGGTGGAGTTTGTGTTTGTGATGTCACTTGTGGCTGAGTGCCTGATAGGCCAGTGCTGGTCCTGTGTGTGCAGTTTGTGGTTGTGATGTCACTTGTGGCTCAGTGCCTGATAGGCCAGTGCTGGTCATGTGGATAGAGTTTGTGGTTGTGATGTCACTTGTGGCTCAGTGCCTGATAGGCCAGTGCTGGTCATGTGGCTGCAGTTTGTGGTTGTGATGTCACTTGTGGCTCAGGGCCTGATAGGCCAGTGTTGGTCACATGGCTGCAGTTTGTGTTTGTGATGTCACTTGTGGCTCAGTGCCTGATAGGCCAGTGCTGGTCATGTGGCTGCAGTTTATATTTGTGATGTCACTTGTGGCTGAGTGCCTGATAGGCCAGTGCTGGTCATGTGGGTGCAGTTGGTGGTTGTGATGTCACTTGTGGCTCAGTGCCTGATAGGCCAATGCTTTTCATGTGGGTGCAGTTTGTGTTTGTGATGTCACTTGTGGCTCAGTGCCTGATAGGCCAATGCTGTTCATGTGGGTGCAGTTTGTGTTTGTGATGTCACTTGTGGCTCAGTGCCTGATAGGCCAGTGCTGGTGATGTGGGTGCTGGTTGTGATTGTGATGTCACTTGTGGCTCAGTACCTGATAGGCCAGTGTTGGTCACATGGCTGCAGTTTGTGTTTGTGATGTCACTTGTGGCTCAGTGCCTGATAGGCCAGTGCTGGTCCTGTGTGTGGAGTTTGTGTTTGTGATGTCACTTGTGGCTCAGAGCCTGATAGGCCAGTTTTGGTCACAAGGCTGCAGTTTGTGTTTGTGATGTCACTTGTGGCTCAGTGCCTGATAGGCCAGTGCTGGTCCTGTGTATGCAGTTTGTGGTTTTGATGTCACTTGTGGCTGAGTGCCTGATAGGCCAGTGCTGGTGATGTGGGTGGAGTTTGTGTTTGTGATGTCACTTGTGGCTCAGTGCCTGATAGGCCAGTGCTGGTGGTGTCACTGCAGTTTTTGTTTGTGATGTCACGTTTTGCTGAGTGCCTGATAGGCCAGTGCTGGTCACGTGGGTGCAGTTTGTGGTTGTGATGTCACTTGTGGCTGAGTGCCTGATAGGCCAGTGCTGGTGATGTGGGTGGAGTTTGTGGTTGTGATGTCACTTGTGGCTCAGTGCCTGATAGGCCAGTGCTGGTGATGTGGGTGCAGTTTGTGCTTGGGATGTCATTTGTGGCTCAGTGCCTGATAGGCCAGTGCTGGTCCTGTGGGTGCAGTTTGTGTTTGTGATGTCACTTGTGGCTCAGTGCGTGATAGGCCAGTGCTGTTGATGTGGGTGCTGGTTGTGTTTGTGAGGTCAGATTTGCCTGAGTGCCTGATAGGCCAGTGCTGGTCACGTGTGTGCAGTTTGTGGTTGTGATGTCACTTGTGGCTCAGTGCCTGATAGGCCAATGCTGATGATGTGGCTGCAATTTGTGTTTGTGATGTCACTTGTGACTGAGTGCCTTATAGGGAAGTGCTGGTTTACGTGGCTGCAGTTTGTCGTTGTGATGTCACTTGTGGCTCAGTGCCTGATAGGCCAGTGCTGGTGATGTGGGTGGAGTTTGTGGTTGTGATGTCACTTGTGGCTCAGTGCCTGATAGGCCAGTGCTGGTGATGTGGGTGGAGTTTGTGGTTGCGATGTCAGTTGTGGCTGAGTGCCTGATAGGCCAGTGCTCTTCATGTGTGTGTAGTTTTTTTTGTGATGTCCCTTGTGGCTCAGTGCCTGATAGGCCAGTGCTGGTCATGTGGGTGCAGTTTGTGGTTGTCAGGTCACTTGTGGCTGAGTGCCTGATAGGCCAGTGCTGGTCACATGGCTGCAGTTTGTGGTTGTGATGACACTTGTGGCTCAGTGCCTGATAGGCCAGTGCTGGTGATGTGGGTGCTGGTTGTGGTTGTGATGTCTGTTTTTGCTGAGTGCCTGATAGGCCAGTGCTTGTCCTGTGGGTGGAGTTCGTGTTTGTGATGTCCCCTGTGGCTCAGTGCCTGATAGGCCAGTGCTGGTGATGTGGGTGGAGTTTGTGTTTATGATGTCACTTGTGGCTCAGTGCCTGATAGGCCAGTGCTGGCGATGTGGGTGGAGTTTGTGTTTGTGATGTCACTTGTGGCTCAGTGCCTGATAGGCCAGTGCTGGTCACGTGGGTGCAGTTTGTTGTTGTGATGTCATTTGCGGATCAGTGCCTGATAGGCCAGTGCTGGTGATGTGGGTGCAGTTTGTGTTTGTGATGTCACTTGTGGCTCAGTGCCTGATAGGCCAATGCTGTTCATGTGGGTGCAGTTTGTGGTTGTGATGTCACTTGTGGCTCAGTGCCTGATAGGCCAGTGCTGGTCATGTGAGTGCAGTTTGTCGTTGTCAGGTCACTTGTGGCTGAGTGCCTGATAGGCCAGTGCTGGTGATGTGGCTGCAGTTTGTGGTTGTGATGTCACTTGTGGCTCAGTGCCTGATAGGCCAGTGCTGGTGATGTGGGTGCAGTTTGTGGTTGTGATGTCACTTGCGGCTCAGTGCCTGATAGGCCAGTGCTGGTGATGTGGCTGCAGTTTGTGGTTGTGATGTCACTTGTGGCTCAGTGCCTGATAGGCCAGTGCTGGTGATGTGGGTGGAGTTTGTGGTTGTGATGTCACTTGTGGCTGAGTGCCTGATAGGCCAGTGCTGGTGATGTGGGTGGAGTTTGTGTTTATGATGTCAGTTGTGGCTCAGTGTCTGATAGGCCAGTGCTGTTCATGTGGGTGCAGTTTGTGGTTGTGATGTCACTTGTGGCTCAGTGCCTGATAGGCCAGTGCTGGTCCTGTGTGTGCAGTTTGTGGTTTTGATGTCACTTGTGGCTCAGTGCCTGATAGGCCAGTGCTGGTCATGTGGCTGCAGTTTATATTTGTGATGTCACTTGTGGCTGAGTGCCTGATAGGCCAGTGCTGGTCATGTGGCTGCAGTTTGTGTTTGTGATGTCATTTGCGGATCAGTGCCTGATAGGCCAGTGCTGGTCCTGTGTGTGCAGTTTGTGGTTTTGATGTCACTTGTGGCTCAGTGCCTGATAGGCCAGTGCTGGTCACGTGGGTGGAGTTTGTGTTTGTGATGTCACTTGTGGCTCAGTGCCTGATAGGCCAGTGTTGGTCACATGGCTGCAGTTTGTGCTTGGGATGTCACTTGTGGCTCAGTGCCTGATAGGCCAGTGCTGGTGATGTGGGTGGAGTTTGTGTTTGTGATGTCAGTTGTGGCTCAGTGCCTGATAGGCCAGTGCTGGTCACGTGGGTGCAGTTTGTTGTTGTGATGTCATTTGCGGATCAGTGCCTGATAGGCCAGTGCTGGTGATGTGGGTGGAGTTTGTGTTTGTGATGTCACTTGTGGCTCAGTGCCTGATAGGCCAGTGCTGGTCACGTGGGTGCAGTTTGTGATTTTTGATGTCACTTGTGGCTAAGTGCCTGATAGGCCAGTGCTGGTCATGTGGATAGAGTTTGTGTTTGTGATGTCACTTGTGGCTCAGTGCCTGATAGGCCAGTGCTGGTCCTGTGTGTGCAGTTTGTGTTTGTGATGTCACTTGTGGCTCAGGGACTGATAGGCCAGTGTTGGTCACATGGCTGCAGTTTGTGTTTGTGATGTCACTTGTGGCTGAGTGCCTGATAGGCCAGTGCTGGTGATGTGGGTGGAGTTTGTGGTTGTGATGTCACTTGTGGCTCAGTGCCTGATAGGCCAGTGCTGGTGATGTGGGTGCAGTTTGTGTTTGTGATGTCACTTGTGGCTCAGTGCCTGATAGGCGAGTGCTGGTGGTGTGGGTGCAGTTTGTGGTTGTGATGTCACTTGTGGCTGAGTGCCTGATAGGCCACTGCTGTTCATGTGGGTGCAGTTTGTGTTTGTGATGTCACTTGTGGCTCAGTGCCTGATAGGCCAATGCTGTTCATGTGGGTGCAGTTTGTGTTTGTGATGTCACTTGTGGCTCAGTGCCTGATAGGCCAGTGCTGGTCATGTGGGTGCAGTTTGTGGTTGTGATGTCACTTGTGGCTCAGGGCCTGATAGGCCAGTGTTGGTCACATGGCTGCAGTTTATGATTGTGATGTCACTTGTGGCTCAGTGCCTGATAGGCCAATGCTGATGATGTGGCTGCAGTTTGTGTTTGTGATGTCACTTGTGACTGAGTGCCTTATAGGGAAGTGCTGGTTTACGTGGCTGCAGTTTGTCGTTGTGATGTCACTTGTGGCTCAGTGCCTGATAGGCCAGTGCTCTTCATGTGTGTGTAGTTTTTTTTGTGATGTCCCTTGTGGCTCAGTGCCTGATAGGCCAGTGCTGGTCATGTGGGTGCAGTTTGTGGTTGTCAGGTCACTTGTGGCTGAGTGCCTGATAGGCCAGTGCTGGTCACATGGCTGCAGTTTGTGGTTGTGATGACACTTGTGGCTCAGTGCCTGATAGGCCAGTGCTGGTGATGTGGGTGCTGGTTGTGGTTGTGATGTCTGTTTTTGCTGAGTGCCTGATAGGCCAGTGCTTGTCCTGTGGGTGGAGTTCGTGTTTGTGATGTCCCCTGTGGCTCAGTGCCTGATAGGCCAGTGCTGGTGATGTGGGTGGAGTTTGTGTTTATGATGTCACTTGTGGCTCAGTGCCTGATAGGCCAGTGCTGGCGATGTGGGTGGAGTTTGTGGTTGTGATGTCACTTGTGGCTCAGTGCCTGATAGGCCAGTGCTGGTCACGTGGGTGCAGTTTGTTGTTGTGATGTCATTTGCGGATCAGTGCCTGATAGGCCAGTGCTGGTGATGTGGGTGGAGTTTGTGTTTGTGATGTCACTTGTGGCTCAGTGCCTGATAGGCCAATGCTGTTCATGTGGGTGCAGTTTGTGGTTGTGATGTCACTTGTGGCTCAGTGCCTGATAGGCCAGTGCTGGTCATGTGGGTGCAGTTTGTCGTTGTGATGTCACTTGTGGCTCAGTGCCTGATAGGCCAGTGCTGGTGATGTGGCTGCAGTTTGTGGTTGTGATGTCACTTGTGGCTCAGTGCCTGATAGGCCAGTGCTGGTGATGTGGCTGCAGTTTGTGGTTGTGATGTCACTTGTGGCTCAGTGCCTGATAGGCCAATGCTGTTCATGTGGGTGCAGTTTGTGTTTGTGATGTCACTTGTGGCTCAGTGCCTGATAGGCCAGTGCTGGTGATGTGGCTGCAGTTTGTGGTTGTGATGTCACTTGTGGCTCAGTGCCTGATAGGCCAGTGCTGGACATGTGGCTGCAGTTTGTGGTTGTGATGTCACTTGTGGCTCAGTGCCTGATAGGCCAGTGCTGGTCATGTGGGTGCAGTTGGTGGTTGTGATGTCACTTGTGGCTCAGTGCCTGATAGGCCAATGCTGTTCATGTGGGTGCAGTTTGTGTTTGTGATGTCACTTGTGGCTCAGTGCCTGATAGGGCAATGCTGTTCATGTGGGTGCAGTTTGTGTTTGTGATGTCACTTGTGGCTCAGTGCCTGATAGGCCAGTGTTGGTCACATGGCTGCAGTTTGTGTTTGTGATGTCACTTGTGGCTCAGAGCCTGATAGGCCAGTGTTGGTCACAAGGCTGCAGTTTGTGTTTGTGATGTCACTTGTGGCTGAGTTCCTGATAGGCCAGTGCTGGTCATGTGTGTGCAGTTTGTGTTTGTGATGTCACTTGTGGCTCAGTGCCTGATAGGCCAGTGCTGGTCCTGTGTGTGCAGTTTGTGGTTGTGATGTCACTTGTGGCTCAGTGCCTGATAGGCCAGTGCTGGTCATGTGGATAGAGTTTGTGGTTGTGATGTCACTTGTGGCTCAGTGCCTGATAGGCCAGTGCTGGTCATGTGGCTGCAGTTTGTGGTTGTGATGTCACTTGTGGCTCAGGGCCTGATAGGCCAGTGTTGGTCACATGGCTGCAGTTTGTGTTTGTGATGTCACTTGTGGCTCAGTGCCTGATAGGCCAGTGCTGGTCATGTGGCTGCAGTTTATATTTGTGATGTCACTTGTGGCTGAGTGCCTGATAGGCCAGTGCTGGTCACGTGGGTGGAGTTTGTGTTTGTGATGTCACTTGTGGCTCAGTGCCTGATAGGCCAATGCTTTTCATGTGGGTGCAGTTTGTGTTTGTGATGTCACTTGTGGCTCAGTGCCTGATAGGCCAATGCTGTTCATGTGGGTGCAGTTTGTGTTTGTGATGTCACTTGTGGCTCAGTGCCTGATAGGCCAGTGCTGGTGATGTGGGTGCTGGTTGTGATTGTGATGTCACTTGTGGCTCAGTACCTGATAGGCCAGTGTTGGTCACATGGCTGCAGTTTGTGTTTGTGATGTCACTTGTGGCTCAGTGCCTGATAGGCCAGTGCTGGTCCTGTGTGTGGAGTTTGTGTTTGTGATGTCACTTGTGGCTCAGAGCCTGATAGGCCAGTTTTGGTCACAAGGCTGCAGTTTGTGTTTGTGATGTCACTTGTGGCTCAGTGCCTGATAGGCCAGTGCTGGTCCTGTGTATGCAGTTTGTGGTTTTGATGTCACTTGTGGCTCAGTGCCTGATAGGCCAGTGCTGGTGATGTGGGTGGAGTTTGTGGTTGTGATGTCACTTGTGGCTCAGTGCCTGATAGGCCAGTGCTGGTGATGTGGGTGCAGTTTGTGCTTGGGATGTCATTTGTGGCTCAGTGCCTGATAGGCCAGTGCTGGTCCTGTGGGTGCAGTTTGTGTTTGTGATGTCACTTGTGGCTCAGTGCGTGATAGGCCAGTGCTGTTGATGTGGGTGCTGGTTGTGTTTGTGAGGTCAGATTTGCCTGAGTGCCTGATAGGCCAGTGCTGGTCACGTGTGTGCAGTTTGTGGTTGTGATGTCACTTGTGGCTCAGTGCCTGATAGGCCAATGCTGATGATGTGGCTGCAATTTGTGTTTGTGATGTCACTTGTGACTGAGTGCCTTATAGGGAAGTGCTGGTTTACGTGGCTGCAGTTTGTCGTTGTGATGTCACTTGTGGCTCAGTGCCTGATAGGCCAGTGCTGGTGATGTGGGTGGAGTTTGTGGTTGTGATGTCACTTGTGGCTCAGTGCCTGATAGGCCAGTGCTGGTGATGTGGGTGGAGTTTGTGGTTGCGATGTCAGTTGTGGCTGAGTGCCTGATAGGCCAGTGCTCTTCATGTGTGTGTAGTTTTTTTTGTGATGTCCCTTGTGGCTCAGTGCCTGATAGGCCAGTGCTGGTCATGTGGGTGCAGTTTGTGGTTGTCAGGTCACTTGTGGCTGAGTGCCTGATAGGCCAGTGCTGGTCACATGGCTGCAGTTTGTGGTTGTGATGACACTTGTGGCTCAGTGCCTGATAGGCCAGTGCTGGTGATGTGGGTGCTGGTTGTGGTTGTGATGTCTGTTTTTGCTGAGTGCCTGATAGGCCAGTGCTTGTCCTGTGGGTGGAGTTCGTGTTTGTGATGTCCCCTGTGGCTCAGTGCCTGATAGGCCAGTGCTGGTGATGTGGGTGGAGTTTGTGTTTATGATGTCACTTGTGGCTCAGTGCCTGATAGGCCAGTGCTGGCGATGTGGGTGGAGTTTGTGTTTGTGATGTCACTTGTGGCTCAGTGCCTGATAGGCCAGTGCTGGTCACGTGGGTGCAGTTTGTTGTTGTGATGTCATTTGCGGATCAGTGCCTGATAGGCCAGTGCTGGTGATGTGGGTGCAGTTTGTGTTTGTGATGTCACTTGTGGCTCAGTGCCTGATAGGCCAATGCTGTTCATGTGGGTGCAGTTTGTGGTTGTGATGTCACTTGTGGCTCAGTGCCTGATAGGCCAGTGCTGGTCATGTGAGTGCAGTTTGTCGTTGTCAGGTCACTTGTGGCTGAGTGCCTGATAGGCCAGTGCTGGTGATGTGGCTGCAGTTTGTGGTTGTGATGTCACTTGTGGCTCAGTGCCTGATAGGCCAGTGCTGGTGATGTGGGTGCAGTTTGTGGTTGTGATGTCACTTGCGGCTCAGTGCCTGATAGGCCAGTGCTGGTGATGTGGCTGCAGTTTGTGGTTGTGATGTCACTTGTGGCTCAGTGCCTGATAGGCCAGTGCTGGTGATGTGGGTGGAGTTTGTGGTTGTGATGTCACTTGTGGCTGAGTGCCTGATAGGCCAGTGCTGGTGATGTGGGTGGAGTTTGTGTTTATGATGTCAGTTGTGGCTCAGTGTCTGATAGGCCAGTGCTGTTCATGTGGGTGCAGTTTGTGGTTGTGATGTCACTTGTGGCTCAGTGCCTGATAGGCCAGTGCTGGTCCTGTGTGTGCAGTTTGTGGTTTTGATGTCACTTGTGGCTCAGTGCCTGATAGGCCAGTGCTGGTCATGTGGCTGCAGTTTATATTTGTGATGTCACTTGTGGCTGAGTGCCTGATAGGCCAGTGCTGGTCATGTGGCTGCAGTTTGTGTTTGTGATGTCATTTGCGGATCAGTGCCTGATAGGCCAGTGCTGGTCCTGTGTGTGCAGTTTGTGGTTTTGATGTCACTTGTGGCTCAGTGCCTGATAGGCCAGTGCTGGTCACGTGGGTGGAGTTTGTGTTTGTGATGTCACTTGTGGCTCAGTGCCTGATAGGCCAGTGTTGGTCACATGGCTGCAGTTTGTGCTTGGGATGTCACTTGTGGCTCAGTGCCTGATAGGCCAGTGCTGGTGATGTGGGTGGAGTTTGTGTTTGTGATGTCAGTTGTGGCTCAGTGCCTGATAGGCCAGTGCTGGTCACGTGGGTGCAGTTTGTTGTTGTGATGTCATTTGCGGATCAGTGCCTGATAGGCCAGTGCTGGTGATGTGGGTGGAGTTTGTGTTTGTGATGTCACTTGTGGCTGAGTGCCTGATAGGCCAGTGCTGTTCACGTGGGTGCAGTTTGTGATTTTTGATGTCACTTGTGGCTAAGTGCCTGATAGGCCAGTGCTGGTCATGTGGATAGAGTTTGTGTTTGTGATGTCACTTGTGGCTCAGTGCCTGATAGGCCAGTGCTGGTCCTGTGTGTGCAGTTTGTGTTTGTGATGTCACTTGTGGCTCAGGGACTGATAGGCCAGTGTTGGTCACATGGCTGCAGTTTGTGTTTGTGATGTCACTTGTGGCTGAGTGCCTGATAGGCCAGTGCTGGTGATGTGGGTGGAGTTTGTGGTTGTGATGTCACTTGTGGCTCAGTGCCTGATAGGCCAGTGCTGGTGATGTGGGTGCAGTTTGTGTTTGTGATGTCACTTGTGGCTCAGTGCCTGATAGGCGAGTGCTGGTGGTGTGGGTGCAGTTTGTGGTTGTGATGTCACTTGTGGCTGAGTGCCTGATAGGCCACTGCTGTTCATGTGGGTGCAGTTTGTGTTTGTGATGTCACTTGTGGCTCAGTGCCTGATAGGCCAATGCTGTTCATGTGGGTGCAGTTTGTGTTTGTGATGTCACTTGTGGCTCAGTGCCTGATAGGCCAGTGCTGGTCATGTGGGTGCAGTTTGTGGTTGTGATGTCACTTGTGGCTCAGGGCCTGATAGGCCAGTGTTGGTCACATGGCTGCAGTTTATGATTGTGATGTCACTTGTGGCTCAGTGCCTGATAGGCCAATGCTGATGATGTGGCTGCAGTTTGTGTTTGTGATGTCACTTGTGACTGAGTGCCTTATAGGGAAGTGCTGGTTTACGTGGCTGCAGTTTGTCGTTGTGATGTCACTTGTGGCTCAGTGCCTGATAGGCCAGTGCTCTTCATGTGTGTGTAGTTTTTTTTGTGATGTCCCTTGTGGCTCAGTGCCTGATAGGCCAGTGCTGGTCATGTGGGTGCAGTTTGTGGTTGTCAGGTCACTTGTGGCTGAGTGCCTGATAGGCCAGTGCTGGTCACATGGCTGCAGTTTGTGGTTGTGATGACACTTGTGGCTCAGTGCCTGATAGGCCAGTGCTGGTGATGTGGGTGCTGGTTGTGGTTGTGATGTCTGTTTTTGCTGAGTGCCTGATAGGCCAGTGCTTGTCCTGTGGGTGGAGTTCGTGTTTGTGATGTCCCCTGTGGCTCAGTGCCTGATAGGCCAGTGCTGGTGATGTGGGTGGAGTTTGTGTTTATGATGTCACTTGTGGCTCAGTGCCTGATAGGCCAGTGCTGGCGATGTGGGTGGAGTTTGTGGTTGTGATGTCACTTGTGGCTCAGTGCCTGATAGGCCAGTGCTGGTCACGTGGGTGCAGTTTGTTGTTGTGATGTCATTTGCGGATCAGTGCCTGATAGGCCAGTGCTGGTGATGTGGGTGGAGTTTGTGTTTGTGATGTCACTTGTGGCTCAGTGCCTGATAGGCCAATGCTGTTCATGTGGGTGCAGTTTGTGGTTGTGATGTCACTTGTGGCTCAGTGCCTGATAGGCCAGTGCTGGTCATGTGGGTGCAGTTTGTCGTTGTGATGTCACTTGTGGCTCAGTGCCTGATAGGCCAGTGCTGGTGATGTGGCTGCAGTTTGTGGTTGTGATGTCACTTGTGGCTCAGTGCCTGATAGGCCAGTGCTGGTGATGTGGCTGCAGTTTGTGGTTGTGATGTCACTTGTGGCTCAGTGCCTGATAGGCCAATGCTGTTCATGTGGGTGGAGTTTGTGGTTGTGATGTCACTTGTGGCTGAGTGCCTGATAGGCCAGTGCTGGTGATGTGGGTGCAGTTTGTGTTTGTGATGTCACTTGTGGCTCAGTGCCTGATAGGCCAGTGCTGGTCCTGTGGGTGCAGTTTGTGTTTGTGAGGTCACTTGTGGCTCAGTGCCTGATAGGCCAGTGCTGGTCATGTGGGTGCAGTTGGTGGTTGTGATGTCACTTGTGGCTCAGTGCCTGATAGGCCAATGCTGTTCATGTGGGTGCAGTTTGTGTTTGTGATGTCACTTGTGGCTCAGTGCCTGATAGGGCAATGCTGTTCATGTGGGTGCAGTTTGTGTTTGTGATGTCACTTGTGGCTCAGTGCCTGATAGGCCAGTGTTGGTCACATGGCTGCAGTTTGTGTTTGTGATGTCACTTGTGGCTCAGAGCCTGATAGGCCAGTGTTGGTCACAAGGCTGCAGTTTGTGTTTGTGATGTCACTTGTGGCTGAGTTCCTGATAGGCCAGTGCTGGTCATGTGTGTGCAGTTTGTGTTTGTGATGTCACTTGTGGCTCAGTGCCTGATAGGCCAGTGCTGGTCCTGTGTGTGCAGTTTGTGGTTGTGATGTCACTTGTGGCTCAGTGCCTGATAGGCCAGTGCTGGTCATGTGGATAGAGTTTGTGGTTGTGATGTCACTTGTGGCTCAGTGCCTGATAGGCCAGTGCTGGTCATGTGGCTGCAGTTTGTGGTTGTGATGTCACTTGTGGCTCAGGGCCTGATAGGCCAGTGTTGGTCACATGGCTGCAGTTTGTGTTTGTGATGTCACTTGTGGCTCAGTGCCTGATAGGCCAGTGCTGGTCATGTGGCTGCAGTTTATATTTGTGATGTCACTTGTGGCTGAGTGCCTGATAGGCCAGTGCTGGTCACGTGGGTGGAGTTTGTGTTTGTGATGTCACTTGTGGCTCAGTGCCTGATAGGCCAATGCTTTTCATGTGGGTGCAGTTTGTGTTTGTGATGTCACTTGTGGCTCAGTGCCTGATAGGCCAATGCTGTTCATGTGGGTGCAGTTTGTGTTTGTGATGTCACTTGTGGCTCAGTGCCTGATAGGCCAGTGCTGGTGATGTGGGTGCTGGTTGTGATTGTGATGTCACTTGTGGCTCAGTACCTGATAGGCCAGTGTTGGTCACATGGCTGCAGTTTGTGTTTGTGATGTCACTTGTGGCTCAGTGCCTGATAGGCCAGTGCTGGTCCTGTGTGTGGAGTTTGTGTTTGTGATGTCACTTGTGGCTCAGAGCCTGATAGGCCAGTTTTGGTCACAAGGCTGCAGTTTGTGTTTGTGATGTCACTTGTGGCTCAGTGCCTGATAGGCCAGTGCTGGTCCTGTGTATGCAGTTTGTGGTTTTGATGTCACTTGTGGCTCAGTGCCTGATAGGCCAGTGCTGGTGATGTGGGTGGAGTTTGTGTTTGTGATGTCACTTGTGGCTCAGTGCCTGATAGGCCAGTGCTGGTGGTGTCACTGCAGTTTTTGTTTGTGATGTCACGTTTTGCTGAGTGCCTGATAGGCCAGTGCTGGTCACGTGGGTGCAGTTTGTGGTTGTGATGTCACTTGTGGCTGAGTGCCTGATAGGCCAGTGCTGGTGATGTGGGTGGAGTTTGTGGTTGTGATGTCACTTGTGGCTCAGTGCCTGATAGGCCAGTGCTGGTGATGTGGGTGCAGTTTGTGCTTGGGATGTCATTTGTGGCTCAGTGCCTGATAGGCCAGTGCTGGTCCTGTGGGTGCAGTTTGTGTTTGTGATGTCACTTGTGGCTCAGTGCGTGATAGGCCAGTGCTGTTGATGTGGGTGCTGGTTGTGTTTGTGAGGTCAGATTTGCCTGAGTGCCTGATAGGCCAGTGCTGGTCACGTGTGTGCAGTTTGTGGTTGTGATGTCACTTGTGGCTCAGTGCCTGATAGGCCAATGCTGATGATGTGGCTGCAATTTGTGTTTGTGATGTCACTTGTGACTGAGTGCCTTATAGGGCAGTGCTGGTTTACGTGGCTGCAGTTTGTCGTTGTGATGTCACTTGTGGCTCAGTGCCTGATAGGCCAGTGCTGGTGATGTGGGTGGAGTTTGTGGTTGTGATGTCACTTGTGGCTCAGTGCCTGATAGGCCAGTGCTGGTGATGTGGGTGGAGTTTGTGGTTGCGATGTCAGTTGTGGCTGAGTGCCTGATAGGCCAGTGCTCTTCATGTGTGTGTAGTTTTTTTTGTGATGTCCCTTGTGGCTCAGTGCCTGATAGGCCAGTGCTGGTCATGTGGGTGCAGTTTGTGGTTGTCAGGTCACTTGTGGCTGAGTGCCTGATAGGCCAGTGCTGGTCACATGGCTGCAGTTTGTGGTTGTGATGACACTTGTGGCTCAGTGCCTGATAGGCCAGTGCTGGTGATGTGGGTGCTGGTTGTGGTTGTGATGTCTGTTTTTGCTGAGTGCCTGATAGGCCAGTGCTTGTCCTGTGGGTGGAGTTCGTGTTTGTGATGTCCCCTGTGGCTCAGTGCCTGATAGGCCAGTGCTGGTGATGTGGGTGGAGTTTGTGTTTATGATGTCACTTGTGGCTCAGTGCCTGATAGGCCAGTGCTGGCGATGTGGGTGGAGTTTGTGGTTGTGATGTCACTTGTGGCTCAGTGCCTGATAGGCCAGTGCTGGTCACGTGGGTGCAGTTTGTTGTTGTGATGTCATTTGCGGATCAGTGCCTGATAGGCCAGTGCTGGTGATGTGGGTGGAGTTTGTGTTTGTGATGTCACTTGTGGCTCAGTGCCTGATAGGCCAATGCTGTTCATGTGGGTGCAGTTTGTGGTTGTGATGTCACTTGTGGCTCAGTGCCTGATAGGCCAGTGCTGGTCATGTGAGTGCAGTTTGTCGTTGTCAGGTCACTTGTGGCTGAGTGCCTGATAGGCCAGTGCTGGTGATGTGGCTGCAGTTTGTGGTTGTGATGTCACTTGTGGCTCAGTGCCTGATAGGCCAGTGCTGGTGATGTGGGTGCAGTTTGTGGTTGTGATGTCACTTGCGGCTCAGTGCCTGATAGGCCAGTGCTGGTGATGTGGCTGCAGTTTGTGGTTGTGATGTCACTTGTGGCTCAGTGCCTGATAGGCCAGTGCTGGTGATGTGGGTGGAGTTTGTGGTTGTGATGTCACTTGTGGCTGAGTGCCTGATAGGCCAGTGCTGGTGATGTGGGTGGAGTTTGTGTTTATGATGTCAGTTGTGGCTCAGTGTCTGATAGGCCAGTGCTGTTCATGTGGGTGCAGTTTGTGGTTGTGATGTCACTTGTGGCTCAGTGCCTGATAGGCCAGTGCTGGTCCTGTGTGTGCAGTTTGTGGTTTTGATGTCACTTGTGGCTCAGTGCCTGATAGGCCAGTGCTGGTCATGTGGCTGCAGTTTATATTTGTGATGTCACTTGTGGCTGAGTGCCTGATAGGCCAGTGCTGGTCATGTGGCTGCAGTTTGTGTTTGTGATGTCATTTGCGGATCAGTGCCTGATAGGCCAGTGCTGGTCCTGTGTGTGCAGTTTGTGGTTTTGATGTCACTTGTGGCTCAGTGCCTGATAGGCCAGTGCTGGTCACGTGGGTGGAGTTTGTGTTTGTGATGTCACTTGTGGCTCAGTGCCTGATAGGCCAGTGTTGGTCACATGGCTGCAGTTTGTGCTTGGGATGTCACTTGTGGCTCAGTGCCTGATGGGCCAGTGCTGGTGATGTGGCTGCAGTTTGTTGTTGTGATGTCATTTGCGGATCAGTGCCTGATAGGCCAGTGCTGGTGATGTGGGTGGAGTTTGTGTTTGTGATGTCAGTTGTGGCTCAGTGCCTGATAGGCCAGTGCTGGTCACGTGGGTGCAGTTTGTTGTTGTGATGTCATTTGCGGATCAGTGCCTGATAGGCCAGTGCTGGTGATGTGGGTGGAGTTTGTGTTTGTGATGTCACTTGTGGCTGAGTGCCTGATAGGCCAGTGCTGTTCACGTGGGTGCAGTTTGTGATTTTTGATGTCACTTGTGGCTAAGTGCCTGATAGGCCAGTGCTGGTCATGTGGATAGAGTTTGTGTTTGTGATGTCCCTTGTGGCTCAGTGCCTGATAGGCCAGTGCTGGTCCTGTGTGTGCAGTTTGTGTTTGTGATGTCACTTGTGGCTCAGGGACTGATAGGCCAGTGTTGGTCACATGGCTGCAGTTTGTGTTTGTGATGTCACTTGTGGCTGAGTGCCTGATAGGCCAGTGCTGGTGATGTGGGTGGAGTTTGTGGTTGTGATGTCACTTGTGGCTCAGTGCCTGATAGGCCAGTGCTGGTGATGTGGGTGCAGTTTGTGTTTGTGATGTCACTTGTGGCTCAGTGCCTGATAGGCGAGTGCTGGTGGTGTGGGTGCAGTTTGTGGTTGTGATGTCACTTGTGGCTGAGTGCCTGATAGGCCACTGCTGTTCATGTGGGTGCAGTTTGTGTTTGTGATGTCACTTGTGGCTCAGTGCCTGATAGGCCAATGCTGTTCATGTGGGTGCAGTTTGTGTTTGTGATGTCACTTGTGGCTCAGTGCCTGATAGGCCAGTGCTGGTCATGTGGGTGCAGTTTGTGGTTGTGATGTCACTTGTGGCTCAGGGCCTGATAGGCCAGTGTTGGTCACATGGCTGCAGTTTATGATTGTGATGTCACTTGTGGCTCAGTGCCTGATAGGCCAATGCTGATGATGTGGCTGCAGTTTGTGTTTGTGATGTCACTTGTGACTGAGTGCCTTATAGGGAAGTGCTGGTTTACGTGGCTGCAGTTTGTCGTTGTGATGTCACTTGTGGCTCAGTGCCTGATAGGCCAGTGCTCTTCATGTGTGTGTAGTTTTTTTTGTGATGTCCCTTGTGGCTCAGTGCCTGATAGGCCAGTGCTGGTCATGTGGGTGCAGTTTGTGGTTGTCAGGTCACTTGTGGCTGAGTGCCTGATAGGCCAGTGCTGGTCACATGGCTGCAGTTTGTGGTTGTGATGACACTTGTGGCTCAGTGCCTGATAGGCCAGTGCTGGTGATGTGGGTGCTGGTTGTGGTTGTGATGTCTGTTTTTGCTGAGTGCCTGATAGGCCAGTGCTTGTCCTGTGGGTGGAGTTCGTGTTTGTGATGTCCCCTGTGGCTCAGTGCCTGATAGGCCAGTGCTGGTGATGTGGGTGGAGTTTGTGTTTATGATGTCACTTGTGGCTCAGTGCCTGATAGGCCAGTGCTGGCGATGTGGGTGGAGTTTGTGTTTGTGATGTCACTTGTGGCTCAGTGCCTGATAGGCCAGTGCTGGTCACGTGGGTGCAGTTTGTTATTGTGATGTCATTTGCGGATCAGTGCCTGATAGGCCAGTGCTGGTGATGTGGGTGGAGTTTGTGTTTGTGATGTCACTTGTGGCTCAGTGCCTGATAGGCCAATGCTGTTCATGTGGGTGCAGTTTGTGGTTGTGATGTCACTTGTGGCTCAGTGCCTGATAGGCCAGTGCTGGTCATGTGGGTGCAGTTTGTCGTCGTGATGTCACTTGTGGCTCAGTGCCTGATAGGCCAGTGCTGGTGATGTGGCTGCAGTTTGTGGTTGTGATGTCACTTGTGGCTCAGTGCCTGATAGGCCAGTGCTGGTGATGTGGCTGCAGTTTGTGGTTGTGATGTCACTTGTGGCTCAGTGCCTGATAGGCCAGTGCTGGTGATGTGGGTGCAGTTTGTGTTTGTGATGTCACTTGTGGCTCAGTGCCTGATAGGCCAGTGCTGGTGATGTGGCTGCAGTTTGTGGTTGTGATGTCACTTGTGGCTCAGTGCCTGATAGGCCAGTGCTGGACATGTGGCTGCAGTTTGTGGTTGTGATGTCACTTGTGGCTCAGTGCCTGATAGGCCAGTGCTGGTCATGTGGGTGCAGTTGGTGGTTGTGATGTCACTTGTGGCTCAGTGCCTGATAGGCCAATGCTGTTCATGTGGGTGCAGTTTGTGTTTGTGATGTCACTTGTGGCTCAGTGCCTGATAGGGCAATGCTGTTCATGTGGGTGCAGTTTGTGTTTGTGATGTCACTTGTGGCTCAGTGCCTGATAGGCCAGTGTTGGTCACATGGCTGCAGTTTGTGTTTGTGATGTCACTTGTGGCTCAGAGCCTGATAGGCCAGTGTTGGTCACAAGGCTGCAGTTTGTGTTTGTGATGTCACTTGTGGCTGAGTTCCTGATAGGCCAGTGCTGGTCATGTGGCTGCAGTTTGTGTTTGTGATGTCACTTGTGGCTCAGTGCCTGATAGGCCAGTGCTGGTCCTGTGTGTGCAGTTTGTGGTTTTGATGTCACTTGTGGCTCAGTGCCTGATAGGCAGTGCTGGTGATGTGGGTGGAGTTTGTGTTTGTGATGTCACTTGTGGCTCAGTGCCTGATAGGCCAGTGCTGGTGGTGTCACTGCAGTTTTTGTTTGTGATGTCACGTTTTGCTGAGTGCCTGATAGGCCAGTGCTGGTCACGTGGGTGCAGTTTGTGGTTGTGATGTCACTTGTGGCTGAGTGCCTGATAGGCCAGTGCTGGTGATGTGGGTGGAGTTTGTGTTTGTGATGTCACTTGTGGCTCAGTGCCTGATAGGCCAGTGCTGGTGATGTGGGTGCAGTTTGTGCTTGGGATGTCATTTGTGGCTCAGTGCCTGATAGGCCAGTGCTGGTCCTGTGGGTGCAGTTTGTGTTTGTGATGTCACTTGTGGCTCAGTGCGTGATAGGCCAGTGCTGTTGATGTGGGTGCTGGTTGTGTTTGTGAGGTCAGATTTGCCTGAGTGCCTGATAGGCCAGTGCTGGTCACGTGTGTGCAGTTTGTGGTTGTGATGTCACTTGTGGCTCAGTGCCTGATAGGCCAATGCTGATGATGTGGCTGCAGTTTGTGTTTGTGATGTCACTTGTGACTGAGTGCCTTATAGGGAAGTGCTGGTTTACGTGGCTGCAGTTTGTCGTTGTGATGTCACTTGTGGCTCAGTGCCTGATAGGCCAGTGCTGGTGATGTGGGTGGAGTTTGTGGTTGTGATGTCACTTGTGGCTCAGTGCCTGATAGGCCAGTGCTGGTGATGTGGGTGGAGTTTGTGGTTGCGATGTCAGTTGTGGCTGAGTGCCTGATAGGCCAGTGCTCTTCATGTGTGTGTAGTTTTTTTTGTGATGTCCCTTGTGGCTCAGTGCCTGATAGGCCAGTGCTGGTCATGTGGGTGCAGTTTGTGGTTGTCAGGTCACTTGTGGCTGAGTGCCTGATAGGCCAGTGCTGGTCACATGGCTGCAGTTTGTGGTTGTGATGACACTTGTGGCTCAGTGCCTGATAGGCCAGTGCTGGTGATGTGGGTGCTGGTTGTGGTTGTGATGTCTGTTTTTGCTGAGTGCCTGATAGGCCAGTGCTTGTCCTGTGGGTGGAGTTCGTGTTTGTGATGTCCCCTGTGGCTCAGTGCCTGATAGGCCAGTGCTGGTGATGTGGGTGGAGTTTGTGTTTATGATGTCACTTGTGGCTCAGTGCCTGATAGGCCAGTGCTGGCGATGTGGGTGGAGTTTGTGTTTGTGATGTCACTTGTGGCTCAGTGCCTGATAGGCCAGTGCTGGTCACGTGGGTGCAGTTTGTTGTTGTGATGTCATTTGCGGATCAGTGCCTGATAGGCCATTGCTGGTGATGTGGGTGGAGTTTGTGTTTGTGATGTCACTTGTGGCTCAGTGCCTGATAGGCCAATGCTGTTCATGTGGGTGCAGTTTGTGGTTGTGATGTCACTTGTGGCTCAGTGCCTGATAGGCCAGTGCTGGTCATGTGGGTGCAGTTTGTCGTTGTCAGGTCACTTGTGGCTGAGTGCCTGATAGGCCAGTGCTGGTGATGTGGCTGCAGTTTGTGGTTGTGATGTCACTTGTGGCTCAGTGCCTGATAGGCCAGTGCTGGTGATGTGGCTGCAGTTTGTGGTTGTGATGTCACTTGTGGCTCAGTGCCTGATAGGCCAGTGCTGGTGATGTGGCTGCAGTTTGTGTTTGTGATGTCACTTGTGGCTCAGTGCCTGATAGGCCAGTGCTGGTGATGTGGCTGCAGTTTGTGGTTGTGATGTCACTTGTGGCTCAGTGCCTGATAGGCCAGTGCTGGACATGTGGCTGCAGTTTGTGGTTGTGATGTCACTTGTGGCTCAGTGCCTGATAGGCCAGTGCTGGTCATGTGGGTGGAGTTTGTGGTTGTGATGTCACTTGTGGCTCAGTGCCTGATAGGCCAGTGCTGGTGATGTGGGTGGAGTTTGTGTTTATGATGTCAGTTGTGGCTCAGTGTCTGATAGGCCAGTGCTGTTCATGTGGGTGCAGTTTGTGGTTGTGATGTCACTTGTGGCTCAGTGCCTGATAGGCCAGTGCTGGTCACGTGGGTGCAGTTTGTGTTTGTGATGTCACTTGTGGCTCAGTGCCTGATAGGCCAGTGTTGGTCACATGGCTGCAGTTTGTGTTTGTGATGTCACTTGTGGCTCAGTGCCTGATAGGCCAGTGCTGGTGATGTGGGTGGAGTTTGTGTTTGTGATGTCACTTGTGGCTCAGTGCCTGATAGGCCAGTGCTGGTCATGTGGGTGCAGTTTCTGGTTGTCAGGTCACTTGTGGCTCAGAGCCTGATAGGCCAGTGTTGGTCACATGGCTGCAGTTTGTGATTGTGATGTCACTTGTGGCTCAGTGCCTGATAGGCCAGTGCTGGTCACGTGGGTGGAGTTTGTGTTTGTGATGTCACTTGTGGCTCAGTGCCTGATAGGCCAGTGCTGGTCACGTGGGTGCAGTTTGTTGTTGTGATGTCATTTGCGGATCAGTGCCTGATAGGCCAGTGCTGGGGATGTGGGTGGAGTTTGTGTTTATGATGTCACTTGTGGCTGAGTGCCTGATAGGCCAGTGCTGGTCACGTGGGTGCAGTTTGTTGTTGTGAGGTCACTTGTGGCTGAGTTCCTGATAGGCCAGTGCTGGTGATGTGGCTGCAGTTTGTGTTTGTGATGTCACTTGTGGCTCAGTGCCTGATAGGCCAATGCTGGTCATGTGGCTGCAGTTTGTGGTTGTGATGTCACTTGTGGCTGAGTGCCTGATAGGCCAGTGCTGGTGATGTGTGTGCAGTTTGTGGTTGTGATGTCACTTGTGGCTCAGAGCCTGATAGGCCAGTTTTGGTCACATGGCTGCAGTTTGTGTTTGTGATGTCACTTGTGGCTCAGTGCCTGATAGGCCAGTGCTGGTCCTGTGTGTGCAGTTTGTGTTTGTGATGTCACTTGTGGCTCAGTGCCTGATAGGCCAATGCTGTTCATGTGGCTGCAGTTTGTGGTTGTGATGTCACTTGTGGCTGAGTGCCTGATAGGCCAGTGCTGGTGATGTGTGTGCAGTTTGTGGTTGTGATGTCACTTGTGGCTCAGAGCCTGATAGGCCAGTTTTGGTCACATGGCTGCAGTTTGTGATTGTGATGTCACTTGTGGCTCAGTGCCTGATAGGCCAGTGCTGGTCCTGTGTGTGCAGTTTGTGTTTATGATGTCACTTGTGGCTCAGTGCCTGATAGGCCAGTGCTGGTCACGTGGGTGCAGTTTGTTGTTGTGAGGTCACTTGTGGCTGAGTGCCTGATAGGCCAGTGCTGGTCATGTGTGTGCAGTTTGTGGTTGTCAGGTCACTTGTGGCTCAGTGCCTGATAGGCCAGTGCTGGTGATGTGGGTGGAGTTTGTGTTTGTGATGTCACTTGTGGCTCAGTGCCTGATAGGCCAATGCTGTTCATGTGGGTGCAGTTTGTGTTTGTGATGTCACTTGTGGCTCAGTGCCTGATAGGCCAGTGCTGGTCATGTGGGTGCAGTTTGTGGTTGTCAGGTCACTTGTGGCTCAGTGCCTGATAGGCCAATGCTGTTCATGTGGGTGCAGTTTGTGTTTGTGATGTCACTTGTGGCTCAGTGCCTGATAGGCCAGTGCTGGTGATGTGGGTGCAGTTTGTGGTTGTGATGTCACTTGTGGCTGAGTGCCTGATAGGCCACTGCTGTTCATGTGGGTGCAGTTTGTGTTTGTGATGTCACTTGTGGCTGAGTGCCTGATAGGCCAGTGCTGGTGATGTGGGTGGAGTTTGTGTTTGTGATGTCACTTGTGGCTCAGTGCCTGATAGGCCAGTGCTGGTGGTGTGGGTGGAGTTTGTGTTTGTGATGTCACTTGTGGCTCAGTGCCTGATAGGCCAGTGCTGGTCACGTGGGTGCAGTTTGTTGTTGTGATGTCATTTGCGGATCAGTGCCTGATAGGCCAGTGTTGGTCACATGGCTGCAGTTTGTGGTTGTGATGTCACTTGTGGCTGAGTGCCTGATAGGCCAGTGCTGGTCATGTGGCTGCATTTTGTGTTTGTGATGTCACTTGTGGCTCAGTGCCTGATAGGCCAGTGCTGGTCCTGTGTGTGCAGTTTGTGGTTTTGATGTCACTTGTGGCTCAGTGCCTGATAGGCCAGTGCTGGTGATGTGGCTGCAGTTTGTGTTTGTGAGGTCACTTGTGGCTGAGTGCCTGATAGGCCAGTGCTGGTGATGTGGGTGGAGTTTGTGGTTGTGATGTCACTTGTGGCTCAGTGCCTGATAGGCCAGTGCTGGTCATGTGGGTGCAGTTTGTGTTTGTGATGTCACTTGTGGCTCAGTGCCTGATAGGCCAGTGCTGGTCCTGTGGGTGCAGTTTGTGTTTGTGAGGTCACTTGTGGCTCAGTGCCTGATAGGCCAGTGTTGGTCACATGGCTGCAGTTTGTGATTGTGATGTCACTTGTGGCTCAGTGCCTGATAGGCCAGTGCTGGTCACGTGGGTGGAGTTTGTGTTTGTGATGTCACTTGTGGCTCAGTGCCTGATAGGCCAGTGCTGGTCACGTGGGTGCAGTTTGTTGTTGTGATGTCATTTGCGGATCAGTGCCTGATAGGCCAGTGCTGGTGATGTGGGTGGAGTTTGTGTTTGTGATGTCACTTGTGGCTGAGTGCCTGATAGGCCAGTGCTGGTCCTGTGTGTGCAGTTTGTTGTTGTGATGTCACTTGTGGCTCAGTGCCTGATAGGCCAGTGCTGGTGATGTGGGTGGAGTTTGTGTTTGTGATGTCACTTGTGGCTCAGTGCCTGATAGGCCAGTGCTGGTCATGTGGGTGCAGTTTGTGTTTGTGATGTCACTTGTGGCTGAGTGCCTGATAGGCCAGTGTTGGTCACATGGCTGCAGTTTGTGTTTGTCATGTCACTTGTGGCTCAGTGCCTGATAGGCCAGTGCTGGTCATGTGGCTGCAGTTTATATTTGTGATGTCACTTGTGGCTGAGTGCCTGATAGGCCAGTGCTGGTCATGTGGGTGGAGTTTGTGTTTGTGATGTCACTTGTGGCTCAGTGCCTGATAGGCCAGTGCTGGTCATGTGGGTGGAGTTTGTGTTTGTGATGTCACTTGTGGCTCAGTGCCTGATAGGCCCGTGCTGGTCCTGTGGGTGCAGTTTGTGGTTGTGATGTCACTTGTGGCTCAGTGCCTGATAGGCCAGTGCTGGTCATGTGGATAGAGTTTCTGGTTGTGATTTCACTTGTGGCTCAGTGCCTGATAGGCCAGTGCTGGTCATGTGGCTGCAGTTTGTGTTTGTGATGTCACTTGTGGCTCAGTGCCTGATAGGCCAGTGCTGGTGATGTGGGTGGAGTTTGTGGTTGTGATGTCACTTGTGGCTCAGTGCCTGATAGGCCAATGCTGTTCATGTGGGTGGAGTTTGTGTTTGTGATGTCACTTGTGGCTCAGTGCCTGATAGGCCAGTGCTGGTCACGTGGGTGCAGTTTGTTGTTGTGATGTCATTTGCGGATCAGTGCCTGATAGGCCAGTGCTGGTGATGTGGGTGGAGTTTGTGTTTGTGATGTCACTTGTGGCTCAGTGCCTGATAGGCCAGTGCTGGTGATGTGGGTGCAGTTTGTTGTTGTGATGTCATTTGCGGATCAGTGCCTGATAGGCCAGTGCTGGTCACGTGGGTGGAGTTTGTGTTTATGATGTCACTTGTGGCTGAGTGCCTGATAGGCCAGTGCTGGTCACGTGGGTGCAGTTTGTTGTTGTGAGGTCACTTGTGGCTCAGTGCCTGATAGGCCACTGCTGGTCATGTGGGTGCAGTTTGTGTTTGTGATGTCACTTGTGGCTGAGTGCCTGATAGGCCAGTGCTGGTCACGTGGGTGCAGTTTGTTGTTGTGAGGTCACTTGTGGCTCAGTGCCTGATAGGCCAGTGCTGGTCCTGTGTGTGCAGTTTGTGGTTGTGATGTCACTTGTGGCTCAGTGCCTGATAGGCCAATGCTGTTCATGTGGGTGCAGTTTGTGTTTGTGATGTCACTTGTGGCTCAGTGCCTGATAGGCCAGTGCTGGTGATGTGGGTGGAGTTTGTGGTTGTGATGTCACTTGTGGCTCAGTGCCTGATAGGCCAGTGCTGGTGATGTGGGTGGAGTTAGTGGTTGTGATGTCACTTGTGGCTCAGTGCCTGATAGGCCAATGCTGTTCATGTGGGTGCAGTTTGTGTTTGTGATGTCACTTGTGGCTCAGTGCCTGATAGGCCAGTGCTGGTGATGTGGGTGCAGTTTGTGGTTGTGATGTCACTTGTGGCTGAGTGCCTGATAGGCCACTGCTGTTCATGTGGGTGCAGTTTGTGTTTGTGATGTCACTTGTGGCTGAGTGCCTGATAGGCCAATGCTGTTCATGTGGGTGCAGTTTGTGTTTGTGATGTCACTTGTGGCTCAGTGCCTGATAGGCCAGTGCTGTTCATGTGGGTGCAGTTTGTTGTTGTGAGGTCACTTGTGGCTGAGTGCCTGATAGGCCAGTGCTGGTCATGTGTGTGCAGTTTGTGGTTGTGATGTCACTTGTGGCTCAGTGCCTGATAGGCCAGTGCTGGTGATGTGGGTGGAGTTTGTGTTTGTGATGTCACTTGTGGCTCAGTGCCTGATAGGCCAATGCTGTTCATGTGGGTGCAGTTTGTGTTTGTGATGTCACTTGTGGCTCAGTGCCTGATAGGCCAGTGCTGGTCATGTGGGTGCAGTTTGTGGTTGTCAGGTCACTTGTGGCTCAGTGCCTGATAGGCCAATGCTGTTCATGTGGGTGCAGTTTGTGTTTGTGATGTCACTTGTGGCTCAGTGCCTGATAGGCCAGTGCTGGTGATGTGGGTGCAGTTTGTGGTTGTGATGTCACTTGTGGCTGAGTGCCTGATAGGCCACTGCTGTTCATGTGGGTGCAGTTTGTGTTTGTGATGTCACTTGTGGCTGAGTGCCTGATAGGCCAGTGCTGGTGATGTGGGTGGAGTTTGTGTTTGTGATGTCACTTGTGGCTCAGTGCCTGATAGGCCAGTGCTGGTGGTGTGGGTGGAGTTTGTGTTTGTGATGTCACTTGTGGCTCAGTGCCTGATAGGCCAGTGCTGGTCACGTGGGTGCAGTTTGTTGTTGTGATGTCATTTGCGGATCAGTGCCTGATAGGCCAGTGTTGGTCACATGGCTGCAGTTTGTGGTTGTGATGTCACTTGTGGCTGAGTGCCTGATAGGCCAGTGCTGGTCATGTGGCTGCATTTTGTGTTTGTGATGTCACTTGTGGCTCAGTGCCTGATAGGCCAGTGCTGGTCCTGTGTGTGCAGTTTGTGGTTTTGATGTCACTTGTGGCTCAGTGCCTGATAGGCCAGTGCTGGTGATGTGGCTGCAGTTTGTGTTTGTGAGGTCACTTGTGGCTCAGGGACTGATAGGCCAGTGCTGGTGATGTGGGTGGAGTTTGTGGTTGTGATGTCACTTGTGGCTCAGTGCCTGATAGGCCAGTGCTGGTCATGTGGGTGCAGTTTGTGTTTGTGATGTCACTTGTGGCTCAGTGCCTGATAGGCCAGTGCTGGTCCTGTGGGTGCAGTTTGTGTTTGTGAGGTCACTTGTGGCTCAGTGCCTGATAGGCCAGTGTTGGTCACATGGCTGCAGTTTGTGATTGTGATGTCACTTGTGGCTCAGTGCCTGATAGGCCAGTGCTGGTCACGTGGGTGGAGTTTGTGTTTGTGATGTCACTTGTGGCTCAGTGCCTGATAGGCCAGTGCTGGTCACGTGGGTGCAGTTTGTTGTTGTGATGTCATTTGCGGATCAGTGCCTGATAGGCCAGTGCTGGTGATGTGGGTGGAGTTTGTGTTTGTGATGTCACTTGTGGCTGAGTGCCTGATAGGCCAGTGCTGGTCCTGTGTGTGCAGTTTGTTGTTGTGATGTCACTTGTGGCTCAGTGCCTGATAGGCCAGTGCTGGTGATGTGGGTGGAGTTTGTGTTTGTGATGTCACTTGTGGCTCAGTGCCTGATAGGCCAGTGCTGGTCATGTGGGTGCAGTTTGTGTTTGTGATGTCACTTGTGGCTGAGTGCCTGATAGGCCAGTGTTGGTCACATGGCTGCAGTTTGTGTTTGTCATGTCACTTGTGGCTCAGTGCCTGATAGGCCAGTGCTGGTCATGTGGCTGCAGTTTATATTTGTGATGTCACTTGTGGCTGAGTGCCTGATAGGCCAGTGCTGGTGATGTGGGTGGAGTTTGTGTTTGTGATGTCACTTGTGGCTCAGTGCCTGATAGGCCAGTGCTGGGGATGTGGGTGGAGTTTGTGTTTGTGATGTCACTTGTGGCTCAGTGCCTGATAGGCCCGTGCTGGTCCTGTGGGTGCAGTTTGTGGTTGTGATGTCACTTGTGGCTCAGTGCCTGATAGGCCAGTGCTGGTCATGTGGATAGAGTTTCTGGTTGTGATTTCACTTGTGGCTCAGTGCCTGATAGGCCAGTGCTGGTCATGTGGCTGCAGTTTGTGTTTGTGATGTCACTTGTGGCTCAGTGCCTGATAGGCCAGTGCTGGTGATGTGGGTGGAGTTTGTGGTTGTGATGTCATTTGTGGCTCAGTGCCTGATAGGCCAATGCTGTTCATGTGGGTGGAGTTTGTGTTTGTGATGTCACTTGTGGCTCAGTGCCTGATAGGCCAGTGCTGGTCACGTGGGTGCAGTTTGTTGTTGTGATGTCATTTGCGGATCAGTGCCTGATAGGCCAGTGCTGGTGATGTGGGTGGAGTTTGTGTTTGTGATGTCACTTGTGGCTCAGTGCCTGATAGGCCAGTGCTGGTGATGTGGGTGCAGTTTGTTGTTGTGATGTCATTTGCGGATCAGTGCCTGATAGGCCAGTGCTGGTCACGTGGGTGGAGTTTGTGTTTATGATGTCACTTGTGGCTGAGTGCCTGATAGGCCAGTGCTGGTCACGTGGGTGCAGTTTGTTGTTGTGAGGTCACTTGTGGCTCAGTGCCTGATAGGCCACTGCTGGTCATGTGGGTGCAGTTTGTGTTTGTGATGTCACTTGTGGCTGAGTGCCTGATAGGCCAGTGCTGGTCACGTGGGTGCAGTTTGTTGTTGTGAGGTCACTTGTGGCTCAGTGCCTGATAGGCCAGTGCTGGTCCTGTGTGTGCAGTTTGTGGTTGTGATGTCACTTGTGGCTCAGTGCCTGATAGGCCAATGCTGTTCATGTGGGTGCAGTTTGTGTTTGTGATGTCACTTGTGGCTCAGTGCCTGATAGGCCAGTGCTGGTGATGTGGCTGGAGTTTGTGGTTGTGATGTCACTTGTGGCTCAGTGCCTGATAGGCCAGTGCTGGTGATGTGGGTGGAGTTAGTGGTTGTGATGTCACTTGTGGCTCAGTGCCTGATAGGCCAATGCTGTTCATGTGGGTGCAGTTTGTGTTTGTGATGTCACTTGTGGCTCAGTGCCTGATAGGCCAGTGCTGGTGATGTGGGTGCAGTTTGTGGTTGTGATGTCACTTGTGGCTGAGTGCCTGATAGGCCACTGCTGTTCATGTGGGTGCAGTTTGTGTTTGTGATGTCACTTGTGGCTGAGTGCCTGATAGGCCAATGCTGTTCATGTGGGTGCAGTTTGTGTTTGTGATGTCACTTGTGGCTCAGTGCCTGATAGGCCAGTGCTGTTCATGTGGGTGCAGTTTGTGATTGTGATGTCACTTGTGGCTCAGTGCCTGATAGGCCGGTGCTGGTCATGTGGATAGAGTTTGTGTTTGTGATGTCACTTGTGGCTCAGTGCCTGATAGGCCAGTGCTGGTCACGTGGGTGCAGTTTGTTGTTGTGGTGTCATTTGCGGATCAGTGCCTGATAGGCCAGTGCTGGTCACGTGGGTGGAGTTTGTGTTTGTGATGTCACTTGTGGCTCAGTGCCTGATAGGCCAGTGCTGGTCCTGTTTGTGCAGTTTGTGGTTGTGATGTCACTTGTGGCTGAGTGCCTGATAGGCCAGTGCTGGTGATGTGGGTGGAGTGTGTTTATGATGTCACTTGTGGCTCAGTGCCTGATAGGCCAGTGCTGGGGATGTGGGTGGAGTTTGTGTTTGTGATGTCACTTGTGGCTCAGTGCCTGATAGGCCAGTGCTGGTCCTGTGTGTGCAGTTTGTGTTTGTGATGTCACTTGTGGCTCAGTGCCTGATAGGCCAGTGCTGGTCATGTGGATAGAGTTTCTGGTTGTGATTTCACTTGTGGCTCAGTGCCTGATAGGCCAGTGCTGGTCATGTGGCTGCAGTTTGTGTTTGTGATGTCACTTGTGGCTCAGTGCCTGATAGGCCAGTGCTGGTCATGTGGCTGCAGTTTGTGGTTGTGATGTCACTTGTGGCTCAGTGCCTGATAGGCCAATGCTGTTCACGTGGGTGCAGTTTCTTGTTGTGAGGTCACTTGTGGCTCAGTGCCTGATAGGCCAGTGCTGGTCCTGTGTGTGCAGTTTGTGGTTGTGATGTCACTTGTGGCTCAGTGCCTGATAGGCCAATGCTGTTCATGTGGCTGCAGTTTGTGTTTGTGATGTCACTTGTGGCTCAGTGCCTGATAGGCCAGTGCTGGTGATGTGGGTGGAGTTTGTGTTTGTGATGTCACTTGTGGCTCAGGGCCTGATAGGCCAGTGCTGGTGATGTGGGTTGAGTTAGTGGTTGTGATGTCACTTGTGGCTCAGTGCCTGTTAGGCCAATGCTGTTCATGTGGGTGCAGTTTGTGTTTGTGATGTCACTTGTGGCTCAGTGCCTGATAGGCCAGTGCTGGTGATGTGGGTGCAGTTTGTGGTTGTGATGTCACTTGTGGCTGAGTGCCTGATAGGCCACTGCTGTTCATGTGGGTGCAGTTTGTGTTTGTGATGTCACTTGTGGCTCAGTGCCTGATAGGCCAATGCTGTTCATGTGGGTGCAGTTTGTGTTTGTGATGTCACTTGTGGCTCAGTGCCTGATAGGCCAGTGCTGGTCATGTGGGTGCAGTTTGTGGTTGTCAGGTCACTTGTGGCTCAGAGCCTGATAGGCCAGTGTTGGTCACATGGCTGCAGTTTGTGGTTGTGATGTCACTTGTGGCTCAGTGCCTGATAGGCCAGTGCTGGTGATGTGGGTGCAGTTTGTGGTTTTGATGTCACTTGTGGCTCAGTGCCTGATAGGCCACTGCTGTTCATGTGGGTGCAGTTTGTGTTTGTGATGTCACTTGTGGCTCAGTGCCTGATAGGCCAATGCTGTTCATGTGGGTGGAGTTTGTGTTTGTGATGTCACTTGTGGCTCAGTGCCTGATAGGCCAGTGCTGGTCACGTGGGTGGAGTTTGTGTTTGTGATGTCACTTGTGGCTCAGTGCCTGATAGGCCAGTGCTGGTCACGTGGGTGCAGTTTGTTGTTGTGATGTCATTTGCGGATCAGTGCCTGATAGGCCAGTGCTGGTGATGTGGGTGGAGTTTGTGTTTGTGATGTCACTTGTGGCTGAGTGCCTGATAGGCCAGTGCTGGTCCTGTGTGTGCAGTTTGTTGTTGTGATGTCACTTGTGGCTCAGTGCCTGATAGGCCAGTGCTGGTGATGTGGGTGGAGTTTGTGTTTGTGATGTCACTTGTGGCTCAGTGCCTGATAGGCCAGTGCTGGTCATGTGGGTGCAGTTTGTGTTTGTGATGTCACTTGTGGCTGAGTGCCTGATAGGCCAGTGTTGGTCACATGGCTGCAGTTTATGTTTGTCATGTCACTTGTGGCTCAGTGCCTGATAGGCCAGTGCTGGTCATGTGGCTGCAGTTTATATTTGTGATGTCACTTGTGGCTGAGTGCCTGATAGGCCAGTGCTGGTGATGTGGGTGGAGTTTGTGTTTGTGATGTCACTTGTGGCTCAGTGCCTGATAGGCCAGTGCTGGTGATGTGGGTGGAGTTTGTGTTTGTGATGTCACTTGTGGCTCAGTGCCTGATAGGCCCGTGCTGGTCCTGTGGGTGCAGTTTGTGGTTGTGATGTCACTTGTGGCTCAGTGCCTGATAGGCCAGTGCTGGTCATGTGGATAGAGTTTCTGGTTGTGATTTCACTTGTGGCTCAGTGCCTGATAGGCCAGTGCTGGTCATGTGGCTGCAGTTTGTGTTTGTGATGTCACTTGTGGCTCAGTGCCTGATAGGCCAGTGCTGGTGATGTGGGTGGAGTTTGTGGTTGTGATGTCATTTGTGGCTCAGTGCCTGATAGGCCAATGCTGTTCATGTGGGTGGAGTTTGTGTTTGTGATGTCACTTGTGGCTCAGTGCCTGATAGGCCAGTGCTGGTCACGTGGGTGCAGTTTGTTGTTGTGATGTCATTTGCGGATCAGTGCCTGATAGGCCAGTGCTGGTGATGTGGGTGGAGTTTGTGTTTGTGATGTCACTTGTGGCTCAGTGCCTGATAGGCCAGTGCTGGTGATGTGGGTGCAGTTTGTTGTTGTGATGTCATTTGCGGATCAGTGCCTGATAGGCCAGTGCTGGTCACGTGGGTGGAGTTTGTGTTTATGATGTCACTTGTGGCTGAGTGCCTGATAGGCCAGTGCTGGTCACGTGGGTGCAGTTTGTTGTTGTGAGGTCACTTGTGGCTCAGTGCCTGATAGGCCACTGCTGGTCATGTGGGTGCAGTTTGTGTTTGTGATGTCACTTGTGGCTGAGTGCCTGATAGGCCAGTGCTGGTGATGTGGGTGCAGTTTGTGGTTGTGATGTCACTTGTGGCTCAGTGCCTGATAGGCCAGTGCTGGTCCTGTGTGTGCAGTTTGTGGTTGTGATGTCACTTGTGGCTCAGTGCCTGATAGGCCAATGCTGTTCATGTGGGTGCAGTTTGTGTTTGTGATGTCACTTGTGGCTCAGTGCCTGATAGGCCAGTGCTGGTGATGTGGCTGGAGTTTGTGGTTGTGATGTCACTTGTGGCTCAGTGCCTGATAGGCCAGTGCTGGTGATGTGGGTGGAGTTAGTGGTTGTGATGTCACTTGTGGCTCAGTGCCTGATAGGCCAATGCTGTTCATGTGGGTGCAGTTTGTGTTTGTGATGTCACTTGTGGCTCAGTGCCTGATAGGCCAGTGCTGGTGATGTGGGTGCAGTTTGTGGTTGTGATGTCACTTGTGGCTGAGTGCCTGATAGGCCACTGCTGTTCATGTGGGTGCAGTTTGTGTTTGTGATGTCACTTGTGGCTGAGTGCCTGATAGGCCAATGCTGTTCATGTGGGTGCAGTTTGTGTTTGTGATGTCACTTGTGGCTCAGTGCCTGATAGGCCAGTGCTGTTCATGTGGGTGCAGTTTGTGATTGTGATGTCACTTGTGGCTCAGTGCCTGATAGGCCGGTGCTGGTCATGTGGATAGAGTTTGTGTTTGTGATGTCACTTGTGGCTCAGTGCCTGATAGGCCAGTGCTGGTCACGTGGGTGCAGTTTGTTGTTGTGGTGTCATTTGCGGATCAGTGCCTGATAGGCCAGTGCTGGTCACGTGGGTGGAGTTTGTGTTTGTGATGTCACTTGTGGCTCAGTGCCTGATAGGCCAGTGCTGGTCCTGTTTGTGCAGTTTGTGGTTGTGATGTCACTTGTGGCTCAGGGCCTGATAGGCCAGTGCTGGTGATGTGGGTGGAGTGTGTTTATGATGTCACTTGTGGCTGAGTGCCTGATAGGCCAGTGCTGGGGATGTGGGTGGAGTTTGTGTTTGTGATGTCACTTGTGGCTCAGTGCCTGATAGGCCAGTGCTGGTCCTGTGTGTGCAGTTTGTGTTTGTGATGTCACTTGTGGCTCAGTGCCTGATAGGCCAGTGCTGGTCATGTGGATAGAGTTTCTGGTTGTGATTTCACTTGTGGCTCAGTGCCTGATAGGCCAGTGCTGGTCATGTGGCTGCAGTTTGTGTTTGTGATGTCACTTGTGGCTCAGTGCCTGATAGGCCAGTGCTGGTCATGTGGCTGCAGTTTGTGGTTGTGATGTCACTTGTGGCTCAGTGCCTGATAGGCCAATGCTGTTCACGTGGGTGCAGTTTGTTGTTGTGAGGTCACTTGTGGCTCAGTGCCTGATAGGCCAGTGCTGGTCCTGTGTGTGCAGTTTGTGGTTGTGATGTCACTTGTGGCTCAGTGCCTGATAGGCCAATGCTGTTCATGTGGCTGCAGTTTGTGTTTGTGATGTCACTTGTGGCTCAGTGCCTGATAGGCCAGTGCTGGTGATGTGGGTGCAGTTTGTGGTTGTGATGTCACTTGTGGCTCAGGGCCTGATAGGCCAGTGCTGGTGATGTGGGTTGAGTTAGTGGTTGTGATGTCACTTGTGGCTCAGTGCCTGTTAGGCCAATGCTGTTCATGTGGGTGCAGTTTGTGTTTGTGATGTCACTTGTGGCTCAGTGCCTGATAGGCCAGTGCTGGTGATGTGGGTGCAGTTTGTGGTTGTGATGTCACTTGTGGCTGAGTGCCTGATAGGCCACTGCTGTTCATGTGGGTGCAGTTTGTGTTTGTGATGTCACTTGTGGCTCAGTGCCTGATAGGCCAATGCTGTTCATGTGGGTGCAGTTTGTGTTTGTGATGTCACTTGTGGCTCAGTGCCTGATAGGCCAGTGCTGGTCACGTGGGTGCAGTTTGTGTTTGTGATGTCACTTGTGGCTCAGGGCCTGATAGGCCAGTGCTGGTGATGTGGGTGGAGTTAGTGGTTGTGATGTCACTTGTGGCTCAGTGCCTGATAGGCCAATGCTGTTCATGTGGGTGCAGTTTGTGGTTGTGATGTCACTTGAGGCTCAGTGCCTGATAGGCCAGTGCTGTTCCTGTGGGTGCAGTTTGTGTTTGTGATGTCACTTGTGGCTCAGTGCCTGATAGGCCAGTGCTGGTCCTGTGTGTGCAGTTTGTGTTTGTGATGTCACTTGTGGCTCAGGGACTGATAGGCCAGTGTTGGTCACATGGCTGCAGTTTGTGTTTGTGATGTCACTTGTGGCTGAGTGCCTGATAGGCCAGTGCTGGTGATGTGGGTGGAGTTTGTGGTTGTGATGTCACTTGTGGCTCAGTGCCTGATAGGCCAGTGCTGGTGATGTGGGTGCAGTTTGTGTTTGTGATGTCACTTGTGGCTCAGTGCCTGATAGGCGAGTGCTGGTGGTGTGGGTGCAGTTTGTGGTTGTGATGTCACTTGTGGCTGAGTGCCTGATAGGCCACTGCTGTTCATGTGGGTGCAGTTTGTGTTTGTGATGTCACTTGTGGCTCAGTGCCTGATAGGCCAATGCTGTTCATGTGGGTGCAGTTTGTGTTTGTGATGTCACTTGTGGCTCAGTGCCTGATAGGCCAGTGCTGGTCATGTGGGTGCAGTTTGTGGTTGTGATGTCACTTGTGGCTCAGGGCCTGATAGGCCAGTGTTGGTCACATGGCTGCAGTTTATGATTGTGATGTCACTTGTGGCTCAGTGCCTGATAGGCCAATGCTGATGATGTGGCTGCAGTTTGTGTTTGTGATGTCACTTGTGACTGAGTGCCTTATAGGGAAGTGCTGGTTTACGTGGCTGCAGTTTGTCGTTGTGATGTCACTTGTGGCTCAGTGCCTGATAGGCCAGTGCTCTTCATGTGTGTGTAGTTTTTTTTGTGATGTCCCTTGTGGCTCAGTGCCTGATAGGCCAGTGCTGGTCATGTGGGTGCAGTTTGTGGTTGTCAGGTCACTTGTGGCTGAGTGCCTGATAGGCCAGTGCTGGTCACATGGCTGCAGTTTGTGGTTGTGATGACACTTGTGGCTCAGTGCCTGATAGGCCAGTGCTGGTGATGTGGGTGCTGGTTGTGGTTGTGATGTCTGTTTTTGCTGAGTGCCTGATAGGCCAGTGCTTGTCCTGTGGGTGGAGTTCGTGTTTGTGATGTCCCCTGTGGCTCAGTGCCTGATAGGCCAGTGCTGGTGATGTGGGTGGAGTTTGTGTTTATGATGTCACTTGTGGCTCAGTGCCTGATAGGCCAGTGCTGGCGATGTGGGTGGAGTTTGTGGTTGTGATGTCACTTGTGGCTCAGTGCCTGATAGGCCAGTGCTGGTCACGTGGGTGCAGTTTGTTGTTGTGATGTCATTTGCGGATCAGTGCCTGATAGGCCAGTGCTGGTGATGTGGGTGGAGTTTGTGTTTGTGATGTCACTTGTGGCTCAGTGCCTGATAGGCCAATGCTGTTCATGTGGGTGCAGTTTGTGGTTGTGATGTCACTTGTGGCTCAGTGCCTGATAGGCCAGTGCTGGTCATGTGGGTGCAGTTTGTCGTTGTGATGTCACTTGTGGCTCAGTGCCTGATAGGCCAGTGCTGGTGATGTGGCTGCAGTTTGTGGTTGTGATGTCACTTGTGGCTCAGTGCCTGATAGGCCAGTGCTGGTGATGTGGCTGCAGTTTGTGGTTGTGATGTCACTTGTGGCTCAGTGCCTGATAGGCCAATGCTGTTCATGTGGGTGGAGTTTGTGGTTGTGATGTCACTTGTGGCTGAGTGCCTGATAGGCCAGTGCTGGTGATGTGGCTGCAGTTTGTGGTTGTGATGTCACTTGTGGCTCAGTGCCTGATAGGCCAGTGCTGGACATGTGGCTGCAGTTTGTGGTTGTGATGTCACTTGTGGCTCAGTGCCTGATAGGCCAGTGCTGGTCATGTGGGTGCAGTTGGTGGTTGTGATGTCACTTGTGGCTCAGTGCCTGATAGGCCAATGCTGTTCATGTGGGTGCAGTTTGTGTTTGTGATGTCACTTGTGGCTCAGTGCCTGATAGGGCAATGCTGTTCATGTGGGTGCAGTTTGTGTTTGTGATGTCACTTGTGGCTCAGTGCCTGATAGGCCAGTGTTGGTCACATGGCTGCAGTTTGTGTTTGTGATGTCACTTGTGGCTCAGAGCCTGATAGGCCAGTGTTGGTCACAAGGCTGCAGTTTGTGTTTGTGATGTCACTTGTGGCTGAGTTCCTGATAGGCCAGTGCTGGTCATGTGTGTGCAGTTTGTGTTTGTGATGTCACTTGTGGCTCAGTGCCTGATAGGCCAGTGCTGGTCCTGTGTGTGCAGTTTGTGGTTGTGATGTCACTTGTGGCTCAGTGCCTGATAGGCCAGTGCTGGTCATGTGGATAGAGTTTGTGGTTGTGATGTCACTTGTGGCTCAGTGCCTGATAGGCCAGTGCTGGTCATGTGGCTGCAGTTTGTGGTTGTGATGTCACTTGTGGCTCAGGGCCTGATAGGCCAGTGTTGGTCACATGGCTGCAGTTTGTGTTTGTGATGTCACTTGTGGCTCAGTGCCTGATAGGCCAGTGCTGGTCATGTGGCTGCAGTTTATATTTGTGATGTCACTTGTGGCTGAGTGCCTGATAGGCCAGTGCTGGTCACGTGGGTGGAGTTTGTGTTTGTGATGTCACTTGTGGCTCAGTGCCTGATAGGCCAATGCTTTTCATGTGGGTGCAGTTTGTGTTTGTGATGTCACTTGTGGCTCAGTGCCTGATAGGCCAATGCTGTTCATGTGGGTGCAGTTTGTGTTTGTGATGTCACTTGTGGCTCAGTGCCTGATAGGCCAGTGCTGGTGATGTGGGTGCTGGTTGTGATTGTGATGTCACTTGTGGCTCAGTACCTGATAGGCCAGTGTTGGTCACATGGCTGCAGTTTGTGTTTGTGATGTCACTTGTGGCTCAGTGCCTGATAGGCCAGTGCTGGTCCTGTGTGTGGAGTTTGTGTTTGTGATGTCACTTGTGGCTCAGAGCCTGATAGGCCAGTTTTGGTCACAAGGCTGCAGTTTGTGTTTGTGATGTCACTTGTGGCTCAGTGCCTGATAGGCCAGTGCTGGTCCTGTGTATGCAGTTTGTGGTTTTGATGTCACTTGTGGCTCAGTGCCTGATAGGCCAGTGCTGGTGATGTGGGTGGAGTTTGTGTTTGTGATGTCACTTGTGGCTCAGTGCCTGATAGGCCAGTGCTGGTGGTGTCACTGCAGTTTTTGTTTGTGATGTCACGTTTTGCTGAGTGCCTGATAGGCCAGTGCTGGTCACGTGGGTGCAGTTTGTGGTTGTGATGTCACTTGTGGCTGAGTGCCTGATAGGCCAGTGCTGGTGATGTGGGTGGAGTTTGTGGTTGTGATGTCACTTGTGGCTCAGTGCCTGATAGGCCAGTGCTGGTGATGTGGGTGCAGTTTGTGCTTGGGATGTCATTTGTGGCTCAGTGCCTGATAGGCCAGTGCTGGTCCTGTGGGTGCAGTTTGTGTTTGTGATGTCACTTGTGGCTCAGTGCGTGATAGGCCAGTGCTGTTGATGTGGGTGCTGGTTGTGTTTGTGAGGTCAGATTTGCCTGAGTGCCTGATAGGCCAGTGCTGGTCACGTGTGTGCAGTTTGTGGTTGTGATGTCACTTGTGGCTCAGTGCCTGATAGGCCAATGCTGATGATGTGGCTGCAATTTGTGTTTGTGATGTCACTTGTGACTGAGTGCCTTATAGGGAAGTGCTGGTTTACGTGGCTGCAGTTTGTCGTTGTGATGTCACTTGTGGCTCAGTGCCTGATAGGCCAGTGCTGGTGATGTGGGTGGAGTTTGTGGTTGTGATGTCACTTGTGGCTCAGTGCCTGATAGGCCAGTGCTGGTGATGTGGGTGGAGTTTGTGGTTGCGATGTCAGTTGTGGCTGAGTGCCTGATAGGCCAGTGCTCTTCATGTGTGTGTAGTTTTTTTTGTGATGTCCCTTGTGGCTCAGTGCCTGATAGGCCAGTGCTGGTCATGTGGGTGCAGTTTGTGGTTGTCAGGTCACTTGTGGCTGAGTGCCTGATAGGCCAGTGCTGGTCACATGGCTGCAGTTTGTGGTTGTGATGACACTTGTGGCTCAGTGCCTGATAGGCCAGTGCTGGTGATGTGGGTGCTGGTTGTGGTTGTGATGTCTGTTTTTGCTGAGTGCCTGATAGGCCAGTGCTTGTCCTGTGGGTGGAGTTCGTGTTTGTGATGTCCCCTGTGGCTCAGTGCCTGATAGGCCAGTGCTGGTGATGTGGGTGGAGTTTGTGTTTATGATGTCACTTGTGGCTCAGTGCCTGATAGGCCAGTGCTGGCGATGTGGGTGGAGTTTGTGGTTGTGATGTCACTTGTGGCTCAGTGCCTGATAGGCCAGTGCTGGTCACGTGGGTGCAGTTTGTTGTTGTGATGTCATTTGCGGATCAGTGCCTGATAGGCCAGTGCTGGTGATGTGGGTGGAGTTTGTGTTTGTGATGTCACTTGTGGCTCAGTGCCTGATAGGCCAATGCTGTTCATGTGGGTGCAGTTTGTGGTTGTGATGTCACTTGTGGCTCAGTGCCTGATAGGCCAGTGCTGGTCATGTGAGTGCAGTTTGTCGTTGTCAGGTCACTTGTGGCTGAGTGCCTGATAGGCCAGTGCTGGTGATGTGGCTGCAGTTTGTGGTTGTGATGTCACTTGTGGCTCAGTGCCTGATAGGCCAGTGCTGGTGATGTGGGTGCAGTTTGTGGTTGTGATGTCACTTGCGGCTCAGTGCCTGATAGGCCAGTGCTGGTGATGTGGCTGCAGTTTGTGGTTGTGATGTCACTTGTGGCTCAGTGCCTGATAGGCCAGTGCTGGTGATGTGGGTGGAGTTTGTGGTTGTGATGTCACTTGTGGCTGAGTGCCTGATAGGCCAGTGCTGGTGATGTGGGTGGAGTTTGTGTTTATGATGTCAGTTGTGGCTCAGTGTCTGATAGGCCAGTGCTGTTCATGTGGGTGCAGTTTGTGGTTGTGATGTCACTTGTGGCTCAGTGCCTGATAGGCCAGTGCTGGTCCTGTGTGTGCAGTTTGTGGTTTTGATGTCACTTGTGGCTCAGTGCCTGATAGGCCAGTGCTGGTCATGTGGCTGCAGTTTATATTTGTGATGTCACTTGTGGCTGAGTGCCTGATAGGCCAGTGCTGGTCATGTGGCTGCAGTTTGTGTTTGTGATGTCATTTGCGGATCAGTGCCTGATAGGCCAGTGCTGGTCCTGTGTGTGCAGTTTGTGGTTTTGATGTCACTTGTGGCTCAGTGCCTGATAGGCCAGTGCTGGTCACGTGGGTGGAGTTTGTGTTTGTGATGTCACTTGTGGCTCAGTGCCTGATAGGCCAGTGTTGGTCACATGGCTGCAGTTTGTGCTTGGGATGTCACTTGTGGCTCAGTGCCTGATGGGCCAGTGCTGGTGATGTGGCTGCAGTTTGTTGTTGTGATGTCATTTGCGGATCAGTGCCTGATAGGCCAGTGCTGGTGATGTGGGTGGAGTTTGTGTTTGTGATGTCAGTTGTGGCTCAGTGCCTGATAGGCCAGTGCTGGTCACGTGGGTGCAGTTTGTTGTTGTGATGTCATTTGCGGATCAGTGCCTGATAGGCCAGTGCTGGTGATGTGGGTGGAGTTTGTGTTTGTGATGTCACTTGTGGCTGAGTGCCTGATAGGCCAGTGCTGTTCACGTGGGTGCAGTTTGTGATTTTTGATGTCACTTGTGGCTAAGTGCCTGATAGGCCAGTGCTGGTCATGTGGATAGAGTTTGTGTTTGTGATGTCCCTTGTGGCTCAGTGCCTGATAGGCCAGTGCTGGTCCTGTGTGTGCAGTTTGTGTTTGTGATGTCACTTGTGGCTCAGGGACTGATAGGCCAGTGTTGGTCACATGGCTGCAGTTTGTGTTTGTGATGTCACTTGTGGCTGAGTGCCTGATAGGCCAGTGCTGGTGATGTGGGTGGAGTTTGTGGTTGTGATGTCACTTGTGGCTCAGTGCCTGATAGGCCAGTGCTGGTGATGTGGGTGCAGTTTGTGTTTGTGATGTCACTTGTGGCTCAGTGCCTGATAGGCGAGTGCTGGTGGTGTGGGTGCAGTTTGTGGTTGTGATGTCACTTGTGGCTGAGTGCCTGATAGGCCACTGCTGTTCATGTGGGTGCAGTTTGTGTTTGTGATGTCACTTGTGGCTCAGTGCCTGATAGGCCAATGCTGTTCATGTGGGTGCAGTTTGTGTTTGTGATGTCACTTGTGGCTCAGTGCCTGATAGGCCAGTGCTGGTCATGTGGGTGCAGTTTGTGGTTGTGATGTCACTTGTGGCTCAGGGCCTGATAGGCCAGTGTTGGTCACATGGCTGCAGTTTATGATTGTGATGTCACTTGTGGCTCAGTGCCTGATAGGCCAATGCTGATGATGTGGCTGCAGTTTGTGTTTGTGATGTCACTTGTGACTGAGTGCCTTATAGGGAAGTGCTGGTTTACGTGGCTGCAGTTTGTCGTTGTGATGTCACTTGTGGCTCAGTGCCTGATAGGCCAGTGCTCTTCATGTGTGTGTAGTTTTTTTTGTGATGTCCCTTGTGGCTCAGTGCCTGATAGGCCAGTGCTGGTCATGTGGGTGCAGTTTGTGGTTGTCAGGTCACTTGTGGCTGAGTGCCTGATAGGCCAGTGCTGGTCACATGGCTGCAGTTTGTGGTTGTGATGACACTTGTGGCTCAGTGCCTGATAGGCCAGTGCTGGTGATGTGGGTGCTGGTTGTGGTTGTGATGTCTGTTTTTGCTGAGTGCCTGATAGGCCAGTGCTTGTCCTGTGGGTGGAGTTCGTGTTTGTGATGTCCCCTGTGGCTCAGTGCCTGATAGGCCAGTGCTGGTGATGTGGGTGGAGTTTGTGTTTATGATGTCACTTGTGGCTCAGTGCCTGATAGGCCAGTGCTGGCGATGTGGGTGGAGTTTGTGTTTGTGATGTCACTTGTGGCTCAGTGCCTGATAGGCCAGTGCTGGTCACGTGGGTGCAGTTTGTTATTGTGATGTCATTTGCGGATCAGTGCCTGATAGGCCAGTGCTGGTGATGTGGGTGGAGTTTGTGTTTGTGATGTCACTTGTGGCTCAGTGCCTGATAGGCCAATGCTGTTCATGTGGGTGCAGTTTGTGGTTGTGATGTCACTTGTGGCTCAGTGCCTGATAGGCCAGTGCTGGTCATGTGGGTGCAGTTTGTCGTCGTGATGTCACTTGTGGCTCAGTGCCTGATAGGCCAGTGCTGGTGATGTGGCTGCAGTTTGTGGTTGTGATGTCACTTGTGGCTCAGTGCCTGATAGGCCAGTGCTGGTGATGTGGCTGCAGTTTGTGGTTGTGATGTCACTTGTGGCTCAGTGCCTGATAGGCCAGTGCTGGTGATGTGGGTGCAGTTTGTGTTTGTGATGTCACTTGTGGCTCAGTGCCTGATAGGCCAGTGCTGGTGATGTGGCTGCAGTTTGTGGTTGTGATGTCACTTGTGGCTCAGTGCCTGATAGGCCAGTGCTGGACATGTGGCTGCAGTTTGTGGTTGTGATGTCACTTGTGGCTCAGTGCCTGATAGGCCAGTGCTGGTCATGTGGGTGCAGTTGGTGGTTGTGATGTCACTTGTGGCTCAGTGCCTGATAGGCCAATGCTGTTCATGTGGGTGCAGTTTGTGTTTGTGATGTCACTTGTGGCTCAGTGCCTGATAGGGCAATGCTGTTCATGTGGGTGCAGTTTGTGTTTGTGATGTCACTTGTGGCTCAGTGCCTGATAGGCCAGTGTTGGTCACATGGCTGCAGTTTGTGTTTGTGATGTCACTTGTGGCTCAGAGCCTGATAGGCCAGTGTTGGTCACAAGGCTGCAGTTTGTGTTTGTGATGTCACTTGTGGCTGAGTTCCTGATAGGCCAGTGCTGGTCATGTGGCTGCAGTTTGTGTTTGTGATGTCACTTGTGGCTCAGTGCCTGATAGGCCAGTGCTGGTCCTGTGTGTGCAGTTTGTGGTTTTGATGTCACTTGTGGCTCAGTGCCTGATAGGCAGTGCTGGTGATGTGGGTGGAGTTTGTGTTTGTGATGTCACTTGTGGCTCAGTGCCTGATAGGCCAGTGCTGGTGGTGTCACTGCAGTTTTTGTTTGTGATGTCACGTTTTGCTGAGTGCCTGATAGGCCAGTGCTGGTCACGTGGGTGCAGTTTGTGGTTGTGATGTCACTTGTGGCTGAGTGCCTGATAGGCCAGTGCTGGTGATGTGGGTGGAGTTTGTGTTTGTGATGTCACTTGTGGCTCAGTGCCTGATAGGCCAGTGCTGGTGATGTGGGTGCAGTTTGTGCTTGGGATGTCATTTGTGGCTCAGTGCCTGATAGGCCAGTGCTGGTCCTGTGGGTGCAGTTTGTGTTTGTGATGTCACTTGTGGCTCAGTGCGTGATAGGCCAGTGCTGTTGATGTGGGTGCTGGTTGTGTTTGTGAGGTCAGATTTGCCTGAGTGCCTGATAGGCCAGTGCTGGTCACGTGTGTGCAGTTTGTGGTTGTGATGTCACTTGTGGCTCAGTGCCTGATAGGCCAATGCTGATGATGTGGCTGCAGTTTGTGTTTGTGATGTCACTTGTGACTGAGTGCCTTATAGGGAAGTGCTGGTTTACGTGGCTGCAGTTTGTCGTTGTGATGTCACTTGTGGCTCAGTGCCTGATAGGCCAGTGCTGGTGATGTGGGTGGAGTTTGTGGTTGTGATGTCACTTGTGGCTCAGTGCCTGATAGGCCAGTGCTGGTGATGTGGGTGGAGTTTGTGGTTGCGATGTCAGTTGTGGCTGAGTGCCTGATAGGCCAGTGCTCTTCATGTGTGTGTAGTTTTTTTTGTGATGTCCCTTGTGGCTCAGTGCCTGATAGGCCAGTGCTGGTCATGTGGGTGCAGTTTGTGGTTGTCAGGTCACTTGTGGCTGAGTGCCTGATAGGCCAGTGCTGGTCACATGGCTGCAGTTTGTGGTTGTGATGACACTTGTGGCTCAGTGCCTGATAGGCCAGTGCTGGTGATGTGGGTGCTGGTTGTGGTTGTGATGTCTGTTTTTGCTGAGTGCCTGATAGGCCAGTGCTTGTCCTGTGGGTGGAGTTCGTGTTTGTGATGTCCCCTGTGGCTCAGTGCCTGATAGGCCAGTGCTGGTGATGTGGGTGGAGTTTGTGTTTATGATGTCACTTGTGGCTCAGTGCCTGATAGGCCAGTGCTGGCGATGTGGGTGGAGTTTGTGTTTGTGATGTCACTTGTGGCTCAGTGCCTGATAGGCCAGTGCTGGTCACGTGGGTGCAGTTTGTTGTTGTGATGTCATTTGCGGATCAGTGCCTGATAGGCCATTGCTGGTGATGTGGGTGGAGTTTGTGTTTGTGATGTCACTTGTGGCTCAGTGCCTGATAGGCCAATGCTGTTCATGTGGGTGCAGTTTGTGGTTGTGATGTCACTTGTGGCTCAGTGCCTGATAGGCCAGTGCTGGTCATGTGGGTGCAGTTTGTCGTTGTCAGGTCACTTGTGGCTGAGTGCCTGATAGGCCAGTGCTGGTGATGTGGCTGCAGTTTGTGGTTGTGATGTCACTTGTGGCTCAGTGCCTGATAGGCCAGTGCTGGTGATGTGGCTGCAGTTTGTGGTTGTGATGTCACTTGTGGCTCAGTGCCTGATAGGCCAGTGCTGGTGATGTGGCTGCAGTTTGTGTTTGTGATGTCACTTGTGGCTCAGTGCCTGATAGGCCAGTGCTGGTGATGTGGCTGCAGTTTGTGGTTGTGATGTCACTTGTGGCTCAGTGCCTGATAGGCCAGTGCTGGACATGTGGCTGCAGTTTGTGGTTGTGATGTCACTTGTGGCTCAGTGCCTGATAGGCCAGTGCTGGTCATGTGGGTGGAGTTTGTGGTTGTGATGTCACTTGTGGCTCAGTGCCTGATAGGCCAGTGCTGGTGATGTGGGTGGAGTTTGTGTTTATGATGTCAGTTGTGGCTCAGTGTCTGATAGGCCAGTGCTGTTCATGTGGGTGCAGTTTGTGGTTGTGATGTCACTTGTGGCTCAGTGCCTGATAGGCCAGTGCTGGTCACGTGGGTGCAGTTTGTGTTTGTGATGTCACTTGTGGCTCAGTGCCTGATAGGCCAGTGTTGGTCACATGGCTGCAGTTTGTGTTTGTGATGTCACTTGTGGCTCAGTGCCTGATAGGCCAGTGCTGGTGATGTGGGTGGAGTTTGTGTTTGTGATGTCACTTGTGGCTCAGTGCCTGATAGGCCAGTGCTGGTCATGTGGGTGCAGTTTCTGGTTGTCAGGTCACTTGTGGCTCAGAGCCTGATAGGCCAGTGTTGGTCACATGGCTGCAGTTTGTGATTGTGATGTCACTTGTGGCTCAGTGCCTGATAGGCCAGTGCTGGTCACGTGGGTGGAGTTTGTGTTTGTGATGTCACTTGTGGCTCAGTGCCTGATAGGCCAGTGCTGGTCACGTGGGTGCAGTTTGTTGTTGTGATGTCATTTGCGGATCAGTGCCTGATAGGCCAGTGCTGGGGATGTGGGTGGAGTTTGTGTTTATGATGTCACTTGTGGCTGAGTGCCTGATAGGCCAGTGCTGGTCACGTGGGTGCAGTTTGTTGTTGTGAGGTCACTTGTGGCTGAGTTCCTGATAGGCCAGTGCTGGTGATGTGGCTGCAGTTTGTGTTTGTGATGTCACTTGTGGCTCAGTGCCTGATAGGCCAATGCTGGTCATGTGGCTGCAGTTTGTGGTTGTGATGTCACTTGTGGCTGAGTGCCTGATAGGCCAGTGCTGGTGATGTGTGTGCAGTTTGTGGTTGTGATGTCACTTGTGGCTCAGAGCCTGATAGGCCAGTTTTGGTCACATGGCTGCAGTTTGTGTTTGTGATGTCACTTGTGGCTCAGTGCCTGATAGGCCAGTGCTGGTCCTGTGTGTGCAGTTTGTGTTTGTGATGTCACTTGTGGCTCAGTGCCTGATAGGCCAATGCTGTTCATGTGGCTGCAGTTTGTGGTTGTGATGTCACTTGTGGCTGAGTGCCTGATAGGCCAGTGCTGGTGATGTGTGTGCAGTTTGTGGTTGTGATGTCACTTGTGGCTCAGAGCCTGATAGGCCAGTTTTGGTCACATGGCTGCAGTTTGTGATTGTGATGTCACTTGTGGCTCAGTGCCTGATAGGCCAGTGCTGGTCCTGTGTGTGCAGTTTGTGTTTATGATGTCACTTGTGGCTCAGTGCCTGATAGGCCAGTGCTGGTCACGTGGGTGCAGTTTGTTGTTGTGAGGTCACTTGTGGCTGAGTGCCTGATAGGCCAGTGCTGGTCATGTGTGTGCAGTTTGTGGTTGTCAGGTCACTTGTGGCTCAGTGCCTGATAGGCCAGTGCTGGTGATGTGGGTGGAGTTTGTGTTTGTGATGTCACTTGTGGCTCAGTGCCTGATAGGCCAATGCTGTTCATGTGGGTGCAGTTTGTGTTTGTGATGTCACTTGTGGCTCAGTGCCTGATAGGCCAGTGCTGGTCATGTGGGTGCAGTTTGTGGTTGTCAGGTCACTTGTGGCTCAGTGCCTGATAGGCCAATGCTGTTCATGTGGGTGCAGTTTGTGTTTGTGATGTCACTTGTGGCTCAGTGCCTGATAGGCCAGTGCTGGTGATGTGGGTGCAGTTTGTGGTTGTGATGTCACTTGTGGCTGAGTGCCTGATAGGCCACTGCTGTTCATGTGGGTGCAGTTTGTGTTTGTGATGTCACTTGTGGCTGAGTGCCTGATAGGCCAGTGCTGGTGATGTGGGTGGAGTTTGTGTTTGTGATGTCACTTGTGGCTCAGTGCCTGATAGGCCAGTGCTGGTGGTGTGGGTGGAGTTTGTGTTTGTGATGTCACTTGTGGCTCAGTGCCTGATAGGCCAGTGCTGGTCACGTGGGTGCAGTTTGTTGTTGTGATGTCATTTGCGGATCAGTGCCTGATAGGCCAGTGTTGGTCACATGGCTGCAGTTTGTGGTTGTGATGTCACTTGTGGCTGAGTGCCTGATAGGCCAGTGCTGGTCATGTGGCTGCATTTTGTGTTTGTGATGTCACTTGTGGCTCAGTGCCTGATAGGCCAGTGCTGGTCCTGTGTGTGCAGTTTGTGGTTTTGATGTCACTTGTGGCTCAGTGCCTGATAGGCCAGTGCTGGTGATGTGGCTGCAGTTTGTGTTTGTGAGGTCACTTGTGGCTGAGTGCCTGATAGGCCAGTGCTGGTGATGTGGGTGGAGTTTGTGGTTGTGATGTCACTTGTGGCTCAGTGCCTGATAGGCCAGTGCTGGTCATGTGGGTGCAGTTTGTGTTTGTGATGTCACTTGTGGCTCAGTGCCTGATAGGCCAGTGCTGGTCCTGTGGGTGCAGTTTGTGTTTGTGAGGTCACTTGTGGCTCAGTGCCTGATAGGCCAGTGTTGGTCACATGGCTGCAGTTTGTGATTGTGATGTCACTTGTGGCTCAGTGCCTGATAGGCCAGTGCTGGTCACGTGGGTGGAGTTTGTGTTTGTGATGTCACTTGTGGCTCAGTGCCTGATAGGCCAGTGCTGGTCACGTGGGTGCAGTTTGTTGTTGTGATGTCATTTGCGGATCAGTGCCTGATAGGCCAGTGCTGGTGATGTGGGTGGAGTTTGTGTTTGTGATGTCACTTGTGGCTGAGTGCCTGATAGGCCAGTGCTGGTCCTGTGTGTGCAGTTTGTTGTTGTGATGTCACTTGTGGCTCAGTGCCTGATAGGCCAGTGCTGGTGATGTGGGTGGAGTTTGTGTTTGTGATGTCACTTGTGGCTCAGTGCCTGATAGGCCAGTGCTGGTCATGTGGGTGCAGTTTGTGTTTGTGATGTCACTTGTGGCTGAGTGCCTGATAGGCCAGTGTTGGTCACATGGCTGCAGTTTGTGTTTGTCATGTCACTTGTGGCTCAGTGCCTGATAGGCCAGTGCTGGTCATGTGGCTGCAGTTTATATTTGTGATGTCACTTGTGGCTGAGTGCCTGATAGGCCAGTGCTGGTCATGTGGGTGGAGTTTGTGTTTGTGATGTCACTTGTGGCTCAGTGCCTGATAGGCCAGTGCTGGGGATGTGGGTGGAGTTTGTGTTTGTGATGTCACTTGTGGCTCAGTGCCTGATAGGCCCGTGCTGGTCCTGTGGGTGCAGTTTGTGGTTGTGATGTCACTTGTGGCTCAGTGCCTGATAGGCCAGTGCTGGTCATGTGGATAGAGTTTCTGGTTGTGATTTCACTTGTGGCTCAGTGCCTGATAGGCCAGTGCTGGTCATGTGGCTGCAGTTTGTGTTTGTGATGTCACTTGTGGCTCAGTGCCTGATAGGCCAGTGCTGGTGATGTGGGTGGAGTTTGTGGTTGTGATGTCACTTGTGGCTCAGTGCCTGATAGGCCAATGCTGTTCATGTGGGTGGAGTTTGTGTTTGTGATGTCACTTGTGGCTCAGTGCCTGATAGGCCAGTGCTGGTCACGTGGGTGCAGTTTGTTGTTGTGATGTCATTTGCGGATCAGTGCCTGATAGGCCAGTGCTGGTGATGTGGGTGGAGTTTGTGTTTGTGATGTCACTTGTGGCTCAGTGCCTGATAGGCCAGTGCTGGTGATGTGGGTGCAGTTTGTTGTTGTGATGTCATTTGCGGATCAGTGCCTGATAGGCCAGTGCTGGTCACGTGGGTGGAGTTTGTGTTTATGATGTCACTTGTGGCTGAGTGCCTGATAGGCCAGTGCTGGTCACGTGGGTGCAGTTTGTTGTTGTGAGGTCACTTGTGGCTCAGTGCCTGATAGGCCACTGCTGGTCATGTGGGTGCAGTTTGTGTTTGTGATGTCACTTGTGGCTGAGTGCCTGATAGGCCAGTGCTGGTCACGTGGGTGCAGTTTGTTGTTGTGAGGTCACTTGTGGCTCAGTGCCTGATAGGCCAGTGCTGGTCCTGTGTGTGCAGTTTGTGGTTGTGATGTCACTTGTGGCTCAGTGCCTGATAGGCCAATGCTGTTCATGTGGGTGCAGTTTGTGTTTGTGATGTCACTTGTGGCTCAGTGCCTGATAGGCCAGTGCTGGTGATGTGGGTGGAGTTTGTGGTTGTGATGTCACTTGTGGCTCAGTGCCTGATAGGCCAGTGCTGGTGATGTGGGTGGAGTTAGTGGTTGTGATGTCACTTGTGGCTCAGTGCCTGATAGGCCAATGCTGTTCATGTGGGTGCAGTTTGTGTTTGTGATGTCACTTGTGGCTCAGTGCCTGATAGGCCAGTGCTGGTGATGTGGGTGCAGTTTGTGGTTGTGATGTCACTTGTGGCTGAGTGCCTGATAGGCCACTGCTGTTCATGTGGGTGCAGTTTGTGTTTGTGATGTCACTTGTGGCTGAGTGCCTGATAGGCCAATGCTGTTCATGTGGGTGCAGTTTGTGTTTGTGATGTCACTTGTGGCTCAGTGCCTGATAGGCCAGTGCTGTTCATGTGGGTGCAGTTTGTTGTTGTGAGGTCACTTGTGGCTGAGTGCCTGATAGGCCAGTGCTGGTCATGTGTGTGCAGTTTGTGGTTGTGATGTCACTTGTGGCTCAGTGCCTGATAGGCCAGTGCTGGTGATGTGGGTGGAGTTTGTGTTTGTGATGTCACTTGTGGCTCAGTGCCTGATAGGCCAATGCTGTTCATGTGGGTGCAGTTTGTGTTTGTGATGTCACTTGTGGCTCAGTGCCTGATAGGCCAGTGCTGGTCATGTGGGTGCAGTTTGTGGTTGTCAGGTCACTTGTGGCTCAGTGCCTGATAGGCCAATGCTGTTCATGTGGGTGCAGTTTGTGTTTGTGATGTCACTTGTGGCTCAGTGCCTGATAGGCCAGTGCTGGTGATGTGGGTGCAGTTTGTGGTTGTGATGTCACTTGTGGCTGAGTGCCTGATAGGCCACTGCTGTTCATGTGGGTGCAGTTTGTGTTTGTGATGTCACTTGTGGCTGAGTGCCTGATAGGCCAGTGCTGGTGATGTGGGTGGAGTTTGTGTTTGTGATGTCACTTGTGGCTCAGTGCCTGATAGGCCAGTGCTGGTGGTGTGGGTGGAGTTTGTGTTTGTGATGTCACTTGTGGCTCAGTGCCTGATAGGCCAGTGCTGGTCACGTGGGTGCAGTTTGTTGTTGTGATGTCATTTGCGGATCAGTGCCTGATAGGCCAGTGTTGGTCACATGGCTGCAGTTTGTGGTTGTGATGTCACTTGTGGCTGAGTGCCTGATAGGCCAGTGCTGGTCATGTGGCTGCATTTTGTGTTTGTGATGTCACTTGTGGCTCAGTGCCTGATAGGCCAGTGCTGGTCCTGTGTGTGCAGTTTGTGGTTTTGATGTCACTTGTGGCTCAGTGCCTGATAGGCCAGTGCTGGTGATGTGGCTGCAGTTTGTGTTTGTGAGGTCACTTGTGGCTCAGGGACTGATAGGCCAGTGCTGGTGATGTGGGTGGAGTTTGTGGTTGTGATGTCACTTGTGGCTCAGTGCCTGATAGGCCAGTGCTGGTCATGTGGGTGCAGTTTGTGTTTGTGATGTCACTTGTGGCTCAGTGCCTGATAGGCCAGTGCTGGTCCTGTGGGTGCAGTTTGTGTTTGTGAGGTCACTTGTGGCTCAGTGCCTGATAGGCCAGTGTTGGTCACATGGCTGCAGTTTGTGATTGTGATGTCACTTGTGGCTCAGTGCCTGATAGGCCAGTGCTGGTCACGTGGGTGGAGTTTGTGTTTGTGATGTCACTTGTGGCTCAGTGCCTGATAGGCCAGTGCTGGTCACGTGGGTGCAGTTTGTTGTTGTGATGTCATTTGCGGATCAGTGCCTGATAGGCCAGTGCTGGTGATGTGGGTGGAGTTTGTGTTTGTGATGTCACTTGTGGCTGAGTGCCTGATAGGCCAGTGCTGGTCCTGTGTGTGCAGTTTGTTGTTGTGATGTCACTTGTGGCTCAGTGCCTGATAGGCCAGTGCTGGTGATGTGGGTGGAGTTTGTGTTTGTGATGTCACTTGTGGCTCAGTGCCTGATAGGCCAGTGCTGGTCATGTGGGTGCAGTTTGTGTTTGTGATGTCACTTGTGGCTGAGTGCCTGATAGGCCAGTGTTGGTCACATGGCTGCAGTTTGTGTTTGTCATGTCACTTGTGGCTCAGTGCCTGATAGGCCAGTGCTGGTCATGTGGCTGCAGTTTATATTTGTGATGTCACTTGTGGCTGAGTGCCTGATAGGCCAGTGCTGGTGATGTGGGTGGAGTTTGTGTTTGTGATGTCACTTGTGGCTCAGTGCCTGATAGGCCAGTGCTGGGGATGTGGGTGGAGTTTGTGTTTGTGATGTCACTTGTGGCTCAGTGCCTGATAGGCCCGTGCTGGTCCTGTGGGTGCAGTTTGTGGTTGTGATGTCACTTGTGGCTCAGTGCCTGATAGGCCAGTGCTGGTCATGTGGATAGAGTTTCTGGTTGTGATTTCACTTGTGGCTCAGTGCCTGATAGGCCAGTGCTGGTCATGTGGCTGCAGTTTGTGTTTGTGATGTCACTTGTGGCTCAGTGCCTGATAGGCCAGTGCTGGTGATGTGGGTGGAGTTTGTGGTTGTGATGTCATTTGTGGCTCAGTGCCTGATAGGCCAATGCTGTTCATGTGGGTGGAGTTTGTGTTTGTGATGTCACTTGTGGCTCAGTGCCTGATAGGCCAGTGCTGGTCACGTGGGTGCAGTTTGTTGTTGTGATGTCATTTGCGGATCAGTGCCTGATAGGCCAGTGCTGGTGATGTGGGTGGAGTTTGTGTTTGTGATGTCACTTGTGGCTCAGTGCCTGATAGGCCAGTGCTGGTGATGTGGGTGCAGTTTGTTGTTGTGATGTCATTTGCGGATCAGTGCCTGATAGGCCAGTGCTGGTCACGTGGGTGGAGTTTGTGTTTATGATGTCACTTGTGGCTGAGTGCCTGATAGGCCAGTGCTGGTCACGTGGGTGCAGTTTGTTGTTGTGAGGTCACTTGTGGCTCAGTGCCTGATAGGCCACTGCTGGTCATGTGGGTGCAGTTTGTGTTTGTGATGTCACTTGTGGCTGAGTGCCTGATAGGCCAGTGCTGGTCACGTGGGTGCAGTTTGTTGTTGTGAGGTCACTTGTGGCTCAGTGCCTGATAGGCCAGTGCTGGTCCTGTGTGTGCAGTTTGTGGTTGTGATGTCACTTGTGGCTCAGTGCCTGATAGGCCAATGCTGTTCATGTGGGTGCAGTTTGTGTTTGTGATGTCACTTGTGGCTCAGTGCCTGATAGGCCAGTGCTGGTGATGTGGCTGGAGTTTGTGGTTGTGATGTCACTTGTGGCTCAGTGCCTGATAGGCCAGTGCTGGTGATGTGGGTGGAGTTAGTGGTTGTGATGTCACTTGTGGCTCAGTGCCTGATAGGCCAATGCTGTTCATGTGGGTGCAGTTTGTGTTTGTGATGTCACTTGTGGCTCAGTGCCTGATAGGCCAGTGCTGGTGATGTGGGTGCAGTTTGTGGTTGTGATGTCACTTGTGGCTGAGTGCCTGATAGGCCACTGCTGTTCATGTGGGTGCAGTTTGTGTTTGTGATGTCACTTGTGGCTGAGTGCCTGATAGGCCAATGCTGTTCATGTGGGTGCAGTTTGTGTTTGTGATGTCACTTGTGGCTCAGTGCCTGATAGGCCAGTGCTGTTCATGTGGGTGCAGTTTGTGATTGTGATGTCACTTGTGGCTCAGTGCCTGATAGGCCGGTGCTGGTCATGTGGATAGAGTTTGTGTTTGTGATGTCACTTGTGGCTCAGTGCCTGATAGGCCAGTGCTGGTCACGTGGGTGCAGTTTGTTGTTGTGGTGTCATTTGCGGATCAGTGCCTGATAGGCCAGTGCTGGTCACGTGGGTGGAGTTTGTGTTTGTGATGTCACTTGTGGCTCAGTGCCTGATAGGCCAGTGCTGGTCCTGTTTGTGCAGTTTGTGGTTGTGATGTCACTTGTGGCTGAGTGCCTGATAGGCCAGTGCTGGTGATGTGGGTGGAGTGTGTTTATGATGTCACTTGTGGCTCAGTGCCTGATAGGCCAGTGCTGGGGATGTGGGTGGAGTTTGTGTTTGTGATGTCACTTGTGGCTCAGTGCCTGATAGGCCAGTGCTGGTCCTGTGTGTGCAGTTTGTGTTTGTGATGTCACTTGTGGCTCAGTGCCTGATAGGCCAGTGCTGGTCATGTGGATAGAGTTTCTGGTTGTGATTTCACTTGTGGCTCAGTGCCTGATAGGCCAGTGCTGGTCATGTGGCTGCAGTTTGTGTTTGTGATGTCACTTGTGGCTCAGTGCCTGATAGGCCAGTGCTGGTCATGTGGCTGCAGTTTGTGGTTGTGATGTCACTTGTGGCTCAGTGCCTGATAGGCCAATGCTGTTCACGTGGGTGCAGTTTCTTGTTGTGAGGTCACTTGTGGCTCAGTGCCTGATAGGCCAGTGCTGGTCCTGTGTGTGCAGTTTGTGGTTGTGATGTCACTTGTGGCTCAGTGCCTGATAGGCCAATGCTGTTCATGTGGCTGCAGTTTGTGTTTGTGATGTCACTTGTGGCTCAGTGCCTGATAGGCCAGTGCTGGTGATGTGGGTGGAGTTTGTGTTTGTGATGTCACTTGTGGCTCAGGGCCTGATAGGCCAGTGCTGGTGATGTGGGTTGAGTTAGTGGTTGTGATGTCACTTGTGGCTCAGTGCCTGTTAGGCCAATGCTGTTCATGTGGGTGCAGTTTGTGTTTGTGATGTCACTTGTGGCTCAGTGCCTGATAGGCCAGTGCTGGTGATGTGGGTGCAGTTTGTGGTTGTGATGTCACTTGTGGCTGAGTGCCTGATAGGCCACTGCTGTTCATGTGGGTGCAGTTTGTGTTTGTGATGTCACTTGTGGCTCAGTGCCTGATAGGCCAATGCTGTTCATGTGGGTGCAGTTTGTGTTTGTGATGTCACTTGTGGCTCAGTGCCTGATAGGCCAGTGCTGGTCATGTGGGTGCAGTTTGTGGTTGTCAGGTCACTTGTGGCTCAGAGCCTGATAGGCCAGTGTTGGTCACATGGCTGCAGTTTGTGGTTGTGATGTCACTTGTGGCTCAGTGCCTGATAGGCCAGTGCTGGTGATGTGGGTGCAGTTTGTGGTTTTGATGTCACTTGTGGCTCAGTGCCTGATAGGCCACTGCTGTTCATGTGGGTGCAGTTTGTGTTTGTGATGTCACTTGTGGCTCAGTGCCTGATAGGCCAATGCTGTTCATGTGGGTGGAGTTTGTGTTTGTGATGTCACTTGTGGCTCAGTGCCTGATAGGCCAGTGCTGGTCACGTGGGTGGAGTTTGTGTTTGTGATGTCACTTGTGGCTCAGTGCCTGATAGGCCAGTGCTGGTCACGTGGGTGCAGTTTGTTGTTGTGATGTCATTTGCGGATCAGTGCCTGATAGGCCAGTGCTGGTGATGTGGGTGGAGTTTGTGTTTGTGATGTCACTTGTGGCTGAGTGCCTGATAGGCCAGTGCTGGTCCTGTGTGTGCAGTTTGTTGTTGTGATGTCACTTGTGGCTCAGTGCCTGATAGGCCAGTGCTGGTGATGTGGGTGGAGTTTGTGTTTGTGATGTCACTTGTGGCTCAGTGCCTGATAGGCCAGTGCTGGTCATGTGGGTGCAGTTTGTGTTTGTGATGTCACTTGTGGCTGAGTGCCTGATAGGCCAGTGTTGGTCACATGGCTGCAGTTTATGTTTGTCATGTCACTTGTGGCTCAGTGCCTGATAGGCCAGTGCTGGTCATGTGGCTGCAGTTTATATTTGTGATGTCACTTGTGGCTGAGTGCCTGATAGGCCAGTGCTGGTGATGTGGGTGGAGTTTGTGTTTGTGATGTCACTTGTGGCTCAGTGCCTGATAGGCCAGTGCTGGTGATGTGGGTGGAGTTTGTGTTTGTGATGTCACTTGTGGCTCAGTGCCTGATAGGCCCGTGCTGGTCCTGTGGGTGCAGTTTGTGGTTGTGATGTCACTTGTGGCTCAGTGCCTGATAGGCCAGTGCTGGTCATGTGGATAGAGTTTCTGGTTGTGATTTCACTTGTGGCTCAGTGCCTGATAGGCCAGTGCTGGTCATGTGGCTGCAGTTTGTGTTTGTGATGTCACTTGTGGCTCAGTGCCTGATAGGCCAGTGCTGGTGATGTGGGTGGAGTTTGTGGTTGTGATGTCATTTGTGGCTCAGTGCCTGATAGGCCAATGCTGTTCATGTGGGTGGAGTTTGTGTTTGTGATGTCACTTGTGGCTCAGTGCCTGATAGGCCAGTGCTGGTCACGTGGGTGCAGTTTGTTGTTGTGATGTCATTTGCGGATCAGTGCCTGATAGGCCAGTGCTGGTGATGTGGGTGGAGTTTGTGTTTGTGATGTCACTTGTGGCTCAGTGCCTGATAGGCCAGTGCTGGTGATGTGGGTGCAGTTTGTTGTTGTGATGTCATTTGCGGATCAGTGCCTGATAGGCCAGTGCTGGTCACGTGGGTGGAGTTTGTGTTTATGATGTCACTTGTGGCTGAGTGCCTGATAGGCCAGTGCTGGTCACGTGGGTGCAGTTTGTTGTTGTGAGGTCACTTGTGGCTCAGTGCCTGATAGGCCACTGCTGGTCATGTGGGTGCAGTTTGTGTTTGTGATGTCACTTGTGGCTGAGTGCCTGATAGGCCAGTGCTGGTCACGTGGGTGCAGTTTGTTGTTGTGAGGTCACTTGTGGCTCAGTGCCTGATAGGCCAGTGCTGGTCCTGTGTGTGCAGTTTGTGGTTGTGATGTCACTTGTGGCTCAGTGCCTGATAGGCCAATGCTGTTCATGTGGGTGCAGTTTGTGTTTGTGATGTCACTTGTGGCTCAGTGCCTGATAGGCCAGTGCTGGTGATGTGGCTGGAGTTTGTGGTTGTGATGTCACTTGTGGCTCAGTGCCTGATAGGCCAGTGCTGGTGATGTGGGTGGAGTTAGTGGTTGTGATGTCACTTGTGGCTCAGTGCCTGATAGGCCAATGCTGTTCATGTGGGTGCAGTTTGTGTTTGTGATGTCACTTGTGGCTCAGTGCCTGATAGGCCAGTGCTGGTGATGTGGGTGCAGTTTGTGGTTGTGATGTCACTTGTGGCTGAGTGCCTGATAGGCCACTGCTGTTCATGTGGGTGCAGTTTGTGTTTGTGATGTCACTTGTGGCTGAGTGCCTGATAGGCCAATGCTGTTCATGTGGGTGCAGTTTGTGTTTGTGATGTCACTTGTGGCTCAGTGCCTGATAGGCCAGTGCTGTTCATGTGGGTGCAGTTTGTGATTGTGATGTCACTTGTGGCTCAGTGCCTGATAGGCCGGTGCTGGTCATGTGGATAGAGTTTGTGTTTGTGATGTCACTTGTGGCTCAGTGCCTGATAGGCCAGTGCTGGTCACGTGGGTGCAGTTTGTTGTTGTGGTGTCATTTGCGGATCAGTGCCTGATAGGCCAGTGCTGGTCACGTGGGTGGAGTTTGTGTTTGTGATGTCACTTGTGGCTCAGTGCCTGATAGGCCAGTGCTGGTCCTGTTTGTGCAGTTTGTGGTTGTGATGTCACTTGTGGCTCAGGGCCTGATAGGCCAGTGCTGGTGATGTGGGTGGAGTGTGTTTATGATGTCACTTGTGGCTGAGTGCCTGATAGGCCAGTGCTGGGGATGTGGGTGGAGTTTGTGTTTGTGATGTCACTTGTGGCTCAGTGCCTGATAGGCCAGTGCTGGTCCTGTGTGTGCAGTTTGTGTTTGTGATGTCACTTGTGGCTCAGTGCCTGATAGGCCAGTGCTGGTCATGTGGATAGAGTTTCTGGTTGTGATTTCACTTGTGGCTCAGTGCCTGATAGGCCAGTGCTGGTCATGTGGCTGCAGTTTGTGTTTGTGATGTCACTTGTGGCTCAGTGCCTGATAGGCCAGTGCTGGTCATGTGGCTGCAGTTTGTGGTTGTGATGTCACTTGTGGCTCAGTGCCTGATAGGCCAATGCTGTTCACGTGGGTGCAGTTTGTTGTTGTGAGGTCACTTGTGGCTCAGTGCCTGATAGGCCAGTGCTGGTCCTGTGTGTGCAGTTTGTGGTTGTGATGTCACTTGTGGCTCAGTGCCTGATAGGCCAATGCTGTTCATGTGGCTGCAGTTTGTGTTTGTGATGTCACTTGTGGCTCAGTGCCTGATAGGCCAGTGCTGGTGATGTGGGTGCAGTTTGTGGTTGTGATGTCACTTGTGGCTCAGGGCCTGATAGGCCAGTGCTGGTGATGTGGGTTGAGTTAGTGGTTGTGATGTCACTTGTGGCTCAGTGCCTGTTAGGCCAATGCTGTTCATGTGGGTGCAGTTTGTGTTTGTGATGTCACTTGTGGCTCAGTGCCTGATAGGCCAGTGCTGGTGATGTGGGTGCAGTTTGTGGTTGTGATGTCACTTGTGGCTGAGTGCCTGATAGGCCACTGCTGTTCATGTGGGTGCAGTTTGTGTTTGTGATGTCACTTGTGGCTCAGTGCCTGATAGGCCAATGCTGTTCATGTGGGTGCAGTTTGTGTTTGTGATGTCACTTGTGGCTCAGTGCCTGATAGGCCAGTGCTGGTCACGTGGGTGCAGTTTGTGTTTGTGATGTCACTTGTGGCTCAGGGCCTGATAGGCCAGTGCTGGTGATGTGGGTGGAGTTAGTGGTTGTGATGTCACTTGTGGCTCAGTGCCTGATAGGCCAATGCTGTTCATGTGGGTGCAGTTTGTGGTTGTGATGTCACTTGAGGCTCAGTGCCTGATAGGCCAGTGCTGTTCCTGTGGGTGCAGTTTGTGTTTGTGATGTCACTTGTGGCTCAGTGCCTGATAGGCCAGTGTTGGTCACATGGCTGCAGTTTGTGGTTGTGATGTCACTTGTGGCTCAGTGCCTGATAGGCCAATGCTGTTCATGTGGGTGCAGTTTGTTGTTGTGATGTCATTTGCGGATCAGTGCCTGATAGGCCAGTGCTGGTGATGTGGGTGGAGTTTGTGTTTGTGATGTCACTTGTGGCTCAGTGCCTGATAGGCCAGTGCTGGTCACGTGGGTGCAGTTTGTTGTTGTGATGTCATTTGCGGATCAGTGCCTGATAGGCCAGTGCTGGTGATGTGGGTGGAGTTTGTGTTTGTGATGTCACTTGTGGCTCAGTGCCTGATAGGCCAGTGCTGGTCACGTGGGTGCAGTTTGTTGTTGTGATGTCATTTGCGGATCAGTGCCTGATAGGCCAGTGCTGGTCACGTGGGTGGAGTTTGTGTTTGTGATGTCACTTGTGGCTCAGTGCCTGATAGGCCAGTGCTGGTCCTGTTTGTGCAGTTTGTGGTTGTGATGTCACTTGTGGCTCAGGGCCTGATAGGCCAGTGCTGGTGATGTGGGTGGAGTGTGTTTATGATGTCACTTGTGGCTCAGTGCCTGATAGGCCAGTGCTGGGGATGTGGGTGGAGTTTGTGTTTGTGATGTCACTTGTGGCTCATTGCCTGATAGGCCAGTGCTGGTCATGTGGGTGCAGTTTGTGGTTGTGATGTCACTTGTGGCTCAGTGCCTGATAGGCCAGTGCTGGTCATGTGGCTGCAGTTTGTGGTTGTGATGTCACTTGTGGCTCAGAGCCTGATAGGCCAGTTTTGGTCACATGGCTGCAGTTTTTGGTTGTGATGTCACTTGTGGCTCAGTGCCTGATAGGCCAGTGCTGGTGATGTGGGTGGAGTTTGTGTTTGTGATGTCACTTGTGGCTCAGTGCCTGATAGGCGAGTGCTGGTGGTGTGGGTGCAGTTTGTGTTTGTGATGTCACTTGTGGCTCAGGGCCTGATAGGCCAGTGTTGGTCACATGGCTGCAGTTTGTGTTTGTGATGTCACTTGTGGCTGAGTGCCTGATAGGCCAGTGCTGGTGATGTGGCTGCATTTTGTGGTTGTGATGTCACTTGTGGCTCAGTGCCTGATAGGCCAGTGCTGGTGATGTGGCTGCAGTTTATATTTGTGATGTCACTTGTGGCTGAGTGCCTGATAGGCCAGTGCTGGTCCTGTGTGTGCAGTTTGTGGTTTTGATGTCACTTGTGGCTCAGTGCCTGATAGGCCAGTGCTGGTGATGTGGCTGCAGTTTGTGTTTGTGAGGTCACTTTTGGCTGAGTGCCTGATAGGCCAGTGCTGGTGATGTGGGTGCAGTTTGTGTTTGTGATGTCACTTGTGGCTCAGTGCCTGATAGGCCAGTGCTGGTCATGTGGGTGCAGTTTGTGGTTGTGATGTCACTTGTGGCTCAGGGCCTGATAGGCCAGTGCTGGTCACGTGGGTGGAGTTTGTGTTTGTGATGTCACTTGTGGCTCAGTGCCTGATAGGCCAGTGCTGGTCACGTGGGTGCAGTTTGTTGTTGTGATGTCATTTGCAGATCAGTGCCTGATAGGCCAGTGCTGGTCACGTGGGTGCAGTTTGTGTTTGTGATGTCACTTGTGGCTGAGTGCCTGATAGGCCAGTGCTGGTCACGTGGGTGCAGTTTGTTGTTGTGATGTCACTTGTGGCTGAGTGCCTGATAGGCCAGTGCCGGTGATGTGGGTGGAGTTTGTGTTTGTGATGTCACTTGTGGCTCAGTGCCTGATAGGCCAATGCTGTTCATGTGGGTGCAGTTTGTGGTTGTGATGTCACTTGTGGCTCAGTGCCTGATAGGCCAGTGCTGGTCATGTGGGTGCAGTTTCTGGTTGTCAGGTCTCTTGTGGCTCAGAGCCTGATAGGCCAGTGTTGGTCACATGGCTGCAGTTTGTGATTGTGATGTCACTTGTGGCTCAGTGCCTGATAGGCCAGTGCTGGTGATGTGGGTGGAGTTTGTGTTTGTGATGTCACTTGTGGCTCAGTGCCTGATAGGCCAGTGCTGGTCACGTGGGTGCAGTTTGTTGTTGTGATGTCATTTGCGGATCAGTGCCTGATAGGCCAGTGCTGGTCACGTGCGTGGAGTTTGTGTTTATGATGTCACTTGTGGCTGAGTGCCTGATAGGCCAGTGCTGGTCACGTGGGTGCAGTTTGTTGTTGTGAGGTCACTTGTGGCTCAGTGCCTGATAGGCCAGTGCTGGTCCTGTGTGTGCAGTTTGTGGTTTTGATGTCACTTGTGGCTCAGTGCCTGATAGGCCAATGCTGTTCATGTGGCTGCAGTTTGTGGTTGTGATGTCACTTGTGGCTGAGTGCCTGATAGGCCAGTGCTGGTGATGTGTGTGCAGTTTGTGGTTGTGATGTCACTTGTGGCTCAGAGCCTGATAGGCCAGTTTTGGTCACATGGCTGCAGTTTGTGATTCTGATGTCACTTGTGGCTCAGTGCCTGATAGGCCAGTGCTGGTCCTGTGTGTGCAGTTTGTGTTTATGATGTCACTTGTGGCTCAGTGCCTGATAGGCCAGTGCTGGTCACGTGGGTGCAGTTTGTTGTTGTGAGGTCACTTGTGGCTCAGTGCCTGATAGGCCAGTGCTGGTCCTGTGTGTGCAGTTTGTGGTTGTGATGTCACTTGTGGCTCAGTGCCTGATAGGCCAGTGCTGGTCATGTGGATAGAGTTTCTGGTTGTGATTTCACTTGTGGCTCAGTGCCTGATAGGCCAGTGCTGGTCATGTGGCTGCAGTTTGTGTTTATGATGTCACTTGTGGCTCAGTGCCTGATAGGCCAGTGCTGGTGATGTGGCTGCAGTTTGTGGTTGTGATGTCACTTGTGGCTCAGTGCCTGATAGGCCAATGCTGTTCATGTGGGTGCAGTTTGTGTTTGTGATGTCACTTGTGGCTCAGTGCCTGATAGGCCAGTGCTGGTCATGTGGCTGCAGTTTATATTTGTGATGTCACTTGTGGCTCAGTGCCTGATAGGCCAGTGCTGGTGATGTGGCTGCAGTTTGTGGTTGTGATGTCACTTGTGGCTCAGGGCCTGATAGGCCAGTGCTGGTGATGTGGCTGCAGTTTGTGGTTGTGATGTCACTTGTGGCTCAGTGCCTGATAGGCCAGTGCTGGTCCTGTGTGTGCAGTTTGTGGTTTTGATGTCACTTGTGGCTCAGTGCCTGATAGGCCAGTGCTGGACATGTGGGTGCAGTTTGTGGTTGTGATGTCACTTGTGGCTCAGGGCCTGATAGGCCAGTGTTGGTCACATGGCTGCAGTTTGTGTTTGTGATGTCATTTGCGGATCAGTGCCTGATAGGCCAGTGCTGGTGATGTGGGTGCAGTTTGTGTTTGTGATGTCACTTGTGGCTCAGTGCCTGATAGGCCAGTGCTGGTCATGTGGGTGCAGTTTGTGTTTGTGATGTCACTTGTGGCTCAGGGCCTGATAGGCCAGTGTTGGTCACATGGCTGCAGTTTGTGGTTGTGATGTCACTTGTGGCTCAGTGCCTGATAGGCCAGTGCTGGTCCTGTGTGTGCAGTTTGTGGTTTTGATTTCACTTGTGGCTCAGTGCCTGATAGGCCAGTGCTGGTGATGTGGGTGGAGTTTGTGTTTGTGATGTCACTTGTGGCTCAGTGCCTGATAGGCCAGTGCTGGTCACGTGGGTTCAGTTTGTTGTTGTGATGTCATTTGCGGATCAGTGCCTGATAGGCCAGTGCTGGTCACGTGGGTGGAGTTTGTGTTTGTGATGTCACTTGTGGCTCAGTGCCTGATAGGCCAGTGCTGGTCATGTGGGTGCAGTTTGTGTTTGTGATGTCACTTGTGGCTCAGTGCCTGATAGGCCAGTGCTGGTCATGTGGATAGAGTTTGTGGTTGTGATGTCACTTGTGGCTCAGTGCCTGATAGGCCAGTGCTGGTCATGTGGCTGCAGTTTGTGTTTGTGATGTCACTTGTGGCTCAGGGCCTGATAGGCCAGTGCTGGTGATGTGGCTGCAGTTTGTGGTTGTGATGTCACTTGTGGCTCAGTGCCTGATAGGCCAGTGCTGGTCATGTGGCTGCAGTTTATATTTGTGATGTCACTTGTGGCTGAGTGCCTGATAGGCCAGTGCTGGTCATGTGGGTGCAGTTGGTGGTTGTGATGTCACTTGTGGCTCAGTGCCTGATAGGCCAATGCTTTTCATGTGGGTGCAGTTTGTGTTTGTGATGTCACTTGTGGCTCAGTGCCTGATAGGCCAATGCTGTTCATGTGGGTGCAGTTTGTGTTTGTGATGTCACTTGTGGCTCAGTGCCTGATAGGCCAGTGCTGGTGATGTGGGTGCTGGTTGTGATTGTGATGTCACTTGTGGCTCAGTACCTGATAGGCCAGTGTTGGTCACATGGCTGCAGTTTGTGTTTGTGATGTCACTTGTGGCTCAGTGCCTGATAGGCCAGTGCTGGTCCTGTGTGTGGAGTTTGTGTTTGTGATGTCACTTGTGGCTCAGAGCCTGATAGGCCAGTGCTGGTGGTGTCACTGCAGTTTTTGTTTGTGATGTCACGTTTTGCTGAGTGCCTGATAGGCCAGTGCTGGTCACGTGGGTGCAGTTTGTGGTTGTGATGTCACTTGTGGCTGAGTGCCTGATAGGCCAGTGCTGGTGATGTGGGTGGAGTTTGTGGTTGTGATGTCACTTGTGGCTCAGTGCCTGATAGGCCAGTGCTGGTGATGTGGGTGCAGTTTGTGCTTGGGATGTCATTTGTGGCTCAGTGCCTGATAGGCCAGTGCTGGTCCTGTGGGTGGAGTTTGTGTTTGTGATGTCACTTGTGGCTCAGTGCGTGATAGGCCAGTGCTGTTGATGTGGGTGCTGGTTGTGTTTGTGAGGTCAGATTTGCCTGAGTGCCTGATAGGCCAGTGCTGGTCACGTGTGTGCAGTTTGTGGTTGTGATGTCACTTGTGGCTCAGTGCCTGATAGGCCAATGCTGATGATGTGGCTGCAATTTGTGTTTGTGATGTCACTTGTGACTGAGTGCCTTATAGGGCAGTGCTGGTTTACGTGGCTGCAGTTTGTCGTTGTGATGTCACTTGTGGCTCAGTGCCTGATAGGCCAGTGCTGGTGATGTGGGTGGAGTTTGTGGTTGTGATGTCACTTGTGGCTCAGTGCCTGATAGGCCAGTGCTGGTGATGTGGGTGGAGTTTGTGGTTGCGATGTCAGTTGTGGCTGAGTGCCTGATAGGCCAGTGCTCTTCATGTGTGTGTAGTTTTTTTTGTGATGTCCCTTGTGGCTCAGTGCCTGATAGGCCAGTGCTGGTCATGTGGGTGCAGTTTGTGGTTGTCAGGTCACTTGTGGCTGAGTGCCTGATAGGCCAGTGCTGGTCACATGGCTGCAGTTTGTGGTTGTGATGACACTTGTGGCTCAGTGCCTGATAGGCCAGTGCTGGTGATGTGGGTGCTGGTTGTGGTTGTGATGTCTGTTTTTGCTGAGTGCCTGATAGGCCAGTGCTTGTCCTGTGGGTGGAGTTCGTGTTTGTGATGTCCCCTGTGGCTCAGTGCCTGATAGGCCAGTGCTGGTGATGTGGGTGCAGTTTGTGTTTGTGATGTCACTTGTGGCTCAGTGCCTGATAGGCCAGTGCTGTTCATGTGGGTGCAGTTTGTGATTGTGATGTCACTTGTGGCTCAGTGCCTGATAGGCCAGTGCTGGCGATGTGGGTGGAGTTTGTGTTTGTGATGTCACTTGTGGCTCAGTGCCTGATAGGCCAGTGCTGGTCACGTGGGTGCAGTTTGTTGTTGTGATGTCATTTGCGGATCAGTGCCTGATAGGCCAGTGCTGGTGATGTGGGTGGAGTTTGTGTTTGTGATGTCACTTGTGGCTCAGTGCCTGATAGGCCAATGCTGTTCATGTGGGTGCAGTTTGTGGTTGTGATGTCACTTGTGGCTCAGTGCCTGATAGGCCAGTGCTGGTCATGTGAGTGCAGTTTGTCGTTGTCAGGTCACTTGTGGCTGAGTGCCTGATAGGCCAGTGCTGGTGATGTGGCTGCAGTTTGTGGTTGTGATGTCACTTGTGGCTCAGTGCCTGATAGGCCAGTGCTGGTGATGTGGCTGCAGTTTGTGGTTGTGATGTCACTTGTGGCTCAGTGCCTGATAGGCCAGTGCTGGTGATGTGGGTGGAGTTTGTGGTTGTGATGTCACTTGTGGCTGAGTGCCTGATAGGCCAGTGCTGGTGATGTGGGTGGAGTTTGTGTTTATGATGTCAGTTGTGGCTCAGTGTCTGATAGGCCAGTGCTGTTCATGTGGGTGCAGTTTGTGGTTGTGATGTCACTTGTGGCTCAGTGCCTGATAGGCCAGTGCTGGTCCTGTGTGTGCAGTTTGTGGTTTTGATGTCACTTGTGGCTCAGTGCCTGATAGGCCAGTGCTGGTCACGTGGGTGGAGTTTGTGTTTGTGATGTCACTTGTGGCTCAGTGCCTGATAGGCCAGTGCTGGACATGTGGGTGCAGTTTGTGTTTGTGATGTCACTTGTGGCTCAGGGCCTGATAGGCCAGTGTTGGTCACATGGCTGCAGTTTGTGCTTGGGATGTCACTTGTGGCTCAGTGCCTGATAGGCCAGTGCTGGTCCTGTGTGTGCAGTTTGTGGTTTTGATGTCACTTGTGGCTCAGTGCCTGATAGGCCAGTGCTGGTGATGTGGGTGGAGTTTGTGTTTGTGATGTCAGTTGTGGCTCAGTGCCTGATAGGCCAGTGCTGGTCACGTGGGTGCAGTTTGTTGTTGTGATGTCATTTGCGGATCAGTGCCTGATAGGCCAGTGCTGGTGATGTGGGTGGAGTTTGTGTTTGTGATGTCACTTGTGGCTGAGTGCCTGATAGGCCAGTGCTGTTCACGTGGGTGCAGTTTGTGATTGTGATGTCACTTGTGGCTAAGTGCCTGATAGGCCAGTGCTGGTCATGTGGATAGAGTTTGTGTTTGTGATGTCACTTGTGGCTCAGTGCCTGATAGGCCAGTGCTGGTCCTGTGTGTGCAGTTTGTGTTTGTGATGTCACTTGTGGCTCAGGGACTGATAGGCCAGTGTTGGTCACATGGCTGCAGTTTGTGTTTGTGATGTCACTTGTGGCTGAGTGCCTGATAGGCCAGTGCTGGTGATGTGGGTGGAGTTTGTGGTTGTGATGTCACTTGTGGCTCAGTGCCTGATAGGCCAGTGCTGGTGATGTGGGTGCAGTTTGTGTTTGTGATGTCACTTGTGGCTCAGTGCCTGATAGGCCAGTGCTGGTCATGTGGGTGCAGTTTGTGGTTGTGATGTCACTTGTGGCTCAGGGCCCTATAGGCCAGTGTTGGTCACATGGCTGCAGTTTATGATTGTGATGTCACTTGTGGCTCAGTGCCTGATAGGCCAATGCTGATGATGTGGCTGCAGTTTGTGTTTGTGATGTCACTTGTGACTGAGTGCCTTATAGGGAAGTGCTGGTTTACGTGGCTGCAGTTTGTCGTTGTGATGTCACTTGTGGCTCAGTGCCTGATAGGCCAGTGCTCTTCATGTGTGTGTAGTTTTTTTTGTGATGTCCCTTGTGGCTCAGTGCCTGATAGGCCAGTGCTGGTCATGTGGGTGCAGTTTGTGGTTGTCAGGTCACTTGTGGCTGAGTGCCTGATAGGCCAGTGCTGGTCACATGGCTGCAGTTTGTGGTTGTGATGACACTTGTGGCTCAGTGCCTGATAGGCCAGTGCTGGTGATGTGGGTGCTGGTTGTGGTTGTGATGTCTGTTTTTGCTGAGTGCCTGATAGGCCAGTGCTTGTCCTGTGGGTGGAGTTCGTGTTTGTGATGTCCCCTGTGGCTCAGTGCCTGATAGGCCAGTGCTGGTGATGTGGGTGGAGTTTGTGTTTATGATGTCACTTGTGGCTCAGTGCCTGATAGGCCAGTGCTGGCGATGTGGGTGGAGTTTGTGTTTGTGATGTCACTTGTGGCTCAGTGCCTGATAGGCCAGTGCTGGTCACGTGGGTGCAGTTTGTTGTTGTGATGTCATTTGCGGATCAGTGCCTGATAGGCCATTGCTGGTGATGTGGGTGGAGTTTGTGTTTGTGATGTCACTTGTGGCTCAGTGCCTGATAGGCCAATGCTGTTCATGTGGGTGCAGTTTGTGGTTGTGATGTCACTTGTGGCTCAGTGCCTGATAGGCCAGTGCTGGTCATGTGGGTGCAGTTTGTCGTTGTCAGGTCACTTGTGGCTGAGTGCCTGATAGGCCAGTGCTGGTGATGTGGCTGCAGTTTGTGGTTGTGATGTCACTTGTGGCTCAGTGCCTGATAGGCCAGTGCTGGTGATGTGGCTGCAGTTTGTGGTTGTGATGTCACTTGTGGCTCAGTGCCTGATAGGCCAGTGCTGGTGATGTGGCTGCAGTTTGTGTTTGTGATGTCACTTGTGGCTCAGTGCCTGATAGGCCAGTGCTGGTCATGTGGGTGCAGTTTGTGGTTGTGATGTCACTTGTGGCTCAGTGCCTGATAGGCCAGTGCTGGTCCTGTGTGTGCAGTTTGTGGTTTTGATGTCACTTGTGGCTCAGTGCCTGATAGGCCAGTGCTGGTGATGTGGCTGCAGTTTGTGTTTGTGAGGTCACTTTTGGCTGAGTGCCTGATAGGCCAGTGCTGGTGATGTGGGTGCAGTTTGTGTTTGTGATGTCACTTGTGGCTCAGTGCCTGATAGGCCAGTGCTGGTCATGTGGGTGCAGTTTGTGGTTGTGATGTCACTTGTGGCTCAGGGCCTGATAGGCCAGTGCTGGTCACGTGGGTGGAGTTTGTGTTTGTGATGTCACTTGTGGCTCAGTGCCTGATAGGCCAGTGCTGGTCACGTGGGTGCAGTTTGTTGTTGTGATGTCATTTGCGGATCAGTGCCTGATAGGCCAGTGCTGGTCACGTGGGTGCAGTTTGTGTTTGTGATGTCACTTGTGGCTGAGTGCCTGATAGGCCAGTGCTGGTCACGTGGGTGCAGTTTGTTGTTGTGATGTCACTTGTGGCTGAGTGCCTGATAGGCCAGTGCCGGTGATGTGGGTGGAGTTTGTGTTTGTGATGTCACTTGTGGCTCAGTGCCTGATAGGCCAATGCTGTTCATGTGGCTGCAGTTTGTGGTTGTGATGTCACTTGTGGCTCAGTGCCTGATAGGCCAGTGCTGGTCATGTGGGTGCAGTTTCTGGTTGTCAGGTCTCTTGTGGCTCAGAGCCTGATAGGCCAGTGTTGGTCACATGGCTGCAGTTTGTGATTGTGATGTCACTTGTGGCTCAGTGCCTGATAGGCCAGTGCTGGTCACGTGGGTGGAGTTTGTGTTTGTGATGTCACTTGTGGCTCAGTGCCTGATAGGCCAGTGCTGGTCACGTGGGTGCAGTTTGTTGTTGTGATGTCATTTGCGGATCAGTGCCTGATAGGCCAGTGCTGGTCACGTGCGTGGAGTTTGTGTTTATGATGTCACTTGTGGCTGAGTGCCTGATAGGCCAGTGCTGGTCACGTGGGTGCAGTTTGTTGTTGTGAGGTCACTTGTGGCTCAGTGCCTGATAGGCCAGTGCTGGTCCTGTGTGTGCAGTTTGTGGTTTTGATGTCACTTGTGGCTCAGTGCCTGATAGGCCAATGCTGTTCATGTGGCTGCAGTTTGTGGTTGTGATGTCACTTGTGGCTGAGTGCCTGATAGGCCAGTGCTGGTGATGTGTGTGCAGTTTGTGGTTGTGATGTCACTTGTGGCTCAGAGCCTGATAGGCCAGTTTTGGTCACATGGCTGCAGTTTGTGATTCTGATGTCACTTGTGGCTCAGGGCCTAATAGGCCAGTGCTGGTCCTGTGTGTGCAGTTTGTGTTTATGATGTCACTTGTGGCTCAGTGCCTGATAGGCCAGTGCTGGTCACGTGGGTGCAGTTTGTTGTTGTGAGGTCACTTGTGGCTCAGTGCCTGATAGGCCAGTGCTGGTCATGTGTGTGCAGTTTGTGGTTGTGATGTCACTTGTGGCTCAGTGCCTGATAGGCCAGTGCTGGTGATGTGGGTGGAGTTTGTTGTTGTGATGTCACTTGTGGCTCAGTGCCTGATAGGCCAGTGCTGGTGATGTGGGTGGAGTTAGTGGTTGTGATGTCACTTGTGGCTCAGTGCCTGATAGGCCAATGCTGTTCATGTGGGTGCAGTTTGTGTTTGTGATGTCACTTGTGGCTCAGTGCCTGATAGGCCAGTGCTGGTGATGTGGGTGCAGTTTGTGGTTGTGATGTCACTTGTGGCTGAGTGCCTGATAGGCCACTGCTGTTCATGTGGGTGCAGTTTGTGTTTGTGATGTCACTTGTGGCTCAGTGCCTGATAGGCCAATGCTGTTCATGTGGGTGCAGTTTGTGGTTGTGATGTCACTTGTGGCTCAGTGCCTGATAGGCCAGTGCTGGTCATGTGGGTGCAGTTTGTGGTTGTCAGGTCACTTGTGGCTCAGTGCCTGATAGGCCAATGCTGTTCATGTGGGTGCAGTTTGTGTTTGTGATGTCACTTGTGGCTGAGTGCCTGATAGGCCAGTGCTGTTCATGTGGCTGCAGTTTGTGGTTGTGATGTCACTTGTGGCTCAGTGCCTGATAGGCCAGTGCTGGTGATGTGGGTGGAGTTTGTGTTTACGATGTCACTTGTGGCTCAGTGCCTGATAGGCCAGTGCTGTTCATGTGGGTGCAGTTTGTGTTTGTGATGTCACTTGTGGCTCAGTGCCTGATAGGCCAGTGCTGGTCATGTGGATAGAGTTTGTGGTTGTGATGTCACTTCTGGCTCATTGCCTGATAGGCCAGTGCTGGTCATGTGGGTGGAGTTTGTGTTTGTGATGTCACTTGTGGCTCAGTGCCTGATAGGCCAGTGCTGGTCACGTGGGTGCAGTTTGTTGTTGTGATGTCATTTGCGGATCAGTGCCTGATAGGCCAGTGCTGGTGATGTGGGTGGAGTTTGTGTTTGTGATGTCACTTGTGGCTCAGTGCCTGATAGGCCAGTGCTGGTCCTGTGGGTGCAGTTTGTGATTGTGATGTCACTTGTGGCTCAGTGCCTGATAGGCCGGTGCTGGTCATGTGGATAGAGTTTGTGTTTGTGATGTCACTTGTGGCTCAGGGCCTGATAGGCCAGTGCTGGTCACATGGCTGCAGTTTGTTGTTGTGATGTCATTTGCGGATCAGTGCCTGATAGGCCAGTGCTGGTCCTGTGGGTGCAGTTTGTGGTTGTGATGTCACTTGTGGCTGAGTGCCTGATAGGCCAGTGCTGGTCCTGTTTGTGCAGTTTGTGGTTGTGATGTCACTTGTGGCTCAGTGCCTGATAGGCCAGTGCTGGGGATGTGGGTGGAGTGTGTTTATGATGTCACTTGTGGCTCAGTGCCTGATAGGCCAGTGCTGGGGATGTGGGTGGAGTTTGTGTTTGTGATGTCACTTGTGGCTGAGTGCCTGATAGGCCAGTGCTGGTCCTGTGTGTGCAGTTTGTGGTTGTGATGTCACTTGTGGCTCAGTGCCTGATAGGCCAGTGCTGGTCATGTGGATAGAGTTTCTGGTTGTGATTTCACTTGTGGCTCAGTGCCTGATAGGCCAGTGCTGGTCATGTGGCTGCAGTTTGTGTTTATGATGTCACTTGTGGCTCAGTGCCTGATAGGCCAGTGCTGGTCATGTGGCTGCAGTTTGTGGTTGTGATGTCACTTGTGGCTCAGTGCCTGATAGGCCAATGCTGTTCATGTGGGTGCAGTTTGTGTTTGTGATGTCACTTGTGGCTCAGTGCCTGATAGGCCAGTGCTGGTGATGTGGCTGCAGTTTGTGGTTGTGATGTCACTTGTGGCTCAGGGCCTGATAGGCCAGTGCTGGTGATGTGGCTGCAGTTTGTGGTTGTGATGTCACTTGTGGCTCAGTGCCTGATAGGCCAGTGCTGGTCATGTGGGTGCAGTTTGTGTTTGTGATGTCACTTGTGGCTCAGGGCCTGATAGGCCAGTGTTGGTCACATGGCTGCAGTTTGTGGTTGTGATGTCACTTGTGGCTCAGTGCCTGATAGGCCAGTGCTGGTCCTGTGTGTGCAGTTTGTGGTTTTGATGTCACTTGTGGCTCAGTGCCTGATAGGCCAGTGCTGGTGATGTGGGTGGAGTTTGTGTTTGTGATGTCACTTGTGGCTCAGTGCCTGATAGGCCAGTGCTGGTCACGTGGGTGCAGTTTGTTGTTGTGATGTCATTTGCGGATCAGTGCCTGATAGGCCAGTGCTGGTCACGTGGGTGGAGTTTGTGTTTGTGATGTCACTTGTGGCTCAGTGCCTGATAGGCCAGTGCTGGTCATGTGGGTGCAGTTTGTGTTTGTGATGTCACTTGTGGCTCAGTGCCTGATAGGCCAGTGCTGGTCATGTGGATAGAGTTTGTGGTTGTGATGTCACTTGTGGCTCAGTGCCTGATAGGCCAGTGCTGGTGATGTGGGTGGTGGTTGTGATTGTGATGTCACTTGTGGCTCAGTACCTGATAGGCCAGTGTTGGTCACATGGCTGCAGTTTGTGTTTGTGATGTCACTTGTGGCTCAGTGCCTGATAGGCCAGTGCTGGTCCTGTGTGTGGAGTTTGTGTTTGTGATGTCACTTGTGGCTCAGAGCCTGATAGGCCAGTTTTGGTCACAAGGCTGCAGTTTGTGTTTGTGATGTCACTTGTGGCTGAGTTCCTGATAGGCCAGTGCTGGTCATGTGGCTGCAGTTTGTGTTTGTGATGTCACTTGTGGCTCAGTGCCTGATAGGCCAGTGCTGGTCCTGTGTATGCAGTTTGTGGTTTTGATGTCACTTGTGGCTCAGTGCCTGATAGGCCAGTGCTGGTGATGTGGGTGGAGTTTGTGTTTGTGATGTCACTTGTGGCTCAGTGCCTGATAGGCCAGTGCTGGTGGTGTCACTGCAGTTTTTGTTTGTGATGTCACGTTTTGCTGAGTGCCTGATAGGCCAGTGCTGGTCACGTGGGTGCAGTTTGTGGTTGTGATGTCACTTGTGGCTGAGTGCCTGATAGGCCAGTGCTGGTGATGTGGGTGGAGTTTGTGGTTGTGATGTCACTTGTGGCTCAGTGCCTGATAGGCCAGTGCTGGTGATGTGGGTGCAGTTTGTGCTTGGGATGTCATTTGTGGCTCAGTGCCTGATAGGCCAGTGCTGGTCCTGTGGGTGGAGTTTGTGTTTGTGATGTCACTTGTGGCTCAGTGCGTGATAGGCCAGTGCTGTTGATGTGGGTGCTGGTTGTGTTTGTGAGGTCAGATTTGCCTGAGTGCCTGATAGGCCAGTGCTGGTCACGTGTGTGCAGTTTGTGGTTGTGATGTCACTTGTGGCTCAGTGCCTGATAGGCCAATGCTGATGATGTGGCTGCAATTTGTGTTTGTGATGTCACTTGTGACTGAGTGCCTTATAGGGCAGTGCTGGTTTACGTGGCTGCAGTTTGTCGTTGTGATGTCACTTGTGGCTCAGTGCCTGATAGGCCAGTGCTGGTGATGTGGGTGGAGTTTGTGGTTGTGATGTCACTTGTGGCTCAGTGCCTGATAGGCCAGTGCTGGTGATGTGGGTGGAGTTTGTGGTTGCGATGTCAGTTGTGGCTGAGTGCCTGATAGGCCAGTGCTCTTCATGTGTGTGTAGTTTTTTTTGTGATGTCCCTTGTGGCTCAGTGCCTGATAGGCCAGTGCTGGTCATGTGGGTGCAGTTTGTGGTTGTCAGGTCACTTGTGGCTGAGTGCCTGATAGGCCAGTGCTGGTCACATGGCTGCAGTTTGTGGTTGTGATGACACTTGTGGCTCAGTGCCTGATAGGCCAGTGCTGGTGATGTGGGTGCTGGTTGTGGTTGTGATGTCTGTTTTTGCTGAGTGCCTGATAGGCCAGTGCTTGTCCTGTGGGTGGAGTTCGTGTTTGTGATGTCCCCTGTGGCTCAGTGCCTGATAGGCCAGTGCTGGTGATGTGGGTGGAGTTTGTGTTTATGATGTCACTTGTGGCTCAGTGCCTGATAGGCCAGTGCTGGCGATGTGGGTGGAGTTTGTGTTTGTGATGTCACTTGTGGCTCAGTGCCTGATAGGCCAGTGCTGGTCACGTGGGTGCAGTTTGTTGTTGTGATGTCATTTGCGGATCAGTGCCTGATAGGCCATTGCTGGTGATGTGGGTGGAGTTTGTGTTTGTGATGTCACTTGTGGCTCAGTGCCTGATAGGCCAATGCTGTTCATGTGGGTGCAGTTTGTGGTTGTGATGTCACTTGTGGCTCAGTGCCTGATAGGCCAGTGCTGGTCATGTGAGTGCAGTTTGTCATTGTCAGGTCACTTGTGGCTGAGTGCCTGATAGGCCAGTGCTGGTGATGTGGCTGCAGTTTGTGGTTGTGATGTCACTTGTGGCTCAGTGCCTGATAGGCCAGTGCTGGTGATGTGGGTGCAGTTTGTGGTTGTGATGTCACTTGCGGCTCAGTGCCTGATAGGCCAGTGCTGGTGATGTGGGTGGAGTTTGTGGTTGTGATGTCACTTGTGGCTGAGTGCCTGATAGGCCAGTGCTGGTGATGTGGGTGGAGTTTGTGGTTGTGATGTCACTTGTGGCTGAGTGCCTGATAGGCCAGTGCTGGTGATGTGGGTGGAGTTTGTGGTTGTGATGTCACTTGTGGCTCAGTGCCTGATAGGCCAGTGCTGGTGATGTGGGTGGAGTTTGTGTTTGTGATGTCACTTGTGGCTCAGTGCCTGATAGGCCAGTGCTGGTCATGTGGGTGCAGTTTGTGTTTGTGATGTCACTTGTGGCTGAGTGCCTGATAGGCCAGTGTTGGTCACATGGCTGCAGTTTGTGTTTGTCATGTCACTTGTGGCTCAGTGCCTGATAGGCCAGTGCTGGTCATGTGGCTGCAGTTTATATTTGTGATGTCACTTGTGGCTGAGTGCCTGATAGGCCAGTGCTGGTGATGTGGGTGGAGTTTGTGTTTGTGATGTCACTTGTGGCTCAGTGCCTGATAGGCCAGTGCTGGGGATGTGGGTGGAGTTTGTGTTTGTGATGTCACTTGTGGCTCAGTGCCTGATAGGCCCGTGCTGGTCCTGTGGGTGCAGTTTGTGGTTGTGATGTCACTTGTGGCTCAGTGCCTGATAGGCCAGTGCTGGTCATGTGGATAGAGTTTCTGGTTGTGATTTCACTTGTGGCTCAGTGCCTGATAGGCCAGTGCTGGTCATGTGGCTGCAGTTTGTGTTTGTGATGTCACTTGTGGCTCAGTGCCTGATAGGCCAGTGCTGGTGATGTGGGTGGAGTTTGTGGTTGTGATGTCACTTGTGGCTCAGTGCCTGATAGGCCAATGCTGTTCATGTGGGTGGAGTTTGTGTTTGTGATGTCACTTGTGGCTCAGTGCCTGATAGGCCAGTGCTGGTCACGTGGGTGCAGTTTGTTGTTGTGATGTCATTTGCGGATCAGTGCCTGATAGGCCAGTGCTGGTGATGTGGGTGGAGTTTGTGTTTGTGATGTCACTTGTGGCTCAGTGCCTGATAGGCCAGTGCTGGTGATGTGGGTGCAGTTTGTTGTTGTGATGTCATTTGCGGATCAGTGCCTGATAGGCCAGTGCTGGTCACGTGGGTGGAGTTTGTGTTTATGATGTCACTTGTGGCTGAGTGCCTGATAGGCCAGTGCTGGTCACGTGGGTGCAGTTTGTTGTTGTGAGGTCACTTGTGGCTCAGTGCCTGATAGGCCACTGCTGGTCATGTGGGTGCAGTTTGTGTTTGTGATGTCACTTGTGGCTGAGTGCCTGATAGGCCAGTGCTGGTCACGTGGGTGCAGTTTGTTGTTGTGAGGTCACTTGTGGCTCAGTGCCTGATAGGCCAGTGCTGGTCCTGTGTGTGCAGTTTGTGGTTGTGATGTCACTTGTGGCTCAGTGCCTGATAGGCCAATGCTGTTCATGTGGGTGCAGTTTGTGTTTGTGATGTCACTTGTGGCTCAGTGCCTGATAGGCCAGTGCTGGTGATGTGGGTGGAGTTTGTGGTTGTGATGTCACTTGTGGCTCAGTGCCTGATAGGCCAGTGCTGGTGATGTGGGTGGAGTTAGTGGTTGTGATGTCACTTGTGGCTCAGTGCCTGATAGGCCAATGCTGTTCATGTGGGTGCAGTTTGTGTTTGTGATGTCACTTGTGGCTCAGTGCCTGATAGGCCAGTGCTGGTGATGTGGGTGCAGTTTGTGGTTGTGATGTCACTTGTGGCTGAGTGCCTGATAGGCCACTGCTGTTCATGTGGGTGCAGTTTGTGTTTGTGATGTCACTTGTGGCTGAGTGCCTGATAGGCCAATGCTGTTCATGTGGGTGCAGTTTGTGTTTGTGATGTCACTTGTGGCTCAGTGCCTGATAGGCCAGTGCTGTTCATGTGGGTGCAGTTTGTTGTTGTGAGGTCACTTGTGGCTGAGTGCCTGATAGGCCAGTGCTGGTCATGTGTGTGCAGTTTGTGGTTGTGATGTCACTTGTGGCTCAGTGCCTGATAGGCCAGTGCTGGTGATGTGGGTGGAGTTTGTGTTTGTGATGTCACTTGTGGCTCAGTGCCTGATAGGCCAATGCTGTTCATGTGGGTGCAGTTTGTGTTTGTGATGTCACTTGTGGCTCAGTGCCTGATAGGCCAGTGCTGGTCATGTGGGTGCAGTTTGTGGTTGTCAGGTCACTTGTGGCTCAGTGCCTGATAGGCCAATGCTGTTCATGTGGGTGCAGTTTGTGTTTGTGATGTCACTTGTGGCTCAGTGCCTGATAGGCCAGTGCTGGTGATGTGGGTGCAGTTTGTGGTTGTGATGTCACTTGTGGCTGAGTGCCTGATAGGCCACTGCTGTTCATGTGGGTCCAGTTTGTGTTTGTGATGTCACTTGTGGCTGAGTGCCTGATAGGCCAGTGCTGGTGATGTGGGTGGAGTTTGTGTTTGTGATGTCACTTGTGGCTCAGTGCCTGATAGGCCAGTGCTGGTGGTGTGGGTGGAGTTTGTGTTTGTGATGTCACTTGTGGCTCAGTGCCTGATAGGCCAGTGCTGGTCACGTGGGTGCAGTTTGTTGTTGTGATGTCATTTGCGGATCAGTGCCTGATAGGCCAGTGTTGGTCACATGGCTGCAGTTTGTGGTTGTGATGTCACTTGTGGCTGAGTGCCTGATAGGCCAGTGCTGGTCATGTGGCTGCATTTTGTGTTTGTGATGTCACTTGTGGCTCAGTGCCTGATAGGCCAGTGCTGGTCCTGTGTGTGCAGTTTGTGGTTGTGATGTCACTTGTGGCTCAGTGCCTGATAGGCCAGTGCTGGTGATGTGGCTGCAGTTTGTGTTTGTGAGGTCACTTGTGGCTGAGTGCCTGATAGGCCAGTGCTGGTGATGTGGGTGGAGTTTGTGGTTGTGATGTCACTTGTGGCTCAGTGCCTGATAGGCCAGTGCTGGTCATGTGGGTGCAGTTTGTGTTTGTGATGTCACTTGTGGCTCAGTGCCTGATAGGCCAGTGCTGGTCCTGTGGGTGCAGTTTGTGTTTGTGAGGTCACTTGTGGCTCAGTGCCTGATAGGCCAGTGTTGGTCACATGGCTGCAGTTTGTGATTGTGATGTCACTTGTGGCTCAGTGCCTGATAGGCCAGTGCTGGTCACGTGGGTGGAGTTTGTGTTTGTGATGTCACTTGTGGCTCAGTGCCTGATAGGCCAGTGCTGGTCACGTGGGTGCAGTTTGTTGTTGTGATGTCATTTGCGGATCAGTGCCTGATAGGCCAGTGCTGGTGATGTGGGTGGAGTTTGTGTTTGTGATGTCACTTGTGGCTGAGTGCCTGATAGGCCAGTGCTGGTCCTGTGTGTGCAGTTTGTTGTTGTGATGTCACTTGTGGCTCAGTGCCTGATAGGCCAGTGCTGGTGATGTGGGTGGAGTTTGTGTTTGTGATGTCACTTGTGGCTCAGTGCCTGATAGGCCAGTGCTGGTCATGTGGGTGCAGTTTGTGTTTGTGATGTCACTTGTGGCTCAGTGCCTGATAGGCCAGTGTTGGTCACATGGCTGCAGTTTGTGTTTGTCATGTCACTTGTGGCTCAGTGCCTGATAGGCCAGTGCTGGTCATGTGGCTGCAGTTTATATTTGTGATGTCACTTGTGGCTGAGTGCCTGATAGGCCAGTGCTGGTGATGTGGGTGGAGTTTGTGTTTGTGATGTCACTTGTGGCTCAGTGCCTGATAGGCCAGTGCTGGGGATGTGGGTGGAGTTTGTGTTTGTGATGTCACTTGTGGCTCAGTGCCTGATAGGCCCGTGCTGGTCCTGTGGGTGCAGTTTGTGGTTGTGATGTCACTTGTGGCTCAGTGCCTGATAGGCCAGTGCTGGTCATGTGGATAGAGTTTCTGGTTGTGATTTCACTTGTGGCTCAGTGCCTGATAGGCCAGTGCTGGTCATGTGGCTGCAGTTTGTGTTTGTGATGTCACTTGTGGCTCAGTGCCTGATAGGCCAGTGCTGGTGATGTGGGTGGAGTTTGTGGTTGTGATGTCACTTGTGGCTCAGTGCCTGATAGGCCAATGCTGTTCATGTGGGTGGAGTTTGTGTTTGTGATGTCACTTGTGGCTCAGTGCCTGATAGGCCAGTGCTGGTCACGTGGGTGCAGTTTGTTGTTGTGATGTCATTTGCGGATCAGTGCCTGATAGGCCAGTGCTGGTGATGTGGGTGGAGTTTGTGTTTGTGATGTCACTTGTGGCTCAGTGCCTGATAGGCCAGTGCTGGTGATGTGGGTGCAGTTTGTTGTTGTGATGTCATTTGCGGATCAGTGCCTGATAGGCCAGTGCTGGTCACGTGGGTGGAGTTTGTGTTTATGATGTCACTTGTGGCTGAGTGCCTGATAGGCCAGTGCTGGTCACGTGGGTGCAGTTTGTTGTTGTGAGGTCACTTGTGGCTCAGTGCCTGATAGGCCACTGCTGGTCATGTGGGTGCAGTTTGTGTTTGTGATGTCACTTGTGGCTGAGTGCCTGATAGGCCAGTGCTGGTCACGTGGGTGCAGTTTGTTGTTGTGATGTCACTTGTGGCTCAGTGCCTGATAGGCCAGTGCTGGTCCTGTGTGTGCAGTTTGTGGTTGTGATGTCACTTGTGGCTCAGTGCCTGATAGGCCAATGCTGTTCATGTGGGTGCAGTTTGTGTTTGTGATGTCACTTGTGGCTCAGTGCCTGATAGGCCAGTGCTGGTGATGTGGGTGGAGTTTGTGGTTGTGATGTCACTTGTGGCTCAGTGCCTGATAGGCCAGTGCTGGTGATGTGGGTGGAGTTAGTGGTTGTGATGTCACTTGTGGCTCAGTGCCTGATAGGCCAATGCTGTTCATGTGGGTGCAGTTTGTGTTTGTGATGTCACTTGTGGCTCAGTGCCTGATAGGCCAGTGCTGGTGATGTGGGTGCAGTTTGTGGTTGTGATGTCACTTGTGGCTGAGTGCCTGATAGGCCACTGCTGTTCATGTGGGTGCAGTTTGTGTTTGTGATGTCACTTGTGGCTGAGTGCCTGATAGGCCAATGCTGTTCATGTGGGTGCAGTTTGTGTTTGTGATGTCACTTGTGGCTCAGTGCCTGATAGGCCAGTGCTGTTCATGTGGGTGCAGTTTGTGATTGTGATGTCACTTGTGGCTCAGTGCCTGATAGGCCGGTGCTGGTCATGTGGATAGAGTTTGTGTTTGTGATGTCACTTGTGGCTCAGTGCCTGATAGGCCAGTGCTGGTCACGTGGGTGCAGTTTGTTGTTGTGGTGTCATTTGCGGATCAGTGCCTGATAGGCCAGTGCTGGTCACGTGGGTGGAGTTTGTGTTTGTGATGTCACTTGTGGCTCAGTGCCTGATAGGCCAGTGCTGGTCCTGTTTGTGCAGTTTGTGGTTGTGATGTCACTTGTGGCTGAGTGCCTGATAGGCCAGTGCTGGTGATGTGGGTGGAGTGTGTTTATGATGTCACTTGTGGCTCAGTGCCTGATAGGCCAGTGCTGGGGATGTGGGTGGAGTTTGTGTTTGTGATGTCACTTGTGGCTCAGTGCCTGATAGGCCAGTGCTGGTCCTGTGTGTGCAGTTTGTGTTTGTGATGTCACTTGTGGCTCAGTGCCTGATAGGCCAGTGCTGGTCATGTGGATAGAGTTTCTGGTTGTGATTTCACTTGTGGCTCAGTGCCTGATAGGCCAGTGCTGGTCATGTGGCTGCAGTTTGTGTTTGTGATGTCACTTGTGGCTCAGTGCCTGATAGGCCAGTGCTGGTCATGTGGCTGCAGTTTGTGGTTGTGATGTCACTTGTGGCTCAGTGCCTGATAGGCCAATGCTGTTCACGTGGGTGCAGTTTGTTGTTGTGATGTCACTTGTGGCTCAGTGCCTGATAGGCCAGTGCTGGTCCTGTGTGTGCAGTTTGTGGTTGTGATGTCACTTGTGGCTCAGTGCCTGATAGGCCAATGCTGTTCATGTGGCTGCAGTTTGTGTTTGTGATGTCACTTGTGGCTCAGTGCCTGATAGGCCAGTGCTGGTGATGTGGGTGGAGTTTGTGTTTGTGATGTCACTTGTGGCTCAGGGCCTGATAGGCCAGTGCTGGTGATGTGGGTTGAGTTAGTGGTTGTGATGTCACTTGTGGCTCAGTGCCTGTTAGGCCAATGCTGTTCATGTGGGTGCAGTTTGTGTTTGTGATGTCACTTGTGGCTCAGTGCCTGATAGGCCAGTGCTGGTGATGTGGGTGCAGTTTGTGGTTGTGATGTCACTTGTGGCTGAGTGCCTGATAGGCCACTGCTGTTCATGTGGGTGCAGTTTGTGTTTGTGATGTCACTTGTGGCTCAGTGCCTGATAGGCCAATGCTGTTCATGTGGGTGCAGTTTGTGTTTGTGATGTCACTTGTGGCTCAGTGCCTGATAGGCCAGTGCTGGTCATGTGGGTGCAGTTTGTGGTTGTCAGGTCACTTGTGGCTCAGAGCCTGATAGGCCAGTGTTGGTCACATGGCTGCAGTTTGTGGTTGTGATGTCACTTGTGGCTCAGTGCCTGATAGGCCAGTGCTGGTGATGTGGGTGCAGTTTGTGGTTTTGATGTCACTTGTGGCTCAGTGCCTGATAGGCCACTGCTGTTCATGTGGGTGCAGTTTGTGTTTGTGATGTCACTTGTGGCTCAGTGCCTGATAGGCCAATGCTGTTCATGTGGGTGGAGTTTGTGTTTGTGATGTCACTTGTGGCTCAGTGCCTGATAGGCCAGTGCTGGTCACGTGGGTGGAGTTTGTGTTTGTGATGTCACTTGTGGCTCAGTGCCTGATAGGCCAGTGCTGGTCACGTGGGTGCAGTTTGTTGTTGTGATGTCATTTGCGGATCAGTGCCTGATAGGCCAGTGCTGGTGATGTGGGTGGAGTTTGTGTTTGTGATGTCACTTGTGGCTGAGTGCCTGATAGGCCAGTGCTGGTCCTGTGTGTGCAGTTTGTTGTTGTGATGTCACTTGTGGCTCAGTGCCTGATAGGCCAGTGCTGGTGATGTGGGTGGAGTTTGTGTTTGTGATGTCACTTGTGGCTCAGTGCCTGATAGGCCAGTGCTGGTCATGTGGGTGCAGTTTGTGTTTGTGATGTCACTTGTGGCTGAGTGCCTGATAGGCCAGTGTTGGTCACATGGCTGCAGTTTGTGTTTGTCATGTCACTTGTGGCTCAGTGCCTGATAGGCCAGTGCTGGTCATGTGGCTGCAGTTTATATTTGTGATGTCACTTGTGGCTGAGTGCCTGATAGGCCAGTGCTGGTGATGTGGGTGGAGTTTGTGTTTGTGATGTCACTTGTGGCTCAGTGCCTGATAGGCCAGTGCTGGGGATGTGGGTGGAGTTTGTGTTTGTGATGTCACTTGTGGCTCAGTGCCTGATAGGCCCGTGCTGGTCCTGTGGGTGCAGTTTGTGGTTGTGATGTCACTTGTGGCTCAGTGCCTGATAGGCCAGTGCTGGTCATGTGGATAGAGTTTCTGGTTGTGATTTCACTTGTGGCTCAGTGCCTGATAGGCCAGTGCTGGTCATGTGGCTGCAGTTTGTGTTTGTGATGTCACTTGTGGCTCAGTGCCTGATAGGCCAGTGCTGGTGATGTGGGTGGAGTTTGTGGTTGTGATGTCATTTGTGGCTCAGTGCCTGATAGGCCAATGCTGTTCATGTGGGTGGAGTTTGTGTTTGTGATGTCACTTGTGGCTCAGTGCCTGATAGGCCAGTGCTGGTCACGTGGGTGCAGTTTGTTGTTGTGATGTCATTTGCGGATCAGTGCCTGATAGGCCAGTGCTGGTGATGTGGGTGGAGTTTGTGTTTGTGATGTCACTTGTGGCTCAGTGCCTGATAGGCCAGTGCTGGTGATGTGGGTGCAGTTTGTTGTTGTGATGTCACTTGTGGCTCAGTGCCTGATAGGCCAGTGCTGGTCACGTGGGTGGAGTTTGTGTTTATGATGTCACTTGTGGCTGAGTGCCTGATAGGCCAGTGCTGGTCACGTGGGTGCAGTTTGTTGTTGTGAGGTCACTTGTGGCTCAGTGCCTGATAGGCCACTGCTGGTCATGTGGGTGCAGTTTGTGTTTGTGATGTCACTTGTGGCTGAGTGCCTGATAGGCCAGTGCTGGTCACGTGGGTGCAGTTTGTTGTTGTGAGGTCACTTGTGGCTCAGTGCCTGATAGGCCAGTGCTGGTCCTGTGTGTGCAGTTTGTGGTTGTGATGTCACTTGTGGCTCAGTGCCTGATAGGCCAATGCTGTTCATGTGGGTGCAGTTTGTGTTTGTGATGTCACTTGTGGCTCAGTGCCTGATAGGCCAGTGCTGGTGATGTGGCTGGAGTTTGTGGTTGTGATGTCACTTGTGGCTCAGTGCCTGATAGGCCAGTGCTGGTGATGTGGGTGGAGTTAGTGGTTGTGATGTCACTTGTGGCTCAGTGCCTGATAGGCCAATGCTGTTCATGTGGGTGCAGTTTGTGTTTGTGATGTCACTTGTGGCTCAGTGCCTGATAGGCCAGTGCTGGTGATGTGGGTGCAGTTTGTGGTTGTGATGTCACTTGTGGCTGAGTGCCTGATAGGCCACTGCTGTTCATGTGGGTGCAGTTTGTGTTTGTGATGTCACTTGTGGCTGAGTGCCTGATAGGCCAATGCTGTTCATGTGGGTGCAGTTTGTGTTTGTGATGTCACTTGTGGCTCAGTGCCTGATAGGCCAGTGCTGTTCATGTGGGTGCAGTTTGTGATTGTGATGTCACTTGTGGCTCAGTGCCTGATAGGCCGGTGCTGGTCATGTGGATAGAGTTTGTGTTTGTGATGTCACTTGTGGCTCAGTGCCTGATAGGCCAGTGCTGGTCACGTGGGTGCAGTTTGTTGTTGTGGTGTCATTTGCGGATCAGTGCCTGATAGGCCAGTGCTGGTCACGTGGGTGGAGTTTGTGTTTGTGATGTCACTTGTGGCTCAGTGCCTGATAGGCCAGTGCTGGTCCTGTTTGTGCAGTTTGTGGTTGTGATGTCACTTGTGGCTCAGGGCCTGATAGGCCAGTGCTGGTGATGTGGGTGGAGTGTGTTTATGATGTCACTTGTGGCTCAGTGCCTGATAGGCCAGTGCTGGGGATGTGGGTGGAGTTTGTGTTTGTGATGTCACTTGTGGCTCAGTGCCTGATAGGCCAGTGCTGGTCCTGTGTGTGCAGTTTGTGTTTGTGATGTCACTTGTGGCTCAGTGCCTGATAGGCCAGTGCTGGTCATGTGGATAGAGTTTCTGGTTGTGATTTCACTTGTGGCTCAGTGCCTGATAGGCCAGTGCTGGTCATGTGGCTGCAGTTTGTGTTTGTGATGTCACTTGTGGCTCAGTGCCTGATAGGCCAGTGCTGGTCATGTGGCTGCAGTTTGTGGTTGTGATGTCACTTGTGGCTCAGTGCCTGATAGGCCAATGCTGTTCACGTGGGTGCAGTTTGTTGTTGTGAGGTCACTTGTGGCTCAGTGCCTGATAGGCCAGTGCTGGTCCTGTGTGTGCAGTTTGTGGTTGTGATGTCACTTGTGGCTCAGTGCCTGATAGGCCAATGCTGTTCATGTGGGTGCAGTTTGTGTTTGTGATGTCACTTGTGGCTCAGTGCCTGATAGGCCAGTGCTGGTGATGTGGCTGGAGTTTGTGGTTGTGATGTCACTTGTGGCTCAGTGCCTGATAGGCCAATGCTGTTCATGTGGCTGCAGTTTGTGTTTGTGATGTCACTTGTGGCTCAGTGCCTGATAGGCCAGTGCTGGTGATGTGGGTGCAGTTTGTGGTTGTGATGTCACTTGTGGCTCAGGGCCTGATAGGCCAGTGCTGGTGATGTGGGTTGAGTTAGTGGTTGTGATGTCACTTGTGGCTCAGTGCCTGTTAGGCCAATGCTGTTCATGTGGGTGCAGTTTGTGTTTGTGATGTCACTTGTGGCTCAGTGCCTGATAGGCCAGTGCTGGTGATGTGGGTGCAGTTTGTGGTTGTGATGTCACTTGTGGCTGAGTGCCTGATAGGCCACTGCTGTTCATGTGGGTGCAGTTTGTGTTTGTGATGTCACTTGTGGCTCAGTGCCTGATAGGCCAATGCTGTTCATGTGGGTGCAGTTTGTGTTTGTGATGTCACTTGTGGCTCAGTGCCTGATAGGCCAGTGCTGGTCACGTGGGTGCAGTTTGTTGTTGTGATGTCATTTGCGGATCAGTGCCTGATAGGCCAGTGCTGGTGATGTGGGTGGAGTTTGTGTTTGTGATGTCACTTGTGGCTCAGTGCCTGATAGGCCAGTGCTGGTCACGTGGGTGCAGTTTGTTGTTGTGATGTCATTTGCGGATCAGTGCCTGATAGGCCAGTGCTGGTGATGTGGGTGGAGTTTGTGTTTGTGATGTCACTTGTGGCTCAGTGCCTGATAGGCCAGTGCTGGTCACATGGGTGCAGTTTGTTGTTGTGATGTCATTTGCGGATCAGTGCCTGATAGGCCAGTGCTGGTCACGTGGGTGGAGTTTGTGTTTGTGATGTCACTTGTGGCTCAGTGCCTGATAGGCCAGTGCTGGTCCTGTTTGTGCAGTTTGTGGTTGTGATGTCACTTGTGGCTCAGGGCCTGATAGGCCAGTGCTGGTGATGTGGGTGGAGTGTGTTTATGATGTCACTTGTGGCTCAGTGCCTGATAGGCCAGTGCTGGGGATGTGGGTGGAGTTTGTGTTTGTGATGTCACTTGTGGCTCATTGCCTGATAGGCCAGTGCTGGTCATGTGGGTGCAGTTTGTGGTTGTGATGTCACTTGTGGCTCAGTGCCTGATAGGCCAGTGCTGGTCATGTGGGTGCAGTTTGTGGTTGTGATGTCACTTGTGGCTCAGAGCCTGATAGGCCAGTTTTGGTCACATGGCTGCAGTTTTTGGTTGTGATGTCACTTGTGGCTCAGTGCCTGATAGGCCAGTGCTGGTGATGTGGGTGGAGTTTGTGTTTGTGATGTCACTTGTGGCTCAGTGCCTGATAGGCGAGTGCTGGTGGTGTGGGTGCAGTTTGTGTTTGTGATGTCACTTGTGGCTCAGGGCCTGATAGGCCAGTGTTGGTCACATGGCTGCAGTTTGTGTTTGTGATGTCACTTGTGGCTGAGTGCCTGATAGGCCAGTGCTGGTGATGTGGCTGCATTTTGTGGTTGTGATGTCACTTGTGGCTCAGTGCCTGATAGGCCAGTGCTGGTGATGTGGGTGCAGTTTGTTGTTGTGATGTCATTTGCGGATCAGTGCCTGATAGGCCAGTGCTGGTCACGTGGGTGGAGTTTGTGTTTATGATGTCACTTGTGGCTGAGTGCCTGATAGGCCAGTGCTGGTCACGTGGGTGCAGTTTGTTGTTGTGAGGTCACTTGTGGCTCAGTGCCTGATAGGCCACTGCTGGTCATGTGGGTGCAGTTTGTGTTTGTGATGTCACTTGTGGCTGAGTGCCTGATAGGCCAGTGCTGGTCACGTGGGTGCAGTTTGTTGTTGTGAGGTCACTTGTGGCTCAGTGCCTGATAGGCCAGTGCTGGTCCTGTGTGTGCAGTTTGTGGTTGTGATGTCACTTGTGGCTCAGTGCCTGATAGGCCAATGCTGTTCATGTGGGTGCAGTTTGTGTTTGTGATGTCACTTGTGGCTCAGTGCCTGATAGGCCAGTGCTGGTGATGTGGCTGGAGTTTGTGGTTGTGATGTCACTTGTGGCTCAGTGCCTGATAGGCCAGTGCTGGTGATGTGGGTGGAGTTAGTGGTTGTGATGTCACTTGTGGCTCAGTGCCTGATAGGCCAATGCTGTTCATGTGGGTGCAGTTTGTGTTTGTGATGTCACTTGTGGCTCAGTGCCTGATAGGCCAGTGCTGGTGATGTGGGTGCAGTTTGTGGTTGTGATGTCACTTGTGGCTGAGTGCCTGATAGGCCACTGCTGTTCATGTGGGTGCAGTTTGTGTTTGTGATGTCACTTGTGGCTGAGTGCCTGATAGGCCAGTGCTGTTCATGTGGGTGCAGTTTGTGTTTGTGATGTCACTTGTGGCTCAGTGCCTGATAGGCCAGTGCTGTTCATGTGGGTGCAGTTTGTGATTGTGATGTCACTTGTGGCTCAGTGCCTGATAGGCCGGTGCTGGTCATGTGGATAGAGTTTGTGTTTGTGATGTCACTTGTGGCTCAGTGCCTGATAGGCCAGTGCTGGTCACGTGGGTGCAGTTTGTTGTTGTGGTGTCATTTGCGGATCAGTGCCTGATAGGCCAGTGCTGGTCACGTGGGTGGAGTTTGTGTTTGTGATGTCACTTGTGGCTCAGTGCCTGATAGGCCAGTGCTGGTCCTGTGTGTGCAGTTTGTGTTTGTGATGTCACTTGTGGCTCAGTGCCTGATAGGCCAGTGCTGGTCATGTGGATAGAGTTTCTGGTTGTGATTTCACTTGTGGCTCAGTGCCTGATAGGCCAGTGCTGGTCATGTGGCTGCAGTTTGTGTTTGTGATGTCACTTGTGGCTCAGTGCCTGATAGGCCAGTGCTGGTCATGTGGCTGCAGTTTGTGGTTGTGATGTCACTTGTGGCTCAGTGCCTGATAGGCCAATGCTGTTCACGTGGGTGCAGTTTGTTGTTGTGAGGTCACTTGTGGCTCAGTGCCTGATAGGCCAGTGCTGGTCCTGTGTGTGCAGTTTGTGGTTGTGATGTCACTTGTGGCTCAGTGCCTGATAGGCCAATGCTGTTCATGTGGCTGCAGTTTGTGTTTGTGATGTCACTTGTGGCTCAGTGCCTGATAGGCCAGTGCTGGTGATGTGGGTGCAGTTTGTGGTTGTGATGTCACTTGTGGCTCAGGGCCTGATAGGCCAGTGCTGGTGATGTGGGTTGAGTTAGTGGTTGTGATGTCACTTGTGGCTCAGTGCCTGTTAGGCCAATGCTGTTCATGTGGGTGCAGTTTGTGTTTGTGATGTCACTTGTGGCTCAGTGCCTGATAGGCCAGTGCTGGTGATGTGGGTGCAGTTTGTGGTTGTGATGTCACTTGTGGCTGAGTGCCTGATAGGCCACTGCTGTTCATGTGGGTGCAGTTTGTGTTTGTGATGTCACTTGTGGCTCAGTGCCTGATAGGCCAATGCTGTTCATGTGGGTGCAGTTTGTGTTTGTGATGTCACTTGTGGCTCAGTGCCTGATAGGCCAGTGCTGGTCACGTGGGTGCAGTTTGTTGTTGTGATGTCATTTGCGGATCAGTGCCTGATAGGCCAGTGCTGGTGATGTGGGTGGAGTTTGTGTTTGTGATGTCACTTGTGGCTCAGTGCCTGATAGGCCAGTGCTGGTCACGTGGGTGCAGTTTGTTGTTGTGATGTCATTTGCGGATCAGTGCCTGATAGGCCAGTGCTGGTGATGTGGGTGGAGTTTGTGTTTGTGATGTCACTTGTGGCTCAGTGCCTGATAGGCCAGTGCTGGTCACATGGGTGCAGTTTGTTGTTGTGATGTCATTTGCGGATCAGTGCCTGATAGGCCAGTGCTGGTCACGTGGGTGGAGTTTGTGTTTGTGATGTCACTTGTGGCTCAGTGCCTGATAGGCCAGTGCTGGTCCTGTTTGTGCAGTTTGTGGTTGTGATGTCACTTGTGGCTCAGGGCCTGATAGGCCAGTGCTGGTGATGTGGGTGGAGTGTGTTTATGATGTCACTTGTGGCTCAGTGCCTGATAGGCCAGTGCTGGGGATGTGGGTGGAGTTTGTGTTTGTGATGTCACTTGTGGCTCATTGCCTGATAGGCCAGTGCTGGTCATGTGGGTGCAGTTTGTGGTTGTGATGTCACTTGTGGCTCAGTGCCTGATAGGCCAGTGCTGGTCATGTGGGTGCAGTTTGTGGTTGTGATGTCACTTGTGGCTCAGAGCCTGATAGGCCAGTTTTGGTCACATGGCTGCAGTTTTTGGTTGTGATGTCACTTGTGGCTCAGTGCCTGATAGGCCAGTGCTGGTGATGTGGGTGGAGTTTGTGTTTGTGATGTCACTTGTGGCTCAGTGCCTGATAGGCGAGTGCTGGTGGTGTGGGTGCAGTTTGTGTTTGTGATGTCACTTGTGGCTCAGGGCCTGATAGGCCAGTGTTGGTCACATGGCTGCAGTTTGTGTTTGTGATGTCACTTGTGGCTGAGTGCCTGATAGGCCAGTGCTGGTGATGTGGCTGCATTTTGTGGTTGTGATGTCACTTGTGGCTCAGTGCCTGATAGGCCAGTGCTGGTGATGTGGCTGCAGTTTATATTTGTGATGTCACTTGTGGCTGAGTGCCTGATAGGCCAGTGCTGGTCCTGTGTGTGCAGTTTGTGGTTTTGATGTCACTTGTGGCTCAGTGCCTGATAGGCCAGTGCTGGTGATGTGGCTGCAGTTTGTGTTTGTGAGGTCACTTTTGGCTGAGTGCCTGATAGGCCAGTGCTGGTGATGTGGGTGCAGTTTGTGTTTGTGATGTCACTTGTGGCTCAGTGCCTGATAGGCCAGTGCTGGTCATGTGGGTGCAGTTTGTGGTTGTGATGTCACTTGTGGCTCAGGGCCTGATAGGCCAGTGCTGGTCACGTGGGTGGAGTTTGTGTTTGTGATGTCACTTGTGGCTCAGTGCCTGATAGGCCAGTGCTGGTCACGTGGGTGCAGTTTGTTGTTGTGATGTCATTTGCAGATCAGTGCCTGATAGGCCAGTGCTGGTCACGTGGGTGCAGTTTGTGTTTGTGATGTCACTTGTGGCTGAGTGCCTGATAGGCCAGTGCTGGTCACGTGGGTGCAGTTTGTTGTTGTGATGTCACTTGTGGCTGAGTGCCTGATAGGCCAGTGCCGGTGATGTGGGTGGAGTTTGTGTTTGTGATGTCACTTGTGGCTCAGTGCCTGATAGGCCAATGCTGTTCATGTGGGTGCAGTTTGTGGTTGTGATGTCACTTGTGGCTCAGTGCCTGATAGGCCAGTGCTGGTCATGTGGGTGCAGTTTCTGGTTGTCAGGTCTCTTGTGGCTCAGAGCCTGATAGGCCAGTGTTGGTCACATGGCTGCAGTTTGTGATTGTGATGTCACTTGTGGCTCAGTGCCTGATAGGCCAGTGCTGGTGATGTGGGTGGAGTTTGTGTTTGTGATGTCACTTGTGGCTCAGTGCCTGATAGGCCAGTGCTGGTCACGTGGGTGCAGTTTGTTGTTGTGATGTCATTTGCGGATCAGTGCCTGATAGGCCAGTGCTGGTCACGTGCGTGGAGTTTGTGTTTATGATGTCACTTGTGGCTGAGTGCCTGATAGGCCAGTGCTGGTCACGTGGGTGCAGTTTGTTGTTGTGAGGTCACTTGTGGCTCAGTGCCTGATAGGCCAGTGCTGGTCCTGTGTGTGCAGTTTGTGGTTTTGATGTCACTTGTGGCTCAGTGCCTGATAGGCCAATGCTGTTCATGTGGCTGCAGTTTGTGGTTGTGATGTCACTTGTGGCTGAGTGCCTGATAGGCCAGTGCTGGTGATGTGTGTGCAGTTTGTGGTTGTGATGTCACTTGTGGCTCAGAGCCTGATAGGCCAGTTTTGGTCACATGGCTGCAGTTTGTGATTCTGATGTCACTTGTGGCTCAGTGCCTGATAGGCCAGTGCTGGTCCTGTGTGTGCAGTTTGTGTTTATGATGTCACTTGTGGCTCAGTGCCTGATAGGCCAGTGCTGGTCACGTGGGTGCAGTTTGTTGTTGTGAGGTCACTTGTGGCTCAGTGCCTGATAGGCCAGTGCTGGTCCTGTGTGTGCAGTTTGTGGTTGTGATGTCACTTGTGGCTCAGTGCCTGATAGGCCAGTGCTGGTCATGTGGATAGAGTTTCTGGTTGTGATTTCACTTGTGGCTCAGTGCCTGATAGGCCAGTGCTGGTCATGTGGCTGCAGTTTGTGTTTATGATGTCACTTGTGGCTCAGTGCCTGATAGGCCAGTGCTGGTGATGTGGCTGCAGTTTGTGGTTGTGATGTCACTTGTGGCTCAGTGCCTGATAGGCCAATGCTGTTCATGTGGGTGCAGTTTGTGTTTGTGATGTCACTTGTGGCTCAGTGCCTGATAGGCCAGTGCTGGTCATGTGGCTGCAGTTTATATTTGTGATGTCACTTGTGGCTCAGTGCCTGATAGGCCAGTGCTGGTGATGTGGCTGCAGTTTGTGGTTGTGATGTCACTTGTGGCTCAGGGCCTGATAGGCCAGTGCTGGTGATGTGGCTGCAGTTTGTGGTTGTGATGTCACTTGTGGCTCAGTGCCTGATAGGCCAGTGCTGGTCCTGTGTGTGCAGTTTGTGGTTTTGATGTCACTTGTGGCTCAGTGCCTGATAGGCCAGTGCTGGACATGTGGGTGCAGTTTGTGGTTGTGATGTCACTTGTGGCTCAGGGCCTGATAGGCCAGTGTTGGTCACATGGCTGCAGTTTGTGTTTGTGATGTCATTTGCGGATCAGTGCCTGATAGGCCAGTGCTGGTGATGTGGGTGCAGTTTGTGTTTGTGATGTCACTTGTGGCTCAGTGCCTGATAGGCCAGTGCTGGTCATGTGGGTGCAGTTTGTGTTTGTGATGTCACTTGTGGCTCAGGGCCTGATAGGCCAGTGTTGGTCACATGGCTGCAGTTTGTGGTTGTGATGTCACTTGTGGCTCAGTGCCTGATAGGCCAGTGCTGGTCCTGTGTGTGCAGTTTGTGGTTTTGATTTCACTTGTGGCTCAGTGCCTGATAGGCCAGTGCTGGTGATGTGGGTGGAGTTTGTGTTTGTGATGTCACTTGTGGCTCAGTGCCTGATAGGCCAGTGCTGGTCACGTGGGTTCAGTTTGTTGTTGTGATGTCATTTGCGGATCAGTGCCTGATAGGCCAGTGCTGGTCACGTGGGTGGAGTTTGTGTTTGTGATGTCACTTGTGGCTCAGTGCCTGATAGGCCAGTGCTGGTCATGTGGGTGCAGTTTGTGTTTGTGATGTCACTTGTGGCTCAGTGCCTGATAGGCCAGTGCTGGTCATGTGGATAGAGTTTGTGGTTGTGATGTCACTTGTGGCTCAGTGCCTGATAGGCCAGTGCTGGTCATGTGGCTGCAGTTTGTGTTTGTGATGTCACTTGTGGCTCAGGGCCTGATAGGCCAGTGCTGGTGATGTGGCTGCAGTTTGTGGTTGTGATGTCACTTGTGGCTCAGTGCCTGATAGGCCAGTGCTGGTCATGTGGCTGCAGTTTATATTTGTGATGTCACTTGTGGCTGAGTGCCTGATAGGCCAGTGCTGGTCATGTGGGTGCAGTTGGTGGTTGTGATGTCACTTGTGGCTCAGTGCCTGATAGGCCAATGCTTTTCATGTGGGTGCAGTTTGTGTTTGTGATGTCACTTGTGGCTCAGTGCCTGATAGGCCAATGCTGTTCATGTGGGTGCAGTTTGTGTTTGTGATGTCACTTGTGGCTCAGTGCCTGATAGGCCAGTGCTGGTGATGTGGGTGCTGGTTGTGATTGTGATGTCACTTGTGGCTCAGTACCTGATAGGCCAGTGTTGGTCACATGGCTGCAGTTTGTGTTTGTGATGTCACTTGTGGCTCAGTGCCTGATAGGCCAGTGCTGGTCCTGTGTGTGGAGTTTGTGTTTGTGATGTCACTTGTGGCTCAGAGCCTGATAGGCCAGTGCTGGTGGTGTCACTGCAGTTTTTGTTTGTGATGTCACGTTTTGCTGAGTGCCTGATAGGCCAGTGCTGGTCACGTGGGTGCAGTTTGTGGTTGTGATGTCACTTGTGGCTGAGTGCCTGATAGGCCAGTGCTGGTGATGTGGGTGGAGTTTGTGGTTGTGATGTCACTTGTGGCTCAGTGCCTGATAGGCCAGTGCTGGTGATGTGGGTGCAGTTTGTGCTTGGGATGTCATTTGTGGCTCAGTGCCTGATAGGCCAGTGCTGGTCCTGTGGGTGGAGTTTGTGTTTGTGATGTCACTTGTGGCTCAGTGCGTGATAGGCCAGTGCTGTTGATGTGGGTGCTGGTTGTGTTTGTGAGGTCAGATTTGCCTGAGTGCCTGATAGGCCAGTGCTGGTCACGTGTGTGCAGTTTGTGGTTGTGATGTCACTTGTGGCTCAGTGCCTGATAGGCCAATGCTGATGATGTGGCTGCAATTTGTGTTTGTGATGTCACTTGTGACTGAGTGCCTTATAGGGCAGTGCTGGTTTACGTGGCTGCAGTTTGTCGTTGTGATGTCACTTGTGGCTCAGTGCCTGATAGGCCAGTGCTGGTGATGTGGGTGGAGTTTGTGGTTGTGATGTCACTTGTGGCTCAGTGCCTGATAGGCCAGTGCTGGTGATGTGGGTGGAGTTTGTGGTTGCGATGTCAGTTGTGGCTGAGTGCCTGATAGGCCAGTGCTCTTCATGTGTGTGTAGTTTTTTTTGTGATGTCCCTTGTGGCTCAGTGCCTGATAGGCCAGTGCTGGTCATGTGGGTGCAGTTTGTGGTTGTCAGGTCACTTGTGGCTGAGTGCCTGATAGGCCAGTGCTGGTCACATGGCTGCAGTTTGTGGTTGTGATGACACTTGTGGCTCAGTGCCTGATAGGCCAGTGCTGGTGATGTGGGTGCTGGTTGTGGTTGTGATGTCTGTTTTTGCTGAGTGCCTGATAGGCCAGTGCTTGTCCTGTGGGTGGAGTTCGTGTTTGTGATGTCCCCTGTGGCTCAGTGCCTGATAGGCCAGTGCTGGTGATGTGGGTGCAGTTTGTGTTTGTGATGTCACTTGTGGCTCAGTGCCTGATAGGCCAGTGCTGGTCATGTGAGTGCAGTTTGTCGTTGTCAGGTCACTTGTGGCTGAGTGCCTGATAGGCCAGTGCTGGTGATGTGGCTGCAGTTTGTGGTTGTGATGTCACTTGTGGCTCAGTGCCTGATAGGCCAGTGCTGGTGATGTGGCTGCAGTTTGTGGTTGTGATGTCACTTGTGGCTCAGTGCCTGATAGGCCAGTGCTGGTGATGTGGGTGGAGTTTGTGGTTGTGATGTCACTTGTGGCTGAGTGCCTGATAGGCCAGTGCTGGTGATGTGGGTGGAGTTTGTTGTTGTGATGTCACTTGTGGCTCAGTGCCTGATAGGCCAGTGCTGGTGATGTGGGTGGAGTTTGTGTTTGTGATGTCACTTGTGGCTCAGTGCCTGATAGGCCAGTGCTGGTCATGTGGGTGCAGTTTGTGTTTGTGATGTCACTTGTGGCTGAGTGCCTGATAGGCCAGTGTTGGTCACATGGCTGCAGTTTGTGTTTGTCATGTCACTTGTGGCTCAGTGCCTGATAGGCCAGTGCTGGTCATGTGGCTGCAGTTTATATTTGTGATGTCACTTGTGGCTGAGTGCCTGATAGGCCAGTGCTGGTGATGTGGGTGGAGTTTGTGTTTGTGATGTCACTTGTGGCTCAGTGCCTGATAGGCCAGTGCTGGGGATGTGGGTGGAGTTTGTGTTTGTGATGTCACTTGTGGCTCAGTGCCTGATAGGCCCGTGCTGGTCCTGTGGGTGCAGTTTGTGGTTGTGATGTCACTTGTGGCTCAGTGCCTGATAGGCCAGTGCTGGTCATGTGGATAGAGTTTCTGGTTGTGATTTCACTTGTGGCTCAGTGCCTGATAGGCCAGTGCTGGTCATGTGGCTGCAGTTTGTGTTTGTGATGTCACTTGTGGCTCAGTGCCTGATAGGCCAGTGCTGGTGATGTGGGTGGAGTTTGTGGTTGTGATGTCATTTGTGGCTCAGTGCCTGATAGGCCAATGCTGTTCATGTGGGTGGAGTTTGTGTTTGTGATGTCACTTGTGGCTCAGTGCCTGATAGGCCAGTGCTGGTCACGTGGGTGCAGTTTGTTGTTGTGATGTCATTTGCGGATCAGTGCCTGATAGGCCAGTGCTGGTGATGTGGGTGGAGTTTGTGTTTGTGATGTCACTTGTGGCTCAGTGCCTGATAGGCCAGTGCTGGTGATGTGGGTGCAGTTTGTTGTTGTGATGTCATTTGCGGATCAGTGCCTGATAGGCCAGTGCTGGTCACGTGGGTGGAGTTTGTGTTTATGATGTCACTTGTGGCTGAGTGCCTGATAGGCCACTGCTGGTCACGTGGGTGCAGTTTGTTGTTGTGAGGTCACTTGTGGCTCAGTGCCTGATAGGCCACTGCTGGTCATGTGGGTGCAGTTTGTGTTTGTGATGTCACTTGTGGCTGAGTGCCTGATAGGCCAGTGCTGGTCACGTGGGTGCAGTTTGTTGTTGTGAGGTCACTTGTGGCTCAGTGCCTGATAGGCCAGTGCTGGTCCTGTGTGTGCAGTTTGTGGTTGTGATGTCACTTGTGGCTCAGTGCCTGATAGGCCAATGCTGTTCATGTGGGTGCAGTTTGTGTTTGTGATGTCACTTGTGGCTCAGTGCCTGATAGGCCAGTGCTGGTGATGTGGCTGGAGTTTGTGGTTGTGATGTCACTTGTGGCTCAGTGCCTGATAGGCCAGTGCTGGTGATGTGGGTGGAGTTAGTGGTTGTGATGTCACTTGTGGCTCAGTGCCTGATAGGCCAATGCTGTTCATGTGGGTGCAGTTTGTGTTTGTGATGTCACTTGTGGCTCAGTGCCTGATAGGCCAGTGCTGGTGATGTGGGTGCAGTTTGTGGTTGTGATGTCACTTGTGGCTGAGTGCCTGATAGGCCACTGCTGTTCATGTGGGTGCAGTTTGTGTTTGTGATGTCACTTGTGGCTGAGTGCCTGATAGGCCAATGCTGTTCATGTGGGTGCAGTTTGTGTTTGTGATGTCACTTGTGGCTCAGTGCCTGATAGGCCAGTGCTGTTCATGTGGGTGCAGTTTGTGATTGTGATGTCACTTGTGGCTCAGTGCCTGATAGGCCGGTGCTGGTCATGTGGATAGAGTTTGTGTTTGTGATGTCACTTGTGGCTCAGTGCCTGATAGGCCAGTGCTGGTCACGTGGGTGCAGTTTGTTGTTGTGGTGTCATTTGCGGATCAGTGCCTGATAGGCCAGTGCTGGTCACGTGGGTGGAGTTTGTGTTTGTGATGTCACTTGTGGCTCAGTGCCTGATAGGCCAGTGCTGGTCCTGTTTGTGCAGTTTGTGGTTGTGATGTCACTTGTGGCTCAGGGCCTGATAGGCCAGTGCTGGTGATGTGGGTGGAGTGTGTTTATGATGTCACTTGTGGCTCAGTGCCTGATAGGCCAGTGCTGGGGATGTGGGTGGAGTTTGTGTTTGTGATGTCACTTGTGGCTCAGTGCCTGATAGGCCAGTGCTGGTCCTGTGTGTGCAGTTTGTGTTTGTGATGTCACTTGTGGCTCAGTGCCTGATAGGCCAGTGCTGGTCATGTGGATAGAGTTTCTGGTTGTGATTTCACTTGTGGCTCAGTGCCTGATAGGCCAGTGCTGGTCATGTGGCTGCAGTTTGTGTTTGTGATGTCACTTGTGGCTCAGTGCCTGATAGGCCAGTGCTGGTCATGTGGCTGCAGTTTGTGGTTGTGATGTCACTTGTGGCTGAGTGCCTGATAGGCCAATGCTGTTCACGTGGGTGCAGTTTGTTGTTGTGAGGTCACTTGTGGCTCAGTGCCTGATAGGCCAGTGCTGGTCCTGTGTGTGCAGTTTGTGGTTGTGATGTCACTTGTGGCTCAGTGCCTGATAGGCCAATGCTGTTCATGTGGCTGCAGTTTGTGTTTGTGATGTCACTTGTGGCTCAGTGCCTGATAGGCCAGTGCTGGTGATGTGGGTGCAGTTTGTGGTTGTGATGTCACTTGTGGCTCAGGGCCTGATAGGCCAGTGCTGGTGATGTGGGTTGAGTTAGTGGTTGTGATGTCACTTGTGGCTCAGTGCCTGTTAGGCCAATGCTGTTCATGTGGGTGCAGTTTGTGTTTGTGATGTCACTTGTGGCTCAGTGCCTGATAGGCCAGTGCTGGTGATGTGGGTGCAGTTTGTGGTTGTGATGTCACTTGTGGCTGAGTGCCTGATAGGCCACTGCTGTTCATGTGGGTGCAGTTTGTGTTTGTGATGTCACTTGTGGCTCAGTGCCTGATAGGCCAATGCTGTTCATGTGGGTGCAGTTTGTGTTTGTGATGTCACTTGTGGCTCAGTGCCTGATAGGCCAGTGCTGGTCACGTGGGTGCAGTTTGTTGTTGTGATGTCATTTGCGGATCAGTGCCTGATAGGCCAGTGCTGGTGATGTGGGTGGAGTTTGTGTTTGTGATGTCACTTGTGGCTCAGTGCCTGATAGGCCAGTGCTGGTCACGTGGGTGCAGTTTGTTGTTGTGATGTCATTTGCGGATCAGTGCCTGATAGGCCAGTGCTGGTGATGTGGGTGGAGTTTGTGTTTGTGATGTCACTTGTGGCTCAGTGCCTGATAGGCCAGTGCTGGTCACGTGGGTGCAGTTTGTTGTTGTGATGTCATTTGCGGATCAGTGCCTGATAGGCCAGTGCTGGTCACGTGGGTGGAGTTTGTGTTTGTGATGTCACTTGTGGCTCAGTGCCTGATAGGCCAGTGCTGGTCCTGTTTGTGCAGTTTGTGGTTGTGATGTCACTTGTGGCTCAGGGCCTGATAGGCCAGTGCTGGTGATGTGGGTGGAGTGTGTTTATGATGTCACTTGTGGCTCAGTGCCTGATAGGCCAGTGCTGGGGATGTGGGTGGAGTTTGTGTTTGTGATGTCACTTGTGGCTCATTGCCTGATAGGCCAGTGCTGGTCATGTGGGTGCAGTTTGTGGTTGTGATGTCACTTGTGGCTCAGTGCCTGATAGGCCAGTGCTGGTCATGTGGGTGCAGTTTGTGGTTGTGATGTCACTTGTGGCTCAGAGCCTGATAGGCCAGTTTTGGTCACATGGCTGCAGTTTTTGGTTGTGATGTCACTTGTGGCTCAGTGCCTGATAGGCCAGTGCTGGTGATGTGGGTGGAGTTTGTGTTTGTGATGTCACTTGTGGCTCAGTGCCTGATAGGCGAGTGCTGGTGGTGTGGGTGCAGTTTGTGTTTGTGATGTCACTTGTGGCTCAGGGCCTGATAGGCCAGTGTTGGTCACATGGCTGCAGTTTGTGTTTGTGATGTCACTTGTGGCTGAGTGCCTGATAGGCCAGTGCTGGTGATGTGGCTGCATTTTGTGGTTGTGATGTCACTTGTGGCTCAGTGCCTGATAGGCCAGTGCTGGTGATGTGGCTGCAGTTTATATTTGTGATGTCACTTGTGGCTGAGTGCCTGATAGGCCAGTGCTGGTCCTGTGTGTGCAGTTTGTGGTTTTGATGTCACTTGTGGCTCAGTGCCTGATAGGCCAGTGCTGGTGATGTGGCTGCAGTTTGTGTTTGTGAGGTCACTTTTGGCTGAGTGCCTGATAGGCCAGTGCTGGTGATGTGGGTGCAGTTTGTGTTTGTGATGTCACTTGTGGCTCAGTGCCTGATAGGCCAGTGCTGGTCATGTGGGTGCAGTTTGTGGTTGTGATGTCACTTGTGGCTCAGGGCCTGATAGGCCAGTGCTGGTCACGTGGGTGGAGTTTGTGTTTGTGATGTCACTTGTGGCTCAGTGCCTGATAGGCCAGTGCTGGTCACGTGGGTGCAGTTTGTTGTTGTGATGTCATTTGCAGATCAGTGCCTGATAGGCCAGTGCTGGTCACGTGGGTGCAGTTTGTGTTTGTGATGTCACTTGTGGCTGAGTGCCTGATAGGCCAGTGCTGGTCACGTGGGTGCAGTTTGTTGTTGTGATGTCACTTGTGGCTGAGTGCCTGATAGGCCAGTGCCGGTGATGTGGGTGGAGTTTGTGTTTGTGATGTCACTTGTGGCTCAGTGCCTGATAGGCCAATGCTGTTCATGTGGGTGCAGTTTGTGGTTGTGATGTCACTTGTGGCTCAGTGCCTGATAGGCCAATGCTGTTCATGTGGGTGCAGTTTGTGGTTGTGATGTCACTTGTGGCTCAGTGCCTGATAGGCCAGTGCTGGTCATGTGGGTGCAGTTTCTGGTTGTCAGGTCTCTTGTGGCTCAGAGCCTGATAGGCCAGTGTTGGTCACATGGCTGCAGTTTGTGATTGTGATGTCACTTGTGGCTCAGTGCCTGATAGGCCAGTGCTGGTGATGTGGGTGGAGTTTGTGTTTGTGATGTCACTTGTGGCTCAGTGCCTGATAGGCCAGTGCTGGTCACGTGGGTGCAGTTTGTTGTTGTGATGTCATTTGCGGATCAGTGCCTGATAGGCCAGTGCTGGTCACGTGCGTGGAGTTTGTGTTTATGATGTCACTTGTGGCTGAGTGCCTGATAGGCCAGTGCTGGTCACGTGGGTGCAGTTTGTTGTTGTGAGGTCACTTGTGGCTCAGTGCCTGATAGGCCAGTGCTGGTCCTGTGTGTGCAGTTTGTGGTTTTGATGTCACTTGTGGCTCAGTGCCTGATAGGCCAATGCTGTTCATGTGGCTGCAGTTTGTGGTTGTGATGTCACTTGTGGCTGAGTGCCTGATAGGCCAGTGCTGGTGATGTGTGTGCAGTTTGTGGTTGTGATGTCACTTGTGGCTCAGAGCCTGATAGGCCAGTTTTGGTCACATGGCTGCAGTTTGTGATTCTGATGTCACTTGTGGCTCAGTGCCTGATAGGCCAGTGCTGGTCCTGTGTGTGCAGTTTGTGTTTATGATGTCACTTGTGGCTCAGTGCCTGATAGGCCAGTGCTGGTCACGTGGGTGCAGTTTGTTGTTGTGAGGTCACTTGTGGCTCAGTGCCTGATAGGCCAGTGCTGGTCCTGTGTGTGCAGTTTGTGGTTGTGATGTCACTTGTGGCTCAGTGCCTGATAGGCCAGTGCTGGTCATGTGGATAGAGTTTCTGGTTGTGATTTCACTTGTGGCTCAGTGCCTGATAGGCCAGTGCTGGTCATGTGGCTGCAGTTTGTGTTTATGATGTCACTTGTGGCTCAGTGCCTGATAGGCCAGTGCTGGTGATGTGGCTGCAGTTTGTGGTTGTGATGTCACTTGTGGCTCAGTGCCTGATAGGCCAATGCTGTTCATGTGGGTGCAGTTTGTGTTTGTGATGTCACTTGTGGCTCAGTGCCTGATAGGCCAGTGCTGGTCATGTGGCTGCAGTTTATATTTGTGATGTCACTTGTGGCTCAGTGCCTGATAGGCCAGTGCTGGTGATGTGGCTGCAGTTTGTGGTTGTGATGTCACTTGTGGCTCAGGGCCTGATAGGCCAGTGCTGGTGATGTGGCTGCAGTTTGTGGTTGTGATGTCACTTGTGGCTCAGTGCCTGATAGGCCAGTGCTGGTCCTGTGTGTGCAGTTTGTGGTTTTGATGTCACTTGTGGCTCAGTGCCTGATAGGCCAGTGCTGGACATGTGGGTGCAGTTTGTGGTTGTGATGTCACTTGTGGCTCAGGGCCTGATAGGCCAGTGTTGGTCACATGGCTGCAGTTTGTGTTTGTGATGTCATTTGCGGATCAGTGCCTGATAGGCCAGTGCTGGTGATGTGGGTGCAGTTTGTGTTTGTGATGTCACTTGTGGCTCAGTGCCTGATAGGCCAGTGCTGGTCATGTGGGTGCAGTTTGTGTTTGTGATGTCACTTGTGGCTCAGGGCCTGATAGGCCAGTGTTGGTCACATGGCTGCAGTTTGTGGTTGTGATGTCACTTGTGGCTCAGTGCCTGATAGGCCAGTGCTGGTCCTGTGTGTGCAGTTTGTGGTTTTGATTTCACTTGTGGCTCAGTGCCTGATAGGCCAGTGCTGGTGATGTGGGTGGAGTTTGTGTTTGTGATGTCACTTGTGGCTCAGTGCCTGATAGGCCAGTGCTGGTCACGTGGGTTCAGTTTGTTGTTGTGATGTCATTTGCGGATCAGTGCCTGATAGGCCAGTGCTGGTCACGTGGGTGGAGTTTGTGTTTGTGATGTCACTTGTGGCTCAGTGCCTGATAGGCCAGTGCTGGTCATGTGGGTGCAGTTTGTGTTTGTGATGTCACTTGTGGCTCAGTGCCTGATAGGCCAGTGCTGGTCATGTGGATAGAGTTTGTGGTTGTGATGTCACTTGTGGCTCAGTGCCTGATAGGCCAGTGCTGGTCATGTGGCTGCAGTTTGTGTTTGTGATGTCACTTGTGGCTCAGTGCCTGATAGGCCAGTGCTGGTGATGTGGCTGCAGTTTGTGGTTGTGATGTCACTTGTGGCTCAGTGCCTGATAGGCCAGTGCTGGTCATGTGGCTGCAGTTTATATTTGTGATGTCACTTGTGGCTGAGTGCCTGATAGGCCAGTGCTGGTCATGTGGGTGCAGTTTGTGTTTGTGATGTCACTTGTGGCTCAGTGCCTGATAGGCCAATGCTGTTCATGTGGGTGCAGTTTGTGTTTGTGATGTCACTTGTGGCTCAGTGCCTGATAGGCCAGTGCTGGTGATGTGGGTGCTGGTTGTGATTGTGATGTCACTTGTGGCTCAGTACCTGATAGGCCAGTGTTGGTCACATGGCTGCAGTTTGTGTTTGTGATGTCACTTGTGGCTCAGTGCCTGATAGGCCAGTGCTGGTCCTGTGTGTGGAGTTTGTGTTTGTGATGTCACTTGTGGCTCAGAGCCTGATAGGCCAGTGCTGGTGGTGTCACTGCAGTTTTTGTTTGTGATGTCACGTTTTGCTGAGTGCCTGATAGGCCAGTGCTGGTCACGTGGGTGCAGTTTGTGGTTGTGATGTCACTTGTGGCTGAGTGCCTGATAGGCCAGTGCTGGTGATGTGGGTGGAGTTTGTGGTTGTGATGTCACTTGTGGCTCAGTGCCTGATAGGCCAGTGCTGGTGATGTGGGTGCAGTTTGTGCTTGGGATGTCATTTGTGGCTCAGTGCCTGATAGGCCAGTGCTGGTCCTGTGGGTGGAGTTTGTGTTTGTGATGTCACTTGTGGCTCAGTGCGTGATAGGCCAGTGCTGTTGATGTGGGTGCTGGTTGTGTTTGTGAGGTCAGATTTGCCTGAGTGCCTGATAGGCCAGTGCTGGTCACGTGTGTGCAGTTTGTGGTTGTGATGTCACTTGTGGCTCAGTGCCTGATAGGCCAATGCTGATGATGTGGCTGCAATTTGTGTTTGTGATGTCACTTGTGACTGAGTGCCTTATAGGGCAGTGCTGGTTTACGTGGCTGCAGTTTGTCGTTGTGATGTCACTTGTGGCTCAGTGCCTGATAGGCCAGTGCTGGTGATGTGGGTGGAGTTTGTGGTTGTGATGTCACTTGTGGCTCAGTGCCTGATAGGCCAGTGCTGGTGATGTGGGTGGAGTTTGTGGTTGCGATGTCAGTTGTGGCTGAGTGCCTGATAGGCCAGTGCTCTTCATGTGTGTGTAGTTTTTTTTGTGATGTCCCTTGTGGCTCAGTGCCTGATAGGCCAGTGCTGGTCATGTGGGTGCAGTTTGTGGTTGTCAGGTCACTTGTGGCTGAGTGCCTGATAGGCCAGTGCTGGTCACATGGCTGCAGTTTGTGGTTGTGATGACACTTGTGGCTCAGTGCCTGATAGGCCAGTGCTGGTGATGTGGGTGCTGGTTGTGGTTGTGATGTCTGTTTTTGCTGAGTGCCTGATAGGCCAGTGCTTGTCCTGTGGGTGGAGTTCGTGTTTGTGATGTCCCCTGTGGCTCAGTGCCTGATAGGCCAGTGCTGGTGATGTGGGTGCAGTTTGTGTTTGTGATGTCACTTGTGGCTCAGTGCCTGATAGGCCAGTGCTGTTCATGTGGGTGCAGTTTGTGATTGTGATGTCACTTGTGGCTCAGTGCCTGATAGGCCAGTGCTGGCGATGTGGGTGGAGTTTGTGTTTGTGATGTCACTTGTGGCTCAGTGCCTGATAGGCCAGTGCTGGTCACGTGGGTGCAGTTTGTTGTTGTGATGTCATTTGCGGATCAGTGCCTGATAGGCCAGTGCTGGTGATGTGGGTGGAGTTTGTGTTTGTGATGTCACTTGTGGCTCAGTGCCTGATAGGCCAATGCTGTTCATGTGGGTGCAGTTTGTGTTTGTGATGTCACTTGTGGCTCAGTGCCTGATAGGCCAGTGCTGGTCATGTGAGTGCAGTTTGTCGTTGTCAGGTCACTTGTGGCTGAGTGCCTGATAGGCCAGTGCTGGTGATGTGGCTGCAGTTTGTGGTTGTGATGTCACTTGTGGCTCAGTGCCTGATAGGCCAGTGCTGGTGATGTGGCTGCAGTTTGTGGTTGTGATGTCACTTGTGGCTCAGTGCCTGATAGGCCAGTGCTGGTGATGTGGGTGGAGTTTGTGGTTGTGATGTCACTTGTGGCTGAGTGCCTGATAGGCCAGTGCTGGTGATGTGGGTGGAGTTTGTGTTTATGATGTCAGTTGTGGCTCAGTGTCTGATAGGCCAGTGCTGTTCATGTGGGTGCAGTTTGTGGTTGTGATGTCACTTGTGGCTCAGTGCCTGATAGGCCAGTGCTGGTCCTGTGTGTGCAGTTTGTGGTTTTGATGTCACTTGTGGCTCAGTGCCTGATAGGCCAGTGCTGGTCACGTGGGTGGAGTTTGTGTTTGTGATGTCACTTGTGGCTCAGTGCCTGATAGGCCAGTGCTGGACATGTGGGTGCAGTTTGTGTTTGTGATGTCACTTGTGGCTCAGGGCCTGATAGGCCAGTGTTGGTCACATGGCTGCAGTTTGTGCTTGGGATGTCACTTGTGGCTCAGTGCCTGATAGGCCAGTGCTGGTCCTGTGTGTGCAGTTTGTGGTTTTGATGTCACTTGTGGCTCAGTGCCTGATAGGCCAGTGCTGGTGATGTGGGTGGAGTTTGTGTTTGTGATGTCAGTTGTGGCTCAGTGCCTGATAGGCCAGTGCTGGTCACGTGGGTGCAGTTTGTTGTTGTGATGTCATTTGCGGATCAGTGCCTGATAGGCCAGTGCTGGTGATGTGGGTGGAGTTTGTGTTTGTGATGTCACTTGTGGCTGAGTGCCTGATAGGCCAGTGCTGTTCACGTGGGTGCAGTTTGTGATTGTGATGTCACTTGTGGCTAAGTGCCTGATAGGCCAGTGCTGGTCATGTGGATAGAGTTTGTGTTTGTGATGTCACTTGTGGCTCAGTGCCTGATAGGCCAGTGCTGGTCCTGTGTGTGCAGTTTGTGTTTGTGATGTCACTTGTGGCTCAGGGACTGATAGGCCAGTGTTGGTCACATGGCTGCAGTTTGTGTTTGTGATGTCACTTGTGGCTGAGTGCCTGATAGGCCAGTGCTGGTGATGTGGGTGGAGTTTGTGGTTGTGATGTCACTTGTGGCTCAGTGCCTGATAGGCCAGTGCTGGTGATGTGGGTGCAGTTTGTGTTTGTGATGTCACTTGTGGCTCAGTGCCTGATAGGCCAGTGCTGGTCATGTGGGTGCAGTTTGTGGTTGTGATGTCACTTGTGGCTCAGGGCCCTATAGGCCAGTGTTGGTCACATGGCTGCAGTTTATGATTGTGATGTCACTTGTGGCTCAGTGCCTGATAGGCCAATGCTGATGATGTGGCTGCAGTTTGTGTTTGTGATGTCACTTGTGACTGAGTGCCTTATAGGGAAGTGCTGGTTTACGTGGCTGCAGTTTGTCGTTGTGATGTCACTTGTGGCTCAGTGCCTGATAGGCCAGTGCTCTTCATGTGTGTGTAGTTTTTTTTGTGATGTCCCTTGTGGCTCAGTGCCTGATAGGCCAGTGCTGGTCATGTGGGTGCAGTTTGTGGTTGTCAGGTCACTTGTGGCTGAGTGCCTGATAGGCCAGTGCTGGTCACATGGCTGCAGTTTGTGGTTGTGATGACACTTGTGGCTCAGTGCCTGATAGGCCAGTGCTGGTGATGTGGGTGCTGGTTGTGGTTGTGATGTCTGTTTTTGCTGAGTGCCTGATAGGCCAGTGCTTGTCCTGTGGGTGGAGTTCGTGTTTGTGATGTCCCCTGTGGCTCAGTGCCTGATAGGCCAGTGCTGGTGATGTGGGTGGAGTTTGTGTTTATGATGTCACTTGTGGCTCAGTGCCTGATAGGCCAGTGCTGGCGATGTGGGTGGAGTTTGTGTTTGTGATGTCACTTGTGGCTCAGTGCCTGATAGGCCAGTGCTGGTCACGTGGGTGCAGTTTGTTGTTGTGATGTCATTTGCGGATCAGTGCCTGATAGGCCATTGCTGGTGATGTGGGTGGAGTTTGTGTTTGTGATGTCACTTGTGGCTCAGTGCCTGATAGGCCAATGCTGTTCATGTGGGTGCAGTTTGTGGTTGTGATGTCACTTGTGGCTCAGTGCCTGATAGGCCAGTGCTGGTCATGTGGGTGCAGTTTGTCGTTGTCAGGTCACTTGTGGCTCAGTGCCTGATAGGCCAGTGCTGGTGATGTGGCTGCAGTTTGTGGTTGTGATGTCACTTGTGGCTCAGTGCCTGATAGGCCAGTGCTGGTGATGTGGCTGCAGTTTGTGGTTGTGATGTCACTTGTGGCTCAGTGCCTGATAGGCCAGTGCTGGTGATGTGGCTGCAGTTTGTGTTTGTGATGTCACTTGTGGCTCAGTGCCTGATAGGCCAGTGCTGGTCATGTGGGTGCAGTTTGTGGTTGTGATGTCACTTGTGGCTCAGTGCCTGATAGGCCAGTGCTGGTCCTGTGTGTGCAGTTTGTGGTTTTGATGTCACTTGTGGCTCAGGGCCTGATAGGCCAGTGCTGGTGATGTGGCTGCAGTTTGTGTTTGTGAGGTCACTTTTGGCTGAGTGCCTGATAGGCCAGTGCTGGTGATGTGGGTGCAGTTTGTGTTTGTGATGTCACTTGTGGCTCAGTGCCTGATAGGCCAGTGCTGGTCATGTGGGTGCAGTTTGTGGTTGTGATGTCACTTGTGGCTCAGGGCCTGATAGGCCAGTGCTGGTCACGTGGGTGGAGTTTGTGTTTGTGATGTCACTTGTGGCTCAGTGCCTGATAGGCCAGTGCTGGTCACGTGGGTGCAGTTTGTTGTTGTGATGTCATTTGCGGATCAGTGCCTGATAGGCCAGTGCTGGTCACGTGGGTGCAGTTTGTGTTTGTGATGTCACTTGTGGCTGAGTGCCTGATAGGCCAGTGCTGGTCACGTGGGTGCAGTTTGTTGTTGTGATGTCACTTGTGGCTGAGTGCCTGATAGGCCAGTGCCGGTGATGTGGGTGGAGTTTGTGTTTGTGATGTCACTTGTGGCTCAGTGCCTGATAGGCCAATGCTGTTCATGTGGCTGCAGTTTGTGGTTGTGATGTCACTTGTGGCTCAGTGCCTGATAGGCCAGTGCTGGTCATGTGGGTGCAGTTTCTGGTTGTCAGGTCTCTTGTGGCTCAGAGCCTGATAGGCCAGTGTTGGTCACATGGCTGCAGTTTGTGATTGTGATGTCACTTGTGGCTCAGTGCCTGATAGGCCAGTGCTGGTCACGTGGGTGGAGTTTGTGTTTGTGATGTCACTTGTGGCTCAGTGCCTGATAGGCCAGTGCTGGTCACGTGGGTGCAGTTTGTTGTTGTGATGTCATTTGCGGATCAGTGCCTGATAGGCCAGTGCTGGTCACGTGCGTGGAGTTTGTGTTTATGATGTCACTTGTGGCTGAGTGCCTGATAGGCCAGTGCTGGTCACGTGGGTGCAGTTTGTTGTTGTGAGGTCACTTGTGGCTCAGTGCCTGATAGGCCAGTGCTGGTCCTGTGTGTGCAGTTTGTGGTTTTGATGTCACTTGTGGCTCAGTGCCTGATAGGCCAATGCTGTTCATGTGGCTGCAGTTTGTGGTTGTGATGTCACTTGTGGCTGAGTGCCTGATAGGCCAGTGCTGGTGATGTGTGTGCAGTTTGTGGTTGTGATGTCACTTGTGGCTCAGAGCCTGATAGGCCAGTTTTGGTCACATGGCTGCAGTTTGTGATTCTGATGTCACTTGTGGCTCAGGGCCTAATAGGCCAGTGCTGGTCCTGTGTGTGCAGTTTGTGTTTATGATGTCACTTGTGGCTCAGTGCCTGATAGGCCAGTGCTGGTCACGTGGGTGCAGTTTGTTGTTGTGAGGTCACTTGTGGCTCAGTGCCTGATAGGCCAGTGCTGGTCATGTGTGTGCAGTTTGTGGTTGTGATGTCACTTGTGGCTCAGTGCCTGATAGGCCAGTGCTGGTGATGTGGGTGGAGTTTGTTGTTGTGATGTCACTTGTGGCTCAGTGCCTGATAGGCCAGTGCTGGTGATGTGGGTGGAGTTAGTGGTTGTGATGTCACTTGTGGCTCAGTGCCTGATAGGCCAATGCTGTTCATGTGGGTGCAGTTTGTGTTTGTGATGTCACTTGTGGCTCAGTGCCTGATAGGCCAGTGCTGGTGATGTGGGTGCAGTTTGTGGTTGTGATGTCACTTGTGGCTGAGTGCCTGATAGGCCACTGCTGTTCATGTGGGTGCAGTTTGTGTTTGTGATGTCACTTGTGGCTCAGTGCCTGATAGGCCAATGCTGTTCATGTGGGTGCAGTTTGTGGTTGTGATGTCACTTGTGGCTCAGTGCCTGATAGGCCAGTGCTGGTCATGTGGGTGCAGTTTGTGGTTGTCAGGTCACTTGTGGCTCAGTGCCTGATAGGCCAATGCTGTTCATGTGGGTGCAGTTTGTGTTTGTGATGTCACTTGTGGCTGAGTGCCTGATAGGCCAGTGCTGTTCATGTGGCTGCAGTTTGTGGTTGTGATGTCACTTGTGGCTCAGTGCCTGATAGGCCAGTGCTGGTGATGTGGGTGGAGTTTGTGTTTATGATGTCACTTGTGGCTCAGTGCCTGATAGGCCAGTGCTGTTCATGTGGGTGCAGTTTGTGTTTGTGATGTCAGTTGTGGCTCAGTGCCTGATAGGCCAGTGCTGGTCATGTGGATAGAGTTTGTGGTTGTGATGTCACTTCTGGCTCATTGCCTGATAGGCCAGTGCTGGTCATGTGGGTGGAGTTTGTGTTTGTGATGTCACTTGTGGCTCAGTGCCTGATAGGCCAGTGCTGGTCACGTGGGTGCAGTTTGTTGTTGTGATGTCATTTGCGGATCAGTGCCTGATAGGCCAGTGCTGGTGATGTGGGTGGAGTTTGTGTTTGTGATGTCACTTGTGGCTCAGTGCCTGATAGGCCAGTGCTGGTCCTGTGGGTGCAGTTTGTGATTGTGATGTCACTTGTGGCTCAGTGCCTGATAGGCCGGTGCTGGTCATGTGGATAGAGTTTGTGTTTGTGATGTCACTTGTGGCTCAGGGCCTGATAGGCCAGTGCTGGTCACGTGGGTGCAGTTTGTTGTTGTGATGTCATTTGCGGATCAGTGCCTGATAGGCCAGTGCTGGTCCTGTGGGTGCAGTTTGTGGTTGTGATGTCACTTGTGGCTGAGTGCCTGATAGGCCAGTGCTGGTCCTGTTTGTGCAGTTTGTGGTTGTGATGTCACTTGTGGCTCAGTGCCTGATAGGCCAGTGCTGGTGATGTGGGTGGAGTGTGTTTATGATGTCACTTGTGGCTGAGTGCCTGATAGGCCAGTGCTGGGGATGTGGGTGGAGTTTGTGTTTGTGATGTCACTTGTGGCTGAGTGCCTGATAGGCCAGTGCTGGTCCTGTGTGTGCAGTTTGTGGTTGTGATGTCACTTGTGGCTCAGTGCCTGATAGGCCAGTGCTGGTCATGTGGATAGAGTTTCTGGTTGTGATGTCACTTGTGGCTCAGTGCCTGATAGGCCAGTGCTGGTCATGTGGCTGCAGTTTGTGGTTGTGATGTCACTTGTGGCTCAGTGCCTGATAGGCCAATGCTGTTCATGTGGGTGCAGTTTGTGTTTGTGATGTCACTTGTGGCTCAGTGCCTGATAGGCCAGTGCTGGTGATGTGGGTGCAGTTTGTGGTTGTGATGTCACTTGTGGCTCAGGGCCTGATAGGCCAGTGCTGGTGATGTGGCTGCAGTTTGTGGTTGTGATGTCACTTGTGGCTCAGTGCCTGATAGGCCAGTGCTGGTCATGTGGGTGCAGTTTGTGTTTGTGATGTCACTTGTGGCTCAGGGCCTGATAGGCCAGTGTTGGTCACATGGCTGCAGTTTGTGGTTGTGATGTCACTTGTGGCTCAGTGCCTGATAGGCCAGTGCTGGTCCTGTGTGTGCAGTTTGTGGTTTTGATGTCACTTGTGGCTCAGTGCCTGATAGGCCAGTGCTGGTGATGTGGGTGGAGTTTGTGTTTGTGATGTCACTTGTGGCTCAGTGCCTGATAGGCCAGTGCTGGTCACGTGGGTGCAGTTTGTTGTTGTGATGTCATTTGCGGATCAGTGCCTGATAGGCCAGTGCTGGTCACGTGGGTGGAGTTTGTGTTTGTGATGTCACTTGTGGCTCAGTGCCTGATAGGCCAGTGCTGGTCATGTGGGTGCAGTTTGTGTTTGTGATGTCACTTGTGGCTCAGTGCCTGATAGGCCAGTGCTGGTCATGTGGATAGAGTTTGTGGTTGTGATGTCACTTGTGGCTGAGTGCCTGATAGGCCAGTGCTGGTGATGTGGGTGGTGGTTGTGATTGTGATGTCACTTGTGGCTCAGTACCTGATAGGCCAGTGTTGGTCACATGGCTGCAGTTTGTGTTTGTGATGTCACTTGTGGCTCAGTGCCTGATAGGCCAGTGCTGGTCCTGTGTGTGGAGTTTGTGTTTGTGATGTCACTTGTGGCTCAGAGCCTGATAGGCCAGTTTTGGTCACAAGGCTGCAGTTTGTGTTTGTGATGTCACTTGTGGCTGAGTTCCTGATAGGCCAGTGCTGGTCATGTGGCTGCAGTTTGTGTTTGTGATGTCACTTGTGGCTCAGTGCCTGATAGGCCAGTGCTGGTCCTGTGTATGCAGTTTGTGGTTTTGATGTCACTTGTGGCTCAGTGCCTGATAGGCCAGTGCTGGTGATGTGGGTGGAGTTTGTGTTTGTGATGTCACTTGTGGCTCAGTGCCTGATAGGCCAGTGCTGGTGGTGTCACTGCAGTTTTTGTTTGTGATGTCACGTTTTGCTGAGTGCCTGATAGGCCAGTGCTGGTCACGTGGGTGCAGTTTGTGGTTGTGATGTCACTTGTGGCTGAGTGCCTGATAGGCCAGTGCTGGTGATGTGGGTGGAGTTTGTGGTTGTGATGTCACTTGTGGCTCAGTGCCTGATAGGCCAGTGCTGGTGATGTGGGTGCAGTTTGTGCTTGGGATGTCATTTGTGGCTCAGTGCCTGATAGGCCAGTGCTGGTCCTGTGGGTGCAGTTTGTGTTTGTGATGTCACTTGTGGCTCAGTGCGTGATAGGCCAGTGCTGTTGATGTGGGTGCTGGTTGTGTTTGTGAGGTCAGATTTGCCTGAGTGCCTGATAGGCCAGTGCTGGTCACGTGTGTGCAGTTTGTGGTTGTGATGTCACTTGTGGCTCAGTGCCTGATAGGCCAATGCTGATGATGTGGCTGCAATTTGTGTTTGTGATGTCACTTGTGACTGAGTGCCTTATAGGGCAGTGCTGGTTTACGTGGCTGCAGTTTGTCGTTGTGATGTCACTTGTGGCTCAGTGCCTGATAGGCCAGTGCTGGTGATGTGGGTGGAGTTTGTGGTTGTGATGTCACTTGTGGCTCAGTGCCTGATAGGCCAGTGCTGGTGATGTGGGTGGAGTTTGTGGTTGCGATGTCAGTTGTGGCTGAGTGCCTGATAGGCCAGTGCTCTTCATGTGTGTGTAGTTTTTTTTGTGATGTCCCTTGTGGCTCAGTGCCTGATAGGCCAGTGCTGGTCATGTGGGTGCAGTTTGTGGTTGTCAGGTCACTTGTGGCTGAGTGCCTGATAGGCCAGTGCTGGTCACATGGCTGCAGTTTGTGGTTGTGATGACACTTGTGGCTCAGTGCCTGATAGGCCAGTGCTGGTGATGTGGGTGCTGGTTGTGGTTGTGATGTCTGTTTTTGCTGAGTGCCTGATAGGCCAGTGCTTGTCCTGTGGGTGGAGTTCGTGTTTGTGATGTCCCCTGTGGCTCAGTGCCTGATAGGCCAGTGCTGGTGATGTGGGTGGAGTTTGTGTTTATGATGTCACTTGTGGCTCAGTGCCTGATAGGCCAGTGCTGGCGATGTGGGTGGAGTTTGTGTTTGTGATGTCACTTGTGGCTCAGTGCCTGATAGGCCAGTGCTGGTCACGTGGGTGCAGTTTGTTGTTGTGATGTCATTTGCGGATCAGTGCCTGATAGGCCATTGCTGGTGATGTGGGTGGAGTTTGTGTTTGTGATGTCACTTGTGGCTCAGTGCCTGATAGGCCAATGCTGTTCATGTGGGTGCAGTTTGTGGTTGTGATGTCACTTGTGGCTCAGTGCCTGATAGGCCAGTGCTGGTCATGTGAGTGCAGTTTGTCGTTGTCAGGTCACTTGTGGCTGAGTGCCTGATAGGCCAGTGCTGGTGATGTGGCTGCAGTTTGTGGTTGTGATGTCACTTGTGGCTCAGTGCCTGATAGGCCAGTGCTGGTGATGTGGGTGCAGTTTGTGGTTGTGATGTCACTTGCGGCTCAGTGCCTGATAGGCCAGTGCTGGTGATGTGGGTGGAGTTTGTGGTTGTGATGTCACTTGTGGCTGAGTGCCTGATAGGCCAGTGCTGGTGATGTGGGTGGAGTTTGTGGTTGTGATGTCACTTGTGGCTGAGTGCCTGATAGGCCAGTGCTGGTGATGTGGGTGGAGTTTGTGGTTGTGATGTCACTTGTGGCTCAGTGCCTGATAGGCCAGTGCTGGTGATGTGGGTGGAGTTTGTGGTTGTGATGTCACTTGTGGCTGAGTGCCTGATAGGCCAGTGCTGGTGATGTGGGTGGAGTTTGTGTTTATGATGTCAGTTGTGGCTCAGTGTCTGATAGGCCAGTGCTGTTCATGTGGGTGCAGTTTGTGGTTGTGATGTCACTTGTGGCTCAGTGCCTGATAGGCCAGTGCTGGTCCTGTGTGTGCAGTTTGTGGTTTTGATGTCACTTGTGGCTCAGTGCCTGATAGGCCAGTGCTGGTCATGTGGCTGCAGTTTATATTTGTGATGTCACTTGTGGCTGAGTGCCTGATAGGCCAGTGCTGGTCATGTGGCTGCAGTTTGTGTTTGTGATGTCATTTGCGGATCAGTGCCTGATAGGCCAGTGCTGGTCCTGTGTGTGCAGTTTGTGGTTTTGATGTCACTTGTGGCTCAGTGCCTGATAGGCCAGTGCTGGTCACGTGGGTGGAGTTTGTGTTTGTGATGTCACTTGTGGCTCAGTGCCTGATAGGCCAGTGCTGGACATGTGGGTGCAGTTTGTGTTTGTGATGTCACTTGTGGCTCAGGGCCTGATAGGCCAGTGTTGGTCACATGGCTGCAGTTTGTGCTTGGGATGTCACTTGTGGCTCAGTGCCTGATAGGCCAGTGCTGGTCCTGTGTGTGCAGTTTGTGGTTTTGATGTCACTTGTGGCTCAGTGCCTGATAGGCCAGTGCTGGTGATGTGGGTGGAGTTTGTGTTTGTGATGTCACTTGTGGCTCAGTGCCTGATAGGCCAGTGCTGGTCACGTGGGTGCAGTTTGTTGTTGTGATGTCATTTGCGGATCAGTGCCTGATAGGCCAGTGCTGGTGATGTGGGTGGAGTTTATGTTTGTGATGTCACTTGTGGCTGAGTGCCTGATAGGCCAGTGCTGTTCACGTGGGTGCAGTTTGTGATTGTGATGTCACTTGTGGCTAAGTGCCTGATAGGCCAGTGCTGGTCATGTGGATAGAGTTTGTGTTTGTGATGTCACTTGTGGCTCAGTGCCTGATAGGCCAGTGCTGGTCCTGTGTGTGCAGTTTGTGTTTGTGATGTCACTTGTGGCTCAGGGACTGATAGGCCAGTGTTGGTCACATGGCTGCAGTTTGTGTTTGTGATGTCACTTGTGGCTGAGTGCCTGATAGGCCAGTGCTGGTGATGTGGGTGGAGTTTGTGGTTGTGATGTCACTTGTGGCTCAGTGCCTGATAGGCCAGTGCTGGTGATGTGGGTGCAGTTTGTGTTTGTGATGTCACTTGTGGCTCAGTGCCTGATAGGCCAGTGCTGGTCATGTGGGTGCAGTTTGTGGTTGTGATGTCACTTGTGGCTCAGGGCCTGATAGGCCAGTGTTGGTCACATGGCTGCAGTTTATGATTGTGATGTCACTTGTGGCTCAGTGCCTGATAGGCCAATGCTGATGATGTGGCTGCAGTTTGTGTTTGTGATGTCACTTGTGACTGAGTGCCTTATAGGGAAGTGCTGGTTTACGTGGCTGCAGTTTGTCGTTGTGATGTCACTTGTGGCTCAGTGCCTGATAGGCCAGTGCTCTTCATGTGTGTGTAGTTTTTTTTGTGATGTCCCTTGTGGCTCAGTGCCTGATAGGCCAGTGCTGGTCATGTGGGTGCAGTTTGTGGTTGTCAGGTCACTTGTGGCTGAGTGCCTGATAGGCCAGTGCTGGTCACATGGCTGCAGTTTTGGTTGTGATGACACTTGTGGCTCAGTGCCTGATAGGCCAGTGCTGGTGATGTGGGTGCTGGTTGTGGTTGTGATGTCTGTTTTTGCTGAGTGCCTGATAGGCCAGTGCTTGTCCTGTGGGTGGAGTTCGTGTTTGTGATGTCCCCTGTGGCTCAGTGCCTGATAGGCCAGTGCTGGTGATGTGGGTGGAGTTTGTGTTTGTGATGTCACTTGTGGCTCAGTGCCTGATAGGCCAGTGCTGGTCACGTGGGTGCAGTTTGTTGTTGTGATGTCATTTGCGGATCAGTGCCTGATAGGCCAGTGCTGGTGATGTGGGTGGAGTTTGTGTTTGTGATGTCACTTGTGGCTCAGTGCCTGATAGGCCAGTGCTGGTCCTGTGGGTGCAGTTTGTGATTGTGATGTCACTTGTGGCTCAGTGCCTGATAGGCCGGTGCTGGTCATGTGGATAGAGTTTGTGTTTGTGATGTCACTTGTGGCTCAGTGCCTGATAGGCCAGTGCTGGTCACGTGGGTGCAGTTTGTTGTTGTGATGTCATTTGCGGATCAGTGCCTGATAGGCCAGTGCTGGTCCTGTGGGTGCAGTTTGTGGTTGTGATGTCACTTGTGGCTGAGTGCCTGATAGGCCAGTGCTGGTCCTGTTTGTGCAGTTTGTGGTTGTGATGTCACTTGTGGCTCAGTGCCTGATAGGCCAGTGCTGGTGATGTGGGTGGAGTGTGTTTATGATGTCACTTGTGGCTCAGTGCCTGATAGGCCAGTGCTGGGGATGTGGGTGGAGTTTGTGTTTGTGATGTCACTTGTGGCTGAGTGCCTGATAGGCCAGTGCTGGTCCTGTGTGTGCAGTTTGTGGTTGTGATGTCACTTGTGGCTCAGTGCCTGATAGGCCAGTGCTGGTCATGTGGATAGAGTTTCTGGTTGTGATTTCACTTGTGGCTCAGTGCCTGATAGGCCAGTGCTGGTCATGTGGCTGCAGTTTGTGTTTATGATGTCACTTGTGGCTCAGTGCCTGATAGGCCAGTGCTGGTCATGTGGCTGCAGTTTGTGGTTGTGATGTCACTTGTGGCTCAGTGCCTGATAGGCCAATGCTGTTCATGTGGGTGCAGTTTGTGTTTGTGATGTCACTTGTGGCTCAGTGCCTGATAGGCCAGTGCTGGTGATGTGGCTGCAGTTTGTGGTTGTGATGTCACTTGTGGCTCAGGGCCTGATAGGCCAGTGCTGGTGATGTGGCTGCAGTTTGTGGTTGTGATGTCACTTGTGGCTCAGTGCCTGATAGGCCAGTGCTGGTCCTGTGTGTGCAGTTTGTGGTTTTGATGTCACTTGTGGCTCAGTGCCTGATAGGCCAGTGCTGGACATGTGGGTGCAGTTTGTGGTTGTGATGTCACTTGTGGCTCAGTGCCTGATAGGCCAGTGCTGGTCATGTGGGTGCAGTTTGTGTTTGTGATGTCACTTGTGGCTCAGGGCCTGATAGGCCAGTGTTGGTCACATGGCTGCAGTTTGTGGTTGTGATGTCACTTGTGGCTCAGTGCCTGATAGGCCAGTGCTGGTCCTGTGTGTGCAGTTTGTGGTTTTGATGTCACTTGTGGCTCAGTGCCTGATAGGCCAGTGCTGGTGATGTGGGTGGAGTTTGTGTTTGTGATGTCACTTGTGGCTCAGTGCCTGATAGGCCAGTGCTGGTCACGTGGGTGCAGTTTGTTGTTGTGATGTCATTTGCGGATCAGTGCCTGATAGGCCAGTGCTGGTCACGTGGGTGGAGTTTGTGTTTGTGATGTCACTTGTGGCTCAGTGCCTGATAGGCCAGTGCTGGTCATGTGGGTGCAGTTTGTGTTTGTGATGTCACTTGTGGCTCAGTGCCTGATAGGCCAGTGCTGGTCATGTGGATAGAGTTTCTGGTTGTGATGTCACTTGTGGCTCAGTGCCTGATAGGCCAGTGCTGGTCATGTGGCTGCAGTTTGTGGTTGTGATGTCACTTGTGGCTCAGGGCCTGATAGGCCAGTGTTGGTCACATGGCTGCAGTTTGTGTTTGTGATGTCACTTGTGGCTCAGTGCCTGATAGGCCAGTGCTGGTCATGTGGCTGCAGTTTATATTTGTGATGTCACTTGTGGCTGAGTGCCTGATAGGCCAGTGCTGGTCATGTGGGTGCAGTTGGTGGTTGTGATGTCACTTGTGGCTCAGTGCCTGATAGGCCAATGCTTTTCATGTGGGTGCAGTTTGTGTTTGTGATGTCACTTGTGGCTGAGTGCCTGATAGGCCAGTGCTGGTGATGTGGGTGGAGTTTGTGGTTGTGATGTCACTTGTGGCTCAGTGCCTGATAGGCCAGTGCTGGTGATGTGGGTGCAGTTTGTGTTTGTGATGTCACTTGTGGCTCAGTACCTGATAGGCCAGTGTTGGTCACATGGCTGCAGTTTGTGTTTGTGATGTCACTTGTGGCTCAGTGCCTGATAGGCCAGTGCTGGTCCTGTGTGTGGAGTTTGTGTTTGTGATGTCACTTGTGGCTCAGAGCCTGATAGGCCAGTTTTGGTCACAAGGCTGCAGTTTGTGTTTGTGATGTCACTTGTGGCTGAGTTCCTGATAGGCCAGTGCTGGTCATGTGGCTGCAGTTTGTGTTTGTGATGTCACTTGTGGCTCAGTGCCTGATAGGCCAGTGCTGGTCCTGTGTATGCAGTTTGTGGTTTTGATGTCACTTGTGGCTCAGTGCCTGATAGGCCAGTGCTGGTGATGTGGGTGGAGTTTGTGTTTGTGATGTCACTTGTGGCTCAGTGCCTGATAGGCCAGTGCTGGTGGTGTCACTGCAGTTTTTGTTTGTGATGTCACGTTTTGCTGAGTGCCTGATAGGCCAGTGCTGGTCACGTGGGTGCAGTTTGTGGTTGTGATGTCACTTGTGGCTGAGTGCCTGATAGGCCAGTGCTGGTGATGTGGGTGGAGTTTGTGGTTGTGATGTCACTTGTGGCTCAGTGCCTGATAGGCCAGTGCTGGTGATGTGGGTGCAGTTTGTGCTTGGGATGTCATTTGTGGCTCAGTGCCTGATAGGCCAGTGCTGGTCCTGTGGGTGCAGTTTGTGTTTGTGATGTCACTTGTGGCTCAGTGCGTGATAGGCCAGTGCTGTTGATGTGGGTGCTGGTTGTGTTTGTGAGGTCAGATTTGCCTGAGTGCCTGATAGGCCAGTGCTGGTCACGTGTGTGCAGTTTGTGGTTGTGATGTCACTTGTGGCTCAGTGCCTGATAGGCCAATGCTGATGATGTGGCTGCAATTTGTGTTTGTGATGTCACTTGTGACTGAGTGCCTTATAGGGCAGTGCTGGTTTACGTGGCTGCAGTTTGTCGTTGTGATGTCACTTGTGGCTCAGTGCCTGATAGGCCAGTGCTGGTGATGTGGGTGGAGTTTGTGGTTGTGATGTCACTTGTGGCTCAGTGCCTGATAGGCCAGTGCTGGTGATGTGGGTGGAGTTTGTGGTTGCGATGTCAGTTGTGGCTGAGTGCCTGATAGGCCAGTGCTCTTCATGTGTGTGTAGTTTTTTTTGTGATGTCCCTTGTGGCTCAGTGCCTGATAGGCCAGTGCTGGTCATGTGGGTGCAGTTTGTGGTTGTCAGGTCACTTGTGGCTGAGTGCCTGATAGGCCAGTGCTGGTCACATGGCTGCAGTTTGTGGTTGTGATGACACTTGTGGCTCAGTGCCTGATAGGCCAGTGCTGGTGATGTGGGTGCTGGTTGTGGTTGTGATGTCTGTTTTTGCTGAGTGCCTGATAGGCCAGTGCTTGTCCTGTGGGTGGAGTTCGTGTTTGTGATGTCCCCTGTGGCTCAGTGCCTGATAGGCCAGTGCTGGTGATGTGGGTGGAGTTTGTGTTTATGATGTCACTTGTGGCTCAGTGCCTGATAGGCCAGTGCTGGCGATGTGGGTGGAGTTTGTGTTTGTGATGTCACTTGTGGCTCAGTGCCTGATAGGCCAGTGCTGGTCACGTGGGTGCAGTTTGTTGTTGTGATGTCATTTGCGGATCAGTGCCTGATAGGCCAGTGCTGGTGATGTGGGTGGAGTTTGTGTTTGTGATGTCACTTGTGGCTCAGTGCCTGATAGGCCAATGCTGTTCATGTGGGTGCAGTTTGTGGTTGTGATGTCACTTGTGGCTCAGTGCCTGATAGGCCAGTGCTGGTCATGTGAGTGCAGTTTGTCGTTGTCAGGTCACTTGTGGCTGAGTGCCTGATAGGCCAGTGCTGGTGATGTGGCTGCAGTTTGTGGTTGTGATGTCACTTGTGGCTCAGTGCCTGATAGGCCAGTGCTGGTGATGTGGGTGCAGTTTGTGGTTGTGATGTCACTTGCGGCTCAGTGCCTGATAGGCCAGTGCTGGTGATGTGGGTGGAGTTTGTGGTTGTGATGTCACTTGTGGCTGAGTGCCTGATAGGCCAGTGCTGGTGATGTGGGTGGAGTTTGTGGTTGTGATGTCACTTGTGGCTGAGTGCCTGATAGGCCAGTGCTGGTGATGTGGGTGGAGTTTGTGGTTGTGATGTCACTTGTGGCTCAGTGCCTGATAGGCCAGTGCTGGTGATGTGGGTGGAGTTTGTGGTTGTGATGTCACTTGTGGCTGAGTGCCTGATAGGCCAGTGCTGGTGATGTGGGTGGAGTTTGTGTTTATGATGTCAGTTGTGGCTCAGTGTCTGATAGGCCAGTGCTGTTCATGTGGGTGCAGTTTGTGGTTGTGATGTCACTTGTGGCTCAGTGCCTGATAGGCCAGTGCTGGTCCTGTGTGTGCAGTTTGTGGTTTTGATGTCACTTGTGGCTCAGTGCCTGATAGGCCAGTGCTGGTCATGTGGCTGCAGTTTATATTTGTGATGTCACTTGTGGCTGAGTGCCTGATAGGCCAGTGCTGGTCATGTGGCTGCAGTTTGTGTTTGTGATGTCATTTGCGGATCAGTGCCTGATAGGCCAGTGCTTGTCCTGTGTGTGCAGTTTGTGTTTGTGATGTCACTTGTGGCTCAGTGCCTGATAGGCCAGTGCTGGTCACGTGGGTGGAGTTTGTGTTTGTGATGTCACTTGTGGCTCAGTGCCTGATAGGCCAGTGCTGGACATGTGGGTGCAGTTTGTGTTTGTGATGTCACTTGTGGCTCAGGGCCTGATAGGCCAGTGTTGGTCACATGGCTGCAGTTTGTGCTTGGGATGTCACTTGTGGCTCAGTGCCTGATAGGCCAGTGCTGGTCCTGTGTGTGCAGTTTGTGGTTTTGATGTCACTTGTGGCTCAGTGCCTGATAGGCCAGTGCTGGTGATGTGGGTGGAGTTTGTGTTTGTGATGTCAGTTGTGGCTCAGTGCCTGATAGGCCAGTGCTGTTCACGTGGGTGCAGTTTGTTGTTGTGATGTCATTTGCGGATCAGTGCCTGATAGGCCAGTGCTGGTGATGTGGGTGGAGTTTGTGTTTGTGATGTCACTTGTGGCTGAGTGCCTGATAGGCCAGTGCTGGTGATGTGGGTGGAGTTTGTGTTTATGATGTCAGTTGTGGCTCAGTGTCTGATAGGCCAGTGCTGTTCATGTGGGTGCAGTTTGTGGTTGTGATGTCACTTGTGGCTCAGTGCCTGATAGGCCAGTGCTGGTCCTGTGTGTGCAGTTTGTGGTTTTGATGTCACTTGTGGCTCAGTGCCTGATAGGCCAGTGCTGGTCATGTGGCTGCAGTTTATATTTGTGATGTCACTTGTGGCTGAGTGCCTGATAGGCCAGTGCTGGTCATGTGGCTGCAGTTTGTGTTTGTGATGTCATTTGCGGATCAGTGCCTGATAGGCCAGTGCTTGTCCTGTGTGTGCAGTTTGTGTTTGTGATGTCACTTGTGGCTCAGTGCCTGATAGGCCAGTGCTGGTCACGTGGGTGGAGTTTGTGTTTGTGATGTCACTTGTGGCTCAGTGCCTGATAGGCCAGTGCTGGACATGTGGGTGCAGTTTGTGTTTGTGATGTCACTTGTGGCTCAGGGCCTGATAGGCCAGTGTTGGTCACATGGCTGCAGTTTGTGCTTGGGATGTCACTTGTGGCTCAGTGCCTGATAGGCCAGTGCTGGTCCTGTGTGTGCAGTTTGTGGTTTTGATGTCACTTGTGGCTCAGTGCCTGATAGGCCAGTGCTGGTGATGTGGGTGGAGTTTGTGTTTGTGATGTCAGTTGTGGCTCAGTGCCTGATAGGCCAGTGCTGTTCACGTGGGTGCAGTTTGTTGTTGTGATGTCATTTGCGGATCAGTGCCTGATAGGCCAGTGCTGGTGATGTGGGTGGAGTTTGTGTTTGTGATGTCACTTGTGGCTGAGTGCCTGATAGGCCAGTGCTGTTCACGTGGGTGCAGTTTGTGATTGTGATGTCACTTGTGGCTAAGTGCCTGATAGGCCAGTGCTGGTCATGTGGATAGAGTTTGTGTTTGTGATGTCACTTGTGGCTCAGTGCCTGATAGGCCAGTGCTGGTCCTGTGTGTGCAGTTTGTGTTTGTGATGTCACTTGTGGCTCAGGGACTGATAGGCCAGTGTTGGTCACATGGCTGCAGTTTGTGTTTGTGATGTCACTTGTGGCTGAGTGCCTGATAGGCCAGTGCTGGTCATGTGGGTGCAGTTTGTGGTTGTGATGTCACTTGTGGCTCAGTGCCTGATAGGCCAGTGCTGGTGATGTGGGTGCAGTTTGTGTTTGTGATGTCACTTGTGGCTCAGTGCCTGATAGGCCAGTGCTGGTCATGTGGGTGCAGTTTGTGGTTGTGATGTCACTTGTGGCTCAGGGCCTGATAGGCCAGTGTTGGTCACATGGCTGCAGTTTATGATTGTGATGTCACTTGTGGCTCAGTGCCTGATAGGCCAATGCTGATGATGTGGCTGCAGTTTGTGTTTGTGATGTCACTTGTGACTGAGTGCCTTATAGGGAAGTGCTGGTTTACGTGGCTGCAGTTTGTCGTTGTGATGTCACTTGTGGCTCAGTGCCTGATAGGCCAGTGCTCTTCATGTGTGTGTAGTTTTTTTTGTGATGTCCCTTGTGGCTCAGTGCCTGATAGGCCAGTGCTGGTCATGTGGGTGCAGTTTGTGGTTGTCAGGTCACTTGTGGCTGAGTGCCTGATAGGCCAGTGCTGGTCACATGGCTGCAGTTTGTGGTTGTGATGACACTTGTGGCTCAGTGCCTGATAGGCCAGTGCTGGTGATGTGGGTGCTGGTTGTGGTTGTGATGTCTGTTTTTGCTGAGTGCCTGATAGGCCAGTGCTTGTCCTGTGGGTGGAGTTCGTGTTTGTGATGTCCCCTGTGGCTCAGTGCCTGATAGGCCAGTGCTGGTGATGTGGGTGGAGTTTGTGTTTGTGATGTCACTTGTGGCTCAGTGCCTGATAGGCCAGTGCTGGTCACGTGGGTGCAGTTTGTTGTTGTGATGTCATTTGCGGATCAGTGCCTGATAGGCCAGTGCTGGTCCTGTGGGTGCAGTTTGTGGTTGTGATGTCACTTGTGGCTGAGTGCCTGATAGGCCAGTGCTGGTCCTGTTTGTGCAGTTTGTGGTTGTGATGTCACTTGTGGCTCAGTGCCTGATAGGCCAGTGCTGGTGATGTGGGTGGAGTGTGTTTATGATGTCACTTGTGGCTCAGTGCCTGATAGGCCAGTGCTGGGGATGTGGGTGGAGTTTGTGTTTGTGATGTCACTTGTGGCTGAGTGCCTGATAGGCCAGTGCTGGTCCTGTGTGTGCAGTTTGTGGTTGTGATGTCACTTGTGGCTCAGTGCCTGATAGGCCAGTGCTGGTCATGTGGATAGAGTTTCTGGTTGTGATTTCACTTGTGGCTCAGTGCCTGATAGGCCAGTGCTGGTCATGTGGCTGCAGTTTGTGTTTATGATGTCACTTGTGGCTCAGTGCCTGATAGGCCAGTGCTGGTCATGTGGCTGCAGTTTGTGGTTGTGATGTCACTTGTGGCTCAGTGCCTGATAGGCCAATGCTGTTCATGTGGGTGCAGTTTGTGTTTGTGATGTCACTTGTGGCTCAGTGCCTGATAGGCCAGTGCTGGTGATGTGGCTGCAGTTTGTGGTTGTGATGTCACTTGTGGCTCAGGGCCTGATAGGCCAGTGCTGGTGATGTGGCTGCAGTTTGTGGTTGTGATGTCACTTGTGGCTCAGTGCCTGATAGGCCAGTGCTGGTCCTGTGTGTGCAGTTTGTGGTTTTGATGTCACTTGTGGCTCAGTGCCTGATAGGCCAGTGCTGGACATGTGGGTGCAGTTTGTGGTTGTGATGTCACTTCTGGCTCAGTGCCTGATAGGCCAGTGCTGGTCATGTGGGTGCAGTTTGTGTTTGTGATGTCACTTGTGGCTCAGGGCCTGATAGGCCAGTGTTGGTCACATGGCTGCAGTTTGTGGTTGTGATGTCACTTGTGGCTCAGTGCCTGATAGGCCAGTGCTGGTCCTGTGTGTGCAGTTTGTGGTTTTGATGTCACTTGTGGCTCAGTGCCTGATAGGCCAGTGCTGGTGATGTGGGTGGAGTTTGTGTTTGTGATGTCACTTGTGGCTCAGTGCCTGATAGGCCAGTGCTGGTCACGTGGGTGCAGTTTGTTGTTGTGATGTCATTTGCGGATCAGTGCCTGATAGGCCAGTGCTGGTCACGTGGGTGGAGTTTGTGTTTGTGATGTCACTTGTGGCTCAGTGCCTGATAGGCCAGTGCTGGTCATGTGGGTGCAGTTTGTGTTTGTGATGTCACTTGTGGCTCAGTGCCTGATAGGCCAGTGCTGGTCATGTGGATAGAGTTTGTGGTTGTGATGTCACTTGTGGCTCAGTGCCTGATAGGCCAGTGCTGGTCATGTGGCTGCAGTTTGTGGTTGTGATGTCACTTGTGGCTCAGGGCCTGATAGGCCAGTGTTGGTCACATGGCTGCAGTTTGTGTTTGTGATGTCACTTGTGGCTCAGTGCCTGATAGGCCAGTGCTGGTCATGTGGCTGCAGTTTATATTTGTGATGTCACTTGTGGCTCAGTGCCTGATAGGCCAGTGCTGGTCATGTGGGTGCAGTTGGTGGTTGTGATGTCACTTGTGGCTCAGTGCCTGATAGGCCAATGCTTTTCATGTGGGTGCAGTTTGTGTTTGTGATGTCACTTGTGGCTCAGTGCCTGATAGGCCAATGCTGTTCATGTGGGTGCAGTTTGTGTTTGTGATGTCACTTGTGGCTCAGTGCCTGATAGGCCAGTGCTGGTGATGTGGGTGCTGGTTGTGATTGTGATGTCACTTGTGGCTCAGTACCTGATAGGCCAGTGTTGGTCACATGGCTGCAGTTTGTGTTTGTGATGTCACTTGTGGCTCAGTGCCTGATAGGCCAGTGCTGGTCCTCTGTGTGGAGTTTGTGTTTGTGATGTCACTTGTGGCTCAGAGCCTGATAGGCCAGTTTTGGTCACAAGGCTGCAGTTTGTGTTTGTGATGTCACTTGTGGCTGAGTTCCTGATAGGCCAGTGCTGGTCATGTGGCTGCAGTTTGTGTTTGTGATGTCACTTGTGGCTCAGTGCCTGATAGGCCAATGCTGATGATGTGTATGCAGTTTGTGGTTTTGATGTCACTTGTGGCTCAGTGCCTTATAGGGCAGTGCTGGTTTACGTGGCTGCAGTTTGTCGTTGTGATGTCACTTGTGGCTCAGTGCCTGATAGGCCAGTGCTGGTGATGTGGGTGGAGTTTGTGGTTGTGATGTCACTTGTGGCTCAGTGCCTGATAGGCCAGTGCTGGTGATGTGGGTGGAGTTTGTGGTTGCGATGTCAGTTGTGGCTGAGTGCCTGATAGGCCAGTGCTCTTCATGTGTGTGTAGTTTTTTTTGTGATGTCCCTTGTGGCTCAGTGCCTGATAGGCCAGTGCTGGTCATGTGGGTGCAGTTTGTGGTTGTCAGGTCACTTGTGGCTGAGTGCCTGATAGGCCAGTGCTGGTCACATGGCTGCAGTTTGTGGTTGTGATGACACTTGTGGCTCAGTGCCTGATAGGCCAGTGCTGGTGATGTGGGTGCTGGTTGTGGTTGTGATGTCTGTTTTTGCTGAGTGCCTGATAGGTCAGTGCTTGTCCTGTGGGTGGAGTTCGTGTTTGTGATGTCCCCTGTGGCTCAGTGCCTGATAGGCCAGTGCTGGTGATGTGGGTGGAGTTTGTGTTTATGATGTCACTTGTGGCTCAGTGCCTGATAGGCCAGTGCTGGCGATGTGGGTGGAGTTTGTGTTTGTGATGTCACTTGTGGCTCAGTGCCTGATAGGCCAGTGCTGGTCACGTGGGTGCAGTTTGTTGTTGTGATGTCATTTGCGGATCAGTGCCTGATAGGCCAGTGCTGGTGATGTGGGTGGAGTTTGTGTTTGTGATGTCACTTGTGGCTCAGTGCCTGATAGGCCAATGCTGTTCATGTGGGTGCAGTTTGTGGTTGTGATGTCACTTGTGGCTCAGTGCCTGATAGGCCAGTGCTGGTCATGTGAGTGCAGTTTGTCGTTGTCAGGTCACTTGTGGCTGAGTGCCTGATAGGCCAGTGCTGGTGATGTGGCTGCAGTTTGTGGTTGTGATGTCACTTGTGGCTCAGTGCCTGATAGGCCAGTGCTGGTGATGTGGGTGCAGTTTGTGGTTGTGATGTCACTTGCGGCTCAGTGCCTGATAGGCCAGTGCTGGTGATGTGGGTGGAGTTTGTGGTTGTGATGTCACTTGTGGCTGAGTGCCTGATAGGCCAGTGCTGGTGATGTGGGTGGAGTTTGTGGTTGTGATGTCACTTGTGGCTGAGTGCCTGATAGGCCAGTGCTGGTGATGTGGGTGGAGTTTGTGGTTGTGATGTCACTTGTGGCTCAGTGCCTGATAGGCCAGTGCTGGTGATGTGGGTGGAGTTTGTGGTTGTGATGTCACTTGTGGCTGAGTGCCTGATAGGCCAGTGCTGGTGATGTGGGTGGAGTTTGTGTTTATGATGTCAGTTGTGGCTCAGTGTCTGATAGGCCAGTGCTGTTCATGTGGGTGCAGTTTGTGGTTGTGATGTCACTTGTGGCTCAGTGCCTGATAGGCCAGTGCTGGTCCTGTGTGTGCAGTTTGTGGTTTTGATGTCACTTGTGGCTCAGTGCCTGATAGGCCAGTGCTGGTCATGTGGCTGCAGTTTATATTTGTGATGTCACTTGTGGCTGAGTGCCTGATAGGCCAGTGCTGGTCATGTGGCTGCAGTTTGTGTTTGTGATGTCATTTGCGGATCAGTGCCTGATAGGCCAGTGCTGGTCCTGTGTGTGCAGTTTGTGGTTTTGATGTCACTTGTGGCTCAGTGCCTGATAGGCCAGTGCTGGTCACATGGCTGCAGTTTGTGGTTTTGATGTCACTTGTGTCTCAGTGCCTGATAGGCCAGTGCTGGTGATGTGGGTGCAGTTTGTGTTTGTGATGTCACTTGTGGCTCAGGGCCTGATAGGCCAGTGTTGGTCACATGGCTGCAGTTTGTGCTTGGGATGTCACTTGTGGCTCAGTGCCTGATAGGCCAGTGCTGGTCCTGTGTGTGCAGTTTGTGGTTTTGATGTCACTTGTGGCTCAGTGCCTGATAGGCCAGTGCTGGTGATGTGGGTGGAGTTTGTGTTTGTGATGTCAGTTGTGGCTCAGTGCCTGATAGGCCAGTGCTGTTCACGTGGGTGCAGTTTGTTGTTGTGATGTCATTTGCGGATCAGTGCCTGATAGGCCAGTGCTGGTGATGTGGGTGGAGTTTGTGTTTGTGATGTCACTTGTGGCTGAGTGCCTGATAGGCCAGTGCTGTTCACGTGGGTGCAGTTTGTGATTGTGATGTCACTTGTGGCTAAGTGCCTGATAGGCCAGTGCTGGTCATGTGGATAGAGTTTGTGTTTGTGATGTCACTTGTGGCTCAGTGCCTGATAGGCCAGTGCTGGTCCTGTGTGTGCAGTTTGTGTTTGTGATGTCACTTGTGGCTCAGGGACTGATAGGCCAGTGTTGGTCACATGGCTGCAGTTTGTGTTTGTGATGTCACTTGTGGCTGAGTGCCTGATAGGCCAGTGCTGGTGATGTGGGTGGAGTTTGTGGTTGTGATGTCACTTGTGGCTCAGTGCCTGATAGGCCAGTGCTGGTGATGTGGGTGCAGTTTGTGTTTGTGATGTCACTTGTGGCTCAGTGCCTGATAGGCCAGTGCTGGTCATGTGGGTGCAGTTTGTGGTTGTGATGTCACTTGTGGCTCAGGGCCTGATAGGCCAGTGTTGGTCACATGGCTGCAGTTTATGATTGTGATGTCACTTGTGGCTCAGTGCCTGATAGGCCAATGCTGATGATGTGGCTGCAGTTTGTGTTTGTGATGTCACTTGTGACTGAGTGCCTTATAGGGAAGTGCTGGTTTACGTGGCTGCAGTTTGTCGTTGTGATGTCACTTGTGGCTCAGTGCCTGATAGGCCAGTGCTCTTCATGTGTGTGTAGTTTTTTTTGTGATGTCCCTTGTGGCTCAGTGCCTGATAGGCCAGTGCTGGTCATGTGGGTGCAGTTTGTGGTTGTCAGGTCACTTGTGGCTGAGTGCCTGATAGGCCAGTGCTGGTCACATGGCTGCAGTTTGTGGTTGTGATGACACTTGTGGCTCAGTGCCTGATAGGCCAGTGCTGGTGATGTGGGTGCTGGTTGTGGTTGTGATGTCTGTTTTTGCTGAGTGCCTGATAGGCCAGTGCTTGTCCTGTGGGTGGAGTTCGTGTTTGTGATGTCCCCTGTGGCTCAGTGCCTGATAGGCCAGTGCTGGTGATGTGGGTGGAGTTTGTGTTTATGATGTCACTTGTGGCTCAGTGCCTGATAGGCCAGTGCTGGCGATGTGGGTGGAGTTTGTGTTTGTGATGTCACTTGTGGCTCAGTGCCTGATAGGCCAGTGCTGGTCACGTGGGTGCAGTTTGTTGTTGTGATGTCATTTGCGGATCAGTGCCTGATAGGCCAGTGCTGGTGATGTGGGTGGAGTTTGTGTTTGTGATGTCACTTGTGGCTCAGTGCCTGATAGGCCAATGCTGTTCATGTGGGTGCAGTTTGTGGTTGTGATGTCACTTGTGGCTCAGTGCCTGATAGGCCAGTGCTGGTCATGTGGGTGCAGTTTGTCGTTGTCAGGTCACTTGTGGCTGAGTGCCTGATAGGCCAGTGCTGGTGATGTGGCTGCAGTTTGTGGTTGTGATGTCACTTGTGGCTCAGTGCCTGATAGGCCAGTGCTGGTGATGTGGCTGCAGTTTGTGGTTGTGATGTCACTTGTGGCTCAGTGCCTGATAGGCCAGTGCTGGTCCTGTGTGTGCAGTTTGTGGTTTTGATGTCACTTGTGGCTCAGTGCCTGATAGGCCAGTGCTGGTCATGTGGCTGCAGTTTATATTTGTGATGTCACTTGTGGCTGAGTGCCTGATAGGCCAGTGCTGGTCATGTGGCTGCAGTTTGTGTTTGTGATGTCATTTGCGGATCAGTGCCTGATAGGCCAGTGCTGGTCCTGTGTGTGCAGTTTGTGGTTTTGATGTCACTTGTGGCTCAGTGCCTGATAGGCCAGTGCTGGTCACGTGGGTGGAGTTTGTGTTTGTGATGTCACTTGTGGCTCAGTGCCTGATAGGCCAGTGCTGGACATGTGGGTGCAGTTTGTGTTTGTGATGTCACTTGTGGCTCAGGGCCTGATAGGCCAGTGTTGGTCACATGGCTGCAGTTTGTGCTTGGGATGTCACTTGTGGCTCAGTGCCTGATAGGCCAGTGCTGGTCCTGTGTGTGCAGTTTGTGGTTTTGATGTCACTTGTGGCTCAGTGCCTGATAGGCCAGTGCTGGTGATGTGGGTGGAGTTTGTGTTTGTGATGTCAGTTGTGGCTCAGTGCCTGATAGGCCAGTGCTGGTCACGTGGGTGCAGTTTGTTGTTGTGATGTCATTTGCGGATCAGTGCCTGATAGGCCAGTGCTGGTGATGTGGGTGGAGTTTGTGTTTGTGATGTCACTTGTGGCTGAGTGCCTGATAGGCCAGTGCTGTTCACGTGGGTGCAGTTTGTGATTGTGATGTCACTTGTGGCTAAGTGCCTGATAGGCCAGTGCTGGTCATGTGGATAGAGTTTGTGTTTGTGATGTCACTTGTGGCTCAGTGCCTGATAGGCCAGTGCTGGTCCTGTGTGTGCAGTTTGTGTTTGTGATGTCACTTGTGGCTCAGGGACTGATAGGCCAGTGTTGGTCACATGGCTGCAGTTTGTGTTTGTGATGTCACTTGTGGCTGAGTGCCTGATAGGCCAGTGCTGGTGATGTGGGTGCAGTTTGTGGTTGTGATGTCACTTGTGGCTCAGTGCCTGATAGGCCAGTGCTGGTGATGTGGGTGCAGTTTGTGTTTGTGATGTCACTTGTGGCTCAGTGCCTGATAGGCCAGTGCTGGTCATGTGGGTGCAGTTTGTGGTTGTGATGTCACTTGTGGCTCAGGGCCTGATAGGCCAGTGTTGGTCACATGGCTGCAGTTTATGATTGTGATGTCACTTGTGGCTCAGTGCCTGATAGGCCAATGCTGATGATGTGGCTGCAGTTTGTGTTTGTGATGTCACTTGTGACTGAGTGCCTTATAGGGAAGTGCTGGTTTACGTGGCTGCAGTTTGTCGTTGTGATGTCACTTGTGGCTGAGTGCCTGATAGGCCAGTGCTGGTCACGTGGGTGCAGTTTGTTGTTGTGATGTCATTTGCGGATCAGTGCCTGATAGGCCAGTGCTGGTGATGTGGGTGGAGTTTGTGTTTGTGATGTCACTTGTGGCTCAGTGCCTGATAGGCCAGTGCTGGTCCTGTGGGTGCAGTTTGTGATTGTGATGTCACTTGTGGCTCAGTGCCTGATAGGCCGGTGCTGGTCATGTGGATAGAGTTTGTGTTTGTGATGTCACTTGTGGCTCAGTGCCTGATAGGCCAGTGCTGGTCACGTGGGTGCAGTTTGTTGTTGTGATGTCATTTGCGGATCAGTGCCTGATAGGCCAGTGCTGGTCCTGTGGGTGCAGTTTGTGGTTGTGATGTCACTTGTGGCTGAGTGCCTGATAGGCCAGTGCTGGTCCTGTTTGTGCAGTTTGTGGTTGTGATGTCACTTGTGGCTCAGGGCCTGATAGGCCAGTGCTGGTGATGTGGGTGGAGTGTGTTTATGATGTCACTTGTGGCTCAGTGCCTGATAGGCCAGTGCTGGGGATGTGGGTGGAGTTTGTGTTTGTGATGTCACTTGTGGCTGAGTGCCTGATAGGCCAGTGCTGGTCCTGTGTGTGCAGTTTGTGGTTGTGATGTCACTTGTGGCTCAGTGCCTGATAGGCCAGTGCTGGTCATGTGGATAGAGTTTCTGGTTGTGATTTCACTTGTGGCTCAGTGCCTGATAGGCCAGTGCTGGTCATGTGGCTGCAGTTTGTGTTTATGATGTCACTTGTGGCTCAGTGCCTGATAGGCCAGTGCTGGTCATGTGGCTGCAGTTTGTGGTTGTGATGTCACTTGTGGCTCAGTGCCTGATAGGCCAATGCTGTTCATGTGGGTGCAGTTTGTGTTTGTGATGTCACTTGTGGCTCAGTGCCTGATAGGCCAGTGCTGGTGATGTGGCTGCAGTTTGTGGTTGTGATGTCACTTGTGGCTCAGGGCCTGATAGGCCAGTGCTGGTGATGTGGGTGCAGTTTGTGTTTGTGATGTCACTTGTGGCTCAGTGCCTGATAGGCCAGTGTTGGTCACATGGCTGCAGTTTGTGGTTGTGATGTCACTTGTGGCTCAGTGCCTGATAGGCCAGTGCTGGTCCTGTGTGTGCAGTTTGTGGTTTTGATGTCACTTGTGGCTCAGTGCCTGATAGGCCAGTGCTGGTGATGTGGGTGGAGTTTGTGTTTGTGATGTCACTTGTGGCTCAGTGCCTGATAGGCCAGTGCTGGTCACGTGGGTGCAGTTTGTTGTTGTGATGTCATTTGCGGATCAGTGCCTGATAGGCCAGTGCTGGTCACGTGGGTGGAGTTTGTGTTTGTGATGTCACTTGTGGCTCAGTGCCTGATAGGCCAGTGCTGGTCATGTGGGTGCAGTTTGTGTTTGTGATGTCACTTGTGGCTCAGTGCCTGATAGGCCAGTGCTGGTCATGTGGATAGAGTTTGTGGTTGTGATGTCACTTGTGGCTCAGTGCCTGATAGGCCAGTGCTGGTCATGTGGCTGCAGTTTGTGGTTGTGATGTCACTTGTGGCTCAGGGCCTGATAGGCCAGTGTTGGTCACATGGCTGCAGTTTGTGTTTGTGATGTCACTTGTGGCTCAGTGCCTGATAGGCCAGTGCTGGTCATGTGGCTGCAGTTTGTGTTTGTGATGTCACTTGTGGCTCAGTGCCTGATAGGCCAGTGCTGGTGATGTGGGTGGAGTTTGTGTTTGTGATGTCACTTGTGGCTGAGTGCCTGATAGGCCAGTGCTGGTCATGTGGGTGCAGTTGGTGGTTGTGATGTCACTTGTGGCTCAGTGCCTGATAGGCCAATGCTTTTCATGTGGGTGCAGTTTGTGTTTGTGATGTCACTTGTGGCTCAGTGCCTGATAGGCCAATGCTGTTCATGTGGGTGCAGTTTGTGTTTGTGATGTCACTTGTGGCTCAGTGCCTGATAGGCCAGTGCTGGTGATGTGGGTGCTGGTTGTGATTGTGATGTCACTTGTGGCTCAGTACCTGATAGGCCAGTGTTGGTCACATGGCTGCAGTTTGTGTTTGTGATGTCACTTGTGGCTCAGTGCCTGATAGGCCAGTGCTGGTCCTCTGTGTGGAGTTTGTGTTTGTGATGTCACTTGTGGCTCAGAGCCTGATAGGCCAGTTTTGGTCACAAGGCTGCAGTTTGTGTTTGTGATGTCACTTGTGGCTGAGTTCCTGATAGGCCAGTGCTGGTCATGTGGCTGCAGTTTGTGTTTGTGATGTCACTTGTGGCTCAGTGCCTGATAGGCCAGTGCTGGTCCTGTGTATGCAGTTTGTGGTTTTGATGTCACTTGTGGCTCAGTGCCTGATAGGCCAGTGCTGGTGATGTGGGTGGAGTTTGTGTTTGTGATGTCACTTGTGGCTCAGTGCCTGATAGGCCAGTGCTGGTGGTGTCACTGCAGTTTTTGTTTGTGATGTCACGTTTTGCTGAGTGCCTGATAGGCCAGTGCTGGTCACGTGGGTGCAGTTTGTGGTTGTGATGTCACTTGTGGCTGAGTGCCTGATAGGCCAGTGCTGGTGATGTGGGTGGAGTTTGTGGTTGTGATGTCACTTGTGGCTCAGTGCCTGATAGGCCAGTGCTGGTGATGTGGGTGCAGTTTGTGCTTGGGATGTCATTTGTGGCTCAGTGCCTGATAGGCCAGTGCTGGTCCTGTGGGTGCAGTTTGTGTTTGTGATGTCACTTGTGGCTCAGTGCGTGATAGGCCAGTGCTGTTGATGTGGGTGCTGGTTGTGTTTGTGAGGTCAGATTTGCCTGAGTGCCTGATAGGCCAGTGCTGGTCACGTGTGTGCAGTTTGTGGTTGTGATGTCACTTGTGGCTCAGTGCCTGATAGGCCAATGCTGATGATGTGGCTGCAATTTGTGTTTGTGATGTCACTTGTGACTGAGTGCCTTATAGGGCAGTGCTGGTTTACGTGGCTGCAGTTTGTCGTTGTGATGTCACTTGTGGCTCAGTGCCTGATAGGCCAGTGCTGGTGATGTGGGTGGAGTTTGTGGTTGTGATGTCACTTGTGGCTCAGTGCCTGATAGGCCAGTGCTGGTGATGTGGGTGGAGTTTGTGGTTGCGATGTCAGTTGTGGCTGAGTGCCTGATAGGCCAGTGCTCTTCATGTGTGTGTAGTTTTTTTTGTGATGTCCCTTGTGGCTCAGTGCCTGATAGGCCAGTGCTGGTGATGTGGGTGCAGTTTGTGGTTGTGATGTCACTTGCGGCTCAGTGCCTGATAGGCCAGTGCTGGTGATGTGGGTGGAGTTTGTGGTTGTGATGTCACTTGTGGCTGAGTGCCTGATAGGCCAGTGCTGGTGATGTGGGTGGAGTTTGTGGTTGTGATGTCACTTGTGGCTGAGTGCCTGATAGGCCAGTGCTGGTGCTGTGGGAGCAGTTTGTGGTTGTGATGTCACTTGTGGCTCAGTGCCTGATAGGCCAGTGCTGGTGATGTGGGTGGAGTTTGTGGTTGTGATGTCACTTGTGGCTGAGTGCCTGATAGGCCAGTGCTGGTGATGTGGGTGGAGTTTGTGTTTATGATGTCAGTTGTGGCTCAGTGTCTGATAGGCCAGTGCTGTTCATGTGGGTGCAGTTTGTGGTTGTGATGTCACTTGTGGCTCAGTGCCTGATAGGCCAGTGCTGGTCCTGTGTGTGCAGTTTGTGGTTTTGATGTCACTTGTGGCTCAGTGCCTGATAGGCCAGTGCTGGTCATGTGGCTGCAGTTTATATTTGTGATGTCACTTGTGGCTGAGTGCCTGATAGGCCAGTGCTGGTCATGTGGCTGCAGTTTGTGTTTGTGATGTCATTTGCGGATCAGTGCCTGATAGGCCAGTGCTGGTCCTGTGTGTGCAGTTTGTGGTTTTGATGTCACTTGTGGCTCAGTGCCTGATAGGCCAGTGCTGGTGATGTGGCTGCAGTTTGTGTTTGTGATGTCACTTGTGGCTCAGTGCCTGATAGGCCAGTGCTGGACATGTGGGTGCAGTTTGTGTTTGTGATGTCACTTGTGGCTCAGGGCCTGATAGGCCAGTGTTGGTCACATGGCTGCAGTTTGTGCTTGGGATGTCACTTGTGGCTCAGTGCCTGATAGGCCAGTGCTGGTCCTGTGTGTGCAGTTTGTGGTTTTGATGTCACTTGTGGCTCAGTGCCTGATAGGCCAGTGCTGGTGATGTGGGTGGAGTTTGTGTTTGTGATGTCAGTTGTGGCTCAGTGCCTGATAGGCCAGTGCTGGTCACGTGGGTGCAGTTTGTTGTTGTGATGTCATTTGCGGATCAGTGCCTGATAGGCCAGTGCTGGTGATGTGGGTGGAGTTTGTGTTTGTGATGTCACTTGTGGCTGAGTGCCTGATAGGCCAGTGCTGTTCACGTGGGTGCAGTTTGTGATTGTGATGTCACTTGTGGCTCAGTGCCTGATAGGCCAGTGCTGGTCCTGTGTGTGCAGTTTGTGTTTGTGATGTCCCTTGTGGCTCAGTGCCTGATAGGCCAGTGCTGGTCATGTGGGTGCAGTTTGTGGTTGTCAGGTCACTTGTGGCTGAGTGCCTGATAGGCCAGTGCTGGTCACATGGCTGCAGTTTGTGGTTGTGATGACACTTGTGGCTCAGTGCCTGATAGGCCAGTGCTGGTGATGTGGGTGCTGGTTGTGGTTGTGATGTCTGTTTTTGCTGAGTGCCTGATAGGCCAGTGCTTGTCCTGTGGGTGGAGTTCGTGTTTGTGATGTCCCCTGTGGCTCAGTGCCTGATAGGCCAGTGCTGGTGATGTGGGTGGAGTTTGTGTTTATGATGTCACTTGTGGCTCAGTGCCTGATAGGCCAGTGCTGGCGATGTGGGTGGAGTTTGTGTTTGTGATGTCACTTGTGGCTCAGTGCCTGATAGGCCAGTGCTGGTCACGTGGGTGCAGTTTGTTGTTGTGATGTCATTTGCGGATCAGTGCCTGATAGGCCAGTGCTGGTGATGTGGGTGGAGTTTGTGTTTGTGATGTCACTTGTGGCTCAGTGCCTGATAGGCCAATGCTGTTCATGTGGGTGCAGTTTGTGGTTGTGATGTCACTTGTGGCTCAGTGCCTGATAGGCCAGTGCTGGTCATGTGGGTGCAGTTTGTCGTTGTCAGGTCACTTGTGGCTGAGTGCCTGATAGGCCAGTGCTGGTGATGTGGCTGCAGTTTGTGGTTGTGATGTCACTTGTGGCTCAGTGCCTGATAGGCCAGTGCTGGTGATGTGGCTGCAGTTTGTGGTTGTGATGTCACTTGTGGCTCAGTGCCTGATAGGCCAGTGCTGGTCCTGTGTGTGCAGTTTGTGGTTTTGATGTCACTTGTGGCTCAGTGCCTGATAGGCCAGTGCTGGTCATGTGGCTGCAGTTTATATTTGTGATGTCACTTGTGGCTGAGTGCCTGATAGGCCAGTGCTGGTCATGTGGCTGCAGTTTGTGTTTGTGATGTCATTTGCGGATCAGTGCCTGATAGGCCAGTGCTGGTCCTGTGTGTGCAGTTTGTGGTTTTGATGTCACTTGTGGCTCAGTGCCTGATAGGCCAGTGCTGGTCATGTGGCTGCAGTTTATATTTGTGATGTCACTTGTGGCTGAGTGCCTGATAGGCCAGTGCTGGTCATGTGGCTGCAGTTTGTGTTTGTGATGTCACTTGTGGCTCAGGGCCTGATAGGCCAGTGTTGGTCACATGGCTGCAGTTTGTGCTTGGGATGTCACTTGTGGCTCAGTGCCTGATAGGCCAGTGCTGGTCCTGTGTGTGCAGTTTGTGGTTTTGATGTCACTTGTGGCTCAGTGCCTGATAGGCCAGTGCTGGTGATGTGGGTGGAGTTTGTGTTTGTGATGTCAGTTGTGGCTCAGTGCCTGATAGGCCAGTGCTGGTCACGTGGGTGCAGTTTGTTGTTGTGATGTCATTTGCGGATCAGTGCCTGATAGGCCAGTGCTGGTGATGTGGGTGGAGTTTGTGTTTGTGATGTCACTTGTGGCTGAGTGCCTGATAGGCCAGTGCTGTTCACGTGGGTGCAGTTTGTGATTGTGATGTCACTTGTGGCTAAGTGCCTGATAGGCCAGTGCTGGTCATGTGGATAGAGTTTGTGTTTGTGATGTCACTTGTGGCTCAGTGCCTGATAGGCCAGTGCTGGTCCTGTGTGTGCAGTTTGTGTTTGTGATGTCACTTGTGGCTCAGGGACTGATAGGCCAGTGTTGGTCACATGGCTGCAGTTTGTGTTTGTGATGTCACTTGTGGCTGAGTGCCTGATAGGCCAGTGCTGGTGATGTGGGTGCAGTTTGTGGTTGTGATGTCACTTGTGGCTCAGTGCCTGATAGGCCAGTGCTGGTGATGTGGGTGCAGTTTGTGTTTGTGATGTCACTTGTGGCTCAGTGCCTGATAGGCCAGTGCTGGTCATGTGGGTGCAGTTTGTGGTTGTGATGTCACTTGTGGCTCAGGGCCTGATAGGCCAGTGTTGGTCACATGGCTGCAGTTTATGATTGTGATGTCACTTGTGGCTCAGTGCCTGATAGGCCAATGCTGATGATGTGGCTGCAGTTTGTGTTTGTGATGTCACTTGTGACTGAGTGCCTTATAGGGAAGTGCTGGTTTACGTGGCTGCAGTTTGTCGTTGTGATGTCACTTGTGGCTGAGTGCCTGATAGGCCAGTGCTGGTCACGTGGGTGCAGTTTGTTGTTGTGATGTCATTTGCGGATCAGTGCCTGATAGGCCAGTGCTGGTGATGTGGGTGGAGTTTGTGTTTGTGATGTCACTTGTGGCTCAGTGCCTGATAGGCCAGTGCTGGTCCTGTGGGTGCAGTTTGTGATTGTGATGTCACTTGTGGCTCAGTGCCTGATAGGCCGGTGCTGGTCATGTGGATAGAGTTTGTGTTTGTGATGTCACTTGTGGCTCAGTGCCTGATAGGCCAGTGCTGGTCACGTGGGTGCAGTTTGTTGTTGTGATGTCATTTGCGGATCAGTGCCTGATAGGCCAGTGCTGGTCCTGTGGGTGCAGTTTGTGGTTGTGATGTCACTTGTGGCTGAGTGCCTGATAGGCCAGTGCTGGTCCTGTTTGTGCAGTTTGTGGTTGTGATGTCACTTGTGGCTCAGGGCCTGATAGGCCAGTGCTGGTGATGTGGGTGGAGTGTGTTTATGATGTCACTTGTGGCTCAGTGCCTGATAGGCCAGTGCTGGGGATGTGGGTGGAGTTTGTGTTTGTGATGTCACTTGTGGCTCAGTGCCTGATAGGCCAGTGCTGGTCCTGTGTGTGCAGTTTGTGGTTGTGATGTCACTTGTGGCTCAGTGCCTGATAGGCCAGTGCTGGTCATGTGGATAGAGTTTCTGGTTGTGATTTCACTTGTGGCTCAGTGCCTGATAGGCCAGTGCTGGTCATGTGGCTGCAGTTTGTGTTTATGATGTCACTTGTGGCTCAGTGCCTGATAGGCCAGTGCTGGTCATGTGGCTGCAGTTTGTGTTTGTGATGTCACTTGTGGCTCAGTGCCTGATAGGCCAATGCTGTTCATGTGGGTGCAGTTTGTGTTTGTGATGTCACTTGTGGCTCAGTGCCTGATAGGCCAGTGCTGGTGATGTGGCTGCAGTTTGTGGTTGTGATGTCACTTGTGGCTCAGGGCCTGATAGGCCAGTGCTGGTGATGTGGGTGCAGTTTGTGTTTGTGATGTCACTTGTGGCTCAGTGCCTGATAGGCCAGTGTTGGTCACATGGCTGCAGTTTGTGGTTGTGATGTCACTTGTGGCTCAGTGCCTGATAGGCCAGTGCTGGTCCTGTGTGTGCAGTTTGTGGTTTTGATGTCACTTGTGGCTCAGTGCCTGATAGGCCAGTGCTGGTGATGTGGGTGGAGTTTGTGTTTGTGATGTCACTTGTGGCTCAGTGCCTGATAGGCCAGTGCTGGTCACGTGGGTGCAGTTTGTTGTTGTGATGTCATTTGCGGATCAGTGCCTGATAGGCCAGTGCTGGTCACGTGGGTGGAGTTTGTGTTTGTGATGTCACTTGTGGCTCAGTGCCTGATAGGCCAGTGCTGGTCATGTGGGTGCAGTTTGTGTTTGTGATGTCACTTGTGGCTCAGTGCCTGATAGGCCAGTGCTGGTCATGTGGATAGAGTTTGTGGTTGTGATGTCACTTGTGGCTCAGTGCCTGATAGGCCAGTGCTGGTCATGTGGCTGCAGTTTGTGGTTGTGATGTCACTTGTGGCTCAGGGCCTGATAGGCCAGTGTTGGTCACATGGCTGCAGTTTGTGTTTGTGATGTCACTTGTGGCTCAGTGCCTGATAGGCCAGTGCTGGTCATGTGGCTGCAGTTTGTGTTTGTGATGTCACTTGTGGCTCAGTGCCTGATAGGCCAGTGCTGGTGATGTGGGTGGAGTTTGTGTTTGTGATGTCACTTGTGGCTGAGTGCCTGATAGGCCAGTGCTGGTCATGTGGGTGCAGTTGGTGGTTGTGATGTCACTTGTGGCTCAGTGCCTGATAGGCCAATGCTTTTCATGTGGGTGCAGTTTGTGTTTGTGATGTCACTTGTGGCTCAGTGCCTGATAGGCCAATGCTGTTCATGTGGGTGCAGTTTGTGTTTGTGATGTCACTTGTGGCTCAGTGCCTGATAGGCCAGTGCTGGTGATGTGGGTGCTGGTTGTGATTGTGATGTCACTTGTGGCTCAGTACCTGATAGGCCAGTGTTGGTCACATGGCTGCAGTTTGTGTTTGTGATGTCACTTGTGGCTCAGTGCCTGATAGGCCAGTGCTGGTCCTCTGTGTGGAGTTTGTGTTTGTGATGTCACTTGTGGCTCAGAGCCTGATAGGCCAGTTTTGGTCACAAGGCTGCAGTTTGTGTTTGTGATGTCACTTGTGGCTGAGTTCCTGATAGGCCAGTGCTGGTCATGTGGCTGCAGTTTGTGTTTGTGATGTCACTTGTGGCTCAGTGCCTGATAGGCCAGTGCTGGTCCTGTGTATGCAGTTTGTGGTTTTGATGTCACTTGTGGCTCAGTGCCTGATAGGCCAGTGCTGGTGATGTGGGTGGAGTTTGTGTTTGTGATGTCACTTGTGGCTCAGTGCCTGATAGGCCAGTGCTGGTGGTGTCACTGCAGTTTTTGTTTGTGATGTCACGTTTTGCTGAGTGCCTGATAGGCCAGTGCTGGTCACGTGGGTGCAGTTTGTGGTTGTGATGTCACTTGTGGCTGAGTGCCTGATAGGCCAGTGCTGGTGATGTGGGTGGAGTTTGTGGTTGTGATGTCACTTGTGGCTCAGTGCCTGATAGGCCAGTGCTGGTGATGTGGGTGCAGTTTGTGCTTGGGATGTCATTTGTGGCTCAGTGCCTGATAGGCCAGTGCTGGTCCTGTGGGTGCAGTTTGTGTTTGTGATGTCACTTGTGGCTCAGTGCGTGATAGGCCAGTGCTGTTGATGTGGGTGCTGGTTGTGTTTGTGAGGTCAGATTTGCCTGAGTGCCTGATAGGCCAGTGCTGGTCACGTGTGTGCAGTTTGTGGTTGTGATGTCACTTGTGGCTCAGTGCCTGATAGGCCAATGCTGATGATGTGGCTGCAATTTGTGTTTGTGATGTCACTTGTGACTGAGTGCCTTATAGGGCAGTGCTGGTTTACGTGGCTGCAGTTTGTCGTTGTGATGTCACTTGTGGCTCAGTGCCTGATAGGCCAGTGCTGGTGATGTGGGTGGAGTTTGTGGTTGTGATGTCACTTGTGGCTCAGTGCCTGATAGGCCAGTGCTGGTGATGTGGGTGGAGTTTGTGGTTGCGATGTCAGTTGTGGCTGAGTGCCTGATAGGCCAGTGCTCTTCATGTGTGTGTAGTTTTTTTTGTGATGTCCCTTGTGGCTCAGTGCCTGATAGGCCAGTGCTGGTGATGTGGGTGCAGTTTGTGGTTGTGATGTCACTTGCGGCTCAGTGCCTGATAGGCCAGTGCTGGTGATGTGGGTGGAGTTTGTGGTTGTGATGTCACTTGTGGCTGAGTGCCTGATAGGCCAGTGCTGGTGATGTGGGTGGAGTTTGTGGTTGTGATGTCACTTGTGGCTGAGTGCCTGATAGGCCAGTGCTGGTGCTGTGGGAGCAGTTTGTGGTTGTGATGTCACTTGTGGCTCAGTGCCTGATAGGCCAGTGCTGGTGATGTGGGTGGAGTTTGTGGTTGTGATGTCACTTGTGGCTGAGTGCCTGATAGGCCAGTGCTGGTGATGTGGGTGGAGTTTGTGTTTATGATGTCAGTTGTGGCTCAGTGTCTGATAGGCCAGTGCTGTTCATGTGGGTGCAGTTTGTGGTTGTGATGTCACTTGTGGCTCAGTGCCTGATAGGCCAGTGCTGGTCCTGTGTGTGCAGTTTGTGGTTTTGATGTCACTTGTGGCTCAGTGCCTGATAGGCCAGTGCTGGTCATGTGGCTGCAGTTTATATTTGTGATGTCACTTGTGGCTGAGTGCCTGATAGGCCAGTGCTGGTCATGTGGCTGCAGTTTGTGTTTGTGATGTCATTTGCGGATCAGTGCCTGATAGGCCAGTGCTGGTCCTGTGTGTGCAGTTTGTGGTTTTGATGTCACTTGTGGCTCAGTGCCTGATAGGCCAGTGCTGGTGATGTGGCTGCAGTTTGTGTTTGTGATGTCACTTGTGGCTCAGTGCCTGATAGGCCAGTGCTGGACATGTGGGTGCAGTTTGTGTTTGTGATGTCACTTGTGGCTCAGGGCCTGATAGGCCAGTGTTGGTCACATGGCTGCAGTTTGTGCTTGGGATGTCACTTGTGGCTCAGTGCCTGATAGGCCAGTGCTGGTCCTGTGTGTGCAGTTTGTGGTTTTGATGTCACTTGTGGCTCAGTGCCTGATAGGCCAGTGCTGGTGATGTGGGTGGAGTTTGTGGTTGTGATGTCAGTTGTGGCTCAGTGCCTGATAGGCCAGTGCTGGTCACGTGGGTGCAGTTTGTTGTTGTGATGTCATTTGCGGATCAGTGCCTGATAGGCCAGTGCTGGTGATGTGGGTGGAGTTTGTGTTTGTGATGTCACTTGTGGCTGAGTGCCTGATAGGCCAGTGCTGTTCACGTGGGTGCAGTTTGTGATTGTGATGTCACTTGTGGCTCAGTGCCTGATAGGCCAGTGCTGGTCCTGTGTGTGCAGTTTGTGTTTGTGATGTCACTTGTGGCTCAGGGACTGATAGGCCAGTGTTGGTCACATGGCTGCAGTTTGTGTTTATGATGTCACTTGTGGCTGAGTGCCTGATAGGCCAGTGCTGGTGATGTGGGTGGAGTTTGTGGTTGTGATGTCACTTGTGGCTCAGTGCCTGATAGGCCAGTGCTGGTGATGTGGGTGCAGTTTGTGTTTGTGATGTCACTTGTGGCTCAGTGCCTGATAGGCCAGTGCTGGTCATGTGGGTGCAGTTTGTGGTTGTGATGTCACTTGTGGCTCAGGGCCTGATAGGCCAGTGTTGGTCACATGGCTGCAGTTTATGATTGTGATGTCACTTGTGGCTCAGTGCCTGATAGGCCAATGCTGATGATGTGGCTGCAGTTTGTGTTTGTGATGTCACTTGTGACTGAGTGCCTTATAGGGAAGTGCTGGTTTACGTGGCTGCAGTTTGTCGTTGTGATGTCACTTGTGGCTCAGTGCCTGATAGGCCAGTGCTCTTCATGTGTGTGTAGTTTTTTTTGTGATGTCCCTTGTGGCTCAGTGCCTGATAGGCCAGTGCTGGTCATGTGGGTGCAGTTTGTGGTTGTCAGGTCACTTGTGGCTGAGTGCCTGATAGGCCAGTGCTGGTCACATGGCTGCAGTTTGTGGTTGTGATGACACTTGTGGCTCAGTGCCTGATAGGCCAGTGCTGGTGATGTGGGTGCTGGTTGTGGTTGTGATGTCTGTTTTTGCTGAGTGCCTGATAGGCCAGTGCTTGTCCTGTGGGTGGAGTTCGTGTTTGTGATGTCCCCTGTGGCTCAGTGCCTGATAGGCCAGTGCTGGTGATGTGGGTGGAGTTTGTGTTTATGATGTCACTTGTGGCTCAGTGCCTGATAGGCCAGTGCTGGCGATGTGGGTGGAGTTTGTGGTTGTGATGTCACTTGTGGCTCAGTGCCTGATAGGCCAGTGCTGGTCACGTGGGTGCAGTTTGTTGTTGTGATGTCATTTGCGGATCAGTGCCTGATAGGCCAGTGCTGGTGATGTGGGTGGAGTTTGTGTTTGTGATGTCACTTGTGGCTCAGTGCCTGATAGGCCAATGCTGTTCATGTGGGTGCAGTTTGTGGTTGTGATGTCACTTGTGGCTCAGTGCCTGATAGGCCAGTGTTGGTCACATGGCTGCAGTTTGTGTTTGTGATGTCACTTGTGGCTGAGTGCCTGATAGGCCAGTGCTGGTGATGTGGGTGGAGTTTGTGGTTGTGATGTCACTTGTGGCTCAGTGCCTGATAGGCCAGTGCTGGTGATGTGGGTGCAGTTTGTGTTTGTGATGTCACTTGTGGCTCAGTGCCTGATAGGCCAGTGCTGGTCCTGTGTGTGCAGTTTGTGTTTGTGATGTCACTTGTGGCTCAGTGCCTGATAGGCCAGTGCTGGTGATGTGGCTGCAGTTTGTGGTTGTGATGTCACTTGTGGCTCAGTGCCTGATAGGCCAGTGTTGGTCACATGGCTGCAGTTTGTGTTTGTGATGTCACTTGTGGCTCAGAGCCTGATAGGCCAGTGTTGGTCACAAGGCTGCAGTTTGTGTTTGTGATGTCACTTGTGGCTGAGTTCCTGATAGGCCAGTGCTGGTCATGTGGCTGCAGTTTGTGTTTGTGATGTCACTTGTGGCTCAGTGCCTGATAGGCCAGTGCTGGTCCTGTGTGTGCAGTTTGTGGTTTTGATGTCACTTGTGGCTCAGTGCCTGATAGGCCAGTGCTGGTGATGTGGGTGGAGTTTGTGTTTGTGATGTCACTTGTGGCTCAGTGCCTGATAGGCCAGTGCTGGTGGTGTCACTGCAGTTTTTGTTTGTGATGTCACGTTTTGCTGAGTGCCTGATAGGCCAGTGCTGGTCATGTGGGTGCAGTTGGTGGTTGTGATGTCACTTGTGGCTCAGTGCCTGATAGGCCAATGCTTTTCATGTGGGTGCAGTTTGTGTTTGTGATGTCACTTGTGGCTCAGTGCCTGATAGGCCAATGCTGTTCATGTGGGTGCAGTTTGTGTTTGTGATGTCACTTGTGGCTCAGTGCCTGATAGGCCAGTGCTGGTGATGTGGGTGCTGGTTGTGATTGTGATGTCACTTGTGGCTCAGTACCTGATAGGCCAGTGTTGGTCACATGGCTGCAGTTTGTGTTTGTGATGTCACTTGTGGCTCAGTGCCTGATAGGCCAGTGCTGGTCCTCTGTGTGGAGTTTGTGTTTGTGATGTCACTTGTGGCTCAGAGCCTGATAGGCCAGTTTTGGTCACAAGGCTGCAGTTTGTGTTTGTGATGTCACTTGTGGCTGAGTTCCTGATAGGCCAGTGCTGGTCATGTGGCTGCAGTTTGTGTTTGTGATGTCACTTGTGGCTCAGTGCCTGATAGGCCAGTGCTGGTCCTGTGTATGCAGTTTGTGGTTTTGATGTCACTTGTGGCTCAGTGCCTGATAGGCCAGTGCTGGTCATGTGGGTGCAGTTTGTGTTTGTGATGTCACTTGTGGCTCAGTGCCTGATAGGCCAGTGCTGGTGGTGTCACTGCAGTTTTTGTTTGTGATGTCACGTTTTGCTGAGTGCCTGATAGGCCAGTGCTGGTCACGTGGGTGCAGTTTGTGGTTGTGATGTCACTTGTGGCTCAGTGCCTGATAGGCCAGTGCTGGTGATGTGGGTGCAGTTTGTGCTTGGGATGTCATTTGTGGCTCAGTGCCTGATAGGCCAGTGCTGGTCCTGTGGGTGCAGTTTGTGTTTGTGATGTCACTTGTGGCTCAGTGCGTGATAGGCCAGTGCTGTTGATGTGGGTGCTGGTTGTGTTTGTGAGGTCAGATTTGCCTGAGTGCCTGATAGGCCAGTGCTGGTCACGTGTGTGCAGTTTGTGGTTGTGATGTCACTTGTGGCTCAGTGCCTGATAGGCCAATGCTGATGATGTGGCTGCAATTTGTGTTTGTGATGTCACTTGTGACTGAGTGCCTTATAGGGCAGTGCTGGTTTACGTGGCTGCAGTTTGTCGTTGTGATGTCACTTGTGGCTCAGTGCCTGATAGGCCAGTGCTGGTGATGTGGGTGGAGTTTGTGGTTGTGATGTCACTTGTGGCTCAGTGCCTGATAGGCCAGTGCTGGTGATGTGGGTGGAGTTTGTGGTTGCGATGTCAGTTGTGGCTGAGTGCCTGATAGGCCAGTGCTCTTCATGTGTGTGTAGTTTTTTTTGTGATGTCCCTTGTGGCTCAGTGCCTGATAGGCCAGTGCTGGTCATGTGGGTGCTGGTTGTGGTTGTGATGTCTGTTTTTGCTGAGTGCCTGATAGGCCAGTGCTTGTCCTGTGGGTGGAGTTCGTGTTTGTGATGTCCCCTGTGGCTCAGTGCCTGATAGGCCAGTGCTGGTGATGTGGGTGGAGTTTGTGTTTATGATGTCACTTGTGGCTCAGTGCCTGATAGGCCAGTGCTGGCGATGTGGGTGGAGTTTGTGTTTGTGATGTCACTTGTGGCTCAGTGCCTGATAGGCCAGTGCTGGTCACGTGGGTGCAGTTTGTTGTTGTGATGTCATTTGCGGATCAGTGCCTGATAGGCCAGTGCTGGTGATGTGGGTGGAGTTTGTGTTTGTGATGTCACTTGTGGCTCAGTGCCTGATAGGCCAATGCTGTTCATGTGGGTGCAGTTTGTGGTTGTGATGTCACTTGTGGCTCAGTGCCTGATAGGCCAGTGCTGGTGATGTGGGTGCAGTTTGTGGTTGTGATGTCACTTGCGGCTCAGTGCCTGATAGGCCAGTGCTGGTGATGTGGGTGGAGTTTGTGGTTGTGATGTCACTTGTGGCTGAGTGCCTGATAGGCCAGTGCTGGTGATGTGGGTGGAGTTTGTGGTTGTGATGTCACTTGTGGCTGAGTGCCTGATAGGCCAGTGCTGGTGCTGTGGGAGCAGTTTGTGGTTGTGATGTCACTTGTGGCTCAGTGCCTGATAGGCCAGTGCTGGTGATGTGGGTGGAGTTTGTGGTTGTGATGTCACTTGTGGCTGAGTGCCTGATAGGCCAGTGCTGGTGATGTGGGTGGAGTTTGTGTTTATGATGTCAGTTGTGGCTCAGTGTCTGATAGGCCAGTGCTGTTCATGTGGGTGGAGTTTGTGGTTGTGATGTCACTTGTGGCTCAGTGCCTGATAGGCCAGTGCTGGTCCTGTGTGTGCAGTTTGTGGTTTTGATGTCACTTGTGGCTCAGTGCCTGATAGGCCAGTGCTGGTCATGTGGCTGCAGTTTATATTTGTGATGTCACTTGTGGCTGAGTGCCTGATAGGCCAGTGCTGGTCATGTGGCTGCAGTTTGTGTTTGTGATGTCATTTGCGGATCAGTGCCTGATAGGCCAGTGCTGGTCCTGTGTGTGCAGTTTGTGGTTTTGATGTCACTTGTGGCTCAGTGCCTGATAGGCCAGTGCTGGTCACGTGGGTGGAGTTTGTGTTTGTGATGTCACTTGTGGCTCAGTGCCTGATAGGCCAGTGCTGGACATGTGGGTGCAGTTTGTGTTTGTGATGTCACTTGTGGCTCAGGGCCTGATAGGCCAGTGTTGGTCACATGGCTGCAGTTTGTGCTTGGGATGTCACTTGTGGCTCAGTGCCTGATAGGCCAGTGCTGGTCCTGTGTGTGCAGTTTGTGGTTTTGATGTCACTTGTGGCTCAGTGCCTGATAGGCCAGTGCTGGTGATGTGGGTGGAGTTTGTGTTTGTGATGTCAGTTGTGGCTCAGTGCCTGATAGGCCAGTGCTGGTGATGTGGGTGCAGTTTGTTGTTGTGATGTCATTTGCGGATCAGTGCCTGATAGGCCAGTGCTGGTGATGTGGGTGGAGTTTGTGTTTGTGATGTCACTTGTGGCTGAGTGCCTGATAGGCCAGTGCTGTTCACGTGGGTGCAGTTTGTGATTGTGATGTCACTTGTGGCTGAGTGCCTGATAGGCCAGTGCTGGTCATGTGGATAGAGTTTGTGTTTGTGATGTCACTTGTGGCTCAGTGCCTGATAGGCCAGTGCTGGTCCTGTGTGTGCAGTTTGTGTTTGTGATGTCACTTGTGGCTCAGGGACTGATAGGCCAGTGTTGGTCACATGGCTGCAGTTTGTGTTTGTGATGTCACTTGTGGCTGAGTGCCTGATAGGCCAGTGCTGGTGATGTGGGTGGAGTTTGTGGTTGTGATGTCACTTGTGGCTCAGTGCCTGATAGGCCAGTGCTGGTGATGTGGGTGCAGTTTGTGTTTGTGATGTCACTTGTGGCTCAGTGCCTGATAGGCCAGTGCTGGTCATGTGGGTGCAGTTTGTGGTTGTGATGTCACTTGTGGCTCAGGGCCTGATAGGCCAGTGTTGGTCACATGGCTGCAGTTTATGATTGTGATGTCACTTGTGGCTCAGTGCCTGATAGGCCAATGCTGATGATGTGGCTGCAGTTTGTGTTTGTGATGTCACTTGTGACTGAGTGCCTTATAGGGAAGTGCTGGTTTACGTGGCTGCAGTTTGTCGTTGTGATGTCACTTGTGGCTCAGTGCCTGATAGGCCAGTGCTCTTCATGTGTGTGTAGTTTTTTTTGTGATGTCCCTTGTGGCTCAGTGCCTGATAGGCCAGTGCTGGTCATGTGGGTGCAGTTTGTGGTTGTCAGGTCACTTGTGGCTGAGTGCCTGATAGGCCAGTGCTGGTCACATGGCTGCAGTTTGTGGTTGTGATGACACTTGTGGCTCAGTGCCTGATAGGCCAGTGCTGGTGATGTGGGTGCTGGTTGTGGTTGTGATGTCTGTTTTTGCTGAGTGCCTGATAGGCCAGTGCTTGTCCTGTGGGTGGAGTTCGTGTTTGTGATGTCCCCTGTGGCTCAGTGCCTGATAGGCCAGTGCTGGTGATGTGGGTGGAGTTTGTGTTTATGATGTCACTTGTGGCTCAGTGCCTGATAGGCCAGTGCTGGCGATGTGGGTGGAGTTTGTGTTTGTGATGTCACTTGTGGCTCAGTGCCTGATAGGCCAGTGCTGGTCACGTGGGTGCAGTTTGTTGTTGTGATGTCATTTGCGGATCAGTGCCTGATAGGCCAGTGCTGGTGATGTGGGTGGAGTTTGTGTTTGTGATGTCACTTGTGGCTCAGTGCCTGATAGGCCAATGCTGTTCATGTGGGTGCAGTTTGTGGTTGTGATGTCACTTGTGGCTCAGTGCCTGATAGGCCAGTGCTGGTCATGTGGGTGCAGTTTGTCGTTGTCAGGTCACTTGTGGCTGAGTGCCTGATAGGCCAGTGCTGGTGATGTGGCTGCAGTTTGTGGTTGTGATGTCACTTGTGGCTCAGTGCCTGATAGGCCAGTGCTGGTGATGTGGCTGCAGTTTGTGGTTGTGATGTCACTTGTGGCTCAGTGCCTGATAGGCCAGTGCTGGTGATGTGGGTGGAGTTTGTGTTTGTGATGTCACTTGTGGCTCAGTGCCTGATAGGCCAGTGCTGGTGATGTGGCTACAGTTTGTGGTTGTGATGTCACTTGTGGCTCAGTGCCTGATAGGCCAGTGCTGGACATGTGGCTGCAGTTTGTGGTTGTGATGTCACTTGTGGCTCAGTGCCTGATAGGCCAGTGCTGGTCATGTGGGTGCAGTTGGTGGTTGTGATGTCACTTGTGGCTCAGTGCCTGATAGGCCAATGCTGTTCATGTGGGTGCAGTTTGTGTTTGTGATGTCACTTGTGGCTCAGTGCCTGATAGGCCAATGCTGTTCATGTGGGTGCAGTTTGTGTTTGTGATGTCACTTGTGGCTCAGTGCCTGATAGGCCAGTGCTGGTCATGTGGGTGCAGTTTGTGTTTGTGATGTCACTTGTGGCTCAGTGCCTGATAGGCCAGTGTTGGTCACATGGCTGCAGTTTGTGTTTGTGATGTCACTTGTGGCTCAGAGCCTGATAGGCCAGTGTTGGTCACAAGGCTGCAGTTTGTGTTTGTGATGTCACTTGTGGCTGAGTTCCTGATAGGCCAGTGCTGGTCCTGTGTGTGCAGTTTGTGTTTGTGATGTCACTTGTGGCTCAGTACCTGATAGGCCAGTGTTGGTCACATGGCTGCAGTTTGTGTTTGTGATGTCACTTGTGGCTCAGTGCCTGATAGGCCAGTGCTGGTCCTCTGTGTGGAGTTTGTGTTTGTGATGTCACTTGTGGCTCAGAGCCTGATAGGCCAGTTTTGGTCACAAGGCTGCAGTTTGTGTTTGTGATGTCACTTGTGGCTGAGTTCCTGATAGGCCAGTGCTGGTCATGTGGCTGCAGTTTGTGTTTGTGATGTCACTTGTGGCTCAGTGCCTGATAGGCCAGTGCTGGTCCTGTGTATGCAGTTTGTGGTTTTGATGTCACTTGTGGCTCAGTGCCTGATAGGCCAGTGCTGGTGATGTGGGTGGAGTTTGTGTTTGTGATGTCACTTGTGGCTCAGAGCCTGATAGGCCAGTGCTGGTGGTGTCACTGCAGTTTTTGTTTGTGATGTCACGTTTTGCTGAGTGCCTGATAGGCCAGTGCTGGTCACGTGGGTGCAGTTTGTGGTTGTGATGTCACTTGTGGCTGAGTGCCTGATAGGCCAGTGCTGGTGATGTGGGTGGAGTTTGTGGTTGTGATGTCACTTGTGGCTCAGTGCCTGATAGGCCAGTGCTGGTGATGTGGGTGCAGTTTGTGCTTGGGATGTCATTTGTGGCTCAGTGCCTGATAGGCCAGTGCTGGTCCTGTGGGTGCAGTTTGTGTTTGTGATGTCACTTGTGGCTCAGTGCCTGATAGGCCAGTGCTGGTCATGTGGGTGCTGGTTGTGTTTGTGAGGTCAGATTTGCCTGAGTGCCTGATAGGCCAGTGCTGGTCACGTGTGTGCTGTTTGTGGTTGTGATGTCACTTGTGGCTCAGTGCCTGATAGGCCAATGCTGATGATGTGGCTGCAATTTGTGTTTGTGATGTCACTTGTGACTGAGTGCCTTATAGGGCAGTGCTGGTTTACGTGGCTGCAGTTTGTCGTTGTGATGTCACTTGTGGCTCAGTGCCTGATAGGCCAGTGCTGGTGATGTGGGTGGAGTTTGTGGTTGTGATGTCACTTGTGGCTCAGTGCCTGATAGGCCAGTGCTGGTGATGTGGGTGGAGTTTGTGGTTGCGATGTCAGTTGTGGCTGAGTGCCTGATAGGCCAGTGCTCTTCATGTGTGTGTAGTTTTTTTTGTGATGTCCCTTGTGGCTCAGTGCCTGATAGGCCAGTGCTGGTCATGTGGGTGCAGTTTGTGGTTGTCAGGTCACTTGTGGCTGAGTGCCTGATAGGCCAGTGCTGGTCACATGGCTGCAGTTTGTGGTTGTGATGACACTTGTGGCTCAGTGCCTGATAGGCCAGTGCTGGTGATGTGGGTGCTGGTTGTGGTTGTGATGTCTGTTTTTGCTGAGTGCCTGATAGGCCAGTGCTTGTCCTGTGGGTGGAGTTCGTGTTTGTGATGTCCCCTGTGGCTCAGTGCCTGATAGGCCAGTGCTGGTGATGTGGGTGGAGTTTGTGTTTATGATGTCACTTGTGGCTCAGTGCCTGATAGGCCAGTGCTGGCGATGTGGGTGGAGTTTGTGGTTGTGATGTCACTTGTGGCTCAGTGCCTGATAGGCCAGTGCTGGTCACGTGGGTGCAGTTTGTTGTTGTGATGTCATTTGCGGATCAGTGCCTGATAGGCCAGTGCTGGTGATGTGGGTGGAGTTTGTGTTTGTGATGTCACTTGTGGCTCAGTGCCTGATAGGCCAATGCTGTTCATGTGGGTGCAGTTTGTGGTTGTGATGTCACTTGTGGCTCAGTGCCTGATAGGCCAGTGCTGGTCATGTGAGTGCAGTTTGTCGTTGTCAGGTCACTTGTGGCTGAGTGCCTGATAGGCCAGTGCTGGTGATGTGGCTGCAGTTTGTGGTTGTGATGTCACTTGTGGCTCAGTGCCTGATAGGCCAGTGCTGGTGATGTGGGTGCAGTTTGTGGTTGTGATGTCACTTGCGGCTCAGTGCCTGATAGGCCAGTGCTGGTGATGTGGGTGGAGTTTGTGGTTGTGATGTCACTTGTGGCTGAGTGCCTGATAGGCCAGTGCTGGTGATGTGGGTGGAGTTTGTGGTTGTGATGTCACTTGTGGCTGAGTGCCTGATAGGCCAGTGCTGGTGCTGTGGGAGCAGTTTGTGGTTGTGATGTCACTTGTGGCTCAGTGCCTGATAGGCCAGTGCTGGTGATGTGGGTGGAGTTTGTGGTTGTGATGTCACTTGTGGCTGAGTGCCTGATAGGCCAGTGCTGGTGATGTGGGTGGAGTTTGTGTTTATGATGTCAGTTGTGGCTCAGTGTCTGATAGGCCAGTGCTGTTCATGTGGGTGGAGTTTGTGGTTGTGATGTCACTTGTGGCTCAGTGCCTGATAGGCCAGTGCTGGTCCTGTGTGTGCAGTTTGTGGTTTTGATGTCACTTGTGGCTCAGTGCCTGATAGGCCAGTGCTGGTCATGTGGCTGCAGTTTATATTTGTGATGTCACTTGTGGCTGAGTGCCTGATAGGCCAGTGCTGGTCATGTGGCTGCAGTTTGTGTTTGTGATGTCATTTGCGGATCAGTGCCTGATAGGCCAGTGCTGGTCCTGTGTGTGCAGTTTGTGGTTTTGATGTCACTTGTGGCTCAGTGCCTGATAGGCCAGTGCTGGTGATGTGGGTGGAGTTTGTGTTTGTGATGTCACTTGTGGCTCAGTGCCTGATAGGCCAGTGCTGGACATGTGGGTGCAGTTTGTGTTTGTGATGTCACTTGTGGCTCAGGGCCTGATAGGCCAGTGTTGGTCACATGGCTGCAGTTTGTGCTTGGGATGTCACTTGTGGCTCAGTGCCTGATAGGCCAGTGCTGGTCCTGTGTGTGCAGTTTGTGGTTTTGATGTCACTTGTGGCTCAGTGCCTGATAGGCCAGTGCTGGTCACGTGGGTGCAGTTTGTTGTTGTGATGTCATTTGCGGATCAGTGCCTGATAGGCCAGTGCTGGTGATGTGGGTGGAGTTTGTGTTTGTGATGTCACTTGTGGCTGAGTGCCTGATAGGCCAGTGCTGTTCACGTGGGTGCAGTTTGTGATTGTGATGTCACTTGTGGCTAAGTGCCTGATAGGCCAGTGCTGGTCATGTGGATAGAGTTTGTGTTTGTGATGTCACTTGTGGCTCAGTGCCTGATAGGCCAGTGCTGGTCCTGTGTGTGCAGTTTGTGTTTGTGATGTCACTTGTGGCTCAGGGACTGATAGGCCAGTGTTGGTCACATGGCTGCAGTTTGTGTTTGTGATGTCACTTGTGGCTGAGTGCCTGATAGGCCAGTGCTGGTGATGTGGGTGGAGTTTGTGGTTGTGATGTCACTTGTGGCTCAGTGCCTGATAGGCCAGTGCTGGTGATGTGGGTGCAGTTTGTGTTTGTGATGTCACTTGTGGCTCAGTGCCTGATAGGCCAGTGCTGGTCATGTGGGTGCAGTTTGTGGTTGTGATGTCACTTGTGGCTCAGGGCCTGATAGGCCAGTGTTGGTCACATGGCTGCAGTTTATGATTGTGATGTCACTTGTGGCTCAGTGCCTGATAGGCCAATGCTGATGATGTGGCTGCAGTTTGTGTTTGTGATGTCACTTGTGACTGAGTGCCTTATAGGGAAGTGCTGGTTTACGTGGCTGCAGTTTGTCGTTGTGATGTCACTTGTGGCTCAGTGCCTGATAGGCCAGTGCTCTTCATGTGTGTGTAGTTTTTTTTGTGATGTCCCTTGTGGCTCAGTGCCTGATAGGCCAGTGCTGGTCATGTGGGTGCAGTTTGTGGTTGTCAGGTCACTTGTGGCTGAGTGCCTGATAGGCCAGTGCTGGTCACATGGCTGCAGTTTGTGGTTGTGATGACACTTGTGGCTCAGTGCCTGATAGGCCAGTGCTGGTGATGTGGGTGCTGGTTGTGGTTGTGATGTCTGTTTTTGCTGAGTGCCTGATAGGCCAGTGCTTGTCCTGTGGGTGGAGTTCGTGTTTGTGATGTCCCCTGTGGCTCAGTGCCTGATAGGCCAGTGCTGGTGATGTGGGTGGAGTTTGTGTTTATGATGTCACTTGTGGCTCAGTGCCTGATAGGCCAGTGCTGGCGATGTGGGTGGAGTTTGTGTTTGTGATGTCACTTGTGGCTCAGTGCCTGATAGGCCAGTGCTGGTCACGTGGGTGCAGTTTGTTGTTGTGATGTCATTTGCGGATCAGTGCCTGATAGGCCAGTGCTGGTGATGTGGGTGGAGTTTGTGTTTGTGATGTCACTTGTGGCTCAGTGCCTGATAGGCCAATGCTGTTCATGTGGGTGCAGTTTGTGGTTGTGATGTCACTTGTGGCTCAGTGCCTGATAGGCCAGTGCTGGTCATGTGGGTGCAGTTTGTCGTTGTCAGGTCACTTGTGGCTCAGTGCCTGATAGGCCAGTGCTGGTGATGTGGCTGCAGTTTGTGGTTGTGATGTCACTTGTGGCTCAGTGCCTGATAGGCCAGTGCTGGTGATGTGGCTGCAGTTTGTGGTTGTGATGTCACTTGTGGCTCAGTGCCTGATAGGCCAGTGCTGGTGATGTGGGTGCAGTTTGTGTTTGTGATGTCACTTGTGGCTCAGTGCCTGATAGGCCAGTGCTGGTGATGTGGCTACAGTTTGTGGTTGTGATGTCACTTGTGGCTCAGTGCCTGATAGGCCAGTGCTGGACATGTGGCTGCAGTTTGTGGTTGTGATGTCACTTGTGGCTCAGTGCCTGATAGGCCAGTGCTGGTCATGTGGGTGCAGTTGGTGGTTGTGATGTCACTTGTGGCTCAGTGCCTGATAGGCCAATGCTGTTCATGTGGGTGCAGTTTGTGTTTGTGATGTCACTTGTGGCTCAGTGCCTGATAGGCCAATGCTGTTCATGTGGGTGCAGTTTGTGTTTGTGATGTCACTTGTGGCTCAGTGCCTGATAGGCCAGTGCTGGTCATGTGGGTGCAGTTTGTGTTTGTGATGTCACTTGTGGCTCAGTGCCTGATAGGCCAGTGTTGGTCACATGGCTGCAGTTTGTGTTTGTGATGTCACTTGTGGCTCAGAGCCTGATAGGCCAGTGTTGGTCACAAGGCTGCAGTTTGTGTTTGTGATGTCACTTGTGGCTGAGTTCCTGATAGGCCAGTGCTGGTCCTGTGTGTGCAGTTTGTGTTTGTGATGTCACTTGTGGCTCAGTACCTGATAGGCCAGTGTTGGTCACATGGCTGCAGTTTGTGTTTGTGATGTCACTTGTGGCTCAGTGCCTGATAGGCCAGTGCTGGTCCTCTGTGTGGAGTTTGTGTTTGTGATGTCACTTGTGGCTCAGAGCCTGATAGGCCAGTTTTGGTCACAAGGCTGCAGTTTGTGTTTGTGATGTCACTTGTGGCTGAGTTCCTGATAGGCCAGTGCTGTTCATGTGGGTGTAGTTTGTGTTTGTGATGTCACTTGTGGCTCAGTGCCTGATAGGCCAGTGCTGGTGATGTGGGTGGAGTTTGTGTTTGTGATGTCACTTGTGGCTCAGAGCCTGATAGGCCAGTGCTGGTGGTGTCACTGCAGTTTTTGTTTGTGATGTCACGTTTTGCTGAGTGCCTGATAGGCCAGTGCTGGTCACGTGGGTGCAGTTTGTGGTTGTGATGTCACTTGTGGCTGAGTGCCTGATAGGCCAGTGCTGGTGATGTGGGTGGAGTTTGTGGTTGTGATGTCACTTGTGGCTCAGTGCCTGATAGGCCAGTGCTGGTGATGTGGGTGCAGTTTGTGCTTGGGATGTCATTTGTGGCTCAGTGCCTGATAGGCCAGTGCTGGTCCTGTGGGTGCAGTTTGTGTTTGTGATGTCACTTGTGGCTCAGTGCCTGATAGGCCAGTGCTGTTGATGTGGGTGCTGGTTGTGTTTGTGAGGTCAGATTTGCCTGAGTGCCTGATAGGCCAGTGCTGGTCACGTGTGTGCAGTTTGTGGTTGTGATGTCACTTGTGGCTCAGTGCCTGATAGGCCAATGCTGATGATGTGGCTGCAATTTGTGTTTGTGATGTCACTTGTGACTGAGTGCCTTATAGGGCAGTGCTGGTTTACGTGGCTGCAGTTTGTCGTTGTGATGTCACTTGTGGCTCAGTGCCTGATAGGCCAGTGCTGGTGATGTGGGTGGAGTTTGTGGTTGTGATGTCACTTGTGGCTCAGTGCCTGATAGGCCAGTGCTGGTGATGTGGGTGGAGTTTGTGGTTGCGATGTCAGTTGTGGCTGAGTGCCTGATAGGCCAGTGCTCTTCATGTGTGTGTAGTTTTTTTTGTGATGTCCCTTGTGGCTCAGTGCCTGATAGGCCAGTGCTGGTCATGTGGGTGCAGTTTGTGGTTGTCAGGTCACTTGTGGCTGAGTGCCTGATAGGCCAGTGCTGGTCACATGGCTGCAGTTTGTGGTTGTGATGACACTTGTGGCTCAGTGCCTGATAGGCCAGTGCTGGTGATGTGGGTGCTGGTTGTGGTTGTGATGTCTGTTTTTGCTGAGTGCCTGATAGGCCAGTGCTTGTCCTGTGGGTGGAGTTCGTGTTTGTGATGTCCCCTGTGGCTCAGTGCCTGATAGGCCAGTGCTGGTGATGTGGGTGGAGTTTGTGTTTATGATGTCACTTGTGGCTCAGTGCCTGATAGGCCAGTGCTGGCGATGTGGGTGGAGTTTGTGTTTGTGATGTCACTTGTGGCTCAGTGCCTGATAGGCCAGTGCTGGTCACGTGGGTGCAGTTTGTTGTTGTGATGTCATTTGCGGATCAGTGCCTGATAGGCCAGTGCTGGTGATGTGGGTGGAGTTTGTGTTTGTGATGTCACTTGTGGCTCAGTGCCTGATAGGCCAATGCTGTTCATGTGGGTGCAGTTTGTGGTTGTGATGTCACTTGTGGCTCAGTGCCTGATAGGCCAGTGCTGGTCATGTGAGTGCAGTTTGTCGTTGTCAGGTCACTTGTGGCTGAGTGCCTGATAGGCCAGTGCTGGTGATGTGGCTGCAGTTTGTGGTTGTGATGTCACTTGTGGCTCAGTGCCTGATAGGCCAGTGCTGGTGATGTGGGTGCAGTTTGTGGTTGTGATGTCACTTGCGGCTCAGTGCCTGATAGGCCAGTGCTGGTGATGTGGGTGCAGTTTGTGGTTGTGATGTCACTTGTGGCTGAGTGCCTGATAGGCCAGTGCTGGTGATGTGGGTGGAGTTTGTGGTTGTGATGTCACTTGTGGCTGAGTGCCTGATAGGCCAGTGCTGGTGATGTGGGTGGAGTTTGTGGTTGTGATGTCACTTGTAGCTCAGTGCCTGATAGGCCAGTGCTGGTGATGTGGGTGGAGTTTGTGGTTGTGATGTCACTTGTGGCTGAGTGCCTGATAGGCCAGTGCTGGTGATGTGGGTGGAGTTTGTGTTTATGATGTCAGTTGTGGCTCAGTGTCTGATAGGCCAGTGCTGTTCATGTGGGTGCAGTTTGTGGTTGTGATGTCACTTGTGGCTCAGTGCCTGATAGGCCAGTGCTGGTCCTGTGTGTGCAGTTTGTGGTTTTGATGTCACTTGTGGCTCAGTGCCTGATAGGCCAGTGCTGGTCATGTGGCTGCAGTTTATATTTGTGATGTCACTTGTGGCTGAGTGCCTGATAGGCCAGTGCTGGTCATGTGGCTGCAGTTTGTGTTTGTGATGTCATTTGCGGATCAGTGCCTGATAGGCCAGTGCTGGTCCTGTGTGTGCAGTTTGTGGTTTTGATGTCACTTGTGGCTCAGTGCCTGATAGGCCAGTGCTGGTCACGTGGGTGGAGTTTGTGTTTGTGATGTCACTTGTGGCTCAGTGCCTGATAGGCCAGTGCTGGACATGTGGGTGCAGTTTGTGTTTGTGATGTCACTTGTGGCTCGGGGCCTGATAGGCCAGTGTTGGTCACATGGCTGCAGTTTGTGCTTGGGATGTCACTTGTGGCTCAGTGCCTGATAGGCCAGTGCTGGTCCTGTGTGTGCAGTTTGTGGTTTTGATGTCACTTGTGGCTCAGTGCCTGATAGGCCAGTGCTGGTGATGTGGGTGGAGTTTGTGTTTGTGATGTCAGTTGTGGCTCAGTGCCTGATAGGCCAGTGCTGGTCACGTGGGTGCAGTTTGTTGTTGTGATGTCATTTGCGGATCAGTGCCTGATAGGCCAGTGCTGGTCCTGTGTGTGCAGTTTGTGTTTGTGATGTCACTTGTGGCTCAGGGACTGATAGGCCAGTGTTGGTCACATGGCTGCAGTTTGTGTTTGTGATGTCACTTGTGGCTGAGTGCCTGATAGGCCAGTGCTGGTGATGTGGGTGGAGTTTGTGGTTGTGATGTCACTTGTGGCTCAGTGCCTGATAGGCCAGTGCTGGTGATGTGGGTGCAGTTTGTGTTTGTGATGTCACTTGTGGCTCAGTGCCTGATAGGCCAGTGCTGGTCATGTGGGTGCAGTTTGTGGTTGTGATGTCACTTGTGGCTCAGGGCCTGATAGGCCAGTGTTGGTCACATGGCTGCAGTTTATGATTGTGATGTCACTTGTGGCTCAGTGCCTGATAGGCCAATGCTGATGATGTGGCTGCAGTTTGTGTTTGTGATGTCACTTGTGACTGAGTGCCTTATAGGGAAGTGCTGGTTTACGTGGCTGCAGTTTGTCGTTGTGATGTCACTTGTGGCTCAGTGCCTGATAGGCCAGTGCTCTTCATGTGTGTGTAGTTTTTTTTGTGATGTCCCTTGTGGCTCAGTGCCTGATAGGCCAGTGCTGGTCATGTGGGTGCAGTTTGTGGTTGTCAGGTCACTTGTGGCTGAGTGCCTGATAGGCCAGTGCTGGTCACATGGCTGCAGTTTGTGGTTGTGATGACACTTGTGGCTGAGTGCCTGATAGGCCAGTGCTGGTGATGTGGGTGGAGTTAGTGGTTGTGATGTCACTTGTGGCTCAGTGCCTGATAGGCCAGTGCTGGTGATGTGGCTGCAGTTTGTGGTTGTGATGTCACTTGTGGCTCAGTGCCTGATAGGCCAGTGCTGGTGATGTGGCTGCAGTTTGTGTTTGTGATGTCACTTGTGGCTCAGTGCCTGATAGGCCAGTGCTGGTCATGTGGGTGCAGTTGGTGTTTGTGATGTCACTTGTGGCTCAGTGCCTGATAGGCCAGTGCTGGACATGTGGCTGCAGTTTGTGGTTGTGATGTCACTTGTGGCTCAGTGCCTGATAGGCCAGTGCTGGTGATGTGGGTGCAGTTTGTGGTTGTGATGTCACTTGTGGCTCAGTGCCTGATAGGCCAGTGCTGGTGATGTGGGTGGAGTTTGTGTTTATGATGTCAGTTGTGGCTCAGTGTCTGATAGGCCAGTGCTGTTCATGTGGGTGCAGTTTGTGGTTGTGATGTCACTTGTGGCTCAGTGCCTGATAGGCCAGTGCTGGTGATGTGGGTGGAGTTTGTGTTTGTGATGTAACTTGTGGCTCAGTGCCTGATAGGCCAGTGCTGGTGATGTGGGTGCAGTTTGTTGTTGTGATGTCATTTGCGGATCAGTGCCTGATAGGCCAGTGTTGGTCACATGGCTGCAGTTTGTGTTTGTGATGTCACTTGTGGCTCAGTGCCTGATAGGCCAGTGCTGGTCATGTGTGTGGAGTTTGTGGTTGTGATGTCACTTGTGGCTCAGAGCCTGATAGGCCAGTGTTGGTCACAAGGCTGCAGTTTGTGATTGTGATGTCACTTGTGGCTCAGTGCCTGATAGGCCAATGCTGTTCATGTGGGTGCAGTTTGTGTTTGTGATGTCACTTGTGGCTCAGTGCCTGATAGGCCAGTGCTGGTCATGTGGCTGCAGTTTATATTTGTGATGTCACTTGTGGCTCAGTGCCTGATAGGCCAGTGCTGGTGATGTGGCTGCAGTTTGTGGTTGTGATGTCACTTGTGGCTCAGGGCCTGATAGGCCAGTGCTGGTGATGTGGGTGCAGTTTGTGTTTGTGATGTCACTTGTGGCTCAGTGCCTGATAGACCAGTGCTGGTCCTGTGTGTGCAGTTTGTGGTTTTGATGTCACTTGTGGCTCAGTGCCTGATAGGCCAGTGCTGGACATGTGGGTGCAGTTTGTGTTTGTGATGTCACTTGTGGCTCAGTGCCTGATAGGCCAGTGTTGGTCACATGGCTGCAGTTTGTGTTTGTGATGTCATTTGCGGATCAGTGCCTGATAGGCCAGTGCTGGTGATGTGGCTGCAGTTTGTGTTTGTGATGTCACTTGTGGCTCAGTGCCTGATAGGCCAGTGCTGGTCATGTGGGTGCAGTTTGTGTTTGTGATGTCACTTGTGGCTCAGGGCCTGATAGGCCAGTGTTGGTCACATGGCTGCAGTTTGTGCTTGGGATGTCACTTGTGGCTCAGTGCCTGATAGGCCAGTGCTGGTCATGTGGCTGCAGTTTGTGGTTGTGATTTCACTTGTGGCTCAGTGCCTGATAGGCCAGTGCTGGTCATGTGGGTGCAGTTTGTGGTTGTGATGTCACTTGTGGCTCAGGGCCTGATAGGCCAGTGTTGGTCACATGGCTGCAGTTTGTGTTTGTGATGTCACTTGTGGCTCAGTGCCTGATAGGCCAGTGCTGGTCATGTGGCTGCAGTTTATATTTGTGATGTCACTTGTGGCTGAGTGCCTGATAGGCCAGTGCTGGTCATGTGGGTGCAGTTGGTGTTTGTGATGTCACTTGTGGCTCAGTGCCTGATAGGCCAATGCTGTTCATGTGGGTGGAGTTTGTGTTTGTGATGTCACTTGTGGCTCAGTGCCTGATAGGCCAGTGCTGGTCACGTGGGTGCAGTTTGTGTTTGTGATGTCACTTGTGGCTCAGTGCCTGATAGGCCAGTGCTGGTGATGTGGGTGCTGGTTGTGATTGTGATGTCACTTGTGGCTCAGTACCTGATAGGCCAGTGTTGGTCACATGGCTGCAGTTTGTGGTTGTGATGTCACTTGTGGCTGAGTGCCTGAGAGGCCAGTGCTGGTCACGTGGGTGCAGTTTGTGGTTGTGATGTCACTTGTGGTTCAGTGCCTGATAGGCCAGTGCTGGTGTTGTGGCTGCAGTTTGTGGTTGTGATGTCACTTGTGGCTCAGTGCCTGATAGGCCAGTGCTGGTGATGTGGGTGCAGTTTGTGGTTGTGATGTCACTTGTGGCTCAGGGCCTGATAGGCCAGTGCTGGTGATGTGGGTGGAGTGTGTTTATGATGTCACTTGTGGCTCAGTGCCTGATAGGCCAGTGCTGGGGATGTGGGTGGAGTTTGTGTTTGTGATGTCACTTGTGGCTCAGTGCCTGATAGGCCGGTGCTGGTCCTGTGTGTGCAGTTTGTGTTTGTGATGTCACTTGTGGCTCAGTGCCTGATAGGCCAGTGCTGGTCATGTGGATAGAGTTTCTGGTTGTGATTTCACTTGTGGCTCAGTGCCTGATAGGCCAGTGCTGGTCATGTGGCTGCAGTTTGTGTTTGTGATGTCACTTGTGGCTCAGTGCCTGATAGGCCAGTGCTGGTCATGTGGCTGCAGTTTGTGTTTGTGAGTTCACTTGTGGCTCAGTGCCTGATAGGCCAATGCTGTTCATGTGGGTGGAGTTTGTGTTTGTGATGTCACTTGTGGCTCAGTGCCTGATAGGCCAGTGCTGGTCACGTGGGTGCAGTTTGTTGTTGTGATGTCATTTGCGGATCAGTGCCTGATAGGCCAGTGCTGGTCACGTGGATGGAGTTTGTGTTTGTGATGTCACTTGTGGCTCAGTGCCTGATAGGCCAGTGCTGGTGATGTGGGTGCAGTTTGTTGTTGTGAGGTCACTTGTGGCTCAGTGCCTGATAGGCCAGTGCTGGTCATGTGGGTGCAGTTTGTGTTTGTGATGTCACTTGTGGCTCAGTGCCTGATAGGCCAGTGCTGGTCACGTGGGTGCAGTTTGTTGTTGTGAGGTCACTTGTGGCTCAGTGCCTGATAGGCCAATGCTGTTCATGTGGCTGCAGTTTGTGTTTGTGATGTCACTTGTGGCTCAGTGCCTGATAGGCCAGTGCTGGTGATGTGGGTGCAGTTTGTGGTTGTGATGTCACTTGTGGCTCAGAGCCTGATAGGCCAGTGTTGGTCACATGGCTGCAGTTTGTGATTGTGATGTCACTTGTGGCTCAGTGCCTGATAGGCCAGTGCTGGTCACGTGGGTGGAGTTTGTGTTTGTGATGTCACTTGTGGCTCAGGGCCTGATAGGCCAGTGTTGGTCACATGGCTGCAGTTTGTGTTTGTGATGTCATTTGCGGATCAGTGCCTGATAGGCCAGTGCTGGTCACGTGGGTGCAGTTTGTGTTTGTGATGTCACTTGTGGCTCAGTGCCTGATAGGCCAGTGCTGGTCATGTGGGTGCAGTTTGTGTTTGTGATGTCACTTGTGGCTCAGTGCCTGATAGGCCAGTGTTGGTCACATGGCTGCAGTTTGTGGTTGTGATGTCACTTGTGGCTCAGTGCCTGATAGGCCAGTGCTGGTGATGTGGCTGCAGTTTGTGTTTGTGATGTCACTTGTGGCTCAGTGCCTGATAGGCCAGTGCTGGTCACGTGGGTGCAGTTTGTTGTTGTGATGTCATTTGCGGATCAGTGCCTGATAGGCCAGTGCTGGTCACGTGGGTGGAGTTTGTGTTTGTGATGTCACTTGTGGCTCAGTGCCTGATAGGCCAGTGCTGGTCATGTGGGTGCAGTTTGTGTTTGTGATGTCACTTGTGGCTCAGTGCCTGATAGGCCAGTGCTGGTCATGTGGATAGAGTTTGTGGTTGTGATGTCACTTGTGGCTCAGTGCCTGATAGGCCAGTGCTGGTCACGTGGGTGCAGTTTGTGGTTGTGATGTCACTTGTGGCTCAGGGCCTGATAGGCCAGTGTTGGTCACATGGCTGCAGTTTGTGTTTGTGATGTCACTTGTGGCTCAGTGCCTGATAGGCCAGTGCTGGTCTTGTGGCTGCAGTTTATATTTGTGATGTCACTTGTGGCTGAGTGCCTGATAGGCCAGTGCTGGTCATGTGGGTGCAGTTTGTGTTTGTGATGTCACTTGTGGCTCAGTGCCTGATAGGCCAGTGCTGGTGATGTGGGTGCTGGTTGTGATTGTGATGTCACTTGTGGCTCAGTACCTGATAGGCCAGTGTTGGTCACATGGCTGCAGTTTGTGTTTGTGATGTCACTTGTGGCTCAGTGCCTGATAGGCCAGTGCTGGTCACGTGGGTGCAGTTTGTGGTTGTGATGTCACTTGTGGCTGAGTGCCTGATAGGCCAGTGCTGGTGATGTGGGTGCAGTTTGTGGTTGTGATGTCACTTGTGGCTCAGTGCCTGATAGGCCAGTGCTGGACATGTGGGTGGAGTTTGTGTTTGTGATGTCACTTGTGGCTCAGTGCCTGATAGGCCAGTGTTGGTGATGTGGGTGCAGTTTGTGGTTGTGATGTCACTTGTGGCTGAGTGCCTGATAGGCCAGTGCTGGTCATGTGGGTGCAGTTTCTGGTTGTGATGTCACTTGTGGCTCAGTGCCTGATAGGCCAGTGCTGGTCCTGTGTGTGCAGTTTGTGGTTTTGATGTCACTTGTGGCTCAGTGCCTGATAGGCCAGTGCTGGTCACGTGGGTGCAGTTTGTTGTTGTGATGTCATTTGCGGATCAGTGCCTGATAGGCCAGTGCTGGTCACGTGGGTGGAGTTTGTGTTTGTGATGTCACTTGTGGCTCAGTGCCTGATAGGCCAGTGCTGGTGATGTGGGTGGAGTTTGTGGTTGTGATGTCACTTGTGGCTCAGTGCCTGATAGGCCAGTGCTGGTCATGTGGGTGCAGTTTGTGTTTGTGATGTTACTTGTGGCTCCGTGCCTGATAGGCCAGTGCTTGTTTACGTGGCTGCAGTTTGTGTTTGTGATGTCACTTGTGGCTCAGTGCCTGATAGGCCAGTGCTGGTGATGTGGGTGGAGTTTGTGGTTGCGATGTCAGTTGTGGCTGAGTGCCTGATAGGCCAGTGCTCTTCATGTGTGTGTAGTTTTTTTTGTGATGTCCCTTGTGGCTCAGTGCCTGATAGGCCAGTGCTGGTCATGTGGGTGCAGTTTGTGGTTGTCAGGTCACTTGTGGCTGAGTGCCTGATAGGCCAGTGCTGGTCACATGGCTGCAGTTTGTGGTTGTGATGACACTTGTGGCTCAGTGCCTGATAGGCCAGTGCTGGTGATGTGGGTGCTGGTTGTGGTTGTGATGTCTGTTTTTGCTGAGTGCCTGATAGGCCAGTGCTTGTCCTGTGGGTGGAGTTCGTGTTTGTGATGTCCCCTGTGGCTCAGTGCCTGATAGGCCAGTGCTGGTGATGTGGGTGGAGTTTGTGTTTATGATGTCAGTTGTGGCTCAGTGTCTGATAGGCCAGTGCTGTTCATGTGGGTGCAGTTTGTGGTTGTGATGTCACTTGTGGCTCAGTGCCTGATAGGCCAGTGCTGGTGATGTGGGTGGAGTTTGTGTTTGTGATGTCACTTGTGGCTCAGTGCCTGATAGGCCAGTGCTGGTCACGTGGGTGCAGTTTGTTGTTGTGATGTCATTTGCGGATCAGTGCCTGATAGGCCAGTGTTGGTCACATGGCTGCAGTTTATATTTGTGATGTCACTTGTCGCTGAGTGCCTGATAGGCCAGTGCTGGTGATGTGGGTGCAGTTTGTGGTTGTGATGTCACTTGTGGCTCAGTGCCTGATAGGCCAGTGCTGGTGATGTGGGTGCAGTTTGTGTTTGTGATGTTACTTGTGGCTCAGTGCCTGATAGGCCAGTGCTGGTCCTGTGTGTGCAGTTTGTGTTTGTGATGTCACTTGTGGCTCAGTGCCTGATAGGCCAGTGCTGGTCATGTGGCTGCAGTTTATATTTGTGATGTCACTTGTGGCTGAGTGCCTGATAGGCCAGTGCTGGTCATGTGGCTGCAGTTTGTGTTTGTGATGTCATTTGCGGATGAGTGCCTGATAGGCCAGTGCTGGTCCTGTGTGTGCAGTTTGTGGTTTTGATGTCACTTGTGGCTCAGTGCCTGACAGGCCAGTGCTGGTCACGTGGGTGGAGTTTGTGTTTGTGATGTCACTTGTGTCTCAGTGCCTGATAGGCCAGTGCTGGACATGTGGGTGCAGTTTGTGTTTGTGATGTCACTTGTGGCTCAGGGCCTGATAGGCCAGTGTTGGTCACATGGCTGCAGTTTGTGTTTGTGATGTCACTTGTGGCTCAGTGCCTGATAGGCCAGTGCTGGTCCTGTGTGTGCAGTTTGTGTTTGTGATGTCAGTTGTGGCTCAGTGCCTGATAGGCCAGTGCTGGTCACGTGGGTGCAGTTTGTTGTTGTGATGTCATTTGCGGATCAGTGCCTGATAGGCCAGTGCTGGTGATGTGGGTGGAGTTTGTGTTTGTGATGTCACTTGTGGCTGAGTGCCTGATAGGCCAGTGCTGTTCACGTGGGTGCAGTTTGTGATTGTGATGTCACTTGTGGCTAAGTGCCTGATAGGCCAGTGCTGGTCATGTGGATAGAGTTTGTGGTTGTGATGTCACTTGTGGCTCAGTGCCTGATAGGCCAGTGCTGGTCATGTGGCTGCAGTTTGTGGTTGTGATTTCACTTGTGGCTCAGTGCCTGATAGGCCAGTGCTGGTCATGTGGGTGCAGTTTGTGGTTGTGATGTCACTTGTGGCTCAGGGCCTGATAGGCCAGTTTGGTCACATGGCTGCAGTTTGTGTTTGTGATGTCACTTGTGGCTCAGTGCCTGATAGGCCAGTGCTGGTCATGTGGCTGCAGTTTATATTTGTGATGTCACTTGTGGCTGAGTGCCTGATAGGCCAGTGCTGGTCACGTGGGTGCAGTTTGTGTTTGTGATGTCACTTGTGGCTCAGTGCCTGGTGGGCCAGTGCTGGTGATGTGGCTGCAGTTTGTGGTTGTGATGTCACTTGTGGCTGAGTGCCTGATGGGCCAGTGCTGGTGATGTGGGTGGAGTTTGTGGTTGTGATGTCACTTGTGGCTCAGTGCCTGATAGGCGAGTGCTGGTGATGTGGGTGCAGTTTGTTGTTGTGATGTCATTTGCGGATCAGTGCCTGATAGGCCAGTGCTGGTCACGTGGGTGGAGTTTGTGTTTGTGATGTCACTTGTGGCTCAGTGCCTGATAGGCCAGTGCTGTTAATGTGGGTGCAGTTTGTGTTTGTGATGTCACTTGTGGCTCAGTGCCTGATAGGCCAGTGCTGGTCATGTGGGTGCAGTTTGTGGTTGTGATGTCACTTGTGGCTCAGTGCCTGATAGGCCAGTGTTGGTCACATGGCTGTAGTTTGTGATTGTGATGTCACTTGTGGCTCAGTGCCTGATAGGCCAATGCTGTTCATGTGGGTGCAGTTTGTGTTTGTGATGTCACTTGTGGCTCAGTGCCTGATAGGCCAGTGCTGGTCATGTGGCTGCAGTTTATATTTGTGATGTCACTTGTGGCTCAGTGCCTGATAGGCCAGTGCTGGTGATGTGGCTGCATTTTTAGGTTGTGATGTCACTTGTGGCTCAGTGCCTGATAGGCCAGTGCTGGTGATGTGGCTGCAGTTTGTGTTTGTGATGTCACTTGTGGCTCAGTGCCTGATAGGCCAGTGCTGGTCCTGTGTGTGCAGTTTGTGGTTTTGATGTCACTTGTGGCTCAGTGCCTGATAGGCCAGTGCTGGACATGTGGGTGCAGTTTGTGTTTGTGATGTCACTTGTGGCTCAGGGCCTGATAGGCCAGTGTTGGTCACATGGCTGCAGTTTGTGTTTGTGATGTCATTTGCGGATCAGTGCCTGATAGGCCAGTGCTGGTCACGTGGGTGCAGTTTGTGTTTGTGATGTCACTTGTGGCTCAGTGCCTGATAGGCCAGTGCTGGTCCTGTGTGTGGAGTTTGTGTTTGTGATGTCACTTGTGGCTCAGAGCCTGATAGGCCAGTGTTGGTCACAAGGCTGCAGTTTGTGTTTGTGATGTCACTTGTGGCTGAGTTCCTGATAGGCCAGTGCTGGTCATGTGGGTGCAGTTTGTGTTTGTGATGTCACTTGTGGCTCAGTGCCTGATAGGCCAGTGCTGGTCCTGTGTGTGCAGTTTGTGGTTTTGATGTCACTTGTGGCTCAGTGCCTGATAGGCCAGTGCTGGTGATGTGGGTGGAGTTTGTGTTTGTGATGTCACTTGTGGCTCAGTGCCTGATAGGCCAGTGCTGGTGGTGTCACTGCAGTTTTTGTTTGTGATGTCACGTTTTGCTGAGTGCCTGATAGGCCAGTGCTGGTCACGTGGGTGCAGTTTGTAGTTGTGATGTCACTTGTGGCTGAGTGCCTGATAGGCCAGTGCTGGTGATGTGGGTGGAGTTTGTGGTTGTGATGTCACTTGTGGCTGAGTGCCTGATAGGCCAGTGCTGGTCACATGGCTGCAGTTTGTGGTTGTGATGACACTTGTGGCTCAGTGCCTGATAGGCCAGTGCTGGTGATGTGGGTGCTGGTTGTGGTTGTGATGTCTGTTTTTGCTGAGTGCCTGATAGGCCAGTGCTTGTCCTGTGGGTGGAGTTCGTGTTTGTGATGTCCCCTGTGGCTCAGTGCCTGATAGGCCAGTGCTGGTGATGTGGTTGGAGTTTGTGTTTATGATGTCACTTGTGGCTCAGTGCCTGATAGGCCAGTGCTGGTGATGTGGGTGCTGGTTGTGGTTGTGATGTCTGTTTTTGCTGAGTGCCTGATAGGCCAGTGCTTGTCCTGTGGGTGGAGTTCGTGTTTATGATGTCACTTGTGGCTCAGTGCCTGATAGGCCAGTGCTGGCGATGTGGGTGGAGTTTGTGTTTGTGATGTCACTTGTGGCTCAGTGCCTGATAGGCCAGTGCTGGTCACGTGGGTGCAGTTTGTTGTTGTGATGTCATTTGCGGATCAGTGCCTGATAGGCCAGTGCTGGTGATGTGGGTGGAGTTTGTGTTTGTGATGTCACTTGTGGCTCAGTGCCTGATAGGCCAATGCTGTTCATGTGGGTGCAGTTTGTGGTTGTGATGTCACTTGTGGCTCAGTGCCTGATAGGCCAGTGCTGGTCATGTGGGTGCAGTTTGTCGTTGTGATGTCACTTGTGGCTCAGTGCCTGATAGGCCAGTGCTGGTGATGTGGCTGCAGTTTGTGGTTGTGATGTCACTTGTGGCTCAGTGCCTGATAGGCCAGTGCTGGTGATGTGGGTGCAGTTTGTGGTTGTGATGTCACTTGTGGCTGAGTGCCTGATAGGCCAGTGCTGGTGATGTGGGTGCAGTTTGTGTTTGTGATGTCACTTGTGGCTCAGTGCCTGATAGGCCAGTGCTGTTCATGTGGGTGCAGTTTGTGATTGTGATGTCACTTGTGGCTCAGTGCCTGATAGGCCAGTGCTGGTCATGTGGATAGAGTTTGTGGTTGTGATGTCACTTGTGGCTGAGTGCCTGATAGGCCAGTGCTGGTGATGTGGGTGCAGTTTGTGGTTTTGATGTCACTTGTGGCTCAGTGCCTGATAGGCCAGTGTTGGTCACATGGCTGCAGTTTGTGATTGTGATGTCACTTGTGGCTCAGTGCCTGATAGGCCAGTGCTTGTCCTCTGGGTGCTGGTTGTGTTTGTGAAGTCTCTTGTGGCTCAGTGCCTGATAGGCCAGTGCTGGTGATGTGGGTGGAGTTTGTGGTTGTGATGTCACTTGTGGCTCAGTGCCTGATAGGCCAGTGCTGGTCCTGTGTGTGCAGTTTGTGGTTTTGATGTCACTTGTGGCTCAGTGCCTGATAGGCCGGTGCTGGTGATGTGGGTGGAGTTTGTGTTTGTGATGTCACTTGTGGCTCAGTGCCTGATAGGCCAGTGCTGGTCACGTGGGTGCAGTTTGTTGTTGTGATGTCATTTGCGGATCAGTGCCTGATAGGCCAGTGCTGGTCACGTGGGTGGAGTTTGTGTTTGTGATGTCACTTGTGGCTCAGTGCCTGATAGGCCAGTGCTGGTCATGTGGGTGCAGTTTGTGTTTGTGATGTCACTTGTGGCTCAGTGCCTGATAGGCCAGTGCTGGTGATGTGGGTGGAGTTTGTGGTTGTGATGTCACTTGTGGCTCAGTGCCTGATAGGCCAGTGCTGGTCATGTGGGTGCAGTTTGTGGTTGTGATGTCACTTGTGGCTCAGGGCCTGATAGGCCAGTGTTGGTCACATGGCTGCAGTTTGTGTTTGTGATGTCACTTGTGGCTCAGTGCCTGATAGGCCAGTGCTGGTCATGTGGATAGAGTTTCTGGTTGTGATTTCACTTGTGGCTCAGTGCCTGATAGGCCAGTGCTGGTGTTGTGGGTGCAGTTTGTGTTTGTGATGTCACTTGTGGCTCAGTGCCTGATAGGCCAGTGCTGGTCATGTGGCTGCAGTTTGTGGTTGTGATGTCACTTGTGGCTCAGTGCCTGATAGGCCAATGCTGTTCACGTGGGTGCAGTTTGTTGTTGTGAGGTCACTTGTGGCTCAGTGCCTGATAGGCCAGTGCTGGTCCTGTGTGTGCAGTTTGTGGTTGTGATGTCACTTGTGGCTCAGTGCCTGATAGGCCAATGCTGTTCATGTGGCTGCAGTTTGTGTTTGTGATGTCACTTGTGGCTCAGTGCCTGATAGGCCAGTGCTGGTGATGTGGGTGCAGTTTGTGGTTGTGATGTCACTTGTGGCTCAGGGCCTGATAGGCCAGTGCTGGTGATGTGGGTTGAGTTAGTGGTTGTGATGTCACTTGTGGCTCAGTGCCTGTTAGGCCAATGCTGTTCATGTGGGTGCAGTTTGTGTTTGTGATGTCACTTGTGGCTCAGTGCCTGATAGGCCAGTGCTGGTGATGTGGGTGCAGTTTGTGTTTGTGATGTCACTTGTGGCTCAGTGCCTGATAGGCCACTGCTGTTCATGTGGGTGCAGTTTGTGTTTGTGATGTCACTTGTGGCTCAGTGCCTGATAGGCCAATGCTGTTCATGTGGGTGCAGTTTGTGTTTGTGATGTCACTTGTGGCTCAGTGCCTGATAGGCCAGTGCTGGTCATGTGGGTGCAGTTTGTGGTTGTCAGGTCACTTGTGGCTCAGAGCCTGATAGGCCAGTGTTGGTCACATGGCTGCAGTTTGTGGTTGTGATGTCACTTGTGGCTCAGTGCCTGATAGGCCAGTGCTGGTGATGTGGGTGCAGTTTGTGGTTTTGATGTCACTTGTGGCTCAGTGCCTGATAGGCCACTGCTGTTCATGTGGGTGCAGTTTGTGTTTGTGATGTCACTTGTGGCTCAGTGCCTGATAGGCCAGTGCTGGTCACGTGGGTGCAGTTTGTTGTTGTGATGTCATTTGCGGATCAGTGCCTGATAGGCCAGTGCTGGACATGTGGGTGGAGTTTGTGTTTGTGATGTCACTTGTGGCTCAGTGCCTGATAGGCCAGTGCTGGTCACGTGGGTGCAGTTTGTTGTTGTGATGTCATTTGCGGATCAGTGCCTGATAGGCCAGTGCTGGTGATGTGGGTGGAGTTTGTGTTTGTGATGTCACTTGTGGCTCAGTGCCTGATAGGCCAGTGCTGGTCACGTGGGTGCAGTTTGTTGTTGTGGTGTCATTTGCGGATCAGTGCCTGATAGGCCAGTGCTGGTCACGTGGGTGGAGTTTGTGTTTGTGATGTCACTTGTGGCTCAGTGCCTGATAGGCCAGTGCTGGTCCTGTTTGTGCAGTTTGTGGTTGTGATGTCACTTGTGGCTCAGGGCCTGATAGGCCAGTGCTGGTGATGTGGGTGGAGTGTGTTTATGATGTCACTTGTGGCTCAGTGCCTGATAGGCCAGTGCTGGTCCTGTGTGTGCAGTTTGTGTTTGTGATGTCACTTGTGGCTCAGTGCCTGATAGGCCAGTGCTGGTCATGTGGATAGAGTTTCTGGTTGTGATTTCACTTGTGGCTCAGTGCCTGATAGGCCAGTGCTGGTCATGTGGCTGCAGTTTGTGTTTGTGATGTCACTTGTGGCTCAGGGCCTGATAGGCCAATGCTGTTCACGTGGGTGCAGTTTGTTGTTGTGAGGTCACTTGTGGCTCAGTGCCTGATAGGCCAGTGCTGGTCCTGTGTGTGCAGTTTGTGGTTGTGATGTCACTTGTGGCTCAGTGCCTGATAGGCCAATGCTGTTCATGTGGCTGCAGTTTGTGTTTGTGATGTCACTTGTGGCTCAGTGCCTGATAGGCCAGTGCTGGTGATGTGGGTGCAGTTTGTGGTTGTGATGTCACTTGTGGCTCAGGGCCTGATAGGCCAGTGCTGGTGATGTGGGTTGAGTTAGTGGTTGTGATGTCACTTGTGGCTCAGTGCCTGTTAGGCCAATGCTGTTCATGTGGGTGCAGTTTGTGTTTGTGATGTCACTTGTGGCTCAGTGCCTGATAGGCCAGTGCTGGTGATGTGGGTGCAGTTTGTGGTTGTGATGTCACTTGTGGCTGAGTGCCTGATAGGCCACTGCTGTTCATGTGGGTGCAGTTTGTGTTTGTGATGTCACTTGTGGCTCAGTGCCTGATAGGCCAATGCTGTTCATGTGGGTGCAGTTTGTGTTTGTGATGTCACTTGTGGCTCAGTGCCTGATAGGCCAGTGCTGGTCACGTGGGTGCAGTTTGTTGTTGTGATGTCATTTGCGGATCAGTGCCTGATAGGCCAGTGCTGGTGATGTGGGTGGAGTTTGTGTTTGTGATGTCACTTGTGGCTCAGTGCCTGATAGGCCAGTGCTGGTCACGTGGGTGCAGTTTGTTGTTGTGATGTCATTTGCGGATCAGTGCCTGATAGGCCAGTGCTGGTGATGTGGGTGGAGTTTGTGTTTGTGATGTCACTTGTGGCTCAGTGCCTGATAGGCCAGTGCTGGTCACGTGGGTGCAGTTTGTTGTTGTGATGTCATTTGCGGATCAGTGCCTGATAGGCCAGTGCTGGTCACGTGGGTGGAGTTTGTGTTTGTGATGTCACTTGTGGCTCAGTGCCTGATAGGCCAGTGCTGGTCCTGTTTGTGCAGTTTGTGGTTGTGATGTCACTTGTGGCTCAGGGCCTGATAGGCCAGTGCTGGTGATGTGGGTGGAGTGTGTTTATGATGTCACTTGTGGCTCAGTGCCTGATAGGCCAGTGCTGGGGATGTGGGTGGAGTTTGTGTTTGTGATGTCACTTGTGGCTCATTGCCTGATAGGCCAGTGCTGGTCATGTGGGTGCAGTTTGTGGTTGTGATGTCACTTGTGGCTCAGTGCCTGATAGGCCAGTGCTGGTCATGTGGGTGCAGTTTGTGGTTGTGATGTCACTTGTGGCTCAGAGCCTGATAGGCCAGTTTTGGTCACATGGCTGCAGTTTTTGGTTGTGATGTCACTTGTGGCTCAGTGCCTGATAGGCCAGTGCTGGTGATGTGGGTGGAGTTTGTGTTTGTGATGTCACTTGTGGCTCAGTGCCTGATAGGCGAGTGCTGGTGGTGTGGGTGCAGTTTGTGTTTGTGATGTCACTTGTGGCTCAGGGCCTGATAGGCCAGTGTTGGTCACATGGCTGCAGTTTGTGTTTGTGATGTCACTTGTGGCTGAGTGCCTGATAGGCCAGTGCTGGTGATGTGGGTGGAGTTTGTGTTTGTGATGTCACTTGTGGCTCAGTGCCTGATAGGCCAGTGCTGGTGATGTGGCTGCAGTTTATATTTGTGATGTCACTTGTGGCTGAGTGCCTGATAGGCCAGTGCTGGTCCTGTGTGTGCAGTTTGTGGTTTTGATGTCACTTGTGGCTCAGTGCCTGATAGGCCAGTGCTGGTGATGTGGCTGCAGTTTGTGTTTGTGAGGTCACTTTTGGCTGAGTGCCTGATAGGCCAGTGCTGGTGATGTGGGTGCAGTTTGTGTTTGTGATGTCACTTGTGGCTCAGTGCCTGATAGGCCAGTGCTGGTCATGTGGGTGCAGTTTGTGGTTGTGATGTCACTTGTGGCTCAGTGCCTGATAGGCCAGTGCTGGTCACGTGGGTGGAGTTTGTGTTTGTGATGTCACTTGTGGCTCAGTGCCTGATAGGCCAGTGCTGGTCACGTGGGTGCAGTTTGTTGTTGTGATGTCACTTGTGGCTGAGTGCCTGATAGGCCAGTGCCGGTGATGTGGGTGGAGTTTGTGTTTGTGATGTCACTTGTGGCTCAGTGCCTGATAGGCCAATGCTGTTCATGTGGGTGCAGTTTGTGGTTGTGATGTCACTTGTGGCTCAGTGCCTGATAGGCCAGTGCTGGTCATGTGGGTGCAGTTTCTGGTTGTCAGGTCTCTTGTGGCTCAGAGCCTGATAGGCCAGTGTTGGTCACATGGCTGCAGTTTGTGATTGTGATGTCACTTGTGGCTCAGTGCCTGATAGGCCAGTGCTGGTCACGTGGGTGGAGTTTGTGTTTGTGATGTCACTTGTGGCTCAGTGCCTGATAGCCAGTGCTGGTCACGTGGGTGCAGTTTGTTGTTGTGATGTCATTTGCGGATCAGTGCCTGATAGGCCAGTGCTGGTCACGTGCGTGGAGTTTGTGTTTATGATGTCACTTGTGGCTGAGTGCCTGATAGGCCAGTGCTGGTCACGTGGGTGCAGTTTGTTGTTGTGAGGTCACTTGTGGCTCAGTGCCTGATAGGCCAGTGCTGGTCCTGTGTGTGCAGTTTGTGGTTTTGATGTCACTTGTGGCTCAGTGCCTGATAGGCCAATGCTGTTCATGTGGCTGCAGTTTGTGGTTGTGATGTCACTTGTGGCTGAGTGCCTGATAGGCCAGTGCTGGTGATGTGTGTGCAGTTTGTGGTTGTGATGTCACTTGTGGCTCAGAGCCTGATAGGCCAGTTTTGGTCACATGGCTGCAGTTTGTGATTCTGATGTCACTTGTGGCTCAGTGCCTGATAGGCCAGTGCTGGTCCTGTGTGTGCAGTTTGTGTTTGTGATGTCACTTGTGGCTCAGTGCCTGATAGGCCAGTGCTGGTGATGTGGGTGGAGTTTGTTGTTGTGATGTCACTTGTGGCTCAGTGCCTGATAGGCCAGTGCTGGTGATGTGGGTGGAGTTAGTGGTTGTGATGTCACTTGTGGCTCAGTGCCTGATAGGCCAATGCTGTTCATGTGGGTGCAGTTTGTGTTTGTGATGTCACTTGTGGCTCAGTGCCTGATAGGCCAGTGCTGGTGATGTGGGTGCAGTTTGTGGTTGTGATGTCACTTGTGGCTGAGTGCCTGATAGGCCACTGCTGTTCATGTGGGTGCAGTTTGTGTTTGTGATGTCACTTGTGGCTCAGTGCCTGATAGGCCAATGCTGTTCATGTGGGTGCAGTTTGTGTTTGTGAGTTCACTTGTGGCTCAGTGCCTGATAGGCCAGTGCTGGTCATGTGGGTGCAGTTTGTGGTTGTCAGGTCACTTGTGGCTCAGTGCCTGATAGGCCAATGCTGTTCATGTGGGTGCAGTTTGTGTTTGTGATGTCACTTGTGGCTGAGTGCCTGATAGGCCAGTGCTGTTCATGTGGCTGCAGTTTGTGGTTGTGATGTCACTTGTGGCTCAGTGCCTGATAGGCCAGTGCTGGTGATGTGGGTGGAGTTTGTGTTTATGATGTCACTTGTGGCTCAGTGCCTGATAGGCCAGTGCTGTTCATGTGGGTGCAGTTTGTGTTTGTGATGTCACTTGTGGCTCAGTGCCTGATAGGCCAGTGCTGGTCATGTGGATAGAGTTTGTGGTTGTGATGTCACTTCTGGCTCATTGCCTGATAGGCCAGTGCTGGTCATGTGGGTGGAGTTTGTGTTTGTGATGTCACTTGTGGCTCAGTGCCTGATAGGCCAGTGCTGGTCACGTGGGTGCAGTTTGTTGTTGTGATGTCATTTGCGGATCAGTGCCTGATAGGCCAGTGCTGGTGATGTGGGTGGAGTTTGTGTTTGTGATGTCACTTGTGGCTGAGTGCCTGATAGGCCAGTGCTGGTCCTGTGGGTGCAGTTTGTGATTGTGATGTCACTTGTGGCTCAGTGCCTGATAGGCCGGTGCTGGTCATGTGGATAGAGTTTGTGTTTGTGATGTCACTTGTGGCTCAGGGCCTGATAGGCCAGTGCTGGTCACGTGGGTGCAGTTTGTTGTTGTGATGTCATTTGCGGATCAGTGCCTGATAGGCCAGTGCTGGTCCTGTGGGTGCAGTTTGTGGTTGTGATGTCACTTGTGGCTGAGTGCCTGATAGGCCAGTGCTGGTCCTGTTTGTGCAGTTTGTGGTTGTGATGTCACTTGTGGCTCAGGGCCTGATAGGCCAGTGCTGGTGATGTGGGTGGAGTGTGTTTATGATGTCACTTGTGGCTCAGTGCCTGATAGGCCAGTGCTGGTGATGTGGGTGCAGTTTGTGTTTGTGATGTCACTTGTGGCTGAGTGCCTGATAGGCCAGTGCTGGTCCTGTGTGTGCAGTTTGTGGTTGTGATGTCACTTGTGGCTCAGTGCCTGATAGGCCAGTGCTGGTCATGTGGATAGAGTTTCTGGTTGTGATTTCACTTGTGGCTCAGTGCCTGATAGGCCAGTGCTGGTCATGTGGCTGCAGTTTGTGTTTATGATGTCACTTGTGGCTCAGGGCCTGATAGGCCAGTGCTGGTCATGTGGCTGCAGTTTGTGGTTGTGATGTCACTTGTGGCTCAGTGCCTGATAGGCCAATGCTGTTCATGTGGGTGCAGTTTGTGTTTGTGATGTCACTTGTGGCTCAGTGCCTGATAGGCCAGTGCTGGTCATGTGGCTGCAGTTTATATTTGTGATGTCACTTGTGGCTCAGTGCCTGATAGGCCAGTGCTGGTGATGTGGCTGCAGTTTGTGGTTGTGATGTCACTTGTGGCTCAGGGCCTGATAGGCCAGTGCTGGTGATGTGGCTGCAGTTTGTGGTTGTGATGTCACTTGTGGCTCAGTGCCTGATAGGCCAGTGCTGGTCCTGTGTGTGCAGTTTGTGGTTTTGATGTCACTTGTGGCTCAGTGCCTGATAGGCCAGTGCTGGTGATGTGGCTGCAGTTTGTGTTTGTGAGGTCACTTTTGGCTGAGTGCCTGATAGGCCAGTGCTGGTGATGTGGGTGCAGTTTGTGTTTGTGATGTCACTTGTGGCTCAGTGCCTGATAGGCCAGTGCTGGTCATGTGGGTGCAGTTTGTGGTTGTGATGTCACTTGTGGCTCAGGGCCTGATAGGCCAGTGCTGGTCACGTGGGTGGAGTTTGTGTTTGTGATGTCACTTGTGGCTCAGTGCCTGATAGGCCAGTGCTGGTCACGTGGGTGCAGTTTGTTGTTGTGATGTCATTTGCGGATCAGTGCCTGATAGGCCAGTGCTGGTGATGTGGGTGGAGTTTGTGTTTGTGATGTCACTTGTGGCTGAGTGCCTGATAGGCCAGTGCTGGTCACGTGGGTGCAGTTTGTTGTTGTGATGTCACTTGTGGCTCAGTGTCTGATAGGCCAGTGCTGTTCATGTGGGTGCAGTTTGTGGTTGTGATGTCACTTGTGGCTCAGTGCCTGATAGGCCAGTGCTGGTCCTGTGTGTGCAGTTTGTGGTTTTGATGTCACTTGTGGCTCAGTGCCTGATAGGCCAGTGCTGGTCATGTGGCTGCAGTTTATATTTGTGATGTCACTTGTGGCTGAGTGCCTGATAGGCCAGTGCTGGTCATGTGGCTGCAGTTTGTGTTTGTGATGTCATTTGCGGATCAGTGCCTGATAGGCCAGTGCTGGTCCTGTGTGTGCAGTTTGTGGTTTTGATGTCACTTGTGGCTCAGTGCCTGATAGGCCAGTGCTGGTCACGTGGGTGGAGTTTGTGTTTGTGATGTCACTTGTGGCTCAGTGCCTGATAGGCCAGTGCTGGTCATGTGGGTGCAGTTTGTGTTTGTGATGTCACTTGTGGCTCAGGGCCTGATAGGCCAGTGTTGGTCACATGGCTGCAGTTTGTGCTTGGGATGTCACTTGTGGCTCAGTGCCTGATAGGCCAGTGCTGGTCCTGTGTGTGCAGTTTGTGGTTTTGATGTCACTTGTGGCTCAGTGCCTGATAGGCCAGTGCTGGTGATGTGGGTGGAGTTTGTGTTTGTGATGTCAGTTGTGGCTCAGTGCCTGATAGGCCAGTGCTGGTCACGTGGGTGCAGTTTGTTGTTGTGATGTCATTTGCGGATCAGTGCCTGATAGGCCAGTGCTGGTGATGTGGGTGGAGTTTGTGTTTGTGATGTCACTTGTGGCTGAGTGCCTGATAGGCCAGTGCTGTTCACGTGGGTGCAGTTTGTGATTGTGATGTCACTTGTGGCTAAGTGCCTGATAGGCCAGTGCTGGTCATGTGGATAGAGTTTGTGTTTGTGATGTCACTTGTGGCTCAGTGCCTGATAGGCCAGTGCTGGTCCTGTGTGTGCAGTTTGTGTTTGTGATGTCACTTGTGGCTCAGGGACTGATAGGCCAGTGTTGGTCACATGGCTGCAGTTTGTGTTTGTGATGTCACTTGTGGCTGAGTGCCTGATAGGCCAGTGCTGGTGATGTGGGTGGAGTTTGTGGTTGTGATGTCACTTGTGGCTCAGTGCCTGATAGGCCAGTGCTGGTGATGTGGGTGCAGTTTGTGTTTGTGATGTCACTTGTGGCTCAGTGCCTGATAGGCCAGTGCTGGTGATGTGGGTGGAGTTTGTGGTTGTGATGTCACTTGTGGCTCAGGGCCTGATAGGCCAGTGTTGGTCACATGGCTGCAGTTTATGATTGTGATGTCACTTGTGGCTCAGTGCCTGATAGGCCAATGCTGATGATGTGGCTGCAGTTTGTGTTTGTGATGTCACTTGTGACTGAGTGCCTTATAGGGAAGTGCTGGTTTACGTGGCTGCAGTTTGTCGTTGTGATGTCACTTGTGGCTCAGTGCCTGATAGGCCAGTGCTCTTCATGTGTGTGTAGTTTTTTTTGTGATGTCCCTTGTGGCTGAGTGCCTGATAGGCCAGTGCTGGTCACATGGCTGCAGTTTGTGGTTGTGATGACACTTGTGGCTCAGTGCCTGATAGGCCAGTGCTGGTGATGTGGGTGCTGGTTGTGGTTGTGATGTCTGTTTTTGCTGAGTGCCTGATAGGCCAGTGCTTGTCCTGTGGGTGGAGTTCGTGTTTGTGATGTCCCCTGTGGCTCAGTGCCTGATAGGCCAGTGCTGGTGATGTGGGTGGAGTTTGTGTTTATGATGTCACTTGTGGCTCAGTGCCTGATAGGCCAGTGCTGGCGATGTGGGTGGAGTTTGTGTTTGTGATGTCACTTGTGGCTCAGTGCCTGATAGGCCAGTGCTGGTCACGTGGGTGCAGTTTGTTGTTGTGATGTCATTTGCGGATCAGTGCCTGATAGGCCATTGCTGGTGATGTGGGTGGAGTTTGTGTTTGTGATGTCACTTGTGGCTCAGTGCCTGATAGGCCAATGCTGTTCATGTGGGTGCAGTTTGTGGTTGTGATGTCACTTGTGGCTCAGTGCCTGATAGGCCAGTGCTGGTCATGTGGGTGCAGTTTGTCGTTGTCAGGTCACTTGTGGCTGAGTGCCTGATAGGCCAGTGCTGGTGATGTGGCTGCAGTTTGTGTTTGTGATGTCACTTGTGGCTCAGTGCCTGATAGGCCAGTGCTGGTCATGTGGATAGAGTTTGTGTTTGTGATGTCACTTGTGGCTCAGTGCCTGATAGGCCAGTGCTGGTCCTGTGTGTGCAGTTTGTGTTTGTGATGTCACTTGTGGCTCAGGGACTGATAGGCCAGTGTTGGTCACATGGCTGCAGTTTGTGTTTGTGATGTCACTTGTGGCTGAGTGCCTGATAGGCCAGTGCTGGTGATGTGGGTGGAGTTTGTGGTTGTGATGTCACTTGTGGCTCAGTGCCTGATAGGCCAGTGCTGGTGATGTGGGTGCAGTTTGTGTTTGTGATGTCACTTGTGGCTCAGTGCCTGATAGGCCAGTGCTGGTCATGTGGGTGCAGTTTGTGGTTGTGATGTCACTTGTGGCTCAGGGCCTGATAGGCCAGTGTTGGTCACATGGCTGCAGTTTATGATTGTGATGTCACTTGTGGCTCAGTGCCTGATAGGCCAATGCTGATGATGTGGCTGCAGTTTGTGTTTGTGATGTCACTTGTGACTGAGTGCCTTATAGGGAAGTGCTGGTTTACGTGGCTGCAGTTTGTCGTTGTGATGTCACTTGTGGCTCAGTGCCTGATAGGCCAGTGCTCTTCATGTGTGTGTAGTTTTTTTTGTGATGTCCCTTGTGGCTCAGTGCCTGATAGGCCAGTGCTGGTGATGTGGCTGCAGTTTGTGTTTGTGAGGTCACTTTTGGCTGAGTGCCTGATAGGCCAGTGCTGGTCACGTGGGTGCAGTTTGTTGTTGTGATGTCATTTGCGGATCAGTGCCTGATAGGCCAGTGCTGGACATGTGGGTGGAGTTTGTGTTTATGATGTCACTTGTGGCTGAGTGCCTGATAGGCCAGTGCTGGTCACGTGGGTGCAGTTTGTTGTTGTGAGGTCACTTGTGGCTGAGTTCCTGATAGGCCAGTGCTGGTGATGTGGCTGCAGTTTGTGTTTGTGATGTCACTTGTGGCTCAGTGCCTGATAGGCCAGTGCTGGTCCTGTGTGTGCAGTTTGTGTTTGTGATGTCACTTGTGGCTCAGTGCCTGATAGGCCAATGCTGTTCATGTGGCTGCAGTTTGTGGTTGTGATGTCACTTGTGGCTGAGTGCCTGATAGGCCAGTGCTGGTGATGTGTGTGCAGTTTGTGGTTGTGATGTCACTTGTGGCTCAGAGCCTGATAGGCCAGTTTTGGTCACATGGCTGCAGTTTGTGTTTGTGATGTCACTTGTGGCTCAGTGCCTGATAGGCCAGTGCTGGTCCTGTGTGTGCAGTTTGTGTTTATGATGTCACTTGTGGCTCAGTGCCTGATAGGCCAGTGCTGGTCACGTGGGTGCAGTTTGTTGTTGTGAGGTCACTTGTGGCTGAGTGCCTGATAGGCCAGTGCTGGTCATGTGTGTGCAGTTTGTGGTTGTGATGTCACTTGTGGCTCAGTGCCTGATAGGCCAGTGCTGGTGATGTGGGTGGAGTTTGTGTTTGTGATGTCACTTGTGGCTCAGTGCCTGATAGGCCAATGCTGTTCATGTGGGTGCAGTTTGTGTTTGTGATGTCACTTGTGGCTCAGTGCCTGATAGGCCAGTGCTGGTCATGTGGGTGCAGTTTGTGGTTGTCAGGTCACTTGTGGCTCAGTGCCTGATAGGCCAATGCTGTTCATGTGGGTGCAGTTTGTGTTTGTGATGTCACTTGTGGCTCAGTGCCTGATAGGCCAGTGCTGGTGATGTGGGTGCAGTTTGTGGTTGTGATGTCACTTGTGGCTGAGTGCCTGATAGGCCACTGCTGTTCATGTGGGTGCAGTTTGTGTTTGTGATGTCACTTGTGGCTGAGTGCCTGATAGGCCAGTGCTGTTCATGTGGCTGCAGTTTGTGGTTGTGATGTCACTTGTGGCTCAGTGCCTGATAGGCCAGTGCTGGTGGTGTGGGTGGAGTTTGTGGTTGTGATGTCACTTGTGGCTCAGTGCCTGATAGGCGAGTGCTGGTGATGTGGGTGCAGTTTGTTGTTGTGATGTCATTTGCGGATCAGTGCCTGATAGGCCAGTGTTGGTCACATGGCTGCAGTTTGTGGTTGTGATGTCACTTGTGGCTGAGTGCCTGATAGGCCAGTGCTGGTCATGTGGCTGCATTTTGTGTTTGTGATGTCACTTGTGGCTCAGTGCCTGATAGGCCAGTGCTGGTCCTGTGTGTGCAGTTTGTGGTTTTGATGTCACTTGTGGCTCAGTGCCTGATAGGCCAGTGCTGGTGATGTGGCTGCAGTTTGTGTTTGTGAGGTCACTTGTGGCTGAGTGCCTGATAGGCCAGTGCTGGTGATGTGGGTGGAGTTTGTGGTTGTGATGTCACTTGTGGCTCAGTGCCTGATAGGCCAGTGCTGGTCATGTGGGTGCAGTTTGTGTTTGTGATGTCACTTGTGGCTCAGTGCCTGATAGGCCAGTGCTGGTCCTGTGGGTGCAGTTTGTGTTTGTGAGGTCACTTGTGGCTCAGTGCCTGATAGGCCAGTGTTGGTCACATGGCTGCAGTTTGTGATTGTGATGTCACTTGTGGCTCAGTGCCTGATAGGCCAGTGCTGGTCACGTGGGTGGAGTTTGTGTTTGTGATGTCACTTGTGGCTCAGTGCCTGATAGGCCAGTGCTGGTCACGTGGGTGCAGTTTGTTGTTGTGATGTCATTTGCGGATCAGTGCCTGATAGGCCAGTGCTGGTGATGTGGGTGGAGTTTGTGTTTGTGATGTCACTTGTGGCTGAGTGCCTGATAGGCCAGTGCTGGTCCTGTGTGTGCAGTTTGTTGTTGTGATGTCACTTGTGGCTCAGTGCCTGATAGGCCAGTGCTGGTGATGTGGGTGGAGTTTGTGTTTGTGATGTCACTTGTGGCTCAGTGCCTGATAGGCCAGTGCTGGTCATGTGGGTGCAGTTTGTGTTTGTGATGTCACTTGTGGCTGAGTGCCTGATAGGCCAGTGTTGGTCACATGGCTGCAGTTTGTGTTTGTCATGTCACTTGTGGCTCAGTGCCTGATAGGCCAGTGCTGGTCATGTGGCTGCAGTTTATATTTGTGATGTCACTTGTGGCTGAGTGCCTGATAGGCCAGTGCTGGTGATGTGGGTGGAGTTTGTGTTTGTGATGTCACTTGTGGCTCAGTGCCTGATAGGCCAGTGCTGGGGATGTGGGTGGAGTTTGTGTTTGTGATGTCACTTGTGGCTCAGTGCCTGATAGGCCCGTGCTGGTCCTGTGGGTGCAGTTTGTGGTTGTGATGTCACTTGTGGCTCAGTGCCTGATAGGCCAGTGCTGGTCATGTGGATAGAGTTTCTGGTTGTGATTTCACTTGTGGCTCAGTGCCTGATAGGCCAGTGCTGGTCATGTGGCTGCAGTTTGTGTTTGTGATGTCACTTGTGGCTCAGTGCCTGATAGGCCAGTGCTGGTGATGTGGGTGGAGTTTGTGGTTGTGATGTCACTTGTGGCTCAGTGCCTGATAGGCCAATGCTGTTCATGTGGGTGGAGTTTGTGTTTGTGATGTCACTTGTGGCTCAGTGCCTGATAGGCCAGTGCTGGTCACGTGGGTGCAGTTTGTTGTTGTGATGTCATTTGCGGATCAGTGCCTGATAGGCCAGTGCTGGTGATGTGGGTGGAGTTTGTGTTTGTGATGTCACTTGTGGCTCAGTGCCTGATAGGCCAGTGCTGGTGATGTGGGTGCAGTTTGTTGTTGTGATGTCATTTGCGGATCAGTGCCTGATAGGCCAGTGCTGGTCACGTGGGTGGAGTTTGTGTTTATGATGTCACTTGTGGCTGAGTGCCTGATAGGCCAGTGCTGGTCACGTGGGTGCAGTTTGTTGTTGTGAGGTCACTTGTGGCTCAGTGCCTGATAGGCCACTGCTGGTCATGTGGGTGCAGTTTGTGTTTGTGATGTCACTTGTGGCTGAGTGCCTGATAGGCCAGTGCTGGTCACGTGGGTGCAGTTTGTTGTTGTGAGGTCACTTGTGGCTCAGTGCCTGATAGGCCAGTGCTGGTCCTGTGTGTGCAGTTTGTGGTTGTGATGTCACTTGTGGCTCAGTGCCTGATAGGCCAATGCTGTTCATGTGGGTGCAGTTTGTGTTTGTGATGTCACTTGTGGCTCAGTGCCTGATAGGCCAGTGCTGGTGATGTGGGTGGAGTTTGTGGTTGTGATGTCACTTGTGGCTCAGTGCCTGATAGGCCAGTGCTGGTGATGTGGGTGGAGTTAGTGGTTGTGATGTCACTTGTGGCTCAGTGCCTGATAGGCCAATGCTGTTCATGTGGGTGCAGTTTGTGTTTGTGATGTCACTTGTGGCTCAGTGCCTGATAGGCCAGTGCTGGTGATGTGGGTGCAGTTTGTGGTTGTGATGTCACTTGTGGCTGAGTGCCTGATAGGCCACTGCTGTTCATGTGGGTGCAGTTTGTGTTTGTGATGTCACTTGTGGCTGAGTGCCTGATAGGCCAATGCTGTTCATGTGGGTGCAGTTTGTGTTTGTGATGTCACTTGTGGCTCAGTGCCTGATAGGCCAGTGCTGTTCATGTGGGTGCAGTTTGTGATTGTGATGTCACTTGTGGCTCAGTGCCTGATAGGCCGGTGCTGGTCATGTGGATAGAGTTTGTGTTTGTGATGTCACTTGTGGCTCAGTGCCTGATAGGCCAGTGCTGGTCACGTGGGTGCAGTTTGTTGTTGTGGTGTCATTTGCGGATCAGTGCCTGATAGGCCAGTGCTGGTCACGTGGGTGGAGTTTGTGTTTGTGATGTCACTTGTGGCTCAGTGCCTGATAGGCCAGTGCTGGTCCTGTTTGTGCAGTTTGTGGTTGTGATGTCACTTGTGGCTCAGGGCCTGATAGGCCAGTGCTGGTGATGTGGGTGGAGTGTGTTTATGATGTCACTTGTGGCTCAGTGCCTGATAGGCCAGTGCTGGTCCTGTGTGTGCAGTTTGTGTTTGTGATGTCACTTGTGGCTCAGTGCCTGATAGGCCAGTGCTGGTCATGTGGATAGAGTTTCTGGTTGTGATTTCACTTGTGGCTCAGTGCCTGATAGGCCAGTGCTGGTCATGTGGCTGCAGTTTGTGTTTGTGATGTCACTTGTGGCTCAGGGCCTGATAGGCCAATGCTGTTCACGTGGGTGCAGTTTGTTGTTGTGAGGTCACTTGTGGCTCAGTGCCTGATAGGCCAGTGCTGGTCCTGTGTGTGCAGTTTGTGGTTGTGATGTCACTTGTGGCTCAGTGCCTGATAGGCCAATGCTGTTCATGTGGCTGCAGTTTGTGTTTGTGATGTCACTTGTGGCTCAGTGCCTGATAGGCCAGTGCTGGTGATGTGGGTGCAGTTTGTGGTTGTGATGTCACTTGTGGCTCAGGGCCTGATAGGCCAGTGCTGGTGATGTGGGTTGAGTTAGTGGTTGTGATGTCACTTGTGGCTCAGTGCCTGTTAGGCCAATGCTGTTCATGTGGGTGCAGTTTGTGTTTGTGATGTCACTTGTGGCTCAGTGCCTGATAGGCCAGTGCTGGTGATGTGGGTGCAGTTTGTGGTTGTGATGTCACTTGTGGCTGAGTGCCTGATAGGCCACTGCTGTTCATGTGGGTGCAGTTTGTGTTTGTGATGTCACTTGTGGCTCAGTGCCTGATAGGCCAATGCTGTTCATGTGGGTGCAGTTTGTGTTTGTGATGTCACTTGTGGCTCAGTGCCTGATAGGCCAGTGCTGGTCACGTGGGTGCAGTTTGTTGTTGTGATGTCATTTGCGGATCAGTGCCTGATAGGCCAGTGCTGGTGATGTGGGTGGAGTTTGTGTTTGTGATGTCACTTGTGGCTCAGTGCCTGATAGGCCAGTGCTGGTCACGTGGGTGCAGTTTGTTGTTGTGATGTCATTTGCGGATCAGTGCCTGATAGGCCAGTGCTGGTGATGTGGGTGGAGTTTGTGTTTGTGATGTCACTTGTGGCTCAGTGCCTGATAGGCCAGTGCTGGTCACGTGGGTGCAGTTTGTTGTTGTGATGTCATTTGCGGATCAGTGCCTGATAGGCCAGTGCTGGTCACGTGGGTGGAGTTTGTGTTTGTGATGTCACTTGTGGCTCAGTGCCTGATAGGCCAGTGCTGGTCCTGTTTGTGCAGTTTGTGGTTGTGATGTCACTTGTGGCTCAGGGCCTGATAGGCCAGTGCTGGTGATGTGGGTGGAGTGTGTTTATGATGTCACTTGTGGCTCAGTGCCTGATAGGCCAGTGCTGGGGATGTGGGTGGAGTTTGTGTTTGTGATGTCACTTGTGGCTCATTGCCTGATAGGCCAGTGCTGGTCATGTGGGTGCAGTTTGTGGTTGTGATGTCACTTGTGGCTCAGTGCCTGATAGGCCAGTGCTGGTCATGTGGGTGCAGTTTGTGGTTGTGATGTCACTTGTGGCTCAGAGCCTGATAGGCCAGTTTTGGTCACATGGCTGCAGTTTTTGGTTGTGATGTCACTTGTGGCTCAGTGCCTGATAGGCCAGTGCTGGTGATGTGGGTGCAGTTTGTGTTTGTGATGTCACTTGTGGCTCAGTGCCTGATAGGCGAGTGCTGGTGGTGTGGGTGCAGTTTGTGTTTGTGATGTCACTTGTGGCTCAGGGCCTGATAGGCCAGTGTTGGTCACATGGCTGCAGTTTGTGTTTGTGATGTCACTTGTGGCTGAGTGCCTGATAGGCCAGTGCTGGTGATGTGGGTGGAGTTTGTGTTTGTGATGTCACTTGTGGCTCAGTGCCTGATAGGCCAGTGCTGGTGATGTGGCTGCAGTTTATATTTGTGATGTCACTTGTGGCTGAGTGCCTGATAGGCCAGTGCTGGTCCTGTGTGTGCAGTTTGTGGTTTTGATGTCACTTGTGGCTCAGTGCCTGATAGGCCAGTGCTGGTGATGTGGCTGCAGTTTGTGTTTGTGAGGTCACTTTTGGCTGAGTGCCTGATAGGCCAGTGCTGGTGATGTGGGTGCAGTTTGTGTTTGTGATGTCACTTGTGGCTCAGTGCCTGATAGGCCAGTGCTGGTCATGTGGGTGCAGTTTGTGGTTGTGATGTCACTTGTGGCTCAGTGCCTGATAGGCCAGTGCTGGTCACGTGGGTGGAGTTTGTGTTTGTGATGTCACTTGTGGCTCAGTGCCTGATAGGCCAGTGCTGGTCACGTGGGTGCAGTTTGTTGTTGTGATGTCACTTGTGGCTGAGTGCCTGATAGGCCAGTGCCGGTGATGTGGGTGGAGTTTGTGTTTGTGATGTCACTTGTGGCTCAGTGCCTGATAGGCCAATGCTGTTCATGTGGGTGCAGTTTGTGGTTGTGATGTCACTTGTGGCTCAGTGCCTGATAGGCCAGTGCTGGTCATGTGGGTGCAGTTTCTGGTTGTCAGGTCTCTTGTGGCTCAGAGCCTGATAGGCCAGTGTTGGTCACATGGCTGCAGTTTGTGATTGTGATGTCACTTGTGGCTCAGTGCCTGATAGGCCAGTGCTGGTCACGTGGGTGGAGTTTGTGTTTGTGATGTCACTTGTGGCTCAGTGCCTGATAGCCAGTGCTGGTCACGTGGGTGCAGTTTGTTGTTGTGATGTCATTTGCGGATCAGTGCCTGATAGGCCAGTGCTGGTCACGTGCGTGGAGTTTGTGTTTATGATGTCACTTGTGGCTGAGTGCCTGATAGGCCAGTGCTGGTCACGTGGGTGCAGTTTGTTGTTGTGAGGTCACTTGTGGCTCAGTGCCTGATAGGCCAGTGCTGGTCCTGTGTGTGCAGTTTGTGGTTTTGATGTCACTTGTGGCTCAGTGCCTGATAGGCCAATGCTGTTCATGTGGCTGCAGTTTGTGGTTGTGATGTCACTTGTGGCTGAGTGCCTGATAGGCCAGTGCTGGTGATGTGTGTGCAGTTTGTGGTTGTGATGTCACTTGTGGCTCAGAGCCTGATAGGCCAGTTTTGGTCACATGGCTGCAGTTTGTGATTCTGATGTCACTTGTGGCTCAGTGCCTGATAGGCCAGTGCTGGTCCTGTGTGTGCAGTTTGTGTTTGTGATGTCACTTGTGGCTCAGTGCCTGATAGGCCAGTGCTGGTGATGTGGGTGGAGTTTGTTGTTGTGATGTCACTTGTGGCTCAGTGCCTGATAGGCCAGTGCTGGTGATGTGGGTGGAGTTAGTGGTTGTGATGTCACTTGTGGCTCAGTGCCTGATAGGCCAATGCTGTTCATGTGGGTGCAGTTTGTGTTTGTGATGTCACTTGTGGCTCAGTGCCTGATAGGCCAGTGCTGGTGATGTGGGTGCAGTTTGTGGTTGTGATGTCACTTGTGGCTGAGTGCCTGATAGGCCACTGCTGTTCATGTGGGTGCAGTTTGTGTTTGTGATGTCACTTGTGGCTCAGTGCCTGATAGGCCAATGCTGTTCATGTGGGTGCAGTTTGTGTTTGTGATGTCACTTGTGGCTCAGTGCCTGATAGGCCAGTGCTGGTCATGTGGGTGCAGTTTGTGGTTGTCAGGTCACTTGTGGCTCAGTGCCTGATAGGCCAATGCTGTTCATGTGGGTGCAGTTTGTGTTTGTGATGTCACTTGTGGCTGAGTGCCTGATAGGCCAGTGCTGTTCATGTGGCTGCAGTTTGTGGTTGTGATGTCACTTGTGGCTCAGTGCCTGATAGGCCAGTGCTGGTGATGTGGGTGGAGTTTGTGTTTATGATGTCACTTGTGGCTCAGTGCCTGATAGGCCAGTGCTGTTCATGTGGGTGCAGTTTGTGTTTGTGATGTCACTTGTGGCTCAGTGCCTGATAGGCCAGTGCTGGTCATGTGGATAGAGTTTGTGGTTGTGATGTCACTTCTGGCTCATTGCCTGATAGGCCAGTGCTGGTCATGTGGGTGGAGTTTGTGTTTGTGATGTCACTTGTGGCTCAGTGCCTGATAGGCCAGTGCTGGTCACGTGGGTGCAGTTTGTTGTTGTGATGTCATTTGCGGATCAGTGCCTGATAGGCCAGTGCTGGTGATGTGGGTGGAGTTTGTGTTTGTGATGTCACTTGTGGCTGAGTGCCTGATAGGCCAGTGCTGGTCCTGTGGGTGCAGTTTGTGATTGTGATGTCACTTGTGGCTCAGTGCCTGATAGGCCGGTGCTGGTCATGTGGATAGAGTTTGTGTTTGTGATGTCACTTGTGGCTCAGGGCCTGATAGGCCAGTGCTGGTCACGTGGGTGCAGTTTGTTGTTGTGATGTCATTTGCGGATCAGTGCCTGATAGGCCAGTGCTGGTCCTGTGGGTGCAGTTTGTGGTTGTGATGTCACTTGTGGCTGAGTGCCTGATAGGCCAGTGCTGGTGGTGTGGGTGCAGTTTGTGTTTGTGATGTCACTTGTGGCTCAGTGCCTGATAGGCCAGTGCTGGTCCTTTGGGTGCAGTTTGTGCTTGTGATGTCACTTGTGGCTCAGTGCCTGATGGGCCAGTGCTTTTCACGTGGCTGCAGTTTGTGTTTGTGATGTCACTTGTGGCTGAGTGCCTGATAGGCCAGTGCTGGTCCTGTGTGTGCAGTTTGTGGTTGTGATGTCACTTGTGGCTCAGTGCCTGATAGGCCAGTGCTGGTCATGTGGATAGAGTTTCTGGTTGTGATTTCACTTGTGGCTCAGTGCCTGATAGGCCAGTGCTGGTCATGTGGCTGCAGTTTGTGTTTATGATGTCACTTGTGGCTCAGGGCCTGATAGGCCAGTGCTGGTCATGTGGCTGCAGTTTGTGGTTGTGATGTCACTTGTGGCTCAGTGCCTGATAGGCCAATGCTGTTCATGTGGGTGCAGTTTGTGTTTGTGATGTCACTTGTGGCTCAGTGCCTGATAGGCCAGTGCTGGTCATGTGGCTGCAGTTTATATTTGTGATGTCACTTGTGGCTCAGTGCCTGATAGGCCAGTGCTGGTGATGTGGCTGCAGTTTGTGGTTGTGATGTCACTTGTGGCTCAGGGCCTGATAGGCCAGTGCTGGTGATGTGGCTGCAGTTTGTGGTTGTGATGTCACTTGTGGCTCAGTGCCTGATAGGCCAGTGCTGGTCCTGTGTGTGCAGTTTGTGGTTTTGATGTCACTTGTGGCTCAGTGCCTGATAGGCCAGTGCTGGACATGTGGGTGCAGTTTGTGGTTGTGATGTCACTTGTGGCTCAGGGCCTGATAGGCCAGTGTTGGTCACATGGCTGCAGTTTGTGTTTGTGATGTCATTTGCGGATCAGTGCCTGATAGGCCAGTGCTGGTGATGTGGGTGCAGTTTGTGTTTGTGATGTCACTTGTGGCTCAGTGCCTGATAGGCCAGTGCTGGTCATGTGGGTGCAGTTTGTGTTTGTGATGTCACTTGTGGCTCAGGGCCTGATAGGCCAGTGTTGGTCACATGGCTGCAGTTTGTGGTTGTGATGTCACTTGTGGCTCAGTGCCTGATAGGCCAGTGCTGGTCCTGTGTGTGCAGTTTGTGGTTTTGATTTCACTTGTGGCTCAGTGCCTGATAGGCCAGTGCTGGTGATGTGGGTGGAGTTTGTGTTTGTGATGTCACTTGTGGCTCAGTGCCTGATAGGCCAGTGCTGGTCACGTGGGTTCAGTTTGTTGTTGTGATGTCATTTGCGGATCAGTGCCTGATAGGCCAGTGCTGGTCACGTGGGTGGAGTTTGTGTTTGTGATGTCACTTGTGGCTCAGTGCCTGATAGGCCAGTGCTGGTCATGTGGGTGCAGTTTGTGTTTGTGATGTCACTTGTGGCTCAGTGCCTGATAGGCCAGTGCTGGTCATGTGGATAGAGTTTGTGGTTGTGATGTCACTTGTGGCTCAGTGCCTGATAGGCCAGTGCTGGTCATGTGGCTGCAGTTTGTGTTTGTGATGTCACTTGTGGCTCAGGGCCTGATAGGCCAGTGCTGGTGATGTGGCTGCAGTTTGTGGTTGTGATGTCACTTGTGGCTCAGTGCCTGATAGGCCAGTGCTGGTCATGTGGCTGCAGTTTATATTTGTGATGTCACTTGTGGCTGAGTGCCTGATAGGCCAGTGCTGGTCATGTGGGTGCAGTTGGTGGTTGTGATGTCACTTGTGGCTCAGTGCCTGATAGGCCAATGCTTTTCATGTGGGTGCAGTTTGTGTTTGTGATGTCACTTGTGGCTCAGTGCCTGATAGGCCAATGCTGTTCATGTGGGTGCAGTTTGTGTTTGTGATGTCACTTGTGGCTCAGTGCCTGATAGGCCAGTGCTGATGATGTGGGTGCTGGTTGTGATTGTGATGTCACTTGTGGCTCAGTACCTGATAGGCCAGTGTTGGTCACATGGCTGCAGTTTGTGTTTGTGATGTCACTTGTGGCTCAGTGCCTGATAGGCCAGTGCTGGTCCTGTGTGTGGAGTTTGTGTTTGTGATGTCACTTGTGGCTCAGAGCCTGATAGGCCAGTTTTGGTCACAAGGCTGCAGTTTGTGTTTGTGATGTCACTTGTGGCTGAGTTCCTGATAGGCCAGTGCTGGTCATGTGGCTGCAGTTTGTGTTTGTGATGTCACTTGTGGCTCAGTGCCTGATAGGCCAGTGCTGGTCCTGTGTATGCAGTTTGTGGTTTTGATGTCACTTGTGGCTCAGTGCCTGATAGGCCAGTGCTGGTGATGTGGGTGGAGTTTGTGTTTGTGATGTCACTTGTGGCTCAGTGCCTGATAGGCCAGTGCTGGTGGTGTCACTGCAGTTTTTGTTTGTGATGTCACGTTTTGCTGAGTGCCTGATAGGCCAGTGCTGGTCACGTGGGTGCAGTTTGTGGTTGTGATGTCACTTGTGGCTGAGTGCCTGATAGGCCAGTGCTGGTGATGTGGGTGGAGTTTGTGGTTGTGATGTCACTTGTGGCTCAGTGCCTGATAGGCCAGTGCTGGTGATGTGGGTGCAGTTTGTGCTTGGGATGTCATTTGTGGCTCAGTGCCTGATAGGCCAGTGCTGGTCCTGTGGGTGCAGTTTGTGTTTGTGATGTCACTTGTGGCTCAGTGCGTGATAGGCCAGTGCTGTTGATGTGGGTGCTGGTTGTGTTTGTGAGGTCAGATTTGCCTGAGTGCCTGATAGGCCAGTGCTGGTCACGTGTGTGCAGTTTGTGGTTGTGATGTCACTTGTGGCTCAGTGCCTGATAGGCCAATGCTGATGATGTGGCTGCAATTTGTGTTTGTGATGTCACTTGTGACTGAGTGCCTTATAGGGCAGTGCTGGTTTACGTGGCTGCAGTTTGTCGTTGTGATGTCACTTGTGGCTCAGTGCCTGATAGGCCAGTGCTGGTGATGTGGGTGGAGTTTGTGGTTGTGATGTCACTTGTGGCTCAGTGCCTGATAGGCCAGTGCTGGTGATGTGGGTGGAGTTTGTGGTTGCGATGTCAGTTGTGGCTGAGTGCCTGATAGGCCAGTGCTCTTCATGTGTGTGTAGTTTTTTTTGTGATGTCCCTTGTGGCTCAGTGCCTGATAGGCCAGTGCTGGTCATGTGGGTGCAGTTTGTGGTTGTCAGGTCACTTGTGGCTGAGTGCCTGATAGGCCAGTGCTGGTCACATGGCTGCAGTTTGTGGTTGTGATGACACTTGTGGCTCAGTGCCTGATAGGCCAGTGCTGGTCATGTGGGTGCTCGTTGTGGTTGTGATGTCTGTTTTTGCTGAGTGCCTGATAGGCCAGTGCTTGTCCTGTGGGTGGAGTTCGTGTTTGTGATGTCCCCTGTGGCTCAGTGCCTGATAGGCCAGTGCTGGTGATGTGGGTGGAGTTTGTGTTTATGATGTCACTTGTGGCTCAGTGCCTGATAGGCCAGTGCTGGCGATGTGGGTGGAGTTTGTGTTTGTGATGTCACTTGTGGCTCAGTGCCTGATAGGCCAGTGCTGGTCACGTGGGTGCAGTTTGTTGTTGTGATGTCATTTGCGGATCAGTGCCTGATAGGCCAGTGCTGGTGATGTGGGTGGAGTTTGTGTTTGTGATGTCACTTGTGGCTCAGTGCCTGATAGGCCAATGCTGTTCATGTGGCTGCAGTTTGTGGTTGTGATGTCACTTGTGGCTCAGTGCCTGATAGGCCAGTGCTGGTCATGTGAGTGCAGTTTGTCGTTGTCAGGTCACTTGTGGCTGAGTGCCTGATAGGCCAGTGCTGGTGATGTGGCTGCAGTTTGTGGTTGTGATGTCACTTGTGGCTCAGTGCCTGATAGGCCAGTGCTGGTGATGTGGGTGCAGTTTGTGGTTGTGATGTCACTTGCGGCTCAGTGCCTGATAGGCCAGTGCTGGTGATGTGGCTGCAGTTTGTGGTTGTGATGTCACTTGTGGCTGAGTGCCTGATAGGCCAGTGCTGGTGATGTGGGTGGAGTTTGTGGTTGTGATGTCACTTGTGGCTGAGTGCCTGATAGGCCAGTGCTGGTGATGTGGGTGGAGTTTGTGTTTATGATGTCAGTTGTGGCTCAGTGTCTGATAGGCCAGTGCTGTTCATGTGGGTGCAGTTTGTGGTTGTGATGTCACTTGTGGCTCAGTGCCTGATAGGCCAGTGCTGGTCCTGTGTGTGCAGTTTGTGGTTTTGATGTCACTTGTGGCTCAGTGCCTGATAGGCCAGTGCTGGTCACGTGGGTGGAGTTTGTGTTTGTGATGTCACTTGTGGCTCAGTGCCTGATAGGCCAGTGCTGGACATGTGGGTGCAGTTTGTGTTTGTGATGTCACTTGTGGCTCAGGGCCTGATAGGCCAGTGTTGGTCACATGGCTGCAGTTTGTGCTTGGGATGTCACTTGTGGCTCAGTGCCTGATAGGCCAGTGCTGGTCCTGTGTGTGCAGTTTGTGGTTTTGATGTCACTTGTGGCTCAGTGCCTGATAGGCCAGTGCTGGTGATGTGGGTGGAGTTTGTGTTTGTGATGTCAGTTGTGGCTCAGTGCCTGATAGGCCAGTGCTGGTCACGTGGGTGCAGTTTGTTGTTGTGATGTCATTTGCGGATCAGTGCCTGATAGGCCAGTGCTGGTGATGTGGGTGGAGTTTGTGTTTGTGATGTCACTTGTGGCTGAGTGCCTGATAGGCCAGTGCTGTTCACGTGGGTGCAGTTTGTGTTTGTGATGTCACTTGTGGCTCAGTGCCTGATAGGCCAGTGCTGGTCATGTGGGTGCAGTTTGTGGTTGTGATGTCACTTGTGGCTCAGGGCCCTATAGGCCAGTGTTGGTCACATGGCTGCAGTTTATGATTGTGATGTCACTTGTGGCTCAGTGCCTGATAGGCCAATGCTGATGATGTGGCTGCAGTTTGTGTTTGTGATGTCACTTGTGACTGAGTGCCTTATAGGGAAGTGCTGGTTTACGTGGCTGCAGTTTGTCGTTGTGATGTCACTTGTGGCTCAGTGCCTGATAGGCCAGTGCTCTTCATGTGTGTGTAGTTTTTTTTGTGATGTCCCTTGTGGCTCAGTGCCTGATAGGCCAGTGCTGGTCATGTGGGTGCAGTTTGTGGTTGTCAGGTCACTTGTGGCTGAGTGCCTGATAGGCCAGTGCTGGTCACATGGCTGCAGTTTGTGGTTGTGATGACACTTGTGGCTCAGTGCCTGATAGGCCAGTGCTGGTGATGTGGGTGCTGGTTGTGGTTGTGATGTCTGTTTTTGCTGAGTGCCTGATAGGCCAGTGCTTGTCCTGTGGGTGGAGTTCGTGTTTGTGATGTCCCCTGTGGCTCAGTGCCTGATAGGCCAGTGCTGGTGATGTGGGTGGAGTTTGTGTTTATGATGTCACTTGTGGCTCAGTGCCTGATAGGCCAGTGCTGGCGATGTGGGTGGAGTTTGTGTTTGTGATGTCACTTGTGGCTCAGTGCCTGATAGGCCAGTGCTGGTCACGTGGGTGCAGTTTGTTGTTGTGATGTCACTTGTGGCTGAGTGCCTGATAGGCCAGTGCCGGTGATGTGGGTGGAGTTTGTGTTTGTGATGTCACTTGTGGCTCAGTGCCTGATAGGCCAATGCTGTTCATGTGGCTGCAGTTTGTGGTTGTGATGTCACTTGTGGCTCAGTGCCTGATAGGCCAGTGCTGGTCATGTGGGTGCAGTTTCTGGTTGTCAGGTCTCTTGTGGCTCAGAGCCTGATAGGCCAGTGTTGGTCACATGGCTGCAGTTTGTGATTGTGATGTCACTTGTGGCTCAGTGCCTGATAGGCCAGTGCTGGTCACGTGGGTGGAGTTTGTGTTTGTGATGTCACTTGTGGCTCAGTGCCTGATAGGCCAGTGCTGGTCACGTGGGTGCAGTTTGTTGTTGTGATGTCATTTGCGGATCAGTGCCTGATAGGCCAGTGCTGGTCACGTGCGTGGAGTTTGTGTTTATGATGTCACTTGTGGCTGAGTGCCTGATAGGCCAGTGCTGGTCACGTGGGTGCAGTTTGTTGTTGTGAGGTCACTTGTGGCTCAGTGCCTGATAGGCCAGTGCTGGTCCTGTGTGTGCAGTTTGTGGTTTTGATGTCACTTGTGGCTCAGTGCCTGATAGGCCAATGCTGTTCATGTGGCTGCAGTTTGTGGTTGTGATGTCACTTGTGGCTGAGTGCCTGATAGGCCAGTGCTGGTGATGTGTGTGCAGTTTGTGGTTGTGATGTCACTTGTGGCTCAGAGCCTGATAGGCCAGTTTTGGTCACATGGCTGCAGTTTGTGATTCTGATGTCACTTGTGGCTCAGTGCCTAATAGGCCAGTGCTGGTCCTGTGTGTGCAGTTTGTGTTTATGATGTCACTTGTGGCTCAGTGCCTGATAGGCCAGTGCTGGTCACGTGGGTGCAGTTTGTTGTTGTGAGGTCACTTGTGGCTCAGTGCCTGATAGGCCAGTGCTGGTCATGTGTGTGCAGTTTGTGGTTGTGATGTCACTTGTGGCTCAGTGCCTGATAGGCCAGTGCTGGTGATGTGGGTGGAGTTTGTTGTTGTGATGTCACTTGTGGCTCAGTGCCTGATAGGCCAGTGCTGGTGATGTGGGTGGAGTTAGTGGTTGTGATGTCACTTGTGGCTCAGTGCCTGATAGGCCAATGCTGTTCATGTGGGTGCAGTTTGTGTTTGTGATGTCACTTGTGGCTCAGTGCCTGATAGGCCAGTGCTGGTGATGTGGGTGCAGTTTGTGGTTGTGATGTCACTTGTGGCTGAGTGCCTGATAGGCCACTGCTGTTCATGTGGGTGCAGTTTGTGTTTGTGATGTCACTTGTGGCTCAGTGCCTGATAGGCCAATGCTGTTCATGTGGGTGCAGTTTGTGTTTGTGATGTCACTTGTGGCTCAGTGCCTGATAGGCCAGTGCTGGTCATGTGGGTGCAGTTTGTGGTTGTCAGGTCACTTGTGGCTCAGTGCCTGATAGGCCAATGCTGTTCATGTGGGTGCAGTTTGTGTTTGTGATGTCACTTGTGGCTGAGTGCCTGATAGGCCAGTGCTGTTCATGTGGCTGCAGTTTGTGGTTGTGATGTCACTTGTGGCTCAGTGCCTGACAGGCCAGTGCTGGTGATGTGGGTGGAGTTTGTGTTTATGATGTCACTTGTGGCTCAGTGCCTGATAGGCCAGTGCTGTTCATGTGGGTGCAGTTTGTGTTTGTGATGTCACTTGTGGCTCAGTGCCTGATAGGCCAATGCTGGTCATGTGGATAGAGTTTGTGGTTGTGATGTCACTTCTGGCTCATTGCCTGATAGGCCAGTGCTGGTCATGTGGGTGGAGTTTGTGTTTGTGATGTCACTTGTGGCTCAGTGCCTGATAGGCCAGTGCTGGTCACGTGGGTGCAGTTTGTTGTTGTGATGTCATTTGCGGATCAGTGCCTGATAGGCCAGTGCTGGTGATGTGGGTGGAGTTTGTGTTTGTGATGTCACTTGTGGCTCAGTGCCTGATAGGCCAGTGCTGGTCCTGTGGGTGCAGTTTGTGATTGTGATGTCACTTGTGGCTCAGTGCCTGATAGGCCGGTGCTGGTCATGTGGATAGAGTTTGTGTTTGTGATGTCACTTGTGGCTCAGGGCCTGATAGGCCAGTGCTGGTCACGTGGGTGCAGTTTGTTGTTGTGATGTCATTTGCGGATCAGTGCCTGATAGGCCAGTGCTGGTCCTGTGGGTGCAGTTTGTGGTTGTGATGTCACTTGTGGCTCAGTGCCTGATAGGCCAGTGCTGGTCCTGTTTGTGCAGTTTGTGTTTGTGATGTCACTTGTGGCTCAGTGCCTGATAGGCCAGTGCTGGTGATGTGGGTGGAGTGTGTTTATGATGTCACTTGTGGCTCAGTGCCTGATAGGCCAGTGCTGGTCACGTGGGTGCAGTTTGTTGTTGTGATGTCATTTGCGGATCAGTGCCTGATAGGCCAGTGCTGGTCACGTGGGTGGAGTTTGTGTTTGTGATGTCACTTGTGGCTCAGTGCCTGATAGGCCAGTGCTGGTCATGTGGGTGCAGTTTGTGTTTGTGATGTCACTTGTGGCTCAGTGCCTGATAGGCCAGTGCTGGTCATGTGGATAGAGTTTGTGGTTGTGATGTCACTTGTGGCTCAGTGCCTGATAGGCCAGTGCTGGTCATGTGGCTGCAGTTTGTGGTTGTGATGTCACTTGTGGCTCAGGGCCTGATAGGCCAGTGTTGGTCACATGGCTGCAGTTTGTGTTTGTGATGTCACTTGTGGCTCAGTGCCTGATAGGCCAGTGCTGGTCATGTGGCTGCAGTTTATATTTGTGATGTCACTTGTGGCTGAGTGCCTGATAGGCCAGTGCTGGTCATGTGGGTGCAGTTGGTGGTTGTGATGTCACTTGTGGCTCAGTGCCTGATAGGCCAATGCTTTTCATGTGGGTGCAGTTTGTGTTTGTGATGTCACTTGTGGCTCAGTGCCTGATAGGCCAATGCTGTTCATGTGGGTGCAGTTTGTGTTTGTGATGTCACTTGTGGCTCAGTGCCTGATAGGCCAGTGCTGGTGATGTGGGTGCTGGTTGTGATTGTGATGTCACTTGTGGCTCAGTACCTGATAGGCCAGTGTTGGTCACATGGCTGCAGTTTGTGTTTGTGATGTCACTTGTGGCTCAGTGCCTGATAGGCCAGTGCTGGTCCTGTGTGTGGAGTTTGTGTTTGTGATGTCACTTGTGGCTCAGAGCCTGATAGGCCAGTTTTGGTCACAAGGCTGCAGTTTGTGTTTGTGATGTCACTTGTGGCTGAGTTCCTGATAGGCCAGTGCTGGTCATGTGGCTGCAGTTTGTGTTTGTGATGTCACTTGTGGCTCAGTGCCTGATAGGCCAGTGCTGGTCCTGTGTATGCAGTTTGTGGTTTTGATGTCACTTGTGGCTCAGTGCCTGATAGGCCAGTGCTGGTGATGTGGGTGGAGTTTGTGTTTGTGATGTCACTTGTGGCTCAGTGCCTGATAGGCCAGTGCTGGTGGTGTCACTGCAGTTTTTGTTTGTGATGTCACGTTTTGCTGAGTGCCTGATAGGCCAGTGCTGGTCACGTGGGTGCAGTTTGTGGTTGTGATGTCACTTGTGGCTGAGTGCCTGATAGGCCAGTGCTGGTGATGTGGGTGGAGTTTGTGGTTGTGATGTCACTTGTGGCTCAGTGCCTGATAGGCCAGTGCTGGTGATGTGGGTGCAGTTTGTGCTTGGGATGTCATTTGTGGCTCAGTGCCTGATAGGCCAGTGCTGGTCCTGTGGGTGCAGTTTGTGTTTGTGATGTCACTTGTGGCTCAGTGCGTGATAGGCCAGTGCTGTTGATGTGGGTGCTGGTTGTGTTTGTGAGGTCAGATTTGCCTGAGTGCCTGATAGGCCAGTGCTGGTCACGTGTGTGCAGTTTGTGGTTGTGATGTCACTTGTGGCTCAGTGCCTGATAGGCCAATGCTGATGATGTGGCTGCAATTTGTGTTTGTGATGTCACTTGTGACTGAGTGCCTTATAGGGCAGTGCTGGTTTACGTGGCTGCAGTTTGTCGTTGTGATGTCACTTGTGGCTCAGTGCCTGATAGGCCAGTGCTGGTGATGTGGGTGGAGTTTGTGTTTGTGAGTTCACTTGTGGCTCAGTGCCTGATAGGCCAGTGCTGGTGATGTGGGTGGAGTTTGTGGTTGCGATGTCAGTTGTGGCTGAGTGCCTGATAGGCCAGTGCTCTTCATGTGTGTGTAGTTTTTTTTGTGATGTCCCTTGTGGCTCAGTGCCTGATAGGCCAGTGCTGGTCATGTGGGTGCAGTTTGTGGTTGTCAGGTCACTTGTGGCTGAGTGCCTGATAGGCCAGTGCTGGTCACATGGCTGCAGTTTGTGGTTGTGATGACACTTGTGGCTCAGTGCCTGATAGGCCAGTGCTTGTCCTGTGGGTGGAGTTCGTGTTTGTGATGTCCCCTGTGGCTCAGTGCCTGATAGGCCAGTGCTGGTGATGTGGGTGGAGTTTGTGTTTATGATGTCACTTGTGGCTCAGTGCCTGATAGGCCAGTGCTGGCGATGTGGGTGGAGTTTGTGTTTGTGATGTCACTTGTGGCTCAGTGCCTGATAGGCCAGTGCTGGTCACGTGGGTGCAGTTTGTTGTTGTGATGTCATTTGCGGATCAGTGCCTGATAGGCCAGTGCTGGTGATGTGGGTGGAGTTTGTGTTTGTGATGTCACTTGTGGCTCAGTGCCTGATAGGCCAATGCTGTTCATGTGGGTGCAGTTTGTGGTTGTGATGTCACTTGTGGCTCAGTGCCTGATAGGCCAGTGCTGGTCATGTGAGTGCAGTTTGTCGTTGTCAGGTCACTTGTGGCTGAGTGCCTGATAGGCCAGTGCTGGTGATGTGGCTGCAGTTTGTGGTTGTGATGTCACTTGTGGCTCAGTGCCTGATAGGCCAGTGCTGGTGATGTGGGTGCAGTTTGTGGTTGTGATGTCACTTGCGGCTCAGTGCCTGATAGGCCAGTGCTGGTGATGTGGGTGGAGTTTGTGGTTGTGATGTCACTTGTGGCTGAGTGCCTGATAGGCCAGTGCTGGTGATGTGGGTGGAGTTTGTGGTTGTGATGTCACTTGTGGCTGAGTTCCTGATAGGCCAGTGCTGGTGATGTGGGTGGAGTTTGTGGTTGTGATGTCACTTGTGGCTCAGTGCCTGATAGGCCAGTGCTGGTGATGTGGGTGGAGTTTGTGGTTGTGATGTCACTTGTGGCTGAGTGCCTGATAGGCCAGTGCTGGTGATGTGGGTGGAGTTTGTGTTTATGATGTCAGTTGTGGCTCAGTGTCTGATAGGCCAGTGCTGTTCATGTGGGTGCAGTTTGTGGTTGTGATGTCACTTGTGGCTCAGTGCCTGATAGGCCAGTGCTGGTCCTGTGTGTGCAGTTTGTGGTTTTGATGTCACTTGTGGCTCAGTGCCTGATAGGCCAGTGCTGGTCATGTGGCTGCAGTTTATATTTGTGATGTCACTTGTGGCTGAGTGCCTGATAGGCCAGTGCTGGTCATGTGGCTGCAGTTTGTGTTTGTGATGTCATTTGCGGATCAGTGCCTGATAGGCCAGTGCTGGTCCTGTGTGTGCAGTTTGTGGTTTTGATGTCACTTGTGGCTCAGTGCCTGATAGGCCAGTGCTGGTCACGTGGGTGGAGTTTGTGTTTGTGATGTCACTTGTGGCTCAGTGCCTGATAGGCCAGTGCTGGACATGTGGGTGCAGTTTGTGTTTGTGATGTCACTTGTGGCTCAGGGCCTGATAGGCCAGTGTTGGTCACATGGCTGCAGTTTGTGCTTGGGATGTCACTTGTGGCTCAGTGCCTGATAGGCCAGTGCTGGTCCTGTGTGTGCAGTTTGTGGTTTTGATGTCACTTGTGGCTCAGTGCCTGATAGGCCAGTGCTGGTCATGTGGATAGAGTTTCTGGTTGTGATTTCACTTGTGGCTCAGTGCCTGATAGGCCAGTGCTGGTCATGTGGCTGCAGTTTGTGTTTATGATGTCACTTGTGGCTCAGTGCCTGATAGGCCAGTGCTGGTCATGTGGCTGCAGTTTGTGGTTGTGATGTCACTTGTGGCTCAGTGCCTGATAGGCCAATGCTGTTCATGTGGGTGCAGTTTGTGTTTGTGATGTCACTTGTGGCTCAGTGCCTGATAGGCCAGTGCTGGTGATGTGGGTGGAGTTTGTGTTTGTGATGTCAGTTGTGGCTCAGTGCCTGATAGGCCAGTGCTGGTCACGTGGGTGCAGTTTGTTGTTGTGATGTCATTTGCGGATCAGTGCCTGATAGGCCAGTGCTGGTGATGTGGGTGGAGTTTGTGTTTGTGATGTCACTTGTGGCTGAGTGCCTGATAGGCCAGTGCTGTTCACGTGGGTGCAGTTTGTGATTGTGATGTCACTTGTGGCTAAGTGCCTGATAGGCCAGTGCTGGTCATGTGGATAGAGTTTGTGTTTGTGATGTCACTTGTGGCTCAGTGCCTGATAGGCCAGTGCTGGTCCTGTGTGTGCAGTTTGTGGTTGTCAGGTCACTTGTGGCTGAGTGCCTGATAGGCCAGTGCTGGTCACATGGCTGCAGTTTGTGGTTGTGATGACACTTGTGGCTCAGTGCCTGATAGGCCAGTGCTGGTGATGTGGGTGCTGGTTGTGGTTGTGATGTCTGTTTTTGCTGAGTGCCTGATAGGCCAGTGCTTGTCCTGTGGGTGGAGTTCGTGTTTGTGATGTCCCCTGTGGCTCAGTGCCTGATAGGCCAGTGCTGGTGATGTGGGTGGAGTTTGTGTTTATGATGTCACTTGTGGCTCAGTGCCTGATAGGCCAGTGCTGGCGATGTGGGTGGAGTTTGTGTTTGTGATGTCACTTGTGGCTCAGTGCCTGATAGGCCAGTGCTGGTCACGTGGGTGCAGTTTGTTGTTGTGATGTCATTTGCGGATCAGTGCCTGATAGGCCAGTGCTGGTGATGTGGGTGGAGTTTGTGTTTGTGATGTCACTTGTGGCTCAGTGCCTGATAGGCCAATGCTGGTCCTGTGTGTGCAGTTTGTGGTTTTGATGTCACTTGTGGCTCAGTGCCTGATAGGCCAGTGCTGGTCATGTGGCTGCAGTTTATATTTGTGATGTCACTTGTGGCTGAGTGCCTGATAGGCCAGTGCTGGTCATGTGGCTGCAGTTTATATTTGTGATGTCACTTGTGGCTCAGTGCCTGATAGGCCAGTGCTGGTCCTGTGTGTGCAGTTTGTGTTTGTGATGTCACTTGTGGCTCAGGGACTGATAGGCCAGTGTTGGTCACATGGCTGCAGTTTGTGTTTGTGATGTCACTTGTGGCTGAGTGCCTGATAGGCCAGTGCTGGTGATGTGGGTGGAGTTTGTGTTTGTGATGTCACTTGTGGCTGAGTGCCTGATAGGCCAGTGCTGGTGATGTGGGTGCAGTTTGTGTTTGTGATGTCACTTGTGGCTCAGTGCCTGATAGGCCAGTGCTGGTCATGTGGCTGCAGTTTGTGGTTGTGATGTCACTTGTGGCTCAGGGCCTGATAGGCCAGTGTTGGTCACATGGCTGCAGTTTATGATTGTGATGTCACTTGTGGCTCAGTGCCTGATAGGCCAATGCTGATGATGTGGCTGCAGTTTGTGTTTGTGATGTCACTTGTGACTGAGTGCCTTATAGGGAAGTGCTGGTTTACGTGGCTGCAGTTTGTCGTTGTGATGTCACTTGTGGCTCAGTGCCTGATAGGCCAGTGCTCTTCATGTGTGTGTAGTTTTTTTTGTGATGTCCCTTGTGGCTCAGTGCCTGATAGGCCAGTGCTGGTCATGTGGGTGCAGTTTGTGGTTGTCAGGTCACTTGTGGCTGAGTGCCTGATAGGCCAGTGCTGGTCACATGGCTGCAGTTTGTGGTTGTGATGACACTTGTGGCTCAGTGCCTGATAGGCCAGTGCTGGTGATGTGGGTGCTGGTTGTGGTTGTGATGTCTGTTTTTGCTGAGTGCCTGATAGGCCAGTGCTTGTCCTGTGGGTGGAGTTCGTGTTTGTGATGTCCCCTGTGGCTCAGTGCCTGATAGGCCAGTGCTGGTGATGTGGGTGGAGTTTGTGTTTATGATGTCACTTGTGGCTCAGTGCCTGATAGGCCAGTGCTGGTCATGTGGGTGCAGTTTGTCGTTGTCAGGTCACTTGTGGCTGAGTGCCTGATAGGCCAGTGCTGGTGATGTGGCTGCAGTTTGTGGTTGTGATGTCACTTGTGGCTCAGTGCCTGATAGGCCAGTGCTGGTGATGTGGGTGCAGTTTGTGTTTGTGATGTCACTTGTGGCTCAGTGCCTGATAGGCCAGTGCTGGTCCTGTGTGTGCAGTTTGTGGTTTTGATGTCACTTGTGGCTCAGTGCCTGATAGGCCAGTGCTGGTCATGTGGCTGCAGTTTATATTTGTGATGTCACTTGTGGCTGAGTGCCTGATAGGCCAGTGCTGGTCATGTGGCTGCAGTTTGTGTTTGTGATGTCATTTGCGGATCAGTGCCTGATAGGCCAGTGCTGGTCCTGTGTGTGCAGTTTGTGGTTTTGATGTCACTTGTGGCTCAGTGCCTGATAGGCCAGTGCTGGTCACGTGGGTGGAGTTTGTGTTTGTGATGTCACTTGTGGCTCAGTGCCTGATAGGCCAGTGCTGGACATGTGGGTGCAGTTTGTGTTTGTGATGTCACTTGTGGCTCAGGGCCTGATAGGCCAGTGTTGGTCACATGGCTGCAGTTTGTGCTTGGGATGTCACTTGTGGCTCAGTGCCTGATAGGCCAGTGCTGGTCCTGTGTGTGCAGTTTGTGGTTTTGATGTCACTTGTGGCTCAGTGCCTGATAGGCCAGTGCTGGTGATGTGGGTGGAGTTTGTGTTTGTGATGTCAGTTGTGGCTCAGTGCCTGATAGGCCAGTGCTGGTCACGTGGGTGCAGTTTGTTGTTGTGATGTCATTTGCGGATCAGTGCCTGATAGGCCAGTGCTGGTGATGTGGGTGGAGTTTGTGTTTGTGATGTCACTTGTGGCTGAGTGCCTGATAGGCCAGTGCTGTTCACGTGGGTGCAGTTTGTGATTGTGATGTCACTTGTGGCTAAGTGCCTGATAGGCCAGTGCTGGTCATGTGGATAGAGTTTGTGTTTGTGATGTCACTTGTGGCTCAGTGCCTGATAGGCCAGTGCTGGTCCTGTGTGTGCAGTTTGTGTTTGTGATGTCACTTGTGGCTCAGGGACTGATAGGCCAGTGTTGGTCACATGGCTGCAGTTTGTGTTTGTGATGTCACTTGTGGCTGAGTGCCTGATAGGCCAGTGCTGGTGATGTGGGTGGAGTTTGTGGTTGTGATGTCACTTGTGGCTCAGTGCCTGATAGGCCAGTGCTGGTGATGTGGGTGGAGTTTGTGTTTGTGATGTCACTTGTGGCTCAGTGCCTGATAGGCCAGTGCTGGTCATGTGGGTGCAGTTTGTGGTTGTGATGTCACTTGTGGCTCAGGGCCTGATAGGCCAGTGTTGGTCACATGGCTGCAGTTTATGATTGTGATGTCACTTGTGGCTCAGTGCCTGATAGGCCAATGCTGATGATGTGGCTGCAGTTTGTGTTTGTGATGTCACTTGTGACTGAGTGCCTTATAGGGAAGTGCTGGTTTACGTGGCTGCAGTTTGTCGTTGTGATGTCACTTGTGGCTCAGTGCCTGATAGGCCAGTGCTCTTCATGTGTGTGTAGTTTTTTTTGTGATGTCCCTTGTGGCTCAGTGCCTGATAGGCCAGTGCTGGTCATGTGGGTGCAGTTTGTGGTTGTCAGGTCACTTGTGGCTGAGTGCCTGATAGGCCAGTGCTGGTCACATGGCTGCAGTTTGTGGTTGTGATGACACTTGTGGCTCAGTGCCTGATAGGCCAGTGCTGGTGATGTGGGTGCTGGTTGTGGTTGTGATGTCTGTTTTTGCTGAGTGCCTGATAGGCCAGTGCTTGTCCTGTGGGTGGAGTTCGTGTTTGTGATGTCCCCTGTGGCTCAGTGCCTGATAGGCCAGTGCTGGTGATGTGGGTGGAGTTTGTGTTTATGATGTCACTTGTGGCTCAGTGCCTGATAGGCCAGTGCTGGCGATGTGGGTGGAGTTTGTGTTTGTGATGTCACTTGTGGCTCAGTGCCTGATAGGCCAGTGCTGGTCACGTGGGTGCAGTTTGTTGTTGTGATGTCATTTGCGGATCAGTGCCTGATAGGCCAGTGCTGGTGATGTGGGTGGAGTTTGTGTTTGTGATGTCACTTGTGGCTCAGTGCCTGATAGGCCAATGCTGTTCATGTGGGTGCAGTTTGTGGTTGTGATGTCACTTGTGGCTCAGTGCCTGATAGGCCAGTGCTGGTCATGTGAGTGCAGTTTGTCGTTGTCAGGTCACTTGTGGCTGAGTGCCTGATAGGCCAGTGCTGGTGATGTGGCTGCAGTTTGTGGTTGTGATGTCACTTGTGGCTCAGTGCCTGATAGGCCAGTGCTGGTGATGTGGGTGCAGTTTGTGGTTGTGATGTCACTTGCGGCTCAGTGCCTGATAGGCCAGTGCTGGTGATGTGGGTGGAGTTTGTGGTTGTGATGTCACTTGTGGCTGAGTGCCTGATAGGCCAGTGCTGGTGATGTGGGTGGAGTTTGTGGTTGTGATGTCACTTGTGGCTGAGTGCCTGATAGGCCAGTGCTGGTGCTGTGGGAGCAGTTTGTGGTTGTGATGTCACTTGTGGCTCAGTGCCTGATAGGCCAGTGCTGGTGATGTGGGTGGAGTTTGTGGTTGTGATGTCACTTGTGGCTGAGTGCCTGATAGGCCAGTGCTGGTGATGTGGGTGGAGTTTGTGTTTATGATGTCAGTTGTGGCTCAGTGTCTGATAGGCCAGTGCTGTTCATGTGGGTGCAGTTTGTGGTTGTGATGTCACTTGTGGCTCAGTGCCTGATAGGCCAGTGCTGGTCCTGTGTGTGCAGTTTGTGGTTTTGATGTCACTTGTGGCTCAGTGCCTGATAGGCCAGTGCTGGTCATGTGGCTGCAGTTTATATTTGTGATGTCACTTGTGGCTGAGTGCCTGATAGGCCAGTGCTGGTCATGTGGCTGCAGTTTGTGTTTGTGATGTCATTTGCGGATCAGTGCCTGATAGGCCAGTGCTGGTCCTGTGTGTGCAGTTTGTGGTTTTGATGTCACTTGTGGCTCAGTGCCTGATAGGCCAGTGCTGGTCACGTGGGTGGAGTTTGTGTTTGTGATGTCACTTGTGGCTCAGTGCCTGATAGGCCAGTGCTGGACATGTGGGTGCAGTTTGTGTTTGTGATGTCACTTGTGGCTCAGGGCCTGATAGGCCAGTGTTTGTCACATGGCTGCAGTTTGTGCTTGGGATGTCACTTGTGGCTCAGTGCCTGATAGGCCAGTGCTGGTCCTGTGTGTGCAGTTTGTGGTTTTGATGTCACTTGTGGCTCAGTGCCTGATAGGCCAGTGCTGGTGATGTGGGTGGAGTTTGTGTTTGTGATGTCAGTTGTGGCTCAGTGCCTGATAGGCCAGTGCTGGTCACGTGGGTGCAGTTTGTTGTTGTGATGTCATTTGCGGATCAGTGCCTGATAGGCCAGTGCTGGTGATGTGGGTGGAGTTTGTGTTTGTGATGTCACTTGTGGCTGAGTGCCTGATAGGCCAGTGCTGTTCACGTGGGTGCAGTTTGTGATTGTGATGTCACTTGTGGCTAAGTGCCTGATAGGCCAGTGCTGGTCATGTGGATAGAGTTTGTGTTTGTGATGTCACTTGTGGCTCAGTGCCTGATAGGCCAGTGCTGGTCCTGTGTGTGCAGTTTGTGTTTGTGATGTCACTTGTGGCTCAGGGACTGATAGGCCAGTGTTGGTCACATGGCTGCAGTTTGTGTTTGTGATGTCACTTGTGGCTGAGTGCCTGATAGGCCAGTGCTGGTGATGTGGGTGGAGTTTGTGGTTGTGATGTCACTTGTGGCTCAGTGCCTGATAGGCCAGTGCTGGTGATGTGGGTGCAGTTTGTGTTTGTGATGTCACTTGTGGCTCAGTGCCTGATAGGCCAGTGCTGGTCATGTGGGTGCAGTTTGTGGTTGTGATGTCACTTGTGGCTCAGGGCCTGATAGGCCAGTGTTGGTCACATGGCTGCAGTTTATGATTGTGATGTCACTTGTGGCTCAGTGCCTGATAGGCCAATGCTGATGATGTGGCTGCAGTTTGTGTTTGTGATGTCACTTGTGACTGAGTGCCTTATAGGGAAGTGCTGGTTTACGTGGCTGCAGTTTGTCGTTGTGATGTCACTTGTGGCTCAGTGCCTGATAGGCCAGTGCTCTTCATGTGTGTGTAGTTTTTTTTGTGATGTCCCTTGTGGCTCAGTGCCTGATAGGCCAGTGCTGGTCATGTGGGTGCAGTTTGTGGTTGTCAGGTCACTTGTGGCTGAGTGCCTGATAGGCCAGTGCTGGTCACATGGCTGCAGTTTGTGGTTGTGATGACACTTGTGGCTCAGTGCCTGATAGGCCAGTGCTGGTGATGTGGGTGCTGGTTGTGGTTGTGATGTCTGTTTTTGCTGAGTGCCTGATAGGCCAGTGCTTGTCCTGTGGGTGGAGTTCGTGTTTGTGATGTCCCCTGTGGCTCAGTGCCTGATAGGCCAGTGCTGGTGATGTGGGTGGAGTTTGTGTTTATGATGTCACTTGTGGCTCAGTGCCTGATAGGCCAGTGCTGGCGATGTGGGTGGAGTTTGTGTTTGTGATGTCACTTGTGGCTCAGTGCCTGATAGGCCAGTGCTGGTCACGTGGGTGCAGTTTGTTGTTGTGATGTCATTTGCGGATCAGTGCCTGATAGGCCAGTGCTGGTGATGTGGGTGGAGTTTGTGTTTGTGATGTCACTTGTGGCTCAGTGCCTGATAGGCCAATGCTGTTCATGTGGGTGCAGTTTGTGGTTGTGATGTCACTTGTGGCTCAGTGCCTGATAGGCCAGTGCTGGTCATGTGGGTGCAGTTTGTCGTTGTCAGGTCACTTGTGGCTGAGTGCCTGATAGGCCAGTGCTGGTGATGTGGCTGCAGTTTGTGGTTGTGATGTCACTTGTGGCTCAGTGCCTGATAGGCCAGTGCTGGTGATGTGGCTGCAGTTTGTGGTTGTGATGTCACTTGTGGCTCAGTGCCTGATAGGCCAGTGCTGGTCACGTGGGTGCAGTTTGTGTTTGTGATGTCACTTGTGGCTCAGTGCCTGATAGGCCAGTGCTGGTGATGTGGCTGCAGTTTGTGGTTGTGATGTCACTTGTGGCTCAGTGCCTGATAGGCCAGTGCTGGACATGTGGCTGCAGTTTGTGGTTGTGATGTCACTTGTGGCTCAGTGCCTGATAGGCCAGTGCTGGTCATGTGGGTGCAGTTGGTGGTTGTGATGTCACTTGTGGCTCAGTGCCTGATAGGCCAGTGTTGGTCACATGGCTGCAGTTTGTGTTTGTGATGTCACTTGTGGCTCAGAGCCTGATAGGCCAGTGTTGGTCACAAGGCTGCAGTTTGTGTTTGTGATGTCACTTGTGGCTGAGTTCCTGATAGGCCAGTGCTGGTCATGTGGCTGCAGTTTGTGTTTGTGATGTCACTTGTGGCTCAGTACCTGATAGGCCAGTGTTGGTCACATGGCTGCAGTTTGTGTTTGTGATGTCACTTGTGGCTCAGTGCCTGATAGGCCAGTGCTGGTCCTCTGTGTGGAGTTTGTGTTTGTGATGTCACTTGTGGCTCAGAGCCTGATAGGCCAGTTTTGGTCACAAGGCTGCAGTTTGTGTTTGTGATGTCACTTGTGGCTGAGTTCCTGATAGGCCAGTGCTGGTCATGTGGCTGCAGTTTGTGTTTGTGATGTCACTTGTGGCTCAGTGCCTGATAGGCCAGTGCTGGTCCTGTGTATGCAGTTTGTGGTTTTGATGTCACTTGTGGCTCAGTGCCTGATAGGCCAGTGCTGGTGATGTGGGTGGAGTTTGTGTTTGTGATGTCACTTGTGGCTCAGAGCCTGATAGGCCAGTGCTGGTGGTGTCACTGCAGTTTTTGTTTGTGATGTCACGTTTTGCTGAGTGCCTGATAGGCCAGTGCTGGTCACGTGGGTGGAGTTTGTGGTTGTGATGTCACTTGTGGCTCAGTGCCTGATAGGCCAGTGCTGGTGATGTGGGTGCAGTTTGTGCTTGGGATGTCATTTGTGGCTCAGTGCCTGATAGGCCAGTGCTGGTCCTGTGGGTGCAGTTTGTGGTTGTGATGTCACTTGTGGCTCAGTGCGTGATAGGCCAGTGCTGTTGATGTGGGTGCTGGTTGTGTTTGTGATGTCACTTGTGGCTCAGTGCCTGATAGGCCAGTGCTGGTGATGTGGGTGCAGTTTGTGGTTGTGATGTCCCTTGTGGCTGAGTGCCTGATAGGCCAGTGCTGGTGATGTGGCTGCAGTTTGTGGTTGTGAGTTCACTTGTGGCTGAGTGCCTGATAGGCCAGTGCTGGTGATGTGGGTGCAGTTTGTGTTTGTGAGTTCACTTGTGGCTGAGTGCCTGATAGGCCAGTGCTGGTGATGTGGGTGCAGTTTGTGTTTGTGAGGTCACTTGTGGCTCAGTGCCTGATAGGCCAGTGCTGGTGATGTGGCTGCAGTTTGTGTTTGTGATGTCACTTGTGGCTCAGTGCCTGATAGGCCAGTGCTGGTGATGTGGGTGCAGTTTGTGTTTGTGATGTCACTTGTGGCTCAGTGCCTGATGGGCCAGTGCTGGTCACATGGCTGCAGTTTGTGTTTGTGATGTCACTTGTGTCTCAGTGCCTGATAGGCCAGTGCTTGTCACGTGTGTGCAGTTTGTGTTTGTGATGTCACTTGTGGCTGAGTGCCTGATAGGCCAGTGCTGGTGATGTGGGTGCAGTTTGTGCTTGGGATGTCATTTGTGGCTCAGTGCCTGATAGGCCAGTGCTGGTCCTGTGCGTACAGTTTGTGTGTGTGATGTCACTTGTGGCTCAGTGCCTGATAGGCCAATGCTGATGATGTGGCTGCAATTTGTGTTTGTGATGTCACTTGTGACTGAGTGCCTTATAGGGCAGTGCTGGTTTACGTGGCTGCAGTTTGTCGTTGTGATGTCACTTGTGGCTCAGTGCCTGATAGGCCAGTGCTGGTGATGTGGGTGGAGTTTGTGGTTGTGATGTCACTTGTGGCTCAGTGCCTGATAGGCCAGTGCTGGTGATGTGGGTGGAGTTTGTGGTTGCGATGTCAGTTGTGGCTGAGTGCCTGATAGGCCAGTGCTCTTCATGTGTGTGTAGTTTTTTTTGTGATGTCCCTTGTGGCTCAGTGCCTGATAGGCCAGTGCTGGTCATGTGGGTGCAGTTTGTGGTTGTCAGGTCACTTGTGGCTGAGTGCCTGATAGGCCAGTGCTGGTCACATGGCTGCAGTTTGTGGTTGTGATGACACTTGTGGCTCAGTGCCTGATAGGCCAGTGCTGGTGATGTGGGTGCTGGTTGTGGTTGTGATGTCTGTTTTTGCTGAGTGCCTGATAGGCCAGTGCTTGTCCTGTGGGTGGAGTTCGTGTTTGTGATGTCCCCTGTGGCTCAGTGCCTGATAGGCCAGTGCTGGTGATGTGGGTGGAGTTTGTGTTTATGATGTCACTTGTGGCTCAGTGCCTGATAGGCCAGTGCTGGCGATGTGGGTGGAGTTTGTGTTTGTGATGTCACTTGTGGCTCAGTGCCTGATAGGCCAGTGCTGGTCACGTGGGTGCAGTTTGTTGTTGTGATGTCATTTGCGGATCAGTGCCTGATAGGCCAGTGCTGGTGATGTGGGTGGAGTTTGTGTTTGTGATGTCACTTGTGGCTCAGTGCCTGATAGGCCAATGCTGTTCATGTGGGTGCAGTTTGTGGTTGTGATGTCACTTGTGGCTCAGTGCCTGATAGGCCAGTGCTGGTCATGTGAGTGCAGTTTGTCGTTGTCAGGTCACTTGTGGCTGAGTGCCTGATAGGCCAGTGCTGGTGATGTGGCTGCAGTTTGTGGTTGTGATGTCACTTGTGGCTCAGTGCCTGATAGGCCAGTGCTGGTGATGTGGGTGCAGTTTGTGGTTGTGATGTCACTTGCGGCTCAGTGCCTGATAGGCCAGTGCTGGTGATGTGGGTGGAGTTTGTGGTTGTGATGTCACTTGTGGCTGAGTGCCTGATAGGCCAGTGCTGGTGATGTGGGTGGAGTTTGTGGTTGTGATGTCACTTGTGGCTGAGTGTCTGATAGGCCAGTGCTGGTGATGTGGGTGGAGTTTGTGTTTGTGATGTCACTTGTGGCTCAGTGCCTGATAGGCCAGTGCTGGTGATGTGGGTGGAGTTTGTGGTTGTGATGTCACTTGTGGCTGAGTGCCTGATAGGCCAGTGCTGGTGATGTGGGTGGAGTTTGTGTTTATGATGTCAGTTGTGGCTCAGTGTCTGATAGGCCAGTGCTGTTCATGTGGGTGCAGTTTGTGGTTGTGATGTCACTTGTGGCTCAGTGCCTGATAGGCCAGTGCTGGTCCTGTGTGTGCAGTTTGTGGTTTTGATGTCACTTGTGGCTCAGTGCCTGATAGGCCAGTGCTGGTCATGTGGCTGCAGTTTATATTTGTGATGTCACTTGTGGCTGAGTGCCTGATAGGCCAGTGCTGGTCATGTGGCTGCAGTTTGTGTTTGTGATGTCATTTGCGGATCAGTGCCTGATAGGCCAGTGCTGGTCCTGTGTGTGCAGTTTGTGGTTTTGATGTCACTTGTGGCTCAGTGCCTGATAGGCCAGTGCTGGTCACGTGGGTGGAGTTTGTGTTTGTGATGTCACTTGTGGCTCAGTGCCTGATAGGCCAGTGCTGGACATGTGGGTGCAGTTTGTGGTTGTGATGTCACTTGTGGCTCAGGGCCTGATAGGCCAGTGTTGGTCACATGGCTGCAGTTTGTGCTTGGGATGTCACTTGTGGCTCAGTGCCTGATAGGCCAGTGCTGGTCCTGTGTGTGCAGTTTGTGGTTTTGATGTCACTTGTGGCTCAGTGCCTGATAGGCCAGTGCTGGTGATGTGGGTGGAGTTTGTGTTTGTGATGTCAGTTGTGGCTCAGTGCCTGATAGGCCAGTGCTGGTCACGTGGGTGCAGTTTGTTGTTGTGATGTCATTTGCGGATCAGTGCCTGATAGGCCAGTGCTGGTCCTGTGTGTGCAGTTTGTGTTTGTGATGTCACTTGTGGCTCAGGGACTGATAGGCCAGTGTTGGTCACATGGCTGCAGTTTGTGTTTGTGATGTCACTTGTGGCTCAGTGCCTGATAGGCCAGTGCTGGTGATGTGGGTGGAGTTTGTGGTTGTGATGTCACTTGTGGCTCAGTGCCTGATAGGCCAGTGCTGGTGATGTGGGTGCAGTTTGTGTTTGTGATGTCACTTGTGGCTCAGTGCCTGATAGGCCAGTGCTGGTCATGTGGGTGCAGTTTGTGGTTGTGATGTCACTTGTGGCTCAGGGCCTGATAGGCCAGTGTTGGTCACATGGCTGCAGTTTATGATTGTGATGTCACTTGTGGCTCAGTGCCTGATAGGCCAATGCTGATGATGTGGCTGCAGTTTGTGTTTGTGATGTCACTTGTGACTGAGTGCCTTATAGGGAAGTGCTGGTTTACGTGGCTGCAGTTTGTCGTTGTGATGTCACTTGTGGCTCAGTGCCTGATAGGCCAGTGCTCTTCATGTGTGTGTAGTTTTTTTTGTGATGTCCCTTGTGGCTCAGTGCCTGATAGGCCAGTGCTGGTCATGTGGGTGCAGTTTGTGGTTGTCAGGTCACTTGTGGCTGAGTGCCTGATAGGCCAGTGCTGGTCACATGGCTGCAGTTTGTGGTTGTGATGACACTTGTGGCTCAGTGCCTGATAGGCCAGTGCTGGTGATGTGGGTGCTGGTTGTGGTTGTGATGTCTGTTTTTGCTGAGTGCCTGATAGGCCAGTGCTTGTCCTGTGGGTGGAGTTCGTGTTTGTGATGTCCCCTGTGGCTCAGTGCCTGATAGGCCAGTGCTGGTGATGTGGGTGGAGTTTGTGTTTATGATGTCACTTGTGGCTCAGTGCCTGATAGGCCAGTGCTGGCGATGTGGGTGGAGTTTGTGTTTGTGATGTCACTTGTGGCTCAGTGCCTGATAGGCCAGTGCTGGTCACGTGGGTGCAGTTTGTTGTTGTGATGTCATTTGCGGATCAGTGCCTGATAGGCCAGTGCTGGTGATGTGGGTGGAGTTTGTGTTTGTGATGTCACTTGTGGCTCAGTGCCTGATAGGCCAATGCTGTTCATGTGGGTGCAGTTTGTGGTTGTGATGTCACTTGTGGCTCAGTGCCTGATAGGCCAGTGCTGGTCATGTGGGTGCAGTTTGTCGTTGTCAGGTCACTTGTGGCTGAGTGCCTGATAGGCCAGTGCTGGTGATGTGGCTGCAGTTTGTGGTTGTGATGTCACTTGTGGCTCAGTGCCTGATAGGCCAGTGCTGGTGATGTGGCTGCAGTTTGTGGTTGTGATGTCACTTGTGGCTCAGTGCCTGATAGGCCAGTGCTGGTCACGTGGGTGCAGTTTGTGTTTGTGATGTCACTTGTGGCTCAGTGCCTGATAGGCCAGTGCTGGTGATGTGGCTGCAGTTTGTGGTTGTGATGTCACTTGTGGCTCAGTGCCTGATAGGCCAGTGCTGGACATGTGGCTGCAGTTTGTGGTTGTGATGTCACTTGTGGCTCAGTGCCTGATAGGCCAGTGCTGGTCATGTGGGTGCAGTTGGTGGTTGTGATGTCACTTGTGGCTCAGTGCCTGATAGGCCAATGCTGTTCATGTGGGTGCAGTTTGTGTTTGTGATGTCACTTGTGGCTCAGTGCCTGATAGGGCAATGCTGTTCATGTGGGTGCAGTTTGTGTTTGTGATGTCACTTGTGGCTCAGTGCCTGATAGGCCAGTGTTGGTCACATGGCTGCAGTTTGTGTTTGTGATGTCACTTGTGGCTCAGAGCCTGATAGGCCAGTGTTGGTCACAAGGCTGCAGTTTGTGTTTGTGATGTCACTTGTGGCTGAGTTCCTGATAGGCCAGTGCTGGTCATGTGGCTGCAGTTTGTGTTTGTGATGTCACTTGTGGCTCAGTGCCTGATAGGCCAGTGCTGGTCCTGTGTGTGCAGTTTGTGGTTTTGATGTCACTTGTGGCTCAGTGCCTGATAGGCCAGTGCTGGTGATGTGGGTGGAGTTTGTGTTTGTGATGTCACTTGTGGCTCAGTGCCTGATAGGCCAGTGCTGGTGGTGTCACTGCAGTTTTTGTTTGTGATGTCACGTTTTGCTGAGTGCCTGATAGGCCAGTGCTGGTCACGTGGGTGCAGTTTGTGGTTGTGATGTCACTTGTGGCTGAGTGCCTGATAGGCCAGTGCTGGTGATGTGGGTGGAGTTTGTGTTTGTGATGTCACTTGTGGCTCAGTGCCTGATAGGCCAGTGCTGGTGATGTGGGTGCAGTTTGTGCTTGGGATGTCATTTGTGGCTCAGTGCCTGATAGGCCAGTGCTGGTCCTGTGGGTGCAGTTTGTGGTTGTGATGTCACTTGTGGCTCAGTGCGTGATAGGCCAGTGCTGTTGATGTGGGTGCTGGTTGTGTTTGTGAGGTCAGATTTGCCTGAGTGCCTGATAGGCCAGTGCTGGTCACGTGTGTGCAGTTTGTGGTTGTGATGTCACTTGTGGCTCAGTGCCTGATAGGCCAATGCTGATGATGTGGCTGCAGTTTGTGTTTGTGATGTCACTTGTGACTGAGTGCCTTATAGGGAAGTGCTGGTTTACGTGGCTGCAGGTTGTCGTTGTGATGTCACTTGTGGCTCAGTGCCTGATAGGCCAGTGCTGGTGATGTGGGTGGAGTTTGTGGTTGTGATGTCACTTGTGGCTCAGTGCCTGATAGGCCAGTGCTGGTGATGTGGGTGGAGTTTGTGGTTGCGATGTCAGTTGTGGCTGAGTGCCTGATAGGCCAGTGCTCTTCATGTGTGTGTAGTTTTTTTTGTGATGTCCCTTGTGGCTCAGTGCCTGATAGGCCAGTGCTGGTCATGTGGGTGCAGTTTGTGGTTGTCAGGTCACTTGTGGCTGAGTGCCTGATAGGCCAGTGCTGGTCACATGGCTGCAGTTTGTGGTTGTGATGACACTTGTGGCTCAGTGCCTGATAGGCCAGTGCTGGTGATGTGGGTGCTGGTTGTGGTTGTGATGTCTGTTTTTGCTGAGTGCCTGATAGGCCAGTGCTTGTCCTGTGGGTGGAGTTCGTGTTTGTGATGTCCCCTGTGGCTCAGTGCCTGATAGGCCAGTGCTGGTGATGTGGGTGGAGTTTGTGTTTATGATGTCACTTGTGGCTCAGTGCCTGATAGGCCAGTGCTGGCGATGTGGGTGGAGTTTGTGTTTGTGATGTCACTTGTGGATCAGTGCCTGATAGGCCAGTGCTGGTCACGTGGGTGCAGTTTGTTGTTGTGATGTCATTTGCGGATCAGTGCCTGATAGGCCATTGCTGGTGATGTGGGTGGAGTTTGTGTTTGTGATGTCACTTGTGGCTCAGTGCCTGATAGGCCAATGCTGTTCATGTGGGTGCAGTTTGTGGTTGTGATGTCACTTGTGGCTCAGTGCCTGATAGGCCAGTGCTGGTCATGTGGGTGCAGTTTGTCGTTGTCAGGTCACTTGTGGCTGAGTGCCTGATAGGCCAGTGCTGGTGATGTGGCTGCAGTTTGTGGTTGTGATGTCACTTGTGGCTCAGTGCCTGATAGGCCAGTGCTGGTGATGTGGCTGCAGTTTGTGGTTGTGATGTCACTTGTGGCTCAGTGCCTGATAGGCCAGTGCTGGTGATGTGGCTGCAGTTTGTGTTTGTGATGTCACTTGTGGCTCAGTGCCTGATAGGCCAGTGCTGGTGATGTGGCTGCAGTTTGTGGTTGTGATGTCACTTGTGGCTGAGTGCCTGATAGGCCAGTGCTGGACATGTGGCTGCAGTTTGTGGTTGTGATGTCACTTGTGGCTCAGTGCCTGATAGGCCAGTGCTGGTGATGTGGGTGCAGTTTGTGGTTGTGATGTCACTTGTGGCTCAGTGCCTGATAGGCCAGTGCTGGTGATGTGGGTGGAGTTTGTGTTTATGATGTCAGTTGTGGCTCAGTGTCTGATAGGCCAGTGCTGTTCATGTGGGTGCAGTTTGTGGTTGTGATGTCACTTGTGGCTCAGTGCCTGATAGGCCAGTGCTGGTGATGTGGCTGCAGTTTGTGTTTGTGAGGTCACTTGTGGCTCAGTGCCTGATAGGCCAGTGCTGGTGATGTGGCTGCAGTTTGTGTTTGTGATGTCACTTGTGGCTGAGTGCTTGATAGGCCAGTGCTGTTTTACGTGGCTGCAGTTTGTGTTTGTGATGTCACTTGTGGCTCAGTGCCTGATAGGCCAGTGCTGGTCATGTGTGTGGAGTTTGTGGTTGTGATGTCACTTGTGGCTCAGAGCCTGATAGGCCAGTGTTGGTCACAAGGCTGCAGTTTGTGATTGTGATGTCACTTGTGGCTGAGTGCCTGATAGGCCAGTGCTGGTCACGTGGGTGGAGTTTGTGTTTGTGATGTCACTTGTGGCTCAGTGCCTGATAGGCCAGTGCTGGTCACGTGTGTGCAGTTTGTTTTTTGTGATGTCACTTGTGGCTCAGTGCCTGATAGGCCAATGCTGTTCATGTGGGTGCAGTTTGTGTTTGTGATGTCACTTGTGGCTCAGTGCCTGATAGGCCAGTGCTGGTCATGTGGCTGCAGTTTATATTTGTGATGTCACTTGTGGCTGAGTGCCTGATAGGCCAGTGCTGGTGATGTGGCTGCAGTTTGTGGTTGTGATGTCACTTGTGGCTCAGGGCCTGATAGGCCAGTGCTGGTGATGTGGGTGCAGTTTGTGTTTGTGATGTCACTTGTGGCTCAGTGCCTGATAGGCCAGTGCTGGTCCTGTGTGTGCAGTTTGTGGTTTTGATGTCACTTGTGGCTCAGTGCCTGATAGGCCAGTGCTGGACATGTGGGTGCAGTTTGTGTTTGTGATGTCACTTGTGGCTCAGTGCCTGATAGGCCAGTGTTGGTCACATGGCTGCAGTTTGTGTTTGTGATGTCATTTGCGGATCAGTGCCTGATAGGCCAGTGCTGGTGATGTGGCTGCAGTTTGTGTTTGTGATGTCACTTGTGGCTCAGTGCCTGATAGGCCAGTGCTGGTGATGTGGGTGCAGTTTGTGTTTGTGATGTCACTTGTGGCTCAGGGCCTGATAGGCCAGTGTTGGTCACATGGCTGCAGTTTGTGCTTGGGATGTCACTTGTGGCTCAGTGCCTGATAGGCCAGTGCTGGTCATGTGGCTGCAGTTTGTGGTTGTGATTTCACTTGTGGCTCAGTGCCTGATAGGCCAGTGCTGGTCATGTGGGTGCAGTTTGTGGTTGTGATGTCACTTGTGGCTCAGGGCCTGATAGGCCAGTGTTGGTCACATGGCTGCAGTTTGTGTTTGTGATGTCACTTGTGGCTCAGTGCCTGATAGGCCAGTGCTGGTCATGTGGCTGCAGTTTATATTTGTGATGTCACTTGTGGCTGAGTGCCTGATAGGCCAATGCTGATGATGTGGCTGCAGTTGGTGTTTGTGATGTCACTTGTGGCTCAGTGCCTGATAGGCCAATGCTGTTCATGTGGGTGGAGTTTGTGTTTGTGATGTCACTTGTGGCTCAGTGCCTGATAGGCCAGTGCTGGTCACGTGGGTGCAGTTTGTGTTTGTGATGTCACTTGTGGCTCAGTGCCTGATAGGCCAGTGCTGGTGATGTGGGTGCTGGTTGTGATTGTGATGTCACTTGTGGCTCAGTACCTGATAGGCCAGTGTTGGTCACATGGCTGCAGTTTGTGGTTGTGATGTCACTTGTGGCTGAGTGCCTGAGAGGCCAGTGCTGGTCACGTGGGTGCAGTTTGTGGTTGTGATGTCACTTGTGGTTCAGTGCCTGATAGGCCAGTGCTGGTGTTGTGGCTGCAGTTTGTGGTTGTGATGTCACTTGTGGCTCAGTGCCTGATAGGCCAGTGCTGGTGATGTGGGTGCAGTTTGTGGTTGTGATGTCACTTGTGGCTGAGTGCCTGATAGGCCAGTGCTGGTGATGTGGGTGGAGTTTGTGGTTGCGATGTCAGTTGTGGCTGAGTGCCTGATAGGCCAGTGCTCTTCATGTGTGTGTAGTTTTTTTTGTGATGTCCCTTGTGGCTCAGTGCCTGATAGGCCAGTGCTGGTCATGTGGGTGCAGTTTGTGGTTGTCAGGTCACTTGTGGCTGAGTGCCTGATAGGCCAGTGCTGGTCACATGGCTGCAGTTTGTGGTTGTGATGACACTTGTGGCTCAGTGCCTGATAGGCCAGTGCTGGTGATGTGGGTGCTGGTTGTGGTTGTGATGTCTGTTTTTGCTGAGTGCCTGATAGGCCAGTGCTTGTCCTGTGGGTGGAGTTCGTGTTTGTGATGTCCCCTGTGGCTCAGTGCCTGATAGGCCAGTGCTGGTGATGTGGGTGGAGTTTGTGTTTATGATGTCACTTGTGGCTCAGTGCCTGATAGGCCAATGCTGTTCATGTGGGTGCAGTTTGTGGTTGTGATGTCACTTGTGGCTCAGTGCCTGATAGGCCAGTGCTGGTCATGTGAGTGCAGTTTGTCGTTGTCAGGTCACTTGTGGCTGAGTGCCTGATAGGCCAGTGCTGGTGATGTGGCTGCAGTTTGTGGTTGTGATGTCACTTGTGGCTCAGTGCCTGATAGGCCAGTGCTGGTGATGTGGGTGCAGTTTGTGGTTGTGATGTCACTTGCGGCTCAGTGCCTGATAGGCCAGTGCTGGTGATGTGGGTGGAGTTTGTGGTTGTGATGTCACTTGTGACTGAGTGCCTGATAGGCCAGTGCTGGTGATGTGGGTGGAGTTTGTGGTTGTGATGTCACTTGTGGCTGAGTGTCTGATAGGCCAGTGCTGGTGATGTGGGTGGAGTTTGTGGTTGTGATGTCACTTGTGGCTCAGTGCCTGATAGGCCAGTGCTGGTGATGTGGGTGGAGTTTGTGGTTGTGATGTCACTTGTGGCTGAGTGCCTGATAGGCCAGTGCTGGTGATGTGGGTGGAGTTTGTGTTTATGATGTCAGTTGTGGCTCAGTGTCTGATAGGCCAGTGCTGTTCATGTGGGTGCAGTTTGTGGTTGTGATGTCACTTGTGGCTCAGTGCCTGATAGGCCAGTGCTGGTCCTGTGTGTGCAGTTTGTGGTTTTGATGTCACTTGTGGCTCAGTGCCTGATAGGCCAGTGCTGGTCATGTGGCTGCAGTTTATATTTGTGATGTCACTTGTGGCTGAGTGCCTGATAGGCCAGTGCTGGTCATGTGGCTGCAGTTTGTGTTTGTGATGTCATTTGCGGATCAGTGCCTGATAGGCCAGTGCTGGTCCTGTGTGTGCAGTTTGTGGTTTTGATGTCACTTGTGGCTCAGTGCCTGATAGGCCAGTGCTGGTCACGTGGGTGGAGTTTGTGTTTGTGATGTCACTTGTGGCTCAGTGCCTGATAGGCCAGTGCTGGACATGTGGGTGCAGTTTGTGGTTGTGATGTCACTTGTGGCTCAGGGCCTGATAGGCCAGTGTTGGTCACATGGCTGCAGTTTGTGCTTGGGATGTCACTTGTGGCTCAGTGCCTGATAGGCCAGTGCTGGTCCTGTGTGTGCAGTTTGTGGTTTTGATGTCACTTGTGGCTCAGTGCCTGATAGGCCAGTGCTGGTGATGTGGGTGGAGTTTGTGTTTGTGATGTCAGTTGTGGCTCAGTGCCTGATAGGCCAGTGCTGGTCACGTGGGTGCAGTTTGTTGTTGTGATGTCATTTGCGGATCAGTGCCTGATAGGCCAGTGCTGGTCCTGTGTGTGCAGTTTGTGTTTGTGATGTCACTTGTGACTCAGGGACTGATAGGCCAGTGTTGGTCACATGGCTGCAGTTTGTGTTTGTGATGTCACTTGTGGCTGAGTGCCTGATAGGCCAGTGCTGGTGATGTGGGTGGAGTTTGTGGTTGTGATGTCACTTGTGGCTCAGTGCCTGATAGGCCAGTGCTGGTGATGTGGGTGCAGTTTGTGTTTGTGATGTCACTTGTGGCTCAGTGCCTGATAGGCCAGTGCTGGTCATGTGGGTGCAGTTTGTGGTTGTGATGTCACTTGTGGCTCAGGGCCTGATAGGCCAGTGTTGGTCACATGGCTGCAGTTTATGATTGTGATGTCACTTGTGGCTCAGTGCCTGATAGGCCAATGCTGATGATGTGGCTGCAGTTTGTGTTTGTGATGTCACTTGTGACTGAGTGCCTTATAGGGAAGTGCTGGTTTACGTGGCTGCAGTTTGTCGTTGTGATGTCACTTGTGGCTCAGTGCCTGATAGGCCAGTGCTCTTCATGTGTGTGTAGTTTTTTTTGTGATGTCCCTTGTGGCTCAGTGCCTGATAGGCCAGTGCTGGTCATGTGGGTGCAGTTTGTGGTTGTCAGGTCACTTGTGGCTGAGTGCCTGATAGGCCAGTGCTGGTCACATGGCTGCAGTTTGTGGTTGTGATGACACTTGTGGCTCAGTGCCTGATAGGCCAGTGCTGGTGATGTGGGTGCTGGTTGTGGTTGTGATGTCTGTTTTTGCTGAGTGCCTGATAGGCCAGTGCTTGTCCTGTGGGTGGAGTTCGTGTTTGTGATGTCCCCTGTGGCTCAGTGCCTGATAGGCCAGTGCTGGTGATGTGGGTGGAGTTTGTGTTTATGATGTCACTTGTGGCTCAGTGCCTGATAGGCCAGTGCTGGCGATGTGGGTGGAGTTTGTGTTTGTGATGTCACTTGTGGCTCAGTGCCTGATAGGCCAGTGCTGGTCACGTGGGTGCAGTTTGTTGTTGTGATGTCATTTGCGGATCAGTGCCTGATAGGCCAGTGCTGGTGATGTGGGTGGAGTTTGTGTTTGTGATGTCACTTGTGGCTCAGTGCCTGATAGGCCAATGCTGTTCATGTGGGTGCAGTTTGTGGTTGTGATGTCACTTGTGGCTCAGTGCCTGATAGGCCAGTGCTGGTCATGTGGCTGCAGTTTGTCGTTGTCAGGTCACTTGTGGCTGAGTGCCTGATAGGCCAGTGCTGGTGATGTGGCTGCAGTTTGTGGTTGTGATGTCACTTGTGGCTGAGTGCCTGATAGGCCAGTGCTGGTGATGTGGCTGCAGTTTGTGTTTGTGATGTCACTTGTGGCTCAGTGCCTGATAGGCCAGTGCTGGTGATGTGGCTGCAGTTTGTGGTTGTGATGTCACTTGTGGCTCAGTGCCTGATAGGCCAGTGCTGGACATGTGGCTGCAGTTTGTGGTTGTGATGTCACTTGTGGCTCAGTGCCTGATAGGCCAGTGCTGGTCATGTGGGTGCAGTTGGTGGTTGTGATGTCACTTGTGGCTCAGTGCCTGATAGGCCAATGCTGTTCATGTGGGTGCAGTTTGTGTTTGTGATGTCACTTGTGGCTCAGTGCCTGATAGGGCAATGCTGTTCATGTGGGTGCAGTTTGTGTTTGTGATGTCACTTGTGGCTCAGTGCCTGATAGGCCAGTGTTGGTCACATGGCTGCAGTTTGTGTTTGTGATGTCACTTGTGGCTCAGAGCCTGATAGGCCAGTGTTGGTCACAAGGCTGCAGTTTGTGTTTGTGATGTCACTTGTGGCTGAGTTCCTGATAGGCCAGTGCTGGTCATGTGGCTGCAGTTTGTGTTTGTGATGTCACTTGTGGCTCAGTGCCTGATAGGCCAGTGCTGGTGATGTGGCTGCAGTTTGTGTTTGTGATGTCACTTGTGGCTCAGTGCCTGATAGGCCAGTGCTGGTGATGTGGGTGGAGTTTGTGTTTGTGATGTCACTTGTGGCTCAGTGCCTGATAGGCCAGTGCTGGTGGTGTCACTGCAGTTTTTGTTTGTGATGTCACGTTTTGCTGAGTGCCTGATAGGCCAGTGCTGGTCACGTGGGTGCAGTTTGTGGTTGTGATGTCACTTGTGGCTGAGTGCCTGATAGGCCAGTGCTGGTGATGTGGGTGGAGTTTGTGTTTGTGATGTCACTTGTGGCTCAGTGCCTGATAGGCCAGTGCTGGTGATGTGGGTGCAGTTTGTGCTTGGGATGTCATTTGTGGCTCAGTGCCTGATAGGCCAGTGCTGGTCCTGTGGGTGCAGTTTGTGGTTGTGATGTCACTTGTGGCTCAGTGCGTGATAGGCCAGTGCTGTTGATGTGGGTGCTGGTTGTGTTTGTGAGGTCAGATTTGCCTGAGTGCCTGATAGGCCAGTGCTGGTCACGTGTGTGCAGTTTGTGGTTGTGATGTCACTTGTGGCTCAGTGCCTGATAGGCCAATGCTGATGATGTGGCTGCAGTTTGTGTTTGTGATGTCACTTGTGACTGAGTGCCTTATAGGGAAGTGCTGGTTTACGTGGCTGCAGGTTGTCGTTGTGATGTCACTTGTGGCTCAGTGCCTGATAGGCCAGTGCTGGTGATGTGGGTGGAGTTTGTGGTTGTGATGTCACTTGTGGCTCAGTGCCTGATAGGCCAGTGCTGGTGATGTGGGTGGAGTTTGTGGTTGCGATGTCAGTTGTGGCTGAGTGCCTGATAGGCCAGTGCTCTTCATGTGTGTGTAGTTTTTTTTGTGATGTCCCTTGTGGCTCAGTGCCTGATAGGCCAGTGCTGGTCATGTGGGTGCAGTTTGTGGTTGTCAGGTCACTTGTGGCTGAGTGCCTGATAGGCCAGTGCTGGTCACATGGCTGCAGTTTGTGGTTGTGATGACACTTGTGGCTCAGTGCCTGATAGGCCAGTGCTGGTGATGTGGGTGCTGGTTGTGGTTGTGATGTCTGTTTTTGCTGAGTGCCTGATAGGCCAGTGCTTGTCCTGTGGGTGGAGTTCGTGTTTGTGATGTCCCCTGTGGCTCAGTGCCTGATAGGCCAGTGCTGGTGATGTGGGTGGAGTTTGTGTTTATGATGTCACTTGTGGCTCAGTGCCTGATAGGCCAGTGCTGGCGATGTGGGTGGAGTTTGTGTTTGTGATGTCACTTGTGGCTCAGTGCCTGATAGGCCAGTGCTGGTCACGTGGGTGCAGTTTGTTGTTGTGATGTCATTTGCGGATCAGTGCCTGATAGGCCATTGCTGGTGATGTGGGTGGAGTTTGTGTTTGTGATGTCACTTGTGGCTCAGTGCCTGATAGGCCAATGCTGTTCATGTGGGTGCAGTTTGTGGTTGTGATGTCACTTGTGGCTCAGTGCCTGATAGGCCAGTGCTGGTCATGTGGGTGCAGTTTGTCGTTGTCAGGTCACTTGTGGCTGAGTGCCTGATAGGCCAGTGCTGGTGATGTGGCTGCAGTTTGTGGTTGTGATGTCACTTGTGGCTCAGTGCCTGATAGGCCAGTGCTGGTGATGTGGCTGCAGTTTGTGGTTGTGATGTCACTTGTGGCTCAGTGCCTGATAGGCCAGTGCTGGTGATGTGGCTGCAGTTTGTGTTTGTGATGTCACTTGTGGCTCAGTGCCTGATAGGCCAGTGCTGGTGATGTGGCTGCAGTTTGTGGTTGTGATGTCACTTGTGGCTCAGTGCCTGATAGGCCAGTGCTGGACATGTGGCTGCAGTTTGTGGTTGTGATGTCACTTGTGGCTCAGTGCCTGATAGGCCAGTGCTGGTGATGTGGGTGCAGTTTGTGGTTGTGATGTCACTTGTGGCTCAGTGCCTGATAGGCCAGTGCTGGTGATGTGGGTGGAGTTTGTGTTTATGATGTCAGTTGTGGCTCAGTGTCTGATAGGCCAGTGCTGTTCATGTGGGTGCAGTTTGTGGTTGTGATGTCACTTGTGGCTCAGTGCCTGATAGGCCAGTGCTGGTGATGTGGGTGGAGTTTGTGTTTGTGATGTAACTTGTGGCTCAGTGCCTGATAGGCCAGTGCTGGTGATGTGGGTGCAGTTTGTTGTTGTGATGTCATTTGCGGATCAGTGCCTGATAGGCCAGTGTTGGTCACATGGCTGCAGTTTGTGTTTGTGATGTCACTTGTGGCTCAGTGCCTGATAGGCCAGTGCTGGTCATGTGTGTGGAGTTTGTGGTTGTGATGTCACTTGTGGCTCAGAGCCTGATAGGCCAGTGTTGGTCACAAGGCTGCAGTTTGTGATTGTGATGTCACTTGTGGCTGAGTGCCTGATAGGCCAGTGCTGGTCACGTGGGTGGAGTTTGTGTTTGTGATGTCACTTGTGGCTCAGTGCCTGATAGGCCAGTGCTGGTCACGTGTGTGCAGTTTGTGGTTGTGATGTCACTTGTGGCTCAGTGCCTGATAGGCCAATGCTGTTCATGTGGGTGCAGTTTGTGTTTGTGATGTCACTTGTGGCTCAGTGCCTGATAGGCCAGTGCTGGTCATGTGGCTGCAGTTTATATTTGTGATGTCACTTGTGGCTGAGTGCCTGATAGGCCAGTGCTGGTGATGTGGGTGGAGTTTGTGTTTGTGATGTCACTTGTGGCTCAGGGCCTGATAGGCCAGTGCTGGTGATGTGGGTGCAGTTTGTGTTTGTGATGTCACTTGTGGCTCAGTGCCTGATAGGCCAGTGCTGGTCCTGTGTGTGCAGTTTGTGGTTTTGATGTCACTTGTGGCTCAGTGCCTGATAGGCCAGTGCTGGACATGTGGGTGCAGTTTGTGTTTGTGATGTCACTTGTGGCTCAGTGCCTGATAGGCCAGTGTTGGTCACATGGCTGCAGTTTGTGTTTGTGATGTCATTTGCGGATCAGTGCCTGATAGGCCAGTGCTGGTGATGTGGCTGCAGTTTGTGTTTGTGATGTCACTTGTGGCTCAGTGCCTGATAGGCCAGTGCTGGTGATGTGGGTGCAGTTTGTGTTTGTGATGTCACTTGTGGCTCAGGGCCTGATAGGCCAGTGTTGGTCACATGGCTGCAGTTTGTGCTTGGGATGTCACTTGTGGCTCAGTGCCTGATAGGCCAGTGCTGGTCATGTGGCTGCAGTTTGTGGTTGTGATTTCACTTGTGGCTCAGTGCCTGATAGGCCAGTGCTGGTCATGTGGGTGCAGTTTGTGGTTGTGATGTCACTTGTGGCTCAGGGCCTGATAGGCCAGTGTTGGTCACATGGCTGCAGTTTGTGTTTGTGATGTCACTTGTGGCTCAGTGCCTGATAGGCCAGTGCTGGTCATGTGGCTGCAGTTTATATTTGTGATGTCACTTGTGGCTGAGTGCCTGATAGGCCAATGCTGATGATGTGGCTGCAGTTGGTGTTTGTGATGTCACTTGTGGCTCAGTGCCTGATAGGCCAATGCTGTTCATGTGGGTGGAGTTTGTGTTTGTGATGTCACTTGTGGCTCAGTGCCTGATAGGCCAGTGCTGGTCACGTGGGTGCAGTTTGTGTTTGTGATGTCACTTGTGGCTCAGTGCCTGATAGGCCAGTGCTGGTGATGTGGGTGCTGGTTGTGATTGTGATGTCACTTGTGGCTCAGTACCTGATAGGCCAGTGTTGGTCACATGGCTGCAGTTTGTGGTTGTGATGTCACTTGTGGCTGAGTGCCTGAGAGGCCAGTGCTGGTCACGTGGGTGCAGTTTGTGGTTGTGATGTCACTTGTGGTTCAGTGCCTGATAGGCCAGTGCTGGTGTTGTGGCTGCAGTTTGTGGTTGTGATGTCACTTGTGGCTCAGTGCCTGATAGGCCAGTGCTGGTGATGTGGGTGCAGTTTGTGGTTGTGATGTCACTTGTGGCTCAGGGCCTGATAGGCCAGTGCTGGTGATGTGGGTGGAGTGTGTTTACGATGTCACTTGTGGCTCAGTGCCTGATAGGCCAGTGCTGGGGATGTGGGTGGAGTTTGTGTTTGTGATGTCACTTGTGGCTCAGTGCCTGATAGGCCGGTGCTGGTCCTGTGTGTGCAGTTTGTGTTTGTGATGTCACTTGTGGCTCAGTGCCTGATAGGCCAGTGCTGGTCATGTGGATAGAGTTTCTGGTTGTGATTTCACTTGTGGCTCAGTGCCTGATAGGCCAGTGCTGGTCATGTGGCTGCAGTTTGTGTTTGTGATGTCACTTGTGGCTCAGTGCCTGATAGGCCAGTGCTGGTGATGTGGGTGGAGTTTGTGTTTGTGAGTTCACTTGTGGCTCAGTGCCTGATAGGCCAATGCTGTTCATGTGGGTGGAGTTTGTGTTTGTGATGTCACTTGTGGCTCAGTGCCTGATAGGACAGTGCTGGTCACGTGGGTGCAGTTTGTTGTTGTGATGTCATTTGCGGATCAGTGCCTGATAGGCCAGTGCTGGTCACGTGGATGGAGTTTGTGTTTGTGATGTCACTTGTGGCTCAGTGCCTGATAGGCCAGTGCTGGTGATGTGGGTGCAGTTTGTTGTTGTGATGTCATTTGCGGATCAGTGCCTGATAGGCCAGTGCTGGTGATGTGGGTGGAGTTTGTGTTTATGATGTCACTTGTGGCTGAGTGCCTGATAGGCCAGTGCTGGTGATGTGGGTGCAGTTTGTTGTTGTGAGGTCACTTGTGGCTCAGTGCCTGATAGGCCAGTGCTGGTCATGTGGGTGCAGTTTGTGTTTGTGATGTCACTTGTGGCTCAGTGCCTGATAGGCCAGTGCTGGTCACGTGGGTGCAGTTTGTTGTTGTGAGGTCACTTGTGGCTCAGTGCCTGATAGGCCAATGCTGTTCATGTGGCTGCAGTTTGTGTTTGTGATGTCACTTGTGGCTCAGTGCCTGATAGGCCAGTGCTGGTGATGTGGGTGCAGTTTGTGGTTGTGATGTCACTTGTGGCTCAGAGCGTGATAGGCCAGTGTTGGTCACATGGCTGCAGTTTGTGATTGTGATGTCACTTGTGGCTCAGTGCCTGATAGGCCAGTGCTGGTCACGTGGGTGGAGTTTGTGTTTGTGATGTCACTTGTGGCTCAGGGCCTGATAGGCCAGTGTTGGTCACATGGCTGCAGTTTGTGTTTGTGATGTCATTTGCGGATCAGTGCCTGATAGGCCAGTGCTGGTCACGTGGGTGCAGTTTGTGTTTGTGATGTCACTTGTGGCTCAGTGTCTGATAGGCCAGTGCTGTTCATGTGGGTGCAGTTTGTGGTTGTGATGTCACTTGTGGCTCAGTGCCTGATAGGCCAGTGCTGGTGATGTGGGTGGAGTTTGTGTTTGTGATGTCACTTGTGGCTCAGTGCCTGATAGGCCAGTGCTGGTCACGTGGGTGCAGTTTGTTGTTGTGATGTCATTTGCGGATCAGTGCCTGATAGGCCAGTGTTGGTCACATGGCTGCAGTTTATATTTGTGATGTCACTTGTGGCTGAGTGCCTGATAGGCCAGTGCTGGTGATGTGGGTGCAGTTTGTGGTTGTGATGTCACTTGTGGCTCAGGGCCTGATAGGCCAGTGCTGGTCCTGTGTGTGCAGTTTGTGGTTTTGATGTCACTTGTGGCTCAGTGCCTGATAGGCCAGTGCTGGACATGTGGGTGCAGTTTGTGTTTGTGATGTCACTTGTGGCTCAGTGCCTGATAGGCCAGTGTTGGTCACATGGCTGCAGTTTGTGTTTGTGATGTCATTTGCGGATCAGTGCCTGATAGGCCAGTGCTGGTGATGTGGCTGCAGTTTGTGTTTGTGATGTCACTTGTGGCTCAGTGCCTGATAGGCCAGTGCTGGTCATGTGGGTGCAGTTTGTGTTTGTGATGTCACTTGTGGCTGAGTGCCTGATAGGCCAGTGTTGGTCACATGGCTGCAGTTTGTGCTTGGGATGTCACTTGTGGCTCAGTGCCTGATAGGCCAGTGCTGGTCATGTGGCTGCAGTTTGTGGTTGTGATTTCACTTGTGGCTCAGTGCCTGATAGGCCAGTGCTGGTCATGTGGGTGCAGTTTGTGGTTGTGATGTCACTTGTGGCTCAGGGCCTGATAGGCCAGTGTTGGTCACATGGCTGCAGTTTGTGTTTGTGATGTCACTTGTGGCTCAGTGCCTGATAGGCCAGTGCTGGTCATGTGGCTGCAGTTTATATTTGTGATGTCACTTGTGGCTGAGTGCCTGATAGGCCAATGCTGATGATGTGGCTGCAGTTGGTGTTTGTGATGTCACTTGTGGCTCAGTGCCTGATAGGCCAATGCTGTTCATGTGGGTGGAGTTTGTGTTTGTGATGTCACTTGTGGCTCAGTGCCTGATAGGCCAGTGCTGGTCACGTGGGTGCAGTTTGTGTTTGTGATGTCACTTGTGGCTCAGTGCCTGATAGGCCAGTGCTGGTCACATGGCTGCAGTTTGTGGTTGTGATGTCACTTGTGGCTGAGTGCCTGAGAGGCCAGTGCTGGTCACGTGGGTGCAGTTTGTGGTTGTGATGTCACTTGTGGTTCAGTGCCTGATAGGCCAGTGCTGGTGTTGTGGCTGCAGTTTGTGGTTGTGATGTCACTTGTGGCTCAGTGCCTGATAGGCCAGTGCTGGTGATGTGGGTGCAGTTTGTGGTTGTGATGTCACTTGTGGCTCAGGGCCTGATAGGCCAGTGCTGGTGATGTGGGTGGAGTGTGTTTATGATGTCACTTGTGGCTCAGTGCCTGATAGGCCAGTGCTGGGGATGTGGGTGGAGTTTGTGTTTGTGATGTCACTTGTGGCTCAGTGCCTGATAGGCCGGTGCTGGTCCTGTGTGTGCAGTTTGTGTTTGTGATGTCACTTGTGGCTCAGTGCCTGATAGGCCAGTGCTGGTCATGTGGATAGAGTTTCTGGTTGTGATTTCACTTGTGGCTCAGTGCCTGATAGGCCAGTGCTGGTCATGTGGCTGCAGTTTGTGTTTGTGATGTCACTTGTGGCTCAGTGCCTGATAGGCCAGTGCTGGTCATGTGGCTGCAGTTTGTGTTTGTGAGTTCACTTGTGGCTCAGTGCCTGATAGGCCAATGCTGTTCATGTGGGTGGAGTTTGTGTTTGTGATGTCACTTGTGGCTCAGTGCCTGATAGGCCAGTGCTGGTCACGTGGGTGCAGTTTGTTGTTGTGATGTCATTTGCGGATCAGTGCCTGATAGGCCAGTGCTGGTCACGTGGATGGAGTTTGTGTTTGTGATGTCACTTGTGGCTCAGTGCCTGATAGGCCAGTGCTGGTGATGTGGGTGCAGTTTGTTGTTGTGATGTCATTTGCGGATCAGTGCCTGATAGGCCAGTGCTGGTCACGTGGGTGGAGTTTGTGTTTATGATGTCACTTGTGGCTGAGTGCCTGATAGGCCAGTGCTGGTGATGTGGGTGCAGTTTGTTGTTGTGAGGTCACTTGTGGCTCAGTGCCTGATAGGCCAGTGCTGGTCATGTGGCTGCAGTTTGTGTTTGTGATGTCACTTGTGGCTCAGTGCCTGATAGGCCAGTGCTGGTCACGTGGGTGCAGTTTGTTGTTGTGAGGTCACTTGTGGCTCAGTGCCTGATAGGCCAATGCTGTTCATGTGGCTGCAGTTTGTGTTTGTGATGTCACTTGTGGCTCAGTGCCTGATAGGCCAGTGCTGGTGATGTGGGTGCAGTTTGTGGTTGTGATGTCACTTGTGGCTCAGAGCCTGATAGGCCAGTGTTGGTCACATGGCTGCAGTTTGTGATTGTGATGTCACTTGTGGCTCAGTGCCTGATAGGCCAGTGCTGGTCACGTGGGTGGAGTTTGTGTTTGTGATGTCACTTGTGGCTCAGGGCCTGATAGGCCAGTGTTGGTCACATGGCTGCAGTTTGTGTTTGTGATGTCATTTGCGGATCAGTGCCTGATAGGCCAGTGCTGGTCACGTGGGTGCAGTTTGTTGTTGTGATGTCATTTGCGGATCAGTGCCTGATAGGCCAGTGCTGGTCACGTGGGTGGAGTTTGTGTTTGTGATGTCACTTGTGGCTCAGTGCCTGATAGGCCAGTGCTGGTCATGTGGGTGCAGTTTGTGTTTGTGATGTCACTTGTGGCTCAGTGCCTGATAGGCCAGTGCTGGTGATGTGGGTGCTGGTTGTGATTGTGATGTCACTTGTGGCTCAGTACCTGATAGGCCAGTGTTGGTCACATGGCTGCAGTTTGTGTTTGTGATGTCCCTTGTGGCTCAGTGCCTGATAGGCCAGTGCTGGTGATGTGGGTGGAGTTTGTGTTTATGATGTCACTTGTGTCTCAGTGCCTGATAGGCCAGTGCTGTTCATGTGGGTGCAGTTTGTGTTTGTGATGTCACTTGTGGCTCAGTGCCTGATAGGCCAGTGCTGGTCATGTGGATAGAGTTTGTGGTTGTGATGTCACTTCTGGCTCATTGCCTGATAGGCCAGTGCTGGTCATGTGGGTGGAGTTTGTGTTTGTGATGTCACTTGTGGCTCAGTGCCTGATAGGCCAGTGCTGGTCACGTGGGTGCAGTTTATTGTTGTGATGTCATTTGCGGATCAGTGCCTGATAGGCCAGTGCTGGTGATGTGGGTGGAGTTTGTGTTTGTGATGTCACTTGTGGCTCAGTGCCTGATAGGCCAGTGCTGTTCATGTGGGTGCAGTTTGTGATTGTGATGTCACTTGTGGCTCAGTGCCTGATAGGCCGGTGCTGGTCATGTGGATAGAGTTTGTGTTTGTGATGTCACTTGTGGCTCAGGGCCTGATAGGCCAGTGCTGGTCACGTGGGTGGAGTTTGTGTTTGTGATGTCACTTGTGGCTGAGTGCCTGATAGGCCAGTGCTGGTCCTGTTTGTGCAGTTTGTGGTTGTGATGTCACTTGTGGCTCAGGGCCTGATAGGCCAGTGCTGGTCCTGTGTGTGCAGTTTGTGGTTGTGATGTCACTTGTGGCTCAGTGCCTGATAGGCCAGTGCTGGTGATGTGGGTGGAGTGTGTTTATGATGTCACTTGTGGCTCAGTGCCTGATAGGCCAGTGCTGGTGATGTGTGTGCAGTTTGTGGTTTTGATGTCACTTGTGGCTCAGTGCCTGATAGGCCAGTGCTGGTCCTGTGTGTGCAGTTTGTGGTTGTGATGTCACTTGTGGCTCAGTGCCTGATAGGCCAGTGCTGGTCATGTGGCTGCAGTTTGTGTTTGTGATGTCACTTGTGGCTGAGTGCCTGATAGGCCAGTGCTGGTCACGTGGGTGCAGTTTGTTGTTGTGAGGTCACTTGTGGCTCAGTGCCTGATAGGCCAGTGCTGGTCATGTGGGTGCAGTTTGTGTTTGTGATGTCACTTGTGGCTCAGTGCCTGATAGGCCAGTGCTGGTCACGTGGGTGCAGTTTTTTGTTGTGAGGTCACTTGTGGCTCAGTGCCTGATAGGCCAGTGCTGGTCCTGTGTGTGCAGTTTGTGTTTGTGATGTCACTTGTGGCTGAGTGCCTGATAGGCCAATGCTGTTCATGTGGCTGCAGTTTGTGTTTGTGATGTCACTTGTGGCTCAGTGCCTGATAGGCCAGTGCTGGTGATGTGGGTGCAGTTTGTGGTTGTGATGTCACTTGTGGCTCAGAGCCTGATAGGCCAGTGTTGGTCACATGGCTGCAGTTTGTGTTTGTGATGTCACTTGTGGCTCAGTGCCTGATAGGCCAGTGCTGGTCACGTGGGTGGAGTTTGTGTTTGTGATGTCACTTGTGGCTGAGTGCCTGATAGGCCAGTGCTGGTCACGTGGGTGGAGTTTGTGTTTGTGATGTCACTTGTGGCTCAGTGCCTGATAGGCCAGTGCTGGTCATGTGGCTGCAGTTTGTGGTTGTGATGTCACTTGTGGCTCAGTGCCTGATAGGCCAGTGCTGGTGATGTGGGTGGAGTTTGTGGTTGTGATGTCACTTGTGGCTCAGTGCCTGATAGGCCAGTGCTGGTCATGTGGGTGCAGTTTGTGTTTGTGATGTCACTTGTGGCTCAGTGCCTGATAGGCCAGTGCTGGTGATGTGGGTGGAGTTTGTGGTTGTGATGTCACTTGTGGCTCAGTGCCTGATAGGCCAGTGCTGGTCATGTGGGTGCAGTTTGTGGTTGTGATGTCACTTGTGGCTCAGGGCCTGATAGGCCAGTGTTGGTCACATGGCTGCAGTTTTTGTTTGTGATGTCACTTGTGGCTCAGTGCCTGATAGGCCAGTGCTGGTCATGTGGCTGCAGTTTATATTTGTGATGTGACTTGTGGCTGAGTGCCTGATAGGCCAGTGCTGGTCATGTGGGTGCAGTTGGTGGTTGTGATGTCACTTGTGGCTCAGTGCCTGATAGGCCAATGCTTTTCATGTGGGTGCAGTTTGTGTTTGTGATGTCACTTGTGGCTCAGTGCCTGATAGGCCAATGCTGTTCATGTGGGTGCAGTTTGTGTTTGTGATGTCACTTGTGGCTCAGTGCCTGATAGGCCAGTGCTGGTGATGTGGGTGCTGGTTGTGATTGTGATGTCACTTGTGGCTCAGTACCTGATAGGCCAGTGTTGGTCACATGGCTGCAGTTTGTGTTTGTGATGTCACTTGTGGCTCAGTGCCTGATAGGCCAGTGCTGGTCACGTGGGTGGAGTTTGTGTTTGTGATGTCACTTGTGGCTGAGTGCCTGATAGGCCAGTGCTGGTGATGTGGGTGCAGTTTGTGTTTGTGATGTCACTTGTGGCTCAGTGCCTGATAGGCCAGTGCTGGACATGTGGGTGGAGTTTGTGTTTGTGATGTCACTTGTGGCTCAGTGCCTGATAGGCCAGTGTTGGTGATGTGGGTGCAGTTTGTGGTTGTGATGTCACTTGTGGCTGAGTGCCTGATAGGCCAGTGCTGGTCATGTGGGTGCAGTTTCTGGTTGTGATGTCACTTGTGGCTCAGTGCCTGATAGGCCAGTGCTGGTCCTGTGTGTGCAGTTTGTGGTTTTGATGTCACTTGTGGCTCAGTGCCTGATAGGCCAGTGCTGGTCACGTGGGTGCAGTTTGTTGTTGTGATGTCATTTGCGGATCAGTGCCTGATAGGCCAGTGCTGGTCACGTGGGTGCAGTTTGTGTTTGTGATGTCACTTGTGGCTCAGTGCCTGATAGGCCAGTGCTGGTGATGTGGGTGGAGTTTGTGGTTGTGATGTCACTTGTGGCTCAGTGCCTGATAGGCCAGTGCTGGTCATGTGGGTGCAGTTTGTGTTTGTGATGTTACTTGTGGCTCCGTGCCTGATAGGCCAGTGCTTGTTTACGTGGCTGCAGTTTGTGTTTGTGATGTCACTTGTGGCTCAGTGCCTGATAGGCCAGTGCTGGTCATGTGGCTGCAGTTTATATTTGTGATGTCACTTGTGGCTGAGTGCCTGATAGGCCAGTGCTGGTCATGTGGCTGCAGTTTGTGGTTGTGATGTCACTTGTGGTTCAGTGCCTGATAGGCCAGTGCTGGTGATGTGGGTGCAGTTTGTGTTTGTGATGTCACTTGTGGCTCAGTGCCTGATAGGCCAGTGCTGGTGATGTGGCTGCAGTTTGTGTTTGTGAGGTCACTTGTGGCTCAGTGCCTGATAGGCCAGTGCTGGTGATGTGGGTGGAGTTTGTGTTTGTGATGTCACTTGTGGCTGAGTGCTTGATAGGCCAGTGCTGTTTTACGTGGCTGCAGTTTTTGTTTGTTATGTCACATGTGGCTCAGTGCCTGATAGGCCAGTGCTGGTGATGTGGGTGCAGTTTGTGTTTGTGATGTCACTTGTGGCTCAGTGCCTGATAGGCCAGTGCTGGTAACATGGCTGCAGTTTGTGTTTGTGATGTCACTTGTGGCTCAGTGCCTGATAGGCCAGTGCTGGTTTACGTGGCTGCAGTTTGTGGTTTTGATGTCACTTGTGGCTCAGTGCCTGATAGGCCAGTGCTGGTGATGTGGCTGCAGTTTGTGGTTGTGATGTCACTTGTGGCTGAGTGCCTGATAGGCCAGTGCTGGTCCTGTGTGTGCAGTTTGTGGTTTTGATGTCACTTGTGGCTCAGTGCCTGATAGGCCAGTGCTGGTGATGTGGCTGCAGTTTGTGTTTGTGAGGTCACTTTTGGCTGAGTGCCTGATAGGCCAGTGCTGGTGATGTGGGTGCAGTTTGTGTTTGTGATGTCACTTGTGGCTCAGTGCCTGATAGGCCAGTGCTGGTCATGTGGGTGGAGTTTGTGGTTGTGATGTCACTTGTGGCTCAGGGCCTGATAGGCCAGTGTTGGTCACATGGCTGCAGTTTATGATTGTGATGTCACTTGTGGCTCAGTGCCTGATAGGCCAGTGCTGGTCACGTGGGTGGAGTATGTGTTTGTGATGTCACTTGTGGCTCAGTGCCTGATAGGCCAGTGCTGGTGATGTGGGTGCAGTTTGTTGTTGTGATGTCATTTGCGGATCAGTGCCTGATAGGCCAGTGCTGGTCACGTGGGTGCAGTTTGTGTTTGTGATGTCACTTGTGGCTGAGTGCCTGATAGGCCAGTGTTGGTCACATGGCTGCAGTTTGTGTTTGTGATGTCACTTGTGGCTCAGTGCCTGATAGGCCAGTGCTGGTGATGTGGGTGGAGTTTGTGTTTGTGATGTCACTTGTGGCTCAGTGCCTGATAGGCCAGTGCTGGTCATGTGGGTGCAGTTTCTGGTTGTCAGGTCACTTGTGGCTCAGAGCCTGATAGGCCAGTGTTGGTCACATGGCTGCAGTTTGTGATTGTGATGTCACTTGTGGCTCAGTGCCTGATAGGCCAGTGCTGGTCACGTGGGTGGAGTTTGTGTTTGTGATGTCACTTGTGGCTCAGTGCCTGATAGGCCAGTGCTGGTCACGTGGGTGCAGTTTGTTGTTGTGATGTCATTTGCGGATCAGTGCCTGATAGGCCAGTGCTGGTCACGTGGGTGGAGTTTGTGTTTATGATGTCACTTGTGGCTGAGTGCCTGATAGGCCAGTGCTGGTCACGTGGGTGCAGTTTGTTGTTGTGAGGTCACTTGTGGCTGAGTTCCTGATAGGCCAGTGCTGGTGATGTGGCTGCAGTTTGTGTTTGTGATGTCACTTGTGGCTCAGTGCCTGATAGGCCAGTGCTGGTCCTGTGTGTGCAGTTTGTGTTTGTGATGTCACTTGTGGCTCAGTGCCTGATAGGCCAATGCTGTTCATGTGGCTGCAGTTTGTGGTTGTGATGTCACTTGTGGCTGAGTGCCTGATAGGCCAGTGCTGGTGATGTGTGTGCAGTTTGTGGTTGTGATGTCACTTGTGGCTCAGAGCCTGATAGGCCAGTTTTGGTCACATGGCTGCAGTTTGTGTTTGTGATGTCACTTGTGGCTCAGTGCCTGATAGGCCAGTGCTGGTCCTGTGTGTGCAGTTTGTGTTTGTGATGTCACTTGTGGCTCAGTGCCTGATAGGCCAATGCTGTTCATGTGGCTGCAGTTTGTGGTTGTGATGTCACTTGTGGCTGAGTGCCTGATAGGCCAGTGCTGGTGATGTGTGTGCAGTTTGTGGTTGTGATGTCACTTGTGGCTCAGAGCCTGATAGGCCAGTTTTGGTCACATGGCTGCAGTTTGTGATTGTGATGTCACTTGTGGCTCAGTGCCTGATAGGCCAGTGCTGGTCCTGTGTGTGCAGTTTGTGTTTATGATGTCACTTGTGGCTCAGTGCCTGATAGGCCAGTGCTGGTCACGTGGGTGCAGTTTGTTGTTGTGAGGTCACTTGTGGCTGAGTGCCTGATAGGCCAGTGCTGGTCATGTGTGTGCAGTTTGTGGTTGTGATGTCACTTGTGGCTCAGTGCCTGATAGGCCAGTGCTGGTGATGTGGGTGGAGTTTGTGTTTGTGATGTCACTTGTGGCTCAGTGCCTGATAGGCCAATGCTGTTCATGTGGGTGCAGTTTGTGTTTGTGATGTCACTTGTGGCTCAGTGCCTGATAGGCCAGTGCTGGTCATGTGGGTGCAGTTTGTGTTTGTGATGTCACTTGTGGCTCAGTGCCTGATAGGCCAGTGCTGGTCATGTGGATAGAGTTTCTGGTTGTGATTTCACTTGTGGCTCAGTGCCTGATAGGCCAGTGCTGGTCATGTGGCTGCAGTTTGTGTTTGTGATGTCACTTGTGGCTCAGTGCCTGATAGGCCAGTGCTGGTCATGTGGCTGCAGTTTGTGTTTGTGAGTTCACTTGTGGCTCAGTGCCTGATAGGCCAATGCTGTTCATGTGGGTGGAGTTTGTGTTTGTGATGTCACTTGTGGCTCAGTGCCTGATAGGCCAGTGCTGGTCACGTGGGTGCAGTTTGTTGTTGTGATGTCATTTGCGGATCAGTGCCTGATAGGCCAGTGCTGGTCACGTGGATGGAGTTTGTGTTTGTGATGTCACTTGTGGCTCAGTGCCTGATAGGCCAGTGCTGGTGATGTGGGTGCAGTTTGTTGTTGTGATGTCATTTGCGGATCAGTGCCTGATAGGCCAGTGCTGGTCACGTGGGTGGAGTTTGTGTTTATGATGTCACTTGTGGCTGAGTGCCTGATAGGCCAGTGCTGGTGATGTGGGTGCAGTTTGTTGTTGTGAGGTCACTTGTGGCTCAGTGCCTGATAGGCCAGTGCTGGTCATGTGGCTGCAGTTTGTGTTTGTGATGTCACTTGTGGCTCAGTGCCTGATAGGCCAGTGCTGGTCACGTGGGTGCAGTTTGTTGTTGTGAGGTCACTTGTGGCTCAGTGCCTGATAGGCCAATGCTGTTCATGTGGCTGCAGTTTGTGTTTGTGATGTCACTTGTGGCTCAGTGCCTGATAGGCCAGTGCTGGTGATGTGGGTGCAGTTTGTGGTTGTGATGTCACTTGTGGCTCAGAGCCTGATAGGCCAGTGTTGGTCACATGGCTGCAGTTTGTGATTGTGATGTCACTTGTGGCTCAGTGCCTGATAGGCCAGTGCTGGTCACGTGGGTGGAGTTTGTGTTTGTGATGTCACTTGTGGCTCAGGGCCTGATAGGCCAGTGTTGGTCACATGGCTGCAGTTTGTGTTTGTGATGTCATTTGCGGATCAGTGCCTGATAGGCCAGTGCTGGTCACGTGGGTGCAGTTTGTTGTTGTGATGTCATTTGCGGATCAGTGCCTGATAGGCCAGTGCTGGTCACGTGGGTGGAGTTTGTGTTTGTGATGTCACTTGTGGCTCAGTGCCTGATAGGCCAGTGCTGGTCATGTGGGTGCAGTTTGTGTTTGTGATGTCACTTGTGGCTCAGTGCCTGATAGGCCAGTGCTGGTCATGTGGATAGAGTTTGTGGTTGTGATGTCACTTGTGGCTCAGTGCCTGATAGGCCAGTGCTGGTCATGTGGGTGCAGTTTGTGGTTGTGATGTCACTTGTGGCTCAGGGCCTGATAGGCCAGTGTTGGTCACATGGCTGCAGTTTGTGTTTGTGATGTCACTTGTGGCTCAGTGCCTGATAGGCCAGTGCTGGTCTTGTGGCTGCAGTTTATATTTGTGATGTCACTTGTGGCTGAGTGCCTGATAGGCCAGTGCTGGTCATGTGGGTGCAGTTTGTGTTTGTGATGTCACTTGTGGCTCAGTGCCTGATAGGCCAGTGCTGGTGATGTGGGTGCTGGTTGTGATTGTGATGTCACTTGTGGCTCAGTACCTGATAGGCCAGTGTTGGTCACATGGCTGCAGTTTGTGTTTGTGATGTCCCTTGTGGCTCAGTGCCTGATAGGCCAGTGCTGGTGATGTGGGTGGAGTTTGTGTTTATGATGTCACTTGTGTCTCAGTGCCTGATAGGCCAGTGCTGTTCATGTGGGTGCAGTTTGTGTTTGTGATGTCACTTGTGGCTCAGTGCCTGATAGGCCAGTGCTGGTCATGTGGATAGAGTTTGTGGTTGTGATGTCACTTCTGGCTCATTGCCTGATAGGCCAGTGCTGGTCATGTGGGTGGAGTTTGTGTTTGTGATGTCACTTGTGGCTCAGTGCCTGATAGGCCAGTGCTGGTCACGTGGGTGCAGTTTATTGTTGTGATGTCATTTGCGGATCAGTGCCTGATAGGCCAGTGCTGGTGATGTGGGTGGAGTTTGTGTTTGTGATGTCACTTGTGGCTCAGTGCCTGATAGGCCAGTGCTGTTCATGTGGGTGCAGTTTGTGATTGTGATGTCACTTGTGGCTCAGTGCCTGATAGGCCGGTGCTGGTCATGTGGATAGAGTTTGTGTTTGTGATGTCACTTGTGGCTCAGGGCCTGATAGGCCAGTGCTGGTCACGTGGCTGCAGTTTGTGTTTGTGATGTCACTTGTGGCTGAGTGCCTGATAGGCCAGTGCTGGTCCTGTTTGTGCAGTTTGTGGTTGTGATGTCACTTGTGGCTCAGGGCCTGATAGGCCAGTGCTGGTCCTGTGTGTGCAGTTTGTGGTTGTGATGTCACTTGTGGCTCAGTGCCTGATAGGCCAGTGCTGGTGATGTGGGTGGAGTGTGTTTATGATGTCACTTGTGGCTCAGTGCCTGATAGGCCAGTGCTGGTGATGTGTGTGCAGTTTGTGGTTTTGATGTCACTTGTGGCTCAGTGCCTGATAGGCCAGTGCTGGTCCTGTGTGTGCAGTTTGTGGTTGTGATGTCACTTGTGGCTCAGTGCCTGATAGGCCAGTGCTGGTGATGTGGGTGCAGTTTGTGTTTGTGATGTCACTTGTGGCTGAGTGCCTGATAGGCCAGTGCTGGTCACGTGGGTGCAGTTTGTTGTTGTGAGGTCACTTGTGGCTCAGTGCCTGATAGGCCAGTGCTGGTCATGTGGGTGCAGTTTGTGTTTGTGATGTCACTTGTGGCTCAGTGCCTGATAGGCCAGTGCTGGTCACGTGGGTGCAGTTTTTTGTTGTGAGGTCACTTGTGGCTCAGTGCCTGATAGGCCAGTGCTGGTCCTGTGTGTGCAGTTTGTGTTTGTGATGTCACTTGTGGCTGAGTGCCTGATAGGCCAATGCTGTTCATGTGGCTGCAGTTTGTGTTTGTGATGTCACTTGTGGCTCAGTGCCTGATAGGCCAGTGCTGGTGATGTGGGTGCAGTTTGTGGTTGTGATGTCACTTGTGGCTCAGAGCCTGATAGGCCAGTGTTGGTCACATGGCTGCAGTTTGTGTTTGTGATGTCACTTGTGGCTCAGTGCCTGATAGGCCAGTGCTGGTCACGTGGGTGGAGTTTGTGTTTGTGATGTCACTTGTGGCTGAGTGCCTGATAGGCCAGTGCTGGTCACGTGGGTGGAGTTTGTGTTTGTGATGTCACTTGTGGCTCAGTGCCTGATAGGCCAGTGCTGGTCATGTGGCTGCAGTTTGTGGTTGTGATGTCACTTGTGGCTCAGTGCCTGATAGGCCAGTGCTGGTGATGTGGGTGGAGTTTGTGGTTGTGATGTCACTTGTGGCTCAGTGCCTGATAGGCCAGTGCTGGTCATGTGGGTGCAGTTTGTGTTTGTGATGTCACTTGTGGCTCAGTGCCTGATAGGCCAGTGCTGGTGATGTGGGTGGAGTTTGTGGTTGTGATGTCACTTGTGGCTCAGTGCCTGATAGGCCAGTGCTGGTCATGTGGGTGCAGTTTGTGGTTGTGATGTCACTTGTGGCTCAGGGCCTGATAGGCCAGTGTTGGTCACATGGCTGCAGTTTTTGTTTGTGATGTCACTTGTGGCTCAGTGCCTGATAGGCCAGTGCTGGTCATGTGGCTGCAGTTTATATTTGTGATGTGACTTGTGGCTGAGTGCCTGATAGGCCAGTGCTGGTCATGTGGGTGCAGTTGGTGGTTGTGATGTCACTTGTGGCTCAGTGCCTGATAGGCCAATGCTTTTCATGTGGGTGCAGTTTGTGTTTGTGATGTCACTTGTGGCTCAGTGCCTGATAGGCCAATGCTGTTCATGTGGGTGCAGTTTGTGTTTGTGATGTCACTTGTGGCTCAGTGCCTGATAGGCCAGTGCTGGTGATGTGGGTGCTGGTTGTGATTGTGATGTCACTTGTGGCTCAGTACCTGATAGGCCAGTGTTGGTCACATGGCTGCAGTTTGTGTTTGTGATGTCACTTGTGGCTCAGTGCCTGATAGGCCAGTGCTGGTCACGTGGGTGGAGTTTGTGTTTGTGATGTCACTTGTGGCTGAGTGCCTGATAGGCCAGTGCTGGTGATGTGGGTGCAGTTTGTGGTTGTGATGTCACTTGTGGCTCAGTGCCTGATAGGCCAGTGCTGGACATGTGGGTGGAGTTTGTGTTTGTGATGTCACTTGTGGCTCAGTGCCTGATAGGCCAGTGTTGGTGATGTGGGTGCAGTTTGTGGTTGTGATGTCACTTGTGGCTGAGTGCCTGATAGGCCAGTGCTGGTCATGTGGGTGCAGTTTCTGGTTGTGATGTCACTTGTGGCTCAGTGCCTGATAGGCCAGTGCTGGTCCTGTGTGTGCAGTTTGTGGTTTTGATGTCACTTGTGGCTCAGTGCCTGATAGGCCAGTGCTGGTCACGTGGGTGCAGTTTGTTGTTGTGATGTCATTTGCGGATCAGTGCCTGATAGGCCAGTGCTTGTCCTGTGGGTGGAGTTTGTGTTTGTGATGTCACTTGTGGCTCAGTGCCTGATAGGCCAGTGCTGGTGATGTGGGTGGAGTTTGTGGTTGTGATGTCACTTGTGGCTCAGTGCCTGATAGGCCAGTGCTGGTCATGTGGGTGCAGTTTGTGTTTGTGATGTTACTTGTGGCTCCGTGCCTGATAGGCCAGTGCTTGTTTACGTGGCTGCAGTTTGTGTTTGTGATGTCACTTGTGGCTCAGTGCCTGATAGGCCAGTGCTGGTCATGTGGCTGCAGTTTATATTTGTGATGTCACTTGTGGCTGAGTGCCTGATAGGCCAGTGCTGGTCATGTGGCTGCAGTTTGTGGTTGTGATGTCACTTGTGGTTCAGTGCCTGATAGGCCAGTGCTGGTGATGTGGGTGCAGTTTGTGGTTGTGATGTCACTTGTGGCTCAGTGCCTGATAGGCCAGTGCTGGTGATGTGGCTGCAGTTTGTGTTTGTGAGGTCACTTGTGGCTCAGTGCCTGATAGGCCAGTGCTGGTGATGTGGGTGGAGTTTGTGTTTGTGATGTCACTTGTGGCTGAGTGCTTGATAGGCCAGTGCTGTTTTACGTGGCTGCAGTTTTTGTTTGTTATGTCACATGTGGCTCAGTGCCTGATAGGCCAGTGCTGGTGATGTGGGTGCAGTTTGTGTTTGTGATGTCACTTGTGGCTCAGTGCCTGATAGGCCAGTGCTGGTAACATGGCTGCAGTTTGTGTTTGTGATGTCACTTGTGGCTCAGTGCCTGATAGGCCAGTGCTGGTTTACGTGGCTGCAGTTTGTGGTTATGATGTCACTTGTGGCTCAGTGCCTGATAGGCCAGTGCTGGTGATGTGGCTGCAGTTTGTGGTTGTGATGTCACTTGTGGCTGAGTGCCTGATAGGCCAGTGCTGGTCCTGTGTGTGCAGTTTGTGGTTTTGATGTCACTTGTGGCTCAGTGCCTGATAGGCCAGTGCTGGTGATGTGGCTGCAGTTTGTGTTTGTGAGGTCACTTTTGGCTGAGTGCCTGATAGGCCAGTGCTGGTGATGTGGGTGCAGTTTGTGTTTGTGATGTCACTTGTGGCTCAGTGCCTGATAGGCCAGTGCTGGTCATGTGGGTGGAGTTTGTGGTTGTGATGTCACTTGTGGCTCAGGGCCTGATAGGCCAGTGTTGGTCACATGGCTGCAGTTTATGATTGTGATGTCACTTGTGGCTCAGTGCCTGATAGGCCAGTGCTGGTCACGTGGGTGGAGTATGTGTTTGTGATGTCACTTGTGGCTCAGTGCCTGATAGGCCAGTGCTGGTGATGTGGGTGCAGTTTGTTGTTGTGATGTCATTTGCGGATCAGTGCCTGATAGGCCAGTGCTGGTCACGTGGGTGCAGTTTGTGTTTGTGATGTCACTTGTGGCTGAGTGCCTGATAGGCCAGTGTTGGTCACATGGCTGCAGTTTGTGTTTGTGATGTCACTTGTGGCTCAGTGCCTGATAGGCCAGTGCTGGTGATGTGGGTGGAGTTTGTGTTTGTGATGTCACTTGTGGCTCAGTGCCTGATAGGCCAGTGCTGGTCATGTGGGTGCAGTTTCTGGTTGTCAGGTCACTTGTGGCTCAGAGCCTGATAGGCCAGTGTTGGTCACATGGCTGCAGTTTGTGATTGTGATGTCACTTGTGGCTCAGTGCCTGATAGGCCAGTGCTGGTCACGTGGGTGGAGTTTGTGTTTGTGATGTCACTTGTGGCTCAGTGCCTGATAGGCCAGTGCTGGTCACGTGGGTGCAGTTTGTTGTTGTGATGTCATTTGCGGATCAGTGCCTGATAGGCCAGTGCTGGTCACGTGGGTGGAGTTTGTGTTTATGATGTCACTTGTGGCTGAGTGCCTGATAGGCCAGTGCTGGTCACGTGGGTGCAGTTTGTTGTTGTGAGGTCACTTGTGGCTGAGTTCCTGATAGGCCAGTGCTGGTGATGTGGCTGCAGTTTGTGTTTGTGATGTCACTTGTGGCTCAGTGCCTGATAGGCCAGTGCTGGTCCTGTGTGTGCAGTTTGTGTTTGTGATGTCACTTGTGGCTCAGTGCCTGATAGGCCAATGCTGTTCATGTGGCTGCAGTTTGTGGTTGTGATGTCACTTGTGGCTGAGTGCCTGATAGGCCAGTGCTGGTGATGTGTGTGCAGTTTGTGGTTGTGATGTCACTTGTGGCTCAGAGCCTGATAGGCCAGTTTTGGTCACATGGCTGCAGTTTGTGTTTGTGATGTCACTTGTGGCTCAGTGCCTGATAGGCCAGTGCTGGTCCTGTGTGTGCAGTTTGTGTTTGTGATGTCACTTGTGGCTCAGTGCCTGATAGGCCAATGCTGTTCATGTGGCTGCAGTTTGTGGTTGTGATGTCACTTGTGGCTGAGTGCCTGATAGGCCAGTGCTGGTGATGTGTGTGCAGTTTGTGGTTGTGATGTCACTTGTGGCTCAGAGCCTGATAGGCCAGTTTTGGTCACATGGCTGCAGTTTGTGATTGTGATGTCACTTGTGGCTCAGTGCCTGATAGGCCAGTGCTGGTCCTGTGTGTGCAGTTTGTGTTTATGATGTCACTTGTGGCTCAGTGCCTGATAGGCCAGTGCTGGTCACGTGGGTGCAGTTTGTTGTTGTGAGGTCACTTGTGGCTGAGTGCCTGATAGGCCAGTGCTGGTCATGTGTGTGCAGTTTGTGGTTGTGATGTCACTTGTGGCTCAGTGCCTGATAGGCCAGTGCTGGTGATGTGGGTGGAGTTTGTGTTTGTGATGTCACTTGTGGCTCAGTGCCTGATAGGCCAATGCTGTTCATGTGGGTGCAGTTTGTGTTTGTGATGTCACTTGTGGCTCAGTGCCTGATAGGCCAGTGCTGGTCATGTGGGTGCAGTTTGTGGTTGTGATGTCACTTGTGGCTCAGTGCCTGATAGGCCAATGCTGTTCATGTGGGTGCAGTTTGTGTTTGTGATGTCACTTGTGGCTCAGTGCCTGATAGGCCAGTGCTGGTGATGTGGGTGCAGTTTGTGGTTGTCATGTCACTTGTGGCTCAGTGCCTGATAGGCCAATGCTGTTCATGTGGGTGCAGTTTGTGTTTGTGATGTCACTTGTGGCTCAGTGCCTGATAGGCCAGTGCTGGTGATGTGGGTGCAGTTTGTGTTTGTGATGTCACTTGTGGCTGAGTGCCTGATAGGCCACTGCTGTTCATGTGGGTGCAGTTTGTGTTTGTGATGTCACTTGTGGCTGAGTGCCTGATAGGCCAGTGCTGTTCATGTGGCTGCAGTTTGTGGTTGTGATGTCACTTGTGGCTCAGTGCCTGATAGGCCAGTGCTGGTGATGTGGGTGGAGTTTGTGTTTATGATGTCACTTGTGTCTCAGTGCCTGATAGGCCAGTGCTGTTCATGTGGGTGCAGTTTGTGTTTGTGATGTCACTTGTGGCTCAGTGCCTGATAGGCCAGTGCTGGTCATGTGGATAGAGTTTGTGGTTGTGATGTCACTTCTGGCTCATTGCCTGATAGGCCAGTGCTGGTCATGTGGGTGGAGTTTGTGTTTGTGATGTCACTTGTGGCTCAGTGCCTGATAGGCCAGTGCTGGTCACGTGGGTGCAGTTTGTTGTTGTGATGTCATTTGCGGATCAGTGCCTGATAGGCCAGTGCTGGTGATGTGGGTGCAGTTTGTGTTTGTGATGTCACTTGTGGCTCAGTGCCTGATAGGCCAGTGCTGTTCATGTGGGTGCAGTTTGTGATTGTGATGTCACTTGTGGCTCAGTGCCTGATAGGCCGGTGCTGGTCATGTGGATAGAGTTTGTGTTTGTGATGTCACTTGTGGCTCAGGGCCTGATAGGCCAGTGCTGGTCACGTGGGTGGAGTTTGTGTTTGTGATGTCACTTGTGGCTGAGTGCCTGATAGGCCAGTGCTGGTCCTGTTTGTGCAGTTTGTGGTTGTGATGTCACTTGTGGCTCAGGGCCTGATAGGCCAGTGCTGGTGATGTGGGTGGAGTGTGTTTATGATGTCACTTGTGGCTCAGTGCCTGATAGGCCAGTGCTGGGGATGTGGGTGGAGTTTGTGTTTGTGATGTCACTTGTGGCTCAGTGCCTGATAGGCCAGTGCTGGTCCTGTGTGTGCAGTTTGTGGTTGTGATGTCACTTGTGGCTCAGTGCCTGATAGGCCAGTGCTGGTCATGTGGCTGCAGTTTGTGTTTGTGATGTCACTTGTGGCTGAGTGCCTGATAGGCCAGTGCTGGTCACGTGGGTGCAGTTTGTTGTTGTGAGGTCACTTGTGGCTCAGTGCCTGATAGGCCAGTGCTGGTCATGTGGGTGCAGTTTGTGTTTGTGATGTCACTTGTGGCTCAGTGCCTGATAGGCCAGTGCTGGTCACGTGGGTGCAGTTTTTTGTTGTGAGGTCACTTGTGGCTCAGTGCCTGATAGGCCAGTGCTGGTCCTGTGTGTGCAGTTTGTGTTTGTGATGTCACTTGTGGCTGAGTGCCTGATAGGCCAATGCTGTTCATGTGGCTGCAGTTTGTGGTTGTGATGTCACTTGTGGCTCAGTGCCTGATAGGCCAGTGCTGGTGATGTGGGTGCAGTTTGTGGTTGTGATGTCACTTGTGGCTCAGAGCCTGATAGGCCAGTGTTGGTCACATGGCTGCAGTTTGTGATTGTGATGTCACTTGTGGCTCAGTGCCTGATAGGCCAGTGCTGGTCACGTGGGTGGAGTTTGTGTTTGTGATGTCACTTGTGGCTGAGTGCCTGATAGGCCAGTGCTGGTCACGTGGGTGGAGTTTGTGTTTGTGATGTCACTTGTGGCTCAGTGCCTGATAGGCCAGTGCTGGTCATGTGGCTGCAGTTTGTGGTTGTGATGTAACTTGTGGCTCAGTGCCTGATAGGCCAATGCTGTTCATGTGGGTGCAGTTTGTGTTTGTGATGTCAATTGTGGCTCAGTGCCTGATAGGCCAGTGCTGGTCATGTGGCTGCAGTTTGTGGTTGTGATGTCACTTGTGGCTCAGGGCCTGATAGGCCAGTGTTGGTCACATGGCTGCAGTTTGTGTTTGTGATGTCATTTGCGGATCAGTGCCTGATAGGCCAGTGCTGGTCACGTGGGTGCAGTTTGTGTTTGTGATGTCACTTGTGGCTCAGTGCCTGATAGGCCAGTGCTGGTCCTGTGTGTGCAGTTTGTGGTTTTGATGTCACTTGTGGCTCAGTGCCTGATAGGCCAGTGCTGGTCATGTGGGTGCAGTTTGTGTTTGTGATGTCACTTGTGGCTGAGTGCCTGATAGGCCAGTGTTGGTCACATGGCTGCAGTTTGTGGTTGTGATGTCACTTGTGGCTCAGTGCCTGATAGGCCAGTGCTGGTGATGTGGGTGCAGTTTGTGTTTGTGATGTCACTTGTGGCTCAGTGCCTGATAGGCCAGTGCTGGTCACGTGGGTGCAGTTTGTTGTTGTGATGTCATTTGCGGATCAGTGCCTGATAGGCCAGTGCTGGTCACGTGGGTGGAGTTTGTGTTTGTGATGTCACTTGTGGCTCAGTGCCTGATAGGCCAGTGCTGGTCATGTGGGTGCAGTTTGTGTTTGTGATGTCACTTGTGGCTCAGTGCCTGATAGGCCAGTGCTGGTGATGTGGGTGGAGTTTGTGGTTGTGATGTCACTTGTGGCTCAGTGCCTGATAGGCCAGTGCTGGTCATGTGGGTGCAGTTTGTGGTTGTGATGTCACTTGTGGCTCAGGGCCTGATAGGCCAGTGTTGGTCACATGGCTGCAGTTTTTGTTTGTGATGTCACTTGTGGCTCAGTGCCTGATAGGCCAGTGCTGGTCATGTGGCTGCAGTTTATATTTGTGATGTGACTTGTGGCTGAGTGCCTGATAGGCCAGTGCTGGTCATGTGGGTGCAGTTGGTGGTTGTGATGTCACTTGTGGCTCAGTGCCTGATAGGCCAATGCTTTTCATGTGGGTGCAGTTTGTGTTTGTGATGTCACTTGTGGCTCAGTGCCTGATAGGCCAATGCTGTTCATGTGGGTGCAGTTTGTGTTTGTGATGTCACTTGTGGCTCAGTGCCTGATAGGCCAGTGCTGGTGATGTGGGTGCTGGTTGTGATTGTGATGTCACTTGTGGCTCAGTACCTGATAGGCCAGTGTTGGTCACATGGCTGCAGTTTGTGTTTGTGATGTCACTTGTGGCTCAGTGCCTGATAGGCCAGTGCTGGTCCTGTGTGTGGAGTTTGTGTTTGTGATGTCACTTGTGGCTCAGAGCCTGATAGGCCAGTGTTGGTCACAAGGCTGCAGTTTGTGTTTGTGATGTCACTTGTGGCTGAGTTCCTGATAGGCCAGTGCTGGTCATGTGGCTGCAGTTTGTGTTTGTGATGTCACTTGTGGCTCAGTGCCTGATAGGCCAGTGCTGGTCCTGTGTATGCAGTTTGTGGTTGTGATGTCACTTGTGGCTCAGTGCTTGATAGGCCAGTGCTGGTGATGTGGGTGGAGTTTGTGTTTGTGATGTCACTTGTGGCTCAGTGCCTGATAGGCCAGTGCTGGTGGTGTCACTGCAGTTTTTGTTTGTGATGTCACATTTTGCTGAGTGCCTGATAGGCCAGTGCTGGTCACGTGGGTGCAGTTTGTGTTTGTGATGTCACTTGTGGCTCAGTGCGTGATAGGCCAGTGCTGTTGATGTGGGTGCTGGTTGTGTTTGTGAGGTCAGATTTGCCTGAGTGCCTGATAGGCCAGTGCTGGTCACGTGTGTGCAGTTTGTGGTTGTGATGTCACTTGTGGCTCAGTGCCTGATAGGCCAATGCTGATGATGTGGCTGCAATTTGTGTTTGTGATGTCACTTGTGACTGAGTGCCTTATAGGGCAGTGCTGGTTTACGTGGCTGCAGTTTGTCGTTGTGATGTCACTTGTGGCTCAGTGCCTGATAGGCCAGTGCTGGTGATGTGGGTGGAGTTTGTGGTTGTGATGTCACTTGTGGCTCAGTGCCTGATAGGCCAGTGCTGGTGATGTGGGTGGAGTTTGTGGTTGCGATGTCAGTTGTGGCTGAGTGCCTGATAGGCCAGTGCTCTTCATGTGTGTGTAGTTTTTTTTGTGATGTCCCTTGTGGCTCAGTGCCTGATAGGCCAGTGCTGGTCATGTGGGTGCAGTTTGTGGTTGTCAGGTCACTTGTGGCTGAGTGCCTGATAGGCCAGTGCTGGTCACATGGCTGCAGTTTGTGGTTGTGATGACACTTGTGGCTCAGTGCCTGATAGGCCAGTGCTGGTGATGTGGGTGCTGGTTGTGGTTGTGATGTCTGTTTTTGCTGAGTGCCTGATAGGCCAGTGCTTGTCCTGTGGGTGGAGTTCGTGTTTGTGATGTCCCCTGTGGCTCAGTGCCTGATAGGCCAGTGCTGGTGATGTGGGTGGAGTTTGTGGTTGTGATGTCACTTGTGGCTGAGTTCCTGATAGGCCAGTGCTGGTGATGTGGGTGGAGTTTGTGTTTATGATGTCACTTGTGGCTCAGTGTCTGATAGGCCAGTGCTGTTCATGTGGGTGCAGTTTGTGGTTGTGATGTCACTTGTGGCTCAGTGCCTGATAGGCCAGTGCTGGTGATGTGGGTGGAGTTTGTGTTTGTGATGTCACTTGTGGCTCAGTGCCTGATAGGCCAGTGCTGGTCACGTGGGTGCAGTTTGTTGTTGTGATGTCATTTGCGGATCAGTGCCTGATAGGCCAGTGTTGGTCACATGGCTGCAGTTTATATTTGTGATGTCACTTGTCGCTGAGTGCCTGATAGGCCAGTGCTGGTGATGTGGGTGCAGTTTGTGGTTGTGATGTCACTTGTGGCTCAGTGCCTGATAGGCCAGTGCTGGTGATGTGGGTGCAGTTTGTGTTTGTGATGTTACTTGTGGCTCAGTGCCTGATAGGCCAGTGCTGGTCCTGTGTGTGCAGTTTGTGGTTTTGATGTCACTTGTGGCTCAGTGCCTGATAGGCCAGTGCTGGTCATGTGGCTGCAGTTTATATTTGTGATGTCACTTGTGGCTGAGTGCCTGATAGGCCAGTGCTGGTCATGTGGCTGCAGTTTGTGTTTGTGATGTCATTTGCGGATCAGTGCCTGATAGGCCAGTGCTGGTCCTGTGTGTGCAGTTTGTGGTTTTGATGTCACTTGTGGCTCAGTGCCTGACAGGCCAGTGCTGGTCACGTGGGTGGAGTTTGTGTTTGTGATGTCACTTGTGTCTCAGTGCCTGATAGGCCAGTGCTGGACATGTGGGTGCAGTTTGTGTTTGTGATGTCACTTGTGGCTCAGGGCCTGATAGGCCACTGTTGGTCACATGGCTGCAGTTTGTGTTTGTGATGTCACTTGTGGCTCAGTGCCTGATAGGCCAGTGCTGGTCCTGTGTGTGCAGTTTGTGTTTGTGATGTCAGTTGTGGCTCAGTGCCTGATAGGCCAGTGCTGGTCACGTGGGTGCAGTTTGTTGTTGTGATGTCATTTGCGGATCAGTGCCTGATAGGCCAGTGCTGGTGATGTGGGTGGAGTTTGTGTTTGTGATGTCACTTGTGGCTGAGTGCCTGATAGGCCAGTGCTGTTCACGTGGGTGCAGTTTGTGATTGTGATGTCACTTGTGGCTAAGTGCCTGATAGGCCAGTGCTGGTCATGTGGATAGAGTTTGTGGTTGTGATGTCACTTGTGGCTCAGTGCCTGATAGGCCAGTGCTGGTCATGTGGCTGCAGTTTGTGGTTGTGATTTCACTTGTGGCTCAGTGCCTGATAGGCCAGTGCTGGTCATGTGGGTGCAGTTTGTGGTTGTGATGTCACTTGTGGCTCAGGGCCTGATAGGCCAGTTTGGTCACATGGCTGCAGTTTGTGTTTGTGATGTCACTTGTGGCTCAGTGCCTGATAGGCCAGTGTTGGTCATGTGGCTGCAGTTTATATTTGTGATGTCACTTGTGGCTGAGTGCCTGATAGGCCAGTGCTGGTGGTGTGGGTGCAGTTTGTGTTTGTGATGTCACTTGTGGCTCAGTGCCTGGTGGGCCAGTGCTGGTGATGTGGCTGCAGTTTGTGGTTGTGATGTCACTTGTGGCTGAGTGCCTGATGGGCCAGTGCTGGTGATGTGGGTGGAGTTTGTGGTTGTGATGTCACTTGTGGCTCAGTGCCTGATAGGCGAGTGCTGGTGATGTGGGTGCAGTTTGTTGTTGTGATGTCATTTGCGGATCAGTGCCTGATAGGCCAGTGCTGGTCACGTGGGTGGAGTTTGTGTTTGTGATGTCACTTGTGGCTCAGTGCCTGATAGGCCAGTGCTGTTAATGTGGGTGCAGTTTGTGATTGTGATGTCACTTGTGGCTCAGTGCCTGATAGGCCAGTGCTGGTCATGTGGATAGAGTTTGTGGTTGTGATGTCACTTGTGGCTCAGTGCCTGATAGGCCAGTGCTGGTGATGTGGGTGGAGTTTGTGGTTGTGATGTCACTTGTGGCTCAGTGCCTGATAGGCCAGTGCTGGTCATGTGGGTGCAGTTTGTGGTTGTGATGTCACTTGTGGCTCAGTGCCTGATAGGCCAGTGTTGGTCACATGGCTGTAGTTTGTGATTGTGATGTCACTTGTGGCTCAGTGCCTGATAGGCCAATGCTGTTCATGTGGGTGCAGTTTGTGTTTGTGATGTCACTTGTGGCTCAGTGCCTGATAGGCCAGTGCTGGTCATGTGGCTGCAGTTTATATTTGTGATGTCACTTGTGGCTCAGTGCCTGATAGGCCAGTGCTGGTGATGTGGCTGCATTTTTAGGTTGTGATGTCACTTGTGGCTCAGTGCCTGATAGGCCAGTGCTGGTGATGTGGCTGCAGTTTGTGTTTGTGATGTCACTTGTGGCTCAGTGCCTGATAGGCCAGTGCTGGTCCTGTGTGTGCAGTTTGTGGTTTTGATGTCACTTGTGGCTCAGTGCCTGATAGGCCAGTGCTGGACATGTGGGTGCAGTTTGTGTTTGTGATGTCACTTGTGGCTCAGGGCCTGATAGGCCAGTGTTGGTCACATGGCTGCAGTTTGTGTTTGTGATGTCATTTGCGGATCAGTGCCTGATAGGCCAGTGCTGGTCCTGTGTGTGCAGTTTGTGTTTGTGATGTCACTTGTGGCTCAGTGCCTGATAGGCCAGTGCTGGTCCTGTGTGTGGAGTTTGTGTTTGTGATGTCACTTGTGGCTCAGAGCCTGATAGGCCAGTGTTGGTCACAAGGCTGCAGTTTGTGTTTGTGATGTCACTTGTGGCTGAGTTCCTGATAGGCCAGTGCTGGTCATGTGGGTGCAGTTTGTGTTTGTGATGTCACTTGTGGCTCAGTGCCTGATAGGCCAGTGCTGGTGGTGTCACTGCAGTTTTTGTTTGTGATGTCACGTTTTGCTGAGTGCCTGATAGGCCAGTGCTGGTCACGTGGGTGCAGTTTGTAGTTGTGATGTCACTTGTGGCTGAGTGCCTGATAGGCCAGTGCTGGTGATGTGGGTGGAGTTTGTGGTTGTGATGTCACTTGTGGCTGAGTGCCTGATAGGCCAGTGCTGGTCACATGGCTGCAGTTTGTGGTTGTGATGACACTTGTGGCTCAGTGCCTGATAGGCCAGTGCTGGTGATGTGGGTGCTGGTTGTGGTTGTGATGTCTGTTTTTGCTGAGTGCCTGATAGGCCAGTGCTTGTCCTGTGGGTGGAGTTCGTGTTTGTGATGTCCCCTGTGGCTCAGTGCCTGATAGGCCAGTGCTGGTGATGTGGTTGGAGTTTGTGTTTATGATGTCACTTGTGGCTCAGTGCCTGATAGGCCAGTGCTGGTGATGTGGGTGCTGGTTGTGGTTGTGATGTCTGTTTTTGCTGAGTGCCTGATAGGCCAGTGCTTGTCCTGTGGGTGGAGTTCGTGTTTATGATGTCACTTGTGGCTCAGTGCCTGATAGGCCAGTGCTGGCGATGTGGGTGGAGTTTGTGTTTGTGATGTCACTTGTGGCTCAGTGCCTGATAGGCCAGTGCTGGTCACGTGGGTGCAGTTTGTTGTTGTGATGTCATTTGCGGATCAGTGCCTGATAGGCCAGTGCTGGTGATGTGGGTGGAGTTTGTGTTTGTGATGTCACTTGTGGCTCAGTGCCTGATAGGCCAATGCTGTTCATGTGGGTGCAGTTTGTGGTTGTGATGTCACTTGTGGCTCAGTGCCTGATAGGCCAGTGCTGGTCATGTGGGTGCAGTTTGTCGTTGTGATGTCACTTGTGGCTCAGTGCCTGATAGGCCAGTGCTGGTGATGTGGCTGCAGTTTGTGGTTGTGATGTCACTTGTGGCTCAGTGCCTGATAGGCCAGTGCTGGTGATGTGGGTGCAGTTTGTGGTTGTGATGTCACTTGTGGCTGAGTGCCTGATAGGCCAGTGCTGGTGATGTGGGTGCAGTTTGTGTTTGTGATGTCACTTGTGGCTCAGTGCCTGATAGGCCAGTGCTGTTCATGTGGGTGCAGTTTGTGATTGTGATGTCACTTGTGGCTCAGTGCCTGATAGGCCAGTGCTGGTCATGTGGATAGAGTTTGTGGTTGTGATGTCACTTGTGGCTCAGTGCCTGATAGGCCAGTGCTGGTGATGTGGGTGCAGTTTGTGGTTTTGATGTCACTTGTGGCTCAGTGCCTGATAGGCCAGTGTTGGTCACATGGCTGCAGTTTGTGATTGTGATGTCACTTGTGGCTCAGTGCCTGATAGGCCAGTGCTTGTCCTCTGGGTGCTGGTTGTGTTTGTGAAGTCTCTTGTGGCTCAGTGCCTGATAGGCCAGTGCTGGTGATGTGGGTGGAGTTTGTGGTTGTGATGTCACTTGTGGCTCAGTGCCTGATAGGCCAGTGCTGGTCCTGTGTGTGCAGTTTGTGGTTTTGATGTCACTTGTGGCTCAGTGCCTGATAGGCCAGTGCTGGTGATGTGGGTGGAGTTTGTGTTTGTGATGTCACTTGTGGCTCAGTGCCTGATAGGCCAGTGCTGGTCCTGTGGGTGCAGTTTGTGTTTGTGATGTCACTTGTGGCTCAGGGCCTGATAGGCCAGTGTTGGTCACATGGCTGCAGTTTGTGGTTGTGATGTCACTTGTGGCTCAGTGCCTGATAGGCCAGTGCTGGTCCTGTGTGTGCAGTTTGTGGTTTTGATGTCACTTGTGGCTCAGTGCCTGATAGGCCGGTGCTGGTGATGTGGGTGGAGTTTGTGTTTGTGATGTCACTTGTGGCTCAGGGCCTGATAGGCCAGTGTTGGTCACATGGCTGCAGTTTGTGGTTGTGATGTCACTTGTGGCTCAGTGCCTGATAGGCCAGTGCTGGTCCTGTGTGTGCAGTTTGTGGTTTTGATGTCACTTGTGGCTCAGTGCCTGATAGGCCGGTGCTGGTGATGTGGGTGCAGTTTGTGTTTGTGATGTCACTTGTGGCTCAGTGCCTGATAGGCCAGTGCTGGTCACGTGGGTGCAGTTTGTTGTTGTGATGTCATTTGCGGATCAGTGCCTGATAGGCCAGTGCTGGTCACGTGGGTGGAGTTTGTGTTTGTGATGTCACTTGTGGCTCAGTGCCTGATAGGCCAGTGCTGGTCATGTGGGTGGAGTTTGTGGTTGTGATGTCACTTGTGGCTCAGTGCCTGATAGGCCAGTGCTGGTCATGTGGGTGCAGTTTGTGTTTGTGATGTTACTTGTGGCTCCGTGCCTGATAGGCCAGTGCTTGTTTACGTGGCTGCAGTTTGTGTTTGTGATGTCACTTGTGGCTCAGTGCCTGATAGGCCAGTGCTGGTCATGTGGCTGCAGTTTATATTTGTGATGTCACTTGTGGCTGAGTGCCTGATAGGCCAGTGCTGGTCATGTGGCTGCAGTTTGTGGTTGTGATGTCACTTGTGGTTCAGTGCCTGATAGGCCAGTGCTGGTGATGTGGGTGCAGTTTGTGGTTGTGATGTCACTTGTGGCTCAGTGCCTGATAGGCCAGTGCTGGTGATGTGGCTGCAGTTTGTGTTTGTGAGGTCACTTGTGGCTCAGTGCCTGATAGGCCAGTGCTGGTGATGTGGGTGGAGTTTGTGTTTGTGATGTCACTTGTGGCTGAGTGCTTGATAGGCCAGTGCTGTTTTACGTGGCTGCAGTTTTTGTTTGTTATGTCACATGTGGCTCAGTGCCTGATAGGCCAGTGCTGGTGATGTGGGTGCAGTTTGTGTTTGTGATGTCACTTGTGGCTCAGTGCCTGATAGGCCAGTGCTGGTAACATGGCTGCAGTTTGTGTTTGTGATGTCACTTGTGGCTCAGTGCCTGATAGGCCAGTGCTGGTTTACGTGGCTGCAGTTTGTGGTTATGATGTCACTTGTGGCTCAGTGCCTGATAGGCCAGTGCTGGTGATGTGGCTGCAGTTTGTGGTTGTGATGTCACTTGTGGCTGAGTGCCTGATAGGCCAGTGCTGGTCCTGTGTGTGCAGTTTGTGGTTTTGATGTCACTTGTGGCTCAGTGCCTGATAGGCCAGTGCTGGTGATGTGGCTGCAGTTTGTGTTTGTGAGGTCACTTTTGGCTGAGTGCCTGATAGGCCAGTGCTGGTGATGTGGGTGCAGTTTGTGTTTGTGATGTCACTTGTGGCTCAGTGCCTGATAGGCCAGTGCTGGTCATGTGGGTGGAGTTTGTGGTTGTGATGTCACTTGTGGCTCAGGGCCTGATAGGCCAGTGTTGGTCACATGGCTGCAGTTTATGATTGTGATGTCACTTGTGGCTCAGTGCCTGATAGGCCAGTGCTGGTCACGTGGGTGGAGTATGTGTTTGTGATGTCACTTGTGGCTCAGTGCCTGATAGGCCAGTGCTGGTGATGTGGGTGCAGTTTGTTGTTGTGATGTCATTTGCGGATCAGTGCCTGATAGGCCAGTGCTGGTCACGTGGGTGCAGTTTGTGTTTGTGATGTCACTTGTGGCTGAGTGCCTGATAGGCCAGTGTTGGTCACATGGCTGCAGTTTGTGTTTGTGATGTCACTTGTGGCTCAGTGCCTGATAGGCCAGTGCTGGTGATGTGGGTGGAGTTTGTGTTTGTGATGTCACTTGTGGCTCAGTGCCTGATAGGCCAGTGCTGGTCATGTGGGTGCAGTTTCTGGTTGTCAGGTCACTTGTGGCTCAGAGCCTGATAGGCCAGTGTTGGTCACATGGCTGCAGTTTGTGATTGTGATGTCACTTGTGGCTCAGTGCCTGATAGGCCAGTGCTGGTCACGTGGGTGGAGTTTGTGTTTGTGATGTCACTTGTGGCTCAGTGCCTGATAGGCCAGTGCTGGTCACGTGGGTGCAGTTTGTTGTTGTGATGTCATTTGCGGATCAGTGCCTGATAGGCCAGTGCTGGTCACGTGGGTGGAGTTTGTGTTTATGATGTCACTTGTGGCTGAGTGCCTGATAGGCCAGTGCTGGTCACGTGGGTGCAGTTTGTTGTTGTGAGGTCACTTGTGGCTGAGTTCCTGATAGGCCAGTGCTGGTGATGTGGCTGCAGTTTGTGTTTGTGATGTCACTTGTGGCTCAGTGCCTGATAGGCCAGTGCTGGTCCTGTGTGTGCAGTTTGTGTTTGTGATGTCACTTGTGGCTCAGTGCCTGATAGGCCAATGCTGTTCATGTGGCTGCAGTTTGTGGTTGTGATGTCACTTGTGGCTGAGTGCCTGATAGGCCAGTGCTGGTGATGTGTGTGCAGTTTGTGGTTGTGATGTCACTTGTGGCTCAGAGCCTGATAGGCCAGTTTTGGTCACATGGCTGCAGTTTGTGTTTGTGATGTCACTTGTGGCTCAGTGCCTGATAGGCCAGTGCTGGTCCTGTGTGTGCAGTTTGTGTTTGTGATGTCACTTGTGGCTCAGTGCCTGATAGGCCAATGCTGTTCATGTGGCTGCAGTTTGTGGTTGTGATGTCACTTGTGGCTGAGTGCCTGATAGGCCAGTGCTGGTGATGTGTGTGCAGTTTGTGGTTGTGATGTCACTTGTGGCTCAGAGCCTGATAGGCCAGTTTTGGTCACATGGCTGCAGTTTGTGATTGTGATGTCACTTGTGGCTCAGTGCCTGATAGGCCAGTGCTGGTCCTGTGTGTGCAGTTTGTGTTTATGATGTCACTTGTGGCTCAGTGCCTGATAGGCCAGTGCTGGTCACGTGGGTGCAGTTTGTTGTTGTGAGGTCACTTGTGGCTGAGTGCCTGATAGGCCAGTGCTGGTCATGTGTGTGCAGTTTGTGGTTGTGATGTCACTTGTGGCTCAGTGCCTGATAGGCCAGTGCTGGTGATGTGGGTGGAGTTTGTGTTTGTGATGTCACTTGTGGCTCAGTGCCTGATAGGCCAATGCTGTTCATGTGGGTGCAGTTTGTGTTTGTGATGTCACTTGTGGCTCAGTGCCTGATAGGCCAGTGCTGGTCATGTGGGTGCAGTTTGTGGTTGTGATGTCACTTGTGGCTCAGTGCCTGATAGGCCAATGCTGTTCATGTGGGTGCAGTTTGTGTTTGTGATGTCACTTGTGGCTCAGTGCCTGATAGGCCAGTGCTGGTGATGTGGGTGCAGTTTGTGGTTGTCATGTCACTTGTGGCTCAGTGCCTGATAGGCCAATGCTGTTCATGTGGGTGCAGTTTGTGTTTGTGATGTCACTTGTGGCTCAGTGCCTGATAGGCCAGTGCTGGTGATGTGGGTGCAGTTTGTGTTTGTGATGTCACTTGTGGCTGAGTGCCTGATAGGCCACTGCTGTTCATGTGGGTGCAGTTTGTGTTTGTGATGTCACTTGTGGCTGAGTGCCTGATAGGCCAGTGCTGTTCATGTGGCTGCAGTTTGTGGTTGTGATGTCACTTGTGGCTCAGTGCCTGATAGGCCAGTGCTGGTGATGTGGGTGGAGTTTGTGTTTATGATGTCACTTGTGTCTCAGTGCCTGATAGGCCAGTGCTGTTCATGTGGGTGCAGTTTGTGTTTGTGATGTCACTTGTGGCTCAGTGCCTGATAGGCCAGTGCTGGTCATGTGGATAGAGTTTGTGGTTGTGATGTCACTTCTGGCTCATTGCCTGATAGGCCAGTGCTGGTCATGTGGGTGGAGTTTGTGTTTGTGATGTCACTTGTGGCTCAGTGCCTGATAGGCCAGTGCTGGTCACGTGGGTGCAGTTTGTTGTTGTGATGTCATTTGCGGATCAGTGCCTGATAGGCCAGTGCTGGTGATGTGGGTGCAGTTTGTGTTTGTGATGTCACTTGTGGCTCAGTGCCTGATAGGCCAGTGCTGTTCATGTGGGTGCAGTTTGTGATTGTGATGTCACTTGTGGCTCAGTGCCTGATAGGCCGGTGCTGGTCATGTGGATAGAGTTTGTGTTTGTGATGTCACTTGTGGCTCAGGGCCTGATAGGCCAGTGCTGGTCACGTGGGTGGAGTTTGTGTTTGTGATGTCACTTGTGGCTGAGTGCCTGATAGGCCAGTGCTGGTCCTGTTTGTGCAGTTTGTGGTTGTGATGTCACTTGTGGCTCAGGGCCTGATAGGCCAGTGCTGGTGATGTGGGTGGAGTGTGTTTATGATGTCACTTGTGGCTCAGTGCCTGATAGGCCAGTGCTGGGGATGTGGGTGGAGTTTGTGTTTGTGATGTCACTTGTGGCTCAGTGCCTGATAGGCCAGTGCTGGTCCTGTGTGTGCAGTTTGTGGTTGTGATGTCACTTGTGGCTCAGTGCCTGATAGGCCAGTGCTGGTCATGTGGCTGCAGTTTGTGTTTGTGATGTCACTTGTGGCTGAGTGCCTGATAGGCCAGTGCTGGTCACGTGGGTGCAGTTTGTTGTTGTGAGGTCACTTGTGGCTCAGTGCCTGATAGGCCAGTGCTGGTCATGTGGGTGCAGTTTGTGTTTGTGATGTCACTTGTGGCTCAGTGCCTGATAGGCCAGTGCTGGTCACGTGGGTGCAGTTTTTTGTTGTGAGGTCACTTGTGGCTCAGTGCCTGATAGGCCAGTGCTGGTCCTGTGTGTGCAGTTTGTGTTTGTGATGTCACTTGTGGCTGAGTGCCTGATAGGCCAATGCTGTTCATGTGGCTGCAGTTTGTGGTTGTGATGTCACTTGTGGCTCAGTGCCTGATAGGCCAGTGCTGGTGATGTGGGTGCAGTTTGTGGTTGTGATGTCACTTGTGGCTCAGAGCCTGATAGGCCAGTGTTGGTCACATGGCTGCAGTTTGTGATTGTGATGTCACTTGTGGCTCAGTGCCTGATAGGCCAGTGCTGGTCACGTGGGTGGAGTTTGTGTTTGTGATGTCACTTGTGGCTGAGTGCCTGATAGGCCAGTGCTGGTCACGTGGGTGGAGTTTGTGTTTGTGATGTCACTTGTGGCTCAGTGCCTGATAGGCCAGTGCTGGTCATGTGGCTGCAGTTTGTGGTTGTGATGTAACTTGTGGCTCAGTGCCTGATAGGCCAATGCTGTTCATGTGGGTGCAGTTTGTGTTTGTGATGTCAATTGTGGCTCAGTGCCTGATAGGCCAGTGCTGGTCATGTGGCTGCAGTTTGTGGTTGTGATGTCACTTGTGGCTCAGGGCCTGATAGGCCAGTGTTGGTCACATGGCTGCAGTTTGTGTTTGTGATGTCATTTGCGGATCAGTGCCTGATAGGCCAGTGCTGGTCACGTGGGTGCAGTTTGTGTTTGTGATGTCACTTGTGGCTCAGTGCCTGATAGGCCAGTGCTGGTCCTGTGTGTGCAGTTTGTGGTTTTGATGTCACTTGTGGCTCAGTGCCTGATAGGCCAGTGCTGGTCATGTGGGTGCAGTTTGTGTTTGTGATGTCACTTGTGGCTGAGTGCCTGATAGGCCAGTGTTGGTCACATGGCTGCAGTTTGTGGTTGTGATGTCACTTGTGGCTCAGTGCCTGATAGGCCAGTGCTGGTGATGTGGGTGCAGTTTGTGTTTGTGATGTCACTTGTGGCTCAGTGCCTGATAGGCCAGTGCTGGTCACGTGGGTGCAGTTTGTTGTTGTGATGTCATTTGCGGATCAGTGCCTGATAGGCCAGTGCTGGTCACGTGGGTGGAGTTTGTGTTTGTGATGTCACTTGTGGCTCAGTGCCTGATAGGCCAGTGCTGGTCATGTGGGTGCAGTTTGTGTTTGTGATGTCACTTGTGGCTCAGTGCCTGATAGGCCAGTGCTGGTGATGTGGGTGGAGTTTGTGGTTGTGATGTCACTTGTGGCTCAGTGCCTGATAGGCCAGTGCTGGTCATGTGGGTGCAGTTTGTGGTTGTGATGTCACTTGTGGCTCAGGGCCTGATAGGCCAGTGTTGGTCACATGGCTGCAGTTTTTGTTTGTGATGTCACTTGTGGCTCAGTGCCTGATAGGCCAGTGCTGGTCATGTGGCTGCAGTTTATATTTGTGATGTGACTTGTGGCTGAGTGCCTGATAGGCCAGTGCTGGTCATGTGGGTGCAGTTGGTGGTTGTGATGTCACTTGTGGCTCAGTGCCTGATAGGCCAATGCTTTTCATGTGGGTGCAGTTTGTGTTTGTGATGTCACTTGTGGCTCAGTGCCTGATAGGCCAATGCTGTTCATGTGGGTGCAGTTTGTGTTTGTGATGTCACTTGTGGCTCAGTGCCTGATAGGCCAGTGCTGGTGATGTGGGTGCTGGTTGTGATTGTGATGTCACTTGTGGCTCAGTACCTGATAGGCCAGTGTTGGTCACATGGCTGCAGTTTGTGTTTGTGATGTCACTTGTGGCTCAGTGCCTGATAGGCCAGTGCTGGTCCTGTGTGTGGAGTTTGTGTTTGTGATGTCACTTGTGGCTCAGAGCCTGATAGGCCAGTGTTGGTCACAAGGCTGCAGTTTGTGTTTGTGATGTCACTTGTGGCTGAGTTCCTGATAGGCCAGTGCTGGTCATGTGGCTGCAGTTTGTGTTTGTGATGTCACTTGTGGCTCAGTGCCTGATAGGCCAGTGCTGGTCCTGTGTATGCAGTTTGTGGTTGTGATGTCACTTGTGGCTCAGTGCTTGATAGGCCAGTGCTGGTGATGTGGGTGGAGTTTGTGTTTGTGATGTCACTTGTGGCTCAGTGCCTGATAGGCCAGTGCTGGTGGTGTCACTGCAGTTTTTGTTTGTGATGTCACATTTTGCTGAGTGCCTGATAGGCCAGTGCTGGTCACGTGGGTGCAGTTTGTGTTTGTGATGTCACTTGTGGCTCAGTGCGTGATAGGCCAGTGCTGTTGATGTGGGTGCTGGTTGTGTTTGTGAGGTCAGATTTGCCTGAGTGCCTGATAGGCCAGTGCTGGTCACGTGTGTGCAGTTTGTGGTTGTGATGTCACTTGTGGCTCAGTGCCTGATAGGCCAATGCTGATGATGTGGCTGCAATTTGTGTTTGTGATGTCACTTGTGACTGAGTGCCTTATAGGGCAGTGCTGGTTTACGTGGCTGCAGTTTGTCGTTGTGATGTCACTTGTGGCTCAGTGCCTGATAGGCCAGTGCTGGTGATGTGGGTGGAGTTTGTGGTTGTGATGTCACTTGTGGCTCAGTGCCTGATAGGCCAGTGCTGGTGATGTGGGTGGAGTTTGTGGTTGCGATGTCAGTTGTGGCTGAGTGCCTGATAGGCCAGTGCTCTTCATGTGTGTGTAGTTTTTTTTGTGATGTCCCTTGTGGCTCAGTGCCTGATAGGCCAGTGCTGGTCATGTGGGTGCAGTTTGTGGTTGTCAGGTCACTTGTGGCTGAGTGCCTGATAGGCCAGTGCTGGTCACATGGCTGCAGTTTGTGGTTGTGATGACACTTGTGGCTCAGTGCCTGATAGGCCAGTGCTGGTGATGTGGGTGCTGGTTGTGGTTGTGATGTCTGTTTTTGCTGAGTGCCTGATAGGCCAGTGCTTGTCCTGTGGGTGGAGTTCGTGTTTGTGATGTCCCCTGTGGCTCAGTGCCTGATAGGCCAGTGCTGGTGATGTGGGTGGAGTTTGTGGTTGTGATGTCACTTGTGGCTGAGTTCCTGATAGGCCAGTGCTGGTGATGTGGGTGGAGTTTGTGTTTATGATGTCACTTGTGGCTCAGTGTCTGATAGGCCAGTGCTGTTCATGTGGGTGCAGTTTGTGGTTGTGATGTCACTTGTGGCTCAGTGCCTGATAGGCCAGTGCTGGTGATGTGGGTGGAGTTTGTGTTTGTGATGTCACTTGTGGCTCAGTGCCTGATAGGCCAGTGCTGGTCACGTGGGTGCAGTTTGTTGTTGTGATGTCATTTGCGGATCAGTGCCTGATAGGCCAGTGTTGGTCACATGGCTGCAGTTTATATTTGTGATGTCACTTGTCGCTGAGTGCCTGATAGGCCAGTGCTGGTGATGTGGGTGCAGTTTGTGGTTGTGATGTCACTTGTGGCTCAGTGCCTGATAGGCCAGTGCTGGTGATGTGGGTGCAGTTTGTGTTTGTGATGTTACTTGTGGCTCAGTGCCTGATAGGCCAGTGCTGGTCCTGTGTGTGCAGTTTGTGGTTTTGATGTCACTTGTGGCTCAGTGCCTGATAGGCCAGTGCTGGTCATGTGGCTGCAGTTTATATTTGTGATGTCACTTGTGGCTGAGTGCCTGATAGGCCAGTGCTGGTCATGTGGCTGCAGTTTGTGTTTGTGATGTCATTTGCGGATCAGTGCCTGATAGGCCAGTGCTGGTCCTGTGTGTGCAGTTTGTGGTTTTGATGTCACTTGTGGCTCAGTGCCTGACAGGCCAGTGCTGGTCACGTGGGTGGAGTTTGTGTTTGTGATGTCACTTGTGTCTCAGTGCCTGATAGGCCAGTGCTGGACATGTGGGTGCAGTTTGTGTTTGTGATGTCACTTGTGGCTCAGGGCCTGATAGGCCACTGTTGGTCACATGGCTGCAGTTTGTGTTTGTGATGTCACTTGTGGCTCAGTGCCTGATAGGCCAGTGCTGGTCCTGTGTGTGCAGTTTGTGTTTGTGATGTCAGTTGTGGCTCAGTGCCTGATAGGCCAGTGCTGGTCACGTGGGTGCAGTTTGTTGTTGTGATGTCATTTGCGGATCAGTGCCTGATAGGCCAGTGCTGGTGATGTGGGTGGAGTTTGTGTTTGTGATGTCACTTGTGGCTGAGTGCCTGATAGGCCAGTGCTGTTCACGTGGGTGCAGTTTGTGATTGTGATGTCACTTGTGGCTAAGTGCCTGATAGGCCAGTGCTGGTCATGTGGATAGAGTTTGTGGTTGTGATGTCACTTGTGGCTCAGTGCCTGATAGGCCAGTGCTGGTCATGTGGCTGCAGTTTGTGGTTGTGATTTCACTTGTGGCTCAGTGCCTGATAGGCCAGTGCTGGTCATGTGGGTGCAGTTTGTGGTTGTGATGTCACTTGTGGCTCAGGGCCTGATAGGCCAGTTTGGTCACATGGCTGCAGTTTGTGTTTGTGATGTCACTTGTGGCTCAGTGCCTGATAGGCCAGTGTTGGTCATGTGGCTGCAGTTTATATTTGTGATGTCACTTGTGGCTGAGTGCCTGATAGGCCAGTGCTGGTGGTGTGGGTGCAGTTTGTGTTTGTGATGTCACTTGTGGCTCAGTGCCTGGTGGGCCAGTGCTGGTGATGTGGCTGCAGTTTGTGGTTGTGATGTCACTTGTGGCTGAGTGCCTGATGGGCCAGTGCTGGTGATGTGGGTGGAGTTTGTGGTTGTGATGTCACTTGTGGCTCAGTGCCTGATAGGCGAGTGCTGGTGATGTGGGTGCAGTTTGTTGTTGTGATGTCATTTGCGGATCAGTGCCTGATAGGCCAGTGCTGGTCACGTGGGTGGAGTTTGTGTTTGTGATGTCACTTGTGGCTCAGTGCCTGATAGGCCAGTGCTGTTAATGTGGGTGCAGTTTGTGATTGTGATGTCACTTGTGGCTCAGTGCCTGATAGGCCAGTGCTGGTCATGTGGATAGAGTTTGTGGTTGTGATGTCACTTGTGGCTCAGTGCCTGATAGGCCAGTGCTGGTGATGTGGGTGGAGTTTGTGGTTGTGATGTCACTTGTGGCTCAGTGCCTGATAGGCCAGTGCTGGTCATGTGGGTGCAGTTTGTGGTTGTGATGTCACTTGTGGCTCAGTGCCTGATAGGCCAGTGTTGGTCACATGGCTGTAGTTTGTGATTGTGATGTCACTTGTGGCTCAGTGCCTGATAGGCCAATGCTGTTCATGTGGGTGCAGTTTGTGTTTGTGATGTCACTTGTGGCTCAGTGCCTGATAGGCCAGTGCTGGTCATGTGGCTGCAGTTTATATTTGTGATGTCACTTGTGGCTCAGTGCCTGATAGGCCAGTGCTGGTGATGTGGCTGCATTTTTAGGTTGTGATGTCACTTGTGGCTCAGTGCCTGATAGGCCAGTGCTGGTGATGTGGCTGCAGTTTGTGTTTGTGATGTCACTTGTGGCTCAGTGCCTGATAGGCCAGTGCTGGTCCTGTGTGTGCAGTTTGTGGTTTTGATGTCACTTGTGGCTCAGTGCCTGATAGGCCAGTGCTGGACATGTGGGTGCAGTTTGTGTTTGTGATGTCACTTGTGGCTCAGGGCCTGATAGGCCAGTGTTGGTCACATGGCTGCAGTTTGTGTTTGTGATGTCATTTGCGGATCAGTGCCTGATAGGCCAGTGCTGGTCCTGTGTGTGCAGTTTGTGTTTGTGATGTCACTTGTGGCTCAGTGCCTGATAGGCCAGTGCTGGTCCTGTGTGTGGAGTTTGTGTTTGTGATGTCACTTGTGGCTCAGAGCCTGATAGGCCAGTGTTGGTCACAAGGCTGCAGTTTGTGTTTGTGATGTCACTTGTGGCTGAGTTCCTGATAGGCCAGTGCTGGTCATGTGGGTGCAGTTTGTGTTTGTGATGTCACTTGTGGCTCAGTGCCTGATAGGCCAGTGCTGGTGGTGTCACTGCAGTTTTTGTTTGTGATGTCACGTTTTGCTGAGTGCCTGATAGGCCAGTGCTGGTCACGTGGGTGCAGTTTGTAGTTGTGATGTCACTTGTGGCTGAGTGCCTGATAGGCCAGTGCTGGTGATGTGGGTGGAGTTTGTGGTTGTGATGTCACTTGTGGCTGAGTGCCTGATAGGCCAGTGCTGGTCACATGGCTGCAGTTTGTGGTTGTGATGACACTTGTGGCTCAGTGCCTGATAGGCCAGTGCTGGTGATGTGGGTGCTGGTTGTGGTTGTGATGTCTGTTTTTGCTGAGTGCCTGATAGGCCAGTGCTTGTCCTGTGGGTGGAGTTTGTGTTTATGATGTCACTTGTGGCTCAGTGCCTGATAGGCCAGTGCTGGCGATGTGGGTGGAGTTTGTGTTTGTGATGTCACTTGTGGCTCAGTGCCTGATAGGCCAGTGCTGGTCACGTGGGTGCAGTTTGTTGTTGTGATGTCATTTGCGGATCAGTGCCTGATAGGCCAGTGCTGGTGATGTGGGTGGAGTTTGTGTTTGTGATGTCACTTGTGGCTCAGTGCCTGATAGGCCAATGCTGTTCATGTGGGTGCAGTTTGTGGTTGTGATGTCACTTGTGGCTCAGTGCCTGATAGGCCAGTGCTGGTCATGTGGGTGCAGTTTGTCGTTGTGATGTCACTTGTGGCTCAGTGCCTGATAGGCCAGTGCTGGTGATGTGGCTGCAGTTTGTGGTTGTGATGTCACTTGTGGCTCAGTGCCTGATAGGCCAGTGCTGGTGATGTGGGTGCAGTTTGTGGTTGTGATGTCACTTGTGGCTGAGTGCCTGATAGGCCAGTGCTGGTGATGTGGGTGCAGTTTGTGTTTGTGATGTCACTTGTGGCTCAGTGCCTGATAGGCCAGTGCTGTTCATGTGGGTGCAGTTTGTGATTGTGATGTCACTTGTGGCTCAGTGCCTGATAGGCCAGTGCTGGTCATGTGGATAGAGTTTGTGGTTGTGATGTCACTTGTGGCTCAGTGCCTGATAGGCCAGTGCTGGTGATGTGGGTGCAGTTTGTGGTTTTGATGTCACTTGTGGCTCAGTGCCTGATAGGCCAGTGTTGGTCACATGGCTGCAGTTTGTGATTGTGATGTCACTTGTGGCTCAGTGCCTGATAGGCCAGTGCTTGTCCTCTGGGTGCTGGTTGTGTTTGTGAAGTCTCTTGTGGCTCAGTGCCTGATAGGCCAGTGCTGGTGATGTGGGTGGAGTTTGTGGTTGTGATGTCACTTGTGGCTCAGTGCCTGATAGGCCAGTGCTGGTCCTGTGTGTGCAGTTTGTGGTTTTGATGTCACTTGTGGCTCAGTGCCTGATAGGCCAGTGCTGGTGATGTGGGTGGAGTTTGTGTTTGTGATGTCACTTGTGGCTCAGTGCCTGATAGGCCAGTGCTGGTCCTGTGGGTGCAGTTTGTGTTTGTGATGTCACTTGTGGCTCAGGGCCTGATAGGCCAGTGTTGGTCACATGGCTGCAGTTTGTGGTTGTGATGTCACTTGTGGCTCAGTGCCTGATAGGCCAGTGCTGGTCCTGTGTGTGCAGTTTGTGGTTTTGATGTCACTTGTGGCTCAGTGCCTGATAGGCCGGTGCTGGTGATGTGGGTGGAGTTTGTGTTTGTGATGTCACTTGTGGCTCAGGGCCTGATAGGCCAGTGTTGGTCACATGGCTGCAGTTTGTGGTTGTGATGTCACTTGTGGCTCAGTGCCTGATAGGCCAGTGCTGGTCCTGTGTGTGCAGTTTGTGGTTTTGATGTCACTTGTGGCTCAGTGCCTGATAGGCCGGTGCTGGTGATGTGGGTGCAGTTTGTGTTTGTGATGTCACTTGTGGCTCAGTGCCTGATAGGCCAGTGCTGGTCACGTGGGTGCAGTTTGTTGTTGTGATGTCATTTGCGGATCAGTGCCTGATAGGCCAGTGCTGGTCACGTGGGTGGAGTTTGTGTTTGTGATGTCACTTGTGGCTCAGTGCCTGATAGGCCAGTGCTGGTCATGTGGGTGCAGTTTGTGTTTGTGATGTCACTTGTGGCTCAGTGCCTGATAGGCCAGTGCTGGTGATGTGGGTGGAGTTTGTGGTTGTGATGTCACTTGTGGCTCAGTGCCTGATAGGCCAGTGCTGGTCATGTGGGTGCAGTTTGTGGTTGTGATGTCACTTGTGGCTCAGGGCCTGATAGGCCAGTGTTGGTCACATGGCTGCAGTTTGTGTTTGTGATGTCACTTGTGGCTCAGTGCCTGATAGGCCAGTGCTGGTCATGTGGCTGCAGTTTATATTTGTGATGTCACTTGTGGCTGAGTGCCTGATAGGCCAGTGCTGGTCATGTGGGTGGAGTTCGTGTTTGTGATGTCCCCTGTGGCTCAGTGCCTGATAGGCCAGTGCTGGTGATGTGGTTGGAGTTTGTGTTTATGATGTCACTTGTGGCTCAGTGCCTGATAGGCCAGTGCTGGTGATGTGGGTGCTGGTTGTGGTTGTGATGTCTGTTTTTGCTGAGTGCCTGATAGGCCAGTGCTTGTCCTGTGGGTGGAGTTCGTGTTTGTGATGTCACTTGTGGCTCAGTGCCTGATAGGCCAGTGCTGGTGATGTGGTTGGAGTTTGTGTTTATGATGTCACTTGTGGCTCAGTGCCTGATAGGCCAGTGCTGGTGATGTGGGTGCTGGTTGTGGTTGTGATGTCTGTTTTTGCTGAGTGCCTGATAGGCCAGTGCTTGTCCTGTGGGTGGAGTTCGTGTTTATGATGTCACTTGTGGCTCAGTGCCTGATAGGCCAGTGCTGGCGATGTGGGTGGAGTTTGTGTTTGTGATGTCACTTGTGGCTCAGTGCCTGATAGGCCAGTGCTGGTGATGTGGGTGGAGTTTGTGTTTGTGATGTCACTTGTGGCTCAGTGCCTGATAGGCCAGTGCTGGTGATGTGGGTGCAGTTTGTGGTTGTGATGTCACTTGTGGCTGAGTGCCTGATAGGCCAGTGCTGGTGATGTGGGTGCAGTTTGTGTTTGTGATGTCACTTGTGGCTCAGTGCCTGATAGGCCAGTGCTGTTCATGTGGGTGCAGTTTGTGATTGTGATGTCACTTGTGGCTCAGTGCCTGATAGGCCAGTGCTGGTCATGTGGATAGAGTTTGTGGTTGTGATGTCACTTGTGGCTCAGTGCCTGATAGGCCAGTGCTGGTGATGTGGGTGCAGTTTGTGGTTTTGATGTCACTTGTGGCTCAGTGCCTGATAGGCCAGTGTTGGTCACATGGCTGCAGTTTGTGTTTGTGATGTCACTTGTGGCTCAGTGCCTGATAGGCCAGTGCTGGTCATGTGACTGCAGTTTGTGGTTGTGATTTCACTTGTGGCTCAGTGCCTGATAGGCCAGTGCTGGTCCTGTGTGTGCAGTTTGTGTTTGTGATGTCACTTGTGGCTCAGTGCCTGATAGGCCAGTGCTGGTGATGTGGGTGCAGTTTGTGGTTGTGATGTCACTTGTGGCTCAGGGCCTGATAGGCCAGTGTTGGTCACATGGCTGCAGTTTGTGTTTGTGATGTCAGTTGTGGCTCAGTGCCTGATAGGCCAGTGCTGGTCATGTGGCTGCAGTTTATATTTGTGATGTCACTTGTGGCTGAGTGCCTGATAGGCCAGTGCTGGTCACGTGGGTGCAGTTTGTGTTTGTGATGTCACTTGTGGCTCAGTGCCTGGTGGGCCAGTGCTGGTGATGTGGGTGGAGTTTGTGGTTGTGATGTCACTTGTGGCTCAGTGCCTGATAGGCCAGTGCTGGTGATGTGGCTGCAGTTTGTGGTTGTGATGTCACTTGTGGCTCAGTGCCTGATAGGCCAGTGCTGGTGATGTGGCTGCAGTTTGTGGTTGTGATGTCACTTGTGGCTCAGTGCCTGATAGGCCAGTGCTGGTGATGTGGGTGCAGTTTGTGTTTGTGATGTCACTTGTGGCTCAGTGCCTGATAGGCCAGTGCTGGTCATGTGGCTGCAGTTTATATTTGTGATGTCACTTGTGGCTCAGTGCCTGATAGGCCAGTGCTGGTGATGTGGCTGCATTTTTAGGTTGTGATGTCACTTGTGGCTGAGTGCCTGATAGGCCAGTGCTGGTGATGTGGGTGCAGTTTGTGTTTGTGATGTCACTTGTGGCTCAGTGCCTGATAGGCCAGTGCTGGTCCTGTGTGTGCAGTTTGTGGTTTTGATGTCACTTGTGGCTCAGTGCCTGATAGGCCAGTGCTGGACATGTGGGTGCAGTTTGTGGTTGTGATGTCACTTGTGGCTCAGGGCCTGATAGGCCAGTGTTGGTCACATGGCTGCAGTTTGTGTTTGTGATGTCACTTGTGGCTGAGTTCCTGATAGGCCAGTGCTGGTCATGTGGGTGCAGTTTGTGTTTGTGATGTCACTTGTGGCTCAGTGCCTGATAGGCCATTGCTGGTCCTGTGTGTGCAGTTTGTGGTTTTGATGTCACTTGTGGCTCAGTGCCTGATAGGCCAGTGCTGGTGATGTGGGTGGAGTTTGTGTTTGTGATGTCACTTGTGGCTCAGTGCCTGATAGGCCAGTGCTGGTGGTGTCACTGCAGTTTTTGTTTGTGATGTCACGTTTTGCTGAGTGCCTGATAGGCCAGTGCTGGTCACGTGGGTGCAGTTTGTGGTTGTGATGACACTTGTGGCTCAGTGCCTGATAGGCCAGTGCTGGTGATGTGGGTGCTGGTTGTGGTTGTGATGTCTGTTTTTGCTGAGTGCCTGATAGGCCAGTGCTTGTCCTGTGGGTGGAGTTCGTGTTTGTGATGTCCCCTGTGGCTCAGTGCCTGATAGGCCAGTGCTGGTGATGTGGGTGGAGTTTGTGTTTATGATGTCACTTGTGGCTCAGTGCCTGATAAGCCAGTGCTGGCGATGTGGGTGGAGTTTGTGTTTGTGATGTCACTTGTGGCTCAGTGCCTGATAGGCCAGTGCTGGTCACGTGGGTGCAGTTTGTTGTTGTGATGTCATTTGCGGATCAGTGCCTGATAGGCCAGTGCTGGTGATGTGGGTGGAGTTTGTGTTTGTGATGTCACTTGTGGCTCAGTGCCTGATAGGCCAATGCTGTTCATGTGGGTGCAGTTTGTGGTTGTGATGTCACTTGTGGCTCAGTGCCTGATAGGCCAGTGCTGGTCATGTGGGTGCAGTTTGTCGTTGTCAGGTCACTTGTGGCTGAGTGCCTGATAGGCCAGTGCTGGTGATGTGGCTGCAGTTTGTGGTTGTGATGTCACTTGTGGCTCAGTGCCTGATAGGCCAGTGCTGGTGATGTGGGTGCAGTTTGTGGTTGTGATGTCACTTGTGGCTGAGTGCCTGATAGGCCAGTGCTGGTGATGTGGGTGCAGTTTGTGTTTGTGATGTCACTTGTGGCTCAGTGCCTGATAGGCCAGTGCTGTTCATGTGGGTGCAGTTTGTGATTGTGATGTCACTTGTGGCTCAGTGCCTGATAGGCCAGTGCTGGTCATGTGGATAGAGTTTGTGGTTGTGATGTCACTTGTGGCTCAGTGCCTGATAGGCCAGTGCTGGTGATGTGGGTGCAGTTTGTGGTTTTGATGTCACTTGTGGCTCAGTGCCTGATAGGCCAGTGTTGGTCACATGGCTGCAGTTTGTGATTGTGATGTCACTTGTGGCTCAGTGCCTGATAGGCCAGTGCTTGTCCTCTGGGTGCTGGTTGTGTTTGTGAAGTCTCTTGTGGCTCAGTGCCTGATAGGCCAGTGCTGGTGATGTGGGTGCAGTTTGTGGTTGTGATGTCACTTGTGGCTCAGTGCCTGATAGGCCAGTGTTGGTCACATGGCTGCAGTTTGTGATTGTGATGTCACTTGTGGTTCAGTGCCTGATAGGCCAGTGCTGGTGATGTGGGTGGAGTTTGTGTTTGTGATGTCACTTGTGGCTCAGTGCCTGATAGGCCAGTGCTGGTCCTGTGTGTGGAGTTTGTGTTTGTGATGTCACTTGTGGCTCAGAGCCTGATAGGCCAGTGTTGGTCACAAGGCTGCAGTTTGTGTTTGTGATGTCACTTGTGGCTGAGTTCCTGATAGGCCAGTGCTGGTCATGTGGCTGCAGTTTGTGTTTGTGATGTCACTTGTGGCTCAGTGCCTGATAGGCCAGTGCTGGTCCTGTGTGTGCAGTTTGTGGTTTTGATGTCACTTGTGGCTCAGTGCCTGATAGGCCAGTGCTGGTGATGTGGGTGGAGTTTGTGTTTGTGATGTCACTTGTGGCTCAGTGCCTGATAGGCCAGTGCTGGCGATGTGGGTGGAGTTTGTGTTTGTGATGTCATTTGCGGATCAGTGCCTGATAGGCCAGTGCTGGTGATGTGGGTGGAGTTTGTGTTTGTGATGTCACTTGTGGCTCAGTGCCTGATAGGCCAATGCTGTTCATGTGGGTGCAGTTTGTGGTTGTGATGTCACTTGTGGCTCAGTGCCTGATAGGCCAGTGCTGGTCATGTGGGTGCAGTTTGTCGTTGTCAGGTCACTTGTGGCTGAGTGCCTGATAGGCCAGTGCTGGTGATGTGGCTGCAGTTTGTGGTTGTGATGTCACTTGTGGCTCAGTGCCTGATAGGCCAGTGCTGGTGATGTGGCTGCAGTTTGTGTTTGTGATGTCACTTGTGGCTCAGTGCCTGATAGGCCAGTGCTGGTGATGTGGCTGCAGTTTGTGTTTGTGATGTCACTTGTGGCTCAGTGCCTGATAGGCCAGTGCTGGTGATGTGGGTGGAGTTTGTGTTTGTGATGTCACTTGTGGCTCAGTGCCTGATAGGCCAGTGCTGGACATGTGGGTGCAGTTTGTGTTTGTGATGTCACTTGTGGCTCAGGGCCTGATAGGCCAGTGCTGGTGATGTGGGTGCAGTTTGTGTTTGTGATGTCACTTGTGGCTCAGTGCCTGATAGGCCAGTGCTGGTCATGTGAGTGCAGTTTGTCGTTGTCAGGTCACTTGTGGCTGAGTGCCTGATAGGCCAGTGCTGGTGATGTGGCTGCAGTTTGTGGTTGTGATGTCACTTGTGGCTCAGTGCCTGATAGGCCAGTGCTGGTGATGTGGGTGCAGTTTGTGGTTGTGATGTCACTTGCGGCTCAGTGCCTGATAGGCCAGTGCTGGTGATGTGGCTGCAGTTTGTGGTTGTGATGTCACTTGTGGCTCAGTGCCTGATAGGCCAGTGCTGGTGATGTGGGTGGAGTTTGTGGTTGTGATGTCACTTGTGGCTGAGTGCCTGATAGGCCAGTGCTGGTGATGTGGGTGGAGTTTGTGTTTATGATGTCAGTTGTGGCTCAGTGTCTGATAGGCCAGTGCTGTTCATGTGGGTGCAGTTTGTGGTTGTGATGTCACTTGTGGCTCAGTGCCTGATAGGCCAGTGCTGGTGATGTGGGTGGAGTTTGTGTTTGTGATGTCACTTGTGGCTCAGTGCCTGATAGGCCAGTGCTGGTCACGTGGGTGCAGTTTGTTGTTGTGATGTCATTTGCGGATCAGTGCCTGATAGGCCAGTGTTGGTCACATGGCTGCAGTTTATATTTGTGATGTCACTTGTCGCTGAGTGCCTGATAGGCCAGTGCTGGTCACGTGGGTGCAGTTTGTGGTTGTGATGTCACTTGTGGCTCAGTGCCTGATAGGCCAGTGCTGGTGATGTGGGTGCAGTTTGTGTTTGTGATGTTACTTGTGGCTCAGTGCCTGATAGGCCAGTGCTGGTCCTGTGTGTGCAGTTTGTGGTTTTGATGTCACTTGTGGCTCAGTGCCTGATAGGCCAGTGCTGGTCATGTGGCTGCAGTTTATATTTGTGATGTCACTTGTGGCTGAGTGCCTGATAGGCCAGTGCTGGTCATGTGGCTGCAGTTTGTGTTTGTGATGTCATTTGCGGATCAGTGCCTGATAGGCCAGTGCTGGTCCTGTGTGTGCAGTATGTGGTTTTGATGTCACTTGTGGCTCAGTGCCTGATAGGCCAGTGCTGGTGATGTGGGTGGAGTTTGTGTTTGTGATGTCACTTGTGGCTCAGTGCCTGATAGGCCAGTGCTGGACATGTGGGTGCAGTTTGTGTTTGTGATGTCACTTGTGGCTCAGGGCCTGATAGGCCAGTGTTGGTCACATGGCTGCAGTTTGTGCTTGGGATGTCACTTGTGGCTCAGTGCCTGATAGGCCAGTGCTGGTCCTGTGTGTGCAGTTTGTGTTTGTGATGTCAGTTGTGGCTCAGTGCCTGATAGGCCAGTGCTGGTCACGTGGGTGCAGTTTGTTGTTGTGATGTCATTTGCGGATCAGTGCCTGATAGGCCAGTGCTGGTGATGTGGGTGGAGTTTGTGTTTGTGATGTCACTTGTGGCTGAGTGCCTGATAGGCCAGTGCTGTTCACGTGGGTGCAGTTTGTGATTGTGATGTCACTTGTGGCTAAGTGCCTGATAGGCCAGTGCTGGTCATGTGGATAGAGTTTGTGGTTGTGATGTCACTTGTGGCTCAGTGCCTGATAGGCCAGTGCTGGTCATGTGGGTGCAGTTTGTGTTTGTGATTTCACTTGTGGCTCAGTGCCTGATAGGCCAGTGCTGGTCATGTGGGTGCAGTTTGTGGTTGTGATGTCACTTGTGGCTCAGGGCCTGATAGGCCAGTGTTGGTCACATGGCTGCAGTTTGTGTTTGTGATGTCACTTGTGGCTCAGTGCCTGATAGGCCAGTGCTGGTCATGTGGCTGCAGTTTATATTTGTGATGTCACTTGTGGCTGAGTGCCTGATAGGCCAGTGCTGGTCACGTGGGTGCAGTTTGTGTTTGTGATGTCACTTGTGGCTCAGTGCCTGGTGGGCCAGTGCTGGTGATGTGGGTGGAGTTTGTGGTTGTGATGTCACTTGTGGCTCAGTGCCTGATAGGCCAGTGCTGGTGATGTGGGTGCAGTTTGTGGTTGTGATGTCACTTGTGGCTCAGTGCCTGATAGGCCAGTGTTGGTCACATGGCTGTAGTTTGTGATTGTGATGTCACTTGTGGCTCAGTGCCTGATAGGCCAATGCTGTTCATGTGGGTGCAGTTTGTGTTTGTGATGTCACTTGTGGCTCAGTGCCTGATAGGCCAGTGCTGGTCATGTGGCTGCAGTTTATATTTGTGATGTCACTTGTGGCTCAGTGCCTGATAGGCCAGTGCTGGTGATGTGGCTGCATTTTTAGGTTGTGATGTCACTTGTGGCTCAGTGCCTGATAGGCCAGTGCTGGTGATGTGGCTGCAGTTTGTGTTTGTGATGTCACTTGTGGCTCAGTGCCTGATAGGCCAGTGCTGGTCCTGTGTGTGCAGTTTGTGGTTTTGATGTCACTTGTGGCTCAGTGCCTGATAGGCCAGTGCTGGACATGTGGGTGCAGTTTGTGGTTGTGATGTCACTTGTGGCTCAGTGCCTGATAGGCCAGTGTTGGTCACATGGCTGCAGTTTGTGTTTGTGATGTCATTTGCGGATCAGTGCCTGATAGGCCAGTGCTGGTCACGTGGGTGCCGTTTGTGGTTGTGATGTCACTTGTGGCTCAGTGCCTGATAGGCCAGTGCTGGTCCTGTGTGTGGAGTTTGTGTTTGTGATGTCACTTGTGGCTCAGAGCCTGATAGGCCAGTGTTGGTCACAAGGCTGCAGTTTGTGTTTGTGATGTCACTTGTGGCTGAGTTCCTGATAGGCCAGTGCTGGTCATGTGGGTGCAGTTTGTGTTTGTGATGTCACTTGTGGCTCAGTGCCTGATAGGCCAGTGCTGGTCCTGTGTGTGCAGTTTGTGGTTTTGATGTCACTTGTGGCTCAGTGCCTGATAGGCCAGTGCTGGTGATGTGGGTGGAGTTTGTGTTTGTGATGTCACTTGTGGCTCAGTGCCTGATAGGCCAGTGCTGGTGATGTGTGTGCAGTTTTTGTTTGTCATGTCACTTGTGGCTCAGAGCCTGATAGGCCAGTGCTGGTCATGTGGGTGCAGTTTGTGTTTGTGATGTCACTTGTGGCTGAGTGCCTGATAGGCCAATGCTGTTCATGTGGGTGCAGTTTGTGGTTGTGATGTCACTTGTGGCTCAGTGCCTGATAGGCCAGTGCTGGTCATGTGGGTGCAGTTTGTGTTTGTGATGTCACTTGTGGCTCAGTGCCTGATAGGCCAATGCTGTTCATGTGGGTGGAGTTTGTGGTTGTGATGTCACTTGTGGCTGAGTGCCTGATAGGCCAGTGCTGGTCACATGGCTACAGTTTGTGGTTGTGATGACACTTGTGGCTCAGTGCCTGATAGGCCAGTGCTGGTGATGTGGGTGCTGGTTGTGGTTGTGATGTCTGTTTTTGCTGAGTGCCTGATAGGCCAGTGCTTGTCCTGTGGGTGGAGTTCGTGTTTGTGATGTCCCCTGTGGCTCAGTGCCTGATAGGCCAGTGCTGGTGATGTGGGTGGAGTTTGTGTTTATGATGTCACTTGTGGCTCAGTGCCTGATAGGCCAGTGCTGGCGATGTGGGTGGAGTTTGTGTTTGTGATGTCACTTGTGGCTCAGTGCCTGATAGGCCAGTGCTGGTCACGTGGGTGCAGTTTGTTGTTGTGATGTCATTTGCGGATCAGTGCCTGATAGGCCAGTGCTGGTGATGTGGGTGGAGTTTGTGTTTGTGATGTCACTTGTGGCTCAGTGCCTGATAGGCCAATGCTGTTCATGTGGGTGCAGTTTGTGGTTGTGATGTCACTTGTGGCTCAGTGCCTGATAGGCCAGTGCTGGTCATGTGGGTGCAGTTTGTCGTTGTCAGGTCACTTGTGGCTGAGTGCCTGATAGGCCAGTGCTGGTGATGTGGCTGCAGTTTGTGGTTGTGATGTCACTTGTGGCTCAGTGCCTGATAGGCCAGTGCTGGTGATGTGGGTGCAGTTTGTGGTTGTGATGTCACTTGTGGCTGAGTGCCTGATAGGCCAGTGCTGGTGATGTGGGTGCAGTTTGTGTTTGTGATGTCACTTGTGGCTCAGTGCCTGATAGGCCAGTGCTGTTCATGTGGGTGCAGTTTGTGATTGTGATGTCACTTGTGGCTCAGTGCCTGATAGGCCAGTGCTGGTCATGTGGATAGAGTTTGTGGTTGTGATGTCACTTGTGGCTCAGTGCCTGATAGGCCAGTGCTGGTGATGTGGGTGCAGTTTGTGGTTTTGATGTCACTTGTGGCTCAGTGCCTGATAGGCCAGTGTTGGTCACATGGCTGCAGTTTGTGATTGTGATGTCAGTTGTGGCTCAGTGCCTGATAGGCCAGTGCTTGTCCTCTGGGTGCTGGTTGTGTTTGTGAAGTTTCTTGTGGCTCAGTGCCTGATAGGCCAGTGCTGGTGATGTGGGTGCAGTTTGTGGTTGTGATGTCACTTGTGGCTCAGTGCCTGATAGGCCAGTGTTGGTCACATGGCTGCAGTTTGTGATTGTGATGTCACTTGTGGTTCAGTGCCTGATAGGCCAGTGCTGGTGATGTGGGTGGAGTTTGTGTTTGTGATGTCACTTGTGGCTCAGTGCCTGATAGGCCAGTGCTGGTCCTGTGTGTGGAGTTTGTGTTTGTGATGTCACTTGTGGCTCAGAGCCTGATAGGCCAGTGTTGGTCACAAGGCTGCAGTTTGTGTTTGTGATGTCACTTGTGGCTGAGTTCCTGATAGGCCAGTGCTGGTCATGTGGCTGCAGTTTGTGTTTGTGATGTCACTTGTGGCTCAGTGCCTGATAGGCCAGTGCTGGTCCTGTGTGTGCAGTTTGTGGTTTTGATGTCACTTGTGGCTCAGTGCCTGATAGGCCAGTGCTGGTGATGTGGGTGGAGTTTGTGTTTGTGATGTCACTTGTGGCTCAGTGCCTGATAGGCCAGTGCTGGTGATGTGTGTGCAGTTTTTGTTTGTCATGTCACTTGTGGCTCAGAGCCTGATAGGCCAGTGCTGGTCATGTGGGTGCAGTTTGTGTTTGTGATGTCACTTGTGGCTCAGTGCCTGATAGGCCAATGCTGTTCATGTGGGTGCAGTTTGTGGTTGTGATGTCACTTGTGGCTCAGTGCCTGATAGGCCAGTGCTGGTCATGTGGGTGCAGTTTGTCGTTGTCAGGTCACTTGTGGCTGAGTGCCTGATAGGCCAGTGCTGGTGATGTGGCTGCAGTTTGTGGTTGTGATGTCACTTGTGGCTCAGTGCCTGATAGGCCAGTGCTGGTGATGTGGCTGCAGTTTGTGGTTGTGATGTCACTTGTGGCTCAGTGCCTGATAGGCCAGTGCTGGTGATGTGGCTGCAGTTTGTGTTTGTGATGTCACTTGTGGCTCAGTGCCTGATAGGCCAGTGCTGGTGATGTGGGTGCAGTTTGTGTTTGTGATGTCACTTGTGGCTCAGTGCCTGATAGGCCAGTGCTGGACATGTGGGTGCAGTTTGTGTTTGTGATGTCACTTGTGGCTCAGGGCCTGATAGGCCAGTGCTGGTGATGTGGGTGCAGTTTGTGTTTGTGATGTCACTTGTGGCTCAGTGCCTGATAGGCCAGTGCTGGTCATGTGGGTGGAGTTTGTGGTTGTGATGTCACTTGTGGCTCAGTGCCTGATAGGCCAGTGCTGGTGATGTGGCTGCAGTTTGTTGTTGTGATGTCATTTGCGGATCAGTGCCTGATAGGCCAGTGTTGGTCACATGGCTGCAGTTTGTGGTTGTGATGTCACTTGTGGCTCAGTGCCTGATAGGCCAGTGCTGGTCATGTGTGTGGAGTTTGTGGTTGTGATGTCACTTGTGGCTCAGAGCCTGATAGGCCAGTGTTGGTCACATGGCTGCAGTTTGTGATTGTGATGTCACTTGTGGCTGAGTGCCTGATAGGCCAGTGCTGGTCACGTGGGTGGAGTTTGTGTTTGTGATGTCACTTGTGGCTCAGTGCCTGATAGGCCAGTGCTGGTCATGTGGCTGCAGTTTGTGGTTGTGATGTCACTTGTGGCTCAGTGCCTGATAGGCCAATGCTGTTCATGTGGGTGCAGTTTGTGTTTGTGATGTCACTTGTGGCTCAGTGCCTGATAGGCCAGTGCTGGTCATGTGGCTGCAGTTTATATTTGTGATGTCACTTGTGGCTGAGTGCCTGATAGGCCAGTGCTGGTGATGTGGCTGCAGTTTGTGGTTGTGATGTCACTTGTGGCTCAGTGCCTGATAGGCCAGTGCTGGTGATGTGGGTGCAGTTTGTGTTTGTGATGTCACTTGTGGCTCAGTGCCTGATAGGCCAGTGCTGGTCCTGTGTGTGCAGTTTGTGGTTTTGATGTCACTTGTGGCTCAGTGCCTGATAGGCCAGTGCTGGACATGTGGGTGCAGTTTGTGTTTGTGATGTCACTTGTGGCTCAGGGCCTGATAGGCCAGTGTTGGTCACATGGCTGCAGTTTGTGTTTGTGATGTCACTTGTGGCTCAGTGCCTGATAGGCCAGTGCTGGTGATGTGGCTGCAGTTTGTGGTTGTGGTGTCACTTGTGGCTCAGTGCCTGATAGGCCAGTGCTGTTCACGTGGGTGCAGTTTGTGATTGTGATTTCACTTGTGGCTCAGTGCCTGATAGGCCAGTGCTGGTCATGTGGGTGCAGTTTGTGGTTGTGATGTCACTTGTGGCTCAGGGCCTGATAGGCCAGTGTTGGTCACATGGCTGCAGTTTGTGTTTGTGATGTCACTTGTGGCTCAGTGCCTGATAGGCCAGTGCTGGTCATGTGGCTGCAGTTTATATTTGTGATGTCACTTGTGGCTGAGTGCCTGATAGGCCAGTGCTGGTCATGTGGGTGCAGTTGGTGGTTGTGATGTCACTTGTGGCTCAGTGCCTGATAGGCCAATGCTGTTCATGTGGGTGGAGTTTGTGTTTGTGATGTCACTTGTGGCTCAGTGCCTGATAGGCCAATGCTGTTCATGTGGGTGCAGTTTGTGTTTGTGATGTCAGTTGTGGCTCAGTGTCTGATAGGCCAGTGCTGGTGATGTGGGTGCTGGTTGTGATTGTGATGTCACTTGTGGCTCAGTACCTGATAGGCCAGTGTTGGTCACATGGCTGCAGTTTGTGTTTGTGATGTCACTTGTGGCTCAGTGCCTGATAGGCCAGTGCTGGTGATGTGGGTGCAGTTTGTGTTTGTGATGTCACTTGTGGCTGAGTGCCTGATAGGCCAGTGCTGGTGATGTGGGTGCAGTTTGTGTTTGTGATGTCACTTGTGGTTCAGTGCCTGATAGGCCAGTGCTGGTGATGTGGGTGCAGTTTGTGGTTGTGATGTCACTTGTGGCTGAGTGCCTTATAGGGCAGTGCTGGTTTACGTGGCTGCAGTTTGTCGTTGTGATGTCACTTGTGGCGCAGTGCCTGATAGGCCAGTGCTGGTGATGTGGGTGGAGTTTGTGGTTGTGATGTCACTTGTGGCTGAGTGCCTGATAGGCCAGTGCTGGTGATGTGGCTGCAGTTTGTGTTTGTGATGTCACTTGTGGCTCAGTGCCTGATAGGCCAGTGCTGGTGATGTGGCTGCAGTTTGTGGTTGTGATGTCACTTGTGGCTCAGTGCCTGATAGGCCAGTGCTCGTGATGTGGCTGCAGTTTGTGTTTGTGATGTCACTTGTGGCTCAGTGCCTGATAGGCCAGTGCTGGTGATGTGGGTGGAGTTTGTGTTTGTGATGTCACTTGTGGCTCAGTGCCTGATAGGCCAGTGCTGGACATGTGGGTGCAGTTTGTGTTTGTGATGTCACTTGTGGCTCAGGGCCTGATAGGCCAGTGCTGGTGATGTGGGTGCAGTTTGTGTTTGTGATGTCACTTGTGGCTCAGTGCCTGATAGGCCAGTGCTGGTCATGTGAGTGCAGTTTGTCGTTGTCAGGTCACTTGTGGCTGAGTGCCTGATAGGCCAGTGCTGGTGATGTGGCTGCAGTTTGTGGTTGTGATGTCACTTGTGGCTCAGTGCCTGATAGGCCAGTGCTGGTGATGTGGGTGGAGTTTGTGGTTGTGATGTCACTTGCGGCTCAGTGCCTGATAGGCCAGTGCTGGTGATGTGGCTGCAGTTTGTGGTTGTGATGTCACTTGTGGCTCAGTGCCTGATAGGCCAGTGCTGGTGATGTGGGTGGAGTTTGTGGTTGTGATGTCACTTGTGGCTGAGTGCCTGATAGGCCAGTGCTGGTGATGTGGGTGGAGTTTGTGTTTATGATGTCAGTTGTGGCTCAGTGTCTGATAGGCCAGTGCTGTTCATGTGGGTGCAGTTTGTGGTTGTGATGTCACTTGTGGCTCAGTGCCTGATAGGCCAGTGCTGGTGATGTGGGTGGAGTTTGTGTTTGTGATGTCACTTGTGGCTCAGTGCCTGATAGGCCAGTGCTGGTCACGTGGGTGCAGTTTGTTGTTGTGATGTCATTTGCGGATCAGTGCCTGATAGGCCAGTGTTGGTCACATGGCTGCAGTTTATATTTGTGATGTCACTTGTCGCTGAGTGCCTGATAGGCCAGTGCTGGTGATGTGGGTGCAGTTTGTGGTTGTGATGTCACTTGTGGCTCAGTGCCTGATAGGCCAGTGCTGGTGATGTGGGTGCAGTTTGTGTTTGTGATGTTACTTGTGGCTCAGTGCCTGATAGGCCAGTGCTGGTCCTGTGTGTGCAGTTTGTGGTTTTGATGTCACTTGTGGCTCAGTGCCTGATAGGCCAGTGCTGGTCATGTGGCTGCAGTTTATATTTGTGATGTCACTTGTGGCTGAGTGCCTGATAGGCCAGTGCTGGTCATGTGGCTGCAGTTTGTGTTTGTGATGTCATTTGCGGATCAGTGCCTGATAGGCCAGTGCTGGTCCTGTGTGTGCAGTATGTGGTTTTGATGTCACTTGTGGCTCAGTGCCTGATAGGCCAGTGCTGGTGATGTGGGTGGAGTTTGTGTTTGTGATGTCACTTGTGGCTCAGTGCCTGATAGGCCAGTGCTGGTCCTGTGGGTGCAGTTTGTGTTTGTGATGTCACTTGTGGCTCAGTGCCTGATAGGCCAGTGCTGGTCCTGTGTGTGCAGTTTGTGGTTTTGATGTCACTTGTGGCTCAGTGCCTGATAGGCCAGTGCTGGACATGTGGGTGCAGTTTGTGTTTGTGATGTCACTTGTGGCTCAGGGCCTGATAGGCCAGTGTTGGTCACATGGCTGCAGTTTGTGTTTGTGATGTCATTTGCGGATCAGTGCCTGATAGGCCAGTGCTGGTCACGTGGGTGGAGTTTGTGTTTGTGATGTCACTTGTGGCTCAGTGCCTGATAGGCCAGTGCTGGTGATGTGGGTGCAGTTTGTGTTTGTGATGTCACTTGTGGCTCAGGGCCTGATAGGCCAGTGTTGGTCACATGGCTGCAGTTTGTGCTTGGGATGTCACTTGTGGCTCAGTGCCTGATAGGCCAGTGCTGGTCCTGTGGGTGCAGTTTGTGGTTTTGATGTCACTTGTGGCTCAGTGCCTGATAGGCCAGTGCTGGTGATGTGGGTGGAGTTTCTGTTTGTGATGTCAGTTGTGGCTCAGTGCCTGATAGGCCAGTGCTGGTCACGTGGGTGCAGTTTGTGGTTGTGATGTCACTTGTGGCTCAGTGCCTGATAGGCCAGTGCTGGTCATGTGGCTGCAGTTTGTGGTTGTGGTGTCACTTGTGGCTCAGTGCCTGATAGGCCAGTGCTGGTCACGTGGGTGCAGTTTGTGGTTGTGATTTCACTTGTGGCTCAGTGCCTGATAGGCCAGTGCTGGTCATGTGGGTGCAGTTTGTGGTTGTGATGTCACTTGTGGCTCAGGGCCTGATAGGCCAGTGTTGGTCACATGGCTGCAGTTTGTGTTTGTGATGTCACTTGTGGCTCAGTGCCTGATAGGCCAGTGTTGGTCACATGGCTGTAGTTTGTGATTGTGATGTCACTTGTGGCTCAGTGCCTGATAGGCCAATGCTGTTCATGTGGGTGCAGTTTGTGTTTGTGATGTCACTTGTGGCTCAGTGCCTGATAGGCCAGTGCTGGTCATGTGGCTGCAGTTTATATTTGTGATGTCACTTGTGGCTCAGTGCCTGATAGGCCAGTGCTGGTGATGTGGCTGCATTTTTAGGTTGTGATGTCACTTGTGGCTCAGTGCCTGATAGGCCAGTGCTGGTGATGTGGCTGCAGTTTGTGTTTGTGATGTCACTTGTGGCTCAGTGCCTGATAGGCCAGTGCTGGTCCTGTGTGTGCAGTTTGTGGTTTTGATGTCACTTGTGGCTCAGTGCCTGATAGGCCAGTGCTGGACATGTGGGTGCAGTTTGTGGTTGTGATGTCACTTGTGGCTCAGTGCCTGATAGGCCAGTGTTGGTCACATGGCTGCAGTTTGTGTTTGTGATGTCATTTGCGGATCAGTGCCTGATAGGCCAGTGCTGGTCACGTGGGTGCCGTTTGTGGTTGTGATGTCACTTGTGGCTCAGTGCCTGATAGGCCAGTGCTGGTCCTGTGTGTGGAGTTTGTGTTTGTGATGTCACTTGTGGCTCAGAGCCTGATAGGCCAGTGTTGGTCACAAGGCTGCAGTTTGTGTTTGTGATGTCACTTGTGGCTGAGTTCCTGATAGGCCAGTGCTGGTCATGTGGGTGCAGTTTGTGTTTGTGATGTCACTTGTGGCTCAGTGCCTGATAGGCCAGTGCTGGTCCTGTGTGTGCAGTTTGTGGTTTTGATGTCACTTGTGGCTCAGTGCCTGATAGGCCAGTGCTGGTGATGTGGGTGGAGTTTGTGTTTGTGATGTCACTTGTGGCTCAGTGCCTGATAGGCCAGTGCTGGTGGTGTCACTGCAGTTTTTGTTTGTGATGTCACGTTTTGCTGAGTGCCTGATAGGCCAGTGCTGGTCACGTGGGTGCAGTTTGTGGTTGTGATGTCACTTGTGGCTGAGTGCCTGATAGGCCAGTGCTGGTGATGTGGGTGGAGTTTGTGGTTGTGATGTCACTTGTGGCTGAGTGCCTGATAGGCCAGTGCTGGTCACATGGCTGCAGTTTGTGGTTGTGATGACACTTGTGGCTCAGTGCCTGATAGGCCAGTGCTGGTGATGTGGGTGCTGGTTGTGGTTGTGATGTCTGTTTTTGCTGAGTGCCTGATAGGCCAGTGCTTGTCCTGTGGGTGGAGTTCGTGTTTGTGATGTCCCCTGTGGCTCAGTGCCTGATAGGCCAGTGCTGGTGATGTGGGTGGAGTTTGTGTTTATGATGTCACTTGTGGCTCAGTGCCTGATAGGCCAGTGCTGGCGATGTGGGTGGAGTTTGTGTTTGTGATGTCACTTGTGGCTCAGTGCCTGATAGGCCAGTGCTGGTCACGTGGGTGCAGTTTGTTGTTGTGATGTCATTTGCGGATCAGTGCCTGATAGGCCAGTGCTGGTGATGTGGGTGGAGTTTGTGTTTGTGATGTCACTTGTGGCTCAGTGCCTGATAGGCCAATGCTGTTCATGTGGGTGCAGTTTGTGGTTGTGATGTCACTTGTGGCTCAGTGCCTGATAGGCCAGTGCTGGTCATGTGGGTGCAGTTTGTCGTTGTCAGGTCACTTGTGGCTGAGTGCCTGATAGGCCAGTGCTGGTGATGTGGCTGCAGTTTGTGGTTGTGATGTCACTTGTGGCTCAGTGCCTGATAGGCCAGTGCTGGTGATGTGGGTGCAGTTTGTGGTTGTGATGTCACTTGTGGCTGAGTGCCTGATAGGCCAGTGCTGGTGATGTGGGTGCAGTTTGTGTTTGTGATGTCACTTGTGGCTCAGTGCCTGATAGGCCAGTGCTGTTCATGTGGGTGCAGTTTGTGATTGTGATGTCACTTGTGGCTCAGTGCCTGATAGGCCAGTGCTGGTCATGTGGATAGAGTTTGTGGTTGTGATGTCACTTGTGGCTCAGTGCCTGATAGGCCAGTGCTGGTGATGTGGGTGCAGTTTGTGGTTTTGATGTCACTTGTGGCTCAGTGCCTGATAGGCCAGTGTTGGTCACATGGCTGCAGTTTGTGATTGTGATGTCACTTGTGGCTCAGTGCCTGATAGGCCAGTGCTTGTCCTCTGGGTGCTGGTTGTGTTTGTGAAGTTTCTTGTGGCTCAGTGCCTGATAGGCCAGTGCTGGTGATGTGGGTGCAGTTTGTGGTTGTGATGTCACTTGTGGCTCAGTGCCTGATAGGCCAGTGTTGGTCACATGGCTGCAGTTTGTGATTGTGATGTCACTTGTGGTTCAGTGCCTGATAGGCCAGTGCTGGTGATGTGGGTGGAGTTTGTGTTTGTGATGTCACTTGTGGCTCAGTGCCTGATAGGCCAGTGCTGGTGATGTGGGTGCAGTTTGTGTTTGTGATGTCACTTGTGGCTGAGTTCCTGATAGGCCAGTGCTGGTCATGTGGCTGCAGTTTGTGTTTGTGATGTCACTTGTGGCTCAGTGCCTGATAGGCCAGTGCTGGTCCTGTGTGTGCAGTTTGTGGTTTTGATGTCACTTGTGGCTCAGTGCCTGATAGGCCAGTGCTGGTGATGTGGGTGGAGTTTGTGTTTGTGATGTCACTTGTGGCTCAGTGCCTGATAGGCCAGTGCTGGCGATGTGGGTGGAGTTTGTGTTTGTGATGTCACTTGTGGCTCAGTGCCTGATAGGCCAGTGCTGGTCACGTGGGTGCAGTTTGTTGTTGTGATGTCATTTGCGGATCAGTGCCTGATAGGCCATTGCTGGTGATGTGGGTGGAGTTTGTGTTTGTGATGTCACTTGTGGCTCAGTGCCTGATAGGCCAATGCTGTTCATGTGGGTGCAGTTTGTGGTTGTGATGTCACTTGTGGCTCAGTGCCTGATAGGCCAGTGCTGGTCATGTGGGTGCAGTTTGTCGTTGTCAGGTCACTTGTGGCTGAGTGCCTGATAGGCCAGTGCTGGTGATGTGGCTGCAGTTTGTGGTTGTGATGTCACTTGTGGCTCAGTGCCTGATAGGCCAGTGCTGGTGATGTGGCTGCAGTTTGTGGTTGTGATGTCACTTGTGGCTCAGTGCCTGATAGGCCAGTGCTGGTGATGTGGCTGCAGTTTGTGTTTGTGATGTCACTTGTGGCTCAGTGCCTGATAGGCCAGTGCTGGTGATGTGGGTGCAGTTTGTGTTTGTGATGTCACTTGTGGCTCAGTGCCTGATAGGCCAGTGCTGGACATGTGGGTGCAGTTTGTGTTTGTGATGTCACTTGTGGCTCAGGGCCTGATAGGCCAGTGCTGGTGATGTGGGTGCAGTTTGTGTTTGTGATGTCACTTGTGGCTCAGTGCCTGATAGGCCAGTGCTGGTCATGTGGGTGGAGTTTGTGGTTGTGATGTCACTTGTGGCTCAGTGCCTGATAGGCCAGTGCTGGTGATGTGGGTGGAGTTTGTGTTTATGATGTCAGTTGTGGCTCAGTGTCTGATAGGCCAGTGCTGTTCATGTGGGTGGAGTTTGTGTTTGTGATGTCACTTGTGGCTCAGTGCCTGATAGGCCAGTGCTGGTGGTGTGGGTGCACTTTGTGTTTGTGATGTCACTTGTGGCTCAGTGCCTGATAGGCCAGTGCTGGTGATGTGGCTGCAGTTTGTTGTTGTGATGTCATTTGCGGATCAGTGCCTGATAGGCCAGTGTTGGTCACATGGCTGCAGTTTGTGGTTGTGATGTCACTTGTGGCTCAGTGCCTGATAGGCCAGTGCTGGTCATGTGTGTGGAGTTTGTGGTTGTGATGTCACTTGTGGCTCAGAGCCTGATAGGCCAGTGTTGGTCACATGGCTGCAGTTTGTGATTGTGATGTCACTTGTGGCTGAGTGCCTGATAGGCCAGTGCTGGTCACGTGGGTGGAGTTTGTGTTTGTGATGTTACTTGTGGCTCAGTGCCTGATAGGCCAGTGCTGGTCATGTGGCTGCAGTTTGTGGTTGTGATGTCACTTGTGGCTCAGTGCCTGATAGGCCAATGCTGTTCATGTGGGTGCAGTTTGTGTTTGTGATGTCACTTGTGGCTCAGTGCCTGATAGGCCAGTGCTGGTCATGTGGCTGCAGTTTATATTTGTGATGTCACTTGTGGCTGAGTGCCTGATAGGCCAGTGCTGGTGATGTGGCTGCAGTTTGTGGTTGTGATGTCACTTGTGGCTCAGTGCCTGATAGGCCAGTGCTGGTGATGTGGGTGCAGTTTGTGTTTGTGATGTCACTTGTGGCTCAGTGCCTGATAGGCCAGTGCTGGTCCTGTGTGTGCAGTTTGTGGTTTTGATGTCACTTGTGGCTCAGTGCCTGATAGGCCAGTGCTGGACATGTGGGTGCAGTTTGTGTTTGTGATGTCACTTGTGGCTCAGGGCCTGATAGGCCAGTGTTGGTCACATGGCTGCAATTTGTGTTTGTGATGTCATTTGCGGATCAGTGCCTGATAGGCCAGTGCTGGTCACGTGGGTGGAGTTTGTGTTTGTGATGTCACTTGTGGCTCAGTGCCTGATAGGCCAGTGCTGGTGATGTGGGTGCAGTTTGTGTTTGTGATGTCACTTGTGGCTCAGGGCCTGATAGGCCAGTGTTGGTCACATGGCTGCAGTTTGTGCTTGGGATGTCACTTGTGGCTCAGTGCCTGATAGGCCAGTGCTGGTCCTGTGGGTGCAGTTTGTGGTTTTGATGTCACTTGTGGCTCAGTGCCTGATAGGCCAGTGCTGGTGATGTGGGTGGAGTTTCTGTTTGTGATGTCAGTTGTGGCTCAGTGCCTGATAGGCCAGTGCTGGTCACGTGGGTGCAGTTTGTGGTTGTGATGTCACTTGTGGCTCAGTGCCTGATAGGCCAGTGCTGGTCATGTGGCTGCAGTTTGTGGTTGTGGTGTCACTTGTGGCTCAGTGCCTGATAGGCCAGTGCTGGTCACGTGGGTGCAGTTTGTGGTTGTGATTTCACTTGTGGCTCAGTGCCTGATAGGCCAGTGCTGGTCATGTGGGTGCAGTTTGTGGTTGTGATGTCACTTGTGGCTCAGGGCCTGATAGGCCAGTGTTGGTCACATGGCTGCAGTTTGTGTTTGTGATGTCACTTGTGGCTCAGTGCCTGATAGGCCAGTGCTGGTCATGTGGCTGCAGTTTATATTTGTGATGTCACTTGTGGCTGAGTGCCTGATAGGCCAGTGCTGGTCATGTGGGTGCAGTTGGTGGTTGTGATGTCACTTGTGGCTCAGTGCCTGATAGGCCAATGCTGTTCATGTGGGTGGAGTTTGTGTTTGTGATGTCACTTGTTGCTCAGTGCCTGATAGGCCAATGCTGTTCATGTGGGTGCAGTTTGTGTTTGTGATGTCACTTGTGGCTCAGTGCCTGATAGGCCAGTGCTGGTGATGTGGGTGCTGGTTGTGATTGTGATGTCACTTGTGGCTCAGTACCTGATAGGCCAGTGTTGGTCACATGGCTGCAGTTTGTGTTTGTGATGTCACTTGTGGCTCCGTGCCTGATAGGCCAGTGCTGGTGATGTGGGTGCAGTTTGTGTTTGTGATGTCACTTGTGGCTGAGTGCCTGATAGGCCAGTGCTGGTGATGTGGGTGCAGTTTGTGTTTGTGATGTCACTTGTGGTTCAGTGCCTGATAGGCCAGTGCTGGTGATGTGGGTGCAGTTTGTGGTTGTGATGTCACTTGTGGCTGAGTGCCTTATAGGGCAGTGCTGGTTTACGTGGCTGCAGTTTGTCGTTGTGATGTCACTTGTGGCGCAGTGCCTGATAGGCCAGTGCTGGTGATGTGGGTGGAGTTTGTGGTTGTGATGTCACTTGTGGCTGAGTGCCTGATAGGCCAGTGCTGGTGATGTGGCTGCAGTTTGTGTTTGTGATGTCACTTGTGGCTCAGTGCCTGATAGGCCAGTGCTGCTGGTGTGGGTGCAGTTTGTGTTTGTGATGTCACTTGTGGCTCAGTGCCTGATAGGCCAGTGCTGGTGATGTGGCTGCAGTTTGTGTTTGTGATGTCACTTGTGGCTCAGTGCCTGATGGGGCAATGCTGGTGATGTGGGTGCAGTTTGTGTTTGTGATGTCACTTGTGGCTCAGTGCCTGATAGGCCAGTGCTGGTCCTCTGGGTGCAGTTTGTAGTTGTGATGTCCCTTGTGGCTCAGTGCCTGATAGGCCAGTGCTGGTGATGTGGGTGCAGTTTGTGGTTGTCAGGTCACTTGTGGCTGAGTGCCTGATAGGCCAGTGCTGGTCACATGGCTGCAGTTTGTGGTTGTGATGACACTTGTGGCTCAGTGCCTGATAGGCCAGTGCTGGTGATGTGGGTGCTGGTTGTGGTTGTGATGTCTGTTTTTGCTGAGTGCCTGATAGGCCAGTGCTTGTCCTGTGGCTGCAGTTTGTGGTTGTGATGTCAGTTTTTGCTGAGTGCCTGATAGGCCAGTGCTTGTCCTGTGGGTGGAGTTTGTGGTTGTGATGTCACTTGTGGCTCAGTGCCTGATAGGCCAGTGCTGGTCATTTGGGTGGAGTTTGTGGCTGTGATGTCACTTGTGGCTCAGTGCCTGATAGGCCAGTGCTGGTGATGTGGGTGCTGGTTGTGATTGTGATGTCACTTGTTTCTCAGTGCCTGATAGGCCAGTGCTGGTTACATGTGTCCAGTTTGTGTTTGTGATGTGACTTGTGTCTCAGTGCCTGATAGGCCAGTGCTGGTTACATGTGTCCAGTTTGTGTTTGTGATGTGACTTGTGTCTCAGTGCCTGATAGGCCAGTGCTGGTTATGTGGGTGGAGTTTGTGGTTGTGATTTTACTTGTGGCTGAGTGTCTGATAGGCCAGTGCTAGTTATGTGGGTGCAGTTTGTGGTTGTGATGTCACTTGTGGCTCAGTGCCTGATAGGCCAGTGCTGGTGATGTGGGTGGAGTTTTTGTTTGTGATGTCACTTGTGGCTCAGTGCCTGATAGGGCATTTCTGTTTATGTGAGTGCAGTTTGTGGTTGTGATGTCACTTGTGACTGAGTGCCTGATAGGCCAGTGCTGGTCTTGTGGGTGCAATTTGTGCTTGTGGTGTCACTTGTGACTCAGGGCTCATAGGGCATTGCTGGTGATGTGGGTGGAGTTTTTGTTTGTGATCTCACAGGTGGCTCAGTGCCTGATAGGCCAGTGCTGGTCTTGTGAGTGCAGTTTGTGTTTGTGATGTCACTTGTGTCTCAGTGCCTGATAGGCCAGTGCTGGTTATGTAGGTGGAGTTTGTGGTTGTGAGGTCACTTGTACGTCACTGCCTAATAGGCCAGTTCTGAGCAGCAACAAGGACTGTGAAAAGAGCAGGTCCTGAGCTTAAGATTTCTTTGCAGAGTTCTTGTGGTTTTGATAGCTTTCTTTCTTCCTGTAGTTGCTAAGGTGGAAAGTAAAATGATTCCACAAATGGGCAGTGTCCTTACTAGACCAAGGAGAAAGACCTGGACACACCCCTGCATGGAGAGCATTTTCAAAGGATTTACAGGTTAGGGCCCATTTTGTTAGTTTGTTTCCAATATTCCTCGACACAAGCGTCCTTATTCCTTTCTCCCAGGCCCTTGGTTAAACCTAAATGGTAAAGCCAGAGCGGAACCCTCTCATGGAGGTGTGCATTGCTGTGGAGGACAGAGGTAGATGAGCAGAGATTGATTTTTCCTTGCTTCTGCTTCTTTTCCGTTTGTGTGCCCTGGCTGTGGGTGCTTTAGGAAATCCAACCTTTCCCCATTCATTTCTGAACTGTGAAGAGAAAATGGATCTTCCTGTGTGATTAAACTACTTCTGAGCCCCCAAGTGTTTGATAAAGACGTACTGAACAAGAGTCTCATGGATGGTGAGTGCTCTCCAAAACCTGGAGCAGGATGTGCTTCTGTTTAAGAGCAGGTATTGTTACTGCAGCCAGGTATTTAAACTGTAGTTCTCTCTGAATGTCGCATTGAGAATGTTGACTTGTTCTTTCTCTCTGCAGGAGAGCTGATGTGTGCAAGCTGTGACTGAAGACAACTCGACTGAAACTCACGTGCTAAAAGTTGAACTGGAGGACACAGAAGTCTTCTGCCACCTTGAGTTTTGCCTTCTGAAATACCAAAGCATGCTGAATGAGAATCTATTTTAGTAGGAACAGATCTGCATTTACCATCCAGCCGCCAATATTTTCTGCTTGACGTTAGTAGTAAATTGACAGCAACTATTCCATGTGTTCAGTGAAAGGTGTGCTTAAGGCTCTCAGTTCTGTTGTAGGAAGTTTTGTGCACCTGACACAAAAGGGAGATGGTCCAGTAGTGATGGTAGCAGCTGGGTTTGGGAGCAAAAGAAATGAAAAGAAGTGATTTTTTGTTGAACCCAGATTGAAGAATCCTTACAGTGTTGCCTAGTCTTTTTGAAAGCAACTAGAAGAAAACTTAGAAACCGCTTTAGGTCTCTGTTCATGAAGCAGAACTACTTGCAAGACTCCATCTTTGTATCAGCTGACAAAATCTTTCACCTGACTATTGCCTTGTGCCTGGTGAGGAAGTGTGCAGCTGAGACTTACTGAAAGACCTAGATCCTGAGCCCTGCTTTAGCAGGATGTTATTTCAGTGAGTGTCTGAGTTGCTTTTCCATCTTTTCTTTCCTGTCCTAGGTGTTCTGTTCTTTTTCTGGAGCTAACAGAGGTAGTGATTTACATGTTTGCTTATGATCTGAGATGGCTTTGTAACCTTTAGTGTGTTGCTTTCCTTGAGGAAGGCAGCAAGCTTTACATGTAGGCCGGGGTAGTATGCTGTTGCTAGTAACACCAGAAACCTTGGGTGCTCGAAGGGGGTGTTACTGGAAGGCCTGTGAGAAAGAGGCCGAAGACGCTGTGGTGGGAGAAGTAGCTGTGTGTGAGCGCACTGTTGGCTGGACGAGGTGTGTGGGGTTGCTGAGATGCTGCAGCAATGGCAGTAGCTGCCCCTCAAGAGACCTTCCCGTGTTTCTGTTGGAGATGATCTGCAAGATGCTTGGAGGGGAGAACTTTGGGAGCTGAAAGATGATGTTGGGAGTCAGGGCCCTGTGCAGGGCACTCGGTCTGCGAGAGACTTGCCTGTGGCTGCCCAACCCTGTTGTGCCTGTTCTTTCCTCAGCATTGAGCCACGTGTGGAGGACCCTGGCCAGACTCGAGCAGGGAAGAGAAAATCAGGAGTTACACCTTATTCAAGTAATTAATGCGCGTTCTTGTTCTTAGGTGTCAGGTGCCTTGGAAAACTCTGCTTCTTCTACTAACCCATTGTTGCTGAAATGGTGAGGCTTTTCTCCCATTCTTTTCTCTTGGTGACCAGCTGTGCAGCCAGGGGCCCGAGGACGTGTCGTGGGGGCTAACCCTAGGTAGGATATAATCTGTGCGGAGTGAATGTGACGGGATACACTATTCCTAGTGCCAGCAGGAGAGATGCCCACGTCAGCAGAGTGCCCTGGACTCCAGGCATTGTTTTCTGGCTCTGTGCCTCTCCCCATGGGCAGCAGCGAGAGCATTTCAGCCGAAAGTCTAAGATCTTTTGGTCGAGGAAGTCTAAATCAGCTGGAGCATTTATGCTAATATAGCTTCTGTCGGAAGCTGTAGAATACAACAAGCTCTCTCTGGGAAGAAAGAAAGAAAAAAAAGGGGGTTGGGGGGGAACCAACCCTCCTGGCTAGTTACTGGCTGAAGTGGCTTTGTAAGGTTTTTGTGAAAGGGAAAATGCATGTTGAAAGTGAATGAGAGCCTTCAGTGTGCCAGTGGCTCTTTTAGGCGTAGTCTGAACGCCCTTCTCCTAGGGGTGACCTTTGTAGTGTCCTGCCGTTTGCAGTAACGGTGGAAGATAAATTCCTTGTGCACCCTTTGGAGCCCTTTACTTAAGACTCTTAAATAATCCCTTTGTAACTCTTTGGTGTGTGTGTATGGTTTATTGTTTGTTTTCTTGTTTGTTTGTTTTATGCTGGCAGAGCTTCCAAACCAAGTAAGCAAATCACATCTTTTCTGGACAAGCCCCGTTCCACTGTTTTTATCAAGGTAGTTTCTTTTCTGGACCTTCTCTAGAAAATTGGAGGTATGTAACTTGTGAGGGTGTCCTGAACGGTGCCCTGCAGAGAGGTCAGGTTAAATTGGTTTGCTGACAAACAATTTTCTTCTGTAGCCTGCAGTTTGTAAGAATGTCATGTGTACACATTTACTCTTGCCCCAAAGAGTTTTTTTTTTAAAATCCTGTTTGTTTGTTATTTAAATAATAGCCCACAAGTACTTCTTTTTACATGTCAGACGTTATTATGCAGATATATGGGCTTTGTAATTGTGTTTGAGTAGGTGCTGGAATTAGGGGCCTAATTTGATGCAGTGTGGAGTCTCGACATGAAACCCCTAGCAGCTGCCTTGCTTCCGTGCTCATGAACTTTCACATGATATTTGAAAGGCCTGTTTGTCAGAGTTCGGGCTTCCTGCTCAGCAGTGAGTGTTAGGAAGCTGTCTGCACTGTCCCCCATAAACTGGCAGCCCCGTACATCTAATTGTCCTTGAAAGCTGACTCGTGCTTTTTCTCTTAACACTTTGCCTTCCTTAAGCACGCTTGCATGCCAACAGCCATCTTGCAGCCAGTCAAATGCACACCATGGTGTTCCGATTGCCTGATTCGTGTTGTCATCTGTTTTGTCATCTGTTTCCCCTTGTGTTGTCAGCTCAGCTCCCTTTGAAGCTCACCACCTTCAAGACCTTCCAGGCTTCTGTCCTAGGTGCCTTGGTGTGGGCAATGCCTGCTGTGGTTGGCTCCTTCCTTGGAGATATTCAAGCCATCTGGACACAATCCTGGGCAACATGTGCTAAGTGACCCTTCCTGAGCAGGAGGGTCGGACTAGATGATCTCCAGAGGTCCCTTCCAACCTCCACCATTCAGTGATTCTGTGAACTCTAGGATAAAAAGCAAAGATAAATTCATATACTTCAGGAATCTCTGTGGATGTCTTGGGTTTTTTTTTTTTGTTTTGTTTTGTTTTTAAACTTGTCCTGGGCCATGAATCAACATGTTAACAGAGAGACAAAGTAGGCCATGAACTGAATTTAAAAGTACAGGTTTTCTTCTTGTCTTAAAATATGCATCCATTTTCTCATCTCTCTTAGACTGACAGATATAGGCCTAAACCAGAAGGTGCCTCTTGTGAAAATAGGTAAAACTAGATGGTTGGATTCCAGCAATGCTTCCTTGCTTTCTGCATCGTAGAACTGCATGCTAATCTTTTGTGTCCATGCAGAGCCTTGATAAAGTTACTGTGTAGGCACCAAGTGTGCATATGTCAGATTTTCTGCGTGTTTGTGACTGACCCTTCTTGTTTCTTGTCATTAGGAAAACTTGGATATGTCCTCCCGAGGAGAACTGATGAGGAAATCGCTGACACTCAAGATGGCAGTGCAGGTTAGTTCTGGCTTTCACAGAATCACAGAATCACAGAATCGCTGAGGTTGGAAGGGACCTCTGGAGATCATCTAGTCCAACCCCCCTGCTCAAGCAGGGTCACCTAGAGCACATTGCACAGGATTGCATCCAGGCGCGTTTTGAATATCTCCAGAGAAGGAGACTCTACCACCTCTCGGGGCAACCTGTTCCAGTGCTCTGTCACCCTCACAGTGAAAAAGTTTTTCCTCATGTTCAGATGGAAGTGTCTGTGTTTCAGTTTGTGCCCATTTGCCTCGCGTCCTGTCGCTCGGCACCACTGAAAAGAGTCTGGTCCCATCCTCTCGACACCCTCCCTTCACATACTTGTACACGTTGATAAGATCTCCTCTCAGCCTTCTCTTCTCCAAGCTAAACAGGCCCAGCTCTCTCAGTCTTTCCTCATAAGAGAGATGCTCCAGTCCCCTAATCATCTTTGTAGCCCTTCGCTGCACTTGCTCCAGTAGTGCCACATCCCTCTTGTGCTGGGGAGCCCAGAACTGGACGCAGTACTCCAGACGTGGCCTCACCAGGGCTGAGGAGAGGGGGAGAATCACATCCCTCGACCTGCTGGCAACACTCTTCCTGATGCACCCCAGGATCCCATTGGCCTTCTTGGCCACAAGGGCACATTGCTGCCTCATGCTTAACTTGGTGTCCACCAGCACTCCCAGGTCCTTCTCCACAGAGCTGCTTTCCAGCAGGTCAACCCCCAACCTGTACTGGTGCATGGGGTTATTCCTCCCCAGGTGCAGGACCCTGCACTTCCCTTTCTTGAACTTCATGAGGTTCCTCTCTGCCCACCTCTCCAGCCTGTCCAAGTCTCTTTGAATGGCAGCACAGCCCTCTGGTGTATCAGCCACTCCTCCCAGTTTTGTATCGTCAGCAAACTTGCTGAGGGTGCACCCTGTGCCTTCATCCAGGTCATTGATGAAGAAGTTGAACAAGACTGGACCCAGTACTGACCCCTGGGGGACACCGCTAGCTACAGGCCTCCAACTAGACTCTGTGCCACTGATCACAACCCTCTGAGCTCTGCCATTCAGCTAGTTCTCAATCCACCTCACTGTCCACTCATCTAACCCACACTTCCTGAGCTTGTCTATGAGGATGCTATGGGAGACAGTGTCAAAAGCCTTGCTGAAGTCTAGGTAGACAACATCCACTGCTCTCCCCTCATCTACCCAGCCAGTCATCCCATCATAGAAGGCTATCAGATTGGTTAGGCATGATTTCCCCTTGGTGAAGCCATGCTGACTACTCCTGATCACCTTCTTTTCCTCCACATGCTTGGAGATGGCTTCCAGGATGAGCTGCTCCATCACCTTTCCAGGGATGGAGGTGAGGCTGACTGGCCTGTAGTTCCCTGGGTCCTCCTTCTTGCCCTTTTTGAAGACTGGGGTGACATTGGCTTTCTTCCCGTCCTCAGGCACCTCTCCTGTCCTCCATGACCTTTCAAAGATGATGGAGAGTGGCTTAGCAATAATGTCCGCCAGCTCCCTCAGCACTCGTGGGTGCATCCCATTGGGGCCCATGGATTTGTGGGTGTCAAGTTTGCTTAAATGATCTCTAACCCACTCCTCCTCCACCAAGGGAAAGTCTTCCTCTCTCCAGACTCTCAATTTTCTTTACTGTGTTCTGGCCAAAAGCCTCCTCTGAAACAGCTGAAATGAGTTGAACTACTAGAAGCCTTAGTGCTTACAAGCCATAGTCAGGGACTCCAGGGCCCTGCCAGTAAGCTCCGGACAGAGAGTCAGCAAACAAAACCAGTCCTTTTCCCAAATGCTTATAACTGAGCACAAGAGAAAAGGCAAGAGATGGCTGTCAAGAGGTGGGAATACAAGGAAATGCACAGTCCTACTCTGAATGATGAGCACTGCTCTCACTGCAGCAGTAGCCTGACAGTTTTCATGAGTTTTGAGCAGCCCAGCAAGAATTTTCAGGAGGCAAGGAAGACTGCCAGGTGCATATGAAAACCTTCTCCCAAGCGTGAAGGTGGCAGCTGAGAAGAGAACATGCTTCTGCATTTTTGTATTGAGGGGTTAGTCAGTGAGAGGAGCTGTCAGGGCCAGCTCAGAATTCAGAGCTGTTTTCTGGGCACTCAGTGGGAACTAATGTAGGAAGGAGGGTAATTCATGAAAGGCCTTAGCAACTCTGTTTGCTGAGAGAGAAGACACTTGAAGGGTTTCAGGAGAATGCGCTTTGTGATGAAGGGATAAGTTCAGAAGATGACTTTTAGAGCAACTTTCTGAATGGATCTGAGTGGGGCAAGGCTGTACTTCAGGACAGAAGAGGATGTTGCAGTAGTTGAGCTGATCATGCCTTGAGGAAGAGGGGTAATTATGCAATACCTCGTGAAGGCAGTACCTCGCCCACGTTCCGCAGCCTGTGCAAGACTTGAACAAGGGGAATAAAAACCTATAAAAAGGTTCAAGCCAAAACTTGCGTGCATCATAATTATCATCCTGTATGCATCGTAATTAATTGAAGCTCTCTCAGGAGCTCCCTTCTTGACTTGTCCTGCTGTTTTTGGTAACAGCTGTGAATATGAAGTTCAGGGGAAATCGGGGCAATAGATTCACAAATACAGCTGCTTTGCAAGGCTTTACAGTTACTTTGCAAGGCTCTGGCCTATCATATGCCAAAGTCAAGCTGCATATAAGTACCATGTGCCTTTTTTTTTTTAAAAAAAAACTTCCCAACAAAGATGGAATTTTGCTCTCACAAGGAAGAACATGTAATGCAGTTTGAAATCAGATGCATGACAAATACATATAATGGGCTGGAAACTTCCTAGATCTCACAGTACCTTCTGGGGTAGACTGCACTTGATTTTCAACTTAGTGTGACCTAATCTTGTTTTTGTTATTGCCTTTGAATTGCTTGCTGATGGAAACATGCAGTCTACAGCAGCAATTCCCCATCCTCCGCTGATGATGATGAGCAACATTCTGCCCAGGAATCTACTGAAGAGGAGGAGCAAGTGCCTGCCTGTGAAGCATTCTCCTCCCTGCTCTTGTAGAGAGTCTAAATGGTGGCAATACTTAATCCGTTGGCATAATATGTAATTTGTTGGCACTGGTGGCTCTTAACTGGGCTCTCTACCATTGGACTTTTAGAATTGATTCTTTAAGAGCAATTGGATTTCTTTGGAGAGGTTAGGCATAAACTCTAAATGTTTTAATGTAAAATTCTGCTGCCCCTGCGCTTTACAGTAGGCTATTCAGAAAGAACCCCCCCCCCAACAGAAAATGTATAAATAGAGGCAAGCATGGGGTTTCTTTGCCTTCCTTTAACCTAGGACATGGGTTCTGTTGAATTTATCTTTAGGTAAACTGAGGCATCAATACCTTTGCATGCTTGAAAAACTTCTGCCAATACTGAGCTTTTATAGTAGTAGTAAAAAGCCATTTCTTAAGAATTTTTAAAATGCAGAATATATGTAGATTCAGGTGGAGGGAATTCCTTGCCATAGTTAAAGGCTTAGTGACTTGTGTGATAAAAGTATACTCAAAAGGGGTCCTGGTTTAAAGAGGTGGTTTGGGGTTTTGTTGTCTTTGAGTGTTTCCTGTACATGTGACCTTGATTAGTGTATAAGCAGGAGAGGGTTATCTGTTAGAAGTCAATTGTAATCTTTTGCTTGAAAGACCAGGTGTTTCCCTTTATGGGCACAATATCTGAAGATTTAAGAGTGAGCTGTATATATTCTCTATCAGCAAAACTCAATTCACAGCATGATGAAATAGAACTTTAAATTCTTCTCTTTCAATAAGGTTAAAAGTACTGCAAATAAGGAAACCAAAACCTTCAAGTGTTTTGCTGCTTTATTCATTGACATTCTCTTCTAAACAACAGCAGGTTAGCTTTGCTAGTTGGTATTTAAGTATTATCTGGAAATGCAGAATACCTTTTTCTTCCTCCCACCTTTACCCTTTCTCCTCAGCTATTGCCGACCAATTCTGGGAGACAAAATCCAATAACTTGCAACTTTTTAAGAAGGCATGAAAGGCTTTGCTATCAAGTCCTGCTTGTCTATCTGGAGATAGATCAGATCCATGGACTAGTAGACTGAGTTTAGTGAACTGTTAAAGATATGAAGTGGAAATGGGAGGAGGCAGATGGACTGGGGGGAAGGAAGCAGCAAAAGTTTGTGGAGAAGCTGCAAGGCTTTAGATAGCAGGACAGCATGAGTCGTGATATTTGATGATGTCATTTGAAGGAACGGCAAGAAAGGCTTCAGGTAGAGCCTCAAAGATGTCAATGTCTGAGGTACTGCTACTTGGGCTGAAGGCTTTGAACTCTTTGAGGAGGCCTACGTTCATTGTTATATCCTAAGTCCATTTTCTTCTCATCCTCTTTGGAAAGATAAGGTGGAACCTTTGCACCTTGGCTCCTGGACATCAGAGGGCGACATGGCTCCCCCCATCCTGAGGAAATGGAGGACTGTTTCCAGGGCCAGCACTGACCCCTGACCTGGGGGCTTAGCCCTCAACTACTGGAGCCTTCTGTGAGAAAAGGGACCTGCTTTGCTGCCAGAAACTCTTGACGTGCTGGAATTTCAGTATTCAATTTTAGAAGGAATTTACCAACAGCATCCAAGTTAAGCACTTTCAAAGCCTTTGATGGTAAACGCATCCAGTTAGGGTTTGTGTTTCCATGTTCAAGAAGACATCATCAGCTGGAGAGTAACCTGTTTCATCTTTTAAACACCTTCCTGTAAGGCCAACTCTCAGAAGCCTGGAAAGTGAAGGCTGTACTCCTCCTGAAGTCTGCTGATGGAAATCGAGGTAGTTGTCTTCCTAAAGTCGCTGAAACACAAGATGGGATTGAGCTTCGTAATTTTTCAAGCTTTGGCCTTTATGAAGCAAGAGCTGACACTGTAGTTAAGGCGTTGAAATGTTCAGTCGATTTCTCTGCTGAACAGTGTAACAACTCTACTTTGCAGTGGCAGACTGTGGGAAGGTATGCTTTTAGTGAGCACATCTCGATTGCCTTTTACATTGCACTCATTGCATACACTGGACTCAGTATATAAATAGCCATCTCAAAGTCACCGGAATGATTCTCCTAGGCAAACTTACACTTACAGATCTGTCTAATAAGCCTGTGTGTGTGAGAACGTGGGGAAGGCTGGGTCCAAGTGAATCTCTTGCCTCAGAAAACAGTTTAGACAGATGTTTCCAGTCTTGTTTTCTGCCTAAGCTAATTACAAGAGCTTCAGGTAGGGTGCCCTCATGATAACAGTATCCAGTTGCTTGGGAAAGCACAGCATTCAGGTGCTTCAAGGACACATAAATGAAAATGAAACTGGAAAAGGAAAATTAAATGAAACTTGAAAATGTACGTATCCATCCATCTGAAGTTGCAAGCAAAAAAACTAGTGCATATGCTGGACTGTTCTATAATAATGTGGTAATGTAGCTTCCCGTGAGACTCCAACAGCCTCCCACCTTACGTGGACATGTGGAACATAAATGATAGTTGGTGCTGTCCTCTGGGCTTCCTGTGTGCTGGTGAAAAGGAAGTTTGTATGAGAATATTGAGCCATGTAGAATAGGCGGCTGTGTAACTCATAACTATGTATCTATGCAAACTAACACATGTAAACACATGAAACAGGATGTAAAATGTCAACTGATGAAAACTGTATCAGCCAGATAGTACCTAGAGACAAAGTGTCAGAACACACCTACCAAGGCAAACCAATTACTTAATAATAGGGTATAATTTCTGCTCCGCTTAAATTACAGACCTAGCTACGCAGACAGAAATGGACCTTAACCTCTGCATGACTTCAGAGCTACTTAGTTGTAAGGTCACTCCTAAGAAGCCTGACAGCTCAATTCATGTGGGGGTGTGCTTGAGAAAAGAAGCCAAGCCCTTCAGCAAGGCAGATGAGCCTGGGTGCACTGCTGCACCCCTGGAACTGCCGAGTTTTCAGGTCAGGATGAGCTTGTGCCCAAGTCAGTCTGGAGCACAAGCAGCATGACATAGACAGAAAAGCTGAGGGCAGGCACTATCCTATTCACCTGGTTATGAATCGTAATTTCAAAGTTCATTTTCTAAGAGGTGACAGCTTTCAGCTTTCAACCTGTCTGAAGAGCTCCCCAGCTCACAGCCTGCTGTCTCATTTCCAGAGGCTCCTTCAGACCAGCTTACTTGCTTGGGAAGAGCACAAGCCATTGCCTGCAGGTGGTACCTCAAGCACGTAAGCAGACAAGCCTCTACCTCATGAACAAAGTGGCAAGCATCCTTTCACAGGATGCATATCTCTGTGCGTCTGATCAGATGATCAACACTCATGCAGTTCTGGTCCCCAGGTGGAAAGCACTAGCAGTGTATGCGAGCACTCACTAGACATTATTGGTAGGTGACCACAGAGGGAGCCATCTCATAACCCAAATGGAGATAATCCCTTTATGTGACAGATGAGCATCCAACCACGTAACATGTCTTTCCATACTTTCATGGCTCTCAAATGCTTCTGCTGAAGGTCCAGATGCTGTAATACAAGGATGCCAAGCAACAACATAGATTTCCTGCCTAAAAGTAAAAAGGAAGAAAACAGCACTAGGTCTATTTGTGCTTTATCCTTCTCATTAAGAAAAAGAGACAGATGTAGAAATAGAAGTGTTCTGAGAGTGGAAATGCTTTTAGTGCCTACAATGCAGCATTACAGGCTGTGGGATTGGTTATGTTTGGTAAATGTACCCAGCTAAAGGAGATGTTGCGTTAATCGACAAGTGTATTATAACTGTTCCTCTTCAGTACAACGAAAGAAAAGAAACACATTTCTTGCCGCAAATAAACTTTGGTTTCATTACGCCATTATAAAAAAAAAAAGGCTAGAAAAAGTGCATGACCTGCAGTCAGGCTGATGCAGAGCCGTCTCCTGGGAGCTACAGAGTCTTACAAGACGATGAGAACCACAGTCTGAATCGCACTAAGACCAGCAGGAGTCCTTGCCGTGGAGAGAGGTTTATGAGCAGCATCCTCCAGCTCTCTGAGCTGCCAGCAACATCCTGACTTTTCATTTGGAGTGGAAAATATCATCATGCACAACATCCTTATTTGATGTCATTCAATCAAAAAGAAACGTGGATATTAAGGCAGAAATAACGGGAAGCACATTAAAACCAGGCCACCTCCTTACCATGAATTCCACCTACCTCACTTGAGTCAATGAATCCTCTGAGATTAAAAAAGGAAAAAGATACCTGTGTGTATCTTTCTTCAGGGAATGTGGTGCTAAAACCCAGAGCTGACAGGCCCAGGGTATGAGCTGCAAGCTTTTCCCGAGCACGTACTCCTGCAAGCTCCAAGGGAGACCTTTGCCTGTATCCTGGCTCTCCAGATATTTTGTACCCTGGCCTGTACTACGGTGGCTGGCAATAAGCATTTCTAGAACAATATTTATCAAGCAAGAATTTTAAAAATAAAGTGACCAAGGAAGACAAAAATGTTAACGGTCTTGTCTTTTCTTCCCCCTCGCCACCACTTTTTGTTGTTGTTGTTAATACTCTCCATCCTCCAGCAAGGAATAAGCTGTTCGGTGATCAGGACGACTACCAAAGCCTGTTTCCTTGCTGGCTCGTACTATACCTCCCCTAAGCAATGCTGCCGATCCCCACCATGTCTGCTGGTCCCCACCATGTTGGCTGAGCAAGTGATGGTTCTCCCATCACACATGGGCACTGGCCAGCCAAATGCACACAGGGCAAGGGGTCAGTTAGCTGATATGGGGGAGAATTACAGCCTTCTCTCTCAGCACACACCCGACGGGTTCTCTTCACCACCCAGACACTAACTTTCATGATGCCAGGAGTTCAAAAACATTGCGATCTCTACATTTGTCATGTTCAGCTGGAATTGGTCAACAGTTATCAAAAAAGGTGGGAAGGGAGAAAGGAGCAGAATAACATTTCTAGAAAAAAGAAGGACATTGAAACACAGGAGCTTCATCTAAAGAACTGCAAATTGGATGGGTGAAGTTACAGCATTACCATAAGTGCATGTAAGATACTTATTTTGTTCAGCCATTCCACTGGTTTCATCTTTCCTTGTGTGTTGATTACTAATCCAGACTGCAAATAAACTTTCTAGCTATCCTGCTTTAGTATTAGGAAATACATTTGTGGACAGCATTTCTTTTTGCCACCACAGCACTGCAGTACCTTTATCGGCTCAAGTCAAAGTTACTAGAGCCATAACTGAGTTCAGTAGGTCAGAGGCTTTCCTGAGCAGCACAGTAACGGAACTGGAGATAAATGATTGACCCAAGTGGGACAACCCAATCTCACTTTTCAACTGAGGGTTTAAATGACTTCCACATTGAAATATCAGAAAGTTTACACAAATTTAAAGGCTTAAAGGTAACAAATGCTGACATTGTTTCAAGTTTTTTCTTATGCTCTTTTAACAAACTCTTTCTCAATTTTGTTCCCGCTACATAATTCATTGCTGTTTTAACAATCCTAGAAAGGCAGAGATGGCAACACAAACTCATATATTTTTTTTTTTATCTAAAAGGATAGACAGCACATTTCTTTCTTTGGTCTTGAGTCACTGAACGGATACTATGGATTAAATCAACATGTCCTCATAGTCCCTAAGTAGTCCATATCCCTCACTTGCGCTAGTACACCTTCTCAATTAGTGCTGAAATACATTCTCTTGCTTTTCTTGATTTAATGGGAGCACACTATATTCTGAAGTCTTCATCCTACCACACAGCAAAAGAGACTGTACAAGTCTCTGCAAAGCTCTCCTAAATATCATGATTTGCCTCAGTAGATTTCTCCAGTGCTGAAAACGCCTGTTCTCCTAAGAATAAAAGTAGATGATGATCAGGAACGCATTCTGTAGTTCCTAAACACCTACACAATATATATAATATATATATATGTATATACATATGTGTGTGTGTGTATATTTATATATACATCTATATACACATGTGTATATATATATACATATTTCATGACAGAGCACTTGGGTAGAACAACAGAGTCACCACACAACTGCATGAACTGTGTTTTCATAGGTCTTTTGTACAGGCTGATAAATACTTGTTTTTAAATGCAACAGCAGGCTTTCTTTCGGCATGCAAAATATCCCAAACAAAGCAACCAAATCCCTGCTTGTGTGAACTCGATGATGAGTCTGTTCAGTGGACTCCAGGCACCCTGCTGGATCCATGGCAGCGGGAGCCCGGCGCAAGCCCCCTGCCCAGCGCAGCCTGGGGCAGCTCAGGCCTCCCTGGAGAGCCCCAGCCCAGCAGGGACCAGCCCTGCAAGGCCAGCGCCTTTCTGGCCTGTCGTCTTCAGAGACAGCAGCGTCCTCACAAGCCATTTCACAGCCCTGTTGCTGCTGCTCAGCTACTCAGGCTGAAGTGACCTCACAGCTGCTTTGCTGACGCTGCTCCTGCTGCTGGCCGATCCGGTGCACAGGCAGCAGTGACCACACAGTCTGCACTGAAGCCATCAACCTGCTTCTGGCCTGTCAGCAGCAGAGACAGAGGGGACTTTACAAGAAACCACAGCAACTGAGAGCCTGCTGATGGCAGACAGTCTACAGAGAAGGAAGTGACCTCACAATCAGCATCAGAACCATGTGCCTGCTGCTGGCCTATCAGGTACTGAGGCAGCAGTGACCTCACAATCAACATCTTAGCATTAAGCCTGTTTCTGGCCTATCAGCAGCAGAGACTGAAGTGACATCAGAAGAACCTACATGAGCCAAGGGCCCCCTGTTGACCTATCAGCTCCAGGGAAGGAAGTGACCTCACAATCAGCATTGAAGCCATGTGCCTGCTGCTGGCCTATCAGGTACTGAGGCAGCAGTGACCTTCCAGGCCCATAGCTGAGCATGCGCCTAGCACTGGCCTATCATTTCCTCAGGCAGAAGGGACCCCACAAGCACAAACCCCAGTCATCTCCCTGCTGCTGGTCTGTCATGTTCTCACACACAAGTCTCCCTGGCATTGGCTCCCAGGAACATGGGAAAGGCTGTTCTCTGGGATTTGCTTGCTTCTGCAGTGGCTTCCCAGCAGCTGAGAGAGGCCTAGGAGGTTGCAGGGCCCTGGCCCCAGGCCTATGTCAGCACCTTCACCCCGTGAGTCACGGAACCTGTCCCACCTCCCCTCAGTCCTCTTGGCAGCCAGCGCCTCTCCAACAGGGTACCAAGAACCTGAGGTCTCCTTGCCCACCCAGAGGGCATGGTGCTGATGGACTCCCATAAGCACTGCCAGCTGCTTGTCCCCAAGCGCCTGGCCTGGGAAGCATTTATGGGAGAGGGCTGGTCAGTTATCACAGCCATAGGCAATGCAGTTCCATGAGGATCCCTCCAGACCTGTTCTTCCAGCACTTCCTCGAATGACATGCTTGGGAAGACCAGGAAGGGCCAGGTCCTCTCTGTCCCTGTCCAGCTGGCTGCAGGGGGGACCTGGCCACTGTTGCCATAGCTCTGCCACTCCATGTGTCCAGGCTGGCTGCAGCCAGTGAGCCCCTTCGTCCCCACAGCCTGGAACAGAAAAGGAGACAATTGCAGAGAAAGCCACGCAGCCAGCGGGCACTGGCCCCAGGGCCTCTTTTCCTCCCTGAGCCCAGGGCAGGTGGTGGTGAGCGGAGGCATTTCTGTGCCTGCCCTGAGCTGGCTCCCTCCCACCTGCAGTCCATTTTCCTGGACTGGAGAAGAGTGTGGACACATGGACAGTTACACTGCAGAGCTGGTCACTTGGGGACTTGGTTTAGTTCAACAGAATGAAATCTGAGTGTAGCATCAAGACTGGCAGGCACTGGTGCCTTCCCCACCGGTCCAGGAGCCAAAACTTCTCCCCAGTGCTAAGGAGCTAAAGAGAAAGTTTTAGGTATAGGGAGAAAGGCAGAGAAATGCAGTAGGTCTCGTTCAGGCCAGATGTTATGGGATCTGCTTCTGGGGGCATTTCAATGGTGGCTGTGATGTGACTCGGGTCACTTGTGAGTCACACATTGGAGTCATCTTGTAGTCTTCAGCCACCCAGGACTTCAAGGTCCCAGACTGAAATCTTTGCTTGAGTGCCCAGCAAATCCCCCTTGGCTCAAATCCTGCTGCCCTCCATTCCAGAAGGAATGTCAGGAAAAAAAAAAAAAAAAACCTCCTTCCACCAAGTGCTGCTGGTCATGGAAGAAACAGCCTTTCCAGAGAGGGGGTAAAATCCACCTGTATTTGGAAATATTTACTGGTGAGACTCCTGGCCTGCATTCCCCCTCTTCTGATTTGTTTCTACTTTCTTCCTCCACCTTTCCCACAGAAATTTATTTGACACTGTGTGGTGTTTCTTCAGCCCATGTTAGGAGCAATCAGAGGAGAACGTATCCAGCCCTGTGGCTCAAGGATTGGGATCCTTGACACCTCGGGTCCAGGCCTTTCCTGTGAGCTTTCACACGCACACACTTACTCTTTCAGTGGGCTCCCCAGGCTGTCCAGATTATTGGCATGTTGTTTCCCTGAACTCAGTTCTTTCACAGAATCACAGAATCACAGAATCACTGAGGTTGGAAGGGACCTCTGGAGATCATCTAGTCCAACCCCCCTGCTCAGCAGGGTCACCTAGAGCACATTGCACAGGATTGCATCCAGGCGCGTTTTGAATATCTCCAGAGAAGGAGACTCCACCACCTCTCGGGGCAACCTGTTCCAGTGCTCTGTCACCCTCACAGTGAAAAAGTTTTTCCTCATGTTCAGATGGAAGTGTCTGTGTTTCAGTTTGTGCCCATTGCCTCGCGTCCTGTCGCTCGGCACCACTGAAAAGAGTCTGGTCCCATCCTCTCGACACCCTCCCTTCACATACTTGTACACATTGATAAGATCTCCTCTCAGCCTTCTCTTCTCCAAGCTAAACAGGCCCAGCTCTCTCAGTCTTTCCTCATAAGAGAGATGCTCCAGTCCCCTAATCATCTTTGTAGCCCTTCGCTGCACTTGCTCCAGTAGTGCCACATCCCTCTTGTACTGGGGAGCCCAGAACTGGACGCAGTACTCCAGATGTGGCCTCACCAGGGCTGAGGAGAGGGAGAGAATCACATCCCTCGACCTGCTGGCAACACTCTTCCTGATGCACCCCAGGATCCCATTGGCCTTCTTGGCCACAAGGGCACATTGCTGCCTCATGCTTAACTTGGTGTCCACCAGCACTCCCAGGTCCTTCTCCACAGAGCTGCTTTCCAGCAGGTCAACCCCCAACCTGTACTGGTGACTGGGGTTATTCCTCCCCAGGTGCAGGACCCTGCACTTCCCTTTCTTGAACTTCATGAGGTTCCTCTCTGCCCACCTCTCCAGCCTGTCCAAGTCTCTTTGAATGGCAGCACAGCCCTCTGGTGTATCAGCCACTCCTCCCAGTTTTGTATCGTCAGCAAACTTGCTGAGGGTGCACTCTGTGCCTTCACCCAGGTCATTGATGAAGAAGTTGAACAAGACTGGACCCAGTACTGACCCCTGGGGGACACCGCTAGCTACAGGCCTCCAACTAGACTCTGTGCCACTGATCACAACTCTCTGAGCTCTGCCATTCAGCCAGTTCTCAATCCACCTCACTGTCCACTTATCTAACCCACACTTCCTGAGCTTGTCTATGAGGATGCTATGGGAGACAGTGTCAAAAGCCTTTCTCCACAGTTCTGATCTACTATGCAAGGGAAAAATGAGAGTGCATTGTAGACTGAGGAGCGATCACAAGACGCATCACTGGAAGCACAGAAGGCATTAAGTAGTTTATAGTCACCTGCAGGACATTCAGCCTCATCTTTTCTCTTTCAAACCAAACTCAGGCTTCATCCCACAGCCACTGGAGCCAATGGAAACAGGGGTTTTGACTCCCCCTCCCCCCCAAAAAAAAATTGGTGTGCTTGAGCATTTGTTCTAAGGCTTTAATTGAAAAGTTAGACTTGCAAAAACATGTTCTGTCGCTAACAATGATAATCCTGTCCATGCTGTTAGAGGCAGAGTAAATAAGAAGTTGCTTGGAGGTCTCACCCCTGGGCAAGTCTGAGTACATCTGGCTCCAGCCACTTGGCAACAGGCTGAAATGCCTTTTTTCTGATTGTTTTAAAATGTTTCCAGTACCTGGGCACTCTGTTGATCATATCACTCTCTCCAAGATTGGTGGTCATGGAAGAGCATGTCAAAGGCCTTCCTAAATCCAAGGTATACAGCACGCACTGCACTCCCCTTGTCCCCACAGCCAGTCATCCCATCACAGAAAGCAATCATGTTGGTCAGGCACAATTTGCCTTTGATGACTTCACTCTGGCTGTTCCCAATCCCTTCATGTGACTGGAACCAGCTTCCAGGAAGATTTTCTTTCCAGGCACTGAGGTGACGCTGATCAGCCCATCACTCCCCAGATCCTCTTTTCTCTCCTTCTTGAAGATGGACGCAATGTTTGGGAGGGAGGTAGGGATGCTGGTGCGCCAGGCAACAGCTATGGTGCTGTGCCAGCTCCTGCTGCACCGCTGGTCCCTGCAGTGTGGGGAGAGGGGCGGGGGACAAGGCAGCACGGGGGGTGGCAGCAGGTCGGCAGGGGCAGGGGGCAGTAGGGGCTGCAGTGAGGGGTCTTGACCGGCGTTTCTGCAGTGCAACAGCTGTCGTGTTCACCTCACATGCCAAAGTCCCGCACTGACTCCAGGCAGAAACAGGCCATTTCCCTGGAGCCCGTGCCACCCTCCCAGCAGAACAAGGACATATGAGGAGGGCGCTCTGCCTGTCCTGGTGCTCAGGGCAGCTCCCCAAGACTGGCACAGCTTTGCTTGAGGGACTTCTTTCTCCCTGGCCTCTGCTTTGGCATGGCTGGCGCAAGGACAAGAACTTGTCAGGCAGGGTTGGGAGAGCTCCCCTGGGATTTTCTCTTTTGCAGTGGATCAGTGAGGAGCATCGTGGCTCCCATCTGCATGCCGTCCTGTGCCCACTCAACCTTCCTGCCCCACATATGGCCCATGGCCTGACTGGGTAGGCACCGCATAGGACAAGGTGCATTCTGGGTTGGGGAAATGTCCCCCCAGCACAGTCCCCATGATGGGGCCCTCGGTGCCCCATCCCTCCACAGCCCTCCTGCTCTGGCAGCCTCCCCCAGCACCCGGCGCCTGCCCAGCCCTGGCCGTATCCCAGGCAGGGGGAGCACACTACCATCCTCTGGGGTCTGCTGGGGTCTGGGCCGGGAGAAAGGTCGGGCAGGGCTGGCTGTTCCCCTCGATACAGGCCCTGAGCCCAGCAGGACACAGCTGGCCATGCAGCAAAACTCACCATAAACCTGGGGTGTGTAGCCAGTGCTGGAAATGGCCGATGTGAGAAGCTGGTCTGTGAGGAATGTCCTGGGGCACCTTCCCAGCCGGTCCACACAACCAAAGGCACAGACTGGGCTCCTCTCTTCTGTGCCTGGCATGTCTTGGTTCCCCTCCACAAGACCTAGCTCTGCACCACAAACTCACTGGTGTGTGTCCTCACCCTGCCTGTTCACACAGCTTAGCTAATATTGGCATTTTCCTCTCCTGGGCACTTTCCAGCCCAGAACAGCCCCTCCCTGGCTCTCCCCACCTCCCCTGCCCTCTCCCCAGCCCACCCAGCACAGCAACGCAGGCTGAGGTGGCCCCGCAGCAGTGCCCAATGCAGGGTGCTGCAGAGCTCTGGGCACTCGCACCATAACCCAAGCCCCACTGTGGGCACAGCAGCTCCAGGGTGCAGGGATGTGTGTCAGCTGCCCCATCAGCCTCCAAGCTGGAACTGGCCCCAGTGGCACAAGGAGACAGAGGACGGTGACACTCTGTGCCCCTTGGTCTTGTGTCCAGGAGATTCCCTACCCCCAGACTGCCTGCAGCCCCCGTGCCACTTGTCTCTCCAGGACAGCACAAGAATCGCTGCCCTGGGGCTCCTCAGGCAGCTCCTGCTGCCCCAGGGACACAGCAGCCTGCCCTTAGTTGACATGCAGAGAAACAGATTTATGTTTCTGCTTTTTCCTCCTTGGAAGCACACAATTGCTCCTTTCCTCTTCTCCAGGGATGTCCCTGCTCCCTGGAGAGCCATTCCCCATGGTGAGTGCCTCAGTGCTGGCCTGCCGGCCGTTCCTGGACCCTCCCCTGTGCTTCCCAGGGGGCCCTGAACTGGTGGTGCTGCTCTGCAGAGCGAGCAGGCTGTGAGGGCCCTGAGGTGACTCCACACTGGCCATAGTGGTCGGGGTGGGGAGCAGACCCAGCTGGATGCGCATCATTGCACATGACAAGCCCCTAGCAAGGGGTTTGTGGCTGTGGATGATGCTCTGTGCAATCACAGGGCATTTCAAATGGCTCAGGCTGTGTTCAGGTGTGTTCCTAGATCCAGACCACGGTTTTTGTGAGAGCTGAATCCAGCCCTCATTCCCTAACACATCACCCCATGAGCTCATTGCTTTGAGCCCACAGAGAGCTCTGGAAAAGGCCCTTTCAGGGTGGAAGTCCTTAAGCGCATTCCTGGCTCCAGCTTTGGAAGGAGAAACCATCTTTCAAGCACAGCATTGAGGAAATCCCCTTTTATTAGAGAGATGCCAGCTCTGACACAGTGATAGAAACATTTACAGAAGGCCTCTGGGTCAGAAAGATAGGGTTAACACCTCTGGAGAAGTGGGATGAAATCAAATGCCTCTGCACAAACATCATCATTATCACAGCGAGAATGTCCAAAGCACAGGTGCTATCTGAGATAAATTAAAAATTGCTTGTGAAGAGGGATGGGCAGCTTACTGATGCTGATCTTTTACCAAATGAATCAGTTCCTTCAGCGCCTCCTTGAGCTCCTTGTTCCTCATGCTGTAGATGAGAGGGTTCACTGTTGGAGGCACCACCACATACAGGACAGCCACCATCAGATCCAGAGCTGGGGAGGAGATGGAGGGCGGCTTCAGGTAGGCAAACGTGCCCATGCTGATGAACAAGGAGACCACAGCCAGCTGAGGGAGGCACGTGGAAAAGGCTTTGTGCCGGCCCTGCTCAGAGGGGATCCTCAGCACAGCAGTGAAGATCTGCACGTAGGACAGCACAATGAAAATGAAACATCCCAAAGCCAAACAAATACTAAGCACAATAATCACAGCTTTTCTGAGGTAGGAGTCCGAGCAGGAGAGTTTGAGGATCTGAGGAATTTCACAGAAGAACTGCCCCAGGGCATTGCCTTGGCAGAATGTTACTGAAAATGTGTTAGCAGTGTGAAGCACTGCATTGAGAAAACCGCTGCCCCAGGCAGCTGCTGCCATTTTGACACAAGCTCTGGTGTCCATGAGTGTGCTGTAGTGCAGGGGTTTGCAGATGGCAACAAAGCGATCATAGGCCATGACAGTGAGAAGAGAATACTCAGCCAAAATGAAAAAGGCAAGAAAAAAGACCTGGGCAGCACATCCTGAGTAGAAAATGGCCCTGGTGTCCCACAGGGAATTGGCCATGGATTTGGGGACGGTGGTGGAGATGGTGCCAAGGTCGAGGAGGGAGAGGTTGAGGAGGAAGAAGTGCATGGGGGTGTGGAGGCGGTGGTTGCAGGCTATGGCTGTGATGACGAGGCTGTTGCCCAGGAGGGCAGCCAGGTAGATGCCCAGGAAGAGCGAGAAGTGCAAGAGCTGCAGCTGTTGCGTATCCACAAATGCCAGGAGGAGGAACTCATTGAGGGAGCTCCTGTTGGACATTTGCTCCCTCTCAGCTTGAGGCATTGTCCAAGGAGGAAAAGGCATTGACAAATTAGGACAGGCTTCTCTGAGCAAATCCCACTCGCCTCCTCATAGTACCCCCCACACTGCCTCTCTCCTTTGCCTCCATTCAGCTCCCTTTCCTGAACTCCGGTTTGTGTTGAGTGTGCCATGCGGAGCAGGGCCCTCTGCCCATGGGCTCCAGAGGAGTCAGTCCAGCTCTACTGGGTGTGTAAATGGAGGTGTCAAACTGCCCTGTGTATGCAGTGGGGATACCTAGGGATGAGCACTGTGTGCTGAGTGAAGGTGACCTGGTCCAGTGACCCAGCAGGAATAGTCTCTGTTTACCACTCTAAGAGATGACTACAGCTCTCATGCCAGCTGTGTCTGAAAGAGAAGATCCTTGTGAGGGCTTCATCTCCCCCAGCCTTGCTCTCTTGAACAGACATGCCTGTAGCTGAATCAGTCACACCAGCTCCCACCTTGGCAAGGGAGAGAAACAGTGAAGTGAAGGCAAGGAGTGACCTGACCATTTCCATATGTCTCTGTTCCCCAGTGAGATCTACCCCATCCTCCATCAGACTGTGGGAGCATTCTTTGCTGGAATAAAAATCTCTGGCATTTCAGTTGCTCTCAGCATGAGCACCTGTGCATCGCAAGAAGAAAAAGGGGCCCATGGTGACTGCATACGGAGTCAGAGGATCTGGTCTGTCCATGAAACTTGCTCCCTGCTGCCCTGTGCTTGCATCTCTCCCAGCTAAAAGACAATCATCACACTCACAAGTTACTCTGAGAAAGAAACTGAACTGGGGTGAGAGCAGAGGAGCTCAGTTTCAAAGTGAAGATTGCCAAATTCTTCCCTCTCAGCCCAGATATGGAGAGTGCTATGGAGAGCTCTTCAGAAGGCGTGATGAGGGTTCTGACTCACGCAACCAGCGCAAGGATTCTCAGCGATCGCAAATATGCTGCGGGAAAGCTCTGGTCTTCTGGAGGGTATCTTGCAGCCTGGTAGCACACCCCACAAAGACAGTCAAGAATGCTAAAGATGGGGTCTCCTTAAGGGAGAGAATCAGCTCATTCCCCATGAATTGCCTGGAAGGTTGAAAGGGCACTTGGGCACGTCACTGCCATGAAGACAACTCCACACAGGACCCACAGGATCAATGCCTTAACTGCAGCTGAATCCCTGTGCTTGACCCCAGAGAGTAGGAGAACAAGAACCAGACCAGCATGGAGAGGTAAAGAAATAAGGAGCAATACTGTGAGCCTCCTACCAAAGGGAAAGCAAGGAGGGAGAGACAGACAGGCAGTGAGGAAAGCCTTCACCTTCCCCAGCTGTGCACACCACCTCCCAGGTGGCAACACTGCAGGACAGTCGCTCTCAGCCCCTTGTTGTGCAGTGGGAAATGGGCACATTGCAGGAGAGATGCCCCTCTGCTCTGCTGGAGCTCAGGCTGCTGAGGAGGGGGCTCATACTCTGGACCCCATGGCCTTGAGGGCAGAGGCTCTGCTGGGTAGGAGCGGAGACACAGGAGGGCTTGCTTAGAGAAAGATGTCTGCAGTGTAGGTACTGACTGGAAGATTTCCAAATGCCTCCTCCTACAGAATTTCTATTTTCAGTTTCCCCTCATTCTCTGATTGCATCTCCACTGCCTGGAGCTTTCCCTCCTGCGATCTGCTTCTCTGTCCCATGTCTTTTCCCCATCAGCACTCTGCAAACAGTAGGAAAATGAAAGCACAGACTCAGAAAAGATCCCTATCTTTAAGGTAAGCACTGCAATGACTGTCCTCTTGAAAAGGCCCCTCAGAATGATCCTGGGGGGGTGAGCTAGAGCTAAGAACAGCCCTGACCCACGTAGCACCCTCTCCACAGGAGAATGAACCTGCCCTGCCAGGGATCGCTCCTTCCACCCAGAGATTCTCCCCACAGCACCGTGGGGAGTTCCTTGGGCAGGCTGAGTGCTGATCCTTGCAGGCAGCAATGTCACTGCCCCAGGCACACAGCACGCTGGGGCACAGGGACACTGCTCTGAATTACAGCCCATGCAGACCTGGGAGCACTCCCTGGCTTCACACCCCTTCAGTCATCCCTGGGAGAAGGTAGCTGTGATGCCCTGTCCCTCTGACGGAGTGGCTGCGAATCCCTGCTCTAAAGCACCATCTGCTCCAAACAGGAGAAGCTGGGAGAGTCACCCTGACAGACCCTATCAGCTGTGGAAGGTGCCAGCCTTAGAAGAACCCGCCGGGAACCACAGCAGCACTGCTCTGCAGACAGAGACTTACTGTGTGAAGGGCTGTGAAGATTTCTCCACACAGTGTGCTCTCAGCCGTCCTCCCATTCCCAACTGTCTTTAATTTCTGAGTCGCTCATCACATCCTGATACCTGCAGGCAGTGCCCTGAGTCCTGCTGCTCCTTTAAGAGGAGCTGCTCCTGGACAGAGCTCTGTCTCTTCAGCACCTGCCAGGTTGCCATGGGCTCCTGCAGTCCCAGGAGTCAGGCCCAGCTCAGGAGCAGAGGCCCAGCTAAAGATGTGACTTTCTCTGTCCCTTGTGAACCCTCAAGATACTCCTGGGGCTCCAGGGCTGACGGTTCCTGAAAGACAGCAGTCACCCTGGGAAATGTCCACTGAAGTGGACTCCAATAATCACCAATGGTCCCTCTCTAAACACTGGAGAGGGATTGATTTCAGCATTGCAGTTGTTGCAGTTGCATTGCACCAGAGGATGGTTATCTAAGAGAAATGGAAACGTCCCACTCTAGAAAGGCCTGTTCCCATCTCATAAGAAGATAGGACGCCCAGGCAGGAACAAGAAGGGAGTTCATTTACTTGTGCTTCAGAAACCGATTTAGAGGAGTTAATCAATACACCTAATGCCCACTGAGAAATTCCTGGGATTCAGTGCCCTCCTGTGCACTCCACACTCATAGGAGGTGAGATTCCCCTCCCCAAGTGCTGGGGTGCCCAAAAGGATGTCTGCAGGCAATATCCTTCTTTTAGGCAATAACTTCTTTTCTGCTGAAAGGATAGTCAAGCATTGGAACATGTTGCCCAGAGAAGCTGTGCCATCTCCATCCCTGGAGGTTTTCAAGACCGGATCAAGCTCTCAGTAACCTGCTCTGACCCCCAAAGCTGACCTTGCAGTGAGCACAAGGTTGGGCTAGAGGCCTCCTGAGGTCCCACCAGCCTGAAAGAGTCTGTGATTCCTTCCACCAAGGGTCTTCTCTTGTCAATGTCAGGGAAAGCACTCATTTCTCCTGACCATGGATGTAAGCCAGACACAGGTATGATCAGATCAAGTAGCTTTCCTCTCCTGCTCCAGTCAGAGATGTGCAGATGCAAGGCTGCTTTACAGGTTCCCCTGAACAGCCCTGATCACTCCTTTGCTTCACCTTTTATTCTGTTTTTCTCTCCTTTACTCCTTCCAAGTTCTATCCTCTTACCATCCTCACACCCTCCCATACAAACAGTCCACCTCTGTATGTATACCCTTTCCCCGTAGGCCTTCGCTGGGCTTGCTTTGTACGCTCACTTGGCATTTTTGAGATGGTTGCCGTGGTAATCCCTACCTAGGTCTGCAGGTCCATTCAACTAGTACCTCCTTTTAGTACTTGTAGTGTCCTGCAATTCCTCGTGCTGTTGTCTTGTTAGAGGCACCACAAGTCAGGGTGAGTCATCTGCGTACACACATTAACAGCTGACACAAGGGAGCTTCAGTCCAGGGGACCTTGAGATACTTGGGGACTCAGCCAACAGAAACCTCATGGAGTTTTACAAGGAGACAGGGCAAGTCCTGCCCATGGGGAAGAATAACCCCGAGCATCAGGACAGGTTGGGACCTGACCAGCTGAGGACTGGCATGAGGAGAAGGGCCTGGGTGTTACGAGGATTGTCATAAAAGCCAGTGCTGCTGCTTGCTCACTGCGAATAAGGCCAGGTGCCTACAGGACTGCATTAGGAGGAGCGTGGCTGTCCAGACAAGGGGAGTAATTATCCACCCTGACTCTACACTAGCGTGTCCCATTGTGGGCTCCCAGGAGCTTTTCTTGGCACTGGGAAGCAGCATGGGAAGGGGAAACAGCTTCAAAATGCAGCCTGAGAAGTTCAGACTGGACATTAGGATGAAGAACTATCGCTCAAAGAGTACTGCTGTGGTGCAACGGGTCATCCAGAGGGAGTCTGCGATCAGCCCATGGCTTTGTATTTCAAGGAATAGCCCGTGAGGATGGAGAGATATCAGTGAAGGGATGGAGATCCCGGGTGAGAGCAAGGTGGGGAAGCAGGCTGGGAGTCTACAGTCTGCAGGGACACAGGCGCAGGTGTGGGACAGCATAGGACGGCCTATGGTGGAGATGGCCAAGGGCGCTGCCAACGCTGAAGGGCTCTGACAGAACTGAGGCCTTTGTCCTCTCGGCTATGGCTGTTGTCTCTGCCACCGAGACCTACCAGGAGACACCAGGGCCTCACTGTCCCCTTGCCCATCCGGGGACCCTAAAGAGGTGTCATATCACTGTCCTGCATGCGGCATTGCACACCCCCACCCACACGCTGCCCCCAGGAAGAGCCCTGGGCAACGCATGAGGGAAAGGATCTCCCTTCCAGAGCCTCCGAGGCTGTGTTTGGCTTTTTTGCTTGATAAAGCACGTGAAGGGTTTACATGGCAGCAGAGCCACCTGCACATTTCCTTTGCCTACCTGTAATCAGGGATTACAATTTTCTGCTCTAATTAGCCCCTGGGGAGCCCTTCTTGCTAATTGTGGAGGGTCATGACAGGGTTAAACTGGTGGAAAGTTGCAAGTAGCAAGCAACAGGAGCCTCAGACAAACGTACCCAAGGACACCGGTGCAGCTGGGAATGATACATCCTGAGAAAGTACAGATAAACTAGCAGAAGCCAGTGGGAACCAAGGTTAAGGGCAAGACAGCTTTTCTAAACAAGTAGCAAGGTACAAGGCATGACCGCTGCGTGCGTGATCGGTGTAATGATTGGCTACCTGTGACATAATCTGCGTGGTGATTGGCTTAGCAAAGTGTGTCTGTGAAACCACTGAAGCAGCTAACTTTTTAAATATGCTCAGAAACAAACAATAAAGGTCTCAGGACGCAAACCCTCCTGAGTACGGGCCATTCATCCGCCACAAATGGCGCCCAACGTGGGGCGAGAATCGCGGTGAGGAGAGCGACCGGTGGTGGAGCCCAGCCGAACGTATTAGAGAGCAGCGGGACCCGGGACTAGAGAGCTGCGCAGAGGACCAGAGAGCTGCAGTCCGGACGCCGACAACTTAGACACCGATTTTAAGGTGAGCGGCTGGGAACGTGGGAACGGAAAATGGGATCGCAGATATCTACAGAGAAACAGGCGATCGTGCGTATTTTAGTTAAGATATTGAACAAAAGGGGACGGTTATCCCTAGAAGAGAAACAAAGTCTCGACGTATTGAGACGGCTTCTGGACAGACAGAATTGGGTCCTTTCAAACAGCAAATTATTCACATTTTTGGACTGGATTATGAGAAATGTACCTGACTTTGCTGTAAATGGGACATTTCAACTTGATGAATGGGTGAAAGTAGGTCAAAGATTACATGAAGAAGTAGGGACTGGAGATGTTGCAGTTTGGAAGCATCTGGCTACATGGGGGACGATTATGAGTACTCTTAAAGCCACGCAAAAAAGTTTGCCTCCTGCCCCCCCCCGCCTCTGATACGTCTTTACCCTTGGCACCTTCCCTTGAGGAGCCACCCCTGGTAGTCGTGGCATCCCCCCACGACCTGGATCCTGCCCAATTGATCCCTGAATCGGGGAACGGGGAAGGCGAGAGGGGTATTTGCAAACTGACCCCACCCTCCGAAACTGACGGTCCTGATGAAGGTGGTGATTCCTTTGATGCAGGATTTGTGGACCCCCTTGCTGGTGAGCGGGGGCTACGGGCAGGAAAAGGGAAAGATAAATGGGTCAAGTGCCGTCAGGAAGCCTTACTAGCAGGGGACTTCCAAGCTATTACTGCATTCCCTGTCATCTATAAACCAGGGGAACATCCGGCTTATCAGAGTTTTAATTATGAGATAGTCAAGGAACTGCGGAAATTGGTAAAAGAAAGCGGAGTTCAATCTGCTCATACTATCACATTCCTAGAAGCGCTTTCTACTACGTATGTGATGACTCCCTATGACTGGAAAGTGTTAATGAAAATGGTTTTGACTAACACTCAGTATGCTGTGTGGCTTTCGGACTTTTGAGACAAATGTACTGTACAGGCGGTTGATAACTTGAATAACGGACGAGGAGTAGGCTATAACCAGTTGGCTGGAGAGGGGCTGCATGCGGATCCGGCAACCCAGACGGAATATAATAGAGAAACATATGAGAGGATTGCAAAGTTCGTTTTACAAGCCTTGCGTGGACTGACAGGTACAAACGCCGATTCAAGTTTGTCATTTGCGAAAGTATTGCAGGGACCTGCAGAACCATACCCTGCGTTTGTTGATCGGTTATATGAGGCAACTGAGCGACAGATTGAGAACAAGGAGGCTCAGGCACTGTTGCTGAGGCAGCTTGCTTTTGAGAATGCGAATGCTGACTGTGCGAGAGCCTTGCAGGCGATTAAGAACCGAGCAACTTGCACTATTGCAGAGATGGTGCAGGCTTGTCAAAACGTAGGCTCTATACACCACAGCACCGAATCCCTTGCCGCTGCACTGGCTGCTCAGATGTATGAGCAAGGGGGAACAAAAAAGAAAAAAGGATGTTTCCGTTGTGGGGCAGCACTGCGCTTGGGGGGGGGGGGCGCGACGCGGCGGCTGCCCCTCAGCGCCGGCACCAGCACCAAGCCGCCGCCCGGCCTCCCCGCCTCCCCCTCCCGCTCCCCCCCCCCTCCTCCCGCAGTAGCGAGCGAGCGAGATGCCGGCCGCTGGGGCTCGGGCTAAGCACGAGCAGATCCTGGTGTTCGATCTGCCCACCGACCTCAAATTCAAAGTAATGCTACAACCTTTTGACTATGACCCTCAGAGATAATGGCTCTAATTCTCTTCCTTCACTTCTTGTTGTAATTGCAGCCAGTCCAACTGCAATTAAGTGATATTGTCACGCTGAATGATCTGCAAAAACTTTTAGGAGCTATTAATTGGCTCCGACCAGTGCTAGGACTTTCCACGGAACTGCTACACTCCCTTTTTGATATGCTCAAAGGGGACACCTCCCTAACCTCCGCTCGAACTTTGACACCTGAAGCAAGAAAGGCACTCCAGTTATGTGCCCACCCTCTGGAGGAACGCCAGAGTTGGCGACGTGATTTCTCATTGCCTTTTTATTTAGCTCTGATTGCCAACAGCTTCCAGCCTTTTGCAGTATTATTTTGATGGGATACAAAAAGCACAGATCCTTTGCACATTTTGGAATGGATTTTTCTGTAACATACTCCACCAAAAACCTTATGGACTCTTACAGAAATGTATTCTAAACTTATCATTAAGGGATGGGAGAGACTGCAAACCGTGAATGGCTGTGACCCTGAAGTTATTTATATCCCAGCCACTATAGACAACTTGAACTGGTTAATTTCAGAAGATTGGGGTTTTCAAGTAGCCCTTGCTGATTTCACAGGGCAACTTTCCATTCATTATCCTCAACGTAAGTTATGGGCAGAGGCCGGCAGCCTACCCCTAGTCACTCGGCGCCGCTGTCGCCCTGTCCCAGTTCCTGGTTTAACTGTCTTCACCGATGCTTCGGGCAGATCTAAAAGGGCTGCTATCACGTGGCAGGACCCTGTCACGCAACAATGGAAAACAACAGTACGTACACAGGAACGAGGGTCGGTACAGGTACTGGAGATGGTGGCTGTCCGTGTGGCTTTTGAACTTTGTGCCAATGAACCTGTAAATGTTGTTACTGATTCCTGTTATGCTGCTGGCCTTGCGCAAAGGTTAGAGGCCTCCTTTCTCTGTGAGGTCTCCAACCCATTGCTCTTTGCAGAACTTTATGCTCTTTGGACTCTTATCAATCACAGAAAGCATGACTTTTATGTTTTACATGTATGCTCGCACACGGACCTGGCTGGACCCATCGCGGAAGGAAATCGACGCACCGATGTTGCGGCCATGCCAGCGGTGGTACCCAACCTTCTAGAACAAGCCAGGCTGTCTCACTCCTTCTTTCATCAAAACACCCGCTCGCTGAAGAGGCAGTTTCAACTACCCATCCAGCAGGCCAGAGACATTATTTTGTCTTGTTCAGACTGTCAGTAGTTCGCCCCAATGCCTTTGAAGGAAGGGGTGAACCCCAGAGGTTTAAAGGCTAATGAACTGTGGCAAACAGACGTTACGCCTACTTTAGAATTTGGTCGTCTTAAATATGTACATGTCACAGTCGACACCCATTCTCAATTTTTGTGGGCCACCGCCCACACTGGTGAAAAAGCTAGGGATGTGACTCGTCATTGGCTTGCCTGCTTTGCGGTCTTGGGGGTGCCAACAACCATCAAAACGGACAACAGCCCAGCCTATTGCTCAGGCTGTGTACGTCAATTCCTCAATACATGGGGCATCTCTCATGTAACAGGCATACCCCACTCCCCAACCAGCCAAGCCACTGTTGAGCAGTCACACCGCAGCCTGAAAGACATGCTACAAAAACAAAAAAAAAGGGGGAGACACTGCTCACCCCACAAGAATGACTACACAAAGCGTTATATGTCCTTAATTTTTTGAATTGTGATGAAACAGGTCATAATAATTTCGAACGTCAGCAAGCCACAGACATAAGATCAATACAAAAGCCCCCAGTTTTGGTCAAAGACTTGGTTTCCGACCAATGGGTGGGACCAATGGAACTGATAACTTGGGGGAGGGGAAATGCTTCTGTTTCTACAGGAACTCGGTTACGACGGGTGCTGTTGCGATGTGTATGACCTTATGTTGCCTCATCCTCGGAGCAACAAGCATGCCCGTTGGACCAGGCACCTGGAAACGTGGCAACATCTGGGTGACTCTTGCGACTGAAACCAATACAGATACCCTGTGCTTATCAATGGCGATGCCATCAGACCCTTTCCACACTTGCCTGGTCGGACTTCCTCTTGATATACAGCGCATGGGGTCTCTTTACAATGATACTGTGTTAGCAAATTGTAGTGCACCAGGTACACTTCAGCCCAAATGGTGGTGGTGCAATGCAGAATGGAGACACAGGAATGGAATATTTCCACGTGGTATAACAATATGCACAATGTACACAATTTTCCTGCCTTGCCACTGCAGCTGCAAGAACTTGACTTATTGGGAATTACACAGGCTGCAGTCTGCTTTTATCTAAATTATACTGCAAGGGCACCTACCAAAGAGGGTGACGTTGATGTATCTCCCTCAGGCATTTATGCCAATACATCTGTATGGTGTAATCACACCACCTCAGGTCAAATAACACCTGGACCACAACCCATAGGGTTGGCTGCTAAGATATTCTTAATTTGTGGTCAGAGAGCCTGGAAAGGCGTACCAGGTAAAGCTGTGGGGGGACCATGTATCTTTGGACTTTTGACGATGTTTCATCCCAAAAAATTCTTAGTTAATGGAACTGTCCACACTCGAACAAAGCGGTCCACCCACGGCTTTACGTCAGGTTGCGATAGTAACGTAGAATTTTGGAATCCAGCAGAACGTATCTTGAGTAGTATTTTTGCAGGAATAGGGACTGCTCATGCTTTATCACAACTTAACAGATTAGGATGCTGGCTTGCAAAAGAAGCAAATGCTACTAGTACTGCTTTAAGCGCCTTATTAACAGACATAGATTCAATTAGATATGCCACCTTACAAAATCGGGCTGCAATTGACTTTTTGCTATTGGCCCAAGGCCATGGATGTCAGGACTTTGAGGGAATGTGTTGTATGAACCTGAGTGATCATTCTGAGTCAGTACATACAAGCATTACAAAATTGAAGGAATTAACAAAACAACTGCAAGAAGATGATGGTGAAAACCTGTGGGGACTGTTTGATTGGTTGAATATGCTTGCTATAGGGCCTTGGTTAAAACGCATATTGATTCTAGGACTATTGTAATTTTTATGTTTGTTGCAATACTAATCTGTGTACCATGCTTGTTGAGCTGCGTGCAAAGAATTGATTGACCAGAGTATGAATCAAGTCATGACCCTGCAGATCCATACAGCCTTAGCCCTTCAATTAGTAAAAGAAGGGGGATATCCAGAGGGTCATGACAGGGTTAAACTGGTGGAAAGTTGCAAGTAGCAAGCAACAGGAGCCTCAGACAAACGTACCCAAGGACACCGGTGCAGCTGGGAATGATACATCCTGAGAAAGTACAGATAAACTAGCAGAAGCCAGTGGGAACCAAGGTTAAGGGCAAGACAGCTTTTCTAAACAAGTAGCAAGGTACAAGGCATGACCGCTGCGTGCGTGATCAGTGCAATGATTGGCTACCTGTGAAATAATCTGCATGGTGATTGGCTTAGCAAAGTGTGTCTGTGAAACCACTGAAGCAGCTAACTTTTTAAATATGCTCAGAAACAAACAATAAAGGTCTCAGGACGCAAACCCTCCTGAGTACGGGCCATTCATCCGCCACACCACGTGACCACCACTGGCCTATCAGGCACTCAGCCACAAGTGACCTCACAAACACAAACTGCACCCACATCACCAGCACTGGCCTATCAGGCACTGAGCCACAAGTGACATCACAAACACAAACTGCACCCACAGGACCAGCACTGGCCTATCAGGCACTCAGCCACAAGTGACCTCACAAACACAAACTGCACACACGTAAACCAGCACTGGCCTATCAGGCACTGAGCCACAAGTGACATCACAAACACAAACTGCACCCTCAGGACCAGCACAGGCCTATCAGGCACTCAGCCACAAGTGACATCACAAACACAAACTGCACACACGTAAACCAGCACTGGCCTATCAGGCACTCAGCCACAAGTGACATCACAACCACAAACTCCACCCACATGACCAGCACTGGCCTATCAGGTACTGAGCCACAAGTGACATCACAAACACAAACTGCACCCACATCACCAGCACTGGCCTGTCAGGCACTGAGCCACAAGTGACATCACAAACACAAACTGCACCCACATCACCAGCACTGGCCTATCAGGCACTGAGCCAAAAGTGACATCACAAACAAAACTGCACACACATGACCAGCACTGGCCAATCAGGCATTGAGCCACAAGTGACATCACAAACACAAACTCCACCCACATCACCAGCACTGGCATATGAGGCACTGAGCCACAAGTGACATCAAAAACACAAACTGCACCCACATCACCAGCACTGGCCGATCAGGCACTGAGCCACAAGTGACATCACAACCACAAACTGCAGGCACATCACCAGCATTGGCCTATCAGGCACTGAGACACAAGAGACATCACAACCATAATATCCACCCACATAACGAGCACTGGCCCATCAGGCACTGAGCCACAAGTCACATCACAAACACAAACTGCACCCACGTGACCAGAACTGGCCTATCAGGCACTCAGCCAAATCTGACCTCACAAACACAACCAGCACCCACATCACCAGCACTGGCCTATCAGGCACTCAGCCACAAGTGACCTCACAATAACAAACTGCAGCCACGTGACCAGCACCGGCCTATCAGGCACTCAGCCACAAGTTACCTCACAAACACAAACTTGCAGCCACGTGACCAGCACTGGCCTATGATGCACTGAACCACAAGTGACCTCACAAACACAAACTGCACCCACATCACCAGCACTGGCCTATCAGGTACTCAGCCACAAGTGACATCACAAACACAAACTGCAGCCATGTTACCAGCACTGGCCTATCAGGCACTAAGCCACAAGTGACATCACAAACAAAAACTGCACGCACAGGACCAGCACTGGCCTATCAGGCACTGAGCATCATCTGACCTCACAACCACAAACTGCAGCCACAGGACCAGCACTGGCCTATCAGGCACTGAGCCACAAGTGACATCACAAACAAAAACTCCACCCACATGACAAGCACTGGCCTATCAGGCACTCAGCCAGAAGTGACATCACAAACACAAATTGCACCCACGTTACCAGCACTGGCCTATCAGGCACTCAGCCACAAGTTACCTCACAAACACAAACTTGCAGCCAAGTGACCAGCACTGGCCTATCAGGCACTAAGCCACAAGGGACATCACAACCAAAAAGTGCACACACAGGACCAGCACTGGCCTAACAAGCACTGAGCCACAAGTGACATCACAAACAAAAACTCCACCGAGAGGACCAGCACTGGCCTATCAGGCACTGAGCCACAAGTGACCTCACAAACACAAACTGCAGCCACATCACCAGCACTGGCCTATCAGGCACTGAGGCACAAGTGACCTCGGAAGCACAAACACCAATAATGTGTCTCATTGTTGCCTGTTATTTACAGATGCCCAAGTGCCTGAATTGTGTGGCAAAGGCAATTGCTTCCTTCTTGCCTATCTGGTTCTCAGGAAGCAGTGACTTCACAGGCTTCATCAAAGCCACCTGCCATCTGATGGCCTATGTGATCGTTAGGAAATAGTGATCTCACAAGCAATAACAGCAGGCATGTGCCTACCCCTGGCCTCTCAATACTGAAACAAAATTAGCCTCACACTCTGCACTCAAACCATGTGTGTGCTGCTGGCCTAGCATGGACGGAGGCACACCGTCCCCAGAAGCACAAACAGCACTAACCTCCATACTGCTGGTCTACCAGGTACTCATGCAGAAGTGGGCTCAGAACCAGAAACAGCAGCAATGGCCCTGCTCCCCCTTTAGGAGGCATTGAGACACAAGGCACCTCACCATCATCACCAAAGCTACGTGCATGCTGTTGGCCTACCAGATTCAGACGCACGACTCACTTCACAAGCACAAATGGCATCGACCTGCCTGCTGCTGCGCTATCTGGGAGCGAGTCACAAGGGATCTCAAAACTGCAAACCTTCACAGAGGAGAAGCTCACCTGGGCCAATCGCACGTCCCTTGATTACGCTGTGATCACTCTGTACAGAACAGTCTTCTCCAAACGGCTTTCATCTCCTGACAAGACTCTCTCCAGATCATGCGACAGCTCCACTCTGCCACCCTGGCAACAAATCACAAAAGGGAACGATTGGTCTTGCTTTTCCTTTAGTACTATCAAGTCCGAGCTGGGAGCCTTTGCACTGCAGCACCTACACAATGGCAGCAGGATGCCACTTCCATTTCCAGTGCACTTCTAGGGACGGAGATCAGCTGAGGGAGCAGCTCCATGGGAGAGGGCTTCTGACACTCTCAGATCAGCTCAGCACTGCACCAGCCATCAGCCTGACGCCAGACCTCTGCTCTGCCACCTACTCTACAAACACACTGCCTCTGCCCCACACAGCTGCCTCTTCTGCTACATACAACCAAGTGCCAGCAAGAAGAGATGCATGCAGGACACTCGCCACTTGCACACTCCCCAGCCACTGCTCTGCTCGCTGCCTTCCCTTGGCTTCTCAATCCAGACACTCAGGCAAGCTCTTGCGGTAACACCACAAGGTGGCCAAGGCGCTCTAGGCTCACAAGGCCTGTGCAAATGAGCAGCACAAGATCAGGCACAGAGCTGCCTCCTTGGGTGATGCTGCTCTTTTCAGAGGGAAGGATCCTGCTTTCTTTGGGCACAGCAGGCTGCTGCTTTCCACCCCCATCCCCTCACGAGCCTCCTGCTAGGGATGGGGACATGGGGATTTTCTGTAGTAATACAAAAGATACAGATACAACACAGAAACACTTGAGAGTCCGGAAGGCCTCCTGAGCCCAAAGGAACCTCCCTTCCTTTCCTTTAGTTACTAGGACAAGGAGCTTGGACGGGGAAGAGAAAAAGGGTGCAGAGGCTTTGAAATGAGGCCCAAGCAATGAGACAGCCCCACACTGGACGGCTGCTGAAATGACAGCTCTCCTGGCTGCGCAGCCTCTGCAGCACCAGTCCGCGCTCCACAGCTGCCTTCACAGAGCACTGAGGGCTGCGTGCCACGGGCAACCTGGCCCTGGGCACATCTTCACCCCTCGCAGAGCCGGCAGCCCAAGAGCTCTGAGACTTCCACAGGTCAAGCTATGGACGCTTTGGGGCACTCACACAAAGGCACTCCAGACATGCTGGCATCTATTATAAGGCTCTTGGACTCGTCCTATATGGCACCACAACCTCCTAGGAAAAGGAGGGGGCACCGTAGCATTTGTTGAGCGGGCTGGCAATAACAGCACTTGTGGGAGGCGGAATTTGCAGCACAGCAGAGGTACCAGGAGCTGAACCCACAACCCAAGTCACCCAGGGAAGACAGGCGCATTTATGGAAGCCTTCGCATCCATACGTAGCCTCTTCTCAGTCACTTGCAGCTGCTTTCACAGAGGGCTCACGACGCTGGCCAAGATGTTCACAGGTACAGGGACACAGCCTGGCATCCTGCCTCCATCCTCAGCGCCTCTAGCACTGCACTGGGAACCTCCATGAGTGGAGCAACCTAGAAAGAAAGAAAGAAAGAATCGGAGTGTTACTGGCAGTTCTGCTGGCCTTACAGAGTCGCAACAGGCAGGGGCAAATGTCTCCCCTCTGTGCTGAGCTCTATTGGGGAGAGCACAGCCAGCAGATCCAGCGAGATGTTCCAGCCCTCTTTTTGGCACAGCTGAAATCATGTCTGTATCCCAGGTTGTGTTTGGGAGACAGCATTCAGACCTTGCAGGAAAATCTCACAAGCTCCCTGCTCTTTCGACTGGGGCAATTTCTAAAGCGCACGCACCCTGGCAAGAAGAGATTACTAACACCACTGCTCACACCAGCACTACATTCATTTACACCAGCACTAGATTCATTTAGCAGCCTCAAAAGTCTAGCTGGACTCCCTAGCTGACTGCGAGGACGCTGCAAGCTTCTACTTAGCAACAAGTGGAAAGGCAAACTCCATGTCCATGTTCACCACAGAACATCATCCACATTTGAAATGTAGCAGTACTAACTCATGATGACGGAGTGGGATAAAATTTGTGCCAGATGACGTGAAACATCTACTTGATTGATTAGTTGCATTTCTGTATTGCTGTAGAGCTCTGCAGGGGTCAATCCCTCCTCTGAGCACACACAACAAACACAGAAGCGACCTCACCACCAGCATCCAAGCCATGTGTCTTCTCCTCACCTCTCAGCTGCTCACATAGAGGTGACCTCACAAGTGCATATCCCCACCACATGCCTGCTGCTGGCTTATCAGGGAAAGAAGTTTCCTCCAAATAACTTCCCCAGACATCAACTACTGCCGGCCTAGCAGGTACCCTGACAAAAGACACCTCACAAGCAACGCCCATGCCTAACTGCCTGCTGCTGGCCTAGCAGGGACTCAGAAAGACATTACCTCACAGCCACCTTCACGGCCATGTCTCTGTCACTGGCCTAGAAGACTCCAAGACAGAAATTACCTCACTATAAGTTCCCCAGCCATGAGACAAATCCTGCCTTATCAGCTCCTCAGCCTGAAATGATCTCAAAAATACAGATCCCAGACATGGACCTGCTGCTGCCCTACCAACTGCTCAGGTAGAAACGACCTCAGAAACACCTTTCCACTCACATAGCTCCTGAGATCCAATCAGTTCATCACTCACAAGTGACCGCACAAGCAACAGACAAGCCTTCTTCCTCCAGATGGCCTATCAGCTACTCAGGCAGAAATGACCCCCTCATCAATAGCCGAGTCATGTGCCTCCTGCTGGCCTATCAGCTACTTACAAAGAATTGATTTCACACTGGCGATTTTCTGGCATAGCTCTCATAGACAGTGGGGACCTCACTACCCACATCCTGACCATGGGGCTCTTGCCACCTGCAGCTCCCCCTCCCATCCTCCAGGGCTGAGCCACCTACTGAACAGCCTCCCTGATTCACATCATCACATCACAGAGTCACATCAAGGCCTCATAATACTCACAATACTCTGAAACACCCATTGCCTACCAGTTACTACACCAAAAGATTAGCTTCTGCTATGCATTATCAACACCTAGCCTATGAAATTTAAGAACTGCAGAAGAGCCTGCAAGTAATTCTTGGCAACATTTTCTAACGGGAGGATTGCATGGGAGCAGCGATCATGAAACTGAAGACAGCAGGGCCTCATGTCCCAGGCACAGGCAGAAGCCTTCCCGCAACTCAGAACTCTGGTTCCTTCCCCAGTGCTGAACAAAACCAGAAAATCCTCCACACATCCAGGACAACAAGCATTCTCCTGTTTTAGGCCCTGACAACTGGAGACACGTGGAAGGACTCAGGCCAGGGCATCTCAGTTGGTGAAACCAGCAGAGACACAATTCAGCAACTCTTCACCCTGACCTAGGAGCATGGAAAGAACAACAGCAAGTGCAAGCACTGGTCGTTCATCAACTTTCAAGGCCCCTGACAAGCTGACGGGCGAGTGAAGAGTTAACAGGACTGAAGTTTGTCAACTGATATGCAGAAGAACTGATAGCACAAGAGCTGAGGTGCACAAAGCTGTTGAACAGAGGACTTAACAGGACTAAAGTCGTCTACCAACCGATATGCGCAAGGACTGATATGCGCAAGGCTGCGGAATGGAAGCATTAACAAGACTGAAGAAGTCTGCCACCTGGAATCTGCACGGACCCCCGGGGAGCGAAGAAACAATACGGAGGTATTGTGGTCTTGCCTTGCTAGCAGGGTCCTCCCAAGCAGACAAACAAACAGTCCTGTGATTGTGAAACTCGCAGAGGTCAGCAAAAGCGTTGTTTGCCCAGAGCCCCAGCCATATAAAAAGAGACTTGGGAGCTAGGAGAGTTTGAGCAGGGACGGGAACGTGACCTGACCATCCTCTCCGCCTGGACCGTGAGTATTCCCCCCCCTCCCCTTTTCCTGGGACGCTGGGTTAAGGGAACTCCTCGAGGTTGAGAGTCCTCTCACTAGGAGAGTGAACAAGAAAGCTTTCAAGTAGGGATAAGCAGTCCTTCCAATTAATAACGCAGTAATCGACGGTTTCAGGTTATCCTTTCTAAATTAGTAACTGATGGTTTTGTGTTATCCTTTCTAAATTAGTAATCGCATTATTTTAATGGATGTTACTAATCCAAGAACTTGTGTGAGGAAATAAACATCTTTTTTATTATTATTATATTACTGTCTCAGTCGTTGCTATCGAACCTTCATAGCATGACAGCATGACACAAGCAAAACAGCTCACACTTACAGAGCTCTTCTGCAAACACCCTCCATGCTGCTGCCAGGCTCACAGGTCGCGGCGCAAAGCAAGAGGCAGGGAGCAAAAACAACGGCTAAGGCACGGCATCACATGCAGGCACAGCCTCTCTCAGAGCCACTCCAAAATGCAGTTTTCACAACAAAAGACACCACTGGGAAGGGCACCTCGCGACGACACCAGCAGCCTGCTCACACTTTGCCCAGCACCTCCCAAACGCACCTCAAAGCAGCACCTGGGGCTGCGCTGGCAGCAGCAGCTCAGGGAAACGCTTTAACAGGGATCCCAGAGCCACCACAGGGCCAAAGCTTCCTGCCCCCAAACCCCACCGAGCCGCCCCGGCCCAGCTGCTCGTGGCAGGCCGCCACGTCTGGCTGCAGGGCAGCTCCCCCCTCTGGCCCACGTCGCTCTGGCCCCTGCTCACGGCCCCACCAGCCCCTGCTGCAGCTCCTGCAGCAAAGCAGCCTCGTCGCCAGCACCGCTGCCCCGCCCCGGCGGGAGGGCACCCGCCGCCATTTGAACGCGCCCGCAGCCCCCACCAAACGCTCTCGCCCGCTCGCTTCTCGCCTGCTTTGCTCCCGCTCCTCTTCCGCCTCTTTCTTTGACGTCTTTTTTTTTTCCCCACATGTTGGACTGCAATTGGCTGGCAGAGCCATCAGTGAAATCGATGCCCGCCCTCCTCCTCCTGACAGCCAATAGGAGGGCTGCACTGGGGCGATGCCATTGCAACGCTGGGCCCTCCTGCCCTGGCGGCCAGCTCCGCCCCCTCCCCCGCGGTCGGGCGCCATGTTGTGGGCGGCAGCGCGGGGCGCGGCGGGGCCTGGGGGCAGCGCGGTGCTGTGTGGTCGGGCAGTGTGGGGCCCCGGGGTGCGGCCGCTGCCCCGGCGGTGCTGGGCTGTGCGGCGGGGGCCCCGCGGGGCTGCTGGCTGCCCTGCGCCCTGGGGGCCGTGCGGGGTGTGGGGGGGCAGCGCTGGGGCCTGTGCTGGTGGCATGCGTGGTGCCGGTGTGGGGGCCCTGGGGCTGGCCGTGGCGCCGGAGCCCACAGGCAGCATCCTGCTGCCCCCAGGGCAGGGCAGGGCAGGGCAGTGTCCTCTCGCCCCTCCTGCCCCGGGTCCCTGCCCACGGCAGCCCCAGAGCTCGGCTAGGGAGCGGTGGTGTGGGGTCGTGGGGGTGCTGGGGGAGATGGCTGTGTTGGGCTCACCCCAGCACTGCCCACCCCAGCTCAGAGAAAAAACCTTGGGGTCAGCCAGGACCTGTTGAATGGGGATTGCACCTCTGCCTGTTTCCAATCTGCTCTCTCCAATGTATTTTCTTTTGGGTGCAGAGGTTTGAGCCCAATTTGCAGGAGGACAGGGTCTGTGGCCATCTGAAGGTGGCATCTGTGAATGCAAAACATGCTGCGCCAAGCTGGAAGCATAAAAGGATCGAGGGGGAAGGAAGAGAGATTTTCCCAAACACCCAGAGGACTTGGGGTTATTAAAAGGTGAAGGTTTTATTATCATATACGGACATTTCCAGCAGGGTCTTGAGAGCCCCATGGAGCTGCAGGCCACCTCAGCGTCTGTGATGCAGGACCCCTTTCCTCTCAGAGCCAGACCCCAAAGAGGACCCACTCCCAGGGAAACCTGTCATGGATTCCCATCCCCCCCCCACCCTAAGAGGCAATGGAGCTGGCCGCACAGAAGCCTTGGGGCTCAGGACAGCCCCATCCCCAGGACCCAGCAGTCCTGGCTGCCACATTGTCCCCCGAGCCAGAGGGGACCCTCAGGCAGGGCTCTCGCAGCAGCCCCCAGCCCTGTCCAGGCACCCCCACAGCCCGGGATCCACAGCAGTTTTGGCAGTTAACAGTTTCTGTGCGACACCTCGGGAAGGATCTCCCAAAGCCCTTACCCTCGGTGGAGAGCCGCAGGAGCACAGGGGACAAGGAGCTGTGGTCCTGGCTGATGGTGTCCATCCAGCAGTCCTCCATCTCGCTTGCCCTCTTGCTCTCGTTTCACCTCTCCAGCCAGAGAAACAGGACGCTCTTCCCATCTCATTACCCAAAACTCCTTTCCAACATGCCCCTGCTCCTCCGCCTGTTGGTGAGGGGCCCCAACGTGGTCCCACTGCCTCCTGTCCCCTCTCCTTGCCATGGAGCCACTAGGAAGGGCAGCCATGGGGAGGGTGTGAGCAGTGCCCAGGAGTGCCTGGGCCTCACAGGGAAGTGAGGGTCCCCACAACGACACCGGGGAGACCTCCCTGTGATGTGGCACGTCCCATTGTGACCTCAGCTCGTGTCATCTGGGGGCTCTGTAGGTCACTGCCATGGAGATGGCACAGCCAGGGAGAGAGCAGAGAGATTTCCCCTCATGTGCTGGAAAGCAGCCACCTGCCTTCACTGCAGTTATTTTCCATAATTTTCTGATAAATCCTTCAGGAATGTCTCCAGACAGTGTCAAAGACTGTGAAATATCTCAAACGGGGCACTGGAGAAGTCACTTCTGCGCCCCTGCACTGACAGGTCACTGCACTGGGCAGACCTGTGCAGGAATCTGGGGTTTGGGGGCTGGCGTTTTTACAGGATCCAAAGCATGTGGGATGAACCAGCACAAAGCATGGCCACAGGCTGAGAAATGCTTTGGTGAGCCTCAAAACTGCTTTCTGCTGTGGGCCCCTCTTTTTGTGGAAGCAGCATGCAGGACAATGTGGGACAGGACGTAGCTTTCCTCCTTTAGGCACCAAGGCAGGATCTCTGCTTCTAAAAGTGCTCGGCAAGGTTTCTCAGTCGGCAGTGCTTGAGCTAGAGATGCTATGCCAGAGAAGAGCAAACATAGCCTTAACACACATCATCCAGAGGCCCTTATCCAGGACCCTGGAGCCTGCCAGGCTCCAAAGCCATGGGCGAGGCCAGGTAGCAAATGTGGGGAAGTTTTCCCATTTCCCATGAAATTTGCCCATCTTTCCTTCTGGCTGAGCCTGAGGAAAGCCGTTTCTCATCCCTGGGCCTCATTTGGTCCTTGTGCTTTTCAGTGTCACCTTGGGGCTGTGCTTCTCCCCTGGGTATGCTCCTCAGCCCCCTGCCCTCCTCCTCCCCGCAGGCACCCTTGCTCTCCCGGGTCTGTACAGCCCCGACATCCTGGATCTCCCACATTTTATGACTCTGGGCTTCTCAGGACATGCTCACACACTGCAGTGCTGCTGTCCAGGCTCCAGTGCAGAGTCTATGAGGCAGTGAAATGCCTCAGGACGTGCATTTTGACTCACTCCGAAATTTGTGAGATGACCAGCTCCCAGCTCTGCAGCTGCTGAAGTTTGAGAGCATCCCTACAACCAGCCTTCCTGCTCTTGCTAATCTCTGCACAGTTTTGGGGCAAATCTTGCAGAAGGGAGACTCCATCCCCCTTGAATACTGTGAGAGATGTGGCTTTCCAAGTCACTGCAAAAGGAAGGACTCCTTTACTTCTTTGGGTTGCTTCTTGAGCCTGTGGCACCCCCTCTGTGATGCTGGGAGCCCCAGCTCTGCAGCCTGCTGTCTCTGCCCTTTCTCTCCCCTGTCTCCTGTTTGTCTACCCAAAGTCTTCTCTCCACACCAGGGGCATGGGAAGTGCTGCTTTAGAGAGCTCATTTGAAGTTGTGACACGTTGTGAAGCTGAAGGCCTGAAGGAGGCTAGTCTGGAATGTGGCCGTGCCCACAGACCCCCTCCTGTTCCCAGCCCGACAATGCAGGAAGGTCTCCAGGGAGAGCAGTGGGTTTGGGGGTGGGTGAGATGGGTTTCCCTCAACATCCCTGGGTCCTGCATGGGTTTCTCTGAGTGCTCAGGAAAATCCCTCTTCTCTAGGGGCTTGCATCAAGGCTTTTCCAGACTTTTGTACAGAAACACAGCCTGGTCTGGGATCCCCAAGAGCAGCACGGCCCCCAGCATTGCCCGGGACCCCCAGGAGCTGTCTGGCTCTCTCTTCTGTTCCCCCATTCCCCGATTAAATGGACACTTTGTAACCTCACCTTTACAACACTCCATCTGGACACTGCAACATTGTGACTCCTCCCCTAGCTCATTCCCATAGGCAGCTGCTGATTTGTGACCTGCCTATTGGCTGTCAGGAGGAGGGGGGCGGGTCTGGATTTCACTGACGGCTCTGTCAGCCAATCGGAGTCCACCATGTGGAAGAAAAACAGACGTGAAAGAGAGAGGTGGAAGAGGAGAGGGAGCGAAGCAGGGGAGGCTTTGGGTGGAAAGCAGGACCGGGCTTGGGCAGCTTGTTTCTCACAAGACCGTGAGAAACGCTCTGGCCCCCCTGGCCAGTATAACTGCTCTGCCTGGCACTGAGGCACAGGAGGACTCAGGGTGGAGATCGGGCTCTGCAGTTAAGAGCCCCAGGGGCAGAGTTAGGAAACAAGAAAAGACCTCGAATGCGGAAAGCCGGCATCTTTAAGTACACCAGAAACCAGCAGGGGCTGGAAAATGCCCCAAGCTGTAGTAAAAGTTTCTGAGCATAAAGAAAAATCAATAAAAAAAAAACCCTGTTCAAATGTGAATAATAGATGGATGTAACCGAGTAACCTTAAAAGAAATAGCTTCAGCAGTTACAGTTAAAACCAAACTATAACAACCTAATGGCCTTGGTAGGCTTTTCTTTTTGTTTGGGTTCTACAGAGTGACCCTCTGAAGAGCAACAACTTGAAAAGAAGCAGCCAGAAAGAGTGGTAGAATTGTTAGGCTAAGTAATGTGTTTTTTAAAAGTATCTAAATAATAGAATGAATCTAGGAGCCAGGAGAGAAGTAACATCAAAGGAAGATGGCAGACCTAAGAATGAGGGGATACACATACCAGGCTGATAACGAAACTCAACGGCTGTATTCTAGTGTTTGTAAAAATTGATGATCCTAAGGAAGGGGCTAACACCTTCCCTTGATGAAAGGAAAGGAAAGAAAGAGAAAAAGATGGTAAAATTAAGCATAAATGTAACAGCTGTTGATCTGAAGTTAAAGTTGTCTGTTTCCTATAGAGAAGACAGGGAAATACGGAAAAAGAATAATAAAAAGAAGGTGACCAACTCTATTTGAAGCTCCTCTAAAGGGAACTATTCCAGCTTGGGGAACAAACTGATCTTTCGGTGCAGGAAAGAAATGCCTGCAATTAAAGGAAATAAGATTTCTGTGTTAAGATATGGAGCTGGAACAACACTCGGATTCACCGAATTTGGGTCAATAGGCCAGACCAATCATGTTGCTATTAGGATTAAGACTGTTATTTTTAACAGTTGTTTACGTGTTACTGCAAATGGGCATGCTTTGCTTTTGGCGTCTATTAATAGCAGTGCGCATTTCCCCAGTACACTGTGCTTACCCAAAAGCCGCCCACTGCACACCAAGGGGAATTAGCTGACTTCTGAAATAAATGCGTGTGTCTGGCGGTGTCAAGGGGTGGAGTGACAGGCGCCACACAGGCAAGCGTGGGACTCTGGATGGTGCAGCCCACAGAAGAGGGGTTTGCTCTGGGGTGATCCCAGGAGTTAAGGAACCCCAGGTGCATCACGGCTGGAGCCACCACACTGTGGGGTTGCTGCAGCCTGGGGGCAACCGTCTAATGACCCCACGACTGACAATTCCAGACAGAGGAGAAGTGACACCACAGACTCACCCCATAAACATCTAGGTGCTGTGGAACCATTCCCCACAGAACGACCTGTTCATGGCTGCTGTTGCCAACTGAGCAGTGCTGTGGGCTGAGCACTAGGTTACCTGTTGATGTGCATGCTGTTATTGACTGAGGCCATACAGCTTTTGTGTAACTGCGGTCTGGCGTTGTTTTGACTGGCTATAAAAGAGAGTAAGCCACAGAAGTTGGTGTGGACTCTGACCGACCATCAGCTGGCCTGTGGATGTCAATGGCGTGGTGAGGAGAATCTGGGCAAAACTGTACCAGAAGGGTGACCAATAAAGGGTGAGAGCAGTTGCTGTACTGTGCATCCATGATTTAACTGTAGAGCTCTGATATGTATATATATTTTTTCAGTTCTGTTATATTTCTAGCTTTTTTTGTTATAACCTCTTATCTCTAATAAATTCTCATACTTGGCAAATTATGATCTCTTGGAGTTCAGTGCAAATAACCCCCGAATTCAAAAGAATCACAGACACCCCTCTATTGGCGTGTCACAGGTAACACTCACAAGGGGCATCAAATCTCTTGAACGGGATGGTTGGTTACTGTCCAGATGGTGGTGGTCTTTCATCAGGCTTTGGTTGGTTCAAAGGATTTGCTGTATTCAGGCCCCTCGTAGCCAAAAATGGAGCTACCATATGCAGTAGTGACGATGGCAGTGTCACCGGCTATGCTGGTGAAGAAGGCTTCATATGGCTTTCCCAGAGGGTATTCTCCGGATAGTGCATCTAGTGCAGGCATAAGACACAGGGGTCAATGTGAAGGAGCTCAGCAACACAGCAGAGGAGAGAGCAAAGCTCATGTTTGAAGGTAGCTGGTGCCCATGCAGGCTGCTCTCATCAAAGGGATGAGGCCACAGAAGAAAGAGTCTCTTTACTGGGGACACAGGGTACCTTGGTATATAAGATGGTGGGGCTGAGCAAGGACAGAGATGCCGTCAGCCAATGGATAAAGATGAGTGTGGAGTCCAACCAGGGCTTCATAAAGATGGTACAGTGCCATGGATTGCAAATGGCCCCACAGCAATCAAAAGACAGCACAACAAGCAGGCTGAACTCAGTGGTGCCCAGGAAGATGGAAAGCACGGTCTGGAACTGGCAAGCAGCTGTGGGATGGTCTTAATCTCCAAGATGAGGCTGACAAACCTTTTAGGGGCAAAGGGAACCAAATATCTAGGAAGGGGAAGCTGCTGGGGAAGAGATACGCTAGGGGTGGAACTGGTGGTTGAGTCAAATGATAGATATTATGACCATATGCCCCATGGCAGTGAGCAGATAAATCACCCACGGCAGTGTGAAGAAGAGGATTTGCATTTCATGAGTGACTGAAAAGGCCTTGAGGAAGAATTTTCCCGCTATGGTATGGTTGGGAGGATCCATTTCAGAAGCCAGTCAGTTGAAGGTGGGACAAGAGTAACTAATGTCATGTGTGGTGAAATTCGCCTTGCTGCCTTCATCAACTTTCCCCTCCCTTTTCCTAGTCCTACTTTTCTTTCTTGAGGTGGGAGACCAGAACTGCACAAGGGATTCTCATTTTCTCTTTGTTTATATCCAATGCCATGAAATAAAGGTTGATTCATCCCACCTGTCTTTAGACACAGGAAACAACTCTCCTGCCTCACTTGCTTGCAGAGGTAGGCCAGAGTGCTAGCTAAGAGCCAGTACTTGTGGCAAAAGCTCTGGAAATCAAGTTCCAGGTATGAAATTCAGGTTTCTCTTACAGTTAGAATTGTGGTGTGGGTGGGCACCAGGCTATCAGGCCTGTGCCTGTATGCGCACTCAGAGCACTCAAGTCATTAATCCCCTGGGTGGCCCAGGAACTCCCCCATCTAGTAATCCACACAGGTGAGCTGATGGGCAGGTTTGAGACAGGGGATGGACTTGAAACTAGGAGACTGACTGAACTCCTACCACTTTCCAAATTAAGTGTTGGACTGACTGGTGCAGAACCTCTCCAAGTGGGTATTTCAGACAGTTCTAGAGATTTCCAGGGGCAGATCCTGCTGTGCCTGGACCAATTCCTGTGCTTAAATGTGGTGAGTACCATCACAGGTGGAGTATCTGGCTGTTTCAGAATCTCTGCAGCAGCTCCTGCTGCAGAACTGATTAGACTGTAAATACTTAAGGCCCTTGAAAATTGACAGTACAAACTGCTCCTGCAAATGAAGAAGCGGCTATGTAGGACAGTCTTCTGTGCATTCTTAGGAGAGTTAGGAGATGCTTTGATATGCAATTTAAGGTAATCAGTAGCAATGGCTCATGCATATGCTGGAGAGGTCACACAGGACCACAAGCCAGCTGGACTATAAAAATTCCCCAGAAGAACAGTTTGGGGAGTCTCATCTGATCCAGTGGAAGCCACTGTTGGAAGGACCCCGGCAAGGGAGACTGCCACCACCATCTGGACAGTAACCAACCATCCCGTTCAAGAGATTTGATGCCCCTTGTGAGTGTTACCTGTGACACGCCAATAGAGGGGCCTCTGTGATTCTTTCGGATTCAGGGTTTATTTGCACTGAACTCCAAGAGATCATCATTTGTCAAGTATGAGAATTTATTAGAGATAAGAGCTTATAACAAACCTGGTAGTTTGCCTGGATCCTCATCACGCCATTCACATCCACAGGCCAGCTGATGGTCGGTCAGAGTCCACACCAACTTCTGTGGCTTACTCTCTTTTATAGCCCGTCAAAACAACGCCAGACCGCAGTTACACAAAAGCTGTATGGCCTCAGTCAATAACAGCATGCACATCAACAGGTAACCTAGTGCTCAGCCCACAGCACTGCTCAGTTGGCAACAGCAGCCATGAACAGGTCGTTCTGTGGGGAATGGTTCCACAGCACCTAGATGTTTATGGGGTGAGTCTGTGGTGTCACTTCTCCTCTGTCTGGAATTGTCAGTCGTGGGGTCATTAGACGGTTGCCCCCAGGCTGCAGCAACCCCACAGTGTGGTGGCTCCAGCCGTGATGCACCTGGGGTTCCTTAACTCCTGGGATCACCCCAGAGCAAACCCCTCTTCTGTGGGCTGCACCATCCAGAGTCCCACGCTTGCCTGTGTGGCGCCTGTCACTCCACCCCTTGACACCGCCAGACACACGCATTTATTTCAGAAGTCAGCTAATTCCCCTTGGTGTGCAGTGGGCGGCTTTTGGGTAAGCACAGTGTACTGGGGAAATGCGCACTGCTATTAATAGACGCCAAAAGCAAAGCATGCCCATTTGCAGTAACACGTAAACAACTGTTAAAAATAACAGTCTTAATCCTAATAGCAACATGATTGGTCTGGCCTATTGACCCAAATTCGGTGAATCCGAGTGTTGTTCCAGCTCCATATCTTAACACAGAAATCTTATTTCCTTTAATTGCAGGCATTTCTTTCCTGCACCGAAAGATCAGTTTGTTCCCCAAGCTGGAATAGTTCCCTTTAGAGGAGCTTCAAATAGAGTTGGTCACCTTCTTTTTATTATTCTTTTTCCGTATTTCCCTGTCTTCTCTATAGGAAACAGACAACTTTAACTTCAGATCAACAGCTGTTACATTTATGCTTAATTTTACCATCTTTTTCTCTTTCTTTCCTTTCCTTTCATCAAGGGAAGGTGTTAGCCCCTTCCTTAGGATCATCAATTTTTACAAACACTAGAATACAGCCGTTGAGTTTCGTTATCAGCCTGGTATGTGTATCCCCTCATTCTTAGGTCTGCCATCTTCCTTTGATGTTACTTCTCTCCTGGCTCCTAGATTCATTCTATTATTTAGATACTTTTAAAAAACACATTACTTAGCCTAACAATTCTACCACTCTTTCTGGCTGCTTCTTTTCAAGTTGTTGCTCTTCAGAGGGTCACTCTGTAGAACCCAAACAAAAAGAAAAGCCTACCAAGGCCATTAGGTTGTTATAGTTTGGTTTTAACTGTAACTGCTGAAGCTATTTCTTTTAAGGTTACTCGGTTACATCCATCTATTATTCACATTTGAACAGGGTTTTTTTTTTATTGATTTTTCTTTATGCTCAGAAACTTTTACTACAGCTTGGGGCATTTTCCAGCCCCTGCTGGTTTCTGGTGTACTTAAAGATGCCGGCTTTCCGCATTCGAGGTCTTTTCTTGTTTCCTAACTCTGCCCCTGGGGCTCTTAACTGCAGAGCCCGATCTCCACCCTGAGTCCTCCTGTGCCTCAGTGCCAGGCAGAGCAGTTATACTGGCCAGGGGGGCCAGAGCGTTTCTCACGGTCTTGTGAGAAACAAGCTGCCCAAGCCCGGTCCTGCTTTCCACCCAAAGCCTCCCCTGCTTCGCTCCCTCTCCTCTTCCACCTCTCTCTTTCACGTCTGTTTTTCTTCCACATGGTGGACTCCGATTGGCTGACAGAGCCGTCAGTGAAATCCAGACCCGCCCCCCTCCTCCTGACAGCCAATAGGCAGGTCACAAATCAGCAGCTGCCTATGGGAATGAGCTAGGGGAGGAGTCACAATGTTGCAGTGTCCAGATGGAGTGTTGTAAAGGTGAGGTTACAAAGTGTCCATTTAATCGGGGAATGGGGGAACAGAAGAGAGAGCCAGACAGCTCCTGGGGGTCCCGGGCAATGCTGGGGGCCGTGCTGCTCTTGGGGATCCCAGACCAGGCTGTGTTTCTGTACAAAAGTCTGGAAAAGCCTTGATGCAAGCCCCTAGAGAAGAGGGATTTTCCTGAGCACTCAGAGAAACCCATGCAGGACCCAGGGATGTTGAGGGAAACCCATCTCACCCACCCCCAAACCCACTGCTCTCCCTGGAGACCTTCCTGCATTGTCGGGCTGGGAACAGGAGGGGGTCTGTGGGCACGGCCACATTCCAGACTAGCCTCCTTCAGGCCTTCAGCTTCACAACGTGTCACAACTTCAAATGAGCTCTCTAAAGCAGCACTTCCCATGCCCCTGGTGTGGAGAGAAGACTTTGGGTAGACAAACAGGAGACAGGGGAGAGAAAGGGCAGAGACAGCAGGCTGCAGAGCTGGGGCTCCCAGCATCACAGAGGGGGTGCCACAGGCTCAAGAAGCAACCCAAAGAAGTAAAGGAGTCCTTCCTTTTGCAGTGACTTGGAAAGCCACATCTCTCACAGTATTCAAGGGGGATGGAGTCTCCCTTCTGCAAGATTTGCCCCAAAACTGTGCAGAGATTAGCAAGAGCAGGAAGGCTGGTTGTAGGGATGCTCTCAAACTTCAGCAGCTGCAGAGCTGGGAGCTGGTCATCTCACAAATTTCGGAGTGAGTCAAAATGCACGTCCTGAGGCATTTCACTGCCTCATAGACTCTGCACTGGAGCCTGGACAGCAGCACTGCAGTGTGTGAGCATGTCCTGAGAAGCCCAGAGTCATAAAATGTGGGAGATCCAGGATGTCGGGGCTGTACAGACCCGGGAGAGCAAGGGTGCCTGCGGGGAGGAGGAGGGCAGGGGGCTGAGGAGCATACCCAGGGGAGAAGCACAGCCCCAAGGTGACACTGAAAAGCACAAGGACCAAATGAGGCCCAGGGATGAGAAACGGCTTTCCTCAGGCTCAGCCAGAAGGAAAGATGGGCAAATTTCATGGGAAATGGGAAAACTTCCCCACATTTGCTACCTGGCCTCGCCCATGGCTTTGGAGCCTGGCAGGCTCCAGGGTCCTGGATAAGGGCCTCTGGATGATGTGTGTTAAGGCTATGTTTGCTCTTCTCTGGCATAGCATCTCTAGCTCAAGCACTGCCGACTGAGAAACCTTGCCGAGCACTTTTAGAAGCAGAGATCCTGCCTTGGTGCCTAAAGGAGGAAAGCTACGTCCTGTCCCACATTGTCCTGCATGCTGCTTCCACAAAAAGAGGGGCCCACAGCAGAAAGCAGTTTTGAGGCTCACCAAAGCATTTCTCAGCCTGTGGCCATGCTTTGTGCTGGTTCATCCCACATGCTTTGGATCCTGTAAAAACGCCAGCCCCCAAACCCCAGATTCCTGCACAGGTCTGCCCAGTGCAGTGACCTGTCAGTGCAGGGGCGCAGAAGTGACTTCTCCAGTGCCCCGTTTGAGATATTTCACAGTCTTTGACACTGTCTGGAGACATTCCTGAAGGATTTATCAGAAAATTATGGAAAATAACTGCAGTGAAGGCAGGTGGCTGCTTTCCAGCACATGAGGGGAAATCTCTCTGCTCTCTCCCTGGCTGTGCCATCTCCATGGCAGTGACCTACAGAGCCCCCAGATGACACGAGCTGAGGTCACAATGGGACGTGCCACATCACAGGGAGGTCTCCCCGGTGTCGTTGTGGGGACCCTCACTTCCCTGTGAGGCCCAGGCACTCCTGGGCACTGCTCACACCCTCCCCATGGCTGCCCTTCCTAGTGGCTCCATGGCAAGGAGAGGGGACAGGAGGCAGTGGGACCACGTTGGGGCCCCTCACCAACAGGCGGAGGAGCAGGGGCATGTTGGAAAGGAGTTTTGGGTAATGAGATGGGAAGAGCGTCCTGTTTCTCTGGCTGGAGAGGTGAAACGAGAGCAAGAGGGCAAGCGAGATGGAGGACTGCTGGATGGACACCATCAGCCAGGACCACAGCTCCTTGTCCCCTGTGCTCCTGCGGCTCTCCACCGAGGGTAAGGGCTTTGGGAGATCCTTCCCGAGGTGTCGCACAGAAACTGTTAACTGCCAAAACTGCTGTGGATCCCGGGCTGTGGGGGTGCCTGGACAGGGCTGGGGGCTGCTGCGAGAGCCCTGCCTGAGGGTCCCCTCTGGCTCGGGGGACAATGTGGCAGCCAGGACTGCTGGGTCCTGGGGATGGGGCTGTCCTGAGCCCCAAGGCTTCTGTGCGGCCAGCTCCATTGCCTCTTAGGGTGGGGGGGGGATGGGAATCCATGACAGGTTTCCCTGGGAGTGGGTCCTCTTTGGGGTCTGGCTCTGAGAGGAAAGGGGTCCTGCATCACAGACGCTGAGGTGGCCTGCAGCTCCATGGGGCTCTCAAGACCCTGCTGGAAATGTCCGTATATGATAATAAAACCTTCACCTTTTAATAACCCCAAGTCCTCTGGGTGTTTGGGAAAATCTCTCTTCCTTCCCCCTCGATCCTTTTATGCTTCCAGCTTGGCGCAGCATGTTTTGCGTTCACAGATGCCACCTTCAGATGGCCACAGACCCTGTCCTCCTGCAAATTGGGCTCAAACCTCTGCACCCAAAAGAAAATACATTGGAGAGAGCAGATTGGAAACAGGCAGAGGTGCAATCCCCATTCAACAGGTCCTGGCTGACCCCAAGGTTTTTTCTCTGAGCTGGGGTGGGCAGTGCTGGGGTGAGCCCAACACAGCCATCTCCCCCAGCACCCCCACGACCCCACACCACCGCTCCCTAGCCGAGCTCTGGGGCTGCCGTGGGCAGGGACCCGGGGCAGGAGGGGCGAGAGGACACTGCCCTGCCCTGCCCTGCCCTGGGGGCAGCAGGATGCTGCCTGTGGGCTCCGGCGCCACGGCCAGCCCCAGGGCCCCCACACCGGCACCACGCATGCCACCAGCACAGGCCCCAGCGCTGCCCCCCCACACCCCGCACGGCCCCCAGGGCGCAGGGCAGCCAGCAGCCCCGCGGGGCCCCCGCCGCACAGCCCAGCACCGCCGGGGCAGCGGCCGCACCCCGGGGCCCCACACTGCCCGACCACACAGCACCGCGCTGCCCCCAGGCCCCGCCGCGCCCCGCGCTGCCGCCCACAACATGGCGCCCGACCGCGGGGGAGGGGGCGGAGCTGGCCGCCAGGGCAGGAGGGCCCAGCGTTGCAATGGCATCGCCCCAGTGCAGCCCTCCTATTGGCTGTCAGGAGGAGGAGGGCGGGCATCGATTTCACTGATGGCTCTGCCAGCCAATTGCAGTCCAACATGTGGGGAAAAAAAAAAGACGTCAAAGAAAGAGGCGGAAGAGGAGCGGGAGCAAAGCAGGCGAGAAGCGAGCGGGCGAGAGCGTTTGGTGGGGGCTGCGGGCGCGTTCAAATGGCGGCGGGTGCCCTCCCGCCGGGGCGGGGCAGCGGTGCTGGCGACGAGGCTGCTTTGCTGCAGGAGCTGCAGCAGGGGCTGGTGGGGCCGTGAGCAGGGGCCAGAGCGACGTGGGCCAGAGGGGGGAGCTGCCCTGCAGCCAGACGTGGCGGCCTGCCACGAGCAGCTGGGCCGGGGCGGCTCGGTGGGGTTTGGGGGCAGGAAGCTTTGGCCCTGTGGTGGCTCTGGGATCCCTGTTAAAGCGTTTCCCTGAGCTGCTGCTGCCAGCGCAGCCCCAGGTGCTGCTTTGAGGTGCGTTTGGGAGGTGCTGGGCAAAGTGTGAGCAGGCTGCTGGTGTCGTCGCGAGGTGCCCTTCCCAGTGGTGTCTTTTGTTGTGAAAACTGCATTTTGGAGTGGCTCTGAGAGAGGCTGTGCCTGCATGTGATGCCGTGCCTTAGCCGTTGTTTTTGCTCCCTGCCTCTTGCTTTGCGCCGCGACCTGTGAGCCTGGCAGCAGCATGGAGGGTGTTTGCAGAAGAGCTCTGTAAGTGTGAGCTGTTTTGCTTGTGTCATGCTGTCATGCTATGAAGGTTCGATAGCAACGACTGAGACAGTAATATAATAATAATAAAAAAGATGTTTATTTCCTCACACAAGTTCTTGGATTAGTAACATCCATTAAAATAATGCGATTACTAATTTAGAAAGGATAACACAAAACCATCAGTTACTAATTTAGAAAGGATAACCTGAAACCGTCGATTACTGCGTTATTAATTGGAAGGACTGCTTATCCCTACTTGAAAGCTTTCTTGTTCACTCTCCTAGTGAGAGGACTCTCAACCTCGAGGAGTTCCCTTAACCCAGCGTCCCAGGAAAAGGGGAGGGGGGGGAATACTCACGGTCCAGGCGGAGAGGATGGTCAGGTCACGTTCCCGTCCCTGCTCAAACTCTCCTAGCTCCCAAGTCTCTTTTTATATGGCTGGGGCTCTGGGCAAACAACGCTTTTGCTGACCTCTGCGAGTTTCACAATCACAGGACTGTTTGTTTGTCTGCTTGGGAGGACCCTGCTAGCAAGGCAAGACCACAATACCTCCGTATTGTTTCTTCGCTCCCCGGGGGTCCGTGCAGATTCCAGGTGGCAGACTTCTTCAGTCTTGTTAATGCTTCCATTCCGCAGCCTTGCGCATATCAGTCCTTGCGCATATCGGTTGGTAGACGACTTTAGTCCTGTTAAGTCCTCTGTTCAACAGCTTTGTGCACCTCAGCTCTTGTGCTATCAGTTCTTCTGCATATCAGTTGACAAACTTCAGTCCTGTTAACTCTTCACTCGCCCGTCAGCTTGTCAGGGGCCTTGAAAGTTGATGAACGGCCAGTGCTTGCACTTGCCGTTGTTCTTTCCATGCTCCTAGGTCAGGGTGAAGAGTTGCTGAATTGTGTCTCTGCTGGTTTCACCAACTGAGATGCCCTGGCCTGAGTCCTTCCACGTGTCTCCAGTTGTCAGGGCCTAAAACAGGAGAATGCTTGTTGTCCTGGATGTGTGGAGGATTTTCTGGTTTTGTTCAGCACTGGGGAAGGAACCAGAGTTCTGAGTTGCGGGAAGGCTTCTGCCTGTGCCTGGGACATGAGGCCCTGCTGTCTTCAGTTTCATGATCGCTGCTCCCATGCAATCCTCCCGTTAGAAAATGTTGCCAAGAATTACTTGCAGGCTGTTCTGCAATTCTTAAATTTCATAGGCTAGGTGTTGATAATGCATAGCAGAAGCTAATCTTTTGGTGTAGTAACTGGTAGGCAATGGGTGTTTCAGAGCATTGTGAGTATTATGAGGCCATGATGTGAATCTGTGATGTGATGACACCTCTATGTGAGCAGCTGACAGGTCAGGAGAAGACGCATGGCCTGGATGCTGGTGGTGAGGTCACTTCTGGGTTTGTTGCGTGTGCTCAGAGGAGGGATTGACCCCTGTAGAGCTCTACAGCAATACAGAAATGCAACTCATTAATCAAGCAGAAGTGGATGTTCCACATCATCTGACACAAATTTTATTCCACTCCATCATCATGAGTTAGTACTGCTACATTTCAAATATGGATGATGTTCTGTGGTGAACATGGACATGGAGTTTGCCTTTCCGCTTGTTGCTAAGTAGAAGCTTGCAGCGTCCTCCCGGTCAGCTAGGGAGTGCAGCTAGACTTTTGAGGCTGCTAAGTGAATGTAGTGCTGGTGTGAGCAGTGGTGTGAATAATCTCTTCTTGCCAGGGTGTGTGTGTGTGCTTTAGAAGTTGCCCCTGTCAAAAGAGCAGGGAGCTTGTGAGATTTTCCTGCAAGGTCTGCATGCTGTGTCTGTCTTTGAGGTGTCCAGCTGCTTTGGTGACACCTTTGGAACTGTAACACTTTAGGGGTCTCTGATTTTCTGTCCACGCATGCAGTCATTGGAGAATGGGTGCAAAGGCTGTTGGAGGAGACGGAAGGAATGTCACCCCCCAAAAAGGGTATGGGCCACATTTTGAAAGAGATTTCTTGTTCAGAGAAGTTGAGGCACAAGCAAGAGGGAAAAGCTGGCCTGATCAGCCTCTGTGAGAGTACTTCTTCTGTGCTTCCTGGTGGGAAGGTGGGAAGTGAGCAGGCCCCGGGCTGTGAGTGGCTGTTCAGAGGCAGAGCCTGTTGCAAGGCCTTGGAGGACTAGAAAGGAATGGAAGGTCTGGAGAGTTGGACTTTGTGTGTTGTGGGGTGCTTGGGGTGCCCTGTGTGCTGCCATGTGTGGTGCTGTGGGCTGTGTGTCGCTGATGCAGAGGCGTGTGTTGGTTGCCAACCCTCTGTGAGGTGTGGAGGTAACGGCGTGTTACAGTGCGAGATGCCCTGTGGTGGAGCCGGGTGGTGGCGCCAGTGTTTTGGTGCTCAGCGTGGGAGGAGGTGTCTGGAGAGAGCAGTGCTCTGCTCCCAAGGCCCAGCCTGCCATCACAGTGTCCTTCTGGGAGACGTGGGTGAGGACTGTTGGTGACCGTGTTGCCTCCTTGGAGCATCGTGGTGCGAGGCAGGGCTGCTCCCAGTTTGGTGGTTTGTGTCAGCTGAGGTTCAGGCTTGCAGTTTCGGAAGGGTTTGATGCTTCCGTGAGTCTTTGGGATTTTACTGACTGCTGGAGAGAGTTCTCTTCTCCCTCCTTAAAGGCTTTCTGCTGAATCTGGACCCTCATTGCATCTTCCCATCTCAGACGCTAATCCATTGCTATCCCTCAGCGAGATGGGTAGTTAATGAAAGCAGTCAGAGGCATTTCTGCACGTTGTGCCTACGCAGAGCCTTGCAGAGAGGGGAGATGCCCCCTCACAAGAAGTCAGGCCTGTGAGGGCGATGGGTGGCTCTGAGACACCTGTCCTTGTTGAGCGGTGGAGGCGGCATCTGCAAAGCCTCTGGTGCCTTTGGCAAGAGTCTCACAATAGCATATTCCTTGAGGCTGCAATGGGGGAGCCATGTGGAGGTAGCAGGGCTCCAACGCCCTGCTGCAGGCAGGTGCCAGTAGAGGAGGTATCTTGGGGCCTTTTCCAGTGAAGTTTTGATTACCTCCAAGGATGGAGATCTGGGAACCTCTCTGTATCCGTGTGCCGCAGTTTGGCCAGCGTCACGGAGAAAAAGGTTTCTTCTTAATGTCTCAGAAGCATTTCCCATTGTCCGATTTGTCCCTGTTGCCTCCCATGCTACTAGTGTGCACCTCCAAGAAAATCCGGCTCCGTCTTCTCTGTGCCCTCCATAAGGTAGCTGTGCACAGCATGAAGATCCCCGTTGGCCTTCTCTTGTCTAGGCTGAACAAAGCCAGCTCTCGCAGCCTCTCCTTTTATGCCCCACGCTGCAGCCCCTGACCATCTTGGTGTCCCTGTGCTGGACTCCCTGCAGTGTGTTAGTGCCTGTGCAGACCTGGAGAGCGCAAAGAGGACCTGGTATACAGACATGGTGTCACCTGTGCCAAAAAGAGGGGTAGAACGTCTTGGTGGCCCTGCTGGCTGTGCTCTCCCCAATAGAGCTCAGCACAGAGGGGAGACATTTGCCCCTGCCTGTTGCGACTCTGTAAGGCCAGCAGAACTGCCAGTAACACTCCGATTCTTTCTTTCTTTCTAGGTTGCTCCACTCATGGAGGTTCCCAGTGCAGTGCTAGAGGCGCTGAGGATGGAGGCAGGATGCCAGGCTGTGTCCCTGTACCTGTGAACATCTTGGCCAGCGTCGTGAGCCCTCTGTGAAAGCAGCTGCAAGTGACTGAGAAGAGGCTACGTATGGATGCGAAGGCTTCCATAAATGCGCCTGTTTTCCCTGGGTGACTTGGGTTGTGGGTTCAGCTCCTGGTACCTCTGCTGTGCTGCAAATTCCGCCTCCCACAAGTGCTGTTATTGCCAGCCCGCTCAACAAATGCTACGGTGCCCCCTCCTTTTCCTAGGAGGTTGTGGTACCATATAGGACGAGTCCAAGACCCTTATAATAGATGCCAGCATGTCTTGAGTGCCTTTGTGTGAGTGCCCCAAAGCGTCCATAGCTTGACCTGAGGAAGTCTCAGAGCTCTTGGGCTGCCGGCTCTGCGAGGGGTGAAGATGTGCCCAGGGCCAGGTTGCCTGTGGCACGCAGCCCTCCGTGCTCTGTGAAGCCAGCTGTGGAGTGCGGACTGGTGCTGCAGAGGCTGCGCAGCCAGGAGAGCTGTCATTTCAGCAGCCGTCCAGTGTGGGGCTGTCTCATTGCTTGGGCTTCATTTCAAAGCCTCTGCACCCTTTTTCCCTTCCCCGTCCAAGCTCCTTGTCCAAGTAACTAAAGGAAAGGAAGGGAGGTTCCTTTGGGCTCAGGAGGCCTTCCGGACTCTCAAGTGTTTCTGTGTTGTATCTGTAACTTTTGTATTACTACAGAAAACCCCCATGTCCCCATCCCTAGCAGGAGGTTTGTGAGGGGATGGGGGTGGAAAGCAGCAGCCTGCTGTGCCCAAAGAAAGCAGGATGCTTCCCTCTGAAAAGAGCAGCATCACCCAAGGAGGCAGCTCTGTGCCTGATCTTGTGCTGCTCATTTGCACAGGCCTTGTGAGCCTAGAGTGCCTTGGCCACCTTGTGGTGTTACCGCAAGAGCTTGCCTGAGTGTCTGGATTGAGAAGCCAAGGGAAGGCAGTGAGCAGAGCAGTGGCTGGGGAGTGTGCAAGTGGCGAGTGTCCTGCATGCATCTCTTCTTGCTGGCACTTGGTTGTATCTAGCAGAAGAGGCAGCTGTGTGGGGCAGAGGCAGTGTGTTTGTAGAGTAGGTGGCAGAGCAGAGGTCTGGCGTCAGGCTGATGCCTGGTGCAGTGCCGAGTTGATCTGAGAGTGTCAGAAAGCCTTTGCAGTGCAGCTGCTCCCTCAGCTGATCTCTGTCCCTAGAAATGCACTAGAAATGGAAGTGGCATGCTGCTGCCATTGTGTAGGTGCTGCAGTGCGAAGGCTCCCAGCTCGGACTTGATGGTACTAAAGGAAAAGCGAGACCAATTGTTCCTTTTGTGATTTGTCGCCAGGGTGCCAGAGTGGAGCTGTCCCATGATCTGGAGAGAGTCTTGTCAGGAGATGAAGGCCTTTTGCAGAAGACTGTTCTGTACGGAATGATCACAGCGTAATCAAGGGACGTGCGAGTGGCCCAGATGAGCTTCTCCTCTGTGAAGGTTTGCACTTTTGAGATCCCTTGTGACTCAGTCAAAGATAGGGCAGCAGCAGGCAGGTCGATGCCATTTGTGCTTGTGAGGTGAGTTGTGCCTCTGAAGCTGGTAGGCCAACAGCATGCCCATAGCTTTGGTGATGCTTGTGTCTCAGTGCCTCATAAACGGGGAGCAGACCCTTTGCTGCTGTTGGTGCTTTTGTGGTGAGTTGTGCATCAGTATGTGACTGGCGATCAGCATGCACATTGCTGCTGCTTGTGCTTATTTAGGTCAATTGTGCCTCAGTTGCAAAGAGGCCAGGAGCAGCTATTTGGCTTCATGGCTGCCTGTGAGGTCACTTCAGCATGAGCACCTGAGAGTCCACCTCGATGCATATTGCTGCTGTTTGTGTTTGTGCAGTTATTTGGCCTCAGTACCTGCTAGGCCACCAGCAGCCACGTTGCTACTTCTTTGTGTCTGTGAGGCCACTTCTGCTGAGTGCTTGATAGGCCAGTGCTAGGTCCAGGGCTGCTGTTCTTGGTTGAGAGGTCACTTGTTCCTCTACTGCCTGATAGGCCAGTGCTGATCCTGTTGGTGGAGTTTGTGGTTGTGATGTCACTTGTGGCCCAGTGCCTGATAGGCCAGTGCTGGTCATGTGGGTGCAGTTTGTGGTTGTGATGTCACTTGTGGCTCAGTGCCTGACAGGCCAGTGCTGGTCCTGTGGGTGCAGTTTGTGGTTGTGATGTCACTTGTGGCTCAGTGCCTGATAGGCCAGTGCTGGTGATGTGGGTGCAGTTTGTGTTTGTGATGTCACTTGTGGCTCAGTGCCTGATAGGCCAGTGCTGGTCCTGTGGGTGGAGTTTGTGTTTATGATGTCACTTGTGGCTGAGTGCCTGATAGGCCAGTGCTGGTCACGTGGCTGCAGTTTGTGTTTGTGATATCACTTGTGGCTCAGTGCCTGCTAGGCCAGTCCTGGTGATGTGGGTGCACTTTGTGTTTGTGATGTCCCTTGTGGCTCAGTGCCTGATAGGCCAGTGCTGGTGATGTGGGTGCAGTTTGTGTTTGTGATGTCACTTGTGGCTGAGTGCCTGATAGGCCAGTGCTGGTGATGTGGGTGCACTTTGTGTTTGTGATGTCACTTGTGGCTCAGTGCCTGATAGGCCAGTGCTGGTCCTGTGGGTGCAGTTTGTGGTTGTGATGTCACTTGTGGCTGAGTGCCTGATAGGCCAGTGCTGGTGGTGTGGGTGCAGTTTGTGTTTGTGATGTCACTTGTGGCTCAGTGCCTGATAGGCCAGTGCTGGTCCTTTGGGTGCAGTTTGTGCTTGTGATGTCACTTGTGGCTCAGTGCCTGATGGGCCAGTGCTTTTCACGTGGCTGCAGTTTGTGTTTGTGATGTCACTTGTGGCTCAGTGCCTGATAGGCCAGTGCTGGTGATGTGGGTGCAGTTTGTGTTTGTGATGTCACTTGTGGCTGAGTGCCTGATAGGCCAGTGCTTGTCCTGTGGGTGCAGTTTGTGTTTGTGATGTCACTTATGGCTGAGTGCCTGATAGGCCAGTGCTGGTGGTGTGGCTGCAGTTTGTGGTTGTGATGTCACTTGTGGCTGAGTGCCTGATAGGCCAGTGCTGGTCAGATGGCTGCAGTTTGTGTTTGTGATGTCCCTTGTGGCTCAGTGCCTGATAGGCCAGTGCTGGTGATGTGGGTGCAGTTTGTGTTTGTGATGTCACTTGTGGCTGAGTGCCTGATAGGCCAGTGCTGGTGATGTGGGTGCAGTTTGTGTTTGTGATGTCACTTGTGGCTCAGTGCCTGATAGGCCAGTGCTGGTCCTGTGGGTGCAGTTTGTGGTTGTGATGTCACTTGTGGCTGAGTGCCTGATAGGCCAGTGCTGGTGGTGTGGGTGCAGTTTGTGTTTGTGATGTCACTTGTGGCTCAGTGCCTGATAGGCCAGTGCTGGTCCTTTGGGTGCAGTTTGTGCTTGTGATGTCACTTGTGGCTCAGTGCCTGATGGGCCAGTGCTTTTCACGTGGCTGCAGTTTGTGTTTGTGATGTCACTTGTGGCTCAGTGCCTGATAGGCCAGTGCTGGTGATGTGGGTGCAGTTTGTGTTTGTGATGTCACTTGTGGCTGAGTGCCTGATAGGCCAGTGCTTGTCCTGTGGGTGCAGTTTGTGTTTGTGATGTCACTTATGGCTGAGTGCCTGATAGGCCAGTGCTGGTGGTGTGGCTGCAGTTTGTGGTTGTGATGTCACTTGTGGCTGAGTGCCTGATAGGCCAGTGCTGGTCAGATGGCTGCAGTTTGTGTTTGTGATGTCCCTTGTGGCTCAGTGCCTGATAGGCCAGTGCTGGTGATGTGGGTGCTGTTTGTTTGTGATGTCACTTGTGGCTGAGTGCCTGATAGGCCAGTGCTGGTGATGTGGGTGCGGTTTTTGGTTGTGATGTCACTTGTGGCTGAGTGCCTGATAGGCCAGTGCTGGTGGTGTGGGTGCAATTTGTGTTTGTGATGTCACTTGTGGCTCAGTGCCTGATAGGCCAGTGCTGGTGATGTGGCTGCAGTTTGTGTTTGTGATGTCACTTGTGGCTGAGTGCCTGATAGGCCAGTGCTGGTGGTGTGGGTGCAGTTTGTGTTTGTGAGTTCACTTGTGGCTCAGTGCCTGATAGGCCAGTGCTGGTGATGTGGCTGCAGTTTCTGTTTGTGATGTCACTTGTGGCTGAGTGCCTGATAGGCCAGTGCTGGTGATGTGGGTGCAGTTTGTGTTTGTGATGTCACTTGTGGCTCAGTGCCTGATAGGCCAGTGCTGGTGATGTGGCTGCAGTTTGTGTTTGTGATGTCACTTGTGTCCCAGTGCCTGATAGGCCAGTGCTGGTGATGTGGGTGCAGTTTGTGTTTGTGATGTCAGTTGTGGTTCAGTGCCTGATAGGCCAGTGCTGGTGATGTGGGTGCAGTTTGTGTTTGTGATGTCACTTGTGGCTCAGTGCCTGATAGGCCAGTGCTGGTGATGTGGGTGCAGTTTGTGTTTGTGATGTCACTTGTGGCTGAGTGCCTGATAGGCCAGTGCTGGTCATGTGGGTGCGGTTTTTGGTTGTGATGTCACTTGTGGCTCAGTGCCTGATAGGCCAGTGCTTGTCCTGTGGGTGCAGTTTGTGTTTGTGATGTCACTTGTGGCTCAGTGCCTGATAGGCCAGTGCTGGTGATGTGGGTGCAGTTTGTTTTTGTGATGTCACTTGTGGCTCAGTGCCTGATAGGCCAGTGCTGGTCAGATGGCTGCAGTTTGTGTTTGTGATGTCATTTGTGGCTCAGTGCCTGATAGGCCAGTGCTGGTGATGTGGGTGCAGTTTGTGTTTGTGATGTCACTTGTGGCTGAGTGCCTGATAGGCCAGTGCTGGTGATGTGGGTGCAGTTTGTGTTTGTGATGTCAGTTTTGGCTGAGTGCCTGATAGGCCAGTGCTGGTGATGTGGGTGCAGTTTGTGGTTGTGATGTCACTTGTGGCTCAGTGCCTGATAGGCCAGTGCTGGTGATTTGGCTGCAGTTTGTGTTTGTGATGTCACTTGTGTCTCAGTGCCTGATCGGCCAGTGCTTGACTTGTGGGTGCAGTTTGTGTTTGTGATGTCACTTATGGCTGAGTGCCTGATAGGCCAGTGCTGGTCCTGAGGGTGCAGTTTGTGTTTGTGAGGTCACTTGTGGCTGAGTGCCTGATAGGCCAGTGCTGGTCAGATGGCTGCAGTTTGTGTTTGTGATGTCACTTGTGGCTGAGTGCCTGATAGGCCAGTAATGCTGATGTGGGTGCAGTTTGTGACTGTGATGTCACTTGTGGCTCAGTGCCTGATAGGCCAGTGCTGGTGGTGTGGGTGCAGTTTGTTATTGTGATATCACTTGTGGCTCAGTGCCTGATAGGCCAGTGCTGGTGGTATGGGTGCAGTTTGTGGTTGTGATGTCACTTGTGGCTCAGTGCCTGATAGGCCAGTGCTGGTGATGTGGGTGCAGTTTGTGTTTGTGATGTCACTTGTGGCTCAGTGCCTGATAGGCCAGTGCTGGTGATGTGGCTGCAGTTTGTGTTTGTGATGTCACTTGTGGCTGAGTGCCTGATAGGCCAGTGCTGGAGATGTGGGTGCAGTTTGTGTTTGTGATGTCACTTGTGGCTCAGTGCCTGATAGGCCAGTGCTGGTGATGTGGGTGCAGTTTGTGTTTGTGATGTCACTTGTGGCTGAGTGCCTGATAGGCCAGTGCTGGTCCTGTGGGTGCAGTTTGTGGTTGTGATGTCACTTGTGGCTCAGTGCCTGATAGGCCAGTGCTGGTGATGTGGGTGCAGTTTGTGTTTGTGATGTCATTTGTGGCTGAGTGCCTGATAGGCCAGTGCTGGTGATGTGGCTGCAGTTTGTGTTTGTGATGTCACTTGTGGCTGAGTGCCTGATAGGCCAGTGCTTGTCCTGTGGGTGCAGTTTGTGTTTGTGATGTCACTTGTGGCTGAGTGCCTGATAGGCCAGTGCTGGTGATGTGGCTGCAGTTTGTGTTTGTGATGTCACTTGTGGCTCAGTCCCTGATAGGCCAGTGCTGGTCGCATGGCTACAGTTTGTGTTTGTGATGTCACTTGTGGCTCAGTGCCTGATAGGCCAGTGCTGGTGATGTGGGTGCAGTTTGTGTTTGTGATGTCACTTGTGGCTCAGTGCCTGATAGGCCAGTGCTGGTGATGTGGGTGCAGTTTGTGTTTGTGATGTCACTTGTGGCTCAGTGCCTGATAGGCCACTGCTGGTCCTGTGTGTCCAGTTTGTGTTTGTGATGTCACTTGTGGCTCAGTGCCTGATAGGCCAGTGCTGGTGATGTGGGTGCAGTTTGTGTTTGTGATGTCACTTGTGGCTCAGTGCCTGATAGGCCACTGCTGGTCCTGTGTGTCCAGTTTGTGTTTGTGATGTCACTTGTGGCTCAGTGCCCGATAGGCCAGTTCTGAGCAGGAACAAGGACTTTGAAAATGACGGGGCCTGAGCTTAAGATGTCTTTGCAGAGTTCTTGTGGTTTTCATTGCTTCCTTTCTTCCTGTAGTTGCTAGGGTGGAAAGTAAAAGGATGCCACAAATGGGCAGTGTCCTTACTAGACCAAGGAGAAAGACCTGGACACACCCCTGCATGGAGAGCATTTTCAAAGGATTTACAGGTTAGGGCCCATTTTGTCAGTTTGTTTCCAATATCCTCGACACAAGTGTCCTTATTCCTTTCTCCCAGGACCTTGGTTAAACCTAAATGGTAAAGCCAGAGCGGAACCCTCTCATGGAGGTGTGCATTGCTGTGGAGGACAGAGGTAGATTATTAGAGATTGATTTTTCCTTGCTTCTGCTTCTTGTCCATTTGTATGCCCTGGCTGTGGGTGCTTTAGCAAATCCAAGCTTTCCCCATTCATTTCTGAACTGTGACGAGAAAATGGATCTTCCTGTGTGATTAAACTACTTCTGAGCCCCCAAGTGTTTGATAAAGATGTACAGAACAAGAGTCTCATGGATGGTGAGTGCTCTCCAAAACCTGGAGCAGGATGTGCTTCTGTTTAAGAGCAGGTATTGTTACTGCAGCCAGGTATTTAAACTGTAGTTCTCTCTGAATGTCGCATTGAGAATGTTGACTTGTTCTTTCTCTCTGCAGGAGAGCTGATGTGTGCAAGCTGTGACTGAAGACAACTCGACTGAAACTCACGTGCTAAAAGTTGAACTGGAGGACACAGAAGTCTTCTGCCACCTTGAGTTTTGCCTTCTGAAATACCAAAGCATGCTGAATGAGAATCTATTTTAGTAGGAACAGATCTGCATTTACCATCTAGCCCCCAATATTTTCTGCCTGACGTTAGTAGTAAATTGACAGCAAGTATTCCATGTGTTCAGTGAAAGGTGCGCTTAAGGCTCTCAGTTCTGTTGTAGGAAGTTTTTGTGCACCTGACACAAAAGGGAGATGGTCCAGTAGTGATGGTAGCAGCTGGGTTTGGGAGCAAAAGAAATGAAAAGAAGTGATTTTTTGTTGAACCCAGATTGAAGAATCCTTACAGTGTTGCCTAGTCTTTTTGAAAGCAACTAGAAGAAAACTTAGAAACCGCTTTAGGTCTCTGTTCATGAAGCAGAACTACTTGCAAGACTCCATCTTTGTATCAGCTGACAAAATCTTTCACCTGACTATTGCCTTGTGCCTGGTGAGGAAGTGTGCAGCTGAGACTTACTGAAAGACCTAGATCCTGAGCCCTGCTTTAGCAGGATGTTATTTCAGTGAGTGTCTGAGTTGCTTTTTCATCTTTTCTTTCCTGTCCTAGGTGGACTCTTCTTTTTCTGGAGCTAACAGAGGTAGTGATTTACATGTTTGCTTATGATCTGAGATGGCTCAGTAACCTTTAGTGTGTTGCTTTCCTTGAGGAAGGCAGCAAGCTTTACATGTAGGCCGGGGTAGTATGCTGTTGCTAGTAACACCAGAAACCTTGGGTGCTCGAAGGGGGTGTTACTGGAAGGCCTGTGAGAAAGAGGCCGAAGACGCTGTGGTGGGAGAAGTAGCTGTGTGTGAGCGCACTGTTGGCTGGGCGAGGTGTGTGGGGTTGCTGAGATGCTGCAGCAGTGGCAGTAGCTGCCCCTCAAGAGACCTTCCCGTGTTTCTGTTGGAGATGATCTGCAAGATGCTTGGAGGGGAGAACTTTGGGAGCTGAAAGGTAATGTTGGGAGTCAGGGCCCTGTGCAGGGCACTCGGTCTGCGAGAGACTTGCCTGTGGCTGCCCAACGCTGTTGTGCCTGTTCTTTCCTCAGCATTGAGCCATGTGTGGAGGACCCTGGCCAGATTCGAGCAGGGAAGAGAAAATCAGGAGTTACACCTTATTCAAGTAGTTAATGTGCGTTATTGTTCTTAGGTGTCAGGTGCCTTGGAAAACTCTGCTTCTTCTACTAACCCATTGTTGCTGAAATGGTGAGGCTTTTCCCCCATTCTTTTCTCTTGGTGACCAGCTGTGCAGCCAGGGGCCCGAGGAGGTGTCCTGGGGGCTAGCCCTAGGTAGGATATAATCTGTGCAGAGTGAATGTGACGGGCTACACTATTTCTAGTGCCAGCAGGAGAGATGCCCACGTCAGCAGAGTGCCCTGGACTCCAGGCATTGTTTTCTGGCTCTGTGCCTCTCCCCATGGGCAGCAGCGAGGGCGTTTCAGCCGAAAGTCTAAGATCTTTTGGTCGAGGAAGTCTAAATCAGCTGGAGCATTTATGCTAATATAGCTTCTGTCGGAAGCTGTAG